>NC_142886.1:16180000-17380000 GCF_051225735.1 Oryctolagus cuniculus
TGGGCCCCTGCACCCACGTGGGAGACCCAGAAGAAGCTCCTGGCTCCTGGCTTCAGATCGGCGCAACTCTGGTCCTTGTGGCCATCTGGGGAGTGAACCAGTGGATGGAGGACCACATTCTCTCTCTCTCTCTCTCTCTCTCTCTCTCTCTCTCTCCGCCTCTCCTTCTCTCTGTGTGTAACTCAGACTTTCAAATAAATAAATAAAACTTTTAAAAAATTATTTTTATTTCTTTTTTTATAAAAAATATTTATTTATTTATTTGAAAGGCAGATCAACAGAGAGAAAATTTGATATTTTTTCTTAAAAGTTTTGATCAATGTTTCCCCTGAAATGAAAACATATTATACACACTGAGAACATTGACAATTTCCCAGGGACATCCCACAAAGAATGTAATTATTTTTTAAATATTTATTTATTTATTTGTAAGTTAGCATTACACAGAGACAAAAGGAGAGGCAGAGAAAGGTCTTCCATCTGCTGGTTCACTCTCCAATTGACCCCAACTGCCGAAGCTGGGCCAATCCAAAGCCAGGAGCCAGGAGCTTCCCCCAGGTCTCCCACATAGGTGCAGGGGCCCAAGGAGATGGGCCATCTGCTACTGCTTTCCCAGGCCACAGCAGAGAGCCGGATCGGAAGTGGAGCAGCCGGGACTCGAAGCGGCTTTACCCTCTATGCCACCATGCTGGTCCCCAAAGTATGTAAATTTTTTTAAAAAAGTTTATTTACTTATTTGAGAGGGAAGTGGTGGGGGGAGGGGAGAGAAATAGTGCAAGCTTCCATCTGCTGGAAAAGCGAGCAGGAGCTGGGTTTAGGCTGGTGTCAAAGCTGGGAGTTGGGAACCCAGTCCAGGTCTTCAACGTGGATGGCAGGAACCCAGTTATGTGAGCCAGCATGGCTGCTTCCCAGGGATTGCACTGGAAGGGAGCTGGAGTCAGGAGCTGGGGCTGGACGCCAATCCAGAGGCTCCTGTATGGCATCGCTGGTTTAAACACCCTCCAAAGCACACCATCCTGAAGCATTTGTCTTATACAATTAAACTGGGGCAGCCGTGTGTCTCCTGTAAACTATTCTTCCCATGAAATGCTTACATGAGTTACACACCAAATAAACTTAATTATTTCTAACATTTCTCTTTTTATAAAGAAAAAGAAAAAAATAATTTTGTGATTTTTCTTCCCCATAGTGATTCCTGGGGAAACTCAAAGCTGTTTTTAGATATAAAACCATCCTATAATATTTATTTTTTTCCTGTATTTGAGATCCTATTTTTGGAAGGCAAAGTTAAAAGAAGTTGTCACAGGAGCTTGGATAGTGGATGTCTGAGAACTAATATTCATTGCTTATTTAATCAAAGGGACAATAATACATGTAAAACACACTGATGGCAATGCAATTACAAAGCGTCTTGCCTTTCACACTGAGCACTTCATTTCCCCCCCTTCAACATTCAAGGGCATGGTACAGTCAATATGGAATGCAGATACTTATTCTAAGACCCAGAATCTTGTTGTCTAGGCTGAAAGAGTTCTTTAGTTCTTGAAGGAAGTATTCTTTACAGAAATACTTGGTCTCATGAGCACAGCTGTGCGCCATGCACATTTCCAGAAAGTGAAGGACAGCAGTTTCCATTGCAAACAAAGGCAAGCGTCAGGGAGCCAGGGAGCCCAGCCCAGGAAAACGGAATGGACTTTGTGCTGAGACTGTAGCACATTTGCTCTCGGTTTCAGACCCAGTTTCCATCCGGAGAGGCAAGTGGAGTTCACATTCCCAGTTTTGCCTTTCAGTATGTGCTGTCATATTCTCCAACAAACTGACGTTCTATACCAGGAAATCCACGAGACCAAGACAAACTCCTTATAATGCCAAGATGTTATTTAGGTAAACATGCAATTTGTTCATCATGGCTAGCCTCCAAGAAGGCCACACATCAATATTTTAAAATTCTCAGTTCTCATTTCAAATACGATATTGATAGTTATAACCCACATGCACAGACGCCCCCTGAGACCCCTACCCAACAAGTCTTGAGGATGTAAAATAGTTTAGAGATCAAAGAGATGGAGGACTGCTGCTCCAGGATAAAAGCACTTTCTGCCCTTAAAAAATCAAAACACGTATATACAGCTGGATCCCTCAGTCGCTGGTGCTCCTCAGTGCAGCTGCCATCAGGAATATCAATTATGACTTTTAGCCAGAGTAACTAACTTCTCTTTCATAGAGGAAAGTTGGTGTGGGACTGGACAGTCAGGAACTTTCTAGCACACCCCAGCAATGCAATAGACTGGAAAAGGTCAACATTACCTGGAGATGCAGCAACCCCCGCCCAGAGCATATTGTTAACTATATATTATTATCTAACTACTAATGAATAGCTATCCATTAATTAAGTCAGTTAATACCGGTTGCAAAGACTTACGCTACCTAGGGAGTTTGGAAATTTAAGTTGCATGCTGCAAAACATGATTTTTCTTGAAATAAAGTTGTGAAAATCTGATTCAATTTTGTTCAACATAAATTTACATTAAGTAAGAATATTTTTTTTAATCCATTGACTATAGGGAAAAGCAAAACTTTTTTTTTTGAAAGGCAGAATTACAGAGTGAGAAGGAGAAACAGAGAGAGAGGTCTTCCATCTGATGGTTCACTCCCCAAATGGCCACAGCGGGCCAGGGCTGGGCCAGGCTGAAGCCTCTTCTAGGTCTCCCACATGGGATCAGGAGACCAAGCACTTGAGCCATCTTCCCTTACTTTCCCAGGCACATTAGTAGGCAGCTGGATGAGAAGTGGAGCAGCTGGGACTTGAACCAGTGCCCATATGGGATGCTGGCACTGCAGACAGCAGTTTAACCCACAGTACCACAGTGCTGGCCTGAAAAAGCAGAACTGGGAAAATAAAATCCATGCTTCTATTTTTCTCAGCACTGATAAATCAGATAGGAAACTTGGTATATTAAACCAAACATTAAACTAGTCTTATCTGCCAAATAGTTACCCTAATAATTCTTAAAGTGCTTCTTTTTTCAATTTAATATTTTATTAATTATTTTTGAGATACCACTTTTAATTTATAGTATAGTCAAAGGCTTAATGGCTCCACTAAAAAGAGCGTTCAACAAATAAAAAGTAAAAAGACCATAGGCCGGGGCTAGTGCCCTGGCATAGCGGCTGCTCCACCAGCTCTCTGCTAATGATCCTGGGAAAGCAGCAGAGGATGGCCCAAGTGCTTGGGCCCCTGCACCCACATGGGAGACTCAGAGGAAGCTCCTGGCTCCTGGCTTTGGCCTGGCTCAGCTCTCGATGTTGCAGCCATTTGTGGGAGTGAACCAGCAGATGGAAGATCACTCTCTGTAACTCTGCCTTTCAAATAAAATAAATAAATCTGAAACAAAAACAAAAACAAGCAAAAAACCCCATTGTGGGGAGCAACTGGGAGCAACTGGGACTAGACTAAGTTACTCGAATTAAGACTTACTCTATGCATCTGCTCTCCCACAATATGGCGCTGGGAGAGAAGGAAACAGCTTCTACACAGCTGCCTCCAGTTCAACCAATAAACAGCAGGACCTGCTCCTGATTGGAGGAGAGCAGCGTACTCGGCGTGTGGGTAGCAGAGTTGGGATTGGTGGAAGAGGACTATAAAGGAGGAGAGAGACAACATGCACCAGGAACATCTATCTGAAGGAACACCTGAGCAGCCCCCGAGAGAGCCGGCCGGCGCTGTGCCGCTCCCCCGCGGAAGTGGGGAAAGTGGCAGGGGGAACTGCCCTTCCACGGAGGTGGAAGGGACGGTAGCCAACCCGGGAAGAACCAGCAGCAAGCCCGGGAAGGGCTGAGCAGACAAAAGAACAGCGCAGGGTCCTGTGTCGTTCCTCCATGAAGAGGGGGAGTGACATAATGGTGCCGTGACTCGGATGTGAAGCCTAGGCAGGGTCCTGTGTCGTTCCTCCATGAAGAGGGGGAGCGACACCCCATAGTTCAGCAGGAACATAGACAAGGGCTAATAGGCAAGAGCTATAGACAAAAGATTATGAGAAATGTTCAACTTCACTCACATTAAGTAAATTTTAAGAGTCACAAAATCATTAAAACTATCATACCATGTAATTCCTATAAATTTGTTTGACAAGAATTTAAAACAAAGTTTGACGTCCAGTGTCTGAAAGTGTTTATGAAAGATTTTTTTAGTGTTATACACTCAAAGTATTAGAGCTGTGATCTCCTCATTTTATTAAAATGCCAGGAATTTTGGACTTATATAAGCACTGGTTTATCTCTTTGAGTCAATCAGAATAGAACCTTCTTTAAAATATTTTATAATCTCATTGGTTAGTACTCTGTCCAGGTAGGAAACCACTTCAGATTCACACAACAAGAGGTAAAGGCCTGAATCAGACACAAAGATACAGACACAAAGAGAACTGAGAGCTTCAGTCCTACAATTCTAGCCTCAGGCTGAGAGGCAGAGAATCACAAAAACTCAATGGTTTAGATATCAAAGAGCTATTCTCCTTCCTGGGGGACACGACATTCTTTGAGCTCAAAATAGACAAATCTGACAACCAAAACTAACTAACCAGAGTCTCTGTTATCCCTTTACTTAACAGAAAACAGATGACTAGCATTTATCAGTCCATTTGCAGATATCATTAGGTGATCAGACCATAAAACCAAATTCAGGATCATTGCTGCCACCCCCTGGGGATGACTTCTCAGCCACCAGTGGAACAAACAAATGAAACCAACCACCAACCAACCCCACAACACTGGCAAAGAGGGGGGAAATTCTAGAGAAACAGACAACAAAGTTCTATCGCTACTTCAGGTTCCCCCTGGGAGTCAAGAAGTCATACACCCAGACTCCTGCATTTCTCCTGCTCTGTCAGGTGAATTCATGGGGCACATTGGTGGAAGACTTCCAAAACTGGTAAAGAATCATTTTTGAAAAAGTAAACCTGAGTCTCAGAAACATACAATGAATGCATGCCAATAATTTTCTTTAACTCAACAAGAGAACCAATAAGATATTACAGCGGGTTTAAAAGTTTCCCAAGAGTAAATAGGTGTTGGCAAGTGGAGGGGGGTGAACATCCTTTCTTTTTACCTGTCTTAGGGTCTTTGGCAAGGGCCTGTGTAACAAAAGACCAATAAGAGAAAAAGCAACCAGACTTAAATATAGGCTGTGTGTGTGGGTGTGGGTGACAAATAAACTTGAATAGCAAAATGAAGACCTTAAGAAATAGTTAAACCTCAGTGTTTTTAAGCTAGGTTTGAGGAAGAGTGCAACGCTGTAGGAGAAAATGGCAGGACAAAGGGTGTGAGTGAACCCAGGGAAGGCAGAGAGGCCTGCTTGTTGGGACTTCTCTCTGTGGCGATGTGACCGCCCCTTCCCCCCGCGTGTGGGGAGAGCGTCTCTCGCCTGAGTTGTAGGACCGTTCAAAGAGCAGGGCAGAGGAAAGCCAGCAAGCCCTTCCTGCCCTGGCTGGTCCTCACAGTCCTTTGGCTGAAAATGTCCCACATGCTAAGGCGCTGTATTTTGGGGTAGTGTGTCCTGAACTCCGCCAGGCACCTACCCCAATTCACAAATACATGTAAAGGCTGTTTTTCTGTAGTGAGAGGAGGAAGGGAAATCAATTGTCTTCTCCACCTGACAAAGACTATCGTCCTGTTTATATGCCAGAATGATTTGCATTGCTCTCGGCTGTGCACAATTTACAGACTTGTAAAACAGCTCACAGACTATGAAAAGAGCCAGCCTCATAGATCAGAGAACTTGAGAGAGTGTGCTTTAGACAACCTAGAGATTTCCACTGAAGGTACATTGCACCTGTTCGGGTGGGTCCATTGCAAAGCTTTTCACAAACCTGACTTGGAAGTGCAAAAATGTCTCAAGTGCTTTCAAAGTCCTTACAGCACAGCAGAAGCATGAACGTCAAATGTGGGCCCTACGTGCTGTTCACCGTGTCCGATGTGGCATGGGCTGGAACGGGGCCTCCAAACGCGCGGCTCCTAGGGTCTCTGAAGGTCTGGGGTTGAGCGGGTGCCAGCGCTGTTAGGTACTGGGAGCTCTCTGAGAAGGAAGATTTGGGCAAAACCTCATGGCTATCCCACCACAGTATTCACAAACTAAGTAAATAAGTTTAGATACTGACATGCAATAAAGGAATCAAACTGAATTCAGTAAGAGAGAATAATGCTTAGGGAAGGTGACTTTCTAAATAACGAAGATGCTGGGAGTGCTAACTAATAGTCATCTTCTCTTCTTTGTTGAGACCAGAGCCCCCACTTTTTAAAAAAGATTTATTTGAAAGGCAGAGTTACAGATACAGGGATAGAGGGATAGAGGGAGGGAGGGAGGGAGGGAGAGGGAGAGGGAGTGGGAGAGAGGATAGATAGAGAGAGGGAGAGAGGGAATCTTCTATCTGCTGGCTTTATTATCAATATTTTATAATTGAGGCCATTTGGGGAGTGAACCAGTGGACGGAAGATTTTCTCTCTCTCTCTCTCTCTGCCTCTCTGTAACTCTGACTTTCAAATGGCCTACAGTTCAATATCTCTAACTCTGACTCCCCAAATGGCCTTCATGGCTGGGATTGGGCTAGACCAAAGCCAGGAGCTTCATTCAGGTCTCCTCTATGGGTACAGGGGCCCAAGCACTTGCGTCATCTTCCGTTGCTTTCCCAGGAGGATTAACAGGGAGCTGGTTGGGAAGTGGAGCAGCTGGGACTTGAACCAAGACCCATCTGGGATGCTGGCATTGCAGGTGGTGGCTTAACCCACTACACCACGAACTGGCCCCCAGACTGTGTTTTTCAGGAATGGAGAGACTTACAATGTGTAATGAAGGTGGCCCCCTGACAGTCCTTTCTCCATGCCTGTCTCTATCACTGGAGCGCCGTTGTCTCTGTTTTGAGTTACTGTGTGCCCTCAGTGTTGCCGTTCTCCAAATCATTTTCTTTTTTATTGACCTATTTTAAATTGTAAAAGCACACGCACACACAATGAAAAGCATCTAAAACAAGATGGTGAAGAAGTGTAGTTACTAACATGGCCGTCTGCGTAACCATCACCAAGCAGTGAACTGACGTACACTGAGCTTCCTCAAACCCACCCACGGGTCTGCTCCGGGCTCTGGCCCCTCCCTCACCCCCAGGGGTGGTCCCTCACTCTTTGAGGTTGTGCATTTCCATCTAGATTTGTCCTCAGGGATTGTCAGTTATAGTTTTTTTTTTTTTAAATAGTTATTAGTTGATTCTTCACTCAACATTCTATTTGTGGGGGCCAGCAATGTGGCGTAGTAGGTAAAGCCACTGCCTGCAGTGCCAGCATCCCATATGGGCGCCAGTTCAAGTCCCACCTGCTCTACTTCTGATCCAGCCATTTGCTGTGTCCTGGGAAAGCAATGGAAGATGGCCCAAGTCCTTGGGTCCCTGCACCTGGGTGGGAGACCTGGAGGAAGCTCCTGGCTTTGGATTGACTCAGCTCCAGCTGTTTCTGCTATTTGGGAAGTGAACCAGTGGATGGAAGGCCTCTCTCCCTCTCTCTGCCTCTGCCTCTCTGTCATTCTGCCTTTCAAATAAATAAATAAATAAATCTTTAAAAAATCTGTTGGTTCACTGAGTTATGTAGATCTTGTGAATGTTGTGTATTTCACCGTGAAATTTTAAAAAATCACAGTGGTTAATATCACAGTTTTGACACAGCATAAGTGCTGTTTTGGATGGAATTTTGACAATATCTAATAAAGCAACATATTCACTTTTTTTTTTTTTGACAGGCAGAGTGGGCAGTGGGAGAGAGAGAGACAGAAAGGTCTTCCTTTTGCTGTTGGTTCACCCTCCAATGGCCGCTGAGGCCGGTGCACTGTGGCCGGCACACCGCGCTGATCCGAAGCCGGAAGCCAGGTGCTTCTCCTGGTCTCCCATGTGGTGCAGGGTTCAAGTACTTTGGCCATCCTCCACTGCACTCCTGGGCCATAGCAGAGGGATGGCCTGGAAGAGGGGCAACCGGGACAGAATCCAGCGCCCCAACCGGGACTAGAACCCGGTGTGCCGGCGCCGCTAGATGGAGGATTAGCCTAGTGAGCCGCGGTGCTGGCCATATTCACTTATTTTTGATGTGGCAATTTTACTTCTAGGAAACTACCCTGAAGGTATACCTCCAAAAATATAAAAATGCACATGTACAAGTTTACTTATTGTGATGTTAAGATTTGGTAACAACTTTATTGCTTATGCATGTGTTTGTTCAGTGGTTGGACAAGCCATGGTACACCTACAAAATGGAGTACAATACGGTTGCATAAAGAACAAGAAAGAGCTAGAAGACTCAACTTAGAGTGGTTGTCAGCATTTATTATAACTAGAAAAAAGCAAAGATGAAAGAGTATCCGTAGTATATCATTCTGCTTTTTTTTAAAAAAAATTATTTATTTATATGAGAGGTAAAGTTACAGACAAGGAGAGGCAGAGACAGAGAGAAAGGCATTCCATGTGCTGATTCACTCCCCAAATGGCCACAACGGCTGGAACTGAGCCGATCCAAAGCCAGGAGCCTGGAGCTTCTTCTGGGTTTCCCACGCAGGTGCAGGGGCCCAAGGATTTGGGCATCTTCTACTGCTTTCCCAGGCCATAGCAGAGAGCTGGATTGGAAGTGGCACCAGAATATGAACCGGTGCCCTGCTGGCGCCGCAGGCGGAGGCTTAGTCCACTACGTCATAGCACCAGCCCTTGTCATTCTGTGTATAAGAAAGAACAGATGTGAAATACACATTTATCTGTGAAAAAAATCCAGGCAGGATGAATGAGGTGGATTATTTTAAGGCTGTGTCAGGAAGAAGTCAGATGGGGATGTGGTAACAGGGGTGAGGAAGCAGTGTCCCTTTCTGTATAGCATTGGCTCTTATAATCAGCATCTCTGGGCCCGGCGCTGTGGTGTAGCTGGTAAAGCCACCGCCTGCAGTGCCAGCATCCCACATGGGTGCCGGTTTAAGTTCCGGCTGCTTCACTTCCTATCCAGCTCTGCTATGGCCTGAGAAAGCAGTAGAGGATGGCCCAAGTCCCTCGGCCCCTGCATGTGCATGGGAGACCCGGAAGAAGCTCCTGGCTCCTGGCTTCGGATCAGCGTAGCCCCAGCTGTTGTAGCCATCTGGGGAGTGAACCAGCAGATGGAGTCTCTCTCTCTCTCTCTCTGCCTTTCAAATAAATAAATAACTAAGAATCAGCATTTTTTTTTTGACAGGCAGAGTGGACAGTGAGAGAGAGAGAGACAGAAAGAAAGGTCTTCCTTTTGCCATTGGTTCACCCTCCAATGGCCGCCATGGCCAGTGCGCTGCGGCCGGCGCACCGCGCTGATCCGAAGGCAGGAGCCAGGTGCTTCTCCTGGTCTCCAATGGGGTGCAGGGTCCAAGCACTTGGGCCATCCTCCACTGTACTCCAAAATGTAGAAATATTCGAAAGCAACAAAGATGTACGCAGAACCAAAATTGGGCTATAAACCATAACAAATGAACTTAACTGTTTACAAATGAAGAATACTACTGAAATAGGGAAGAAAGAACTGAATGAAGTCTCTTTGGAAAAAAAAACAGTTATTTTGATTTCCATTGTTAGATAAAGAAGCTGAAAGTAAGGAGAGGAGAAGGATGGCTTAAATTGCTATGCTACAGTTCTCACCTTGCTTTTTTTTTTTTTTCTTTAAAGATTGTATTTGTTTACTTGAAAGTCAGAGTTACAGAGAGGCAGAGGTAGAGAGAGAGAGAGAGTGAGTGGTCTTCCAGCTGCTGGTTCACTCCCCAGATGGCTGCAACGGCTGGAGCTGGGCCGATCTGAGGCCAGGAGCTAGGAGCTTCTTCTGGGTCTCCCACATGGGTGCAGGGGTCCAAGGACTTGGGCCATCTTCTACTGCTTTCCCAGGCCATAGCAGAGAGCTGGATCGGAAGTGGAGCATCCGGATCTCCAACTGGCATCCATATGGGATGCTGGCACCACAGGCAGGGACTTTACCCACTACGCCACAGCGCCGGCCCCTCAGCTCCTATTTTGGCCCAGCCCTGGCTGTTGTACACATTTAGAGAGTGACCCAGTGGATAGGACATCTCTGTCTAGCTGGTTCTCTGCTTTTCAAACACATATTTAAAAACATCCTAATTAATCCTAAAGGGAAGAGAAAGAAAAACATGGAGTAAGGAGGATAAAATAGAAAGACAGCAAATTGGTAAATTTAATTCAAAGTCAAAGACATGGATTGAAGCAAAAAAATCAAGATTCTCAACTCTGCATCATTTAAATGGTGTGTTATTTATTTATTTATTTGAAAGGCAGAGAGAGAGAGAGAGAGAGAAAGAGAGAGAGAGAGGAGAAAGACCTTCCATTTATTTGCTGATTTACTACCCAAATGGCCACAACAGCCGGGCCTGGTCCAGGCCAATGCCAGTGGCTCAGAACTGCATCTGGGTCTCCCATGTGAGTGGCAGGGGCTCAAGCACTTGGGCCATCTTCCGCTGCTTTCCCAGGCGCATTAGCAGGGAGCTGGATCAGACGTGGAGCGGCCAGGACGTGAGCGCGTGCTCCTAAGTGGGTTGCCAGCGTCGTAAGTGGTAGCTGAGCCGGCTGCATCACAACACTGGCCCCTGCACTACGTCTTCTAAAGAAACTCTTGGTGCGTGCTTGTCATTGTCAGTTCTGTGATATTTCGGGAGGGATACGCAATGTTTCCCTGGCAGCTCAGATAGCAGGAGGAATTCTCTTTCACTATTTACTTCTGTTGGAAATTTTTGGTCAGGTGAATGTCTTACATTTCTAATTTAAGAATGTTAATTGAACATTTGTTGACTAAACATGCCATGACAATTCATAGAACGGATTTATCTTTTTGGTTTAAATGTGTATTTTCTCGCCTCCCTCTCTACCCAATTTCTCTCTCCAGCCTTCCTTTCTTCTTTTAACATTTTGGATTAAAGTGACCTGCTGATTAAAAAATCCATATTGTGCTCCCCCCTTATCCGTGCAGGACAGCAGCCTCTGGCTCGGAAGCAAAGGATGCCCAGGAGTTTTCCAGGACCCCTGGCCTCCTGGAATTTGCTGTCAAGACGGAGGTCAGTGGTGATGAAACCAGAGCTCTGGTCACGGCAGCCTTGGCCATCTAAACAGAAAGAAGTGTCCCTACCTCCCGAGGGGCTTTCTCCATGGATAAGGCAATCCTGAAACTCGAGTTGTACTTTAAGAAGTTAGAGGGACTGGCATTGTGGTGCCATGGGTGCCTGTGATGTTGGCATGCCACGCGGGTGCCAGTTCTAGCACCACTGCTCCACTTCTGATCCAGCTCCCTGCGAACGTGCCCGGGAAAGCAAAAAGATGGTCCAAAATCTTTGGGCCCCTGCACCTAGGTGGGAGACGCTTTTGGAGTTCCAGGCTCCAGGCTTTGCCCTGTCCCAGCCCCAGCTACTGCGGTCATTTGGGAAGTGAACTGGTGGATGGAAAATCTCTCTCTCTGTCTCTGTCCCTGTCCCTGTCTCTGTCTCCCTCTCTCTCTCTGTAACTCCGCTTTTCAAAAAATTAATAAATCATTTTTTAAAACAAATTAGCCACGAGTGGGGCAGGTGTTTAGCATAGTGGTTAAGAGCAGCTTAAAATGCCATGTTCTCTATGAGAGTGCCTGAGTGCAGTGATCCGGGGCTCTGCTCCGATTCCATCTTCCTGCCGGTGTGCCCTGGGAGGCACGGCGATGAGCAGGAAGTTGGGTTCTTGCCACTTAGCATACGAGACCTGGATTTCATTACCAACCCTGGCTCTGGCCCAGCCCACTCCCAGCCATTGCAGGCATTTGGGGAGTGAATGCTTTTTGGTGGCTGATCCCTGGAGGCTTAGTGCAGGAGCTGCCCCCCCCCCCCCCAAGGAGTGTCTCTGGGCCAGCAGAAAGCAGCTGGGGGGAAAGCTCTTGCTCCGTAGTAGCCGCTGTAGCTTCTTCTGGGTCTCCCACGTGGGTGCAGGAGCCCAAGGACTTGGGCCATCTTCTACTGCTTTCCCAGGCCACAGCAGAGAGCTGGATCGGAAGCAGAGCAATCAGGACTTGAACTGGCGTCCATATGGGATGCCGGTACTGCAGGAGGCAGCTTTACCTGCTACACCACAGCACCAGCCCCCTTCATTTATTCTTACTCCCAAAGCCATTCCCTTTGCCCTCTCTCCCCGTGTCTCCACAGGGAATTGGTCTCAGAATCCCTCGTAGACACCCAAATTAGTGGATATCCAAGTCCCTTATATATAGAAAATGACATTGTAATCGCCTATAGCCTATGCACATTGCCTGTATACTTCAAGTTACCTCTAGATTACTTATAACACCTAATGCAAGGTTAACAAGACTTAAGTAGCTGTTACACTTCGTTGTTTAGGGAGTAATGTGAAGGAAAAAAAAGCCTACACATGTCCAATGTGCATTTTTTTCCCCAAGTTGAATCTGAGGAGGTAGGGCCCTTGGGTAGGGAGGGCTGTCTGTGAGCCTAAAGCCCTTCTCCTCCACAGGGTTGGTGTCTGTTGACCTTGAAGACAAAACTTCGATGTGTGTATCTATGAACTTTTACTGTTAATAAACTTTTACTGAATGTGCACTATAAGCCAAACACTAAAGACTTTGATAAATGCATGTTTGGAGGAGAACAGGGAAGGAAAGCATGTTGAGAAAGAGTGAGGCTTTTTCAAGTCAGAACTACAGAGAGAGAGAGAGAGAGAGAGAGAGAGAACCAAGTTTTGTAACTTCAGCTTCCCACTGGTAGGCGATCGTATAAAAAATTGCAGCACGTGGTATGGCAGTAGACAACCAGGAGTCTCGGAACTAATCATATCCATTTCGCATCTATGGGAGCAGTTGCTATAAACCAGGAACTGGCAGACCACAGCCCACGGCCAGATCTGATTCACAAACAGACCCAGCTCCTGGTCAGGTCTTGCTCACTGCCTCTTTTTATAAAGATTTATTCAAATGCAGTCACATACATTTGTTGACGTAATGTCTGTGGTTTCTTTCATGCTAAAACTGCAGAGCTGAATAGTGCAACAGCTATCATATGGCTCTCAAAGGCTGAAATAATTATTTTTTGACCCTTTACAGAAAAACCTGCTGGTTTCTGTTATGGATTCACACGGAACAATAACTTGGCTCGGTGTGTCATTCAGAGCTCAAGTTTCCTTGGTAGGGGTTGGCCGGCAGGAAAAATTTCCAGGCCAGGTAGACTGGTGGTCCTTTCAGGGTTGAATCTTGATGATCTTCAGTGTGTACTTTTTCTGGGAGAGCCAGTGCTTTCCAGCTGTGCATGCGGGCAGAATGGTGCATTTCCACAATGAGTAAGGGCAGAACAGGTTTCCCCTGCACCTGCTTCTCTTGGCCACTGGAGAGCGGTCCGTGTGAAAGAGGCTGGGTAAGTGCCTCCCATGGCTGTGGCAGTTGGAGACATCACATGTGTTGGGCACCAGTGAGGGGACTGTAAAACGAAATGTGGGTGAAAAAAGCTGGAAACAGATGAGATTCACAATGCTGAATTGCTTATGTCAATCAAAAATATAAGCATATGAATCACCCATTTGCATCTTGCTATGCCACTTGTAAATAAGAAAGATACACAGCCACCCCTCTGTATCCGTGGGGTCTGCATCTGTGGTTTCAACCACTTACAGGTCGAAGATACTGGAAAAAATTACATCTGCATTGAACACAAATTTCTTCTTGTCATTATTCCCTAGACAATACAGAATAAGAAGCACTGACATTATATTCAATATTACAAGTGATCTAATCTGGAGCTGATTTAAAGCAAAAGGGAGGATGTGTGTGGATTACAGGCAAACTCTGTACCATTCTTTATGAGAGACTCGGGCAATCCCCGACTTTGGAGTTTGCAGGGGGCCCTGGGGCCGATATCTACAGGGATGACTGTGTATTAAGCACGCTATAATTGCTTGGGAGGGAGGACAAAGGGAATGGCTTTGGGAGTAAGAATAAATGAAGGGGGCTGGTGTTGTGGTGTAACAGGTAAAGCTGCTGCCTGCAGTGCCAGCATCCCATACGGGCGCCGGTTCGAGTCCTGGCTGCTCCACTTCCTATCTAGCTCTCTGCTATGGCCTGGGAAAGCAGTAGAAGATGGCCCAAGTCCTTGGGCCCCTGCACCCACATGGGAGACGCAGCAGAAGCTCCTGGCTTCGGATCAGCACACTTTGTAGCCAACTGGGGGGTGAACCAGTGCATGGAAGATTTCTCTGTCTCTCTGTCTCTCTTCCTTTCTCTGTGTAACTATGACTTTCAAATAAATAAATAAGTCTTTTTTTAAAAAAAAAAGAATAAATGAATCAATAAAACATTTGAGAGGCCTTACATGGACAGATGATGGTATGGTGTGGATGTGGAATATCCCCCAAAGCCCATGTATTTTTTTTTTAAATGTTAGCTCTTTTTTTAAAAAAAGATTTATTTATTTACTTGAAAGGCAGAGTTACAGAGAGGCAGAGGTAGAGACAGAGAGAGAGAGATCTTCCATCCATTGGTTCACTTTCCAAATGCCTGCAATGGCCGAGCTGGGCCGAGCTGGGACAGGAGCTTCTTCTAGCTCTTCCAAGGTCTTGGGCCATCTTTTACTGCATTCCCAGGCTATAACAGAGAGCTGGATCGGAAGTGGAGCAGCTGGGACGTGAACCAGCACCCATATGGGATGCTGGCATTGCAGGCGGTGGCTTTACCTGCTATGCCACAGGGCCAGCCCCCAAGCCCATATATTAAAAGCCTGGTCCCTAGCGTGGTGCTGTTGAAATGTGGGATCTTTAGTGGGGGGGGGTCTAGTGGAAGCCCCTTAGGTCACTGGGGATGTGTCCTAAGACATTAGTGCTCATAAGAGTGTTGTGATTTTCTGGGAAGGAGGGAGGGAGGAAGGAAGGAAAGTAGGGAGGAGAAAGAACAAGAGACAAGAGGTATTCTGATGCTGTTACAGCTCTGACAGTGATGGGGTCCTGTGACGTCCTGACGGCTTGTAGGGACTCACTTTCCAAACCACTCCGAATCTTACTGGTGGAGGCCGTGGCGATGGTGTTGGCAGTGTTGTCTTGGTGGTGGCTGGGGTGGTGTGTGTGCAACACACTTAGGGTAGAGGGTCAGAGTGGGGAGTCCAAGCCAATTGGAGTTTACTTCAGGGAGGAGATGAGAGCCCGGGGGAAGCTGGAGTTCAAGTTCTAGCTGGGTTCCCAGCACAGCCAGGGATCTGCTGTTGTGGCTGGCAGGGTAAGGAGGGCTTCAACTTTTTGGACACTCACCTCCTCATTTTGGTCTTAAATTTAGACTCATCTTGAGACTGGGCTCTGGGTATAATACTGGGTTCCGACTAGGACTGAGCAACAGAGGGTTACAGGACTTCAAAGGCAATCCTGGGTTTCTCTGGGTAAATGCATTCCACCCCCTGCCTTTAATTTCTACAGTTGGGGATAATAATACCTGTTCTGCTGTCTTGAAATTGTTTTGTCTGTCGAGTGAGATGGTATTTATAAGTGAAGTCTGGAAAAATAAAGTTCTCCATACTTTAGCTATAAATGTTTTTCTTAGAAAATAATTCCTTCTCTCTATCTACCTCGTCCACCGAATATGCTGAAGATAAATGAAAAAATGGAATAGATAAAAACTCTTAACAGCCAATTTACTCCGAAAGGCTTGAGGGAAAACATAATCACTTTTATGTTATTTATTTTCTCCAAAAAGCACATGTAGCATTTACGTATAATTTCATCCTTAAATTGTGAAAAATTAAATAAAAAATTAAGTCAACCCTTGCCATGGTTTCAAGCATTTCCGATGTACCTCGGGACTGTCCAATTCACAGCTAAGTTCTGCAGGTTGTCCTAGCTGCTGACACCAGCATTTTATCAGGTTATACTCTATATGCCTCAGAAAACTAGAAAAATGTAGACATTTTTAAAATTCACAAATCAGTGGACTTTCCATATCAGAAAAGTAGTGGGAACTACACTATGAGCAATGTTCTTATTTATCCAAATAAATAAGAATTATTGAGGAACACAATAAATACACTAGTATCATTTCTCTTATTACATGATTTAGGCACAGAGGTCATCAAAAGGTACAAAGAGAGTGCATATTATGAAAAATTATGAATGGATTTGAAGAATTTTTGCAGCAAAACTAACATTTTTTTTAAAAATTTTGTTTATTTATTTGAGAGGCAGAGTTAGAGAGAGAGAGAGGGAGAAATAGAGAGAGAGAGGTCTTCCATTTGTTGGTTCACTCCCCAATTGGCTGCAACAGTCGGAGCTGCACCGATCCGAAGTCAGGAGCCAGGAGCTTCTTCTGGGTCTCCCACACAGGTGCAGGGGCCCAAGGACTTGGGCCATCTTCTACTGCTTTCCCAGGCCACAGCAGAGAGCTAGATCGGAAGTAGAGCAGCCAGAACTCGAACCGATGCCCATACAGGATGCTGGTGCCACAGGCGGAGGCTTAGCCCACTACACCACAGCACCTGTGCCCAATTCCATTTTACCATATACTTTTGAAGTGCCCCTGTGCATTTCTAAAATAAGCTTTTTCTTATTCAAAAAGTAATTTGGAAAGTACAATATAGTCTAACAGGATAGGAAAACTCACTTGCAATCCACCAAACACTTGGGATATATACATACATATTGCATTTATGACATGTTATAATACATTCATATATTATATTCATTCATTGCAACATTAGTTTCAAACAACATGCACAGCACTGTGTTCTATGATTTTTTAAAATGTAATTTTACATCACTGGCACGTTTTCATGTTTCTCAGTTTTGATTGCTAAGTATCAAGTACTCTTCCATCATATGAGCATACCACAGTTTATTTGACATTTTCTGTATTTACTTATAACAGTTTTACTATAAGTATCATTTTCATGAATATTCTTCTGCATAATGTTTAAAAGCATTGCTAACTGTTTCCTAGGATAGATTCATGAATTTAGAATATCAACACTTTTAAGTTTCTTAATGTATACTACATGTCTTATACTCACCAACATTGAATTTCATTTTCTAAAAAATCTGGACTTATTTGAAAGTACAGTGAACAATTGTTTTTTTCTTCCAAGATCCTTTTAGAGAGCATTCATTTAAAAAAAATGTTTAGAATTTTTGTGTATCGGCCGGCACCGTGGCTCACTTGGCTAATCCTCCGCCTGCAGCACTGGCACACCAGGTTCTAGTCCTGGTTGGGGCGCTGGATTCTGTCCTGGTTGCTCCTCTTCCAGTCCAGTTCTCTGCTGTGGCCCACAAAGGCAGTGGAGGATGACCCAGGTGCTTGGGCCCTGCACCCACATGGGAAACCAGGAGGAAGCACCTGGCTCCTGGCTTCGGATCAGCACGGTGCACCGGCCGTAGCGGCCATTTAGGGGGTGAACCAACAGAAAAAGGAAGACCTTTCTCTCTGTCTTTCTCTCACTAACTCTGGCTGTCAAAAAATTTTTTTGTGTGTGTATTTCATTTGCGAGGAAAAGAGACACAGAGAGAGCTCCAATTTGCTGGTTCACTCCCCACATGCCGGCAATGGCCTTGCTTAGGGCCAAAGCTGGAAGCTGGGTACTTAACCCAGGTCTCTGGCAGGGACACAAGTACTTGAGTTGTCGCTGCTGCCTCCAAGGGCGGCCATGACCAGCGAGCTGGCATCAGGAGTGGAGCTGGGACTTGAACCCAGGCACCCCGACGTGAAGCCAGAGTGCCCTAAGCAGCTTATTCACCACTGCTACGGGTGGAGCTGCATTTTTCTCCCCTAGAACTCACGCAGATGTTTGAGCTCTGATGTCTTAGCTAATGGTGGATGGGTTAAGGGTCACCATCTAATGTAACTGTGGGATCTGAGAGGCAGGGCTAGTGGGAAGTGTGTGGGTGGTTTGGCAGGGTGGTTTTGGAGACAGTGTTAATAATCTGAATTCAAGTTCTGCATAGCTCCCCCCCTACCCTTCCTGGCTCACCGTGTGATTGTTCGTCCGCACCTGCCATGACCAGCCTCCACCAGATGCCAGCATGTGGAGATGCCCCATCCTGACCTTTAACCTCTGAACTGTAGGCTGAAATAAACCCTTTCTTTCCCTGGAATCTCCTTTTGGCTATGTTAGCCGAAGTAACCGAGTGGACTAATACAATCACGCTGCACCAAACGCCTGAACCTGGGGAGTATTCCTTCCCCATTTGATAATCGTGTGTATCAGACCAAATGATAGTCAGCGTTGACACTGAATTTTGTGTGCTGCTGTGTGTCAACGCGCGCGTATTGATCGCTTCACTCGGCTTCGCGTTATGAGGAAGGAAAGCTCCTACGACCCACGTTGTTTTACCAAATGTCCTGCACAAACAGCGACTTGCACGCATATTGCTACTCTGGAGGCTTCCTTGGGCGAGGGCTTCCCTTTCCAGGGTCAAACGCTCTCCGAGGTGTATTTCTTTCTGGATTTTCGGCTCACTCGGTGACCGCCCTGATGTGTCCTGTGATCTGGCCACCGTGTAACCACCTTGTGAAAGGAAAGTACCGAACAAGAATCGTCTGGGCAGCCAGGATGAGGAAGGCAGGGTTGTGCTGGAAGCTGCGTGACTTCACCAAAGCATGCAGGAGACAAAATAAGAAAAGACTGCACCGAATGGAGAAGGGAGCCAGCAGCAGGAGGACTGTGGTCCCCGGGCCTCCAGATGTCATTGACTTTCAAACCGTCCTGACATCAAAGACGCGTTGCTTTTACCCTGGTGAGCTTTGGTAGAACAGAGACGCAGGAATGAACTAGGGAGAAAGCAAAAACCACGCAGGAGCTCCCCGGAGAGCAGGAGGAAGACCCTGTGCCCAAAGCCCAGGGCTCGGAGACTCGGGTTCCAGAAGCCTTCAGCTCACACTGGGATCTCTGACTGGATTTGCTCGGGGGGCCTTCTAAGAGGCACCTGTCATTTATCTGTTCACACCTGATGCATCTTCAAAAAGCTCAAGGACAATGCGCATTTTATGAAAAAAAATGCATGGATTTCAAAAATGTTTTTGCACCACAAAAATTTCCCTTTTGAAAAATTCTCTTTTTCCCAAAAACTTCCTGAAGTAGTTTCATCTTGCTTGTTTCTGAGTCACCAGCGGTTCAGTGAGAGCGTAGTGAGTGCAGGAATTAAATACCCAGTAGGGTTGTTTTACCGAAGAGCGACAGCATTTAGGAAAAGCAGCATACTTCCGCTTAGGGGCGGGTGATGAAGTCGCTCCTAGCAAGCGCTTATTCATAACTCAGGGCTCCCAGGTTTCCCCTTGGCGGCTCCCACAGTTGTTTGCATCCAGTCTGTATGGATACAGCCCGCCTCTGTAGGGTTTGGCTGGCAAACATCACAGAAGAGTTGCTTTGCAGTCAGCACTGGGAAGCAGGCATAAACCAACAATTACAGGCTAAGAGAAATACCTCCATTAACTTCCTGTTTTAACAGAAACGAAAAGCGTGCGCTCCCTTAACTGGACCACACTGAGCTGTTGTGGTGCTGTGGCTCCCGTCTCAACCCGCCCTGCGGTGCGCGGTGTTTTGTTGTGCCGGTGCAGTCTGGGACTCTGCAGAGCGCTCGCCTGCCTCGCCAGATGGCACCTGATTGCCGTCCCCTCTAGGGGGTGCTGCACACAGACACTGCGGCCCCGAGGAGGCAGAGGAGGCAGAAGGGGCTTGCGCCTTCCTATCGACTCCCGGCTGCTTTCTCTAGTTGCTGTCTCTGGGATACCACGGAATTCTCCTACTGTTCTTGCAGGTACTTAGAAAACAACTTTATGTCTACTTAACACTTCTTTATGGTAAATGTAGGTGGTACAAATAGTTGGTGTGATTTTTTTTAAGATTTATTTATTTATTTGAAAGAGTTACAGAGAGAAGGAGAGGCAGAGAGAGAGAGAGAGAGAGAGAAAGAGAGGTCTTCTACCCACCGGTTGGCTGCAACGGCCAGAGCTGCGCTGATCCTAAACCAGGAGCCAGGAGCTTCCTCCGGGTCTCCCACGCAGGTGCAGGGGCCCAAGGACTTGGGCCATCTTCCACTGTCTTTCCCAGGCCATAGCAGAGAGCTGGATCGGAAGTGGAGCAGCCGGGTCTCCAACTGGAGTCCATATGGGATGCCGGCACCGCAGGCGGCAACTTTACCCGCTACGCCTCAGTGCCGGCCCCTGTGTGATTTCTGACCTCTGACCTGAACCTGGCAGCTCCACGAGTCTGTGAGGTCTTTGTACAGTCAGTCAGACAGGTGGCCGGGAGGGCAGGAGCGTTCTCCTTTCAGGAGGTGTCCTGGCTTCTCTACTCATCACCCAGTACTCTGTTGTTTTACTAGACCTTGGGGGTCCTGTCATGATGAGACATAGCACTGCCTCCCCGGAGTCACCGTGATGAACTAGCACTGATGGCGGTCTCAGTCTGTTCTGTGCTGCTAGAACAGAGTATGCAAACTGGTTACTTTGTGAAGGATGCCAATTTGTTCTGCCACAGTCCTATAGGCTGAGACATTCAAGACCAAGGCACCAGTGTTTAATAGCAAGATGGCACCTCGTTGCCGCACCCTTTGGAGGGGGAGGGCGATGCAGCCTCACGTGGCAGAAGAGCAGAGGAAATCAGGCCAGTCCCACAAGGCCTTTCTATAGCAGCGTCAATCCATTCGTTCCCAAGGACCTCACGACCCAAACCCTTCCCAGAGTGCCCGCCTCCCAATATGGCTGCACTGGGGATTAAATTTTCAACACGTGAGTTTCCAGGGACACAGTCAGACCGCAGCAATGCCCCTGGCAGGCAGCCTAGCTAGGGAAGTAGCTCGGCATGTTTCTTGCTGCTCAGTGCTGCATTTCCCTGTCTGTCCATCCGTCCGTCTGTCCATCCATCCATCCTTCTGCTTACCTATCTGTCTGTCTATCCCACTAGGTATGGGCTTAGAAGTTAGACTGCCAGTGTTCCTGGCTCTGTTCCTCACTAGTTGTTCCGTCAATTGCTACATAATGATGCTTTGGTTAATGACAGACCACATATATGATGGTGGTCCCATACATTTATAGAGCAGAAAGAGTCCTATAGTCTGGTGATTTTGTAGCCGTTGTGTCATCACAGGACAGCCCATTACTCACGTATTTGTGGTGATAATGGTGTAAATCAATCTACAGAATTCCACGCAGAAAAAAGTATGGAACATACAATTATATAGTATGTTACTCTTGTTTATAATAATGAGCTACTGTGTTACTCATTTAAGTATTTTGAACTATATTGTTATTGTTATTTTAGAGTGTAGTACTTCTACTTATTAAAAAATAAAATTTACAGTCAAACAGTGCACCATGTTACCCTGGCAACAGCTGTATATACATCATCTGGTTCTCTAACAACAATGACTATAATGTTGCCACTGATAGCAATGTGACAAATAAAACAGTGGCATTATTTTTTTTAAAAAGATTTATTTATTTATTTGAATCACTTATATGTAGAGAGACAGAATCTTCCATCTGCTCGTTCACATCTCAAATAGCTACAATGGCCAGGGCTGGGCCAGGCCAAAGCCAGGAGCTTTTCTCGGGTCTCCTACGTGGGTGCAGAGGCCCAAGAACTTGGCCCATCCTCTGCTGCTTTCCCAGGCCATAGAAGAGAGCTGGATCGGAAGTGGAGCAGCTGAGACTTGAACTGGTGCCCATATGGGATGCCGGCACTGCAGGCTGGGGCTTTAACCCAGTGAGCCACAGCGCTGGTTCCTGGGCTCGCCTTTCTTAAGGCTTCCCTTGTCCTGGAATAAGACTGAGCAACAGCACTCCCAGAGACATTGGTAGTGAGAGGTCAGAGCTGAGTGGGGCGAGCTAGGAAATGGGGTGTGCCTGTTGATCATGACTTGTCTAAAGAGGCTGAAATGAGGAGTCTTGGTGCGTGGACCCCACCAGCAGCAGGGAAACCCGTCCAATCCCAGTAGAGGAGATGAAGACTTTTCCAGTCCGTCCCTGGGAGAATTTAAAGAAATTTTTAAAGGACATTTTGCAACACATACTGCTAATGCCTCAGAGCAGAAGCATGCAATTTCTGTCCCCAAATCGCTTCAAATCTCAGTTTTTGTCCATTACATGTTTGTCAGAAGAGACTTTATTTGTCCATTTCTCTTACTCCGAACACACTCTTCAATCAAGTTGCTTTCTGAGTCACGGCTCTGTCATCCTCACTGTCATCTTTCATCAGGTGCCCCCGAAAACAGACTCTTCACGGTCAAGTCTCATGCCGTCCTGCCCTGGGCTGTTCAATGACTCTCGTTCCCCAAAGGGCACGTGGAGGGCCAGCGATTCCCCCAGGGTTGTGCTGGAGACTCCAGGGTCTCAGAGGCTCTGGGGTTCTCTGAAGATTCCTTGGCCTTGATACAGTGGCTATCAAGAGAAGTTCCAAAAGTTTCATAGACAGAGGTATGCTGGGCGGGGGGGTATGCTTAGACAGCAAGGTCTGAGAAAAACAGAAAAGCTGGGTTCCATATTTTAACCATAGGAAGCACAAGGAGGAAGAGCATTTTTTTAAAGACTTATTTTATTATTTATATGAAAGTCAGAGTTACACAGAGAGAGAAGGAGAGGCAGAGAGAGAGAGAGAGAGAGAGAAAGTCTTCCACCCACTGGTTCACTCCCTAGTTGGCCGCAATGGCCAGAGCTGTGCTGATCTGAAGCCAGGAGCCAGGAGCTTCTTCCGGGTCTCCCTTGTGGGCACCCATATGGAATGCATACTGCAGGCAGCAGCTTCGGCCACCATGCCACAGCGCCAGCCCCGGAGGGACGGCATCTCAGAGCGTGGCCTCAGCATCAGTGCCATCCAGAGACTTAGAAATGCACATTTCTGGGCCGTGTCCAGGCCGACTGGTCGGAGGCAGCAATCTGGTTCAACAGGGCAGCCCTGCAAGGGAGCTTGTCAACCACGTGTGAGCATAGGCACAGCCTTTCTGACCTCACCTGCGACGTGGCCAGAAAGGACATTAGGAGGTGTACTGGTAATAGAGTGAAGACAAAAATGGAAATACCTAGACTGCTAGATCAGTCCAATTTTTGTCCCCATGACAAGACACTTGAGAGAAGCTCCTGATAAAGGAAGATGGTTTATCTTGGTTCATGGTTTTGGAGGTTCACAGTCTGAGGTTGGGGGTGCTCCCCTGCTCCAGGCAGGAGGGATGGCCCAGGGGAAGAGCAGGAGTGACCCAGGAAGAAGAGAGTGGCCGGGCCCAGGTTTTCATACCAACCTTCTGTGGGAACTCTTCCCAAGATCACTGCACTGGTTACCTAAGGAATTCCCCCAAGCCCACCTGACACGGCCATCAGATTAAACTCCCACGCTCTATAGCGTCGATTTATGGCTTTGACATTTAGCCATCTGCGTGAGTTCAGGAGCCGTATCCTATTCAAACCATGGCCCTTGTCTTCCAGGAGGGGATAAAAAAGGAAAAGCAGGAAACATTCTTCCTTATTTGCCTTGAAGTTAAAGCAGAGAACTGTGGAAATGAGAGGTGGAACGAGCTTCCCACTTATGGAATTCACACACACACACACACACACACCCCTGCCCCGTGCTATGTTCTGAGGAAGGGGAAGGCAGGGTGACGGAGGGACTGGCCCACGTCAGAGCTGAGTCAAGCCTCAAAACCGGACCCCCTGACCCCTTCCTTGGGGCTCCTCCCAGCAAGACCATGTGGGACTCCCGGGAAAGCCGCCCGGGGCTTCCCTGCCCAGCCACAGCCTTCTCATCTCCACCTCAATGTTTTCCACGTGGCTTTGGGTCTGCCCACTCTTTTTTTTTTTTTTTTTTTTTTTTTGCCACATGTCTCCTCATCTTACAAATTCCTGACATAACTCTGTTCAAGGCCAAGGTCTTTTGAATTTCCTATAATGGCTCATTTATTTTTTCTCTTTTCTGCTAAGTTTTCTTAGCCTCCACAATCTCATTATCTTATTTCTCTTCCTTCCTTTTTTTTTTTTTTAATTTGAGAGAGCAGACAGAGAGATAGTGAGAGAGAGCTCCTGTTGTCTCACTCCCCAGATGCCTGCAATGACGGGGGGCTGAAACTGAGACTTTGGAACTCAATCCAGGTCTCCCACACGGGTGGTGGGACTCCCAACTGCTTGAGCCATCACCTGCTGCCTTGCAAGCTCAGGGTTAGCAGGAAGCTGGAGTCAGGAGCCAGAACTGGGGCTCAAACCCAGGCACTCCAATATGGGTACAGGCATCTTTTTTTTTTTAATAGAGAAAGATTTTTTTTTTTTTGAAAGCAGAATTACAGAGAGAGGTAGAGACAGAGAGAGGTCTTCCATCTGCTGGTTCGCTCCCCAATTGGCTGCAATGACCGGAGCTGCGCCGATCCGAAGCCAGGAGCCAGAAGCTTCTTCCAGGTCTCCTACACGGGTGCAGGGGCCCAAGGACTTGGGCCATCCTCCACTGCGTTCCCAGGCCATAGCAGAGAGCTGGATTGGAAGAGAAGCAGCCGGGACCAGAACCGGTGCCCATATGGGATGCTGGTGCTGCAGGCCAGGGCTTTAACCTGCTGTGCCACAGCGCCGGCCCCGGATACAGGCATCTTACCAACGGCTGGGTCAGCTCCCCACCCCTGTGCAGCCTTCCCAAGTTTGTACACTGCCTGTCTCTGTGTCAGGTGTCCTCATCTTCCACAACCTGGTTCTCATGTTTCGCTTCCGTTTCATATCCCTCTGCAACCTTTACGGATGCTCTTTCCCCGGCAAGCACGCCCCTTACTTTTCTCCTAAACCCGCGGTTCATTCCTACAGAGGTCAGATAGCAAATGTCTTAGGCACCTCGGTCGTGTGATTTCTATCACAATTGCTTGGTTCTGCTAAGAGTTCAAAAGCAGCAATTGACACTATGCAAACAAATATATATGGTTGTGTTCCAATGTTCCAATAAAACTTTATTTATAAAAATTGATGGTGGTGACAAAATACTCAGTAACCTAGGAATAGAAGGGAATTTCTTCACATTGCTAAAGTGAATCTGCAAAAAACTCACACTTAGCACAGTGCTTTCGGACGCTTCCCTCTGAGATCCGTCATCATTTCTGTTCCACATTGTCCTGGAAGATCTAGCCAGGCAATTAGGCAAGAACAGTAAATAAAATGCATCCAGACTGAAAAGGGAGAAGTAAAACACTCTCTACTTGTCAATGACATATTGTAAACAGACATAGGGCATTTGTATGTAGAGTATCCTAAAGAAACCATTAAAAGCTTTAGAATTAATAAATGAGCCTCACAAGGTTGTAGGATACAAGATCGATAACACAAATAAATTGCATTTCTCTACATTAGCAATGACATTCCAAAATTGATTTAATTTACAACAGCAAGGGCTACAATATTATGAATAAATTTAGCAAAAGAAGTCCAAGACTTTTGAAAATTACAAGGTGCCAAAGATGTTCAGAAGATGAGGCCAGCATTATGTCACAACAGGTTAAGCTGCTACTTTCAATGCTGGCATCCCATGTCAGAGTGCCTGTTTGAGTCCCAGGTGCTCCACTTCTCATTTAGACTTCTGCTAATGTACTGTGGAAGACGGCAGAAGATGGCCCATGTACTTGGGCCCCTGCCACCCACATGGGAGATTCAGATTCAGCTCTAGGCTCCTGGCCAAACCCTGGCTGTTGCAGGTATTTGAAGAGTGAACTAGCACTCGGAAGATCTCTCTCTCTCTCCCATACAAATAAATAAATCAATCTTCAAAAAAGGATTTGGAAGATGTAAGTAATGGAGAGAGTCCAAGTTCCTGAATGAAAAGACTTAATATTATTAGGGTGGCGATACTTGCCAAATCGATCTACAGATTCAAAGCAATCTGTCAAAACTAACAGGTGCTTTTTTCTGCCTCAGAAATTGACAGGCTGACCTTCAAATTCACGGGGAAACATAAGGAATCCAGAACAGGCAAAACAATCCTGAAAAAGAAGAATCAAGTTGAAGGAGTTTCTGATTTCAAAACTTACTATGAAGCTGTAGTAACCAGGACCGCGTGATACTGGCAGATATGTAGAACCCTGGAATCGAATTGAGAGTCTAGAAATAGAATTATGTTTCCATGGCCAACTGATTTTTGACAAGAGTGACAGGGCCACTCGATAGGAAAACAAGTCTTCTAGATGAGTTGTTCTAGAACAACTCAATTGCCAAAAGGCAAACAATGAAGTTGGACCCTTGCTTCTAACCATATGCAAAAGTTAACTCAAGTGGATCAAAAGCCTACATTTAAGAGCTAAAACCATAAAACTCTTCACATGGGTGAATATGTGTGACTTTGGCTTTGGCAATGAATTCTTAGCTATAACACTGAAAGCACAAGCAACAAAAGGTAAGCCAACAAAAGATAAGCAGGTAAGCTTGGCCTCATGAAAGTTAAAGCTTTGTTCCTCAAAGAACATCATCAAAAAAGTGAAAAGACAATCCACAGAAAGGGGGAAATATTTGGAAATCTGTATCTGAAAAGAGACTTTTGTCTAGAACATATGAAGCACTCAACACCAAAAAGACAAGTAACCCAATTTAGAGTGGGCAAAAGATCTGATAGACATTCTTCCAATAAACACTTGGAAAGATGCTCAACATCATTAGTCATCAGAAAAGGCAAATCAAAGCCGCAGTGAGAGGCCATTTCAAGCGCACTAGTGTGGCAAAATGAAAAAATACAGGCTGTGGGGCCAGTGCTGTGGTGTAGTGGGTAAAGCCGCCGCCTGCAGTGCCAGCATCCCATATGGGTGCCAATTCGAGTTCCGGCTGCTCCACTTCCAATTCAGCTCTCTGCTGTGGCCTGGGAAAGCAGTAGAAGATGGCCCAAGTCCTTGGGCTGCTGAACTCTTGGGAGAAGACCCGGAAGAAACTCCTGAATCCTGGCTTCGGATCAGCGCAACTCCTGCTGTTGCGGCCATTTAGAGAGGGAACCAGCAGATAGAAGACCTCTCTCTCTCTCTCTCTCTCTCTCTCTCTCTGCCTCTGCCTCTTTGAGGCTCTGCCTTTCAAATAAATAAATAATTCTAAAAATAAAAAAAAAATACAGACTGTAACAAGGGCTGTCGGGATGCGGAGAAATTGGAGTCATTGCACAGCACCAATGAGAAAGTAGAATTGTGCAGCCATTTGCGAAGGGTCTGGAAGGCCCGTAATGCTTAGACACATGTGATCCAGCAGTCTTCTCATAGATGTACTCGCGGGAGAAATGTAAACAGAATCACGTCAACACCTGTCCATGAAATTTCATAGCAGCACCATTTATAAAGCCAAATGGTGGAAAAAGCAATATCCTTCATCTGATGAATGGATAACCAAAATGTAGCATATCTATACAATAGAATAGTGCTGGGTCTTTAGCAACAGTGGATATTGATGTCTATAGCATGGGCGGAGCTTGAAACATTATGCTAAATGAGAGAGGTCCGATGCAATTCGTGAGTTGTGAATCTATTTCTTTTTATATAGAATTTCCAGAATAGGCAGGGGTATTGCTTAGGATAGAGGTAGGGGAAGGGGAAGGAAGGAAATGGGATTGACTTCTAATGGGGTTTCTTTCATAGAAGATGAAAAGTCTGGGGCCAGCACTGTGGTGCAGTGGGTAAAGCAGTTGCCTGCAGTGCCAGCAGCTCGTATGGGCGATGGTTCAAGTCCCAGCTGCTCCACTTCCAATCCAGCTCTCTGCTACTGCCTGGGAAAGCAGTAGAAGGTGGCCCAAGTCCTTGGGCCCCTGCACCCATGTGGGAGACCCGGAAGAAGCTCCTGGCTCCTGGCTTTGGCCTGGCCCAGCCTGTGGCAGTTTGGGGAATGAACCAGTAGATAGAAGAATCTCAATCTCTCTCTCTCTCTCTCTCTCTCTCTCTCTCTCTCTCTCTCTTTGCTTCTGCATCTCTCTAACTCTGCCTTTCAAATAAATAAATAAATCTTTTTTTTAAAAGATTAAAAGTCTAAAATTAAATTTAGTGATGGTTGCACAACACTGTGCATTTACCAAAAACATTGAATTTTATACTTTAAGTGTGTGAGCTGTATGGTGTGTAAAATGTACATCTAAAAACCCGTTAAAAACCAGCAAACAGATGGAAGGCCAGCTTTGGCCTGTGGGCCATAGTTTGCTGGCCCTGCCCTAAACTTACCCGATCTATCCATCATTGGAGCCTCATGTAAATCACATCACAGCACCGATCTATCGAGGCCCCAGATTTCCTTGCTGTAGGTCCCACTGCTGCCTTTGCTGTTCTGCACATATTTATCGAGGCCTAGCAAGTGTTCAGAACTCTGCTACCTAAAATACAAAGATCGACTGGACGTGGTTCTCTTCCTAAAGAAGTTTATATCTGGTTAAACCCAGTGAAACCAAATAACAAATGCAAAAGGAAGTTTTATACACACACGTGTATGAGAGGGTCCTCAAAAAGTTCATGACAAATGTGTATTATGCAAAATTCTGCTGGGGTTTAAGTCTTTCTTAAATAAATAGCAAACAAATATACTTTTAATTCCATTTTGCATGAACTTTTGAAAAATATTATGTATTCATTTTTTTCATCTACTTGACAGGCAGAGCAACAGAGAGAGAGAGAGAGAGAGAGAGAGAGAGAGAAAGCTTCCATTTACTGGTTCACTCCCCAAACGCCCACAACAGCCAGGCAGGGCTGGGCCAGGCTGAAGCAGGGATCCCAGAACCCGAGCCAGATCTCCCATGTGGGTGTCTGGGGCTCAAGGATTTGAGCCACTATCTGCTGCATCCAAGGGTGCATTAACAGGGGGCAGAATCAGAAGCAAAGCAGCTGGAACTTGAATTGGGAGCCCCAAGAGGTGTCTTAAGTCACACTGCACAATGCATACCCTCCATGAACCCAGGGGTCGTGCCCAGTCATGGATGACCATTCTCTCAACCTGTATAGCAAGAGAAATCTTTCTTCCTGAGTAACTCTTCTCAGGGATTTCAGCGTAAGTAACCATGACAGCGTCCATGAAAGCTGGTCTGTTTAGAATTCTTCTGCAATTTCACACCGCATTCTGTTAAGTGTCTCCCGTCATCTTCACCAGCTTTGCCAAGAGCACACGGGCTCGTCACCTTGACCCCTGGGCCTTCCTCAACTTCTGAGAGCTGAAACTCCAGAGCTGAATTCTGCTGAGTTCTGCTGTCTGCACTTGGACAAGGACAGGGACTTATTAGTATTCAAAAATGATTCATTCTTGTATTTTCTTCCTAACATTTTACTCCAATCAAGAGGACACAGCAAGGGAGTCCTAGGACAGTGGCGTCCATTAGACATGACCGTCATCTTGTGGTTCCTGGAATCGCTCAGGGTCAAGTGCCTTTGCCTGGATACCAAATTCCTCAAGTGAATAATGCAGTCCTCCCGGCCAAAGGGCCTCTTAGATTTTCCTCACAGTGCCACGGGTGCTTCATCATTTTAGGGGCAGCAAATCACACGCCTTGGCTCTGGAATTGTGAAATAAACACAGTCGGCTCTGACATGCTCGCTGCCAAGGTGTAATCTCATCCAGGTGGTGACCAGAGTCAAGAATATCGTGTGGAGTTAGCGGAGGGTGAGAAGGAAAGTGGGAAGCAGCAGAGAGGGAAGAAGACAAAAAGCCACAGGGATCTGGATTTTTAAAACGGAACGTGGTGATTTCCTGCAGACACAAGAACGCAGCGCCGGTACTGGGCAATGCTTGGTATTGCCTGCACACTCGCTCATCTCTAAAACCACTTAGGATAATAACAGGAAAAATGAGATTGATGTCTGCTGGGGACCGTCCTGGCGAGGGAAATGGGCACCAGTGTCTGCCTGTGTGACGCCCAACACACCACAGCACCGGAAGCCTGGTCCAGCTCGCCGTGGACGGCCTCAATGCCATTTCTTCGAGGATGCTCATCTGAACACGGCCACCTCATGCTTTCTCCAAGGTCCGCATTTGCTAGTTGCCCGTATTCCATTTTCACTGACGATTTGTATTTCAGTCGTTATCAAAAATTAGTCATACAAGTGAAAGTTTCCTCTCCAGTTGTATTCTGTCAATATGAAAATAATGGGGTTTATTTTCCTTCCAAAGTGGATTTAGAGAGGATGATGAGTGAGCAAGCTCCCAGCCCGGAGCAGAGGTGTTGGAGGCAGTGGGAGGGGTTGCTCCTGGTGTGGGCTTGTGTGTGAGTGGCACTGATGGGTCACCTCTGCCACCCCCTCCTCCAGAGGCCCTCTTGGGCCCACTTGACTGTCTCTCCTTTCTCCCTTTCTTTTTCTCCCATCAAAAAGACAATCCAGATGACCTCCAGTATCACTTGGCCTGCCAGGCTTGTACTCTGAGCCAACATGGACGCTGTGATTCCCCCTGTTATCCTGTCCCTTTACTCTCCTCCCCATTCCACCGCAACTCCAACTCCTCCCTTTCCCAGAAAAAACAGTGACAAAGCCCCTAGTTCCCAAACACGCACCAAGTAAACCAGAACAACAACCTGCTTTGGGGGTCTGTCTACACCAGCAGGGCCTGAACCCCAGAATCAACTAGCCAATACTCTGCCATTTTATCATTATTAAGCACTGCCTTAGACATTTAAAAGTAGGCAGAGCCTAATGGAGGTGCCAAGATCCATACCTGTGAGATGTGAACCAGGTCATTTCTTTTCTTTTTTTCATTTTCAATTATCTTTATATACAGAAGATTGATTCAGTATATATTAAGTAAAGATTTCATCAGTTTGCACCCACACAGAAACACTAAGTGTAAAACACTGTTTCAGTACTAGTTATAGCATTACTTCACATTGGACAACACATTGAGGACAGATCCCACATGAGAAGTAAGTACACAGTGACTCCTGTTGTTGACTTAACAATTTGACACTCTTGTTTATGGCGTCAGTAATCTCCCTAGGCTCTAGTCATGAGTTGCCAAGGCTATGGAAGCCTTATGAGTTCGCCGACTTTGATCGTATTCCGACAGGGTCATAGTCAAAGTGGAAGTTCTCTCCTCCCTTCAGAGAAAAGTACCTCCTTCTTTGATGACCCGTTCTTTCCACTGGGATCTCACTTGCAGAGATCTTTCATTTAGCATTTAGGGTTTTTTGTTTTTTTTTTTTTGCCAGAGTGTCTTGGTTTTCCATGCCTAAAATACTCTCAGGGGCTCTTCAGCCATATCCGAATGCCTTAAGGGCTGATTCTGAGGCCAGAGTGCTGTTTAGGACATCTGCCATTCTATGAGTCTGCTGTGTATCCCGCTTCCCATGATGGATCGTTCTCTCCCTTTTTGATTCTATCAGTTAGTATTAGCAGACACTAGTCTTGTTTGTGTGATCCCTTTGACTCTTAGACCCATCAGTGTGATCAACTGTGAACTGAAATTGATCACTTGGACTAGTGAGATGGCATTGGTACATGCCACCTTGATGGGATTGTATTGGAATCCCCTGGCACGTTTCTAACTCCACCATTTGGGGCAAGTCTGATTGAGCATGTCCCAAATTGTACATCTCCTCCCTCTCTTATTCGCACTCTTATATTTAACAGGGATCACTTTCAGTTAAAATTTAAACACCTAAGAATAATTGTGTGTTAATTACAGAGTTCAACCAATAGTACTAGAACAAAAAAAAATACTAAAAGGGATAAAGTATTAAATTGTACATCAACAGTCAGGACAAGGGCTGATCAAGTCACTGTTTCTCATAGTGTCCATTTCACTTCAACAGGTTTCCCCTTTGGTGCTCAGTTAATTCCTAAAACATTTATAATAGAATTCGTTGATTGTTTATTAAAGTTTTTTTTCCATATTATGCCTAGAATATTGTCCCTGACATTTACCTGCATCTGTATATGCTTTCCTGCATAGGAGAGAGAGTGGCTGAGTTATAACGCTGTCTAGTTGTATGAGTATCATCCACTGGGTCAAGAGATCTGTTGTCCTAAGGTGAGACCTCACTATTCCCAGGTAGGATACAGAAAAAGAGAAAGACAACAATGGAAAATGCAACAAGATAGGCAAAGACTGATCATGGTGATGGGATTCTACCTCTTGCACCAGCTCTGATTGGGAGAGGCTGCCCGAGGGAGGCATTCTGGGGCTGCCTGTGAGCAAGAAGGCCACGATCTGTGAGTGATGTCTGCTGTGTTGAGGGCACATAGTATTTGATATCAGTGAGCTGCAGAATAGAATTCTGCCTGCAGTGTTCTCTTGAGAGAGCCAATCCAAGGCTGGGTCTGGTCATCATGAACAAGAACCCGGAGCTCTATTGGTGATGTCTGCAATAGTCAAAGGCAGGGGTCATCCTCATAGGTGTGACGTATGCAAATGATGGGATGGATTTTCCTAACCAAGTCCACTTCCACTTGCCCTAGTCCCCTTTGTTAAAGCTCTGACCTCAGAAGGGGGAAGCAGTGGAGAAACTCACAAGTTTCTGGGAACTTCTGTGTTTCCCCAAGTCTGTTCCCACCAGCCAAGAAGGGAGAACTTGGTCCCTTCTGCACTATGGCAAGTGTGCCCAGCCCCTCCCAGGTCACTGGGTAGGTGCTTGGTATTCTTTTTGCCCTGTCTGCCTCCCACGTCCTGTGGGTGTATGGTATTATTTTGTTGTAATTAAAGTGTCAGAAAGGGCATTCTCATATTGCTGTTGAGTGCCAAAAGAAAAACAAAACAAAAGAAATCTCAGTAGTGGCACTGGGGATATTTGTTCCAAGCTTGTTAAAGACATTCTGGTTTTTATATCACACACAAATTATATGTTCATGCATTCACTCCAGACTTTTCTTTGTTAAATGCCCAGAGAGAGAAGCAAAAGGCCAGGGAGTGATAGATGGTTTCAAGTACTGAAGAGCCTTCAAACCCTTCGCCAGATGAAAAGCAAATGAAGACACCTTGCTTGGCGAGTTAAAATCAGCGGGGGCTTCCCCGCTGAGCGAATGAACGCCCTGTTTAGTAACTTTCTTAGGGTCCCCTCTGCTTCTCTGTGTTCCGATGCTTGCAGCTGCACGAGCTTATTCCTGGCGTGTGTTGTGAGCTTTAACTATGACAGTGGCTTTTAATTAAATCCTTGTTTATCATAGAGTTAATGGGCTAAGACTAATGACCAAAGGAAAAACAGGCTTTCAGTAATTTTTCTCACCCATCATGTGACTACTTCAGACAAACACGGAAGTGATTTACTCAAGGGTGAGTTGATATAAATGCCACGTCGCCTATCTACTCTCCTATATGCGTTCTGGGATGATCCGGGACAGCCAGCCATTCTGCCTGGGTACATCAAGAAGTTGCTATAAATCTGTCTGCAGGAGCTTAGAGGTCCAACAACTGCCTTGAAGCCAGGAGCTGCTGTGAGCTCCGGGCATGCCGTCATCTGCAACTGATCCTTGAAATTAGAGACGACAAATCCTCAGGGTCACCTTTCATGCTTTCCTTTTTGTTTCAATGAGGGAAACAGAATTCAAGTGTTTACTCTGGGAATTCTGGGCCCCTAGGTGGTGGAAGCATACCAGCTGGCCCCATTTCCTCTGTGTGTGTGTGTGTGTGTGTGTGTGTCTGCCTACTCCCCTTCTCTTCCCACCCACATTTCTGAATAGTGAATAGGATTTTGAAGTTGGGAGCTTTGTACTGCGAAAATCACTCAACCCTTATACCCTTTTCTTTTTCCATCTACAAAACAGGGCTAATGATACAAAATTTTCCAAGTTCGTAAAATAAGGTGTTCTGACAAACAGTTATGGAAGTGAGTGTTGATGAAGATAAGAACTCAGGAGGCACTGGATCTCTGAGGATGTACTTGGACACACTCCCTGGAGAACCAGGGCAGGAAGGTGCTGCATGCACATGAGAGGGAGGGTTGGCTGCTCATGGTCATTGCCATGGGAGACACAGAAAGTTCACCGACTCCGAGGCACTGGAGTGAGAACACGGAGTTGAGCTCCCACACTAACCACCATGGCCACCAAACTGTTTTTAATTCTGCTGACTTAATCCAAGCCAGGATCCTTCAATTTCCTCATTAGTTTTGTAGGGGAGAAGTTAGGGATAAGATTCAGCATGGAGCCTTTTGAAACCTCCAGGCTGAGAAGTCCCAGTGGGTGGTCCTAGCGCTTCCATGGTTAGAATTAAATGATTTTGTGAACTAGGGTGGGGGAAAATATGACTTTATTTTTACTAGACTTTAACTGAAATGAAGTATTTCTCAATTATAAATGTGGGCAACACACTACAATGGTATTATTAATATTTATGTTTATCTCACTATCAAAAATTGAAGACATTTTATTTAAAATTTTTTTGAATAATTGGGGGTGAGAATGGGGGAGAGGTCCCATCTGTTGATTTGCTCCCCAAATGCCCACAATGGCTGGGTTGGGTCAGGCCAGAGCTCAACAGGAGCTCAATCCGGGTCTCCCCGAGGGCAGCAGGGCCCTGACTACTTGAGCCATCACCGCCACCTCTCCTGCTCTGCACTGGCAGACGGCTGGAGTCGGGAGCCAGAGGTGGGAATCAACCCCAGGCATTCTCATAGGAGAGGCAGAGGTTCCACCTTCTGGGTTAAATGCCTTCTCCAGGGCCCAGCGCTGTGGTGCAGTGGGTTAACGCCCTGGCCTGAAGCACCGGCATCCCATCTGGGCGCCAGTTTGAGACCCAGCTGCTCCACTTCTGATCCAGCTCTCTGCTATGGCCTGGGGAAGCAGTAGAAGATGGCCCAAGTCCTTGGGCCCCTGCACTCATAGGGGAGACCCAGAAGAATCTCCTAGCTCCTGGCTTCAGGTCGGTGCAGCTCTGGCCGTTGTGGCCATCTGGAGAGTGAACCATCGAATGGAAGACCTCCCCCAACCCGCCTTTCCTCTCTCTGTGTGTAACTGACTTTCAAATAAATAAATAAATCTTTAAAAGAAAATGCCTTCTCCAAAAATTGAAGATCTTTTCACATGATATGACTATTGCTGCCACCCTTTAAAACATCACTTACAAATCTCTGCTTTGAAATTGCTAATAGTTAACTAGACCAGTTGCTGGATCTGGTCAAGTTCCATAAAGAAATACATGCGTATCACCATATACACATTTGATTTTTCCATTTCAGTATAATTGGTTTCTTTTGAAACCCTATGTACAGCCGGCGTTGCGGCTCACTAGGCTAATCCTCCGCCTGCAGTGCCGGCACACTGGGTTCTAGTCCCGGTCGGGGCGTCGGATTCTGTCCCGGTTGCTCCTCTTCCAGGCCAGCTCTCTGCTGTGGCCCGGGAGTGCAGTGGAGGATGGCCCAAGTACTTGGGTCCTGTACCCCACGGGAGACCAGGATAATTACCTGGCTCCTGCCTTCGGATCAGCGTGGTGCGCTGGCCGCGGCGGCCATTGGAGGATGAACCAACAGCAAAGAAAGACCTTTCTCTCTGTCTCTCTCTCTCACTGTCCACTCTGCCTGTCCAAAAAAAAAAAAAAAAAAAAAAAAAAAACCTATGTATCAGTATACTCCAAAAATTTCATGGAAAACAGAATTAAAAGATGAGTTTATTTTGATGCAAAAAAAAATTGAAGTCTACATGTTCCAGGGGTCTCTTAAAAGTTCATAGAAAATGCATATTATGAAAAACTCTGCACAGATGCCAAAATTATTTTGTACCAAAATAGACATCTTTTTAATTCCATGATATATTTGGAGTACTCTCATGTTTGATTCTGTGTCTTTAAAACATTTATCTTTCTTTAAAATTAATTTATTTATTTGAAAGGCATAATTACAGAAAGGCAGAGGCAGAGAGAGAGTGAGAGAGAGAAAGAGAGAGAGAAAGAGAGAGGGAGAGGTCTTCCATCCATGGTTCACTCCCCAGTTGGCTACAACGGCCAGAGCTGCGCTGATCTGAAGCCAGGAGCCAGGAGCTTCTCCCAGGTCTCCCACGCAGGAGCAGGGGCCCAAGGACTTGGGCCACCTTCTGTTGCTTTCTCAGGCCATAGCAGAGAGCTGGATCAGAAGTGGAGCAGCCGGGACTTGAACCGGCGCTCATATGGAATGCTAGCACTGCAGGAGGTGGCTTTACCTGCTGCACCACAGCACTGGCCCCCACATAAGTTTAAGAATATAATGAAATCAGATGGATTTGGGTAAACATTTGCCACAAATACGATGTGTGTCTTTGATAAATTCTAAAGAGTCTCTGAACCTCAGTTTGTGCATGTGGAAAATGGGGTTAGTAGCTCATAGGGTTATTGGTGAATTCTAAACAATGCTCACTCCTGGGTCAACCTATAGGGTTCAAGATGCATGGTTGGATACTTTTCCAAACCCACTATCTCTTATCAATCCAGGATGGAGCAAACGAGAGAGAAACAGAGAGATGCAAGAGCTGCCTGCAGAATTTCCCCACGAGCTGCGTTCATTTCTTGATGATATGTCCAGTCGGGTTACACAGTGACTACTTCAGGGCTTCTTGGCGTGTGTAACGGTCCTTATCAGGAGCTGTAGATGGTACGGAGCTCCCCCGTGCCACTGGGAACCATCCACGTCCTAATTTACGTTAATGTCCATTATGCTGCCACATGTGGCTATTTAATTTTAAGCTAATTAAAATGAAGCAGAATTTAAAATATCACTCCTTAGTTGCTATAGCCGCGTACAGTGGCTACCACCGAGTCACAGGACTTTTCCCTCGCTGTGCAAATGTCACTGGACAGTTCTGTGATTCTGGCTGTGAAGAGTTAAATCCCTCCTAACAGCAATGCCTACAGTGAGGAAGGTGGTGTAGGTGAAATAGGCAACAAGTAGTCTGGGGTGCACCTGCCAGTCCCCTCCCCAACCTGTCTGAGTCTCTGTAAGCACCAGATGCGGGCTCGAAGGTGCCCATTGCAGACCCGTGTGCACAGGGCGTGAAAAATATCCTTAAGGGTCCCCACATGGAGTGTCAGGCCTCGTGAGGGTCTCCGAGGCAGTTTGTGCAAGGAAAAGGAGCTCCCCTTCAGTCGACTCCCCTTCTCCCTGTTCCCGCTCCTCCCACCCCATTTCTTCCTAACAAGGGCTCTCATCGCTTTCTTGGCACGCAGCGGCAGCCCCGTCCTCTTATAGCTCACCTGTTTCTGGATTTCTCTAATTAGAATGTAAATTGGGAAAGGACGATAGGAAGAGTGGTGTGATTCCAGTGTGAGTTTGCCTTTGTGTGTTGCACAGTGGAGGACAGCCTGCGTCTGCTTCCTTTGAAATGGTGATATCACGTCTCTTATTTGCAAAATCTCATTAAGCCAGTGAGTGGGAGTCAGAAAACCAGCAGCTGCGATTTGGTGGGTTTCTCAGCCAAGTGAAGCATTCACTCTGCCTCAGTTTCTCTTTTGTACCATGATGACGCTTCTTCTCACTGCTGATTACCGTCAGATATACTGGGAGCAGCATAAAGAGCTCTTACCTCTCAACTAAGAGGCTTAAATTTTCTTCCAAATTGCTTTTCATCTGCCTTCCTTTTTTCAATAAATAAAGAAATAACCTCTCTGTCAAGATCTTGCTTGCTTTCCAACACTGATGAACTAATTTCCATGTATTATGATGATGCCTGTGGATTTAAGATATGGGTCACTGGAAGGGAAGAAGAAACCGGAAACTGTCCCCTGTCTTCTCATAAATACGAAGGTGTGCTAAAGCAACGCATGGGCTGTACAAACCCCGTGCATCCGCGCTTGAACACTGGGAAAGCTGATTTCGTGCTCATGTGAGCTCCTGCCTTTTTCACAAGAAGCTTTCCAGGATGGATTCTGCAGACGGGAGAGCCCCTTCTTCAGTGTCTCCACTTGCTCCATCTTCTAACGTCGGCCTGTGGATGGGTGGATACGGGCGACGGAGGCCGAGGCAGGAGGCGTGTGCTGGGCCAGGCTGGTTGCAGGGCCCCGCATCTCTTGCTCATTGCACACACCCTGCATTTCCTTCGCCACACGGGGCCTTGTGGATTTGCTAGTGTCTGGCTTTGAGCCACAGCGTTCCTCTTTTGCCAGCATCAGGGATTGGGAGGGCTTGGAAAACCACCAGTGAGCTCAGTCTTTGTGGCTGGTCTAGACCGGAACTCGGAGTTGTAGCTGGGTGTGGATGGCGAGAGCCCCACACGTCGGCTTCAATGTGTCCCATCTCTCCCCCTCCCCCAAGTTCAAGTGTTGGAGACTCAACCCCCTGTGCAACACAGCTGAGGGCTGGGCCCTTTAAGGGGTGATTAGATCTCCAGCATACAGCTGCTCTCACCGGAGGGGTTCCTTATAAGGGGAGCAGGTGTGTTATAAAAGTGAGTATGGCCCCCTCTCCCCTCCTTCCCTCCTTCATCCCCTCCCTCCTCCTGCTCCTCCCCCCTTTCTCCCTCTCCTGTCCTCTCGCCCTGCAGCTTTCTGTCCTGCGATGATGATGATGCCGTGAGGCCTTCATCAGCAGCCAGCACCTTGATCTTGAACTTCCCAACCTCAGAACCGTGAGAAAGCACATTTCTTTATAAATGGCCCAGTCTGTGATACTGTGTTGTAGCAAAGCAGTCAGAAGAAGCAGTGCACTGTGGTTGACCCAGCTCCCCCTCTCTGCAGGGGGATCCTGGGTAGAGAGGGCGCCAAGGAGACCCTCATTGTTGACCAAGACCACGAGCACAGAGACCACATCCCAGGTTTCCATTTCTCTGTGGGGAAATGAATCATTTGCAGAGAATCATCCCTCCCCTGACAGCTCACCGGTGACGCCTTTGCCGATTCTCTTTGGTAAGACGGAGCAGGTGGGAAGCTCAGGTAACTCTGGGCTCTGTGAGGGGAGTCCTCAGAGATCAGAATCCTGCAGGACCTGGGCCCCAGGTGTCTCACATCAGCTCCGCCCTCCCTGCCCACAGTCCGCCCGCCTTGCGCCTCCGCTCACTGCTCCCGCTGGCTTCAGATCCAGCAAGGCAAATTACAGTTAACCCCAGGGCAGGAGGGTAAACCTGTCACCCCACACCCTACAGTTTTCTGTGGACTGTGCATTTTTAAAGTGTCTGTGAAGACAAAAGACACACATTCATCAATACAGATACAGCTGCTCATTTGTTGGGAGAGTTTGCAATGAAAGACAATTGCTTGCGTTTAAAATCTCAGCTTCTGCTGCCCAGTGGGATCTATTTCAGAGGGCAAGAGAGAAGAGAAGAATTTTAACTTAGAGCACCGAGCTGAGGGAAATAAAACCCTGCACAGCAGAGAATTCTTTTTGACTAAGAATGCCGATGAGGATGACCCAGGGTCTACAACAGCCCCAGTAGGGCTGCTTTTGGATTGATGTTATCTCAGCACCTAGAGGTGGCCCTGAAGAGGACAACGGACTAAGACAGATGAGTTTGCCCAGTTGCCCTAATACATAAATAAAGCCACAGCAGGCCCCCTGCCCTCTCTGCCCAAGACCGTAGTTTAACTCTTTGGATGCAGCCTGTGCACCTGCTGTATAAGCACATCTCAGCAGGTGGCTCTCGGGCAGGTGGCCGGACTGGGGCCCTAGCGGACAGGGGCTGTACCTGCCCACCTTTCTCTTCTGGAGGGTCGCAAGCTCGTTAGTATGCCCTGCCTCTCCCGCAATGCAAAGAAGGTCACTCTGTTCCCAGGAAGCCGTTCTGTTATAATAAATACGGTTAGGATGATAGCCCAGAGGCTGTGGGTTAGGAAAACACATTTATTAGAGAAGGCTCGAGATCACAATAATTAAGTGACACAAATGAGCACGGGTTAATGAAATAATCGGGAAGCCGCCCCGTGCAGCGACAGAGGACTTGGAAGGACCCAGTCCTCTGACCAGGAAGGGAGGAGGTGTTCTGGAAGGTGCCCCAGTCCCAACCCAGACTCTCCTGGAAAATTAGTCCCGAAAGGACCTGGGTTTGCTCTGGCCCCGGACTCGGCTGCCAGCTGACTCTGGACACGTCTTCTGCACCTTGCTCTCAGGGGTTGCCACGGACAGGATCCTTATCCCCAGAATATCATGATGGACACAGGGCGACTTTTTTTTTTTTTTTTAAAGAAAGGCCTTGAAACAAAACTAAAAAGCATCAAAGATGATTGCAGTGATGTATTTATATACATCTATCGTCCACTCAGTCATTCAACAAACATCCAGGAAGGATGCTACGTTGTATAAGGCACAAAGACTATAGCAGTCATTGCTAATAAGAAGGATGGTGACGTCAGCAACAATTACCAAAGCTAACAGTTGCTTGAAATATTTTCCAGGCCTGGTTCTAAGTCTTTCACTGAAATTCATCCATTCATCCTCACCATAACCCAATATTGCCCAAGACAGGTGAACAGGCACGGACCGATACCGGGGAGGGCGTGGGGCTGGGAGGTGAGGCAAGACTTCCGCTGGGGGGGACATGTTGAGTGGAGGGCTTGTGGGGGAAGGCGTGCTGGCGGAGTGGATCACAGCTGAGACAGGGGGAGGATGTGGCCTGGGGTTGTAGAGGCAGGCTTTGAGGGGACTTGCCTCTGGCTGGAGTTTGGGGTGAGGGCAGGAGACATTGAGGAGTGAGGAGAGGCTGGGAAAGACTTCCCAAAGAGGTGCCCAGTGATGTCCCCTAGAGACCTGAAGGATGTGTGGGGGACAGCAGAGGCCAAGGGCTGGGCAGTGCCAGGAGCCCTGGGGGCAGGAGAGAGTGGGAAGGGACTCTGCTATGGGTTGATTTGTGTCTCCCTCTTCAGTTTGTAACTTGAAGCCCTAACTCCCAGGGCCTCGGAATGTGACTGTATATGGACACAAAGCTTTTAAAGGAATAATTAAGCTCAAATGGGGCCACTAGGGTGAGTATAATCCAGTCTGCTGGGTGGCCATGGAAGAAGCGGAGATTAGGACACACAGAGGGGCACCAGGGGCACGGTGCATGAGAGACACAAGAAGAGGCACTAAAGGACACCTGTCCGCGCAGGCGCAAAGGAAAGTAACGCTGCTGGCGCCTTAACCTTAGACCTCCAGCCCCAGAATTCTGGGACCTGTAAGAAAGTGAATTTCTGATGTTTAAGCCTCCCAGTCTATGGTATCCTGTTAGGATGGGCCCAAAGACTGATAGAGGCTCCGTGAGATTTAAGAGCAGTAGTCTCCAAAGTGGGATGTACCTAGGCGGTCCTTTGAAATGAAAGGGAAGAGAGCATATTTCTAGTGCTTTTCATCTGATTCTATGTGAATTCTAATTTCCTGTGGCTGTGTTTTGGGAAACGTGGTCTAGGAGAATGGACTGCTACAGGGAAAAGGTGCCGAGGGACTGAAGAAGGAGACAGCAAATCTAGGATGACACAACGCATAAGTTATTCAGAGGGCTTGGGGACAGAAGCATGGTCTCGGGTGCCAGGGAGTCATATGGGTCCCCTTAACATGGAGCTGGAAGACAAAGGTTCTACAGGTAAAGGTGGCCCATGGCTAATTGGAGTGCACCCAGGCTTTTTAAAGAAATGTTAAAATTTGTAAGAAACACAGCAGGCATCAGATAAGAGACATGCCAGGTATCAGGTAAGAGTGGCACGTTATCTTAACCACTGAATTCACCCCAGTGGGGTTGGGCTGACCTCCATGGTCACCCAGGGGAGCAGATGGCCGTGACATCCAGGATGACTGCATGCATGTCAGGCTGGACCCCTGGTGTGACAGGCAGCTGTGGGAAGGTGTGCAGAGTGTGTGTACCACTACATAACGGCGACGTGTGCTTAAACAAGTTTTACATATGGGGCCAACAATCAACGATGTTTGGAGAGCACTGAGCCGAGATGGTGGCGACCTGTGCACCTCTAAATCCTGGAGTCAACTAAGAATCACGTCTCCTTTCATAATTACAAGTGCCCTAAAGAGTTTGTCATCTGTTCCCCGCTCTGTCCCCGGCTTACTAAAAACGCCTGGGGAGCTACCACTTGCCAGTATCAGAGAGATTTATGTCGCCGTTGCTGTAATTGTTATCTATGAGTGCTTGTGAGTAATGCCTCCAGAAATGTATTCTATCGAACGGAGGAGAGGCAACAGCAAGTCAATCCATTAAACCCAGCTTTTCTTAAACTTCTCAATTTGGCTCTCTTCCTTCCTTGTTCCTTTTTCCGTTTTTTTTTTTTTTTTTTTTTTTTTTTTTTTTTTTTTTTTGACAGGCAGAGTGGACAGTGAGAGAGAGAGACAGAGAGGAGAAAGGTCTTCCTTTACCGTTGGTTCACCCTCCAATGGCCGCTGTGGCCGGCGCACCATGCTGATCCGATGGCAGGAGCCAGGTACTTATCCTGGTCTCCCATGGGGTGCAGGGCCCAAGCACTTGGGCCATCCTCCACTGCACTCCCTGGCCTTTTAGGATCCTGAAGTCACCGAAAGCACGCATGGTATCAGGAGAAGGCATTTGGCCGTTCGCTTCCTGGGACACCCGGTTGTACCCAGGCCCAAATTCTCGTCTCAGACTAGATGTTGAAGAGCCTGGCCAGACTGAGGTAGGTGGGTCTCGTGAGCCCTTATCTCCAACCCATGACTCCTTGGAAACCCGTTCATGAAGAAGTGTAATGTACACATCTGCATGGTTCTGAAAGAGTGATTGTGGATCTGAGACCCTGGAACACGGGGAGAGAGCCTGTCAGGTCTCGCGATGCTTTGGGGGGGGGGGTCATGGTCTACCTCGGATCTGACAGCAGTTGAACAAGTTCATTCTTTGCTTTGTGGTGAGGCAGGAACCACTTCTCTCCACTTAGAGGGGGGACCATCGCCTACTGGGACTCCCAAGGGGGCCAACTTGGCCAAGCTCAGCTCCGCTCAGCCCCACTGCGTGGTCCTGCAGGCAGGCAGGTCCTAGACAGCTCCTGGGAGAGACTTCCCTGGCAGGGACCACTGAAGTGGGAGAAAGAATATTTCCGGAATAGAAGAGTACTTCAGAAAGTTTGTGGAAACTGGAATGAAAAGATACATTTGATTTTTGGATAAACATGCATACCAGAGGTCTTCAAAAAAGTTCATGAAAATGCATATTATTTAAACAAATGCCTGGATTTCAAAGATTTTTTTGCACCAAAATAAATTTCTGTCATCTTGTACGTGGTGACCCTGCGTCAAATTACACCAGCAGAATGTGTGAAGTGGAAAAAGTCAACGCTCCGATGGTGACATTAAAAATATCTCCTGGCCGAGTGGTTAATCTCCCCTCATTGCTTCATTGTGCCTACAGGGCCCGGGAGAGCCACAAATCTGCAGGAAGAAGGCGGCTCTCAGAACGAGCTGGCAAGATCTATGGCCATTCTAACTGCTGGCAAAGGGGCTGAGCAGCCTGTGCCTTGCTGGTGCCATCAGGACGGGGAGTCACCGTGACCCGTGTCCTAAATAATTGTCCCCTTGACAGGCACATAAGCAGAACTGGCCCCAAGGGCAAGGCCTTTCCAGACCAATCAGGCCGTCTCCAGTACAACATCCCCAAGGCGATTTAATGAGATGGAATGTCATCTCGGGACAGTGTTGTCACACACAGAGCCACGCAAAAGGCCCTATTGCCTTGCTGAGCCCACACAAGGTTAGATTTGTTTCTCAGCTTTCTGGGACAAGTAGAAGGTGACCGTGTAGCCAAACCAGGATGTGCTCTGTCTGATCCGGAAGTGGGATACTGACTCTTCTTGTTTAATGGCTGTAAGATCTCGAGGCAGTAGCAAAATTCCTCTGGCTCTCAGTTTTCTCAGCTAAAACGGGGATAAGAAGACTTGCTTCACAGGTGTGATTATGGTGAACGTTGAATGACATAACGTGTGCAAAGTGCATGCTCAGTGGTATTAGCCCCCTCCCTGTCCTCATCAATAATGACCATGTTTGGTCATTATTCTTTCTCTATTTACCGCCATCACTAAGAGCTGTGCTTCCCTTTGGTGCAACGATTGATCTTGCTTTGGTTTCTTTTCTCTCAATGGTATTCATTCATTCATTTATTCATTCAACAAACCTCCGTGTTTCTGATGCTCTACAGGTGCTAGAGAAGGGGTGAGGAGCTTAGACCACACGTGTCTTTGCAGAGCTTCTGGCTGATGGCCAACCTAGAGGTCAAGACCAAGGCAGGGGAAGACCCCTGGGTGGCCGGGGGTCCCTCCTGGAGGAAGTGACAGTTGAGCGAGCCTTGAAGGAAGCGTGTGGATCGTGGCCACATTCCTTCCTTCTCTCGACTTCATGCCCAATGATGGACCTCTGTTGGTGGACTGGAAAGGAGCACTCGAGGTCCATCAGAACAGGGAGCGGACTCTTATTTCTGTTCTTGAGCCTGCTGAGCGAGTCAGCCAGCTGCCCTTCATCTCAAGGGTGAAGTAGGATGAGAGGGCGGGACTCAGCCGAACACAGTCTGGTGGCTGCTGAGACATGAAACATGACATTGGCAATGCCATTGCTGCACACTTCCGAACCGTAATTGTCCGTACTGCTTGACTTCCAGCAATATATACCCAGGAACTAACAACATATTTGTACAAGGAATCAACTACAAAGATGTTATCTGGGGACTGGCGTGTGGCGTAGTGGGTAAAGCCACCACCTGCAGTGCCAGCATCCCATGTGGGTGCTGGTTCAAGACCGGGCTGCTCCACTTCCAATCCAGCTCTCTGCTGTGCCCTGGGAAAGCAGTATAAGATGGCCCAGGTCCTTGGGCCCCTGCACCCATGTGGGAGACCCGGAAGAAGCTCCTGGCTCCTGGCTTTGGATCAGCCCAGCTCTGGCCATGGTAGCCATCTGGGGAGTGAACCAGCGGATAGAAGATCTTTCTCTCTCTCTCTCTGTGGCTATGCCTCTTTGTAACTTTGACTTTCAAGTAAAAAAAAATCTTTAAAAAAATAAAAATAAATAAAAGTATGTTGTCTTTTAGCACAAAACGTTAAGCAATCTAGGCCCTCTAAAACAGTGGATTGGGAAAATAAATCCTGCGGCCGGCCCTGTGGCTCACTAGGCTAATCCTCCGCCTTGCAGCGCCGGCACACCGGGTTCTAGTCCCGGTCAGGGCACCGGATTCTGTCCCGGTTGCCCCTCTTCCAGGCCAGCTCTCTTCTGTGGCCAGGGAGTGCAGTGGAGGATGGCCCAAGTGCTTGGGCCCTGCACCCCATGGGAGACCAGGAGAAGCACCTGGCTCCTGGCTTTGGATCAGCGCGGTGCGCCGGCCGCGGCGGCCATTGGAGGGTGAACCAACGGCAAAGGAAGACCTTTCTCTCTGTCTCTCTCTCTCTCACTGTCCACTCTGCCTGTCAAAAAAAAAAAAAAAAAAAATCCTGCAAATGCATTCAGAGAATAATATGCAGCCATAGAAAGTGATATTATGGAAATATGTATTACCCAGGAAAGGTGTCATACTATGTTAAATGGAAAAAGCTAATCACCTCTGACTTTAATATTTCTTAGGAAAAAATTGGAGATTTTGTATCTGTATATAATATAACGTCTTATTAGTGATTATTTCTGGGCTGTAAAATTAAGAACGGTTTTTATTGCCGCCACCGTGTGAGTGTGCCTCCCCAGGGGTGATGTGTTGGGAGCTTGGTCGGTGGTGTGACAGTGTTAGGAGGAGGTGTGTGGGCTTTAAGGGGTGTGATGTAGTAGGAAGAGATTAGGTCGCTTGACGGTGCTGCCTTGGGGTGGAGTTGATGTCGCTGGCATGGGACCTTGGATTGTTCTCAGCAAAGTGAGCTGTTAGGGCAGGGGGAGCCTGGCCTGAGTGCTTCTCTGGCTTCCTGTCTCACCGTGGACTCTGTCCCACACACCCTGCGGCGACGGCGCCATTTGTCACGAGGCGCTGGCGAGAGCGAGCACTCTGCTGTTTGCCCTTTCACTCTCCTAAGCTGTGAGCCTGATACACTTCTTTTCTTTATACAGTACCCAGCCTCAGGTATGTTCTCATGCAGTGGAAAACAGACCAATACAATGGCCCTTTCTGGTTTAGTTTTCAGATTCTCCTTCAGCTACTGTGGATTCTTTCTGAGGAAAAAACACCAAAGATACAGCTTTCAGTGACAAGATGTTTACCATCATCAGCCTTGGGAAAATACGGCTCAAAACCACAGTGAAATGCCATACCACATCCACTAGGACAGCTCTCCTGAAGAGGTAAAGCACAGGGCCGGCTCTGGGGTGCAGCAGGTTAAAGCCCTGGCCTGAGGCGCCAGCATCCCATATGGGCACCGGTTCGAGTCCCGGCTGCTCCACTTCTGATCCAGCTCTCTGCTGTGGCCTGGGAAAGCAGCAGAAGATGGCCTGAGTCCTTGGGCCCCTGCACCCACGTGGGAGATCCGGAAGAAGCTCCTGGCTCCTGGATTTGGATTGGCCCAGTTCTGGCCATTATGGCCAATTGAGGAGTGAACCAGTGGAGGGAAGATCTCTCTCTCTTTGTCTCTTCTCTCTACCTGTAACTCTACCTCTCAAATAAATAAAAATCTTTTAAATAATTTTTTTTAAAAAAGGTAAATAGCAAATATCTGCGGGGATGTGGAGAAACTGGGTGTCTTTGACGTTGCTGGTGCAGCCACTTTGGAAACCAGCTTGCGAATTCCTTGAACAATTAAACCCAGAGTGATCCTGTGTCCCAGAATTCCACTGCTGGGTGTGTAGCCAAGAGAAATGAAATAGACATCCATGCAAAACCTTGTCAATAAATGTTCATTACAGCATTATTCATGGTAGCCGAAACGTGGAGACAGCCCAAGTGTCTAGCGACTGATGAGCATGATGTGGCTTATCCCTACGGGGAGGGCCATCTGGGCATGGAGGGAACAGGACTGCAGTGCTGCTCGGCTGCAGGGTAAGCAGAACACTTCACGCTAAGCCAGACAGGCCAGATGCAGAAGGCCACGTGAGTGCATTTCTTTGAAAGTCCCAGATAGGCAACTTCATAGAGACAGGAAGTAGATCAGTAGTTAGTAGTAAAAAGCACAGTGAGTGACTGCTAATACGATCAGGATTTCTTTTTGGGGTGATGCAGATATTCTGATAAGTGATGGTTACATAATTTGTGACTATACCAAAAACTACTGAACTGTACGCTTACCAAAAAATAAATAAATGAAACAACAAGAGTGCTTTCTCCTCTGCCATCCACCCTTTCACACACTGGGGAGTCACCAACGAGGTCCCTCCCCAGCCCCAGCCTCTCCTCCGTCTTTGAGAACCACAGGAAGTGCACACCCAGCATGCATGTACTCACTGTATAGTTTTTTTTTTTTCTGCAATCTTGATGCTTCGACATCTTGGGGCTTTGTGACCCTAGAGGAACTGTCCCTCTCAGGGGCGGTCAATTGGTGGAGACAATAAAAATTCACCTGTGAGCATGCCCTTCCTATAAAAGCTACCCTCCAGAGCCTCTACCCCAACCTCCTCTATTGGTCTCTCACATTCAGGGCCACTGTCCACCTGCCCTGATCACCCCAGGGCCAGGTACCAGACAGCCCTGTGCCCCAGAGCCTGGTGAATCTGGCCAAGCCTGCTTACCCACCCTGGCCTGCCCTTCTCATGGGAGCTGTGTGCATAACATGGGTAGAAGCTCTCCAGGTTTTCCTCGTGCTCCTTCTGCCTCCAGCTCAAGGCCGGCACTGCCCTGTCTGGCTCTGCATGTTGGGCTCGTCCTCCTGTTTCTAGGGATTTGGGAGTGTAGCAAACGTCTTCCTTCAAAACAGCCATTTCTGCGTGTCTTTTATTTTTTTAATATTTATTTGAAAGAGTGAGAGAGAGAGAGGTCTTCTATCTGCTGGTTCATTACCCAAATGGCCACAATGACTGGGGCTAAGCCAGGCCAAAGCCTGGAACCAGGAGCTTCTTCCAGGTCTCCCATGTGGGTGCTGGGGCCCAAGCACTTGGGCCATCTTCTACTGCTTTCCCAGGCCATAGCAGAGAGCAGGATGGGAAGTGGAGCAGCTGGGACTCAAACCAGCGCCCACATGTGATACTGGTGCTGCAGGCAGTGGTTTAACCTGCTGCACCACAGCGCCAGCCCCTGTGTCTCTGCGTCTTCCCCAAGGCTCATTAAAACAAATGTTGGTCCTCCTTAAAGCAATGCACCTGAGCTGATGACCAGAGGCGTGGATGTCTCGGAGGCAGCCAGCAGGTCAGGCGGTAACTGGTGCTGTGTGCATCTTCCTGCAGGACTGCAGGCCCCACAGCTGGACACTGGTGTTTCAAAACCATTTTACTGACACACCCGTGAGGTCTTCACGACGTTAATGGAAAATGCTTATTTTGAAGAAACCACGCATTCATTTCTAGATTTTTGCACCAAAGCAAGCATCTTTTAATTCCATCTTGTCCATTAACTTTTGGAAGTAATCTACAGCTGTCACTCATTCCTCGCTCTTCATGGGCTCCTAGGGTGTGGTTTGGGTTGGCTCTGCATTGCTTCTCACCTGGCAAAATTAAAACATTCCATTTTTCATCCTCTGGCTTCTTGAAGTCTAAGTGGCTGTCTCGGACATACAACGGGATCTATCCTTAAGATATTGCAAACAATCCTATCACCCCAGTGCTGGTCACCCCAAACACAGCTCACAACCACACAGGACAACTCCATCCCACTTCCCCTCAAAGAGCACAAGAATTCCCTCCTTCATTGAACACTACTATGTAGACAAAACCAAACAAGGGGACTTGTTGAGCATACGAAAGTTGTCCAAGTGCCCCCAAGGTCTTGAATAAGTGAGCACAGGTTGTGCACCCCGAGGAGAGAGGGGAGAGAGGGCAGAGAAGCCAAACCCCAGCTTGGGATGAGAGAAAGCCATTTTGTGATAGGTCTGTTGTCTGACTTCCGCTGAGGACACTTCAGTATCCTGTGCAACTTTGGAAATGAGTTTGGATGTTGAATGATCTCTGAAAGCCCAGGTGTTGACGTCTTGGTCCTGCGGTGGCACTTTCTCTGGAGATGGAGGAACTTTAGAGTGGTCCCAGTGGGAGTCCCTTGGGTCACTGAGGGCGTGGCCTGGAAGGGTTGGTTCTAAGAGCTGAGTTGGGCCCACCCTCTCTCTCTGTGTGTCCTGGCGCACCACGTGATCCCTCCTCCACCTGCCTGTGTGCTCCATCATTGCCCCCCTCATCAGAGGCCAACTCAGTGGGGGCCACTGATCTTGAACTTGAATCTCCAGACCTGTGATCAAAATAAAGCTCTGTTTCCTTCATAAATAGCAGGTGTGTTGCTATGGTGATGAAAAAGTTGACTGATACCTGCCCCTTGCTCATTTTTGCATTGCCCCTGAAGACCCAGCTGGCCTGACCAGAGCCAGATCCACTGGACAAGGACAAAACCAAACCAAAGCAAACGCAACACCAATCGGACCAGTCTGTGCTGTCCCTGACCAAGATCTTCTTCCCATCAGACTAAAAAAATGCGTACAAATCAATGGAGTCAGAAACGATAGTTGAGAGTCTCACCACACACTTGGCCCCAGGCCAGCATCTACACTTGGAGTCCGAGAGCTCTTACTTGGAAAGCTAGGAATAAAAATAGCCGTCTTCTAGCACTGTGGAGAATATTCACGAGGTAACACATGCAAAACCTTAACGTGAAAAGACAAAAGCCCATGCTCGGAGGACTCCATTAGGAAACGGAGATTCAGTGTCGCTTGTGTTCCTCAAGAAAGAAAGAAAGAAATAGAACACGGTGGTGCCATCTGTCTCGAGGGACCAGCCCGTCACATCGCTTTCTTTCTACATAACATTTCGCCTTCTGGTTACATTTCGGATTCACTGCTAATGTGCATTAGTTTCCAATTTCCCCTCAGCCACTCTGCAGAAGTGCAATATTGGTTCTTTGTCTTAGGGATATTTCATTTCCGCAATCGCGTTAAATCAAACAAACCTTCTATACCAGCAAACAGAAAGGAGCAGCTCTGGGCCGCTGAACTAATTTGCACTGGTAAAACTGATCAGGCCTTCCTCCAGTGTCTTAATTAGGAGCTTTAATCCCTTTGATTTAAAACCAGAAGAAATGCAGGACATGTTGGGCAACTCTGAGCGTATTTATTTAATACAAACAAATAGGGTTTGCAAAGTCCACTTAATATACAGTGTCAACAGAGATATATGTCCCTTTCTTTCTAATCATTCTTCCAGGGTAAAGTAGGGCTTACACTCAGATTGGAGCCATCAGTTTTCATGTTCTCTTTCATTTAAAGAAACAGTTATTTCCAGCCCCCTCGACGTTTCTAGAAATCTTTGGCTACTTTGCTTTACTTTCTCTGTGACACAGGAAGGAGTGGCTCGGACGAGATATGCAATATTGTTGCCATTGTATTTTTTAAAATGTGATGGATGGGTGGCGATGGAGAGAGGTTGAACGTGAGAAAATAAACACAGAATCCCAATGGCTACGTGGACATTCTCTGCAGACTTGGAGTAGGTCTTTCAGCACCGGTGCGAGAATGCATTGGGTTTTGGCACAAGGTGCGTTCTTCATGAATCCTATCTCAGGGGGTTCAGTCTTTGAGAGACCACAGGGCCACATCCAGGTCAATGCAAGTGCCTAGTGGTGCCTGGCGCCACAGGGGCTCGGATCAGCACCCACTGGTAGGATCAGCTTTGGCTTCTGGGCAGCTCGCCTTACTCGGGATCACGTACGCGTGGGCGCTGCTTAAACACCAGGTGAGGGTGCTGGTGACTGAGTGAACCTCAGACATGCTCAGAAGGACTTCGCCACAGAGAGGCCACGGCTGTGAGGACCAAGTGCCCTGCCCCGTCCATGCGGAAGTTCTCTCTGGCAGGTAAGCAACAGAGCAGCTAGGATTCTGCATGCGTCTCCCCTGTGAACCCGTGACATCGCTCCTAGGATTCTCCAGCAGCGTCTCAATACCTCGATTTAATGTGGGCTTGATCGTGCTCAATAATCAGTGCATTTGGGGCAAGCTACTTGGGCTCAGGTTCACTTGTCCTGCTTCCCTTCGTCTGGAAAAACAGCGTAGACGTTCATGAATGGAGAGTGCTAGACTTGGTCCAGTGAATGGGTCTTTTTTTTTTTTAAGATCTATTTATTTATTTGAAAGAGTTACACAGAAGAGGAGAGGAAGAGAGAGAGAGAGAGAGAGAGAGAGAAAGAGAGGTCTTTCATCCACTGATTCATTCCCCAGATGGCCACAATAGCCAGAGCTGAGCTGATCCGAAGCCAGGAGCCAGGAGCTTCTTCTGGGTCTCCCACATGGGTGCAGGTACCCAAGCACTTGGGCCATCTTCCACTGCTTTCCCAGGCCATAGCAGAGAGCTGGATCAGAAGTGGAGCAGCCAGGACTTGAACCAGCACCCACATGGGATGCCAGCACTGCAGCCAGTGGCTTTACCCACTATGCCACAACACTGGCCCTAAGTGAGTCTTAATCAGCTTTGCCACTTTCCAATATGGAGGGTAGGCATAAATAGGCAAAACATTTTTAAAAATGAGAACAAAAAGTAACCACAAGTGTTTAAAATATTTTCTCTAATGTGTGAAATAACAAACTGACATACTACTTTTTACATTTAAATGTCACCATCCTATCTTTTATTTTGTGTAAGAGAGAACTTCACAATGTTCGTAGAATATAGAAGTAAAAACTAAGCTAATTTTGGTGCAGCAATTTCTGAAATCCATGCATATGAGGGATCTTCCAAAAGTTTATGGAAATACATATTATGAAAAAACTATGCATGGATTTAAAAAATGTTTGCATCAAAATACATTTAGCTTTTAATACCATTTTTCCAAGAACTTTTTTAAAAAAATATTTATTTTATTTATTTGACAGAGTTACACAGAGAGGTAGAGACACAGAGAGAGGTCTTCCATCTCCTGGTTCACTCCCCACATGGCCACAATGGCCCGAGTTGTGCTGATCCGAAGCCAGGAGCCAGGAGCCTCCTCCGGGTCTCCCACGTGGGTGCAGGGCCCCAAGGACTTGGGCCATCTTCTGCTGCTTTCCCAGGCCATAGCAGAGAGCTGGATTGGGAGAGGAGCAGCCGGGACTAGAACTGGCGTCCATATGGGATGCCGGTGCTTCAGGCCAGGGTGTTAACCCGCTGCGCTACAGTGCCGGCCCCTCCAAGAACTTTTAAGATTCATTTTATGTATTCAAAAGGCAAAATTACAGAGTGAGAGAGAGGGAGAGATGGGGGGAGGAGAAGGAGAGAGAGAGAGGAGAAAGGAGATCTTCCATCTGTCAGCTCATTCCCCTAGATGGCTGCAACATCAAGGACTGGGCCAGGCTGAAGCCAGGAACCAGAAGCTTCTTCCAGGCTTCCCATGTGGGGGCAGGGACCCAAGCACTTGGTCCGTCTTCTGCTGTTTTTCCCAGGCACATTAGCAGGAAGCTGGATTGGAAGTGGAGCGGCCAGGACTTGAACTGGTACTTACATAGGATGCTGGCATCCCAAGTGGCAGCTTAACCCACTGTGCCACAACGCAGGCCTCCCATGAGATTTTTTAAAGTTACTCTTGTGCTCTTACATGACAGGTCATGTTTCTTTCCATAGACAAACAAAACACACCAAGGGAGACACGGAGGCAGGGTCTTCTAGCTGGCAGATGCTGGTAGGGTTTGGCAGAAACATGCCAGCTGCTTGTGTCTAACTGGGCCCTTCTAAGGGCTGACAGGTGAGGGTGACAACAGTGAATTCCCTGCGATATCTTAAACAGCCACCCCTGCAGTTTTGCTCACAACGTAAAGTCCCATCATCCTTTAGGAAAAGATGTGCTTGAGAAAAGTCAGACTTGAACCATTCCCATTCCATCCAATACTCAGCAATTCTGAAATTAGTGCGATGGAACTTTGTAAGATTTGATTGTTTATCGCTCCTTAGCGGAAACCATTCTACACCATCCAAAGCTTGGTAGTACACAATTATGTTACAAAGTCGGCATTTTCTGCTCTCCCAAAAGTGTTTTTTGGCTCAGCATCAGGCAGTTGGAAGCAGGAAAATATAGACAGGCCCCTTGTAACCGTGGCCTTATCTCTGGAGAACCGGGGAGGCCCGAGATGGCTTAGATGCGAGCAAATCCACTCCCCAAGTTTCCCCAGAGATGCTATTGACCGTTCAGCTGCAGACCCCACTCCTGGGAAGAGACGAGCCTCGTAAACCTATGCAACCATTGCAGAGCGGCGCTCCCAGCCGCTGTCAGCACAGGGAACTTCAGGCACCACTGCACAATCACGGCTTGAGGTCGTCACTGGGGCCACGGAAAAGTTCCGCCCAAATGCTTGACCTCTGGCCAATGCAGGGACGCGGACCACAGAGGCTGCTTCCTTTGCCAATTAAAGGGAGGGTGGAACAAGGTGAGGGATTGCTTCTCGATCTTGCCCAGTAAAACCAACGGCCATTTGGAACGTGGCGAATGAGAGATGAAGGGCTTGTCCCAAGAGGCTTAAAACAGTCTGGAATGGGCCCCGGGTCGTTGGGAGACTCTAGTCTGGTCCCGAACCCTGGACTCTCACCGGCCAGGGGGCTCAGGCCTTGTTCATCAAGATGGTGAGACAACAGCTGGGGGCGCAGCAGAACCAGTGCCCTCCTTGGGGGCAGATCTGCTGCCCCTCTGTGACCCTGGTGACCTTTTGTCTCATCAAGCCCATCTTGAAGGAAGAACAGTGTTACTCAACTGAACTTGGTGGGTGATTGCTTTTAAACATTGTTAACTACAATGCACAGTTTATTCAGGAGCCCTTAGTTTTTCCTAAAGCTCTTTTTCGGCTCCGGATCCCATGCAGAACACCCCATTCCATTTCGTCACCAAGTCCCCCTGACCGTGACAGTTCCTCAGGCTCTCCCTGTTTCTGGTGACGTTGCCAGCTTTGGCGAGTAGCAGGCAGGTGGATGGGAAGATGTTATTGTAATTTTTCTGGTGTTCTCATGATGAGACAAATAAATAGCACAGGGTAACGTTGGCGTAACCAAGGTGAGGAGGCAAAATTAGCCACGTAAAACAAACACATGCAATAATTTCCCCTTCATATCTAGCACACACGTGCACACACACACACACACACAGATTTTGTGTCCTTTCAAACAGCCCAGTGTTGACCCTGGACATGGTGATCATCTGATACCTGGATGGATCCACTGAGTAACAGAGGTTGTTTTCTCTCTACTGCCACCAGCACTGCTATCTTCATGAAACTCTGCTACTATCATTTGAAGTCTTTCAAAGGACATTAATCAACTTTTATCACCGCACAGTAAAATTCATGTTGACAATATGAGTTTTCAATCCTGTTTTAAGTACCTCCCAGATGACCCTACAGGCCTAAATGGGCCCTACTTGTCATAACAGCCCAGGACCACTGGGATCTTAGGATTTATACAAACTCTTCTCTGAAGTTGAAGTTTACTCAACTCCCAGACAACTCCACCTGCTTATACCCACAGGGAACAGCTCTTGATCTTCAAACACTGTCTACCAGCCTATAAAGTGAATTGCTGCTATTGTGGTGTAGCAAGTAAAATTGCCATCCACGATGCCGGCATCCCATAAGGGCACCAGTTCATATCCCGGTTGCTCCACTTCTGGTCCAGCTCCCTGCTAATGGCCTGGGAAAAGCAGCAGAAGATGGCCCAAGGGTTCACACCCCTGCCACCCATATAGGAGACCAGAAGAAGCTCCTGGCCCAGCTCTGGCCATTGCAGCCATCTAGGGAGTGAACCAGCAGATGGAAGATCTCAATATTCCCTCTCTCTCTCTCTCTCTCTCTCTCTCTTTCTCTTTCCTCTTTGTAACTCTGACTTCCAAAAAAAATGCATCTCTAAAAAAGGAACTATATTTACAAAAAAATAAAAATTAAACATAACTGGAATTGATTAACCTGGAGGAGAAAGGCTGTGAATGACTGACTACAGTCTTCTAAGCTAATGGAAGACTGAAAAGAATCAGACAGACTGAGTTCTAGTCCCGGGTGTACCACAGCTCGCTGTGTGGCCATGGATGGGCAAGGCAGTAGACCCTTCTGTGCTTCAGTCTTCCATCTGGAAAATGGGTCCCTGGCGGATCGCATGGCAGCACTAAGCACCCCGGCTGTGGCTGCCTGTGCAGGCGTCTCTGCTTTTCTAACGGGTGAGCAGCTCAAGGGCAGGGGCTACCTCTTGGCACACAGAATCTGTAACAGGGGTGCACTGGTGGGCACGTCCGTAACAGGAGCATCGTGGAGAGACACGTGTGTCCTCTCTCGCACCTGTGAGCCCACTGAGGGGAAGCACTGCTCTTCCCACGCCCACTTCCTCGAGGCCTGTGCTCCCTAGTACACGTGCCCAGAGTTGAGGACTGAACCACGCTGCTTCACTGTGCACTGCATTGGGGGTGGCTTGCCGATCTGCGTGCTACGCGTTCTGCTTTGCTATTGACATTGTTGGTTGTTCCCATGTCTGTTTTCTTCCCCATAGAGTTTATTTATTTATTTTTTAAAAATGGAGCTATCTTATTTTTTAAAAAAATATTTATTTATTTATTTGAAAGCGTTACACAGAGAGAGAAGGAGAGGCAGAGAGAGAGAGAGAGGTCTTCTATCCACTGGTTCACTCCCCAATTGGCCTCAATGGCCGGAGCTGTGCCAATCTGAAGCCAGGAGCCAGGAGCTTCTTCCAGGTCTCCCATGTGGGTACAGGGGCCCAAGGACTTGGGCCATCTTCTGCTGCTTTCCCAGGCCATAGCAGAGAGCTGGAAGGGAAGTTGAGTCTCAAACAGGCACCCATATGGGATGCCAGCACTGCAGGCGACGGCTTTACCTGCTACACCACAGCACCGCCCCCTCCCGCCCCCCATAGAGTTTAGCCGGGCAAGTGCGGCCCCAGTAGAGGCAGTGGTGTCTGGACCCTCCTGAAGGTCACGAGGACAAAGGACCAGCAGCAGCTGTGATGTGTGCAACTCCGGGAGTGCACTCTGCACTTCCTGTTCGCTCTTCCTACTGCCTGGAGTGCAGGGTAAGGGGGATCTCGTCCAGGAAAGCGCAGGGAACATGCTAGAAACATGGAACAGCACAGGAGAGGATGCAGGTGCCCTCCACACTGGCCCCAGACTAGAGGCTGTGAGAGAAAAAATGTCCAACGTATTGGGCCCCTGTCCTTGGTGCGTCTATGAGAACAGGCAAACCTTTGTCCACACAATGCCTTCTTCTCAGACCCCCGTTTGCCTGCAGCCCAGCACTTGAACTTCCATCCCACTGTGTGGAGCCCTCGGGGGAGGTCTCGCGGCAGCCAGGGGGCAGTGCTGCTCCAAAGCTGCAGCTGGAGTCAGCAGCAGTCTGCGGTTTAATGAGCTGACACTGACCACTGTGCCTCCCTGGAGTGAGCGGGCCTCTCTCCTCCGCGGAGACTTATGGGAGGTCCCGGCATCTCCATCACTGCCGAGCTTGGAGGTCAAGTGGAAGAGAGGCAGCTCAGAAAGAGGCAGGGAGGCCATGGATCTGTGGAGCCCGCATTAGCTGTCCTGGACCCAAGCCTAAGTGGGGGAAAACCAGACTGAGTTCTGCTTCACTCCGGCAGGTGCCACTGAAAATGCCCCTCCAACCTTCCCTGAATTTCCCAGGACAAACCACACAGGGCACCGGAGAAGGGCTGCTTGCTTGGCCCTGGGTTGTCCTTGGCTTTTGCAGGTGCACAGGGATCCGTCAGCTCCTAGCCTATAGGCAGCCTCGGATCCCTGATGTGCTGGCTGGCATAAATGGTGTCTCACTGGGCATTGTTTCTTGGCCTGGGTTCCTGGACCCCTGCCCCACGGACTCCTGGCCCCTGGATCCCTACTCCTCAGCCTCTGCCCAGTGAGCCTTGCTCTCCAAACTCGTGCCCATCCACAGCTGCGCTGCCTGGACTAGATCCACGGACGCCCTGCGGGGATCTGGTTCTGTTGTCTAAATCCACGTGTTCAGGACAGAAGGGCACATTACTCTAACCATGTGCATGTTGGGCACCCGTTCTCACTCCTGAAGGTCGGTAGGGCCTCGGGGCTGAGTTTTTTATTTGATCTGACAGTGGTTGAGTGCTTACTGTGGGTCAGGTGCTTTGCTGAGCACTCGCCATGGAAATCGACAGTGGATTCCTGCAGCTGCTTCACGAGACTGTGTAATTATGACCCCCATTTTACCAAAGAAGAAGCCAAGGCTTAGAGAGGTTCTGTAGCCCTCCATGATGTTTCAGTTCATCCAGTTCACAGCAAATGAGCCCCAGAGCCAGGACCCCCAGCAGGGCGTCTGACCCAGGCGCCTCACCTCCTCTTTCCGGGATGCTGCAGGTGTATTTTCAGCATTCCCAAGCTTGTCATCTGGGACACAAATGCAAATGATCCTCAAGGAGGCGCGGGAAGGCCGGGACCAGATGGGCAGTCCCGAGTGTCAGACACACTGGGCAAGAGTTCAGCCAAATACAGAGGGTGAAGCCAGAGGCCAGGTTCCAAGGTGACCAGGAACAGATGCGACAAATGCAGTGCAAGGCAGGTGGGACATATGGGGCTTGGAATAAGGCTGAAGGCCAGATATTCTCTACCCTTGGGTGTGGGCCGCCTGAGCCGGGAGATGGCATGTGCCTTGCAGGTGCAGGAGGGCCCTGAGTGCGCAGGGCTGAGGGGGTGAGGTTGGCTGCTTCCCATTGCTCCTCTCCCTGCAGGAGCAGGGCTGCGGGAGTGCGGGTGATGCAGGGGCGTCCTCCAGGGAGAGGGAGTGCAGGCCTGGGGGAGGGGGCGTGACCGCAGCTTTTCCCCCTGGACCTTGCCTCGCTCAGCCCCCTCCCGGCTGCCCTGCCCTCTAGGAGAATCAGGCCTTGCCAAAGCAGCCCTCCTCGGCCCCAGCCCCACCCCATTTATGTCCAGGTTTTATGTGCTTTAAAATAGCCCTGCTGATCGGTGCCAAAACCCAGGCTTGGAAAATGCTTAGCAGGATGGAAAAACCCTGAAGGGCATCCGCTTCCCCGACCTGACTCAGGGCTGGCCCTGCATTCATTCCCATCTGACTCCTGGAACGCAGCATGGGGTGCAAAGGACCCCCAAAGACTTTCCCAGCCAGGTCTCCCAGGCCTTCCCCATTAACCCAAAGGCCTGTGAGAAGGCCAAGAACACCCGACGGAGGCTGGGCAGAAGAGCAGCCCCCACGCCTGTCATCCGGAGGTCGGATGGAGGCTCTCGGGAAGAGCCCCACTCAGTCGGGGGCCTGAGGGGCGGTGAGGGTGGCAACGCCTGGTTCCCCAGCAGCTCTGCTCCTTTCCTTTCCCTGGCTGGCCCCTCCAAAGCTTCCAGTGCCCCAGTGGGGCTGCCCAAGGGTGTTCCCGCCTGCGGAGGTCTCAGCTCAGCACACACGATGTCACAGACGCCATGCTCTGCAACTGTTCCCTTAACCAACAGGCCCTGAGGAGAGAATGAGCAAACTGTGTTGGTGAGGCAGGAGGCTCAGTGCGTTTGGAGTGGAGAATCTGAGCATGGGGGCAGGGGCATCAATGGGCTGAAAAGCCAGCAGAGGCCTGGACGCAGGTGGACCTCGGGAGCGGTTTGAAGAAGCAGGGTTCATTCTGCAAAATGCTGTATCCCCATGGCCAGACGGGTGACGCGAAAAGTAGCTGTTCACGCATGCTTGTTGTTGGGTAAGTGGTGAGCCTTGGAAGACCCGAAACAGGGACACGATCTGATGAGTTCTTCATTTTTAAAAGATTTATTTATTTATTTGAAAAGCAGAGTTACACAGAGAGAGGGACAGCAGAGAGATAGAGAGAGAGAGAGAGAGAGATCTTCCATCTGCTGGTTCACTTACTAAATGGCCACACCAGCCAGGGCTGGGCCAGGCAGAAGCCAGGAGCCAGGAGCTTCATCTGGGTCTCCCCCATAGGTGCAGGGGCCCAAGCACTTGGGCCATCCTCCACTGCTCTCCCAGGTCATTAGCAGGGAGCTGAATTGGAAGTGGAACAGCTGGGACACAAAATGGCCCCCATATTGGACGCCAGCATTGCAGGCAATGGCTAAACACACTATGTCACAATGCCAGTCCAAGCACTGCATTTTAAAATTGCCTCCTGGGCTGCAGTGTAGAGAACGGATTGCAGGGCACTGATGTGGGAAATGACAGATGTCCTAATGGCAGATGACAGCAAAGAGAGGGGAGTGGAGGCAAAAGCCACAGGCTTGGTGGCTGGTGTGGGGGCTGAGGAAGGAGGGGGTCAGGAAGAGGGGCATCAAGATGTGACCTTTGGGGCCGGCGGTGTGGTGCAGCAGGTAAAGCCCCAGCCTGCATCTATGCATCCCGTATGGGAGCCAGTGTGCATTCTGGCTGCTCCATTTCCAATCCAGCTCTCTGGTATGGCCTGGGAAAGCAGTAGAAGATGGCCCAAGTCCTTGGGCCCCTCCACTCATAGGGGAGACCCAGAAGAATCTCCTAGCTCCTGGCTTCAGGTCGGCTCAGCTCCGGCTGTTACAGCCATTTGGGGAGTGAACCAGTGGATGGAAGACCTCTCTCTCTCTCTCTTTGCCTCTGTCTCTCTGTAGCCCTGCCTTTCAAATAAATAAATAAATGTATTTTTTAAAAAGTTTAAAATAAAAAAAAGTGACCCTTTACTGAAAGTACTGGGTGGGGCTCAGCCCTCAGCCCTGGGGCAGGGCAGCTCCCTTGGGCACAGTGAAGTGTCTGTTTAACTCAGAAGAGGCTCTGGGATTGGCAGCTCCAGGAGGCTCCCAAGATGTGTGCTTACATCTCCAGGGTGGTACATTCTACCCTGCTCCAGCTCCGAGTCCCCTCACAGAAATGCCCCTGAAAACGTCCATTTGAATTCACTTGAAAATATGTGATGTGGGATATTTGACAGCCACTCTTACATGTGTGTGCACATACACGTGTGTTGGACCAAACACAGAGCTTCCAGTTTTTCAAAGATTCATGGAGCCCAAATGCTCAAGGGATGTCACATCATTTTGTTCCTTCACTGTTTAGCATCTGTCAAGCAACCGTTAATACATGCAAGGGAGAATAAACCAATGATGAACCTAAGCATTTGCAAGTGTCAAGTTTGTCTTATCACACTTAGTGACCCAATAGTCCTATGGAGTGGGACTTGGGTTTTTGATATGCTTTGCTTAAAGCCTTGTGGCTGTCAGGGTTGGATCCAAAGCACAGAATCAGGGCTGTTCTTTAGACAGGAGGTCTTTCCATCTACCTCCATCTCCTTTGTCCTATCCCACAGTGCCAGTCCTGTGTATACACCCAGAGAAGTGCCGGGATGCAGAGGGAAAATAGTGGAGGAATTTATAGACTTGGTTATGAGACAAAATCAGTTGGAGAAGGAGGCAGTACTGGGTTGTAGAAAAGATATGGATTTTCATTTATTTTATTTGAGAGAGAGAAAGAGAGAGTGCCCATCTGCTGGTTCACTCCCCAAGTGCACACAATGGCAGGAACTGGGTCAGGGCTGGAGCCAAGAGCCAGGAACTCGATCGAGGTCTTCCATGTGGGTGTCACAAACTCAATCATGTGAGCTTGTTCTTCAGGGTCTGCATTGGCAGTAAGTGGGAGTCAGAAGCCAGAGCTGAAAACTGAACCTGGCCCACTGATGTAGGATGTGGGCATCCCAACACCTAGGCTATGAGCTTGCCAAGAAAAAACATGGACAATTTTAGAACCAGAGAGATCAAAACCAAATCACGTTTTGTTTCTTGCAAGCTCAGCGGCCTTGAGTTGGTTACCTAACCTCTCTGATGCTCCAGTCCCTCATCTGCAAAACAGAGACGCTGCAGGGAAGAGAGGAGAGATTATGCACAGCACGGAGCCTGGCCACCCAAGGGCTTAGTCTAAAGGCCTCCAGGATTCCTTGGGATAGATTTTGATGGACCAGTGCCCTTCCAACAGTGGGAGATGAGGTCAATGGCGGATAATGCAGGTGGAAGGAAAAGAATGAGTGAAAAGTGTATTTGCAGGCAAGCGTGAGCGTGGTGTCACCCACCTTGACTGAGGGGTAGATAAATGTGTGCGGGAGATGGAGGTTGCCTCGGCCGGTTAGGAGAACCTTAAACGCTGGCAGCTCCTCTCCACCTGCACCTGGCTTCCGTGGCGTGGCCTCCCCTCACCCCCAGCGACATCACAGCCCTGTTGGCAGTGTGGACTCTGTTCGGCAGCCGTGAGGAGACACGCAGGTCTTGCGCAGAACAGCACCCAGGTCAGCAGTGCTGTCGCGGCGCTGTCTGAGCTGCAGGGGTGTGCAGTGAAGCAGGGCTGCCTGGGCTCCCGCCACCTACCAAGCTCAGCCTGACTCACCCGCCTGTTCCGTGAAGTTCATTACCATGCGGCCCCTGTCGCCTGCCTCCCATCTGCCACCAGCCTGCCTCATCCGACACCCTGTCCCCACACTGTATGTCAGCCAGACTTCTCTGTCTTCCCTCCAGGGTACCCCCAATGACAGAGGAGCGAGCCTAAGACCCCAGGATCCAGATCAATTGCAAAGGGCAAGACCTCAACTGCACAAATATTAGGACTCATCTGTTATTTTAAAAATTACACTGATTTTGCCTCCTCTTGCTTAACACGTGTGTTTATTTTAATTAAAATTCCTTTAACTATTTCTTATATACTTTATTTTACCCAAATATTTAGGCAAGATTAATTTCCTTGGAAGAGGTATCACATATAGTCTGTGGATTCGTTTTTGTTTTTGTTTTTCATTTGAGAAGCAGACACACACACACACACACACACACAGTGGGGGCGGGGAGAGAGAGAGAGAAAAAAAAAAGAGAGAGAGAGAAAGAGAGAGAGCTCCATTCACTGGCTGACTCCCAATGCCCGCAACAGCTAGGGCTAAGCCAGGTAGAACTCAGAAGCCATCATCACTACCTCCCAGGGTGCTCATTAGCAGGAAGCAGGAACTGGGAGCAGAGTGGGGTCTTGAACCCAGGCACTCCCATACGGAATGTGGGCAGCCCAAGCGGTGGCTGAATGGCGGGGCCAAACACTCAGCCCTTGGTCTGCGGCGTTCAGTGTACCGTGGCCCGCAGCGGGAGTCTCCCAGCCAGCCATGAGCTGTCCAGCCCGGCATGCACTTTCTTAAGCCTGAGCTTGCAGTTTTTCTTCCTGCGTAGTGTGCCGCTCCCTTTCGGGCTGCTCCTTGTATTTCAAGATCCAGCTTGAATGTTACCTCCTTTTTTTTTTTTTTTTTTTGACAGGCAGAGTGGACAGTGAGAGAGAGAGACAGAGAGAAAGGTCTTCCTTTGCGTTCGTTCACCTTCCAATGGCCGCCGTGGTTGGCGCGCTGCGCTGATCCGAAGCCAGGAGCCAGGTGCTTCCTCCTGGTCTCCCATGGGGTGCAGGGCCCAAGCACTTGGGCCATCCTCCACTGCACTCCCGGGCCACAGCAGAGAGCTGGCCTGGAAGAGGGGCAGCTGGGACAGAATCCGGCACCCCGACCGGGACTAGAACCTGGTGTGCCGGCGCCACAGGCTGAGGATTAGCCTAGTGAGCTGCGGCGCCAGCCTGAATATTACCGCTTGATTTAAACTTGATCAGTTTATTGTTTTCAGTAAAGAATCCATGGCAATCTCTTTCTGTAGCCTGCCTGGTCCTGTTTCTCCCATAGAACACACTCAGCCTTCCTTCCTGTGAGGGTACTTTGAAAGGCTTGTGGAAAATGCAGTTTAAAGAAGTTGATTTTGGTGCAAAAAGCATATGAAATCCATGCATATGAAAGGTCTTCGAAAGGTTCGTGATGGGGGTCTGCCTTGTGGCATAGTTGGTTAAGCTGCCGCCATCCCATATGGGCGCCATTTTGAGTCTCAGCTGCTTCACTTCCAATCCAGCTCCCTGCTAATGCACCTGGGAAAGTAGCAGAAGATGGCTCAAGCACTTGGAGCCCTGCTACCCCTGTGGAACAACAACTGGATGAAGCTCCTGGCTCCTGGCTTCAGCCTGGCCCGGCCCTGGCCATTGTGGACATTTGGAGAATGAACCAGCGAATGGAAGGTTCTCTCTCTCTCTCTTTCTCTTCTCTCTCTGTAACCCTGACTTTCAAATAAATAAATCTTTAAAAAAGATTTGTGAGGGACTGGCGCTGTGGTACAGTGGGTAAAGTCGTTGCCTGCAGTGCCGGCATCCCATATGGGTGCCAGTTCAAGACCCGGCTGCTCCTCTTCCGATCCAGCTCTCTGCTGTGTCCTGGGAAAGCAGTAGAAGATGGCCTGAGTCCTTGGGCCCCTGCACCCACAAGGGAGACCCAGAAGAAGCTCCTGGCTCCTGGCTTCAGATCAGCACAGCTCTGGCCGTTGTGGCCAATTGGGAAGTGAACCAGTGGACGGAAGACCTCTCTCTCTGTCTCTCCCTCTCACTGTCGGTAACTCTATCTCTCAAATAAATAAATAAAATCTTAAAAATAAAATAAAATAAAATGCATACAGGGCAGTATATGAGTGAGACGCATTCCAGGGGAGGGCTGGGGCTCCCTGCCGTTCCACGGCCTCTGCATGGGGATCCCCCCCCCAGTCTCCGATCACCCCTGGCAGGGGTTCTCCAGGCCACCCACCGAGGTCCTCAACAGGGGTTCTGGGGGCTCTGCCTGAGAAACAGAGATGCCAGCCGCAGTTCTCCAGATCAGCTCAGGGCCCCCACCTGGCCGCCTCCCTTGCCTCTCAGGACTTACCCAGGTCTGGACTCTGGAGGTCTTGGACGCCCTGGTCTCCACCCTCACAGTGGCACACAGAGGCCGGTCCATTCTGCCGCAGCTCCAAGGTCCTGGCTGTGACCTTGATTGGATTTATGGGCTCAGCTTATCCAAAAATGGATGTGCAAAGGCTACAGCGTCGTGTGCTTTTTTCTGAGCCTGACACCCCCGCTCCTGCCTCTGACTATTTATAAGTTTGAACTCTGGTTTCTGGTGGTTGCAAGCCCAGAGGGTGGCAACTTTTCCTTTACCTTCTATTTGTCTGTGTGCAGCTGCGAGAGGCTGAAATATTCTCTCCCTACCAAGCAGGCTACAGAGACTTGGGAGTACAAGAATAGTTATTTTAGCCAGAACAGTGCAGCTACAGGAATCTTTGCCCAGAAAGGAGGAAATAAATCAATGTTTGCTTAAGGAACAAAGACCAAACTGTTCTGGAAAAACAAAATGTGATTTTTTTTTTAAATGATCAAAGCCAGCTTGAGTTATCACAGGGGGAACTAAACTCCCGGAAGCTCTTAATGGGTGCCTGGTGGTAAACTTGCTACGTTAAATACCAGCTTCACTTGACCGTGAGCCTGGAGTCCTGTCTTCCTCCGGCTGCATTTTCTTCCCGGTCAATCCCTGTCACTTGCCTCTGTCTCCATCTCCTTGCTCTCCTGACATCAGCATCTGCCCCTGCATTGTCACCGACAGGTGGGTGATGTGGAGAGGACAGGAAGGGACAATGAAGCCCCGTGACACCTGCCTGTACTGCTAAAAACTGAAGAAGCTAATGAAAAGTTTATTTCAGTGCAAAACCTGTAGAAATCCATGCATAGTTTTTTTTTTTTTTCAAAGCTTGCCTTTTCCAAGAACTCTTTGAAGACCTCTCCTATTCATGGATTTCAACATTTTTTGCACCAAACTTATCTTTTAATTCCATTTTCCATGAACTTTTGGAAGTACTCAAGTGGTTTATTTCTTGCTTGAATCATTAAAACAGGCTCCCAACCAGCTCTCTTGGCTCTGAATGTGTCGTTTAACTTCGTCCTGCCCACAGCTGCTGCTCCTGATATCTGTCTAAATGTAAATGTGCCTGATGCAGACAACAGCAAGCAGCTCCATCCATCCATGCGAAGCCTCCAGGACTTAACCCTGCCTCTGGCTCCCGGGATCAACCCACCACCCAAACGTGCAACGTGAGTGGGGGCTTCCTCCCCACAACCAGGTTTCCTTGCCAGTCTCAAAGCTTCCTTCGGATCAGGCCTTTCAAAGGAGCTGAGATCAAAGCCAAAAGGTACATTAAGGAAAAGAGAAAAGAGAGAAATCTGCCAAGACAGCCCATGCATTAGGAGGTACCTGGGAAAAGAATTTTCCTTCTTCTCCGCTCCCCACCTGCACCTTGTCAGATGATAGGAGCAGAAGCAGTAGGAGAGCTAGGAGTGCTGGTACACAGACCCCCCTTTTAATTCCTCAAAGCAGTTTTTCTGGAGGTACACAGCGCACTCAGTGAGGTACACACATCACAAGTGTAGAGTCCGAGTGTTCATAAATGGAACACACTTCCATAAGCAGCTCCCAAACCAAGACCCCCGAGCATGACCACCGCCAGGAGCCCTCTGCCCTGCCATGGTTCACTTTGATTGCTGTATTATATTCAGCTGTGAGGCCAGGCCATTATTTATCTATCCTGCTGCTGATGTGGGCATTTGGTCAATTTCCACTTTGAGACTGGATGAATAATGGTGCTATGGACACCGTAGTTCCGTCCTCTGGTGAACACACATATCCATCCATGAGGAGGAGCACTGTTGGCCATGGGTTACATATATGATCCGCTGGAGTAGGGGCTGTCAGATGGATCCCCCACCTGCGGGAGCTGTACCAGTTTAGAGAGTGTGAGACTGCTGGTGACACCACGTCCTCCAGCCCAGGTCTCCCAGGTGGGCGGCTGGCGGGCTACGACGTGAGCCAGCACCTGCTGCCTCCCAGGGCGCAGGTCAGCAGAAAGCTGGGCCTCAAACCCGGGCACCTGGACTCTGAACCCAGACGTTCTGGAGGTCTGGGGTCTGACCACTACCTGACTGGGTCACTGTGTGACCTTGGGCAAATAGTTTCTCTGAGCCTTTCTCCCTCCCCGCCCTGCCAGATGGGAATCCTACTTCCTGCCACGACCACCTAGCCCGGTGATATACACGAGGAGGCAGGTGGGCTGCTCTAAAGTGCTGCAGTACAGGTGAAGCGCTGTGGCACACCAGACGTCACTCCAATGGAGCAAACACGGGCTCAGGTCTTCTGTAACCATCAGTTCCCCTTCTGCCCGGTTCGCGGGGCTCAGGCCCGACAGGGGCCCTTGGCTTGGAATTCTTTCTGTGAAAGTCACCCACCTCCCTGGCTGGGTAAACTCTGCTGCGTTGGCATTTCACCACACCGCTGTTTCCTGTGTGACCTTTCTCTTCCTTTGTTCCATCCCCAGTCCTGGGAGAGCTTCTGTCACCTGAACAGCATCTGCTTATGCCGCCTCCAAGCCACATCAGGGGATTTTAATTTTCTCCCGGCTTTGTTAGCATTTCACATTGTTACAGGTCAAAACACAAGGTTATTTACCAGGAACCAAGAAATGTCACTGACGTGAGTCACAGGAACTCCACGGTCGGAACAGCACCCGGCGCCCAGCATCCTGGACTCTCCCAGGTTCCTGGCCCAGTGTGCCTGACCAAGGTGCCAGGCTGGAAAGGCCAGTGGGCATGAGACTTGTTCTAGGAGCCCCTTCCTTCCATGGATGTCGCTTTAAAGAAAATTCTAGAAGATTCAAAACCTGTTTCCTAGCCAATGATGGAAGGGAATGATGATCTTCTTTCACTCATTCCAAAGTCACCCTTCTGTCCTTTTCCTCAGTCCGCCAAGGGTGAGTGTGTAGATCCTCGCATGAGTGACAGTTGAGAGCTGTTCATGTTTTTGCTTGTGTTTGTCAGTCTCGTCTTTTCTTTCTTTCTTTTTTTTTTTTTTTGGACAGGCAGAGTGGACAGTGAGAGAGAGAGACAGAAAGAAAGGTCTTCCTTTTCTGTTGGTTCACCCCCCAGTGGCCGCTGCGGCCGGCGCACCACACTGATCCGAAGCCAGGAGCCAGGTGCTTCTCCTGCTCTCCCATGCAGGTGCAGGGCCCAAGCACTTGGGCCATCCTCCACTGCACTCCTGGGCCACAGCAGAGAGCTGACCTGGAAGAGGGGCAACTGGGACAAAATCCGGTGCCCCAACCAGGGCTAGAACCTGGGGTGCCGGCGCCACAAGTGGAGGATTAGCCTATTGAGCCATGGTGCCAGCCAGCCTGGTCTTTCAAGTATCCTGGAGCTTCTTCTGGGTCTCCCATGTGGGTGCAGGGGCCCAAGGAGTTGGGTCATCTTCTACTGCTTTCCCAGGCCATAGCAGACAGCTGGATCAGAAGTGGAGCAGCCGGGACTCGAACCGGCTATGCCACAGCAGCAGCCCCTCAAGCATCCTGAACACAGCAAGTATATGGGATAAGGGAGGCAGTGATGAAAAGGGGCCCCACAGATTCTCTAGGAATGTCAGTAACTGATCCAGGAATTACCAAAGATAGAACTTTCCAGAACATTCCCTTCTCTTGGCTCTTAGGGCACGGCCCTGTCTTGTTTTCTTCCTTTTCTATTTTTCCTCCCTTAAACATTGAAGACCTTCAGGGGGTCCACTGCAGGCCCCTTTGTCTTCTTCCCCGAGAAGGTCCCAGCGGTTCTCATGACTGTAGATGCCTTCCATAGGGCACCCACCGCCATCTTCCATTCCTAGCCCAGACCTCTCATCTGAGCTGCAGACATGGTCTCTGCCTGCTCACCTGGTGGCATTACGTATCTTCAGTTTTATGGGCAAAGCCAGGAATCCAGAATGTTCCCCCATTCTCCTACTCCACCTGCTTCCCATCCTGCACCTGTGCAGGCTTCCCAAAGCTGTGCCCTTCCCACCATCCCCTCTTGTGGGCACTACTGCAATGGCCTCCTAGCTAAGTCTCCTCCCTCCTGCTCCTCCTCACACCCCTTCCACTCTGCAGGGAGAATCACCAAATGTGAGCTTTGGCAGTGAGAGCTGGCGCATAGTCCCTCCATTGAAACCACCTGGGAGCTCACAGGGCGGGCAGCACCTCCCCCCACCCCCGCCCCGTCCGTCACCACTCTCGCTCAGGTATCACTCAGTGTCTTCCCTCAAGAGCGTCCAGAAGTTTCCTGGAATCCTCTCCCTCCCCCCAGCCTTCACTCATCACCTGCTAGTGTCCTTAACATGCAGGGTCTTCCAAAATGCTCCTGGACAGTGAACTCTGAACAAATTATGCATGAGTTTTGAAATTGTTTTCACACCAAAATAAGCAGATCTCAATTCCATGGTCAACCGACTCTTAAGTCCGCTCGAGGCTCAGCCCAAATGTCAAGGGACGCCCAGTCCACTTCTCTGCTGGTTATCACCGTCTTCTCTTCACTGCCTTCCAACGTGTGGTTCTCAGTGATGCAGGAATACGGGAATTTCTGCGCTCCCGGCCTCCCCTGAATAAGCCCCTGGAAGACAGGGATGACCCCTCTTTCTCCCTGTTGGGAGCACCATTGTCTCTACCCCAGTGCCTCTCACACAGCAGGAACTTGATACACACTGGTTAAATAAATAAACGCCCAAACTATGCAAATCAGCTTTTTTCAATTGTGATATTTGCACATTCTATTTATGCTTGAAGAGCACAGAAATGATCCCTTAAAAGTCACTCAAATTTGCCCTCAGACCTGGAGAAGCTTGGTCCTGACCCAGGCCTTGTGCTCTGGCGGCCTCACTCTGGTCCCCCTCTGGCTGTGGCCGGCCCAGAGGGGCGAGGCGGTCACAGGGTTGAAGGGCCCGCCCTCCCCAGAGCTGCCACCCCAGCTAGCGTGGGTAGATCTAGCAAATAAAAAGGCAGGCTATGCAGTTCAATTTGAATTTCAGATAAACAACCACTTGTTTCTTATTTATTTTTATTTTTTAAATTTATTTTTATTTGAAAGGCAGAAAGAGAGAGAGAGAGAGAAAATCCTTCATATACTGATCCATTCCTCAAATACCTGCGACAGCCAGGGCTGGGCCAGGCTGTTGCAAAGGCCAAGAACTTAATCCAGGTGTCCTACATGAGTGGCAGGGTCCCAGGTGCGCGAGCCATCACTTGCTGCCTATCAGGGTGCACATTAACAGGAAGCTGGATCAGAAGCAGGGTAATCAGGACTTGAACCAAGCACTCCAGTATGGAACACAGCCACACCCACTCACTTATGTCTTGCCGAGGGCTACTTCATGATACACATCACTGTGACAGAGACCATCTTACCCATAACACCCCAACAGTTACCACCTCACCCTTTACAGAGAAGCAGCTGACCCCTGATGCAGACCTGTCTGGGTCCCAGGGCCTCACCAGCCCCTGCACAACTGCCCCCTCCCCTGCCGCGAGCTTCCAGATCCTGCACAGGCCGCAGGGTGGCCCCATGCTGAGGGCACAGGGATATGGATGGCATTGGGAAGTTCATGTGCAAGGCCCTCGGGGCACAGGCAAGGCTGGCAGCGGTGGGAGGCTGGACGCCACCCAGTTCAGCCCACAATTGAGGAGTCTCAGAGTTCTAAATTTGCACTTGACCTACCATTGCATTAGGAAGATGTTTTGCAAGATAGGAAGCATATTCTATTGACCCTCTGTACTAGATTGATTTAACTCTTAAATAATTAAACATGTGGTACACAGGCCTCCTTAATACTCTTGACCCCATCCCTCCAGTGTCCTGTCTGTTGTCATCAAGGCAAAGAAAGGTCTTCAATAGTGCCACCTTGTGGTGAGATCTACCATTGCCATTTCCCTTCTTAGTGGTCTACCTTTAGGAACTCTGCCTGTGATGCCACTATCAAAGCTTGAAATTATACCACCAGGGGGCCGACATTGTGGTGTAGCAGGTAAAGCTGCCGCCTGCAGTGCCAGCATCCCGTATGGGCACCGGTTCAAGTCCCGGCTGCTCCACTTCTGATCCAGCTGTCTGCTATGGCCTGGGAAAACAATGGAAGATGGCCCAAGTCCTTGGGCCCCTGCACCCACGTGGGAGACCCAGAAGAAGCTCCTGGCTCCTGGCTTTGGATCAGCGCAGCTCAGGCCATTGCAGCCATCTGGGGGGAGTGAACCAGCAGATGCAAGACCTTTCTCTCCCTATGGCTCTACCTTTCTCTGTAACTCTTTCAAACAAATAAAATAAATCTTAAAAAATAATTATACCGCTAGAGATTGGGAAGTTCTACCATGTTTATGAGGCAGTAAAGAAATATGAAATGATGACCAGCAGTTTTTTTAGAAATAAGTAACTTATGGCTGGATTGCTCCTGTTTGCATGGTGCTGAGAGTTCACATGAAACTTCCTGTCTGAACCCCACAACCCGGCTGTGGGTGCCACCCAGAATAGGGACGGTCAGGGCTGTTGGCTTGCCCCAGGCTATCCAGCAAGTCATGAGCTCTGTTTGCCATAGTAGAGCCTTCCTCCTATTAATCCGATTGAAAGATGAGCAGAAAATGATCTCCCTCCCTGCGAAGGGAACAGAGGCTGCATTTCAGCAAACTGGAACCCCGATGCTCCCCTTCGGTTAGGGTTTCCAGGCCTCTGAACGGGTGCCCAAGAACAGAGATTTGTGACGATTTCTTAACTATCCCCAGCAAAGCATTTAGCAACAGAGGAGACTCCGACATTTCTGTTATTGTTTACACTACTTTGCAAGTCCCATCTCTTCTGCAGCAGGCAGGGCTGGCGGGAGCTGCCAAGGACCTTGGTTGTTGGCATTGACCTTCATGGATGCCTCCATTCCTGCACCGTCAGGGGTCTGTGCTGCCCGGACGACTTCTCGTGGCAACCTATTAAATAGCACAAGAGTTTAAACAGGAGGCTGAGTGAGAATAAGTCGAGCCGCATTGTAAAGCATGTCTTCAAAATGTACATCGTGTTGCACACTGCTTCCACTTCGCTCATGTTTCAACTCCTACATCTCCACATGTTAAGGTATTTCACCATTGTCTCAGCAGCAGTCGGGGTGAAAACTGAATTTCTAGATGTCAGGTTTGTGGATTCCGCATTTCCAGCAGAGAACACATTCATATCGGTGAGATCTGTTAGAGATTCATCTCTTGTCCAGAGATAGTGTGCAAACAGCTTTTCCCCAACAACGGGTGGGTGAGCTAAGGAGTTCACCATCACTGGGGCTGATGCAGAGTTCAGTTTCATATGACAGCCAGCAATACATAGAGGGAATCCAGGGAACAAGACAAGGCTGGGGAAGCACTTTCGTTAAATGATAGTTTTCTTCAACGCTTCAGAGGAGTGCATGGCTTTGACGAAAATGGTTCTGCCTCCCACCCGTGGGAGAGCCAAGCTGAGCCACCCAACTTGCTGGTGGTGCATGGTGTGCATTTGAGGAACACATGTCCACTTTGTCTTTCACTGTAGCCTGTGTTATGTAGTGAGCTGAGGACCGAGGGTAGCAGATCCAGGCTGGCCATGGAGCTGCAGATCCATTCATTTATCCATGCGCAAATTTAACAAATGCTGATTGGATCCCATCCAGGCCTCACACACTGTGCTCAGTATCAGATGAATAAGACTAGACCACCCCACACTGCAGGGGGCACTGCAGGGACCAGGCATGGTTGGGGGGAGTAGTACTTAAGCTGCCTTTTGAGGGCCCAGTACCAGTTAGCGAGACAGATGCGTGTGAAGGAAGGGACCTCGGGCTGGCTGACTCCACAGCCAAAGCCCTTGTCTGCCAGGCTGCACAGCCTATAGAGAAGACAGTGCCTGCTGGGGCAGAGGGGCACAGAGGCAAAATGAAAGGGATTCCGTTTCAATGCTGGGCGAGTCCCAGGAAGAGACGAATTGGTCACTCTCCACGGCCAGGGTAGTGTGCTCTTCCCTCGATCCCCTGCCCATGTTATCTTTACTATTGACTACTCCTTCCTTCCCTGGTCCCTCGGCTCTCCTCCCCTCCTCTTGCTTTCAAACCTTCGTCTCTGATTCATGGGCCTGCGTGCTTCCTCCAAGTGTGTCAGGCACCACACCTGGACAGCATCCGGGCTGAGGACAGGTGAGTGCCGTGCACCTGCTGGGCGCCAGGATGCTGCTGAGGTTCTGGCAACTAAATTAGTTTGGGAGCTGTCAAAAACCACTGCTAGCTCCGAGGAGGCAGGAAAAAACATCATGGCCCTCTTTCCATTAGGTGAGGTGAGACAAGGTCAGGAAACACTGTCTCCAAGTGTCTGTGTGGTGCTCAAGTCTAAACCGCTGTTCAGGCTGTCAGCGTCCTGGGAGAGCAGGTTGTGAACTGATGCATAAGCAGGCCCAGGCAAATGGAGCCTCGTGGAGGATGCTCGGGTCCTACCCGAATGTAACCGATGGGTCCGTGGTACCCATTTGCTGATTAAGCAAATTAATGAGACGACAGCAGGCTTGTCTGTCTAGGTAAATCTTGCGGCAGTAAGTTGCAGGTAGAAAAGCAGCCCAAGGTTCAGGTTGCCGGGAACTATTGCCTGCTTCTGCCCGAATGCTATAGATGGAAAGGATGCAAACTATCTCTCCTCCCCCTTCCTGGATGGCACGGTCCCTTCAGTGGAGCCTTACACCTTGCCCTCTAGGAGAAAGGGTGACGCTTCTACTCGACACCTGAGGGAGAACAGAAGTGCTACAAAATGGAACTCAGCTGGCGTGCGGGTGGAGGGAGGGTTTACAATCCGCTTTAAGTCTCCCTGTAACAACTTACTCATGCTCGGAATACCCTCACTTCTAAATGTACCCACGTGCCACACACATGTCACCCTTCTGTGTCATCTAAGGATCCTCCCCTCCACGTTTCTGACTCAAATATCTGAATGAAAATCAGGGGTTTTGCTGCATTCCTGCTATAAATCACGTTGAATCCATTCTCATTCATAAATATGAGGGTACTTCAAAAAGCTCATGGAAAATGGAATTAAAATAAAATTTTGTTTTGGTGCAAGATATTTTTGAAAACCATGCATCCAAGAGACCTTTAAAAAGTTCATGCAAAAGGCCTCTTATGGAAAGATTATGCATGGATACACAAACACAGGGTACTTTAAAAAGTCCATGGGAAATGGAATCAAAGCTGTGAATGTATTTTGGTGCAAAAAACTTTGGATGTAAAAATTGTTTTAGTAATATGTGGAAATGGGTATTGTGAAAAGATTATCATGGATTTCAAAAAGGTTTTGCACCAAAGTAAGTCATTCTTTCAATTTCGTTTTCCATGAACTTTCTGAAATATCTTTGTGTGTGTACTTATACAAGTGTACATATATAATGTGTGTGTAGATAGACAGGTGTTAGATATGCAGGTAGATGAGTGGAAAGATGTAGGTAGAAGGGCTGGCATTGTGGCATAGTGGGTAAAGCTCCCACATGGGACACCGACATCCCATATGGATGTCAGTGCAATTCCTGGCTGCTCCACTTCCAATCCAGCTCTCTGCTAATGGCCTGGGAAAAGCCGCGGAGGATGGCCCCGGTGCTTGGAGCTCTTCCACCCAGGTGGAAGACCTGAAAAAAGCTCCTGGTTCCTAGCTTTGGCCTGGCCCAGCTCTGGCCATTGGTGGCCATGTGGGGAGTGAACCAGCAGAGAGAAGATCTCTCTCTCTCTCTCTCTCTCTCTCTCTCTCTCTCTGTAACTCCAATATTCAAAACCAGTAATGAAATTTGTTTTGGAAGAGAGATATAGATGATAGATATAGCTAGATGATTGAGATGAATCCATTCCTAGCTCTCAAAGAGCTCTTAATTTACCTTCTAAAAGTGTCAAGTTTACATGATCTAGTTTCTGTAGGTGGAAACAGCACTTTAAAGATTTATTTATTTATTTATTTGAAAAGTGGAGTAACAGAAATGCAGAGGAGAGAGAGAGAGGTCTTCCAACCGCAGTTCACTCCCCAGATGGCCACAATGGCTGGAGCTGTGCCAATCTGAAACCAGGAACCGGGAGCTTCCACCTGACCTTCCATGCTGGTACAGGGTCCCAAGGACTTGGGCCATCCTCCACTGCTTTCACAGGTCATAGCAGAGAGCCAGACTGCAAGTGGAGCAGCCGGGACTTGAACTGGCATGCATATGGGATGCTGGCACTGCAGGCAGTAGCTTTACCCACTATGCCACAGCAGCAGCCCTGGAAATAGTACTTTATAATGATAGGTCCTTCTCTCTCATAACAGAAACCTAGATACACTCATGGAACATTAGAGAACTATTGTAGTGACTATTGTACCTGTCCTGTATCCACATAAACTTCAGCAAAGCTTGTGTGCCAGTCTCTTTGTCCTACTTCCCTGGTCTCAGGGGCGGGCTTGACTCTCCCATCTCAGAAGGTGATTGGTCTCATGGTGACCCCCTGATCCAGGCGGGACCAAATCAGAATCCAGTAACAGATCTTGCAGCAGCGAGGATTCATCTGTTTTCTATGATTGCCAGGGTTTCTTGAAGTTGCAATTGTTGCCACTTAGAGGGAGCCTGAATGAGAACAAAGCCAGGTAAGCAAATGGAGCAGCAGCGTGGTACTGGGATGAATACTGACGTGCGAATACTCCCCATCGGTCAGAGAGCAGCCTTCTTTGGGATAGTGTTACTGCAGATGTAGTTAGTTGTGATCGGGTCTTGCAGGACCCTGCCTAGTCCAGTGGAAAAGAAACGAGAGACACAGGGCACACACAGAGGGAGTTTGCCATGGGACAGATTGGAGTGACGTCTTTACAAACCAGGCAATGCCAACAAGTGCCAACGAGTCCCAGAGTTTTGGGAGAGGCAGGAAGGACCTTCCCTAGGCCTTCTGAGCGAGCACAAGGGGACTCCAAACCAGCTCATGAAAATTGAAATTAAAAGATAAGTTTATTTTGGTGCAAAACATTTTTGAAATCCGTGCATTTTTTTTCCATAATGTGTCTGTTCATGAATTTTGTGAACACCCCTCGAATGAATGGATCACAATTATTTTTTGCACCAAACTAAAACATGTCCATTTTTTCTCATCTATCAAAGGCAGCCTTCTTCACTTTTTATTTTTTTTTTACAAATATATTTATTTATTTGAAAGGCAGAGTTACAGAAAGGCAGAGGCAGAGCCAGAGAGAGGAGAGGCGGAGAGAGAGAGAGAGAGAGAGAGAGAGAGAGAGAGGTCTTCCATCTGCTGGTTCACTCCCTAGATGGCCACAACAGTTAGAGCTGTGTTGATCCAAAGCCAGGGGCCAGGAGCTTCTTCCAGGTCTCCCAAGTGGATGCAGGGGCCCAAGGACTTGGGCCATCTTCTACTGCTTTCCCAGGCCATAGCAAAGAGCTGGATTGGAAGTGGAGCAGTCGGGACCCGAATTGGCACCCATATGGGATGCCAGCACTGCAGGCAGCGGCTTTACCCACTACACCACAGCGCTGGCCCCTTCATTGTTTTTTTAAAGAAAGATTTTTTTATTTGAAAGACAGAGATACAGAGAGAGAGAGAGAGAGAGAGAGAGAGAGAGAGAGAGAGAAAGTGCATGCGAGAGAAAGAATTGCTCCTCCATCCACTGGCTCACTCCCCAAATGGGTGTAATGGCCGCGGCTGGCCAGATTTTTTCTGGGTCTCCCACAAAGATGTAGGGCCCAAGTGCTTGGACCATCTTCAGCTGCTTTCCCAAGTGCATTAGCAGGATTGGAAGTGGAGCAGCAGAGATTTGAATCGGCACCCCTGTGGGATGCTGGCACAGCAGGCAGAGGCTTAACCTTCGAAGCAACAGAGCCAGCCCCCATGCTCCACTTCTGACGTAGCTCCCAGCTAATGTGCCTGGGAAAGCAGCAGGTGGCCCAAGTACTTGGGCCCGCCCCGCCACCACGTGGGAGACCTGGATGAATCCCTTGGTTCCTTCAGCCCAGTGTAGCCCAAACCATTGCAGTCATTTGGGGAGTGAACCAGCAGAAGGAAACTCTCGCTCTCTTTTTCTCTCCCCCTGTCTTCGTAACTCTGCCTTACAAACAAGTAAATAGATCTTTAAAAAAACTTTGATATTAGAGGTTTTTAATAGGCATTTAAAAATTGTACTTATTTATGGGGTAGTATGTGATGTTTTGGTATATGTACACATTGTGTTGTGTATAATTATATACAATGTATACAGTGTGTGTTCAATTAGGGAAACTAATATCTTTTAAAACATTTAACAATTTTTATGGTGAAAACATTCCCAAATTCCTATATATTTTTTAGAAAAGTATACAGTAGCCTAACATTATCTGCAGTCACCCTATCATGCAGTAGAATCCACAGCTTTTTACACCTATCTCTCCATAACTTAGTACCTTGCAGCCTTCCACCCTTCTCTCTCCAGCCTGCCATAGCCACCATTATGCTTTCAACACAAAAACTCATCTTTTCATTCTGTTTTTTTTTTTCATGAACTTTTTGGAATGCCATTATACACACGATTGTGCTGACACCTTGATTTCAGACGGATAGCGTCCAAAACAGTGGGAGAACAAATGTCTATGTTTTGTGTTTTTAATTATAGCGCAATATGCCTAACACAAAATGTATCATTTTAAGTGTACAGCCCAATGGCATGAAGCAGCTCACCCTGCTGTGTAAACATTTCAATTGTTTTAAAGCACTGTGTTTGGGAACATTGTTACAGCAGTCCCTAGATACCAACGCTGAGATGTAGCGGGAGAAAGGGGTGTTCTGAGAGCAACCTTTGAATCCAGGGGTCCGACCATGCCTGATTCTCTTGGACCTAGTGAGCTGAGGAAATAGATGTCATTTATATGCTTCAATTACTTTTTTTTTCCCAGTGGATTTTGCCACTTCTGTCCCATTAGGAATTCTGACTAATATAGATGAACAGGTTGATGGCAATTGTTTTCATTATGATCCCATAACTGAAAATCCTGACACCACAAAATGAATTGCCTTGTTCTTGGTTACGCCTCTCCCCCACTTATCTCATGATTGTAATTCTCTCACTGTGTTAGCACTAGTGCCCAGGGTGGCCCTAATGAATACAAAATATTTTGGAATATGAGTCAGGTCCAAAGACAGAAATTATGCCACAGCTTGCAAAGTCACAGCCTGATTAGATGGAGCCTTGTTAAAATGCTGCATAGGGGGATGTAGAAGTGAAGTGCGAATGAGGGAGGTGAGACCATGATGTGTCTCAGAGAACCACCCAGAAAGCACCTCCATGCTCACAGCTGTTCCAAGGCAGCTCCAGGTCTTATTTCCAGGGGATGAAATTGATTATGCATAGCAAACAATTAATTTCTGTTAAATACCAGCCAGTTAATGAAAAATATTTTCAAGTCCAGGACAATCCCAAGAAGGATGTAGTGATAAATGACACTGATATTTAACCAACCAACCATGTCCGTTGCAACATTTGAATTTAATGGGACTGGTTGCTTTATATTAATTAACAGCAGATTGATTGCTACCTATATTTGTGGAGATTTCGTACAGGTGATTATCCAATAATGAGAGAGCGGTTAAAGTGTGTGCCAAGACTTTTCTAAGAGCCAAGGGATGAAAGCTATGCTAAGGCACAGTCATATGGTGTAAAGGAATTGAAGTTTGGACGAATAGGGAAGGAAGGAGAGGGCCATCACCTGCCACTGCGTCACAACACAGGTGGACAGTGAGTGGCTGAAATGGATGCTGTTCTGTTGCAGTGGATTCATTCTGAGAGGAGGAGCATGGTGGGGGCAAGAGGTGCAGAGTCACCACACAGACCTGGGAGTCGGGTGAAAGTGGACCAGAGGCGAGCAGCCCACAGACTCGTTTATTTCAGTTGGTACAGAAGCTTATATAGCCAAAACAGTCAATCCGGTCAAGGGGCGGTCTATGCCCTAACCAATCACAGCCTGTTGCCAGGCAGTTTCCAAAGCCATCCAATCACAGCCTGTTGCCAGGCAGTTTCCAAAGCCATCCAATCACAGCCTGTTGCCAGGCAGGCTCCATTGCCAGGTGGGTTTCGAAGCCATTCCTGAGTAACTGACATTTGCTTGCCAGCGGCCATCTTGCCATGGCCTTCTCATTCCACCACACTGTTCCAAGGATCATTGTGGGCCTCAGGTTGGGCTATTCCAGGTGAGACTAGAAATAAGTTAATGGCTAATTATTAGACTCCACCCACAAGACTGCCATTCAACCTGTGAGCCCAGAGTCAGGAACAGCTCCAGCTTCCATGTGGTTGGGTGGGCTAGAATCTGGTGTGAACACAACCAAGGCACAGTTTCAGCATGGGATAGGAAGGGAGGCCCAAGACTGGGCTCCACACATTAAAGGTGGAATGATCTCTCGCCAGCCTCTCATTTTTATTACCCTGTGGCTGAAAATGGGGACTAGCAGTGGATTTTCACAGGACCTGGATATTATATTGGACACCAATTGCTTTGTGAATTTTTAAGTTCTGAGCACTAGAAGTCTGTGAGCTTGTTCCTCCCTGAGGGCCGGGAGGGGTTGCTCGGAGCCAGAGGCACAGGCTGCCTCCTGCAGTCCTGCCAAAAGCTCTCAGTCTTTCCGATGCCATTAGAGAGAAAGCCATTGCAGTCGGGTCAACAGCGATCAGGTGAGATTCATCCAAGCTGCTTCTGGCTGGCACCTCCTGAGTGAGCTGCTTTCCTCCTCATTTTACCAACTCGGCTTCTCCCGCATGGTTTAGTTCGGGGTGTCCTCTCCTGGCTCCAGGCTAGTTCCATTGGCATCTGTGCCCCGGATGTGGGGTTTCTGGCTCCTTCCTCAGGTGGCTGACACAACCCTCAACTTGGATGAGGTTCAAGTCCAATGCCCAGTCTCCCACTGATAACCCAGAAGGGCCCTGGGTTCTGTTCGTGCCAAGTCCCACCCTGTGGGTGGACAAGAGCATGTGGGACGCCCAACCTGACTTTCTCCCTGCTGCTGGAGAGGTGGCCCCACGTCCATCTCCTGCTGTAGTAGCATCAGCCACTCACCATACAACAAACCACGGGGCCAGAAATGACCCCAAAAAATGCCAGAGGGGAGGGGAGGGTTGGGGAGGTGAGGGTTGAGAAGGTAAAGTGTGAGCCCCTGGCTTCCCAGGGAACTGCATGGCCACCAGCACCTCAAGGTCGGACTCACGCTGCAGGGTTGCGGATGGATTGGGAGCCCCGCCCACATCGCTTGTCCCAGCTTCCTCACTTGGTTGAATGCAGGCTCAGACCACAAAAACCATCTTCACACAGTCGTCAGTAAAGCGAGGCGGGGGGGCCTGCCCAAGCCTCCTGTGCAAGCTCTCACCATCTCGAATCCAGTCACACTGCCCGTGTCCTCGTCTCCTCCCCTGTTGCTAGGACTCTGCTCCTCCCCCCACCCCAAGGAAATGTGAATTTCCATCAGACAGGAAGGCTTGGGTCATCCACTGTGAAATTGTTCCCTAAACACCTTCAATGCCCAGTCGTATGCACTATTTAATTTACTTTAAATATTTCAGATTTTTAAAGTGCCACAAAGCTGAAACTCAGCTAAAGATGAATTTAAGTCAATGCTTGTTTAGAATGGCTTTTTGAAAAATTACCTTGAGTATTCTAGTAGTGTCCCTCCGGACAGCTGCAGATCCCTGTGTTTGGTGCTGAGAATTTTGCTGTACATTAATGCAACATTATCCTCTGCTTCAAGGCCATTCTGTGGCTGTTTGATGTTTGTATTCACTTGCAGATTTTAAGCTCCCTAAAAGGAAAGAGAGGAGATCCCACTGTGTGAGAGCAGAGATGCCACTTGTGAGATGGGTGCTGTGCAGGGCTCATCACAACTCAGAGAGGTTTTTTTTTACCCCTGGGTACAGAGGAGACCCCGAAGTCAAGCTATATTGCCTTTTTTTTTAAGATTTATTTTTATTTATTTAAAAGACAGAGTTACAGAGAAAGGTAGAGAGAGAGAGGTCTCCCATTCGCTGGTTCCCTCCCTGGTTGGCTGCAATGGCTGGAGCTGCGCTGATCTGAAGCCAGGAGCCAGGAGCTTCTCCCGGGTCTCCCACATGGGTTCAGGGGCCCAAGGACTTGGGCCATCTTCCACTGCTTTCCCAGGCCATAGCAGAGAGCTGGATGGGAAGAGGAGCAGCTGGGACTAGAACTGGCGCCCATATGGGATGCCAGTGCTTCAGGACAGGGCTTTAACCCGCTGTGCCACATTGCCAGTTCTGCTTTTTTTTTTTTAAAAAAAGATTTATTTATTTATTTGAAAGTCAGAGTTACACAGAGAGAAGGAGAGGCAGAGAGAGAGGGAGAGAGAGAGAGAGAGGTCTTCCACCCACTGGTTCACTCCCCAGATGGCCACAACGGCTGGAGTTGTGCCGATCCAAAGCCAGGAGCCAGGAGTTTCTTCTGGGTCTCCCACGTGGTGCAGAGGTCCAAGGACTTGGACCATCTTCTACTGCTTTCCCAGGCCATAGCAGAGAGCTGGATCGGAAGTGGGGCAGCCGAGTCTTGAACTGGCGCCCACATAGGATGCTGGCACTGCAGGCAGCAGCCTTACCCACTACGCCACAGCACCAGCCCCCAAGCCACATTGTTTGACTCACATGCATTATTCTTTCCACTATTTCTTAGGTTTGCATTTTGGTGACTAAACCATATTGCCACTCATTAAATGTGTGTTGAAGGAATAAATGCAACATTATCTTCACCAGGTCTGTTCAACACTCCCAACTCCCCTGTCCACAGAGCTTTCCCTTTGCCAAACACACCCACAGAACCATAAAAACCAAGGTCTTAACGAGAGTCCTGGGGGATCCCAAAGCATTTCCCAAATCCTCATCGAGAGCCAATTATTTCTGTTTGATTTGCCATATTTGAAATTTCTGGTGATTACAAATCTTATACAGGTTATTAAATAATTTTGTTCTCACTGAATTAAAAAAGGAAAAGAAAAAAAAAAACCACCCTGTAATTGCCAGCCATGTTTGAAAAGTGACACATCTGTCACTTGATTCTTACTCCGAGGGTGCCCAGACACCATTACTCAAATGGAGGGGGCCAGAGCCTCATCTGAATCTTAGAGAAATTAACTGAACCCCTGGCTGGGCAGTGGAATTGAGTCAGGACCAGGGTGAGGACCAGCACCCAGCCCGGGTTAAATTGTTGATATTGTGTGGTTTTCCTTAGTGTTCGTGTGCATACAACACACCGGCAGGGAACAAAGCATGCACGGGACACGGGTGCTGTATCTCAGGATATCTGGGTTGGTGACACATCTGAATTCACAGCGCTTCACTGGTGTAGCATATAGGAGACCTCTGCACTAGAGGCTGCACAGGGCGTGGGAGCGAGGTGAGAGGAGGCGGCTTCCACCCTGGAGTGGCTTGGAGTATTAGTGGGAGAGACGACACGCGCTAGGAAGCTCCACCAGTACACACCAGCCTCATCTCAACACGAAACCCCCTCCCTCGCCGGAGCCCGCGGTCCACCTCCGTTCTTCGGGAGAATGTGGGACTGCAGAAGTGGAGGAAAAGGCAAGGGAGGCCAATGGGAAAGACATGAGGACGCTTGGATGACCTTGGCTCCAACCTTTGCTTCAAGGGTGCTTCAAAAAGTTTGTGGAAGAAGTTTATTTTGGTGTAAAAATATTTTTGAAATCCAGGCATAGTTTTTTTTTTTTTCGTAGTGTGCATTGTCATGGGATTTTTGAAGACCTTGCCTACGTCCCACGTGGGCTGGCCAGACGCCTTCCTCTTGGCCTCTGCCCGTGGCAACTGCACCCCCAACCCATGCTCTCCATTCTGCAACCGGACGGGAGTCATCTCAGCACTTCTCTTCCCGAAGCATCCCCATTACCTACCGACTAAAGGCCAAGCCCTTCGGTCCCTTAAAAGCTCTCTGCTTCCCCTGCGGCCCCAGACCCCAGGTCACTCACCTGCCCTGCCGCCCAGCCTGGCGGCTCTTCAGGCCTCTCTGTCTCTCCTGCTTCTCCCAGAATTCCCTCCCTTCCAGTCTTGCCACCCGGCTGAACAATTCACCTTCAAAACCTTGCTCAGCTGTCACCTTCCCTAGAAAGCCTTTGTGATGGCCACCAGAGTTAACACTCCCCACTCTGTGCCCTGCGAGGTGGTGTCACCCTTCACCGCTCTCTTGGATTGTGGGCTCCTTGAAGACAGACCCTACTCACTGCTTTATCTCTAGTGCAGACTTGAGTATTCCATAAGCGCTGCGGAGCTGAATATGCTGGCTTTAAAAAAAAAATGGGATTTGTGGGCTAGCTTAGGCAATGATCACATTTGTAACATGTTTTTTTTCTGCGAGTGGAAAATATTCCAATGAACTTTCAGAACCCATTTAAAAGTTGTAAAGCAATTCATGAAAATATATGAATAGACCAGACCAGTGCCCTGAAACTTCAGAGAAAAGACAAATTATCATAGTCTTGGGTTCTTAGACATGGCTCAGCACAGCAATGGGACAGAATTCGCTTACCACTTATAGAGTGTCTATTGTGGACCAGACTTTATGACAGGTGCTTTGTTTAAAAGGCTAATAAAAGATGGTGCTAAAGGAAGATTCCACAGTCTGGAAGACCAGAGAGATGGCAAGGAGACCTGTAATTAAAATGCAATATGATAAGTGCTCTAATGGTTCACATTTAAGTTTGGAGAATTGACAGAAAACACAAAAAGGCATTGAAATTATGGAGTCAGACCTTCTGTTTAGGACAAATTCAACCTACTCTGGTTGAAATTGCTTTCCCTTCATTTCTTAACATTCATTATGATCTCAGTCCCTCGATGATATTCATTAGCTGAGGCCACCATCATTGCTTCCAGCGGACAGGCAGGATCGGTGTGATTGTGATGTTTGTGTGATTTGTGAGGGCCTACATGAAAGAGGAATAACAAGCTTAGTTCTGGGGTTCCTAATACAGCCCAGGTCCCTCCAGGCTCCCAAAGGCAGGTGCAGAAACTTGGAAGTTGCCAAGAGTTCCCCAGGAAATGACAGAATGGGACTCTGCAGGTCACTGACTGCACCTGTCTCTCCCCCACCCACTCCCTGCTGCAACCTCTTGCTGTGAGTCACCCCTCCCCTGCCTTATCTATTTGCAAACTGAACTCAAGCTTCAAGTCTCAGCTGAAGGAATTGGAATTTAACCGTATCTGCATGGGAAGTCCCAGAAGATTTCTTTTTTTTCCCTTTTCTCTTTTTAAAAATTTTATTTATTTATTTGAAAGGCAGAGATACATAGAGAGGAGGAGAGAGATCTTCCATCTGCTGCCTCACTGTCCAAATGGCCACAATGGCTGGGGCTGGGCCATGCTGAAGCCAGGAGCCAGGAGCTTCATCCAGGTCTCCCACGTGGGCATAGGGGCCCAAGCACTTGGGCCGTTTTCTGCTGCTTTCCCAGGTGCCTTATCAGGAAGCTGGATCAGAAGTGGAGCAGCCAGGGCTTGAGCTGGTGCCCATACAGGATGCTGGTGAAACAGGTGGAGGCTTTACCCACTACACCAGACTGCTGGCCCTCCAAAAGATTTCTGAATAGGAATCTGACATGGCGAAAGTAGTCTTCTGGGATGATAAATTTGCTATTTGGGAGATGCTTTAAGAAGTCTAGGGCTGGTCTGTGGCATAGTGGGTAAGGCTGTTGCCTGCAGTGCCAGCATCCTGTGTGGCGCCAGTTCGAGTCCCGGCTGCTCCACTTCTGATCCAGCTCTCTGCTGTGGCCTGGGAAAGTAGTAGAGGATGGCCCAAATGCTTGAGCCCCTGCACCCATGTGGGAGATCTGGAAGAAGCTTCTGGCTCCTGGCTTTGGATCAATGCAGCTCTGGCCATCGTGGCCAACTGGGGAGTGAACCAGAGGATGAAAGACCTCTCTCTGCCTCTCCTTCTCTCGCTGTCTAACTCTGACTTTCAAATAGAGAAAATAAATCTTTAAAAAAAAAAGAAATCTAAGGACCAAATGATGAGAAAGGAGCCCAAGGCAACACCAGAGGGGACAGATATGGTATTCATTCTTGGTTTTTAACCAAAACTTGACTGATTCTGGTTATTATTTGAGACTGGGTTCTCTTAAAGTTATCATATCTTTCTTTTTAATATAACTGCTCATTTCTTCATCTCTGCCACTGGCGTCTAAGCTCCTTGAAGGTCAGGCTGTGCAGTCTTGCTTGCTACTGGCTGTCCAGAACCCTACACTATATCTGATACCACAGATGCACCATATGTATGACTGTACTTCAAAAAGGTCATGGAAAAATGGAATTAAAAGCTAAGTTTATTTTGGTGCAAAAATCTGTTCCATCCACGTGTGGTTTTCTCCCCCACACACATTTTCCATGAAGTTTTGGAAGATTGCGTCTACGTGTTGCATGGATCCCTGACTACATTGTAAGGCAAACAGGACCCTGGAAAATGCCTCATTTGGAAACGGCTTTTAAATTGAAAAAGGCGCCCAATTTTAGGGACAGCCCTGGCTCCTTATGCTACCACCTCTCCATCAGTGACCTCCGGGCCAGGACCTCATCAACCAAAATAAAGGACAAGCCGAGACAATTTGGCTTTCGCTGTTTTAATTTTCTCTGCGATAAATTTTAACCTCTCATTCACTTGTAGATCCCAAAGCTGGACACATCATCTCTGGGATGTTCAATATATCTTTGTTTCTAATACCTTTATGATTCCCCGGGAGGCATGGGCAGGCCCTGACAAAGAGTCACAGAAGTAGGCTGGCAATCTGTATGATCATCATGACATGTTTCCTATTCACACTCGCAGAAGGCTCACCCATTCCCCAACTATAGAAAATCTCCTTACTAGGAGAAAACAAAACAAAACAAAACAACTTGGTCCACTTGGGTGTCATGTTCATAGATCTGAGGACACAGGCATTTTCAATACCACTTTCATCAGTCATTATTTCTTAGCCTCCCTTTCAAGACTCCCTCTTCTGTGGGAGCAAACGTCAGAGGAATCAGGTTCCACAGAACAGCAACCGACATGTCCTGGTTCCTCACCGCACGGCTGCTGCTGTGCGGGCGCTGGCTCATTTAATCATCAAAACAACATTAGGAGAAAGGGACTGTTGTCACTCCCATCATATGTGCTTATTGGTTTGTTTATTATTCATTTCAGCATGCAGAGAGAGAGAGAGGGAGAGAGTGAGAAATACAGAGACAGAGCTTCTATTCACAGATTCACTCTTCCAGACGACTGCAACAGCCAGGGCTGGGTCAGGCCAAAGCCCGGAGCTCTACAATGTGGGTGCCAGGACCCAGGTATACTTGAGCCACCACCTGCTACCTCCTAGGGTGCACGTTAGCAGGAAAGTGGAACAGGAAGCAGAGTCGGGGCTCGAACCCAGGCACTCCAATAGAAGATGCGGGCAGCCCAAACAGCGCCAAACAGCCACCCCTCATACTTCCATTTCAGAGTTGAGGAAACTGAGGCTTGAAAGGGTGAAGTAATTTTCCTATGAGGAGGCAGCTTGTAGGAGGTGACTCTGGGATTTTGTTTTAGGTAGTTGACTCCACCAGCGCCCTCCTTGCCTCACATCTGGGAGTTTCTCTGGGGCCATGCATTAATTGAGCAAAAATGTGAGAACCAACCTGGCTGAGGTTCCCAGGAAACTACTTAGCAGCTGGAAACACGCGCTGTAAGGTGTGTTAGTACACACATAGGCAGCTAAGGGCGCCCTTGCACATCTCCCGGCCAGGGCGGCTTGACACCTTCTAGATGATTCTGTGGGAGGCAGAAGTGCCATCTGTTCTGTGGAGTAAGCATCCAGTAGGGAGGCACATGGGTATGTGTCTCAACGGAACCACTCACTTAACTGACCTTAAGTCCAGAAACTAGAATTTGAGCTGCCAAGGCCTAACTTTAATCCTCAAGGTGCTCTGCTTTGTCCCATGTATTTGACTCACCCAAGCTCTGCACAAAGCCCTCGGGAGCTCCCTACTGCCCATTAATATGCCCGTATGCTTTCCTGAAATATACTTTAATATTTATTTTATGTATTTGAAAGGCAGAGTTACAGTGACAGAGGGAGAGACAGAGAGAGGGAGAGAGATCTTCCTTCTGCTGGTTCACTTTCCAGATAGCTGCAATGCTCAGGGCTGGGCCAGGCCAAAGCCAGGAGCCCGGAACTCCATCCATGTCTCCCACGTGGGAGCAGAGTCCCAAGTAGTTGGGCCATCTTCCTCTGCTTTCCCGACTGCATTAGTAGGGAGCCGGATTGGAAGCGGAGCAGCTGGGACTTGAACTGGCGCTCATAGGGGACACCGGCAGGCATTACAGGTGGCAGTTGAACTTGCTGACCCGCAACGCCAGCCCCTCTTTAATTTTTTTTTTTACGATGATGTAACACACAGTAGACATTTCTTGAGATATACATGTTCAGGTTATAGAATAATTTCAGAGCTACCATTTGTGTCGATGTCCCCCGGGTCAAGCCATGGATCATCGTGGCTAGGTGTTGCTTATTAGCACCTGCTGACCTCAGAGAAAGGGAGCATGAGGCATTATGGACGTCTTGATGGAAACACCCGGCCTCCCTTCCAGAGCAGCCCAGCAAAACCACTGAGCTCAAGTCTGATAAAGCTCGGGATTGAACTGCTGGCTTATACAAAGTACAGGGAGCGGAGGAACACAATGACTGTTCTAAAATGCAATCAGCAAAATCCGGACTTAGAAACTCTACAGAATGGCGCATGCAGTTTCTTCAACAACAAATTGCAAGGGAAAAACAGAGGAAGAACTAAGGGACCACAAAGCGACTTTGTATCCTCGTTGGAACAAATTAACTAGAAAAATATTTATGAAACTATTGAATACTTGATATCAAAGAACTGGCTGTAGCTATAATAACCGTTGTGCTTATATTGAAATAAAGTCTTCATCTCTTAGAGATGCACACGGACATGCATGCCAACGACATGATGACTTTCTGGAATTTGAAAGGAAACGAGTCAGTGGGGGTTGCGGCAGGAAGCGGGTGGGGTTTTACTTGTGAACCAAGTGGCCCTGTGTTGAAATCCCAGGTTGGGTGATGTACACATAGGCATCCCTTACCTCTCTCTCTCTCTCTCTCTCTCTCTCTTTCCCCTCATATGCTGGTGAGTATCCATAATTAAAAAAGAAAGCAGCTCTCCTGCGCAGTGCAATTCAAACTGTTTACTTCTCAGGCAACTCCCAGCACTTTCCAGGCTCCTAAGTCACAGCACAAGTCCTGGTATTCGCATTTCTTCACCCTCTTTTCTCCATTCCCTCCTTCCTTCCTTAAAGTTCGCCAGCGGCAAGGGGGCAAGAGCCTGGTCCCCGGCTCTCCCCTCGTGCCTCGCCTATGACCTGGCTGCTCTTTAGGAAACAGTCAGTAAACTCAATGGAAAGAGATTCCAGAATGTGTCAAATGTATCTTCAACAAAACCCGCTGGCTGTCCCAAACCCCCGACTACGCAGACAGGAATGAGCTCTGAGACCAGCGTGATCTCCCTCGTACGTAGACATGACGACACAGGTCTGGAGAGGGGGCTGGGCTGGCTGAGTGTCTGGGCTTCTAATATGGCCACAAAAATGCCCCTACCCCCCGTTCCGCTTTAAAAGTCTCCACCAGCTCCAGAGCTCGGGTTCTGATCAGGCAGCACAGCCCCAGTGGGGTTCCCACCGCCTGTGTCCCCCTCTTAGCTCTCCCCTCTGTGCGTCTGAGAAAGTCCCAAGTGCTTGAGTGGGCCCAGGATTTGTTTGCCACCCCTGAGCCACACGTCAACAAGCAACGTTAACGTCCCTGGACACTAGACAGGCTGTGAGCAGACAGGTTGTCAGAGAACAGTGCTCAGTGCTGCCCATGGCTTGCGCCCGGCTTGAGTTTCCTCTGCTGCAGCATCCGGCCAAGGATGTGTCTCTGGGGGCATTCACGCAGCCCACGAACACCAAGCACTCTCCACAGCACTACGTCATCCTTGCACTATAAGCCCCTCAGTGTTTATCGTCTATTATTTCTCAACATCATTATATACAAGGGCACTTCAAAAAGTTCATGGAAAATATAACAAAAGATAAGTTTATATGGGTGCCAAAAAAGTAAAACTCATGCTTCCTAACTTTCTCCTAACAGGCATTTTTCCTTGATGGCCTCTTGTTCGCGTGTAAATGAGCTGAGTGCCATGCGAAGAGAACAGGCATTTCTTGAAAAAAAAAAAAAAATTCAGAATCACAGTGAAACAGCAGTGGGTTGAAGTGAAACATGGGGTTATTGGAGAGCAGACGTGGAACTGGGGGCAAAGGTGCAAAGAAACACGCCTATACCGGTGAGGGGGCCAGTGTCCTTGATCTTGAGTCACTGTATTTTGAAAAAAGGGTGCAACAGTGGCACACGGTCCTGGAAGAGACATGGAAAACAGGAGAATGGCTGCGAACCCCGAGTTTCCCAGGGTTTTTTCTCCTGGGGAGAGACGAGACCCTAGTAGGAAGACGACAAAAGGGAAGTGGGGAATCTGAACTCCTTTTCTAAGCAAGCCATTCACTAAGAAGATGAAAGAAGAAGAAATGGCCTCATCAAGAAAGAGTCAATTAGGAGATAAATGTGCCCATGATCACAGGCGAGAACAGGCTCTCAAAAGAGATAATTAAGCCTCTGTTGGCTCATATCTTTGAAAATACAACAATTCCCCAGTTCTCCTACCGATCTAAGAACAGGTGCACTCAGGGACATTTGGCTGAACCACGAGACTTCCAACGTTCACTCCCATCATGCCTAAACGCTACCTCTTGCCTGGAGCTTGCATATCGTCCAAGGTGGCACTTTCAGCCTCCCTCCCCTTCAGCTACAGGAGCGCTCAGGGAGTTATTTTTATAGGAGCAGGTGTGATTTAGCAGCTGGGTTTGCGGATGATCAGAGCCCAAGCCTGAGGCTGCTGGCTCCTGGTTCTGGCCACGGGCCAGCGCAAGAGGCTCACAGATCTGGGGGACTCGCATCACTGTTGTCCCATCATCCAAGCTGCTGTGGACGACGCTCTCTCTCAGTCTCTAAGTGCCACTAAACCCGAGGTCACTCAAGGAAGTCCCCATCGCTTCTCTCCCCATCCACTTTTCATCAAGAGTTTTAGATTGAAAATGCCCTTATAAATCACTCAATCTGACCTTTTCATTTGGCAGATAAATACACTTGGGCTCAGTGTGTTTATCTCTTGACCACATGCATTTATCTCATGACCTGCTCATGACCACATGCTGGCAGGTTCCTGGCTACCCGGGCTGCTCCATCTCCTCCTGTTTCAAGAGCCAAGGGATGGAAGATCAGCTCTTCACAAGACTGGAGAACAGCTTAACTCCAACAGCAGGCAAAGATGATAGAGTTTTGCAGAGTTCATGGTTCCAATTTTTTTCCATAAGTCTGCCAGGATTAAAAGTCAAAAGTAAAAGATCCCCTGGGAGAGAAGACAGAGCTGAGTACTTCTGGGAAAGCTGCCCCTGGAGAATCAGAGGAGTTAGGTCTACCTCATGGGGAAGAACTCAGTAATTCTTTGTTTTAGCATTCGTGGAGAAGGACCCACTAAGTGCTGGACATGGTGCCCCATTCTGCCACAAACCCAGACGTAAACAAGACCCCCATCTCAAGTAGTTCACCTTTAGAAGGGACGCATTGCTATGTAATGCAAACTTGTAGACAGCGAGGGAGCTAGATATCAAAAAATGCTGTCTTTGTCTTTGGAACCACAGGCAACCCTGGAGCAGTCAAGGATAGCCATTCGTGCACCATGGATAATCTACCTGTTCCTTCTTTCCTTTCCTTCTCAGAATCTCAACCTTAGAATGAACATTTGGGCTCACCTAGGACCAACTATCCCCAATACAAGGGTGATAGATTGAAAGAGACTGGTGGAGGTACTCCATGCAGGCCCTGCACCAAGGAAGGCCTGGGCTCAAGCACTCCCCAGGGTCAGCAGCCTTGGCCTCTCTAGGCCCAGAATGTGAGCCCCGCTGCTTCTTTCTTAGACCTTCCAGGATCAATGGCAAGAGCCAAGACTCAACACAAATCTGGTTTTTAAGAAACCCATTAAACGTGGACACACTGGGGTCATACACATTGCATTGGGTGTTTGTATCCAATTTGTAAATGCATCCACAACCCTAGAAGTTATCAGCCACCATTGGGTGCTGCCCAGAGCTAGCAGACTACCTGGCCTGGACCAGCTCCTGTCCCGGGAGATGGCTCTCCTGCAGCGTACCCTGCCTCTCCCGTCTCTGTGAGTCTGATGCTGACAGCACATGTCTGGGTTCAGAACCAGCAGCACAGCCCCAGTGGGCTCTCCGCCCCTGACTCTGCACATCGATGGATGTAGTCAACACTCGGCAGAGTTGTGTGAGGCTTGCAGTGCACCCACCATGTGCCAAGAGGCAAAAAAACGACTGCGTTGCTCCAAGACGAACTGTCTTGTGATGGTGTCTCCTGGGTCCTCTGGCCCCCTTACGCCTCTGGCCTCACTGTTTTAGTGAATCTGCCTAGATCACCTCGTTTGAGGTTGACGATTCATAGCAGAAGCATTCTCTCCAGTTGTCTTTTCACTGCTGTATAAAGTCAGGTCAGCACTGTCTAAAGTACAGGTCATTCATTACTCGAAGGTCAAGCATTGAACTTCCTAAGGGGGTGATTTGGGAAGCTGGGAGCAGATGGTCCCAGGACTAACTTCCTTGTCGTGGGGAAAGAACTCGAATGGAAGATGGGCCCCCAGAATGGGAAGAGTATTCTGTTTTTTGACTTGGTCTAAGCCAGGAGCAGGGTGTGGTTAGACAAGAAATGCTTACTGAGCATCTCTAAGGTAGGAAGACACAGAGAGAGAAGGAGGAGAGATAGGGAGGCCAAGGGTCCAGGACAAGCCCCCGAGCTTTTGTACTGGCAGCCCAGCAATCCTTTGAGGTCCCTGTCTGCACAGAAGGCCAAGATCAAGGCCAAGTTGAAGCACACACCTGAGAACGCTTGGTTGTAGCCAGGTCCCTACAGCCTACTCCAAAGAAGTACAAAGGCTCTTCTTCAATTTTTGTTGCTAGCCTCGAGGTCCAGTCTTGACCCTCAAAGTCTTATCGGTGAGGGACACGAAGCAGCTGTGCCCTTCTCTGGAAGCCGAGCGCACCTTTGAGCTCCCCCTAGGGGGAAGAGTGAGCATAACAGTGTAGAGGAGAAGAGTCTGCCTGGCGCTTTGTCCCTGAAAGACAAAGGAGTGCAGTCTAAGCTTCCAGGGCCGGGTCATGGGGACAGGAACACTCATGCTGATTGAGAGGTCTCCTGCCAGTCCCTGAAGACAGCCCATGGCCTCTCCACGCAGGCATCCCCCTGAGTGACGCCCCAGGTCCCAGATGGGGCTCCGTCAGCCTCTGGGCACCCCTGCCTGGTAGTGATGTGAAAACAATCGCGTTGTTGTGTTATTACAAGGGAGCACGGACGTGTTGATGCAAACGCTCATTTCCGACAAGACTGAGAAAATGAAATGGCTCAGAGGGGAGCGGGGAGTGTTCCGAGAGTAATAACTGTGTGCTGTTCAAGAGCTCGAACAATGGGTAACTCTGCTGGGATTCCATCAGCCCCAGACCAATTAACCTCCGTGGAGCCATCTAGCACACTGTGCGTGTAGTGGAAATGCCTCCAGCCGTCTCCTACCCTCCTATTCACCAGCTAAGCATTGTTGCTGGGTGGCTCTTTGAAAATGTGCACAAATGTGCATCCCTGGGGTCACCTCGGCCCTGCCGTAGTCCAGTATCCACCAGCTCATCCCCTCCCAAGGAGCAGAATGTGTGATGTCACCCTGCCTGGGTAAGAGGAGAGCTTTGGACAGACTGGTTCCAGGATGTCTTCAAGGCACACTTCTGCTTCTGCAGCCCCTGGTGCCTGGGGGTCTGCGGTTTACCAAGTGGTTCTGGTCCCCTGCCGGTAACTGATGGGCTCAGAAGACGGCCCCTGGCCCAGACTCAGCAAATCCAGGAACTCCCTCAGACTGATTCCTTTCCTGTTATGTTAAACTAGAGGTCAGAGCATGGACTGCCAGCAGGTGGAGCTGAGGTCACGGGTTGGCAAGGCCCTGCTGGGTCAACGCAGGGAGGAGTGGAGGAGAAGGGGCAGAGACCTTGCGCACACAGAGGGACAGAGAGAAAGACAGACTGCACAGAGGGATGCGAAGAGGAAGCAGGTGGCCTTGGGGAGTGGTGGGGACCGCAGCGGCTGCCTGATCGCTCCTCTCCTGGTTCCTGTCCCGAGTATGCCACACACCCAGCTTCTCTCCGCGTGACTTTTTGCCTCTCTCCCCTGCTTTTCTCCAGGTGGTGCTGAAGAGTCTCTGTTTCTTGCAGCCATGCGTGCCTCAGTGGGCGAATGTGGCCAGGAAAGGGAAGCAGCACATATCAAAGAAAGCCAGAGAAATCACATTCAGACATCAAGCTAAGCCCCTGGTCGTGAGTGTGGAGAGGCTGGAGTTGACAAGGACAGGGTCTGGAACAGACAACAAGGATCTAGACTAGACCTTCCCAAGCAATCCATAGTGACGACCCACTTGGAAGGAAAAGTTCTAGCCCCAACAAGCCAATTTTCTAACCCGCATAATCCAATAAAAATGTGGTGATGTCAAGTTGCTAGTAAAACTTCTGACCACTGACTGCGGAATCTCACTGCAGACTGGAACATACCCCTATCCTGGACTGGTCCTCAGGCCACACTTGGGGTGACCCTGAGCTATGAGATTGTCACCCAGAAGTGGGGAGGAGGGGGTCTAGTGGTATGGCTCATTCATGGCTATCAGTGACCACCTACTTGCTGGCAGGTGAATAGAACTGGCTCAAAGCAGTAGCTCTCAACTTGGGGTGGTAGCGGCCCCTTGCCAGGGTGGCACAGAGGGAACTGCCCTGCCCCAATGCCAGCAGCAGCCCTGCTAGCAACACTGGTTTGAAGCTTTAGGTTCAAGGTCCTTCAGTGACCCATAGACATATGGCCTGGTTTAGCCAGCACCCTGGCCCAGCAACCATGAGCACCTTGGCCCAGGACAGGGAAGACAAAAGGGCATTGCAGAGGGAGTGCCGGGCTCCGAGCCAAGCCCGGGGACAGGGAGATAATGCAACCTTTGACGGACTGCGGCAGCTCCCGTGTTGTCAGCTCAGACGGAGCTGCCTACAGCTATTTAATTAGATTTTAATTTCTCTTTACACATTTGATTTTCAAAGATCCTAAGAGTCATTATTTCCAGTATCAATTGACTAGGAGGAACGAGCCCCAACTTAGCCTAAGCAGCTTAAAGAGGTTTGTCTCATCCCTGTTTAAACACGGCCGCCTTCCTGAAGCTGATGGGCCACAGCGCAGCCCCGCTGAGACAGGAGCTGGTGGGGACAGGTGCGGGCGGGAGGAGAGCTCTCCTGCCTGTATCTCTGCTCAGAGTCTGAGGATAACAAAAGAATGGAAAACTTGTCAAAGCAGCAGCTTTAGGTGCAATGGGTTTGGGCCCTTGGGTGTAGAAATATAAGCAAGAGTGCCTCAGTCACCATTTGGTGTTCAAGAAAATGTGTGCTTGGCGGGGGTGGGAGGGGTGGAGGAGTTCCTCTCTGTCTCTGATTTACCTTTGGGAGAGTTGGTCTTCTTTATTTATTTGAAAGTCAGAGTTACACACAGAGAGAAGGAAAGGTGTCCCGTCCTGCGGGACGTCAACTAGGGCCGAGCACCTAGAAGGAGAAATGAAGGGACAGGAGACACAAAGAAGGCAGCAAGACAAGGGTCCTGATCAAGCTGCAAATTTTATTTTTCAACCACACACTTATATATCATAAAGGCAGGACATCAGGCGGGGGAAGGAGGGGCGTTTAGGAGGGCAGGACGTCGGGCGGGGGATGGGGGGGAGCTTATCTTGTAGCTGCAATGCTTGTGCAAGTAGGGGAAAGGTTACAAGGTCTTAAGGCACAAGGTCACACAAGGTTGCGTTATCAGTACTCTCCGGCCTGGGCTGTCTAGCCCTGCCTCAGTAGTTTTCCACTAAGAGGCCACATGCTAGCCGGCACTGCGGCTCACTAGGCTAATCCTCCACCTAGCGGCGCCGGCACACCGGGTTCTAGTCCCATTCGGGGCGCCGGATTCTGTCCCAGTTGCCCCTCTTCCAGGCCAGCCCTCTGCTGTGGCCAGGGAGTGCAGTGGAGGATGGCCCAAGTGCTTGGGCCCTGCACCCCATGGGAGACCAGGAGAAGTACCTGGCTCCTGCCATCAGATCAGCATGGTGTGCCGGCCACAGCGTGCTGGCCGCGGCGGCCATTGGAGGGTGAACCAACGGCAAAAAGGAAGACCTTTCTCTCTGTCTCTCTCTCTCACTGTCCACTCTGCCTGTCAAAAAAAAAAAAAAAAAAGGCCACATGCTTTGTGGTGCCTGACAGAAAGGCACACGGTGCGGGGCGGGGAGAGGGGGCCCTCCATCCAATGGTTGACTCCCCAGAGGGTCACAACAGCTGGAGCTATGCTGATCCGAAGCCAGGAACCAGGAGCTGCTTCTGGGTATAGGGGCTCAAAGACTTGGACCATCTTCTACTGCTTTCCCAGGCCACAGCAAAGAGCTGAATTGGAAATGGAGCAGCCGGGACTTGAACTGCCGCCCATAAGGGATGCCGTCATTACAGGCAGTGACTTTACCCACTACGCCCTAGCACCAGCCCTAAGAGTTGGTCTTCTTAGAATGGAATCATTCTCCCAATCCAAGGACACATCCTTAGTGACCTTACTTTGTACCCAGAACAACAGAGGTCGCATCTGATGGAACCAGTTAAAAGAGGAAAACAAGAGGCAAAGATAGACGTTCAATGCCGTTTAGCAATTGTTGCTGAGTGTGCAATTTCACAACTGTGAGTGTGGCTGTCATTGTAATTACGCCATTTAAAATTGTGTTTATTTAGGACGGCGCTGTGGTGTAGTGGGCTAAGCCTCTGCCTGCGGCACTGGTATCTCATATGGGCAAAGGTTTGAGTCCCAGCTGCTCCTCTCCTGATCCAGCTCTCTGTTATGGCCTGGGAAAGCAGCAGAAGATGGCTCAAATGCTTGGGCCGCTGCACCCACATGGGAGACCCGGAAGAAGCTCCTGGCTCCTGGCCCCTGGCTTTGGATTTGTCCAGCTCCGACAGTTGCATTCATTTGGGGAGTGAACCAACGGATGGAAGACCTCTCTGTTTCTCCCTCTCACTCTCTGTAACTCTTCCTCTTAAATAAATAAATGAGAGAGAGAGAGAGAGAGAGAGAGAAAGATAGCTTCTGTTTGCTGATTCATTTCCCCCAAATGCCTGCAACAGCCAGGGCGGAGCCAGTTCCTACACCAGGAATGGGGAACTCAGTCCAGATCTCCCACGTATGTAGCAGGAAGCCAGTTAGCTTGAGCCGCATCACTGCTGCCTCCCAGGGTCCACATTAGCAGGTCACTGGAGTGAGAAGCCCAAACTAGATCTCGAACCCAGGTGCTCCAGGATGAGACACGGGTGTCCTCACCGGAGTCTTAACCACGAGGCCTGCACCTGCCTCTAAATAAGCCACTGTAAGGTTCACTTAAAGGGACAGTACTACCCCAATGGGTTGGTAGTTTGCAAAAGTCATGACTTTATTCCCAGTCCTGGGTGAAACGGGACATGTCTGACGACCAATCAGAACAAGGTGCAGATCACTCAGAACAGAGCTAGGAGTAAACCTTGTCTCCCAGACGACAGCCAAGCCCGCCACCCATGATGCACCTGAACAAGCACCTGGCCTGATGTTACACAAACAGGGATTTTCTGGCTTGGGAAGGAATTTCTAGAGCTCATGTTGCATGTGTTTTAAATATTCTGGTGTACTCAAGCAATGGACAGCAGTACAGGTGATGTTCCTGGGTGACACCACGCAGATGACACGCGATGTGGCTCCAGCGATGTGACGACATGAATGTGGTAGGTGCAGGTGAGAACTCGGGGGGAGTTTTTCGGGGGTGAATTGTGAGAACAAAAAAGCACCATTTGGGGGCCGGCGCTGTGGAACAGCGAGTTAAGCTTCCTCCTGTTGTACCAGCATCTCATATGGGTACCAGCTCTAGTCCCACTGCTCCGCTTTCGATGCAGCTCCCTGATAATGTGCCTGGGAAAGCAACAGAGGGTGGTCCAGGTCCTGGGACCCCTGCACCCACGTGAGAGGCCAGGAGGACGCTCCCGGCTCCTGGCTTCAGCCTGACCCAGCCCTGGCTTTTGTGGCCATTTGGGGAGTGATCCAGCAGATGAAAGATCTCTGTCTGTCTGTCTGTCTCTCTGTCTATTGCCTTTTAAACAAACAAATAAAATATTTTTAAAAGGCAACACTTCTACATTAAATTACTCTGTGTAATGCATAACTTAAAATGCATAATTAAATTAATAAGTTAAATATAAGTAGATGTTTTGATTACACAAAGATACTTCAAAAGGTTAGAGGAGAGAGGAATTTAATAATAGGCTTATTTTGGTGCACAAATTTGAAATCTGTACATCCAAAGGGCCACGGAAAATGCGTATTATGAAAAACTATGCATGGATTTTAATTTTTGCACCAAAATCAGCTTATCTTTTAGTTCAATATTTTGCAAATGTTTTGAAGAGAACCTCCATATTATCTTAACTTCTAAAAGCTCATCCACCTGTCCAAGTTGGCCACAAGTCTGTGACTCCCTTTTCAGTGGGAGATTTTGCGGTTTCTTCCGGGCTGGCAATGTGACATGTGATGGGCTGAGGACTGAATGCACCTCATGGATGCCAACCCCACTCCAATCCAGGGCGTGCGGGCCCACCGGGAAGCAGCACAACCACGGACATTCAGACACCACCTGGACCCAGGGCGTCGGCGTTGCCGAGGACGGCGCCCAGCCACCGGCCTTCGGAAAGCTCCCTCACTGTTTCTCCAGCGTGGCCAGGGCCGAGCAGCCCTGCTCCGGAGCTAACTCACACACCGACCTCCGCCTCCCTGGTGAGGAGGGCACTCCGGAAGGCCAATGGTCAAGAGCAAGGGCTCCGGATGTGCCCGAGTCCTGGCTCCTCCACTAACTGGCTGTGTGGTCTTATCAAAATTACTATACCTTTCCGTGTCCCAGACTTTTTATTTGTAAAATGAGAAAGACAAACAAAGAGAGCACCAACTCAGTCAGTAATTACTGTGGACGTTACTAAGTCACTGCAGACAAAGTCGTCAGAACGTGCAACACGGGAGCTCATGCCAGGGTGAAGGAAGGCCTTTCAAAAAGCTCATGGATATGGAATTAAGATGAATTTATCCTGGGGCAAAAAATTTTTAAATCCATGCATATGAACGAGTCTTCAAAAGTTTCACGAGAAATACATTCTGTGAAAAAAACTGTGCATGAATTTCAATTCTTTTACACCAAAATTAGCTTACCTTTCAATTCCATTTTCTTTCTTTTTTTTTTTTTTTAAGATTTATTTATTTATTTGAAAGGCAGAGAGTTAGGGAGAAGCAGAGGTTAAAAAGAGAGAGAGATCTTTCAACCGCTGGTTCACTCCCCAGATGGCCCCAATGGCCGGAGCTGGGCCGATCTGAAGCCAGGAGTCTGGAGCTTCTTCTGGGTCTTCCACACGGGTGCAGGGGCCCAAGGGCTCGGGCCATCTTCTACTGCTTTCCCAGGCCCTAGCAGAGAGCTGGATTGGAAGAGGAGCAGCCAGGACTTTAACCGGCGCCCATATGAGATGCCGGCACTGCAGGTGGCGACTTTACCCACCTTTACACCACAGCCCAGCCCCTCCACTTTCTTCTGAGAAGCTCTTGAAGTACCCTTGTATGATCTGCAGGGGGAAGTAGGGCACAGGTGCTTCCCCTTGCCGGCCTGTTCATCTACCCAGGACGTCTATAACCTGTGCCTTACCAGCGTTCACCATCTAACTGGCACTGCTAATGCAGAGGAGATTCCAAGTGGGAAGCCAGAGTGAGGACAAAGCCAGAGGGCCAGAGGCATGGCTTCAGCACAATGTCCCGTCCCAGCACTGGCCGTGCCTCCAACGGGACGGGCCAGGTTGCACCAGGGGGAAAGAGAGCTGCCTAAGGCAGCCTTCTGGCCTCAAGACATGGCAGGCGCTGGTTCTTGAGCATCTTAGCGCCCTGCTCGTCACACGCTGTTCCTGCTGTGTTCATCCTCAGACCTGTGTGGCAGCATGTGACAGTGACCCTCCAAGTCCGCGTGCTGTGAAACATGAGTCTGAGGAGACCCTGGGACACCACTTGACTCATGAGGTGGCTTCTAAGCCAGAAGCATGCAAATTGTCCTGGGGCCCAGCACGGCTGCAGGGGAGGGGCTCCCTTCCTGCCCCTGTGTCCCCACAGGAGGGCAGATGATGGAGCGCCTGGAAGCCTGGGCTGGAAAGCCAGGCTGCTTGGGTCTGGCTCACTTCCTAATTAGCCGTGAGCTTGGGCAAGATGCTTCACCCTTGTGTGCCTGTTTCCTCATTAGAAAAGAGTTTCTATAACGATTGCATGAATTGATATGTGTGGAGCACTTGGAATAATATCTGGCATACAGTAAATGATATCTAAATATTGGTTCTTAGTTTTATAGTTTCATGCTGCAGAAATGTCAGTTTCCTATGAGACACTCTAATTTATTTCCTTTCCTTTCAGATCCCACTAAATCTTGAAAGGATTTATAGGATCTCAGACTCACGCCAGACCCTTTCTCCGTGTTTTAGGAATATCATTATGTCCTGGGGTGTTGCCACACCCATAGAGTGACCAAGTCCATCAAGTTGGAACAGAACCCACACTGTCCATTTATACTGTGTTTTCCACACATCTGTTATGGTGGGTAGGACGGAGTCCGGCTATGAGGACAAGACAAGGATACAAATATGGTGAATACAATCAAGCTCAAGAGAAGTACAGACCGTGGGTAGTGGGTGCGCAGAGACGGAAGTGACCCTGTCTGGCAGAAGGGGCAGGTAAAGGTGGTGATATTCAAGATGGACCTTGAAGGATGGCAGCAGGGTTTCGTCAGGTGGGGACAGAGTCATGGGAAAAAGTACCCTAGACTTTGTCGGGAGGGAGACTAGCATGGGCAGAAATACGAGGATGGAGAAGTGCCAGAAGTCATCTCATTTGATTGATGTGCAAGGTGCAGTGGGGAATATTTGGGAGATAAGACAGAGAAGGGCTCTGTCATAAAAGACCTTAAGTGCTAGGGTGAGCAATTTATACTTAATTTGTCAGTCAGCAGGGACTCACGGAAGGTTTGGTGAAGGCATGTCTGATCACAGCTGTACTTGGGGAAGAGTAATAATTCTCGTAAGATGACTCAGAGAGGAGAGAGATGGGAGGCAGGGAGACGGGCGGGGAAGTTGCTAGACTATTTCCGACAAGGATTAATGTGGGTTTAAGCGAGGGTGGGTTACAGAGGGACAGGATAATGGCAGACTCTAAGGGAGACTCAAAGATGAACCCAAGGCCACCAGCCTGGGCGAGTAGAAGACGGTGGAGTAATTCACCAGAATGGTAAAACAGCTGGAGGGACAGGCGGGGGCGGGGGCGGGGGTGGGGGAGGCTGGCCAACTGGGATTGTTGGTAGCACCTAACTACGTGTAACACACAGTAGGTACTCAATAAGTGAATGAGTTCCTTAGACAGTCATCGCTGGGAGCGTTGCAGCTGACCTAAGACAGCACAAAGGAGCAGAGTTTGAGAGCAGAACTCAACAAGGAGTGTGTGTACACACTGGGAGTGAGAAGTCTAGGGGCTGAGCCAGACCGAAGAGACGAGCAGCAGAAAAGTGAGGGCATTCTGGGTTGAGGAGGCTAAGGAAAAAAATAGGACAGTTTTGGCATTTGGTGGAGTGGTGGCAGATGGAAAAGGCTACAAAAGACAAAGACTGGTAATTCCCTGTGGCTGCCATAATACAGTCCCACGGATTAGGTGATCTGGAATAATAGAAATGCTTTCACTCATAGTTCTGGCAGCTAGAAGTCCGAAATCAAGGTGCTCAAGCTTCCTCCAATAGGGCACCTGGCTGTTTGCACACCTGTTTGTACGTGCCTTTCTTTCATCTTTGGACCCCAGGCTTTCAAATGTGGGCAGATCATCTGTCTGACTTGGTCCCATTAAGAACTTTTGGTAAAAAGGTATTGGAGAATATAATAACCACAAAAATGTGATACCGTATGACTTTTCACAAGATGACCAACACATGCCTTAATTCATTCAAAAACATCAGCAGTTGGACATTATGGTCGCAATTGGACCTTACGGTCCACGAGGAGAAGGCATTTGGCCTAGAGGTTAAGACAAGAGCTAAGATGTCTGTTTTCCATCTTGGAGTTCCTTGGTTCAAGTCTCAGCTCCGACTCCTCATTCCAGCTTCCTGCTAATGCAGACCCTGGAAAGGAGCAGGTGAAGGCTCAAGTGGTAAGGTCCCTTACAGCCACACAGGAGCCCCAGGTTGAGTTGGCAGCTCCTGGCATTGGCCCAGCCCAGCCCCAGGCATTTGGGAAGTGAAACAGTGAATGAAAGTGCACTCTCTCTCTTTCCCTCTGTGTCTCCCTCTATCTCTCTGTCTCTAAATGAAAAAAAAAAAAAAATCCTGATCCACTCAAGACAACAATGTTGCCGTGTTGGCAACACAGTCATTCCTCCGTTTCAGTTCTCTGTGTGTATCCCGGCTCCAACCATGTGACAAATAGTGGGATTAAGTCGGAATCATTTTAGTCTACTGAATTAGTCTCAAGAAACTTCAGCAGTCGTCCACTTTAGATCCTAAATACCTAATTTTAACTTTTCAGCAAACTTTAATTGCCTGCTTGATATGTTACCAATAACTAACTCACATTTGTACACAAAAATTAAAGTCTAAGGAACTGGGCATCGCTTCTCATCAGAACTGCATGGAACATTCGTATCTTCATAACACTCTGCCATCCTCATGGGCCAACACTGGAGTAACTGGGACACATTCTTTGAAAAACATGACTCTAGAGTACAAGCCACGTGTGATTAGGAAATCCCTCCATAACGTCCCGCAAAAGGTTCTTATTCATATTTCAAACTGACATGATTTTAAGAGAGTAGGCTGGGAGACAAGACCAAGCAGTTAGCTACGGGAAGGACTCAGAGGCTTCTCTGATCACCAAGGTTTCCTTACAGAATTCAGTAGTCATTCCTCACTCTTCTGTTCCTTACAAGGAATAATCTCCTAGCACACTTCTTTTATTAAAGATTTGTTTATTTGAAAGGTAGGGTTACAGAGAGAGGGGGAGAGGCAGAGAGACGGGGGGAGGAATATTCCATCTACTGGTTCATTCTTCAAATGGCTGCAGCAGCCAGGGTTTGGCCAGGCTGAAGCCAGGAGCCAGAAATCCCATCTGGATCATCCATGTGGGTGGTAGGGACCCAAGTACTTGGACCATCTTCTACTGCTTTCCCAGATGCATTAGCAGGGAGCTGGATTGGAGGTGGTGCATCTGGGACTTAAATGGGATGCTGGCATTGTGGGCAGTGGCTTAACCCACTGCTCCACAATGCTGGCCCCATCCTAGCACACTTCTTAATAGATGTTTGCCCTACAAGTCAGACAGGGTATTGACTCAGACTTTGGACTCAGCAGGGCCCTTGCATTCCAGCTATGTTCCTAATGGATCGAGACTCTTTTGCAGGGTGGGTGTAGACATAGGATGGGTGGGAGGGGGAAAGGGGCACACAAGAATCTGCTGCCTCAGCAAATGCTAAACAGCCCTGCATATGAGAGGTCTCCCCCTACTTGGCACAAGTGCCTTCCCTAAGAGAAGCCACACAGGGAGCCATCTTGATTAACTGGGTGCGATCGAGTGAGACAGCTGTTTTTGGGGGGCTAGCCACTCATTAGAGCAAAGAGAAGGTTAGACTTGGAACACATTCTCTGGTGGCTCTTTTGGAAGACAAAGAGTTGCTGAACTTTTAGCCTAAAGAAAAACTCCATTGCTATCTGAAAGATCCCTCCATTTTTTTCCCTTTCTTCTCCTTATCTCCTGGGCCCTTTTATGTCAATTATGAAGGCAGCAATGAAGAACTCATCCCAGGGCTTAGCAGGGAGACTGATGCATTATCTATGACCCAAGCATGACAGCCCAGGTTCCAGGTGGACCTATTCCAACCCTCTTTTCCTTCTCCTGAAACTGAACTCATTCACCAAGGCTGCACAAGATGTGTGGAAGACAAACAAGGTTCTTCAACTCAACTGGAAGTATGCAGGAACTATCTTGTTACTGCTGAGTTTGAGTGAGCCAGCCAGCAGCCAATGCAAATGCTTTCTCTGCCTCCAACTTGTTTAGTTTGCATCTGGATCTGTTTCATTGCATCAGAAAGAGCTCCTCAGGCAACATATCTTTGTCCTCTCATCTGGACTAAGGGACCAGGCGAAATACAAGAATCATCAGATGATCACTCATTTTCAACTGTTACGTGGTCAGTTGGCTTCATAGATCTCACACACAAATTATCTGGGTGTTTCCTCTTGCACTGTCAAAAGACTTTGGGCTTTTAGTTTGTCTTGCCCTGTTGTGATGAGTTCTTTGGAGCCATTTCTGTTCTGCTGTATTTGTGGGCCCTGAGCCATTCCTGGAATATGACAGCTCCTTCACGGAGGTGTTGTCTGTGGACATTGCAAAGCATCAGTGTAATGGAGCCATACTTGATGCAAGCCTGTGACACTGGCCTAGAATCCTACAGCCACTGCAGCAGAGGTTGAATATCCATATGCTGTTCCACACTGTCCCATACTTTTGCAGTTGGACAGAATCAGTGGTCATTGGACAGTGAATGAGAGTGATACATGGTACACCTGGGCCAGAGCACCCATGGTGCACCTGGGCTGGTGTTTGACTTTTAATTATCTCTTATGCTTGCTGCAAAGACCTTGGAGCAACTACAACATGATGGAGCCTTTGCCATCTGCAGAGTGAACCAACAGATGGAAGACCTCTCTCTCTCTCTCTCTCTCTCTCTCTCTCTCTGCCTCTCTCTGTAACTGTGTCTTTCAAATAAATAAAAAGATATGCTGGTGCAGAAAAATTTGAAATCCATGCATAGTTCTTTCCATAGTATGCACTTCCACAAACCTTTTGGAGACCCTGCATGTGAATGGATTTCAAAAATTTTGCATGAAAATAATATCTGTTAGTTTCAGTTTCCAAGTATTTTGTGAAGTCCCCTAGATATGCCTGTCAATTCCAAGTTCTCTGGCACTTCCTCTAGCCGGTCTGTACTGGTTTTGTGCAGAGGTGGGTGGATTCTGAGACTGACTGATGCTGCACACACCACAAGCGTGTGAAAAGGGATGGACTATGTAACTGACAATGCACTTAGCAGGTGTGACATGGTTTGAGGGAGTCAGGAGAGGAGACTGGCTCAGGCTTGTACTGTGTTGAGGGGGTGAGTTCTCACGCGGCCTGGTATTGCTTGGTTGGAGTCTCCTGCCTTCACTAACCGAGGGAATGCCCAGGCTTTCTCATTAGCTTGTCCACACGTAGGACCATGGGGGACCAGCATGAGGTGGCTGCCAGCAAACCTCAGAAACTGGGGTTAGACTCCTGATGACCCTTTCCTCTGCCGTAACACTGGCCTCTCCACCCAGTGTGAGGTCTTCCTTCCTCTTTGCCATCCCACCCCAGTGCCCCAGTGCCCCAGTGCCCCCCAGTGCTCAAGGCTGACCCCTAGAGGTCTTCTCCCCAAGTTCACCGTGATTCTCATTACTGCCTGCTGGGTCCTGCCCAGCCTCTACTGTAGATGCCTCAGTAATGTGGTACCAACGTGCTGAGACAGCAATATAGTTGGAGGAGAATCTTTCTTTTAAGTCTTAAGATTAGTAATATTTTGAGTATTGTAGAAATACATAGAAAAGTAGGGAAAGAATGAGAAGTGCACGGGGTGGGGGGTAAGTGGCTCTATAACTGGAGAAGAATTCGGCTGTGTCCTGTATTTCTGATTGCTCTGAGCCATCAGATGCCTTTTACAGGTACCAGGAGAGTTCTGTGTTCCTGGGGCCATTCTATCTGGTGCCCTCGTGACAGGAGCCTGGAGAAAGACGGCAGAGGATGAGCTGGCGGATGTGAAATTCCAACTGACTCTTCAGTTCCCGTATCCCTGGGACTCTGATTTGGCTCCTTGTCTGCAGGAAGCTGGTTGACAGCCAGGCTTTTTGTCTGGGACAGAAACAAACTCTCCCCTATTGAGGGCTGTAATTGGTCTTGTGTTCTGTGTGTATGTGTGCGGACACGTCTTCTTTGTAAATGCTTTCCTTTTCTCTAGAGTAGAGAGATGGCCCCAAGCTTTATAGTGGGTTTGACACGCAGAGAAGGGAAAGAAAAACGATTTTGCAAGACTCTTCCCTCTGGTAGCTTGAGAAACAAAGAAATATTCTTCTCAGCTGGAGTGTCTGCCAAGCTAAAATTGCTTGCTCCATCAAATGAAGAAGTAAGAGACCTAAGTCATTAGGTCCTGAACTGATTTTCTGACTTTAATGCTTTCCCTTTCTTTTTTTTTTTTAAATCGTATTTATTTTTTTGTTTGAAAGAGAGGAGGGAGAAGGAGGGAGAGAGAGAGACAGAGAGAGAGACAGAGACAGAGACCCTATCTTTCGGTTCGCTCTCCATATGTCCACAATGATCTAGCTGAAGCCAGGAGCCAGAAACTTAAGCCAGGCTCTCATTACTTAAGGAACCCAATCACTTAAGCCATTATCTGCTGCCTCCCTAGGGCGTCCATAAACAGACCGCTGGAATCGAGGCAGAACCAGGTAGCTAAGCCCAGACACTCTGAGGTGGGACATGGATGCTCTAACTTGTGTTTTAACCACTACACCAAAAGCCCACCCACAGAGCACGTGTCTTCAAAAATCCATGTTTTTCCCATGAATGGAATCCTTCCCAAACTAGGAACTCTGTGAAGGAGGCTTCTTCCTTGTTCTTTTAAAACAGGTTCTATGCATTGCATATATTTAGTCTTGCTAAACAGTATACCATAAACTAAGGGAGACATAAATGCAAGCAGGTTTCTTTTTAAAAAAATTTTTTAAAGATGTATGTATTTTATTGTTTGAAGAGCAGAGTTGGAGAGAGAGAGAGGAGGGAGAGAGAGAGAGAGAGAGAGATCTTCCATCCTGGAGCCACGTTGGCAGGATATGGAGTGGTGACTGACACCCGTCCTCTCTAGTGAAAAGGAACACATTTGGAATGCAGAATCTACATCTGGGACTCTCCTCTTAGCAGGATGCATAGACAAGCTGTTGCAAGTAGGAAGATATATTGTGATGGTGAAAGAATAAATTTAAGCAATTGGTGAAAATTTAATCTAGAGGGGTTACAGAAGTCTGTCTACAGAAATGCCGGAAGGACTTTGTTAAGGAATATGAATTCATACCAATTTAGATTCGGTATAAATTGTATCAGGGTGACAAGCTTTGACTTGACTAGAGAAAATTTTCTGTCGCTTAGAGCTATTCACAGACAGGAAGGACTTTCCTGGGAGGCAATGATTTTCCTGTTTGTATTGACAGGGTCAGGCTGAAAAGAGGCAACCACATGTGTTTTGGACGGCATATTTGTCCATGTTTGTGGAAACCCTAACGCTTGACGGGGTGACAGGAACCGAGGCCTTTGGGAGGTAATTACAATTAGATTAGATCACCATGATGGGTGTCTTCATGATGGATTAATGTCCTCATAAAAAAGGAGGCACAGGAGACTTGGGGACATGACCAGGAAGAAGGCTCTTGCAAGACTGGCCATGCTGGTGCCCCAGTCTCCAATTCCCCAGTCTCTAGCAGGCAGACTGGTGAGATGATATGTCAGGGAGGCAGCAATGTCAACCTGGACTGAAGACACGACGCGGGTGATCTGCGTAGGTTTAGTCCAACCAGAAGAGGGAGGCACTCTGCCATCTTCTATGACTTCTCTATGCCTAAATTCACCTGCTCCTGATGTCTAATGCCTGGAGCATTCTAGCAACCTCTCTCCATGACGCCCATCTCCCTGCTTCCCCCCTCCTCCAAGAGCATATTCTAGGAGCAGTTTTGATTAAAAAAAAAATGACCCTTCTCACCATGACCTTACATAATATGGTGTAGACTGTGGGAAAGAGCATGGGGTGTTTAGAGGGCAAGAAGCAGAAGGAATGGAAGGGGAATGGAAGGAATCAAAGGCTCCAAACGCACCCAGCCCTACTTCCCCTGGGGATTGCAATGGGGAGAGTCACTCCACTGCAGGCATCTGGGTGCCAGGCGCCTGCACTCCCCTCTGTAAGGGATTCCAGTGACTTTCATTCCAAGCCACTCCTCAAATTCCAACCAGCGTTCAGATCTCCTTGCAGATCTCCTCCTGGCCTCTACCCTGTGTTGTTTTACCCTGCTTCCCCGTCTCCCATCTACCATCCCTTGTGCCCTTTTCCAAACCTGAGTAAGATGGGAGAGTCTAGTGGCTTCAGCCTCTCTCTGACAACAGCTCCTCCCTCTTCTTGCGTGCCTTGGCATCCGCAAGTACCTTGAGAGAGATGTGCACCCCAGCCAGAGAGGGGAGAGGGAGACGCAGTTGGATGGAGAAACGTAAACAAAAAGCAGGGAAGACAGCACAGAGCAAGGGGCACAGGCAAGAAGGGACACAAAAATGCGGATTCGTGAGCAGTGAGGGCTCAGAGGAGAGGAATGGCTCAGAGGAGAGGATGGGGTCTCTGCCCCAGTTCCCATCCCCATCTTATCTACTGCTGGGCTCTGTGTATGAGAGATGGGGCAAGAGTCTGAGGGGCTTTCCTGGAACCCCACGCCCAGTAGTCCTGATTCCCAGGAGATTAACTCTGGCAACTTCCGAGTAAGCTTCCTGTGCCTTTGAATGCTGCAAGATCTGTAGTGCAAGTCTGAACTCCAGCACCTGTGTAGAAGTGGAACTCCCAACCCGGCATGAGCCCTGCCTGCTCCCCCTGAGCCCTCCTTGGTCATGTCCTCCCTGGGTTATCACTGGACCACGTGGGTTAGCCTCCTGGTTTACACGCTGGCACGAGGCAGGTGTGACTTTCTGCATGTTTCAAATCCTTCTCTGGGCCTGCAGGCCTTTGATCAGTAAAACAGAACCTCCATCATAGGACTGTCCTGAAGACAGGCTGAGTTAAGTGGGAAGCATTTTAGGATGTGCCTGGCTTGGAGCAATCGATCTGAAATCTGCTCTTTTCCCCATTTATTTCACCTGCTCCACACTCCTGCTGAAGACCTCCTCCCACACGTCTTTAATTCCCCCTGTAATTCCAAGCCCACTCCCCTTGCCCCTTTCACTCTCCTGCCACTCTCTCTCTTTGGTACTGCTTCTGATATTCCCAAGTGACCTGTGAGGGTTTGTAGGGGCCCAGCCAGCTTTCTCAGCTACAGACTCTACACTCGCACACCCACGTGCCTTCTGTCTCCCGAGAGAGCAGGCACCAACTGCCTTGGCACCTTCACTGTCTGGCTTCCAGTCCACGCTTATTCAGTGTCTCCTCTGGGTCAGGTCTTGTGCTGGTGAGAAGGCGTGTGGAGTCAAGGGGGAATTTTTTTTCGGGAAGATAAGCATTTCCAAATTCTTAGGATGCTCAGCGAGAACTGCACTAAGTGCTGGGGCTCTGAAGAGTTAGCAGCCCCGTTTTCCCAGGAGACTGACGTTTGGGTTGAGCCTGTAGGGTGCTGTGAAATATTCCATATGGGGAGAGGTCAGAATCTTAAACACAGGCAAGCAAGGTCTAGGTGATGTCAGTACGTGCGGTGTGTTTGGAGAACAGAATAACGCCATGGGGCTATCTGAGAGTGCGTGTCTGAGATGGAATTAGGAGAGAAGCTGGGAAGAGAAGGCTGGACTGCTTTATCAAGGCTCCTTAAGCCACGACAGGAATCCAGGACTCCACCCTGGGCAGTGTGGGGCTCCTAGAGCACTTCATGCGGGGAGATGAAATAGCACTTTAAGGTTGGTGTAGGGGGGGAGAAACCAGAGAGGAACTCTTATGAATAATGACACCAGGAAAGAGAAAGCTCAGAACTGTAAACATTTTTCACTGTCACAACTGGTGGGGGAGAGGTCAGAGGAAAGACTGTTATTGGCACCAGGTGGGTAGAAGCCAGAGCTGCTGTTAGACACACAACAGTGCAGGAGACAGCACAGTGCACAACGACAGACAACGAATTCTCTAGCCCCCAATGTCACTATCGCCAAGACTGAGCAGCTCAGAACCACAGACACATGGGTTCAGATTTCGCTCCCGAAGTCAGAGATCTACCCACATACGGTAGAATGGGTCTGCCTTGGCTCTCTGGGGCAACCTAGGGTGGACTATCCATGCCTGCGAGGTTGAAGGCCAAGCCACAGCCTGGTTCCATGACGCGTAATTTATAACAGGCGTGCCCTTTGTGAGCGACAATGCTTTCACTTGTGAAGGCGTGAGTACAGGCTTGAAGAGACGTCTCTGATGAGCCTTTCCAGAGTGCTGCTAGCTGAAGCAGAAGAGTGAGATAGGACTCCTACTCTCAGGGGGCTCACGCATGTCGCCAACACGCGTAGTCAATACAGTGTAAAGATAGCATTTCACGGCCATAAAACTCAATGTGCCTAATGAAACAATAACGGAGCTCAAAACAGAGATTGAAAAGTTCGTGAAATAGATGCTGTGATTGAAATACATGATGTGTGGGGCTGGTGCTGTGGCGTAGTAGGTAAAGCCAGCGCCTTCAGTACCAGCATCCCATATGGGCACTGGTTCGAGTCCCGGCTGCTCCCCTTCCCATCCAGCTCTCTGTTATGGCCTGGGAAAGCAGTAGAAGATGGTTCAAGCACTTGGGCCCCTGCACCCGCGTGGAGACCTGGAAGAAGCTCCTGGCTCCTGGCTTCAGATTGGCACAGCTCCAGTCATTGCGGCCATCGAGGGGAGTGAACCAGCAGCGGATGGAAGACCTCTCTCTCTCTGTCTCTCTATGCCTTTCCTTCTCTCTCTCTCTGTGTAACTCTGACTTTCAAATAAATAAATAAAATCTTTAAAAAAATCATTACCACAAAATTTAAAAAAAAATACATGATGTGACAATACCAGGAAATGATATACGAGCTGACAGAACTCTAGAAAGATATGTAAGAAAAATATAAAATAGGCCAGACATTGCTAAAACCGTATCAACAGACAAGGAAGTTATAATGAAAAATTAAGCAATTGAAATGCAAATGAACAAAGAATTTGGAAGAATGATAAAGAAATGACAGATGTGCAGCACAAAGACCAATACAAGCAATCAATTTGCATCTTTGGGGACTAAACTGAATGTATGCAAGAAACATTAATATTCCAAAAAGTAGTGAACAAGGTAAAAAAAAGAACAAACAAGCATTAACTTTAAGGATTGAAAGGTGATACAACTCAACGTGTTAGTAAACACTGATATAGGAGATCAACAAAGAGGTCTGTGCTATTAAGTATAAATAAAAAATAATCATACTGTTCAATCTCCTTTGAAGGGTCCAAAGAAAAATCTCCTATAAAGGAAAAATATCACGTTGGCCTCAGACTTTTTCAGAGGGTACAATGGGACAATCCATCCCAAGAGATCTCAGCGGAGAAGAAAGTATGCCCCAAGAACGTGATATCTAATCAAAGCGGTTTTGGCTATGAGAACTTGAGAGAGCACCACAGTCCAAATCCAGCCCCTGAGCACCCACCCTGCCAGCTGTGACGATTCAAGTTGAGTCAGGCAACAAACCAGGGGACCCCGGGAGTCACAGGTGAGCTCCACAAAGGACACTCTGCGGGACCGCTCTTGCCCCGGGCCATCGGAGGCGCCTTGCTGCTCGCCAGCCCTCTGGGCCCCTCTGTACTTCCTCTCGTGGGTCCCCCTCCTTTCCGCCCAAGATCTAATCCCACCACCTTGCCACCCACTGCCCGCCTATAGCAGTTCTCTGTGTGGTCAGCAGTGTCCCCCCCTCCTTGGTAAAATGGCCATCCATCGCCTCTCTTCCTTTGTATTCACGCAGTGATGCAAATGACACTAAAGAACTTTGGCAAGAGACCAAGACGTTGCCCTTGACTTCTCCAATTCCTGCTGCACAACCGCTCTCCTGGGCCCCCGCCCCCAGCTCCATCCCAGCCCTTTGGTCCACCCTCCCCTACTGAGGAGCAAGACTCCACATTATCCCAAGGACAGGGGCTGATGTCAAAGCCTCCTAGCTTCTCTCCATTCTTCAACCCAGACACCTGGACCACGGCCCTGGAGGGTGGGGTCCGCAGGCACTCCGCAGGGGAGGGGCATGTGCGCATCACAATGAGCGCTCAGTGATGCAATGATGGGGCGGGGTCTTCGAGATAAAAGCGGGTGTAGGCCTGCGGCCTGCCCACTTGCTCTCGTTGACTCGCTTTGGCAAGCTGAGTGACCAGAAGCATCCTTCAGAAAAAATGACAAGAAAGCTACCTCCGATTTTCCCACCTCAACCTCAGCACCCCCGTCCTCCTGGTCCCCCTCCCCAGCCCCAGCCCCCGCCTGCTCCTTCTGTTCCTTCAAGATCTCCAGGTTCTCCTCGTCATCCAACCCACCTTCCTCCACTCGCTCCTGCTGGGAGCAGCCCTGAGCCCCCTCTCCAGCAGAAGCAACCCCGGTCAGCTTTCCGCCCCACCCACCTCCCGCCTCTGCGCGGGGATGGCCCTGCTCACCAGCCAGCCTCCAAGGCCTCCAGAGCCGCTGCTCCCTCCAGAGCTGCTGCCAGGCGCCCAGTCCGGTTCGCTCGCCTCTTCTGCTACTCCACTCTCTTGGCCCCCACTCCTCCTCCCAGCCCTTCGAACTAGTCCCCTGTTCTCCAGTCCTGGCCCCCAGGCAGCCTCCCGAAGCCAGGCCCGAGGACTCACAGGCATCACCCAGCTGGGATGCTTTCCCGCCTACTGGGACAGTCCTGGCAGAGCTCAGAAGCGGATGGACTGGGAGTCCAGCAGCCGGGCCCGGTGAGTGTGGGGAGCGCCGGACGGTGGCAGGCTGACTGGGCCCCAGGTGTGGCCTGGCTTGCTTACAGGACCACCTTCCAGACCCCGCCTCTCTCATTGCTATCTGTGCTTTGCCTTCATCCTTGTCTTGCGAATCCTCTTCAGCTGCCTAGGACCATGTCCTTGTCCCAGACAGGCTGTCCGTCTCCCCAGACTGCCTGAGCCCCCACATTCCTAACTGGCTTCTCGGTGGAGTTCCGTGGGTAACCGCGGAGCAGCGGTGCCCGCGACGCAGACGGGAAAGAAGGCAGAGGTGCGACAGCCACCTTCTCTGGTCTCTAACAGTGTGAGTCCCGTTGGTCTTCCCTGGGCTAGAGTGAGTGCAAGAGGGGTACCTCTGAGAATCCACACAAGGCACAAGGACCCTGCTACAGAGAGAGTCCAAGGCTGGTGGTCTTCTTTCTCCTCCATCTCTCTCTCTCTCTCTTCCCTCCTTCATCTTTTCCTCCCTGCCTTCTTTTCTCTCTGACCCATCCCCAACTCCAAGGTCTTTCTTCTTTTCTTTCCTTTTTTTCTTTTTAAAGATTTATTTATTTGAAAGGCAGAGTTGCAGAGAGGTAGAGGCAGAGAAAGACAGAGAGGTCCTCCATCTACTGGTTCACTCCCCAGATGGCCGCAACGGCCAGAGCTGAGCTGATCTGAAGCCAGGAGCCAGGAGCTTCTCTCGGGTCTCCCACATGGGTGCAGGGGCCCAAGGACTTGGGCCATCTTCTACTGCTTTCCCAGCAGAGAGCTGGATCGGAAGTGGAGCAGCAGGGATATAAACCGGCGCGCACATGGGATGTCGGCACTGCTGGTGGTGGCTTACCTGCTATGCCACAGCACTGGCCCCTTGAAGGGGAACACACCCTGTATTCGTTCTCATCTAAGCTCTGAAGGTTGAACCTCCCTCTTCCCCAAGAATGTTGTCAGAGGCAGCGGAGTTTGGGAGGCAACATGTCCAGGTCCTACCCCGGTGATAGCGTCAGGTGAACAGATGACGTATTTTTGAATGCTTTCCTCAAACTGGTAGATAGACTGAATACAATCTTTTTTGTTTTGTTTTGTTTTTCAGGTTTTTTTTTTTTTAATTTTTTTGACAGAGTTAGACAGTGAGAGAGAGAGAGAGACAGAGAGAAAGGTCTTCCTTCCGTTGGTTCACCCCCCAAATGGCCACTACGGCCGGAGCTACGCTGATCCGAAGCCAGGAGCCAGGTGCTTCCTCCTGGTCTCCCATGCGGGTGCAGGACCCACACACTTGGGCCATCCTCCACTGCCTTCCCAGGCCACAGCAGAGAGCTGGACCGGAAGAGGGGCAGCTGGGACTAGAACCGGTGCCCATATGGGATGCCGGCGCCGCAGGCGAAGGATTAACCAAGTGAGCCACGGTGCCGGAGCCTGAATACAATCTTTTTTTTTTTTTTTTTTTTTTTTTGACAGGCAGAGTGGACAGTGAGAGAGAGAGAGAGAGAGACAGAGAAAAAGGTCTTCCTTTGCCGTTGGTTCACCCTCCAATGGCCGCTGCGGCCGGCACACTGCGCTGATCCAATGGCAGGAGCCAGGTGCTTCTCCTGGTCTCCCATGCGGGTGCAGGGCCCAAGCACTTGGGCCATCCTCCACTGCACTCCCTGGCCACAGCAGAGAGCTGGCCTGGAAGAGGGGCAACTGGGACAGAATCCGGCGCCCTGACTGGGACTAGAAGCCGGTGTGCCGGCGCCGCAAGGCGGAGGATTAGCCTAGTGAGCCGCGGTGCCGGACTGAATACAATCTTAATCAAAATCCCAACAGATCTTTCCTGGGAACTTGACAAGCTAATTATAATTTTTATGGAAATGCAAGAATAGCCAAGACTCCCTTAAGGGGAAATTATTCCCTTCTAGGTGTCAAAACATAATATAAAAATTACAGTAGCTAAGATGGTGTGGAAGTGGTTCAAGCGCTGACAGACCAGTGGCGTGGACAGGGTCCTGAGGCAGACTCGCCCATCAGACCAAGGCAGCACCGCAGCAGGAGCAGAGGACTTTCTTTGCGAGAGATGGTGCCGGCTTGATCGGATGCTTAGTTGGACTCCTATCCCACACTGCAATCATAAATCAGTTTCCAGTGGAACGTACCTCTAAATGTGAAAGGATAAAAACAATAAACCTGGAATTGCTCTGCCTGCGCGTGGCTGTTGAGCACTAAAGATGTGCTATTAAGTATAAAAATGTGCACTGGATTTTAAACACTTAGCGTGAGTAAACAATGTGGGATATCTCAGTAATTTTTATATTGAAATGTTAAAGTGAACATGTTTTCCATGAACTTTTTGAAGCCCTCTCGTAGCTTGAGCCAGGTTCCCTGATGGTACCATTCACATTGTTTCTTTTTCTTTCTTTCTTTCTTTTTTTAAGATTTATTTTATTTACCTGAAAGACAGAGTTACAGAGAGAGGTAGAGCCAGAGAGAGAGGTCTTTCTTCTGCTGGTTCACTCCCCAGATGGCCGCAACGGCCAGAGCTGTGCCGATCCGAAGCCAGGAGCCAGGAGCTTCTTCTGGGTCTCCCACGAGGGTGCAGGGACCCAAGCACTTGGGCCATCTTCTACTGCTTTCCCAGGCCATAGCAGAGAGCTGGATGGGAAGAGGAGCAGCCAGGACTAGAACCGGCGCCCATATGGGATGCTGGCGCTTCAGGCCAGGGCTTTAACCCGCTGCGCCACAGAGCTGGCCCCTCATAGTTTCATGCCTTAGCCCCTGGGGGGGGGGGGGGGGCGTGGGCAGCTTCTCTGTGTTCTGAGTTTTTTTCCGGTTACACATTGGCCAGTCTTCATCAGGTTATGCTGTGGTAACGAATACTCCCAACAGCTTGATGCTGGGCATATTTCACTCTCGTGCATGTCAGCTGCAAAGCCCACTTAGGTCTGTATCCTGGTTCCGGGACGAAGGAGTATTCTGATTTGAGTCTTGTGGCAGGGAGAAACCTTGGGATGGCTCTGGAACCTTCCACGTGTCATCCTGAATCTGCTCACACTGTTGCACCTGAAAGTCATGTAGCTGCTCCCAGTCTCAATGGGCTGGAAACTATCATATTTTTATGGGAATAGGAGAGTGGAAAATTGGGAGTAGTAATGCTGTCCACTCTCGTTCATGACTAAAGCTGAACAGTCAGCTGCCTCTTGAGTGACAGCGGACTTGAGTAGCCATCATCAAGGAGACATATGATTCTTTCTTACAGGAAAATCTCTCTGAAGCTTACCTCTTACATTTCCTTCCAAGAGTCTCCAAAATGTATATCGCTACAATGGACTGACTCAATGTTCATGCACTAAAAGTTGTGTGTTGGAAGTGATGTTGGGCCAGCGCCGCGGCTCACTAGGCTAATCCTCCGCCTTGCGGCGCCGGCACCCCAGGTTCTAGTCCTGGTCGGGGCGCCGGATTCTGTCCTGGTTGCCCCTCTTCCAGGCCAGCTCTCTGCTGTGGCCCAGGAGTGCAGTGGAGGATGGCCCAAGTGCTTGGGCCCTGCACCCCATGGGAGACCAGGAGAAGCACCTGGCTCCTGCCATTGGATCAGCGCGGTGCGCTGGCCCCAGTGCGCCGGCTGCGCCGGCCATTGGAGAGTGAACCAACGGCAAAGGAAGATCTTTCTCTCTGTCTCTCTCTCTCTCTCACTGTCCACTCTGCCTGTCAAAAAAAATAAAAAAAAAAATAAAAAAAAAGAGGAAGTGATGTCATGAGGTAGGCTCTTTGGGAGATAATTAGGTCATAAAGATGGAGCCCTCGTGAATGGGATGAGTGCTCCTGTAGGAAGCTCTCATTCTCTCCACCCTGTGAGCATGCAAAAAGAACTCCGCAGGATGCAACCCAGAAGGCGGCCATCACCAGAACCCAGCTATGCTGGCAGCCTGATCTCAGGCTCCAGCCTTCAGAACTCTGAGAAGTTTGGGGGTTTTATGAGCCAGCCGGCCTATGGGCCTTCATTATGGCAGCCCAAACACCATGACACCTGCAAGTATATTTCCTGAAGACAAGACACTGTGACAAAAAATATCCTACACGAGGATCTCTGTGAGACCTCAGAGGAAAGGAAGGGTCATCAAAGAAGGAGACACTCTTCTCTGAAGGGAGAGGAGAACATCCACTCGGCTTATGGCCGTGTCCAAATACCGACGGAGTCTGTGGTCACAAAAGGCCTCCATAGCCCTGGCAGCCCATGGCAAGAGCCTCAGATGATCACTGACGTCATAAAAAAAAAGAGTGTTAATTGTTAAAGGAACAACAGTAGTCACTGTGCACTTGCTCCCCAGGGAGGACCTCTGTCCCTATTGAATTGTAATATGAGAATCGACTGCAAATTCTCTCCCCCAAACTGTACTCTGTATGTTGTGTGTGGGCGTGGGGGCAAATTGTTGGAGTCTATGATTAGCATAGAGTTGGTCCTCTGTATATAAAGTCATACTAAAAATGATCCATAATGAAGAAGGAGATGGGAGAGGGAATGGGAGGTGGGATGGGAGCGGGGTGGGGGGTATAGGGCAAAGAACCACTGTATTCCTAAAGTTGTATCTATGTAAAAATGCATTCATTAAATAAAAAAACAAAGTATATTTCCTGGTCCTCCTGAACAATTGCTGCTACACACGGTGTAACTTTTTCTCCCAGGGATTCAGGGCCATAATCATGATCATCAACTTGGCCTTTGCGACACAGGGGCGCTCGCAGGGACTGCTTTGATGTACAGGGCTGCGTCGCCCCTTCTGCAAATGGTCCTCCCAGACACACTGATTCGGGAGCTCAAGACAGCGTTTTATAATTTTTCTGTCTCTTCTCCAAAGGCCAGGCTCTTAGCTGTTCTATTTTTCTGATGACTGCAATTCTGCCCTTGGTGCCTGTCACTCAGGGCATCAGTATCTTAGGAACTGGGACTCTGGGCTCCACCACATCCTGGCATCCCAGGTCTTCTCGGTCAGGGTCGGCATTTAATAAGTTTCCCATGTATTAAATATGCACATTATTATTGGAGAAGCAGCTCAGTGGTTCTCAATTTTGACTGCATGTTGGATTCCAGTGGGAGCATTCAAAAAACATGCTCACCCCCACCCCACCCCACCCAACCCAAGCCTTGACGTACGTAGTTCGTAGTTTGTCTGGAGTGTTGAGGGGCAATGGAGGTAGGAAAGCTCCCTGGGTGCTCCTGGTGTGCAGCCAGAGCGGAGAACCACTGCTCTCTGGTGACTTCCCCCACCTGCTCAAACTTGCACCTGCGGTGATGAGGGAACCAAGCTTATTTGCAAAGCTTGGCATTGTCTGGCCTGTACAGAAATTGTAATAGCTCTGATGATTTTTAATAAATTTTTATTTAAAAGGCAGAGAGACAGAGGCAGACACAGAGAGATCTTCCATCTGATGGTTCAACTCCCAAATGCTTGCAACAGCCAGGGCTGTGTCAGACCCCAGCAGGGTCTCCCACATGGGTGGCAGGGGCCCAACAGCACTTGAGCCACCACCTGCTGTCTCTCATAGTGCACAATAGCAGGAAGTTGGATCAGAAGTGGAGGAGCCAAGACTTGAACCAGGCACTCTGATATGGGACATGGGCCCCCCAAGTGGTGGCTTTACCCACTGCACCAAATGCCCGTGGCAAACCCTGCCTGTTAGAGAGCTTCCATGAGCTGGAACACTCTCGAATCCGCCTCACACCCTGTTACATTAATTTAAATTTCAGAAACTAATCCTCAAAGGGAAGCCAACTTTTCAAGGTCACACAACTTCTAAGTGATAGGACTAGAACTGAATTCATCTCTGGTTTCAAAGTCATCAACTTTTTCTTCTGAACATAGGAAACTTTTGTTCCCCACTTAATGTGAGCTAGGACAGTTGGACCTTGTAATGCCTGCTGTGACAGCTCTTAGGCCCTTGTCACTTTTTTCCAGGTGCTGGGCTGGGTTCTGGTTGGGCAAGGTTACCAGGTAAGGGATCAAACCCCCAGATAAATAACTGAACAAGGGTGCTTCAAAAAGCTCTTGGGAAAATGGAATTAAAAGATAAGCTTATCTTGATGTGAAGGATTTTTTGAAATCCATGCACAGTTCATTTTTAATAATAGTCACTTTTAATGCATGTCATTTACAGAGGAGTGAATTGGATCACCACGAGGACAGTTATGCGGCAGGAACAGATGGGTGCAGAGGAACCACACCCCTCCTAGGAGAGGGAGAGTCATGCAGGAATCAAAGGCATGTGTCCCCAGAGCAGCTGCCTAATAATTGTGAGGTTGCATCGGTGATAGCACCAGGCACACTGGGAGAGTTACCTCGTGTGATGGCCACTGCAATCTTATTAAATCCGATATTAATTTTGCTCATTTTACAGATGTGGGAGTGGAGCTGGGAAGCAAATTTGCTTAATATTAGACAGCTAACGAAGAGCAGGACTAGTGTGAATATCCAGGTTCGGAGCCTGTGCTACACCACCTACACTTTTATGACTTCTTAATTTCTTCAAGAATTTTTAACCTTATATAAGGGGAACAAATTTCTTGCATTTCATATATACAGTTTTAAGAGCATAATGGCTTCTTGATTTCTGAAGTCTTGCCAGCTAAGTCCCATCCGGGTCATCATCAGGTTGGAGGCAAATTACTCAACATCACCTGGTATAGGGGTAAAGGAATTTCTTTTTTATATTTTAACACCTATTTATGTACCCAAAAGGCAGAGTGACAGAGAGAGAGGGAGCTACCTTCCATCTACTGGTTACTCCCCAGATGCCAGCAACAGCCAGGACAGGAGCAAGCCGCAGCCAGGAACCGGAACTCCATCCGGGTCTTCCACAAGGGTAGCAAGGACCCAGGTACTCTGGCCATCATCTGTTGCCTTCCCAGGCTCATTAACAGAAATTAAATTGGAAGTGGAGCAGCTGGGACTGGAACCAGCACTCCAGCACTGGTGAGATGCCAGTGTCAGGAATAGCTTTTTAAAGGTTTTTTTTTTTTTTTTTTTTTTTTTTTTTAGAAAATGAAAGAGCTTCAGGTAAACAAAACAAGAAAAAGAACAAAACTCCATTCACCACTGTGAGAGTTGTTTTGGTGCCCAGGACAACTTGCTCCTCTACTATATTCCATCTTTGCCTAGATCAAGGGTTAACTGGGGGACATACTGGGCTTGGGGTGCAGCTGTTTACAAGAGTTGCCTAGGAATCCAGTCGCCCAGCACCTGAAAACAAGAGGGGATACTGAGATACTACAGACCCCCTGCTGGGGCAAAAAAGGTCTGATTCTATGGCAGGATGAGTTTTGAGCCCATATTCACCACTGATAGCTGGCTCGTTGTCTGGTCCACCCACAGGAAGCTCTCAGGATCTGTTCTGGGCACGGCGCCTGTGGGAAGACCTGGATTCAGGATCATAGATCATCACAGATGACAATATTAATAGGCTGCACTGGACGTGCTGTCCAGTCAACCCAGGTAGCCGGGTATGAGGAAGGAGTGGGGAGGGGGGCAGGAGCCCAGGTCTGAGGCATTGTGAAACCTGCCTCCTCCCCACTTTGGTAACCCAATTCCAACCACCTCTTCTGCCTGGGTAGCAGATGTGGCAAGGCCAGGGTCCAGGGGACAGAACGAAGCTAACCTCAGCCTTCGGAGGTAAAGAAGGGGTCCCATTTTCCAAGAGGGGAGGTGAGCCTGAAAGAGGAAACGTTTGTAGACATTGCTATCTCATATTTTTGCTCCCTCTAAATGTCGGTGTCTTCCTCATTTCTGTGGAAAACTAAGTTTCAATTGTTTTCTTCCCTCTTCACTTTTCTTTGGAATCCAACAATAAATGCAAAGCCACAGTTTACTGGGATCCTTATCTTTCCCGGCATCCTGTTGCCCCCCACTATGCTTAGGGAATATTTAACTTACTGATATATTTTTTCACCTGTGACACAAATCCTATCTTATTTCCAAAGGTTTGGCTTTAAACTCCAAAAATCTGACAGAGCTCTTGTTTATTTTTCCACTTCCTGCTTACTGCTATTGTATCTCTTTCCTGAGAAAATGAATGCTAACTGGCCTATCTTCTTTTTTTTTTTTTTTTTTAGATTTATTTTATTTATTTGAAAGTCAGAGTTACACACAGAGAGAAGGAGAAGCAGAGAGAGAGACAGAGACAGAGACAGAGAGAGACAGAGATAGAGAGACAGAGAGTGGGGTCTTCCATCTGATGGTTCACCCCCCAGATGGCCACAATGGCTAGAGCTCCGAAGCCAGGAGCCAGGAGCTTCTTCTAGGTCTCCCACGTGGGTGCAGGGGCCCAAGGACTTGGGCCATCTTCTGCTGCTTTCCCAGGCCACAGCAGAGAGCTGGGTGGGAAGAGGAGCAGCCAGGACTCGAACCGGTACCCATATGGGATGCCGGCACTTCAGGCAGGGCTTTAACCCACTGTGCCACAGAGCCGGCCGCCTGACTATCTGAATGTAAGGTGAAGTAGATGGATGATAGGAGAAAAGATCATCCACTAGTATTTCAAAAGTCTTATATTTATAAAATTTATAAACCTAATTTCCCAGATCTTACCATGTGCCAGTTGCTTGGTGTTAGTATAAGTGAGGAGTTGAGTCTACTAAGTCTACTAAGGAGGAGAGTCTTCCATTATAGATGAGCACATACCAGCAGGAACCATACTGAGACCCTGACCTTGAGAAAGGACCAGTGATGTATCAGCTTCCTCCTGGACCTGCATTTCCTGGGGCCTTGGCCTAGTCCCTACAGGAGTCTGTTCAAGTGGCAGACTCCCTGAGAATGACAGGAAAGGCCTCCGGGAGAGAGAGAACTTGGCTCTCTCCAGCACCAGGGTTCAGGTGGGGGGATTGGCCCTTTGCATCAAGGTGTCTAGAGCCCTGGAGAGAAGAAAGCTTCTGGAGACACATTTCTTGATTTAGAGAACCTTTGCTTTCTGGGGACCACTCCTTGAGAGGCAGACTCAGAGAGGGCACTGTTGTCTACACAGCAGAGGCAGCTTCCAGCTGCTCTCTAGGGCGGCTCAGAAGTGTGCTCCTCCTTTCCTGTCCGTTTGGGATCCTCCCTGACTCCAGTGGGGCTGGGGAGGTGCTGTAGTGAAGAAGAGGATGCGGGAAGGGACGGAGTTCCTGCACTGGGGGATGCAATGACGCCTTGCAAAGCCCAGGAGACCTTGCATACGTACACTGTTTCTAGTTACTCTCATGCAATACCTGGAGTCAGGTACTCGTGACAAAAGGAGGTTCACTGAGCTCTTCATTTGGTGTTGGAGGTTGGAAGTCCAAGATCGGGGCCTCATTGGTTCAGGCTCTGGTGAGGACCTAATGGCAATGACATCACGGTGTCAGTGTGTGTGTGTATGTGAGGAGGAAGTAACGTCACCAGACAGAAAGTCAGACTGAAACCAGGGTCCCGGGAGAAATATTGACTCTCCTCAAAGGATCCCCCTCGGTTGCCTCAGAACCTTCTACTAAGCCCCACCTTCCAACATCACCACACTGAGGAGTGAGCTATCAACACAGGAACCGTGGGGGACTCACACCATATCCAAACCAGAGCACATGCCCTGCCCCCCACCCCACCCCAGCTAAGAGGTAAATGAGTTATTTAGATAGAAATTTAGATGTTTGCCTATCCCTCGGTTTGCTCTTAGGTGAGGGCAGGTAGAAAAATGGGATAGGGACCAGTGCTGTGGCACAGTGAGTTAAGTCATAGGGACCAGTGCTGTGGCACAGTGAGTTAAGTTGTTGCCTGTAGCACTGGCATCCAGTCCCAGCTGCTCTACTTCCCATCCAGCTCCCTTCTGGTGCACCCGGGAAAGCAACTGAAGATGGCCCAAATGCTTGGGCCCTTGAGCCCATGCGGGAGACCTGAGTGAAGCTCCTGGTTCCTGGCTTTGGCTTGGCCCAGCCCTGGCTGCTGGCAGTCATTTAGAGGAGTGAAATAGTGAATGGATGGAAGATCTCTCTCTCTCCCTCCATCCCTACACCCCACCTCTCCCTTTCCCTCTCTGTAACTCTGCCTTTAAAATAAATAAGTGAATGTTAAAACCAGAAAGAAAAATGGAGGGGTGGGTGGAGTAGGGTAGAGTAGGGCATGGGGCTCTATGAAACGTGGAAGACTGTGTAACTCTGGGACTCCTGAAACTACTTGTGGTTAAAAGTGAACCTGGAATACAAGGAACTTCAGAAAGTTCATGGACAACTTGCGTTATCTCTTCATTGCAGTTTTCTACAAAGTTTTTGACCCCCCCCCCCCTTTCAGATTCCCAGACACCTACCCTCTTCTTGTGTTTCAAATCGGAATTCATGGAACAAAAGTCCACCCAAGTGCCTGAAATTGAACCCTTGAGGTCACCTTTTCTTCTCCTTTCCCTGCACCTCACACATCCAGAGGACAGCAAATCTTGCTGACCTCAGCTCCTCTTCAACTGAATCTCAACAACTGATTCTGTCCAGTCCAGAACCCCGTCCCTGTCTAAGAACAATTTTCTCTGTGACTTACTAGTGTACTTTAAATAGTTCCCTATCTTAAACTCCTCCAAGCCACATTGTCACATGCTTATCTTTGTTTTTAAAAGATGTATTTATTTATTTTAAGAGTTATACAGAGGGAGAGATAGAGATAGAGATAGAGATAGAGATAGAGAGAGAGAGAGAGGGAGAGAGAGAGAGAGGCCTTCTAATCTGCTGATTTACTGCATAAATGGCTGCAATGGCCCGGGCTGGACCAGGCTGAAGCCAGGAGCCAGGAGTTTCATCCCGGTTTCCCATGTGGATGGCAGGGGCCCAACAACTTGGGCCACCTTCCGCTGCTTTTCCCAGGCTATTAGCAAGAAGCTCATCGGAAGTAGAGCACCTAGGACATGAACCGACATCCATATGGCATGCTGGCATCACAGGTGTGGCTTTACCTGCCATGCCACAAAGCTGGCCCCCAGATTTATCTTTTCAAAACACATCTATTAAGTGTCCCTCCTTTACCTACAAAATTGTGCTCCATCCCCATTCCTTACAAGTCTAAATCCCTTAAAATGGTGCACATTGCTTTTCACACGCTGACTTCTGGCCTCATATCCTTGTCATGCCCATTGTCTTTCCAGTCTCTACCAAATCTGATGTACTTCAGCCACAACAAACTGTCCACTGTTCTCTGGTTGGAGCCTCCACACTTTGCTCATGCCTGTTCCTCCGCCTAGAAACTTTTTTCACTCCTTCTCAACTCGGTGAAATCATGCAGATGCATTTTTAAAAAGATCTATATATTTGAAAGGCAGAGTGACACACACACACACATGCACACACACACACACACACAGAGAGAGAGAGAGAGAGAGAGAGAGAGAGCATCCTTCCACTGGTTCACTCCCCAAATGCCCACAACAGCCTAAGCTGGGCCAGGCTGAAGCCAGCTCTATCCCAGGAACTCTGTCCAGGTCTTCTGTTTGGGTGTTACACTCGGGTCATCATCCATTGCCCTCCTAGGTGCATTAGCAGGAAGCTGGATTAGAAGTGAGGCTTAACCTGCTGTACCATAGCACCCACTCCACACGTAGACCCATCTCTGATGTCAGTTCACAGAGCACCTTCTTTTATACCTCTTCATGCTTCTTCTGGACCCTGAGAGCAATTTACATAGAAACGGTTTTTCTTTCCTGAACCATAATTTTTATCTAAATGTGTTTCCTCCACTGCATGTGAATTCTTAAGGGGAGGGGCTGTGCTGATACTATTGAATTAAATATTGAATTGTTTGGATGAGGGAGTCTGTATCACAACCTAAGTCCAAAGAAAGCAGTTTGTGCTAAGACAGTTCCCAAGGCCTCTCTTCTTTCCCACTTTCCGATCTCTCCACCCTTTCCTTTAGCTACGAATCACTTGCCTCCCCTCTCACTGTGACACAATAAGTGCTATGGTTTAAAGATGATGTTGGCTTCCAAACTCATTCTGGATTTCAACCCCCCAAATCATAAGTTAATGATACTAAAGAAGGTGGGAAATTAATCCAGTTGTGAATGGGATAAACATAATTGGTGTTTAGAAGGTAGAGCTAGGTCTTTAGGAGCATGCTCTCAGAACGCAGTCCTCACGAGAGGGTCGCTTACTGAAGCCTGAGTCGGGTTGAGCCTCTCTCTCTGTTCCCTGGCTCATCACGTGCTCTGTCTTCTGCTCCAACATTACCATCCATTGCTCTAACCAGAGGCCAAACCAATGGGCCACCTGACATTGGTCTTGAACTTCCAAAACAGTCCCTTCTCTTTATAAAGTTAATTGCCTCAGGTATTTTGTTGTAGTAATAAAAAGCTGGCCAAGGGGGTGGGTGTTGTGGCACAGGGGTTAAGGCTTGTGACACCAGCATCCCATTATGGGCTTCGGTTCATGTCCCAGTTGCTTCATTTCTAATCCAGGTCTCTGCTAATGGCCTGGGAAAAGCAGTGGACAATCACCCAAGTACCCTGTAACTTTTGGCTCTTGGCTTTAGCCTGGCTCAGCCCTGGCCATTGTGACCACCTGGGGAGTGAACCAGCAGATGGAAGACCTATCTCTCTCTGTCTCTGCCTCTCTCTATACGTATCTCTTTCAGGTAAATAAGTAAATCTTTTTTAAAAAAGCTAAGACGGTAAGGGAGCTAGGATATGGGAGTTTCCTATAAAGTTCCAGAAAGAACATTTTGTGAACAAGGCTGGAGAACAGGAAGAAACCTCACTCTCACAGTTGACAAGCAGTTCAGCTGCCTTTGCTATGTCCCCCATGTGGCATTGCAGAGAAGGGGGAACCATACCAGCAGAGATGGGAAGAGTCTGCTGCCTCCGAGACCCTCGTTCGGCTCCCAGAGATGTTTGCAAGTGAAGTCCTTGAGGAGCTCTGGTATCTCATGGTCATCTTCAAATGAACGTGGAAGAATCTGGGCTTCGATACTGGTCTGTGGGTTCTTTCTCAGTATCTAGCACTACTGGGTTAGCTCACTAGTACCAAGAATTCTATAGACTCTGAGTATCAGCTAGGGAAAATACAGATGGATGTTCTACCACAAACAGTGTGCAGCTTGTCACTGGGAATGGAGAGAAAAGACAGCTCCAGAGATAAGGTACCCAGAGGCAGTGATATTGTTGAATCTCGATTCCAAAAGCTTTAAATAGAAGTCTAAAATCCTCTCCTCAACACTCAGTTCCAGCTGAGGCTACACAAACTCTACAAGTGGCGAGATAGAAAAATTCATTCCATGCTAAATCCTGGAATCCTAACTCAGCACCTGTCAAGGCCTGGGATCCCCAAGGCACAGTCAATCAGGTTTCAGCCTGGGGTGCCTGGGGACGGCTCTAGCTCTGCCATTTGGGTTCAGGAACAAACCAGGCACAGACATCTCTGAAGGCTTTGCCCAAGCCCAGCCCTCTTGCTGGAATTGTTCTCAACTGGCACCTAGCTCGGTTTAAGGGCGCAGATAGTCCCAGCCCCTTCCCATGGCTGCCGTGGCTTCCTTACACACTGCTCTCCAGAACGTAAAGGGAATATCCTCCTTCGATAACTCTAAGTCTCCCCTCCAACTCTTCGTTCTCCACAAACTACCTGGAAAAACCTTTTTGATTCTTTCTATTGCCACTCCTCAGGGAGCCACCTACAGCCAGAAACTAATGCTCTGGACAGTGCTTCCATTGTCTGCTCTTGGAGAGCCCAGCCCCTGTAGCCCTCTCTCTCTCCCCAGGTTGGTGTGTGCCCTTGACAACCTCTGCTTTGCTCTTCTGCTTTCCCTACTAGCCCATGCTGTGGCGTCTCCTGTCTCTCTGAGGCCAGTAAGCTCTGCAGAGGACATGGGATGGTGGGGAATGCAGAATAGTAGAATGGGTTCAAATCCTCCACCTGTCACTTCCTAAAAGAGGGTGATCATGATAACCTTGATCTCATAGGGTTGTTGTAAAGATGGAATGAGATGACATAGTGCTAGAGATAGGGCGCAGCCCATAGAAACAAAGTAGGCTGTTTGTGTTATCCTGGGGCAGGTTACTCAAGGGGTTGTTAAGCCTGTATCCCAAGTCCCTAGAAGCCAGAGAAAATCCCTTAAAAATCAAAACATTAAATCCTAAGAAAAAAAAACTTTTTCCCCCTGTTTCTAGGGAACCTAACAGATACTCTCATTTAATTTCTATCTTTGTGAGGTGTATGAGACCCGTATAATGATTTAAGCATACTTGTGATAATTGATTAGACTCAAATAGATTGCCCAAAGTCACCCAACTAGAAATGAGGGAATATAATATTCGAATTCAGTTTTTCTAAATTGCAGTCAAGGGCTATCCCAATATCATTCTGAGTCTCAATTAGTGTATCTAAGTTAGCCCCTCTCATTCTGAAATTGAACCATTGATTTTTTTGTTTGTTTTCTTTGAAGTACATTTTAACAATGAATGCAATCATATAACCCACACTCTGTCAACATAGAGAACATTAATGTCACACAGAAAAGATCCCACGTGTCCCTTCCCAATCTCTACCCCATCTCTTCACTGTCTGACCAATGTAGATCACTTTGCCTGTTTTAGAACTTTATATGAAGGTACTTCAAAAGGTCATGGAGAAATGGAATTAAAAGATGTTTGCTTTGATACAAAAACCCCTGAAAACCATGTATACAAGCAATCTTCATGAAGTTCATGGAAATGTGTATTATGAAAAACTGAAGCATAATTTCAAAATTTTTTGCACCAAAATAAGCATGTCTTCAATTCCATTTTCTATGAGTTGTTTGAAGTATTCTCATGGATACTCTCTGTGTTTGACCTCTTTTGTTCAGTACAATGCTTTGGAGATTCATTTTTGTTGATGACAGACAAGCTGTCTTTTTTTTTTTTTTTTTGAATCACAGAATACATGATTGTGTGAATATATTGCATTTTGCTTTTCTGACCTATTGATGGGCATTTAAGTTGTTACCAATTTGGAGCTGCTATCAATAAAGTTGTGGACATGTGTTTTAATTTCTCTTAGGCAAAATAATTTGAAATCAGTGTATATTAGCCATCTTCACAAAGGTCATGAAAGTATGCATTGTGGTAAAATGATGCAAGTGGAAGAATTTCTGGGCCATAAGATAGGTGCCTAATTTGAAACTGCCGAAACAGTTTTCCAAAGTGATTGAATCATTGTAAACTCCAGTGCTTGAGAGTTCTACTTGTTCCACATCTTTGCCATCATTTAGTGTTGTCAGACTTTGAAGTGTTAGCCATTCTGTGAGTGTGGAGTCTCAACGGGGCTTCATTCCATGACGACTAAGGATGCTAAATATTTTTTGTATTATCTGGATATTTTCCTTTGTACTTCTGCACCTTTTGAGTTGTCTCTTTGTTCTTGAACTTCTGAAGTCCTGTATGTGCTTTACACGAGTCCTGAATCACTCACATGTATTGCGAATATTTTATTCCAATCCGCGCTTCCCTTTTTCACTGCCAAAATGGTACCGTATAAGAGCAAGTTTTTAATTTTGATGAGTTTTATCTTTCGATTGTTATGGCTGTTTTCTGTGCCTGAAAAGATGTGCTACCTCAAATCCAGATGTTTATCCATGTTTTCTTCTCAAACCCTTGTGGTCTGATTGTTTATGTTTAGGTTGATGGTACATCTAGAATCTCATTTGTATACTAGGTGGGAAAGCAGTCAGGATTCCTTTTTCCACAAGAAAATCCAGTTGTGGCCATACCACTTATTAAAAATAACACATTTTCTCCCATTGAATAGCTTTGCCATCTTTGATAAATACTGAATGCTTATACGAGTATATTTCAAAAAGACCATAGAAAATGATGGGTCTAGTGTTGTGGCGCAGCAGGTTAAGCCACTGCCTGTGGTGCTGGCATCCCATATTGTGCCAGTTCGAGTCCCGGCTACTCCACTTGTGATCCAGCTGTGAGTGGGTAAATAACTTTTCATCCAGGAAGTTGAGATTTCAAAAACTAAGTCTTTGATCTCTTTTCCTGCAATTAGCATACATTACCAGAAAGTGGCAGTGAGAGCCCTACTCATTTTGTGCAACCTACAAGGGAAACACTTTTTCTGAGATTGAAATGATGTTGGCCCAAGTCCATGCTAGCAGATTAATAACAAATTATTAATTATGTAATCACTTTTAAAATTGCAGTAAATAGTACAGCTGTTTAATCTTGGAGAATAAGCACTTTTGTTAGAGAATTGTTTCCTTTGTGTGTGTGTGCTATCCGTCATCACTAAATCTAAATCGTCCATAGGCATGTTATGACTAAAAGTCCTCGTTTGATATGAAGTTTGTCTAGGAATTCTCAAGCCTGGAGGGTGACACAGGAGCTGGGCTTTCGGGCCAGATCTGTACATAAGTTGCAAAGCTTTGTGACTTCTCGCAGCTGTTAGCTTTATCCTCAGGTACAGCCTACTGATAGCATAGTTACTCAAGCATTTCAACACCTTTCTCTCTTTTCTTTGTCTTCCCTAAATCAAAGTTAGGGAGAGGGAAAAGAATACCTATTCCTTTATCTCGAAAGCATGGTTTTGCCCAAGTTCTTTCTTTCTAACACAAAGAAAGTAATTTCTACTTCTCCTTAAGTAAGAGTCAAATACCTCCATTTGGTTGGTTTTCGTGTAGGAAGTTTCTTAAACTACTGATGAGGCCTAAGGCAATCTACACAAACTGTTTTGTGCTAAGAGTTCCCAGAAGTTCTTTTCCTAAAGAGACAGAGCTTTTAAACGGAAAAGTGAAGGGACACCATCACACAGCTTCGGACTGGGCATTGAAGCTATTCCTCCAAGGAATGCCGGTTCGGAAGGTGGACCTTGTGAGTCAGCTTCAGGGACCCAGCTGTGAATCGTGGTCAGAGTTGAAGGTCTCAGGGCCATCTCCTCTCCACCACTCACATCCACTTGCCAGGTGGGCGGGGGACACAAGAAATGCTGAGTCCTTCCTGACGGGGGCGCTCCACAGCACAACTGCTTAATCCAACCTAAAGGATAATTTTTGTTCTTTCTTTGGGTATGATCCATTTGTAATTGTTTTGCATACGTGTGGCTACTTCAAAAACACTTGTGGAAAAATGGGATTTAGAGATGTTTATCAGGGGCCAGAGTTGTGCTGCTGCCTGGAACGCTGGCATCCCAAATCACAGTGCCAGCTCAAGTCCTGGCTGCTCAGCTCCCTGCTAATGCCCATGTGAAAGCAGCAGAAGGTCAAATGCTTGGGCCCTGCCATCCGTGCAGGAGACCTGGATGGAGTTCCAGTCTCCTGACTCAGGCTTGGTCCAGCCCTGACCATTGTGGCCATTTAGGGAGTGACCCAGAGCATGGAAGAGCTCTTTTCTCCCCTCCCTTTCACTGTCACTCTGCCTTTCAGATAAATAAATAAATCTGAAAAGGTGTTTATTTATTTTGTTGCAAAAAATTGAAATCCATGCAGTTTTTTCATAACAGACATCTTCCATGAACTTTTTGAAGTACTCTTGTATTGCTAACAAAATCAACCACCATTAGATTCAATGTCTTTTAGAATATACATGTACCAGTGCTCATTAAAGCAATATTTGTGTGTAATAAATATTCATTGAATTAATGAATGAAAAAATGACCATTCAAAACTTCTAGTCTATAAGTATGTTAACTTATGTCAGTGTCTTCTGGTCTTTTTTGGTTCATACAAACCATTAATTTAAAAAAAGTAATCCACTCCCTAAGATATACTCATAATCCACTCCCTAAGATATACTCATATTTATGTATTATTCAAATATACTACTGTACCAAAGTTTTATATAATGAAAATATACACAAAATATGAACTTTAAAAGGATAAGATAAAAAAGGAAATAATTAATGCTTTTAGATTATTTATTAATGGTAAAATGGTATTCTTATTAAAATCTCCTATGCGTCGTTAACATCCTTCATACGAACAATGCAATTGACACTTCTCTGTTTCAAAATTCTGGCTTAGAAATTTGTGATATAATCACTGGATGATCTAGTTGTAGGTTTGGTTTGTTTTTTTACTTGGTTTTAATTTATGTCCAAGGTAAAAAAATGACACTTACTAAAGGCGTGTACTATTGGCCTCCCAGTATTCATTCGTTAATCTTATTCATCAATGATGTAAATATTTTTGTGGAAATTCAGCTAGTACTACTATATTCTCTAATATTAATGTGATTTTCTTACAAATTTTTCAGGAATTGCTGTTTTAATATAATTTGCAAATGCATTCAGAGTTCACTATGTGAAGGATTTTAAATGTTAGGAAATTCAGTTTCTGAGTCTCTTCATGTATAGAAGCTTTTATAGGTGCCACAATGACTTTTTTCAAAGATCTATTTTATTTATTTGAAAGGCAGAGTGAGGGAGTGGGAGAGCGAGAGAGAGGGTGAGAAAGGGATTTTCCATCAACTGGCTCACTCCCCAAATGGCCACAATGACCGGGGCTGAATCAGGCTGAAGACAGGAGCCTGGAACTCCCACATGGGTGGCAGGGCCCCAGGCACAGTGGCCATCTTCCTCTGCTTTCCCAGGCTCATTACAGGGAGCTGGATGGGAAATGGAGCAGCGTTGTAAGTGGCAGCTTAACCCACCGTGCCAAAATGCTGGCCCCACAGTGGCGTTTGCAGCTACAAACTCATAATGGTGCAAGTCTGTTTTCAGAACGCTGTATCATAGCTCAAGTCTCTTTTGAGAAACAGCTCCTTCCTCATTGACTGTTAAAGTCCCACTTTCACTGAAAGGAACAGATTAGATGCATTTATTTCCTGGCGGATAGCATCCTACTAAGAACTATTTGTCGTTATTTAAAAGGTCAGAAATTGGAAAATACTGTACTTTTCTAAAAGCAAAATCAGTTGCACAAGATAACCAGCAAATCTCCCTGTGGTACAAATGATTTGTGGGACCCACACCGAGTCACCTGAAGGTGTGTGCATACTGTAAGTGATCTTGGGTTTATAAAATGTCTACCAAGCCTACTGTTCTCCGTGTCTTTGTTTTCTCACTGCTCAAAAGTGTGCCTCATTGGCCAGCCGTGCTGCCATCACTTGGGAGCTTGTTAGAAATGCCGAACGTCAGGACAGGCCAGACCTACAGCCTCAGCATCCGTATGTTAACAAGATCCCCAGGTGAGCCAGCGCTTTCAGGTCTGCACGTGGTGCCCTGTGAAATCCCCTTCCTCCTTTGCTGCAATGGCTTGTTAATAGCTTTTGGAAGTCAATGAATCTCACACAGGAGGCAACCCAGTAGCCTGACTTCAGAATTCTTTTTGCCTCCGATCCAGCTACCTGCTCCAGCGGTGGTAATACTCAGTCTTCAAAGTCGTTTTCTGTGCAGCACGTATTCCCCTTAGTTTCTCTTTCCTTTAGTGACCCACGAAGTCAGTGCTTCACAGCTCATTACTGAAACAGAACCTAGGGACAGCATTAACTTGGATGACACCTCAACTTTCTGCCCCAAAGTCTAGCAAACCTCCCACACTTGTGGTTTGTTTCACACGCATTTCTTTCAACCGTAATGATGGTTTTTTAGGCATCTTTTCATCTTTTTGGCTGACAAGGAAAGCTGTTTTTTAGTTTGCAGTGGTATTTTTTCCTCATTTGATTTCAGCAGGTTTTTTTTTTTTTTTTTTCCTATAGAGGGAAAAACATAGATAGAAGATATCTGGGCTTTTTCTTCTTTCAGGTAAAAAAAAATCTTCTTTTTTTAAAAAATTATTTATGCATTTATTTTAAAGGGAGAGAGAGAGAGAGATTTTACATCCGCAGGTTCACTTCTTAAATGGCCGCAAGGGCTGGGGCCAGTCCGGGCAGAAGCATAGAGGGTAGATCTCCATCCAGGTCTCCCATGTGGGTGCAGGAGCCCAAGCACTTGGGTCACCTTCCACTGCTCTCCCAGTGCACCAGCAGGGAGCTGGATCAGAAGGGGAGCAGCCAGGACTTGAATGGGCACTCCAGCATTGGATGCCAGCACTGCAAGCGGTGGCTTAACCTACTGTGCCACAACACGAGCCCTAAGTAAGAAATCTCTCAAGATGCCTTTTTACTGGTTCTTGGTGACGTTTAGCACAGTAGTGGGCTGGGTACCACGTGACCTGGAGTGCGGCTGAAGCCGCTGCGGAAGCCTGGGCGTGTGTTCGGAACGCCTGAGGTTTCCGTGCCCTGCTGCTTCTGATGCCTTTGTGCTCACCCTGGCAGTGTGGGGAAACGAATGACAATGACGGCGCGTGGAAAAGGAGTTTTACAGGACTTTCATCACTTCCATATTTTTCCCTTTGGCTTCTCAGCTGAAGTGACAATATTAGCCGGGTCACCTCGCAGGGACTAACCTAGAGCTCATTCCTGTGGTAGGGAGGTTAACGGTCAGCCTGGCCACTTCAAGTTGTCTCTCTCTGCAAATCTTCCATTTCTATGTAGGAAACTTGAAAAGAATCATTTTATTTGTTTGGGAAGCAGAGAGAGAGAACGAGAGGGCTTCCAGCTGCTGTTTCACTCCCCAGCGTCCCCAGGTCAGCCAGGCCTGGGCTGACATCAGGGGCAGAAGCTGGGAACTCAGTCCAGGTCTCCCATGAGAGCAGCAGGAGCCCAATTACTTGATCCATTGCCACTCCTCCCGAGGGCCTGCATTAGCAAGAAGCTGGAGTCAGGAGCCATAGCCAGGAATCAAATGCAACCATTCCAGTACGGGACGCGGATAGCTTGATGGGTGTCTCTTAATGCCTGCCCCAGCAAACTTTCGACGCCATGTCCATTAGTCTGTTTTCTGTTGCTCTAGTGGACTACCAGAGGCTGGGGAATTTGGGAAGAAAAGATGTTTATTTGGCTCATAGTGTTGGAGGCTGGCAATCCAAACAGCCCGGCCCTGGCTCTTGCAAGGGTCCCCCCCGCCCCCGCTGCATCGCCTGTTGGCAGAGGCATCCTATTAGGAATGCATGTGAAAGAAGGGAGTGCATGGCAAGACAGGAAGCCAGAGGGTGGCTCAGGGCTCTGCCAAGGCTCACGTGAGAACTACATCAATTCCTTCCAAGGGCAGTGCCCCCTGGGATCTAACTGCCCCCCCCCCAACAAGGTCCCACCACCTGTCAACATCGCCATTCAGGATCCCCGGCTGCCAACACGTGAGCCTTTGGGTGACAAACCACATCCAAATCTGAGCACCATGTTCCATTTCCCGACAGCTTAGTTAAAAGTAGACACTGAACTCCTTCAGTGAAGGGCTTCTTTTTTTTTTTTTTTTTTTTTTTTTTGACAGGCAGAGTGGACAGTGAGAGAGAGAGAGACAGAGAGAAAGGTCTTCCTTTGCTGTTGGTTCACCTTCCAATGGCTGCCGCGGCCGGCGCACCACGCTGATCCGAAGGCAGGAGCCAGGTGCTTCTCCTGGTCTCCCATGGGGTGCAGGGCCCAAGGACCTGGGCCATCCTCCACTGCACTCCCGGGCCACAGCAGAGAGCTGGCCTGGAAGGGGGGCAACCGGGACAGAATGCGGCGCCCCGACCAGGACTAGAACCCGGTGTGCCGGCGCCGCAAGGCGGAGGATTAGCCTAGTGAGGCGCGGTGCCTGCCATGAAGGGCTTCTTTTAAGAGACCCTTTCATTAGAGTGAAAGGAAAAGGGGGCACCGCGCGCAGACCTTGATGTCTGTGCCCCAGGACCTTGGGCGCTGGGCCAGTTGTTTGCCCACTCGCAATGGTGTGCTTCAGTCCTGTTCCCGAAACACAGGGAGGTACAGGGACTTCAAAGCCTTCAGGGGAAAATGGATTTAAAAGATATGTTTATTTTGGTGCAAAAAAACAGCTTGAAAACCCACACATGCTTTCTTGATCATAGTGCACATTGTCCCTGAGCTTTCCGAAGATCCCTCGTGTTTATCGAATGCTTCTGCCTGAATACAGAAAAGAGGTAGCAGGCAGGTGCTGGGTGCTTGGAGCAGGTGGGGCGAGTGTGCCCCATCGTAGACTCCCTCATCTCCTCCTTGGACTACCCTTTCAGCTGTCTCCCGGACCCCGGCGCTCATTTACATGGAATAGGGTTGTACCCACAAACAGGCATTCCTGTCTCCCCGCCCCCCACTGCTCACATACTCTTTTTTTGAAAAATTTATTTTATTCACTTGAAAGAGTTACAGAGAGGTAGAGACAGAGAGAGAGATCTTCCATCTGCTAGTCACTCCCCAAACAGCTGCAGTGGCCGAAGCTGGGCCTATCCGGAGCCAGGAGCCTCCTCTGAGTCTCCCACACGGGTGCAGGCGCCTAAGCACTTGGGCCATCCTCTGCTGCTTTCCCAGGTGCATTAGCAGGGAGCTGGATCAGAAGTGGAGCAGCTGGAACTCGAACCAGCGCCCATAAGGGATGCCCGCAGTGCAGGCGGGGACGTTAACCCACTGGGCCACAGCACTGGCCCCCTACACACTCTTTAAATTAAACTCTTTCACAGTCCAGTGCTCCTCTCTGAAAAACAAGCGTGGCAGGGGATATTTCTCTTCCTTTAGCCCAGGAGCAGATTCTTCCTACTCTGTTGAGCTAGTGAGGGGCCCTTCCCTCCTGTACCGAAGCAATAAAGCTGACCCGGCTGTCGTGAAGTTTTATAAGGTAACGCTGACCCCGTGGTGAGATGTTCCCATCTCGACTGCTTCGCTCATTAACCACAGCGAGCGCTGACCTTTCCCGACATAAATAATACAGCAGCGAGGCGGGACGGCCAGCCCGTCCATTTGTCTTTTTCCCTCGGATACTTGCGAACTGCTTTTTCTTCTTGTGTTTGACAAAATGTCAAAACTGTATTTCTCTTTATCTGTGTGAAGAACTCCTTCCTCGCGCCCTGAATTCGCGCTCTCTGCCATTTCACTTGGGGTGAGTTGACGCTGCGCGCAGCCACGTGACGTGTGCTCTGGTCAGGGGGAGATCAGCAGATGTGACACAAGAGGTGGCCGCCGAGGGGCTTGGGCACTGCACCTTGCTCTCTTGCATCTGTGCTATTCCCAGAGGAGAGACAAGCCTGGGAAAGCCCCCGGGCCCCCGGATGAGGCTGGGAGTCGCATAGCGCAGAAGCGGTTCACGCACATCCGCTGGTAGTCACGGAATCTGTGAAAGTTGTCAGAGACTGGCTCTAGCCAAAAAAAGGAAACAGATACAGCTAGGAGGCTTCGGAGGAGGGGATCTCATGCAAGCACGCCTGATAACAAGAACCATTCACAAAACACTCAGCCTTGCCCAGAGATCACCCAACCTGATACGAAAAATACTTCTGCAACAACATCTGCCCAGCAGCTGTCTGTGTAACGTATGGATTTATTCCCTCCATGCACTGGCCCGACATCCCCTACCTCTCTCCCAACTTCTCTCATCCCCTTGCACTCCATGGTATCTTTCTAAGTCTACCATCAATCCAGGAAATCCTTCTGGCAGGGATTACAATTTGTACATCGCCATAGCCTCAGAACCACCACCACCCCCAAATTGGGGGACTTAGTATGTGTTCAATAAACATGCATTGCCCGGATGTCCATCACCTGATGACTGGAGAAAGAAATTATGGTGTATATACACTATGGGATACTACTCTGACATAAAGAAGCACAAAATGCTGTCTTTTGCAGCAAAATGTTTGCAACTGAAAACCATTGTACCTACTGAAATAAGCCAGTCCCAAAAGACCAATGCCATGTGTTCTCCCTGATCTGTGCTAACCCATAGAGTACCAAAATGTAACATACAGGAGTGAATTTAGCATTTTGAGCTTTGATGATTGTGTACAGCCCTTGTCTTGACTGTGGAGGAACAGTGCTGTTTTCCTTCTGTTTGTTGAACTCTTTACTGAGTGTGGGGTTACTCTGAGGAGTATAAAATAAACTGAAAGTAGATCATTGCAAAAATTAAGAAGAGGGAATAGGAGAGGGAGGAGGAGGAGGGTGGGAGCGTGAGCTGGAGGGAGGGTAGGGTGGGAAGTATCACTACGTTCCTAAATCTATATATATGAAATATATAAAATTTATAGACCTTAAATGAAATTTTAAAAAAGAAAAAGTAAATAAACATGAGTTGACTAAAATACTAAAAAAAAAAAAAGCTGCTATGCACAGAACACAGACCTGTATTCTGGAAGCTTCTCTACCTTGTATCTTGAAGGGCTGAGACCTTTAATTCTTCAACGATTCCCTGCTCGCGCCTATCATCTGCAAATGGATTTCGTTCTGGTTTTATTGGCACTATCGTTAGGTCCTATAAAAATGTCTCCACTTCCTCCGAGTGGCTGTCGCAGAGCAATAATCTACTCAAGCTCCCGTGTCTCTAATGACTGCCGTATGGGGACAATGATACGCTAATGCTCGCTTCAATAAGCTGAAGTTATTGTTAAAACAAACCGAACTACCTCCAGCTCACCTCCATTAGAAAGGGGCCACTAAAACTGATTCCATGGAATAAGCTTTTGAAAAAGATCTCCTTTGTGGAGAAACCATGAACAGGGGAGGCCTGTGAGCTCAGAAAACACAGCGCAGGGCGGAGACGCCGTCTGTGTCCCGGGACTGGGTGGGAGGAGGAGATAATGCCCATTGGTGCCCCTGAGCCCGTTTCTGGCCCCACTAATGGGCTCATCGTCCTCAAAGATCCTGAGGACAAAGACTCCAGCTGCAGCTCTGAGTGTCTTAGGGAGTGACTTGGCTGTGACAAGGACACAATTCATGTGTCTGGGAGGGAGAGAACCGTGCACATCAGGGCTGTAGCAGGAAATGTCGTGTTCATTTGTGCCAAGAGTCTTCATACTAAGAAACCAGGGTCTCAGAGTTCTACACCTGAAAGCTTGTGACTACTTGAAACCCACTGTGGCTACCACAAGGACTATAGCAATGCACACACACACACACACACACTATTTGTCTTCTAAGCCTCTCTTCATTTATGTCTACCAACTGGCCTAGACTGAGCCTTTTCATGCATCCCCATTTGGAGGCAGATGAGAACTGAGGGTCCTAGAGTCATAGGAAAGCATGTCAAGGCTAAAAATTGGTTGCAAAATGGGGAAGAAAAGTCTGACCTTTAATTCCTGTTTGTAGACTTCTTGCTCTGTGCTCACTCAGTGCCGTATCTACCTTGAACCCCATCACTGTCACCCCTAGGAGGAACTGTGATCTTAGAAGCCTGAAAACATAACCCAGACAGGCAGTGCAGACAGACAGACAGACAGGCAGGCAGAGGAAGCTGGCATCCAAGATTACTATGAGGGCCGGGGTTGGGTGCAACACAGCTTCAGGTAAGGAACTTGGACGATAACTCAAGGGAGCTCCAACTAGTGATTAGTGGCCATGAGCTGTCAATGGCTTTTACAGGTTCTGGTTTTTTAATGTTAGTTTTATTAATAATAAAAAGACTAACTAAACAGCTATAGTGTCAATGGGGTGAAAAATTAGGGAAAAGCTTACTGCACTGCATAGGAAAGAGTGACGTGAGAAAGTCGAGGGGCCACAGCAGAGGACCAGAGTTGAGTCTTAGAGAATGGGCCCATTGGCGAGTCAGCCAAAGTCTCCTCACCTCGGCCCAGCAAGTACTTTACCCACTCACACACTCCAGCCTGGGTACAGGATCTGTTCTCATAGCCCAGCCACCAGACTTTTGGGTTTTAGTCTGAAGAAGTCAAGTTTAATATGTGTAAAATTCCGGATATAATTTTTCAAGCCATTAAAAAAATCCCAAGACCATAGACAAAAGTTTTCTAAGGGTATAAAAGGCAGTGGAGTGTCTAAATGCCCATGACTGCATTTCCCTATAAGTCAAAAGTTGTATGTTCATGCATCAGTACTTTATGAGCAGGTACTGTTAACACTAACAGAATGTGCATCTTCTAGAACGTAAATTAAAACAGAAGCTGAGATGAAACGTACAGAGGTTCTGATGCGTGTTTTCTTCCCACACAATAGGGTGCTGCGTGGATCCCTCCTGCTGTCACAAGGGTGGTTCTCAGGCAAGGTGCGAGACTGCTTCAGCCACTCACACGCAGCCCTCCAGGGGACACAAAGAAGACCACGAGAAGTGAGAAGCTGGCAAATTCTCTCGAGGGGGATTTATAAATACGGGGGTATGGACTTCCATTTCTGGAAATACAGTGAATGAGAAAATGGAGAACCCTTCGCTCCAAAATGAACCACTGAACATGTTGAATAAAAAAATTTATAAAAATCTAGACCCTTCAAGGCAGTGGAGAAAGGCTCAGGTTGTGATGATAAAGAGGCTGTGGAAGACAGCACCTGTCCTTGGCCTCCCTCATCTAGTCTCCAACTTTGGGTTTGCATGGCCATGTGGGAGCAGGTGTCCAGGTACTGCATCCTCACAAGGTGGGGAGCTGGGACCTCAGGAATCCCCTCCCTGCTTCCCCTGAATGCAAGGTTGGACTAGGAAACCTCTTGGCTCCACAAGAGGCACTAACCAGGAAACCAGTCTGTCTTGGCTTTGGCCTTTGGGAGATGAAAGAGCTCTCCCAAATATTTGTAACCATATTTACACTACATGTCTATACCAAAACAAATGAAAAACCCCACTGATATCAACGCACAAGCAATTCATTCAAGGCAGCCTAGTGTTGAAAAACACCCCTGGCCTATGGCAAAGGGAAGACACATCCTCTCCGGAGGAACACACTTCAAACCCCTGTCTCCTGGTATCATAGAACCAGGTGGGTCTTCTGCCTGATGCACACAAAACCCAGTCTGTGATACTGGTCTTTTTGAAAAGACATAAAAGGGCTTTACTTGCAAGGGCTAGCAAGGAAGGTGGGTATCAAATAATAATAAGTATCAAATCCGCCTCCCAGATCAGCATGGGAAGCAGCTTTCATGGTAATTCAGTGGTGCACATGGGAGGGTCTTGATTAGCGACAAATGACGTCAGCACAGTCCATCTTTCTTTTGAGTCGCTTCAACAGCAAAACTGGGCATCTCTCTCTTCCCAATATCTCCCACTGACTTTGGATTTCTTTGTTCTGCTGAAGGTTAGACTTTGGTTCCAGCCTTGGCTGAGGTCTGGGGCAGGCATTTGGCCTGGTAGTTAAGCCACCACATGTGATGGGCGCAACCCATAATGGGAAGGCCTGGGCTCTGGTCCAGGCTCTGATCCTGATCTGCTAATGCGCACCTGGGGAGGTAGCAGGTGACAGCTCAAGTGGTTGGGTCCCTGCCATCCACGTGGGAGACTTGGGTTGAGGTCTTAGCTCCTGACTTGGGTCTGGTCCAGCCCCGTTATGGGCATTTGGGGAGTAAACCAGCAGGTGGGAGATTCATTCTCTCTCTCCCCGACTCCTTCTTTTTCAAATAATTATTCTAAAGAAAAATGTTGACAATTGGATGTTTTAAGCCCACACGACCAAGTCCTGGAATAGCTCTCTTAAGAAAGGGGAGGGAACTTTGACAAATCTGCGATCAGGTCCCAGCCGGGACCCATTGTCAAAGCATGAGGCGGGGAACAGGGGAGACACAGTAGCAGGCTTTTGAGTTTCAGGGGTGTCAAAGGGGAACCCATGGAGGCAACTGGGTTCACAGGGGTTCTGACACACAGACAGACATCCATGGCAGAGTGCCAGAGAGGATCGACATGGAAAGGGGGAAGAAGTGACACTGGAAGAACAAAGGTTGAGAAATTTCCAGATCTGGAAACGTGACAAATCCCAAGCAGGATACTAAAGTTTCCATTGCAGTGCAACTTCTTTGCTAGCAAAGGCAAAGAGAAAAACAGCCTTGGGGTGGGTGGGGGGACCTCAGATCATAGCAACAGCAATGGACCGGCATCACCAGTTGCTTCATAGCAACAGGGGAAAGCATCTGGCGGGAGGCGGACCTTCCCCAAGGGATAAGGAGGAGTAGGATACCCTGGGAAATATCTTTGGGGAATACAGGAGAAGAAAAACTACTTTTCGCAGAAAAATCAGGAGAGAGCACCACCAGGAGCAGCTTCCTACATCTTCTGCAATGTGGAGAGATTCCGCTTCTCCAAGCACAGCTCTGAATCCCAACACTGACAGTGATTTCTGCACGAGTAGACAGTCCTCCCCCTTCTCCTCTCTCTCTCCTGCTGCGTCCCCTGTTCTCAGGGCGCCAGGGGTAGACTAGACATATGTCTTCTCTTCCTTCTCTATGTCACTGCAGAAATGGCCCCACGGAGCCAGTGACAAGTTGCTCTTTGCATTTCCCAAATGCACTGTCTGCAGCAGATGTTCAAAATCAGACCCATCCAGACCTAAGTGGGTCTCAGGCGTGAGGCCACTTCCTGGGCCCGCAGGGCGGCAGAGACCTGCGATGTTGACACAAGAAAGAGAAGACTAATGTTCTTTGTTTTCCAACTCACCTGATACCCATCCCCATGTGCAGGCCTTCAATTTCCTCATTACCGTTTGGTATTTGGGAGCCACTAATAGCGCTGTCAGGTAAAGTGAAAGAAAAGCAATGGAGAGAACGCCAGGAGGCATAATTACAGCACAGTGCTAATAACTCTGCCCATCAGAAGGCCCCTTTCATGCTGGCTGTGAGTGCAGTTCATTAAGCGACCTACCAGCTGGAATGGAGCAGGCAGGGCCTGTGTCACTGTAGGCCCGCGCCCACAGCCCAGCTGCCCGGGGACCCCTGCGCTCAGTGCGCCCAGTCTGTCAACCGCTTCCCAAAGCTTGGCCTCTGGGCTGGTCCTCAGCACCCAAGATGGGCAGGAGTTGTGGTTTTCAGTGAATCTGCCCCAGGATGGACTCTTTCCACTGGCTGAAGGCTGGCTTCTCTTGGGGTTTTTGACCATGCATTTAGGCAGACTTTATCTCGGGGTGGAAAAAAGGCATCCACACATAAGGCAGGCAAACCTTTGGGGTCTGAGTAGTTTCACGATTCTCCAATAACATGGCCCTCTCATTGTCCTTCGTGGACATTATGCCTGCCTCCTTTGTTGCTTGGAAGGAACCTGATGAGGCAGAGGTTATCAGCGTCTGCTTGGTTGCTGGGGTAACAGTGCTGAGAGGTAGAGACCAGTGAGAGGGACTGATGTCTTTCTCGTGAGATGGGATGCGTTCTCGTGGGAGTGGTTTAGCTACTGCCTGAGTGGGTTGTCACAAAGCAAGCCCGGCTCCCTCAGCTGGCCTGCCTGCTTCCTCGCATGCCACGTGATCTCTTCTGCGTGCACCTGTTTTCCTTCCACATCTCTGCCATGAGGCCCTCACCGGAAGCTAAACAGATGCTAGCCCCATGTTCTCAGACCTCCAGAACCATCGCAATATCCTACTTTTCATTGCAGAAGATCAAGTTTTGGGTATTCTGTTAGAACAACAGGAAGTGGCCTAAGGGTGACAGATGGTACACATGGAGCAGAGACATCAAGGGACCCATCCGCCACAGCTAGTAAGCTCAGGCCCCTGTGACAAAGATGGCGTTCCCAGCCTGAGGTGTTACACAAAAACAAACAAAACAGCACCGGCATACACTGAGTTCTTCCCCTGTGCCAGGGTGGGCTCTAAGGGTTTTAAATGTGTTAACCCACTTAATCCTGACAGCAGCCCTAGGCTATAAGTACTACTGTTATCCCCATTCTACACCTTGGAAAGCTGAGGCCCAGAGAGGGTCAATTTCTCGCTCAAGGTCATACAGCTGGCAAAGCGGCTGAGCTCAAGCCCTCCTGAGCCTCTGTTCTTAAGCCCTTTTGCAAATTTGAGGGAGCTTCAGAAAGTTCATGGAAAATGTATGTCATAGGAAAATTATAGATGGATCTCATTTCTTTGCACTAAAATTGATCTTTCAGTCTCATTTTTCTGTGAACTTTTTGAAGTCCCCTCATCTAAAATCCTCTCTTCCTTCTCTCTCCTTCATCCCCCTTCCCCTGTCTTCTCCTGTCTCCAAGGAAGGACCTGGTAGTTCTGAGTTGATAAACAAATATAAAGATGTGTTATTTTTTTCTTTAGGCGCTAGTGCTGTCAATGCGGTAGGTTCTCAGTATACACTAGGTGTTTAATTTGTCTGTCTGTGGAGGGAAAGATCAGCATTAAGGCGTTTGAATCCTAAACCAGTCATTCTTGAAGCCAGTGGCACGAGGCATTGCAGGCACTGCAATGGGACGTAACTGCCTGGGACTTAACCCAAGGCTTGGCAGTGTCAGTCACCGCTGGAAGCAATGCGCCACCGGTCCATCTCTGTGACCCAAGCCAGGGCGCAGTGGCCTCAGCCTGGCATTTCCAAACACTCCCAGCAGCAGAGCCCCTGCTGGCTTCCCCACAGCCTGGACCGGGCTCCCCTGCTGGCTTCCCCACAGCCTGGACTGGGTTCCCCTGCTGGCTTCCCCACAGCCTGGACCGGGCTCAGTTCTGGAGGCACCAGCAGCAGCAGGCCTGCCCAGTTCTCTCCTCACCACACCCCCCAGAAAAGCAGGTGTGTGGGTTGGCCAGCCAGTAGAGGAAGTGGCTGTCACATATGCGGTTTATTAAGCTGCAGAGCCTTTTGGCTTTACTTGGGATGAGGCAGACCTCAACAGCCTGCCTTTGTCATTCTGTGTCACCAACTGTGTTTCACTGTCACAGCTTAATTAGGATGCAGGAGCACCTTGCCATCGCTCCTTTGTTTGGGCCCATTGGCTGGACCGTATGTCTGAGGCGTCCCAGCCAATGGATCTAATGTATATTAATTATCTCTGCTTTGGATTGCTGCAAACACTGTCAGACCAGCCAGGAGCAGAAAAGGTGCCTTCAGGGACAAAGACATAGAGAAAGGGACAGGTGTCGATTTTGTGGGATGTGAATTTTATACTATTTTGAGGGCATGCTTTAAGAAAAAGAATAAAAACTATGAATGTGGTATTTTAGGCCCTTCGTAGAGCCTTGGAAGGGGCATGTGAGTGGCACAGGGGATGCTGAAGATTAAACTTCATTGGCCTCGTGGTCAACAGGTTTGCCTTACTGGGTGAGAAACGTATGCATAAACTCAAGGGCATCACGATTGTAGTTGCTCTCTGCGTAGAGAGACCTCTGTTGCGGCCTGTTGCGGGGACCCTCCAAGCCCCTGGTCTTTTTAGCATTCAGCAAAGGGGAAGAACGCAGGAGACAGGAGGAGATGAACCGGTAATGTGACTTCATTGTAGAGAAAGGTCACGGCATGGCCAGCAGAGCGCAGGCAGAGGAGGAGAGCGAGTGAGGCAGAGGCACGGGTTCCCAGGGACACCGAGGTCCTGCTCCCTTTGAAACTCATGAAAGAAATCGACCCTGCCGTGGCAAGGGCAGGGAAGGGATGAGGAACCGAACGGAGTGGCTTTCATGCATCACACCAACCATGTGATTAGGGTCAGAGGTGAGGTCACTCCTCTGTCAGCTGTTCTCTGTTCACCACCCCAACCTCAGCCATTGCTGCCGTCATTCCCTGCCCTTCTCTTTCTGATGTCCCCCCCAAAGCCACCCCACAGATGTCATGGCTCAGGCTCCCCGGGGCCTCTGGCCTACAGCTGGTTTGGGCCAATGGGAAGCACTAGTAGAAGATCAGAGGTAGGAGGAAAAAGAGACCAGGGTGTGACTTGGCTGCTTCTCCCCTGGCTCAGTACCGCCCTTCTGGTAGGGACTGTGTGAACCTGCTTCCAGGACTCGGCCCTGCTGGGCCTGGGGACAGCCCCTGGGGTGCCAATGGCATCCCACGGGTAGTAGTTTCTGAGTTCTTCCACATGCACTAAATCCAGGCTGCCCATCCGCACTTGGGACTTCTGAAAGGCGTTTGAAAACACACAGAATCAGAGAGGTCGATGAGTTTTAAAAAGCATCAGGGGTTTTGTGGTGGGGGCGGGGGAGATGACCGCATGGCCTTGAAAGGAGACCTGCTGTTTTGAATCTCAGTGTTACGCCAAGGGCAGCCCTTAGTGTTTAGAGACTCACAAAGGATAAAAATCAAGGGTTCACCTTCCTTTAGCTGCTGGTAGCTGGAGCAATCTGGGCCTGATCCAACAGTGCTGGGGGCTAGTTCTTGACCACTCGCAACCCCAATTAGTCAAGGGCGTTGAGCAAACTCCTAACCCCCTACTCACTCCACTTTCTTTGCTGTGGGATGGCCCTGGCAGTGCCTACCCTGTTTATCTTCTTGGGGATACTGTGAGAACGAGATATTCAACAAACCTCACATGGAACAGGAGCAAAACGCCGCATCAGGCCTGGCTGGCCCTTTTTTGTTCGGAAGTGCGGTACTTTGTCCAAGAACAGAGATTACTTTTACAGTTACAGTGTCTGGGGTTTCCAGCGTGCTGGAGATGACAGCCGTTAAGAGCTTTAGCAAGAAACAGAATTAATGAGATGATTCTAATAAGAGACTTCTCACTAAGATGTGAGCAGGGCTGTTATGGTTTCTGTAGGGTTTGGCTTCCCAGACTCATGCAGAGGTTTAAACCCAAGGTCACGTTCCTGATTAATGAATTAAGGGTGGATTCTTGATCTGAGTAGGGCAACTGAGAGGTGGGCCTAGTGGAAAGTCAGGGGGGATTTGCCCTCAGAAGACAGTTCATGGAAAAGGACCAAGGACAGCACTGTGGCTGAGGCCAGAAGATAAAGCCACCATCTGCAGTGCCAGCATCCCATATGGGTGCCAATTTGAGTCCTGGCTGCTCCACTTCTGATCCAGCTCTCTGCTATGGCCTGGGAAAGCAGCAGAAGATGGTCCAAGTACTTGGAACCCTGTACCCACGTTGGAGACCTGGAAGAAGCTCCTGGCTCCTGGCTTTGGATCTGTGCAGCTCCTGCCATTGTAGCCATCTGGGCAGTGAACCAGCTGATAGAAGACCTTTCTCTGCCTCTGCCTCTCTGTAACTCTATCTTTAAAATAAATAAATAAATCTTTAAAAACCACCCCCCCCCCAAAAAAAAAACAAAAGACAAAAAAGAGGGTGGTTCTGTCCAGGAGCATGCTGCCTGTCTCTGCTGCCCCTGCTCGCCAAGTGATCCTCCCTCCACATTAGATGCCAGGTTAATGGGCCGCCCTATGTTGGACAGTGAACTTCCAAAACTGTAAGCTGGAATAAAGCTTTCTTTCTTCCTGAGAAACTCCTGTCAGGTTTGAGAACCAACAAGACACATCGAGGCACTGAGAAGGCACTGAGCGTGGGGAGCCATTACCACCACCGCACCTATTGCCAGAGCTCAGGTAGTGCTGTAGCCATGTAGGAAGCATCACTTGTGGTCACTCAGGGTCATCCTGAACTAGGGACTCAGCCCAAGGGAGTGGCAGTAGGAAATGCCAGCACAACTCTGCATAATTTGTCTAGGCTTTGTAGGCATATTCTGGGGCTGGCACAGTGGAGTAGCGGGTAAAGCCTCTGCCTGTCATGCCAGCATCCCATTTGGGCACCAGTTCGAGTCCTGGTTGCTGTAATTCTGATCCAGTTCTCTGCTAATTCACTTGGGAAAGCAATGGAAGATGGCCCAAGTCCTTGCTCCCCTGCACCCACATGGGAGAGCTGGAGGAAGCTCCTGGCTCCTGGCTTCAGCCTGGCCCAGCTCTGGCCATTGTGATCATTTGGGGAATGAACCAGCAAGTGGAATATCTCTCTGTCTCAGCACTCCTCTTTCTGTAAACTCTTCCTTTCTAATAAATAAATATTTTAAAATAACATCTGGCTTATTAAAAGATATAAACAGAATTTTCTTCTATCTTAAGCATGTCAGTAGTTCAATACATAAACCAGACGAGAAGCCCAGCTCACAGCCCTCCCTCTGAGAAACAGCTCCCGAGTTTAGTGGTGGCTCTGCTGCCCACAATGACCACCAGGGCTCTAACTGAGCACTTTTTAAAAAATTTATTTCTTTATCTGAAAGGAAGGAAGAGAGAGAGAGAAAGACAAGAGAGAGAGAGAGAAAAAAAACATCTTTTATCTACTGGTTCATTCCTCAAAAATCCACAACTACTGGGGGCTGGGCCAGGCTAAAGCCAGGAGCCAGGAGCTCCATTCTGGTCTCCCACAGGGGTGGCAGGAACACAAGCACTTGGCCATCATCTGCTATCCTCCCAGGCACATCGGCAGGAATACTGAACCAGAAGCGGAGGAGCTGGGGCTCAAACCAGCACCCTGCTATGGGATGCAGGTACTGCAGGCGACAGCCTAACCCACTATGCCACAACACCCACCCCTCTCACTGGGCTTTTAAGAAAGGAGTCCTGATGATAGAATCAGAGTTGTAGGGTGCCTGGCTGAGCCGAGAGCGTGGACAGAAGCTTGCTTTTGTCCATTTTCTAATCTTGCTCTCACTACCCTCTGCCCTTGCAGCAGCTTAGAGAAAGATTCCACTACTGTGCTTTGTCTAAGAACTTTAATGCAGGACCGAGCCCCTCTCACTGGCTGTGGGGTCTCTGGTGTCTGTCCGTGCACAGAGCTCCTGGCTCCATAGTGAGGAATTGATTCCCAAGATCTGCACCTAAAACATAACTTGTTATTGATTATCTTCCTGCACCAGGGAAGAGTCAAAAGACGTCCAAATCTTATGACCAGAAGAAGTGAGATGAGTGGATGCTCTTTTCTCTGGGTCATTACTTTCTTCCATCCTGCTAGGGATTCCATAAAGCACCGGAAAACAAGCAGAGTGAACAAGTGAGGCAGAAACGTGACCCACAGAAGGCCAGTTGATCCAGCAGTTGATCCAGCACACTTCTGATCTTTCTGTGTCTTGTCCACAACTCCCTGATGTGGGGGGAGGGGGGCGCTATGCAGCCAGAAATCTTTCTTCAGGCTGAGGGTCTACACCTACTGGGAGTCCAGGTGATGAAAGCCGAAGGGAAAATGATGGGACTACCGTGCCACCTGAGCTACAGTAATTCCAAGAAGGCCTCCTTAGCCTGACTCAAGATAAAGAATACAGATTTATTATGGGGCATCTTTTCTTTCACTTTTTGAGGGGACTTCAAAATCTTCATGGAAAAATGGAATTCACAGATAAGTTTAAGGGCGGAAGTTCGGCCTAGCAGTTAAGATACTGGTTAAGATGCTTGCATCTCACATCAAAGTGCCTGGGTTCAATTCCCAGCTCCAGCTCCTGACTCCAACTTTCTGCCAAGACAGACCCTGGGAGGCAGTGGTGATGGCTCAAATAACCGGACTCCTGCCACCCATGTGGGAGACCTGGATTGCGATCCTGGCTCAGCCCTGGCTGTTGCAAACAAACAAATGGAAGCTTTCTCTCTCTCTCTCTCTCTCTCTCAAAAGAAAGATCGCTTTGGTGCAAAACTTTTGAAATTCATGCCTACAAAGGGTCTTCAAAAATTCATGGAAAATGCATATTATGAAAAAATGATGCATAGGTTTCAAAATTTCTTGCACTAAAATAAACTTATCTTTTAATCCCAGGTTGCCATGCACTTTTTAATGTATACTATTATACCCAAAATCACCTTTCAGTACAGATTTCTTTGTGATTTAGGTGAGAGGGTAAACTAAAAGTCTTTAGCTGAAATTTGAAACAAATCAGAATTCAATAAGGCACAGATGTGGTCTTGTTGAACAATGTCTCTGAAGTCTTCTGCCCCAGGCTCAGGAGCTACTGCACTGGAACCCACCTTGACTATCCAGTTGGTTTCTTATCCCCCACTATGGCTATAGGATCTTCCTCCTTCTGCTTCCTGCTGCTCACTCTTGTCTGAACCCCACCCCGGTCTCCCACTTCAGGGCCTTCAAACTCCTTGAGGCTCTATTAGTTCCACCCAAGAATCCATCCCTGCTGATCCCCTTAGAGAACAGAAAAGTCTCCTGCTATAACTTGAGGGGATGGAAACTAGGGCTATGGACAGGGTAGGGAGCTTGAGGGTAGTGGGAAAGGTTTAAAACAGTCCGTCTGGGGCCATATGGGGAAACACAGGTACCAAGAGTTTGGCAGCTATGGCAGGGGAGAGCCAGGAAGTGCAGCCAGGGAGCTCCTGCAGAGTCGGGGCACTGGGAGGGTTCAGGGGTGGTGGGAATAGGGGTGTAGGAGAAACTGGGGAATGGCCAGGGGTGGTGTGAAGGGGCAGGGGAAGGACAGCATGATTCATGGTGTGGCTGTGGCAGCTGATGGGCAAGGCAGAGGGGAAGCGGTGGTCAGGGGAGTGCACTGGACTGCTAGGGGACCTGTCCTCGTGGCCTGGAGGTCAGCTGTCACAGTGCCAGCAAACGGAACTGGCACACAGCAGGGCTCTCGCTGGAGTCCAGGCCCCTGTTCACCAGCAGTCAGCAATGCTCTAACCCCCGTCTAGGATAGCAGCCCACAAAGAAACTTCACCTCAAGTTCTTTTTTTTTTTTTTTTTTTTTTTGACAGGCAGAGTGGACAGTGAGAGAGAGAGACAGAGAGAAAGGTCTTCCTTTTGCCGTTGGTTCACCCTCCAATGGCCGCTGCTGCAGCCGGCGCACCGCGCTGATCCGATGGCAGGAGCCAGGATCCAGGTGCTTTTCTTGGTCTTCCATGGGGTGCAGGGCCCAAGCACCTGGGCCATCCTCCACTGCACTCCCTGGCCATAGCAGAGAGCTGGCCTGGAAGAGGGGCAACCAGGACAGAATCCGGCACCCCAACCGGGACTAGAACCCGGTGTGCCGGTGCCGCAAGGTGGAGGATTAGCCTATTGAGCCGCGGCGCCGGCCTCAAGTTCTTATTCTACGCAGAGAGATGGCAGCTCTGTCTTTGCTCTGGGATGCCTCTGTTTCCGCAGTTGAGTAACCTCTTCACTGTGGGGTAAGTCCTAAGAAGTTACTGTCTGAAGGTTAGCAAGGAAACACTGATAACAGAGACAAACCCAGGAATCAGGGTGAGTCCTGGGTTCTTTTCTCCTGGCTTAGATCCTGCCTTCTCCATGACTCTTACTTTGAGCTGGAGCTGTCTTCAGGGCCAGCCCTCGCAGAATTCAACCCTTCTGTCTTTATTCCTCCCAGCCCTCTCTGTCCAGGCAAGCACAGATGTTGGTAAGGGAGCAGCTATTGCTGGATGAGCCCATGCTAGTTTTCTTGCATAGCTTTTCTCTTGTTCTCACCTGGCCTCCAAATGTTACTCTGTGAAGATGTGCTTTTGGTATCCTTGCTTGCCACATCATTCCCAAGAAAGAGAATCAGCAACTTAACATTCAGTTTGGTTCAAAGTTAGAACTTCTGGTGTCCGATGACAGTGCTAATTTTGGTGCCCATTCACAAACCAGTATCATCATCAAAAAAAAAAAAAATTAAAGGAATTGAAACAGTTGTCCTTTGAAAAATGAGAATTTCCTAAGTTAGCTACCAAGAAATATACCTCCAAGCCAGAAGGGAGACAGGTTCTTGGTGAGTCACGCCGCCTTGCTACCCATTAATATTCTCCTCTGTGAAAATATTCGAAGTTTCTTCCAGCTGTAAACATTGATATGAAATACTTGCTAAATAGTTTTTATGGACTCCAAAGAAATTTGTTCACAGAGGGAAAGAAAGGAGTCTGGCTTGGTTTGGCTTTTTTCCTTAGAGACACTGATATAAATCCTGCCCGCTGTTGTTCCTATTCATCTCTCTCTCTCTTTTTTTTTTTTTCATTGCATCTCACATCTCAGCAGAGAGCTTATCTTTACTCTATTTCCAAAAATCTTCCATATTATCCTCATGGTGTCTTTGTAACTCTATTCACCGCATTGAAGTTTGGAATGCAGTTTTCTTGAAAGATAAAACCCAAAGCCAAATTCTTATAAAAGACTGTCACTTGGGCTTGAAGAGTAGGAATGAGTTGGCAGTAAAGATAAGACCCTCCCCTTGCGTTAGGACTAAAGAAATCTGAATCTTTAAGAAGCCCAATTATGAACTGCATACCTCGCTGACAATGCCAAAATAGATACATTATACTTTACAGGAAAGAAAACTCATCTCTAGCAAAAAGCAGGGACAAAAATTCCATTTAATCATCATTGGAGTCCTAGCATAACTTATCCCTTATCACTTCAAACATTACGTCATTCATTCCCCGCTCAGTTCAATTCCCTTGTGTTGAATGTCTTCCTTTACTGAAATTGATCTTTGTTAATACCGGGTATAATGTGTTCTCCATCTCTTAAAGGAAACCGATGGACTCTTGCCATGACAGGACGTAACTGGAAATCTATACACTCCGGACACCAATTCCCCATCAATATACTGAAATGTCTTTTCTTTCAAAATAACAACCCTGCATGAATTTGATCACTTTCCTAAATTAGTGTAATTGATGCACCCTGAAGCCTTAATGATTCAGAAAGTGCATAGTCGGGGGATATTTAAATAGCTGTTTTGTGGGGAGATAAAATATGGGCCGATTCACTGAATACGAGTTCCCTGAGCTTAGGTAATGCTCAGAGCCTGGCTGAGGGCTGGTGACTGTGTCGGGAGGTGGCTCCTGCAGCGCACAGGGGGCCAATGGCTTCACACCAGGATGGTCTTATTCTCTGGGGTCTTCATTGAAAAATGCTCAAGGCTGCCTTCTAAGACATGAAAAACTTAGGAAAATATTTATTTATTTATTTAAAGGCAGAGTGACAGAGAGACAGGGGTGGAGGTGGGGTGGGGAGAGACAGAGATCTTTCATGCATTGGTTCACTCCTCAAATGCCTGCAGCAGCCAAGTCTTTGCCAGGACAAGGTCAGAAGTCAGGAACTCCATTAGGTATCCCACATGGATGTCAAAAACCCAAGCACTTGGACCATCATCGGCTGCCTCCCAGTTGCATTAACAGGAAGCTGGATTGGAGGCAGAGTGGGACTTGATCCCAGGCACTCCGATTTGGACTCCGGCACCCTAAGTAGGGCTTAATCTGTTGCATCACAACTCCCACTCAGATATGACACTATAATATGAATTATTCCATTCATTTCCCAAACCGAGGCAAACCCCCAGTTTTCTAGCCTGCAAAGCTGGATTGATAATTTCACGTGCTGATGTTGCACCCAAGGGAGCCTGCAGCACAGCTCTGGGAGTTCCTGGAGCTCCTTCCTCCAGTGCGGCAGAGCCGCTGGTGGAGGCCATTCTGAGAATGCTGAACAAAAGAAGGCATGAATGAGCAGACTCCTCCGCCAGAACCTTCTAAGCAGGCTCCAGCCACATATCAGCTGGAAGGAGCAGCAGCTCACTTCAAGCTGAAAGATAACAATCACACCTCCACGCATCATTTCTCAGCCCTTGGCAGACATAAATAATCAATCACAGCATTCTTCCCAAATGTGACCTTCAAAACGTTTCTCAAGACAATGCTCCAGGCAGCCACTACTAATTGCTCAGAGCTGACACCAGAAATAACCCAGATGAGACAGCCAAGGGGAGCCAAAGCATTGTTGGGCACCAAGACGCTTTGATGCATAGCAGCTGCCATCCTCGGTTGTCCAGGGAGCCCTCAGCACCCCCCGTGTGCACCGTGGATGGAGAAGGCTGGGACCACGCTTCATGCTGGACAGCTCTGCAAAGGAAACCTGCTTGGCTCGTCTCTGCCTGGCAGCCTTTGACCCCAACCGACTCCACCTTCCCTCTCAGGCCAAGCAGCCCTTTGTCTTCCACCTGCCATCACTGTCCAGAGAGACCCTAGGAGGCCAGTGTTGTTCCTCACTTGTGTGTCTCTCACCTCATCCCTTCTGTTCTCATTTAGTCCTGATCCTGCCTGGAGCTTTGCTTCTTTGCCGCTCAGATTCTTGACCGAATCCCTAAGCCCCTGATGCCTGCTTGTCTGCTCCCTGCCACCTGGCTGCTTGCCTGCCATTCTGGCGACCCCTGGCCAGCATCAGGTGCAGTACCCCGGATGCTTCCCAAGGTTGTTAGCCTCTGCTGGGGAAAAGTCCAAAAACATTTACTGCTGCTTTTTTGTTTTTGTGCCAGCTTCTTTAGATCCATTACCTAAGTTAATGTTCAAAGCAAAGCCAGGAAGTTGATATAGCATTATTATTATCTATGTAGAGAGAGGCGGGGACATTAAAAAACATGCTCAAGGTCACAGAGCTAGTACATGGCAGAGCTGGGGTTCAAGATCTGACCGCATTCACCGTGCTGCCCCCTGCACCGAGGCATACAGGGTGGGTGGGGTGGGCGACTGCCTAGCACAGAGAGGCTGTGCTTCCCACCTCTCCTCTCCCCCTCTCCTCTAGCCCCAGCTCTGCTCTTTCCCACATACCCCAGGCTCCTGTAACTCATGTGAGGAGAGGCAGACAAGAAACCCAAAGAGTGATTTGCAGCATGAGGCTTGATAATTAACTAAATAGGATCCCTTGCAATGAGACCATATCACTTGTTTTTATTGCCACATTAAAATGTGAATCTTAAGCAAAACAAGAATATAAATCTTACTGGAGGATGCTGGAGTTTAAAACAATATATACACAAGTCAGTTCCCAATTGAGAGGAGCCTTTATTGGAGTCCATAAAGTGCTGTTTTTTGGTTTTTAGTAGTTTTTTTGGTTTGTTTTGTTTTTGCATGCCACAAGGTAGGGGACATCAAACTAGATCTGGGTTAGCGATTTGATAAATAAGTAGAATATCTGGGTCCCAGCAGGATTCTTGAGGAGCAGTCCTTAAAATCTCCTATCAATGAGCAACATTCCATAGACAAGCCTTATCCAGTACTGTGTTTCTCTCTGGGGGGCGGAGGGGCCCTGGCACTTGCAGCAGGACGGTCTTCATTGGAGGGAACTGTATTGTGCATTGCAGGACACTTACATGCCTGGGAATAGACCCCATCCCAACCCCCAAAATGCACTTCAATACATTTCCCCCATAAGGCCACAGGGGCAGCACTCCCCTCCGACCTCTGTGCGGCACATATCAGCAATTGGCGAGCCGAGGCTGCCCTCGCTCCGCCCAGCTCCAGTTGTTCCCTCCGTGCACGTGCGAGAACGCCATCTGGTCCTGCCTGCCTCCAGCTCTCCTGATCCTTCAGAACAGGGAAACAGGAAAAAGAGGGCAGAGGAGAAAGAACAGAGAGCAGAGCAGGGTTGCCAGGGGATATTTTCTTACTAAACGTAAAATCTTCACCCTTAGACAAATGTAACATGAACATCTCGTTATTAATGAGTCAACTAGATGTTACAACTAATTCAAAAAGAAGGCTCAGAAAGACACCCATATAAGAAGGGGCTCCAACAAGTTTGTGAGAAATGTGAATTATGAAAATGTATGCAGAGATTTCATGGTTTTTTTTTTTTTTGCACCAAAACGAAGTCAATTCACCTTTTCATTCCATTTTCCCACAAGCTTTTTGAAGTCCCTGTGTATTAACTCTCCAGAATGCTGAAATAAATGCAGATGGAAGGAAATTGGCCTGCGTCTATGGGCCAACCATCTCCAGCCTTCCACAGGGCACACAGTTTGCATTTTATGGCAAGAAGCACACGAATGCTCTAGGATCAGAATTCCTGGGGTAGCTCCTGTTGACAGAGTCGGAAAAAAGACGATGCACGAGAGTGCTCTAGACAGGACCCCCACCAATCGGCTTGGCCTGTTTCCAAAGCCTTGCCCGGTTTTCCTGACAAGACGGGTATATGTGTTGAACACAAGCACCAGAAGCATCGGGACCCGGGGGCAGACAGGGTGCGTGCCAGGATTCTTTTTGGTTTTCATGAAAAGGGCAAACTCCATAGACATCTTCCTATTGGCCATGGCGGCAGAGGTGCAGAGGTGGCTTCCTGGGACCTGTGTACACTTAGAATGAAACCCCAGCTCCTTCCCACAACCACAGGGCCCTGCTTGATCTGGCTGCGGCTCTCCCTCCTCCCCCACACTCTGCCCATTGGCAGGCCAAACTCATCCCTTTGCAAACTCATCCCTTTGCAATCTGGTTCTTCCTGCTGGGAAAGGCATTCCTCCAGATGTTGATGCCTTCGATGGCTCCAGCGAGACTGTAATTGCAGATGCTTTAGGAAGTGGCAGCTTAGCCAGGCCTCGCCACGGACAGGCTTCTGAGCCACACCACCCTGTTAGTTCCCCGGGCGAGAGCCCCCGCGGGGGAAAGTGGGGAAGAAAAGAGCCCGGACGTGATGGAGGTGTGGCACTGTGTTTTCTGCTGTTACTCAGAGTGGGACTAAAGATAGCTAAAGAGAAAACTTAAGTGTTTTGAACACTTGGTTTTTGTGGCCTGGAATGATTTTACCTGCCACATAAATCACTCTGTGGGATAACTCTAAAAATTTTTGTAGCTTTGTGTCTTTTTTAAGAAAATTTTATTTATTTATTTATTTGAAAAGCAGAGTTACAGAGAGGCAGAGGCAGAGGCAGAGAGTGGTCTTCCAACCACTGGTTCACTCCCCAAATGGCCACAATGGCTGGAGCTGGGCCAATCTGAAGCCAGGAGCCAGGAGTTCCCTCCAGGTCTCCCACATGGGTGCAGGGGCCGAAGCACTTAGGCCATCTTCTACTGCTTCCCCAGGCACATTAGCAGAGAGCTGGATCAGAAGTGGAGCAGCCGGGACTAGAACCAGAACCCCTATGGGATGCTGGCACTGCAGGTGGCAGCTTCACCTGCTACGCCACAGCACCAGCCAGCCCAGCAGGTCTGGGTCTTGCATAGTAATGTGCACAGAAGGTGAGAGCTGGAGGAGGCAGAGAAGCTTGGAATGTGAGCTTTCGCCAGTCTACCCAGGTGTTCCTCACCGCCTTGACCTGAACTTCCTGTGCATATTTGCTTTGTCAGTACAGAGATGACCATGGACCTAAGTGCTTGGGCCCTGACACGCATGTGGGAGACCCAGAAAGAGTTCCAGGCTCCTGACTTCAGCCTGGCCAAGCCCTGTCTATTGCAGCCATTTAGGGTGTTAACCAGCGGATGGGAGATTCTCTCTCTCTCTCTCTTTCTCGCTCTTTCCCTCCCTCTCTAATTCTACCAGCTAAAGGTGGGGGCTGGGAACTCAGTCCAGGTCTCCCACGTGGGTGGCAGGAACCCAACACTTGAGCCATCACAGCTGCCCCCCGAGTTGGCGTGGGCAGTGAGGTGGACTCAGGAGTGAAGTCCAGTACTCCCACGTGGGATGGGGGCACCTCAACCATGTCTTAACCCCTAGGCCGAAACCTACCTCTCCATGACCTTCTGAAAGCCTCTGTGTTAACTGAATGTGTGTGTATTGCCAGGTCTGTCCTAGGGGCTTGGGATACGGGAGAGAACAGGTTCTGTCTGCCGTTGAGAACCTTGGGGTCTGGCAGGGGAGGGGGACAATAAGAAGTCCAGCACACGGCAGGGCAGGAGCAGACAAGTGTTTAGGGAAAGATGACAGTAAAGAGGATGGGGGCGGGAGGGAGGGGTGGAGCAGGTCGAGGTGTGGTGCGGTCAGGAGAGACTGCGCTCAAGCAAGGGCTGAGGACGGTGAGAGAGGAACCAGGCATCAGGTTGAGGGGAGAACTGCAGCAAAGGCCTTGGGGGGCAGGGAGGGGCGGGGCCACGCTCATTAAGGATAAAGACAGGGAGAAGGTTAAGGTGCCCAGAGCCAGCGAGGGGGCGAGGGGAGTCAGGAGCTCACAGGGGCTGCACCGTGCACAGCTCATGCTCCTACTCTCGTGGGAAATGCGTTAGTTTTCTGTGGCTGCTGTGACAAAGCACCACCAACGAACGTGGTGGCTCAGAACAACCAAATTCGCTCTCTCACAGTTCTAGGGGCCAGAAGCCCCACATCAGGCTGCCTGGCCCCACATCCAAGTGTCGGGAGAACTGTGCTCCTGAGAGGTCTGTTCCTTGCCTGACCCAGCATCTGGTGGCAGCTGCAATGCCTGCAGTGGTCCGTGGCTGTGTCACTCCGTTCTCTGCCTCCATGGCCACACTGCTTTCTCCTCCTCTGTCTGTTGCAGAAACCACCTCTGGCTTCCTCTTACAAAGATAAGTGGGATTGCATTTTGGAACCATGGCGATACTACGTCAGGGGAGGGGCAGACATCTGACGTAGCAGTTAAGATGCTGGTTAAACCACTCACGGCCCAAATCAGAGTGACGTAGGTTCTGCACCTGGCGCTGGCTCCTGACCCCAGCTTCCTGCTGCCACAGACCCTGGGAGGCAGCAGTGATGGCTCAAGTAGTTGGGTCCCCGCAACCCACGTGGGGGACCTGGTAGAGTTTCCAGCTCCCTGGCTTTGACCCAATCCAGCCTTGGCCACTATGGCATTTGAGTGGACGGGAGAGCTCTCCCTCTCTCTATGTCTCTCTCTGCCTCTCAACTGTATAAGTTAAATTTTAATAATAATAACCCAAGATAATCACCCCATCTCAATATCCTTGATAACTTCCACAAAGAACCCCCTCTTTTTTACCATAAAAAGTAACGCAGGAGGGGCTGGCACTGTGGCGCAGCAGTTAAAGCCCCAGCCTGCAGTGCCAGCATCCCATATGGGCACCAGTTCGAGTCCCAGCTGCTCCATTTCCAATCCATGGCCTGAGAAAGCAGTGGAAGATGGCCTAAGTCCTTGGGCCCCTGCACCTGATTGGGAGACCTGGAGTAAGCTCCTGGCTCCTGGCTCCTGGCTCCTGGCTTCGGATCAGCTCAGCTCTGGCTTTTGCGGCCGTTTGGGGAGTTTATCAATGGAATGGAAGATCTCTCTCTCTCTCTCTGTCTCTACCTCTCTCTGTAACTCTGTCTTTCAAGTAAATAAAATAAATCTTTTTTTAAAAAGTAACACAGATTCCAAAGATTAGGACATGAACATTTTTGAGTTTTTTTTTTCTTCTGTCTACCACAGGGACCCTTGTAGGGTTTTGAGCAAAGCCAATCGGATTTACCTTTTAAAAAGATGAAAGATTCCTCTAGAAGCAGGAGAAAGTATAGAAGCAGGAAGAACTTAAGGTCGGCAGGTTGTCATGGTGACCCAGTTGAGAGATGCTGGTGGTTCAGGTCAGGGTGGTTGCAGTGGAAATGGTCCAGTTCTGAGCGTATCTGAAGACAGAATAAAGCATCACCTTGAAGGTTACGTAAAAAAGCATGAGAGAAACACGGACGTTAATGTGTCTCCAAAGTTTGGGAAGGAGTATCCAGGAAAGTGGAGAGAACTCTGACTGGGAAGCACAGGGCTGCTGGGGGGGAGAGGGGGGAGGCTCAAAGGAGATGGACTGCTTGAGGCAGGCGAGGTCAGAGATGCCGGTTCGACATTGCTATGCTCTGAATGTCGGCGTCCGAGAATGATGATGGAAACCAATACCCAATGTGGTGGTTTCAAGAGGATGGGCCTTCGGGGAGTGACTCAATCATAACAGGGCTCTGCCCTCATGGGTGGACACGGAGGTCCTCCCCACTGCCAGGTGAGGACACAACAAGGGGCATCACCTGTGGCGCACAAAGTGAGCCTTCCGTCATCAGACACCGCATCTACTGGCTCCTTGATCTTGGATTTCTTAGCCTGCCGAACCATGAGAAACGAATTTATATTATTTATAAGTTACACAGTCGAAGACATTTCATTACAGCACCATGGATGGACTAAGAGAGAGATGCAAGTGGAGATGTCTGACAGGCATTTGTGTGTCTGGAGATCCAGTGCAAGGCACGGGTTCTAGGCAGACAGGTGGCCTCAAAGCCAAGGGCAAGAGGCGATCAGCAAGGAAAGGAAGTCAGAGATGGGGAGAAATCCCAGAACGCGCCCAGGCCATTGCAGCACTGGAAGGAAGGGGAGACGAGGAAGAGTCAGAGGAGGCTAAGGAGAAGCGTTCTTTGGAGTGGGACTAAAACCAGCAGAGCAGGGGGTCCTGGGAAGCTGGAGGAGCGGCGTGCAGGAGCAGGAAGGATGGACCACGCCACATGACGGTAGGTCAAGGAAGGCGGAGACCACGGGTTCTCCTCGGATGAACGCAGGGCCATTGGTGATTTTCACAGAGTGGTGTTAGAAGAGTGAGGAGGGATGGCAGGGGAGGACCTATGTCTCTTTCAGGGAGTTTTGCTACCACGGGGAGCACAGAGATGGGATGGGGAGCCGGTGGGGGGAGGGGAATTGAGAGAAAGCCTCTCTGTGTTTTGCTTTATTACATTTTTACTTTCATTGGAGACAAATAGCTGCATGCTTGTATGCTCATGGGAATGACTCAGTAGAGAGAGAAAATTGATGATGTAGGAGAGAGGAAGATAAATTGCTGGAAGAGTGTCCTTGAAAAGACAAGAAAATGGATATTTATCTAAGCTAATGTATACAGAGGCAAAGTGCGTGGGGAGCAGACGCAGCAGTGAGCAACTGTGGACACTCTCTGGTCGCTTCAGTTTGCCCAGAGAATTAGAATCAGCTCCTCTGTTTGAGCGAAGATGGGAAAGGAAGTGTTGGGAGTTTGAGAGCCAACTAGGAGAGTACAAGAGGGTAGGGGGCGGGGTGGGGTCTAGTTCTACGGGTATGCACTGCCTACATCTCCGTCAGTGGACTTGACCTCTGGAGAAGCCTGATGTTACACCAAGTGCTCCAACCACACCTGTGTTGAGGAGGAAGGATCATGAGACCTCGGGAAGGGCTGGTTTTTGTCCGTTAGACTGAGAAGGGCCAACTTCTATAGTGGTCCTTTTTGCGAACACATTTCAAAGTCCCCGGGGGAAATAGGGTGACAGCCAGCTCAGGGCTCCAATTGCGTCTCAAGCCTCCTTGTGGGCAAAGGGCTGCTCCAATCTCAGAACGGGGAGGGGGGCAGTGCTGGGGCAGGTAGGGAGCAACCGTAAAGAGAATCAAGGTGGCAGACGCTCTCCGAGGGAACAGGGAGTCAGCACCTGCTGTGACAGTTCTAGAAAGATGGTTTAGGGCAGGGGAGTAGCTCAGCCTCAAATAAATGCCCTCCGACCCACAATCTGGGGCTTCCTGCTAAAATACGTAAAATAGAAGACCATGGACTGAGAGGGCCAAGTGAGCATCTTGGGGATTCCAAAGGGCTGGGGCTATTTGGGGCTTGGGGCAAATATCTAGAGCCACCGTGTTCCTGGTGTGGAGGAGCAGGTGGCCAGGGACAATGGCTGTGGGCTGCGTGGCGGGGCTCGCAAGCCTTCTGCTCAGATGGCCCTCGAAGGGATTCGTGCACCCCCAGACTCCAGCCTGCAACCTGTCGTTCAGAGAACAGAAGACACAGGGGCAGACGCTCTGACAAGTGGCCTCGCCTCCCGCTGGTCGGCCAGGCCTCTTTGGGAGTTTTTCTAATTCTTTCCGGCACCTCGAGGAAATGGGAGAGACTAAAGACAGCGGATTAAACACTTCCAGCTGCTGTCGGGCTGCTGACAGTGGCAGATAAGAAGGGACGTGCGGCACGTGCTGAATGCAGGCTCTGTGGCTGCATTCACACGGCTGGTGCTCAGGGCACTTGCAGTTATCTGTCCAGACCCTGTCACCCCTGTCGGGGAAGCAGAGCCAAGGGAGCAGTGGAGCAGATGTGTGAGGGTTCACCCTTGCCCAGCTTGTCCATGGCTGCCCCAGGCCAGTACACAGACCCTGAGGACACTCCCTCCTCCTCTTTGTACCTGTACAGGTGCAAGGAGGTGGGTTTTGGTGAAACAGGCAACTCTGGCCATCCAAAGGGCAAGCCTGTGTGCTGTTAACTCCTGTACCTCCCAAATAAGGAAATACTGATATTTTTTGAAAGGCACACACACACACACACACACACACACACAGAGAGAGAAAAGGAATCTTCCCCCATCCACTGGTTTATTCTTGCAACGTCTGCAGGAGCCAGGAACTCAATCCAGGTCTCAACACGGGTGGCAGGGACCCAAGTACCTGAGCCGTCACCTGCTGCGTCTCCAAGTGTGTATTAGCAGGAAGCTGGAACCAGGAGTGCGGTTAGCACACAAGCCTAGATACTCTGATGGGGACGCGGGCATCCTAAGAGATAGAGAGAGCTGGCTCCTGCAGGCGTTGCAAGAGTAAACCAGTGGGTGGGGGAAGATTCCTCTCTCTCTCTCTCCCTCTCTCCCTCTCTCTCTCTCCCCCTCTCTGCCTCTCTCTCTCTGCCTTTGTCTTTAAGTAAAATGAAAATAAGTAAAAACTAAAATAGGAGAATAGATCAATTAAATCGATGTCTTTTCGGTTGTTTCTTTCCTTTTCTTAAAGTATGGGAGCCTTTTCATAAATAAAGAAAATTCCCTAGTCTTGTACAAGGGTACTTCAGAGTCTGTGGGAAAATGGAATTAAGGAAAGCTTACTTTTGTACAAAAACCTTTGAAATCCACATAATTTTTCACAATATACACTTTCCATGTACTTATTGAAGATCCTTCTATGCATGGATTTTCAATTTTTTTTCACTAAAATAAATTTATCTTTTAATTCTACTTTTCCACAAAATTTTAAAGGCTGTGCATTCTTTTGGTTGTTTCTATTCCTAAAGATTTACTTATTTATTTGAATCAGCAGAGTCACAGAGAGGCAGAGAGAGAGAGAGAGAGAGAGAGAGAGTCTTCCATCTGCTGGTTCACTCCCCAGATGGCCGCAACGGCCAGAGCTGCACCAATCTGAAGCCAGGAGCCAGGAGCTCCCTCTGGGTCTCCCACGTGGGTGCAGGGGCCCAAGGACTTGGGCCATTTTCTGCTGCTTTCCCAGGCCATAGCAGAAAGCTGGATAGGAAGTGGAGTAGCCAGGACTTGAACTGACGCCCATATGGGATGCCAGTGCCACAGGTGGAGAATTAACCTACTGTACCACAGTGCCGGCCCCTTATTCCTAGATTTTTAGGGAAAAATATTCACATAATAATTTTAAGTATAGTAGTCCAAGGGTTGGCAACCTTTTCCTATAAATAAGCCAGATGGTAAATTTTATAGGCTTATGGGTCATTTGCTCATGCAGTAAAACAACAATAGACAATAGGTCAACCAGTGGTTATGACCATGACTGTCTTCCAGTGAAACTTTACTTATAAACACAGGTGGCAGGCCAGGTTTGATCCAGGAGCTATAGTATGCTCACTCTGGTGTGGTTTCATAACCAATCTCCTCCACTCTTTTTTTTTTTTTTTCTTTAATTTATTTATCTGAGAAAGCAGAGTTACAGACAGAGAAAGGGAGAGACAGAGAGAGAGGTCTTCTATCTGTTGTTTCACTCTCCAAATGGTTGCGATGACCAGAGTTGGGCCAATCTGAAGCCAGGAGCCAGGAGCTTCTGCTGGGTCTCCCACAGGGGTTCAGGGGCCCAGGCATTTGGACCATCTTCCACTGCTTTCCCAGGTGCATTAGCAGGGAGCTGGATGGGAAGTGGAACAGTCGGGACTCAAACCAGCATCCCACAGGGATCACAGGCTGAGACTTAACCTACAGCATCACAGCACTGGCCCCTTGACAAGGTCAAGGTTAAACTGAGTGAAGGAGGAGCTGGGGCCAGCATTGTTGTGCACCAGGTTAAACCACTGCCCGTGATGCCAGCATCCCATATGGGTGCCTGTTTGAGTCCTGCTGATGTGAAGACAGCTTCTCATAAAATTCTCATGTGTGCACTCTTGTAGTTATAGCTCACCTCTTGAGCTATTTGTCCAGTCCTCTTTATTTTTTCAAGTGTTCATTTATTTCTAAGGCAGAGGAACAGGAGGAGGAGAGAGAGAGAGAAGGTGAGAGAGAGAGAGAGGCAGAGACAGAGAGACAGAGCTTTTCCACCCATTCATACACTCCCCAAATGCCTGGGCCAGGCTGAAGCTGGGAACCAGGACTTCCCATGTGGGTCACAGGGACCCAAGTACTTGAGCCGTCATCTGCTGCCTCCCAAGGGGCACAGTGGCAGGAACGGAACTGGGTCCTAAGCTGGGACTCAAACCCAAGCACCTGATATGGGGTGTGGACATCTCAGCAGCAGCTTAGCCCACTGCACCGCAGCGCCTGCCCCGTCCTCTTATTTCTAAGTCTTATTCTTCCCCACCTCTAATAATCACATGATATGAGCCCCACTGAGGCCCAAGAGCCCCCTTTCCTCCCTCAGCACCTCTGCGCATGTGGTTTCCTGGGCTTGGGACTCTCTCCCCCCAGCCCCATACCTCCTGAGTTCCTGCTTATCTCTCAGACCTCAATTTACATATGATTTGCATATCAGCAGAACTGGTCAGAGGGCCAAGGAGAGAGACATCCTTGGCCCTCACCAGCATTAGCAGGAGGAAAAAGAGGTGGGAGGGAGAAGTGGGCTGGGAAGTCAGCAGGGTAGGATGTCCCTGTTCCCAAAGCCTTAAAGGAACTCTTCAGGATTTCCCCCGCCAGCCTGGGCTTGTGCCGAGTCTGTCACATCATCTGGAGGCTCTCTTCTGCCTGGGAGGGGAAGTATCCGGTCGTTGACACTTCCCAGATGTATGGAAACCCTACTGCTGTCCCACCACCCCCACTCCAGTGCACACATAGTCCGTGCTGGGCCTGTGGCAGATCAAGTCGCTTTCTGGAGAATGCCCAGTAGAAACCGAGAGTCAGTCTCCCATACACATTGGGTGACCGTGAGCCTTGAACCAAAGAAGCCAGAAATGTGTCTGTCAGTAAAGAAGAATCAAACAGGTGTAAGGAATCGAATGGCTGGAGGACGAGCCGGGGAGCCCTGCCCGGCCCCCCTCCCTGGTCATAGTCCTCTCTGAAGTCCAGCTGCACCCCTGCCTCGGGTGCTTTGCAAAATCTCCATTGTGGAGGAGGCAAGTTACCTGCTGTAAACAAAGTCCAGGGCAGCGGAATGCCATCCTGCAGACTGCCCTGCTTAGTCCTGATGACAACCCGCAGGGAGGCAGACGCCCCACTTTACAGGTGCTTCTGGTTACATGGAAATTAGTCCTGGATTGAGGTCAGGGAGACTTGAGTTCCATTCTTAATTCTGGAATGACTGCATGGGCGGGAGCAAATTGACTTCTTTTGGCCTCATTCTTCCTTGAAGAGTGATTTAAGACTGGCTGAAAGGTTCAAACATCCTGTGTGTGATTTATGAATTCACTGTCCATGCCCTAGAAGATTTTGAGTGGGCAGACGCTGTCACCAGCTTGGCGTCCCTCTCTTCGACTCCTCAATGCATGAATCGGATTACATGGTATCTCAGATGCATTCGGATTCGAAAATTCAACAGCTCATTTTCTGGCCTCCGTTACCAAGAGGTTCATTCTCAATCCTGGAAGAGCTGAAAAAAGGGCTAATAAATTTGGTGGGACATTTGGACAACACGGTAATAGAACCACTTGAATCCGCAATGATTTTTTTTTTTGGCTCTGAAAATCTTTGAAATGCTTCCTTTTTATTATGACTGCACAGATCATTACTTGGCAAAGAAATTTCCCCTAATATTGATCTATGAACATAAAGAATTACGTGTCAGGATAAAAAAAAAGTTATAAAAATAGAACCTATTAACTTCTTGACGATAAACGTAGGGGCTGAATTTTCATGAAGACTAACCAGCAAAAGCTATCATCAAAACGGGTGAGCTAAGAAAACACAAGCTTAATTGATTTACCCTGAGTCAGTGGTTTTCAAGTTAATGTTCTCCGGTTGTGAGCCTCCAAGAGTTGCTTCAAACTGTTGAATGTTGAGAACTGATCAGTGAATTCCGGTTGATTGTCAGCTCCCATGGAGCTGTCTGCTTGACTGCCATCTGCACCCTGGTGTCCCAGCGGCCCCCACCCTCCGCCCCTTGCCTGTGCTAGGATTTCTTGGATGAATGAAATTCCAGAAAGCCTGGATCCTGGAACGCCACAGCATTACTGGGGAGACACACATACCAGCACTGGGTCTCACTGAGCTCAGATGGAAAGACCCATTAAAATCCACTCTGAGGATGAGGGGTCACAGGGAACGCCAACAAGCGCTTTCTCAGAGCGCCTCAACATTTGGAGTCAAATAAAATGGGGGAATTCCTGACAGCCTTCAAGCAGATGAGACAGGAAAGCACACGCATTCCAACAGCAGCTCCTGGCGCACATCCGGCTTCCAGGAAACGATTTTTACATCAATACATGAGCTGCACACGTTTGTGGAAGTTTCACAGTTTTCAAGGGCAAACTCACGCTGCATGTGTGCTTGCTTACAAATAAAAGGGAGACCAGCGCCGTGGCTCACTTGGTTAATCCTCCGCCTGCAGTGCCAGCATCCCATATGGGCACCAGGTTCTGTCCCGGCTGCTCCTCTTCCTGTCCAGCTCTCTGCTGTAGCCCGGGAGTGCAGTGGAGGATGGCTCAAGTGCTTGGGCCCTGCACCTGCATGGGAGACCAGGAGGAAGCACCTGACTCCTGGCTTCGGATCAGCGCAGACAGCGGCCATTTGGGGGCAGGGGGAACTAACGGAAGGAAGACCTTTCTCTCTCTCTCTCTCTCTCTCTCTCTAATTCTATCTGTCAAACAAATCAATAACATCTTTTAAAAAACAAAGCAGAAACTGTCTTTTTCTTTTGCAGCCGCGATCTCCCCGCTGCACCTCCCTTGGGACGCACACACTTGGCTCAGCCATTGCCAAGGGCATTCTTCCACACTGGCTGTGAGGCTCCTTCCTCGACCCTCCAATGACGTCATTAACTGACGCTCGCTTCCGAAGCGGAGAGAACTCATTTAACGTGGCCGACCACTTTGTCTACCTGAGGCATCTAAATATTATGTTTCTCTCCCCCTGCAGGGGACAGACAGACAGACGGACAGACAGACAGATGATAAACAGATACTGAAGTTTCCCTTGCCTTGGACGGCACTGTAACAGCCCTGAATGTGCCTCTGTTCCCGCTCCAAGCCCTGTGATGCGTCCTCCTCCACCTGTGACCGCGCCCGGGCCATCCTTAGCCGCCACAGCCTCCCATTGGCTTTGTGTTTTCCGAGTTTGAGAATCTCCGGAGGTTCCAGGAAAGAAGCCGGGCCGGGGAGAAAGGTGGGGACAGACCTGCTGAGCTGTGCTGGTGCTGCTCCCCTCCCCGTGCCGCATCGCTCTCCCTCTGAACACAGGAGAGGGCTGCCAGGGGCCCGCACGGCCTCGGGCCAGGGCCTTGTTCCGCACCGGCTTTTCTTCGCTAAGCAGGAACCCAGGGCTGATGGCGGACAAAGGCGGTTGAAGCGCAGTTTGTTATCCTCCCGTAGTGTCCTGTTCCCGCCCATCACACTCTCGTAAGCCTTGCTGCCTCGTTAGCTGTTGTCTTTTGGTTCAACATCTGCCTTCCTCAGACGGACTGGGGAAGAAGACGGAGGAGATGTCTGTCTGTCGTCCCGCACCAGGGAGTCGGGTGGCACTGGTTTGTGCGCGTCCAGTGGACGACTCCTTACCTGAGGCTGCGGGTGGAGGGAAAAGCCGACATTTCCGGAGCACACCCTCCACCCTGCCACCTGGCTGGATGCTCACGGACCACACGCACCACCGCTCCGAAGGACGTGAGAGACCCCCGCGGGACCCTCCCGTTGGCGTGAGCAAGGGAAGACGAGGACGGGGAAGTGGCATGAAACCCCAACTGGGGTGGGCGGGTCCTGGTTTCCCAAGGGCTACAGGAAACGTTTAGAACTCCATCCTGGCTGCGCTCGGGCTGAACCTTTTGTGCCACTGGGGTTTTCTCTCTCTTGGTGGAGATACCAAGTCCACTGTAGCCCCGAGCCTGAGCCCAAGCCCCAGCAACGGTGGCATCGGCAATGGAGACAATTGAGACAATTGATTCTTTCCTGCCATGGAAAGCTCAGAGGTAGGTGGTCCCAGCAGGAGGAGCAGAGACTCAGGGACAGCAAAGACTCAGCCTCTTGCCACCTTTCTGCTCTGCCTTTCTTAGGAGGTCTCCAAGTCTCCCCTCATGGTGGCAAGAAGGTTGCCACAATTCTAAGAATCATGCCCTCACATAGCAGAGAGCTGGATCAGAAGAGGAGCAACTGGGTCTCGAACCGGTGCCCATATGGGATGCCGGCGCTTCAGGTCAGGGTATTAACCCTCTGCGCCACAGCATTGGCCCCTCCTATGAACTTTTTGAAGTTCTCTTATACCAGTGCCCCTTCCACGTGGGCAGGGAGGGGACTGGGGGAGGGGTGGGAACAAGAGCCCCTGAGTGCAAGGCTTGCACCTGTGCACACACACACAGCTGGTCGGGAGCCCACAATCGTCATGTCAGCCCAGGCTTGGTCAGGGTGGGGAACGCCAAGCACCCGAAGTTTTTTCCTCCTCAATTGGAACTGACACTTCCCCACGACAGGATTACTTTGAAATCAAGAAATCACAGCGCAGATAGTTCATAAAGTTATTTCTGTCCCACCTTGCAGCATGGATTACAGAGGCAGATCAGCCGAAGCGTATGGGCGTTCTGCCTGTGGGCCCCCGTTTTATTGCCGTCACCTTTGAGATCGGGGGTGTGGTTAGCTGGGTGGGGGTAGCTCGCAGGGGATGGGGGATGTAGCTGAGCAGGTCTGAGGGTCTCAAGCTCGCACGGACCCTACCTGATGCCTACTCTACCCAGCCCCCTCCAGGAAGGGTCTGGGCAAGCATATCACGTGTCCTGGGGGAAAAGGTGCAGAGGGCATTGGGTAAAAAGCACCAGAAAGGTCACATCCAAGAGTATTAGCTGGGGATGGTTAGTCTCTCCTGTCCCTGCCGCCTGCAGTCATCCATGGGGACAGGTGTGGAACATGAGCGATTATCAGCCCAGGAATCCAGGAGAGGCATCCAGGACTTGGGGAGGCTTAAAGCTGCCGGTCGTTGTGTATGTAAAAAAGAGAAGGCAGTGAAGGAGGTTTATTTGTCATGCCAGCATTTTCCTTACTGGAGGCTGACTGTGGCTGAGGATGAGGACCCAACAATGAATGAGCCTTGTCCTCCAGAAGCTCCCAGGCTCATGGGGTCATTGAGTTGAGAGCCAGGACAGGATGCGTCCAGGGTGCTGTGAGTGTATTGTAGAGGGCTTCCTGGAGGAGGTGTAATCTGAGCTGGCTTGTGCTTAGGAGGCCTCTTGGACGTGAGACTGCCTCCCAGGTAGTTGGATCTGGATTACCGAGACAAGAAAGAAGGCAGGTCCAGGCTGAACCCACTCTAAGAATGACAGGTATGGGACTGACAGGTTAGCGAGGTGGTTCGGAGTCGCCCTGGGTTGACATTCTGGCCTTGTCCTTTGGCAGCTCTGTGATCTTAACCGTTCCACGTCTCAGTGTCTTGCTATGGAAAGAGCAGGCACACACAGCTCACTTCACAGAGGAGAGGACCAAATGAGAACATCCACGTCACAGGCGAGGATGGTGCTGACACGCTGCGAGGGCACCCAAGAGCCCAGCGCTGTCCCCGTGGCAGAGCCTGACCTTGTGCCGGTCTTTCCGAGGCGACGAGGGGCTGAGGGACACCCCAGCCCCACTCTTGGGTTCCTGGGGCCCCCACCACACAGAGACTTAAGGACAGCTTCTTGCGGGTGACAGAAGGCCAGCAGGGTGTTTGCACATCCGTCACCTGTTGAGCGGAGGAGCCCTAGTGCCTGTTGGCTTCCATGTGAAGTTAGATGGTGCAGAGCCCAGTCTACCTGGTGCAACCAGGACAATGAACTTGCAAGTGGCTTAAGGAGCCTGACCCACGTCCCACACAGAGATCACTGAAGAGAAGGGGCCTGAACTCAGGCCTCCTCCACCACAAGCCCAAGGCCCCTGATGACCTGTCTGCCTTCCTGGAGTCTCCTGCCTGGCTGGCCAGCCGAGCTGGACTGAATTCATGGAGCCAGCCAGGCTCAGAGGCAGAAAATGTCGTCTGGAGAATTTTCTTGGATGTTTGCTTTGAATATCAAAGCTCTTTTTAGACTTAAGGGGCAGATGCTAAGGGACGGATTCACTTAGGCTTCTCTGGCAGTGGGAGAACAGGGGCTGTGAAGCCGGAGCCCTGAGGGACCCGTAGGAGAGGGAAGCCAAGCCCTGGCCCTCTGATGGGTGTGAATGGGAACTTGACTTCGCATTTTAACCCCGCTCAGCTGTTCATCCAAGGAAAGCTGCAGCCGAGGATTACAGAAAATCGGTAGCTGGTATTATTAATGCTAGCCAAAGCAGCCGTTTGCACAGCAAGTAATTGGTGGTGTTGTCTTCTAATGGACAGGCGCTTCTATTATTTAAGTACGAATTAATTCATGTACTAGGCAATGTATTGGTTTTTACGTAGGGTCTCATGGCAGTCCTCTAAGCTCATTCCCTCTTCTTGCCTTTGGGTAATTAAAATGCACCATTTAACTGCTCTGTGCGTGGGACTGCATCCCCTAGGAGAGCATGAAAGGGGCCATGTGGAAGCCCTGGTCGTGCCAGTCTGGCGCTTTGCTTACCAGGAGAATTTCCAGAACACCCCTTCCTGATCCATGCATGCAGTCTTCCCATATCGTTGGCCTCCTTTGGCCCGTCGGTAAAAGGGCAAGTTTGCAAAGCCCGTGCCTGTAGCTGAGCTTTGACAGCAACGACCTGGCAGCTCCTGGCTCCTGTGCAGCAGACAAGTCTCCTGGGCAAGTCCTTTTCCCCCTCCGGGGTCGCTGAAGGCCTCCCAGGGCATCTAGAATGCTTGGGGCTCTGCATTTGAATGAGCCGATGGACTCAGTGACCCTGGATCCTTGCAGGTGTGTTGAAGGTTCTGACCACTGCAAGCAGCAAAGGGTTCATGGGCCAGGATCATTGGAGGATGCGCTGCCGGCAGACGCGCGCTGCCTGTTCCCATTTAGTGTCTCTGCATCGCCCTGCAGGCTGAGTGTCGCTGCTTGGCTCCTTCCAGCCCTTCTGACCACAGCCTGCACATCAAACACGGTCTGCTGGACCTCAGCTGAGGCTCTAGGCTGTTCTACAGGATACTCCAGAGTGTTTTTCCACACTTAGTTACAAGATGAGAGTAATCGCAGTCCAGTTTTTGGACACGTTAAATTTGTGTGTGTGTGTGGTTTTTTTTTTTTTTTTTTTTTTTTGTCTCAGGAAGATGAGAGAAGGCCTTGATGGGCTTTCAGCCTCACCTCTCGAGGTCAGGGTTGAAAGCCATGTGTGGGAAAAACAACTTTAAGATGCACAAGTGGTGGACCGCAATGGCTGACGTATGGCTGTGCGTGCCAGTTGCTTTCAGCAACCTTGAGAGGTCAAAATTATGGATTTGAGCTGCCTGCAATTCCATTAGTCCCAGCGTCAACCATCTATCTTGCAAATGAATGTTAGTGGTTGCACTTGCTCTGAACATACTGGTGCTGGGTTCCCGTTGGCCGCGGTGCGCCTTCCTCGCCCTCTCGGACCTACGGATACCTGACCCACCGCTGGGAAGGCTAAGTCTTCCGCCACGAGAAGTCGTATTTGCCTGCCAAATCCTGATTTCCAGATGTATTCGCCAATGGCTCTGCTGTCATCCTGCCGATCAGATCCGACGACAGATCCTGAATCTCCCTCAAACGTGTGTGCACAGTTGTGAGCACAGTGTCCTGAGTTAGGGCCATGGACAGCACCTCCCGGGCCGCTCCACACCATTTGGAAGAGGTCAAAGAAGCAGACGTGGGTACATTTTCAATAAGAAAACAGGGGACCAAAGGACCACCCAAAATATCGACTTTGGAATTCCTCTCTGTTGCAAGTCATTAAGAAATAATGCAGGTAAAAACAACCAAACTTCTCCCTTTTATACAGAGAAATAGTGTCCTAGATATTAAAATAAGCCTGAGGCTAAAATAAATAAAAAGCATTGTGGTACAACTTCAAAAACGAACAGCCATATAAGGACGAGATAACCTAGATGTAAGCTTTGATGTTTATAATTGGTCTATATTAAAAGAGAAATTATAAATCCAATAAATGGGTTTTGCGAGAATTAGTATTTGAAGAAACAAAGCATTAACTTGGATATTCTTCCCACAGCATTTTACAAAATAATAATAGTTTTCAAATGGACGAGACAGATAAGAGAGGAATAAAAGGAAAATGAAACTTTAAATTTTGAAGAATTGTAGAAGGTTTTTTTTTTTTATCTGATATCCATATGCTAAAGGATTTTTTAAACATAAAAGCAATGGGGAGGCGCTGGCACTGTGGCACAGTGGGTAAAGCCGCCGTCTGCTGTGCTGGCATCCTATGTGTTTGCCAGTTTGAGTCCTGGCTGCTCCACTTCCGATCCAGCTCTCTGCTGTGGCCTGGGAAGGCAGTGGAAAGTGGCCCAAGTGCTTGGGCCCCTGCATCCATGTGGGAGACCCAGAAGAAGCTCCTGGCTCCTGGCTCCTGGCTTTGGATCGACACAGCCCCAGCCATTGTGGTCATTTGGGGAGTGAACCAGCGAATGGAAGACCTCTCTCTCTCTATCTGTGTAACTCTGACTGTCAAATGAATAAATAAATCTTTAAAATAAAACAACAATGGGGAAAGATCAAGCAGATTTGGCTAATAAAAATTTAAATCACAGTATAAAATGTCAATGTTCATATATCAAAGACAAGGAACTGTAAAAATGATTATTAAGAAAGGGTTCTGGGAAGACAGCAGTGACAGCGGCACGGTTTTAAAAGCTCCCAGAATTCTCAGATAAACAAGCCGCTCTCAAGAGCAACTAAATAACAAAACGCCAAAAATCCACACAGCATTTTCAACAAAGTGCAGCGGCACAGCATCCCCACAAACCCCCAAACGTAATCAGATGGGGAAACCACCGGTGACTCCAAGGTCTACAAGAGAGCAGCACGTGTGCCGCAGGCAGCTGAGAGAGGGACGGGGAGCTGACAGATGCAGTAGCACACAAGTGGGATGCACAGGGGGACGCACAGGGGGACACCAGGAGAAGCAGAACCCAGGGGGGATTTTATCCGATTGTGTTAGCCAGGGTTCTCTGGAGAAACAGAACCAATAGATTAGATAGATAGATAGATAATAGACAGATAGGTAGGTGATTTTTTTTATTTTTATTTTTTTATTTGACAGGTAGAGTTACAGACAGTAAGAGAGAGACAGAGAGAAAAGTCTTCCTTCCGTTGGTTCACCCCCCAAAATGGCTGCTACGGCCGGAGCTGCGCTGATCCGAAGCCAGGAGCCAGGTGCTTCTCCTGGTCTCCCATGCGGGTGCAGGGCCCAAGGACCTGGGCCATCCTCCACTGCACTCCCGGGCCACAGCAGAGAGATGGACTGGAAGAGGAGAACTGGGACTAGAATCTGGTGCCCATATGGGATGCCGGCGCCGCAGGCAGAGGATTAACCAAGTGAGCCATGGCGCCAGCCCCTAGATAGATAGATCGATAATAGATAGGTAGGTAGGTGATAGATAAATACTTATTAGGAACATTGGCTCATGCAATTATGGAGCTGAAGAATCACACAATGAGCCATCTGCAAGCTGTAAACCCAGGAGAGATGATGCCGCAACTACCAATCCAAGGCCAAAGGTCCTGGAACAATAGGGACTACTGGCGTTAGGTTGAGAACGTAGGGGCTGGCCTCGTGGTGGAGCAGGTAAAGCCTCTGCCCGCAATGCCAGCATCTCATAATGGGCACTGGTTCAAGTCCCGGCTGTTCCACTTCCAATCCAACTCCCTACTGGTCCAAATGTTTGGGCCTCTGCCACCCGTGTGGGAGACCTGGATGAAGCTCCTGGCTCCTGGCACCAGCCGAGCCCTGCGCTGGCCATTATGGCCATCTGGGAAGTGAACCAGCAGATGAAAGAGCTCTCTCTTTCTCCTCTTCTTCCCTCTCTCCCTCTCTCTGTAACTCTGACTTGCAAAATAAATTAATAGATCTTTTTTTTTTTTTTAATTTAAGAATGTAAAAGACCTGAGACTCAGGAACTCCAGTGGCCAGCGGAAGTGGAAAATGGATCTCCTCACTCAGGAAGAGAGAATTCACCCTTTCTCCACTTTTTTGTCTATTCAGGTGAGCCCCCGACAGACTGCGTGACAGCTGCCCACGTTGGAGAGGGGCGCTCTTCACCGGGTATACTGACGCAAATGCGACTCTCCTTGAGAAACGCTGTCGCACACACAGCCTGGGATATCACCCCAGCTCTTTGGGTACCCATCAGCCCTGTCAAGTTGAGACATACGTGGAATTAACCATCACGCAGACTCACTGGTTGAGGGTGCAGTGGTCGGTGATGAGGCCTGCGGGGGTCCCAGCAGCAGCAGCCTTTCCCTTACCCCTGGAGCTCCTGAAGGTGAGCAGTCAGGGAGCCCCTCCGAGAGACTTCTGGGTATTTGCACAGATTGTGGTAGCAGCGCGGTCATCCCGAAGTTACCGTGTCCATGCGGTGGGATACAGCAAAGGGTAGCTAAAGCAGATTCTGTTATTACCTGGAGAACCAAGGTTGTGGGCATGGAAGAAAGGAGGAAAAGGTGTCCCCCAGATGAGATTAGGCGCAAACCTTACAGTCCCAAGACTGAACTGGAAGTGTAAGTATGAACTCAGGGGGTGTCTATGCGTGTGTGCTGGGTTCTGCTGGGATCTGACACCTGTACTCCTAAAAATCACCCCAGGACAAAATTGTACAATACAAATCACCAGAATGATGGTAAAACTAGGGGTAAGGGCACAGCACTCAAAAGCTTCACCAGCGGCCAGTTCTAAAAAGCATGGGAATCTTAAAAAAATGGTCACTCCATACAAGCTAACTGGCTCCGAAATACATAAATACTATATAGACGTGCTACTTGACCTTGAAAGAGGCGGGAAGCCAGCGTATGGGAGTGGGCACTGCTAGAGCTTTTGCATGGGCTACTGTGACACGGTGGAAGGAGGCGCACCTGAACTCGGACACAGCATTGTCAATCTTCCGAAGCCGCAAATCTGGACCGTGTTTTTCTGCCTTGAGATGGAGGCGGCCCTTTGAGGCATGCATTGGTAGCAGGTACTCGTCTCATTAAAATGGAAAATTCTGCCTCCTGTCTGGCCTTCTTCAGTTAACTTTTGTGTCACTGCTGGAAATTCTTTCGCCGCTTTCTCATCTATACTTGCAGTTTCTCTGACAGCTGAAAACTCCGGAAATCATAATGATGTCTGAAATCACCAAACCAGTCACTCACAGCAGTACAAAAGAAAGTGCCACTTCTGCAGGATCAGGCGATTTCTGTTTAAGGTTGCGGGCTATGGATTGTGCTTTCTCTTTGATTTTGCAAAAGGCTACGTGTGGCTTCCTTGCTGTTCTGGGGATTCTCACACGGCTTCATTCAGCCTCGTGCAGTTTTATTCCTGCCCTTGTTAGTTCGCTGGCAGAAAATCACCCACAGCCAAACACACAATTTGCTTTGTGCTCTGCTTGCTCCCTAATACACTGATTGTGTTCGAACAAATTAACATTTGCAAAGCAGGTGCGATAGCAGAACTGGCTGTGTGCAGTTTCTCCCCTCCCAGCTCCTTAGCTCTGTCCAACTGCAAGGACTGAAAACAGTGGCTCACCTCACAGCAGAATAGCCACCAGCGTCCTTTTTTTTTAAAGATTTATTTTATTTATTTGAAATACAGTAGACAGAGAGAGGTCTTCCATCCGCTGGTTCACTCCCCAGATGGCAGCAATGGCCGGAGCTGCGTCGATTCGAAGCCAGGAGCCAGGAGCTTCTTCCAGTCTCCCACATGGGTTCAGGGGCCCAAGCACTTGGGCCATCTTCTACTGCTTTCCCAGGCCATAGCAGAGAGCTGGATGGGAAGTGGAGCAGCCGGGGCTAGAACTGGCACCCATATGGGATGCCGGCGCTTCAGGCCAGGGCGTTAACCCACTGCGCCACAGCACCAGTCCCATCCACAGCATCCTTTGCACAGACATGGTCTTAGAACATCACCTCCCACTAAAATGTATCAGGGCTTCTAGGAGAGGCAGCTGGTTTCAGGACTGGGGCAGGAGAGGAGTCAGGAGCATCTCATCAGTCCAGAATGCTATCAAGAACTATTCCCACTGCCAAAGACAGAAACACTTATATTTCAATAAGGATCCAAATTCTACAAATGCATTATTATTATTATTTTTTAATTTGGGAGGCAGAAAAAGAGAGACAGCTACCACTTGCTGAGTTCGTTCCCCAAATGCCTGCAGTAGCCCCTGACTGGGATCAAACCCAGGAGCCAGGAGTTCAATCCAGGTCTCCCGTGTGGGTAGCGGGAACCCAATCACCTGAACCAGTGTCTCGGCCACCACGCCAGCATTTGCGTTAGCAGGAAACTGGAGTCAGGAGCCGAGGCTGGGGATTTAACCCAGGTACTCCAATGTGGGATGTGGGCACTTTCAATTACTAGACCAAATGCCCACCCTATAAATTTAATTTAATCTATCACATCTGTTTAAATCCACAGGTTCCTAACACTTGAATAAAGTAACTGGCCATCTCCGGGTGGAGGGGAGGCACATGCTCATGACCTTGAAAACTGAAAAACAAAGACAAGAATCAAACATAGGCCCCGCCTTTCCTTTGGGAACTGTACCACTGGGTGAAAAAAACTGTCAAAGAGAGCAAATGTCTTTTAGGAAAGCATTTCTGGCCAATCAATGAACAAGAAATGGTGGAATTAGAACATGGCCATGACGCAGCCCCTAGTGAGTGAATGGATCTTGGCACTGAACTTCGGGAGCTGCTCATGTCACAGAGACCTGCAGACATTATTTGCCTCCTGATGAAAAACACACAGCTATAATCCTGCCAAAGCGGCCAGATCTAAGTCTAAGCAGCCCTTTGGATCCAGCTACCAATTTGCAAGAAAATGGAGAGCTCAGAGGAACGTGGTGAACTGTTCCTTAAATATGCAATCAGCGAGCCGGCGCCGTGGCTCACTAGGCTAATCCTCCACCTTGCGGCGCCGGCACACCGGGTTCTAGTCCCGGTTGGGGCGCCGGATTCTGTCCCGGTTGCCCCTCTTCCAGGCCAGCTCTCTGCTATGGCCAGGGAGTGCAGTGGAGGATGGCCCAGGTGCTTGGGCCCTGCACCCCAGGGGAGACCAGGAAAAGCACCTGGCTCCTGGCTCCTGCCAGGATCAGCGCGGTGCGCCGGCTGCAGCGGCGGCCATTGGAGGGTGAACCAGCGGCAAAGGAAGACCTTTCTCTCTCTGTCTCTCTCTCACTGTCCACTCTGCCTGTCAAAAAAAATAAAAAAAATATGCAATCAGCAAAATCTGACTGTGGGAAACCTCACAGGTTAAGGACTCGGGCCCTTCAGACAGCAGGTGTTTAAGAGTGACAGGGAGTCTGGCTAGAATTCGTAACTTAAAGGTATTTTAAACACTTAGCAAATTTTTAAAAAATTGGCCAGTCTAAATTATAGTATCCTAGGGACGTACCTGGAAGAAACACAAGACACCGGTTGCTGTAAGAATCAGGATGGCAATGAGGTTAAACTTACAGAGGAAAAGAAAAGAAACTAAGTGTGGGAACTTCAAGAGGTTCCTGGAAAATGGAGTGAAAATTCTGAGTTTATTGTGGTGCAAAATTCTTTCTGAGAATAGTGCATAGTTTTTCATAACACACGTTTTCCACACAGGAGGAAAAATGTTTGGCACCAAAACTACTCTTTTGAATCAGAATAAACTCATACTGTTCATTCCATTTCACTACAAACCTTTATTTTTAATTTAATTAATTTTTTAAAGATGTATTTATTTGAAAGGCAGAGTTAGAAAGGGAGAGAAGGAAAAATAGAGATCTTCCATCCACTGGTTCGCTCCCTAGATGGCTGCAACAGCCAAGACAGAGCCAGGCTGAAGCCAGGAGCCAGGAACTTCCTCCAGGTCTCCCATGTGGGTGCAGGTGCCCAAGCACTCGAGCCATCTTCTACTGCTTCCCCAGGTGTATTAGCAGGAGTTGGATAGTAAGTGAAGCAGCCATGACTCGAACCGGTGCCCATATGGGATGCCAGCACCGCAGGCCAGGGCTTTAACCCGCTGAGCCACAGCACCAGCCCCACCACGAACCTTTCGAAGCACCCTCATATCTCCTGTGCCACTGTGTGTGTGGACTGAGAGTCTCACCTACTATGTGTCTGTGCTTCCCTCCTCTGCCTTATCTTAGGGTTTTGCAAAGGTTTGCCTCTCCAGCCCCATCTGTGGCCCCAGCAGCAACAGCAGCAGCGATGGGACCGTGCACCCTACAAGGCTACACTCGAGTTTCCTGACATGCTCTAGGTCAGCCCTGGCCCTCCTGCCATGGGCTGAGGCGGTTCCCTGGGCCGAGCGAAGCAGCCACGTCTTCCTAGACTGGCTTTCTAAGATCGTGGGAAAAAACTGGTGCCGTTTCCTCCATCTAGGAAAAGAAAACAAAACACCAAATGCTGGAGCTGGAGGAGTTGCTCTCCTCCCAGTGCCAGCAGGAGCCCAGGAGTCCTGGCAGGCTGTTTCCAGACAAGCCAGCTGGGTGAAGACTGTTCATCAGAGCAATGGAGGGAGAAAGGGAGTGAGCCAAGGGCAGGATGAAGGCCAGTGGCAGAGGCAGGAGTGGGAGACAGAGGGCACCACCCCTCCTGGGCCGCAGCTCTGATGTTTTATTCAGGTTGTCTGCAAATGAGCCAGCAGAAGCAGCATTAACAATACATGAGATGCATTAGACTGAGGAGAGGGTGGAGGGGGAGATGGGAGGGTCTGGCTTGCCAGCGCGGCTCACGGGCCCATACAAGCCTCCCGTCTGCTCACCAAGGTGGGCCTATCTCAGGTACCCTTGTTGCTCTCCCACCTGTGGGCAGGCCATCCCCAGAGGCACAAACTCCACGAAGCAGACAGCTCTGCGAAGCCCAGAGGTCCTTCTGGTAGATGAGAGTCAGCCTGCAAGGGGAACTCATCGGATCAGAGCCCGGGGTCACACGTTCACACCCAGTCTCGTCGCTGAAGCGGCCACAGCTGCAGTCCAGCAGGCAGCGTGGAAACAGCGACTCCTTGATTCACGCTTTACAATTAACCAAGGGCTTCCACAGACATGTTCAAGCACGTCTCCCAACAACCCAAGTAGTGGGAGTGACCATTTATATAGAATAAACAAGCCAACTGAGTAAGGTTACCCAGAACCTGGGAGTTCTCACCTTCAAGAATTCAGAGGGGCTGGCGTGACATAGCGGGTTAAGCCGCCACCTGCAATGCCAGCATCCCATATCAGCGCTGGTTCAAGTCCTGGCTCTCTGCTTCCCGTCCAGCTCCCTGGTAACGTACCTGGGAAAGCAGCAGAAGATGGCCTAAGTGCTTGGGCCCCGGCATTCATGTGGGAGACCCGGATGAAGTTCCAGGCTCCTGGCTTTGGCCCGGCCCAGCCCTGGCTGTGTGGCTACTGGGAGCGTGAACCAGGGGAAGATCTCCCTCGCTGTAAATAAATAAATCTAGGCCAGCGCCGCAGCTCGCTAGGCTAATCCTCCACCTGCCGCATTGGCACACCGGGTTCTAGTCCCAGTTGGGGCGCTGGAGTCTGTCCCGGTTGCTCCTCTTCCAGTCCAGCTCTCTGCTGTGGCCAGGGAGTGCAGTGGAGAATGGCCCAAGTGCTTGGGCCCTGCACCCGCATGGGAGACCAGGAGGAAGCACCTGGCTCCTGGCTTCAAATCGGCGCAGGTCTGGCCATAGCAGCCATTTGGGGAGTGAACCAACAGAAGGAAGACCTTTCTCTCTGTCTCTCTCTCTCTCACTGTCTAACTCTGCCTGTAGAAAAAAGTAATAAATAAACTAATTAATTAAAATAATTTATGGATTTCATAATTAATTCCTTTTGGATAATTACCATAAACTCAAATCTCCACTTCCTATCCATTTACCCAGACTTCAAGTATATCTTTCCTTCCATCCAATAAGCATGTACCAATTATTTCTGTGGGCCAGGGATGCCTGAGCTAGGCAGACAATAGGAAATCCCAATAGCCAAAGTATTCCACTTTTTTTTTTTTTTTAAGATTTTTTTATTCATTTTTTTGAGAGGTAGAGTTACGGACAATGAGAGGAAGAGACAGAGAGAAAGGTTCACTTTCCAAATGACTGCAATGGTCAGACCTGCACCGATCTGAAGCCCAGAGCCAGGAGCTTCTTCCGGGTCTCCCACGTGGGTGCAGGGGTCCAAGCACTTGGGCCAACTTCTACTACTTTCCCAGGCCATAGCAGAGAGCTGGATTGGAAGGGGGCAGCCGGGACTAGAACTGGTGCCCATATGGGATGCTGGTGCTGCAGGTGGAGGATCAACCACGGTGCCGGCCCCTGCTACTATTTTATTCTATAGCCTATCAACCTGCCGATTTTCCTTTCACATGGACTCCAATTGCACTATAATTAGTACTTCCTATTTTAAAGATGGTGATAAGTGTTTATGAGGTACTCACGCACTGCCAAACGCTGTGGTTAACCAGTTACCAGTGTTGTCTCATTGAAAACTTTGAGTCCACAACTCTTATTTTAATGAACTAAATCTGAGACTCAAAGAGATGAGACAGTGCTGTCATCCGCTGGTTCACTGCCTGGATGCCCAAAGCTGCCTGAGTGAAGCCGGGAGCCAGCAACGCACCCCAAGTCTCCCGCGCAGGTGGCAGGAGCCTCATCATCGCATACGGGGGAGGCTGGAGTCAGGAGCTAGAGCCAGAACTCAGATCCGGGCACTTGGACGTGGGTGCAGGCATCTTAGCTGCGCAGCTTTCCCACAAGGCCAAACGCTCCTCCCTAATCCACAACGCGTCAACCCAGAGCTCGCGCTCCACCCTGAGAGTCGCTCACGAAGGCTGCAAACCTCACCTTCTCCCACCCGAGGCCCAGCACAGCTCCCAGATCCCAGCAGCACCGACACCACCTGGGTCCTTGCTAGTAATGCAGATTCTTGTCCTCCCCTCCCCCCCCAAGACCAGCTGAATCAGAGACTCTAGGAGGCGGGGCCCGGCTGCATGATCCTATGCCTGCCGGAGTTAGGGAAGCCCTGCGTAGACCATCGCCTCTCCAAGCCCCGGCTCCCCCCTCCCTCTGGGCGCATCCCTTAGGCTGTTCCCTCAGCCACCACTCGGAGGAAGGAGGCAAGGCCGTGGGCACCTGGATTGCCGCCTTCCACCTTATTACTCGGGATGCTTCCTAAAACTCAAGATGCTGAACAAAATCTCGCTTGCTTGCAATTTAATCCTTCATTTGCCTTGCGGATAAGTCACAGGAGAGAGCTCCCAGGAGGCCAGCTCCCTTGTACTTAGGCAGAAACCCACCTGGGAAGGAAAGGCCCAGGTTCCCCAGCCCAGGAAGAAACAAGAGCATGGAGGGCTCTGGAGGGGGCTGTGCCAGGCCACAGGTGGGGGTGTGGGCGGGAGTTCATGCAACACTGGCACAAGACGGAGCCAGATTAGGGGAGGGGTCCACCCAGACAGAAGAGGCATATGCAAAAAAACGGGTACCCCTAAATCAGAGAAGCCAGCCTCCAGCCCTGGGCGGCGCGTTACCCACATCTCCCCAGACCAGGGACCCCTTTTCTTCCCTCTGTGATGCTGTCCTGGCCGCTCACGGATACCAAGAGAAAGAGCAGGACGGCGTCCACTTATGCACTTAACGAGTCTTTGTGGGGATCGTGCTGTCTGCCAAGTACAATGCCAAGTGCACAGATCCCGCTTCCCGAAGATACACGGGCAGCGACCTCTCAATCAAGGGCACACTTACCATCTGTGGCCGCATTAGCGGGCATGTAAAGGGGACTCTGGTGTCGCTCCCCCTCTTCGCAGAGGAACGACACTAAACCCTGCGTTGTTCTTTTGTCTGCTCGGCCCTCCCCAGGTTTGCTGCTGGTTCTTCCCGGGTTGGCTACCGACCCTTCCACCTCCGTGGAAGGGCGGTTCCCCCTGCCACTTTCCCCACTTCCGCGGGGGAGCGGCACACCGCCGGCCGGCTCTCTTGGGGGCTGCACAGGTGTTCCTTCAGATAGATGTTCCTGGTGCATGTTGTCTCTCTCCTCCTTTATAGTCCTCTTCCACCAATCCCAGCTCTGCTACCCACACGCCGAGTACGCTGCTCTCCTCCAATCAGGAGCAGGATCAGCTCCTGCAGGTCATCACTCAAGTTGGCGAGAGGCAGCTGCGTAGAAGTTGTTACTCCCTTCTCAGCGCCATATTGTGGGAGAGCAGATGCATAGAATAAGTCTTAATTCCAGTAACAGTCTAGTCCGAGTTGCTCCCCACACTCTGGCTCAGCCTCGGGTCGGAGAAGGCTCTACTGGGAAGCAGGCTGTTTGATCAGGGGCTGTGCTAGGAGTTAGCGAGGTTGATGGTGGCGAGAAGAACATCACAGACCAAGGAAAAGCACACAGGCGTGTGTGTGTGTGTGTGTGTGTGTGTGTGTGTGTCAAGTCTAAGGACCAGCAAGAAGAGCCAGCAAAGGGACCCCAGACTATGGCAGAAAGAGGCCTGGCATCAAATGACACCAAAGTGGTGGCAAGACCCAGCCAGGCAGGGTTATGAACCATCAGGGCTTTACCCCAAAAGCAATGGGGCGCTTTCCAAGGGTTGTTAGCAGGAGAGCATTGGGCACGGGCTCACAGGTACTAAAGCTTGCTCTGGCTGTGCCGTGGAGGGGGACGTGCAGACGGCAGGAGTACTGGCAAGTTATGCAGCCATGACAGTGATCTGGGGGCTCTGGCTTTGTGCTGGGGTGGGGGTGGACAGAAGAATGCAGATTAGAGAGAGACCGGAGGGGGAATCCACGGGCCTTGGATATGGGTTGCACATGGGGTATGGAGAGAGAAAAGTGTCCAAAGTCACTGGATGAGGTCACTACTGGGGTGAGGGCTGGCCTGGAAAGAGGCAGGATTGATTTGATACCCGCATGGAAGATGTGTCCCCAGGAAGGGCACATCATGGAGACTCCGTGTCCTGGCACTTAATGAGAGCAGGTGTCGGAGCAGCTCTCAGTCGTTCAGGGTCAACCGACGGGCTGATGGGGCCCCGTTCCTCCTGCTGCGGTCTCAGGGCTCTGTGCACCTGCACCTGCACCAGCAGGTAGAAAGCGAGGATGCTGGGGCGGGGTAGGGGAGAATCAGTTCACTTATTCATGAATGTCTGGTGGGGAGCTGGACACTAAGTGGGCTTTGCTATCTGGCATGCAGTTTATGGCGACTATGTGGCCAATGGAATGGCAGCCTTCTCCTTGCAGGGGAGGGCTGCCTGTAACCGTGGTTTACGTCTCCTGTTTCTAGAACCATCCCTGAGCGAATCAGGCAACCTGCCGTGGCATCCAGTTGGTTCCCGCGATCCTTTCATCTTCCAGGTTGTTTGGCTTTAAAGGTGAGAAGAGTATTTATAGCAATGGGACATTTTTGGAAGCCTAGGGAGTTGCAGAAAGCGAGGCCAGGTAGCAGGATTTTGCAGGTGGGTTTGCAATGACTCGTGACTCTGCCTCTTAAAAGGAGACAACTACCACCTTGGGCTTGGGACTCATTCGTGCAGAAAACAGAGTCCAGAACGACACTAAAATTTTAATCGTGCATTTGTCGGGATGAAGAATTAAAAAGGATTTTGGTTTCTGTATCAGGTTTTGGGCAAACGTCACCCAGGACACTCACAAGAGATGAGTGAAGGTAAATTAATGAGGGGTCTACTTCTAAGGCTGTGCGCACAGCTAAGAGACACAGCAGGCGATCAGCAAACCAGCAATGCCCCAAGGCGTGAAAGGGGGTGGGTTATTCCCACAGTAGTGTCTGAGGCTGCCCCAATCCGCACACAGGTGAAGCCCTGGCCAACTGCGGCCCAGCAAAAGGAGGGAGCCGGGGAGGCAAACACCAGACCTCTGCAGTCCTCTTGCAGGTGCTGCCACCAGTCCATCCCAAACGGAAATGGATCAAAGAGCCCACTGATTCTTTCCAGGCAGCCTCCCCCGGGGGAAGGGAAGAGAGATGCGCTGAGTGGACATTCAGGAAATAGAGGAGAGCACTCCACCTGCGAGTAGAGCCACCGCTACGTTTGAGCCGCTCAATCCGTGCAGATCCGAGATGCTCTGGCTTCCGGAGGCACGCGACCCCGCACTGACAGTCTTCAACCAAGCAACAACAGGAAGCAGATCTGCTCGCCCAGGACGAGGGGAGAGGGGCACTGGGCTGCACTGCGCTGCCGGCTGCTTCCCCGGTGTAGTCAGCTGCGCCCCTGGCCGCTGCCTCTTGGAGACAGGGGCTGAATTATTGATGGCATTAAAAAGGTGAGTTTGGGGATGGCCTGTTGTTTGTCAGGTAACTATCACTTCCTGTGCGAGAGTCCAGCTTTCATCTCAGGTGTGTGGAGCCCAGGCAAGCAGCCGGGGAGCTCCCCTTGGGGAACGCGCTGCGATCCTGGCTCCCTTTGATCTGCTGTCTTCCCAGACGCAGCCCAGAGACCTCCCGACGTCCCCCTCGGCCCTGTTTTATCGCCCACTGTGGAGCACACCCGAGTCGGGCTCTTCCCAGCCTAGATTCACACTCCCCTCCTGGAACTTACTATTGTCAGAGCGCGGAACCCCTTAGGGCCCCCCAAGAGGCAGACTCGCTTACACACTGCCCTCTGCTGGACACTGTTGGGACTGCCCTTTCCTCCCCGGGGCTTAAACAGATCCTCGGTTGTCAGTGCCTTAATATATCTGTCTGGGTGGTAGACATCAGTGCATTTCAGAAAGTTTGCAGAAAATGGAATTAAACGATAGGTTTATTTGGATACAAAAAGCTTCAATATCCATGCATACAACAGGTCTTACAAAGTTCATGGAGATGCATATTGTTTAAGAAACTATGTATGGATTTCAATTTTTTTTGCACCAAAATAAACTTACCTTTTAATGATCCCTTCCACAAACTTCTGAAGTACCTCCATCACCTGCAACACAGGCAGGGAAGTTACTCACCTAGAAAACTTCTCATTACCCAAATAGATGCAAAAAATAGGGTATGATGCAGGAAATCTGTTTTTCATGATTTGACATAGAAAACAACCTCTGAACAAGGTCAAAATCTAAACCACTCTTGAATCTGATTACATCAAAAACAAGCGTTTCTATCTGACAGAGGCATTTGCAAAGTTAAAAGACAAAAGAATAAAAAACTTGCAACAAAGGATCAGTAGCTAGACTATATAAAGAACCTCCACAGATCAAAAAGAAGGTGAAAATGATCTAATCAAAATGATTCTGAAGCTATAAAATGACAATTCACAGAAAAGTAATGCAAGTGGCCCACAAATGGGTGACAAAAATGCTCAGTTTTACCAGTGATAAGGTAAATGGAAATTCTAGCATGGAGAGATACCTTTACTTTCCCCCACTCAATTGAAAAAAAGTCAAAGGCTACAGGAAAAGAGATATTTCCATACCTCTAGTTAGGAGAGTAACATGGACATAATTACTGTGCAGAGGTACTTGGCAGTGTCTATTGGAAAAGTAAACGGGGGCTGGCCTTGTGGCACCATGGGTTAAGCTGCTGCTTCTGATGCCCATTAGCGTGCCATTTCCAGCCCTGGCTGCTCTGCTTCTGATCCAACTCCCTGCTAATGCACCTGCGAAGACAGCAAAGGATGGCCCAAGTGCTGGGCCCCCTGCCACCCATCTGGGATACCTGGATGGAGCTATTGGCTCTTGGCTTTGGCCACTACAGCCATTTAATGAGGGGATCAGTGAATAGAAGACTTCTCTCTCTCTCTCTCTCTCTCTCCCTCACTGCCCCCTCCTTCTTCTGTGTCATGCTGCCTTTCAAATAAATAAAATGAGTCTTTTTAAAAATGTAACTTGTTCATGCTGTACAATCCAGAGATTCCACTACTCTGTATCTACTCCAGACATGCACTCATCCATGTGCTCACAAGGTACATATGAGCACATTCGTGGCAGTTTTCTTTAGAAAAATAACAAAATCTGTTTACTCAGGGAATAACTTAAATGGCCATGAAAATGGGATTGGTTAAGTAAACTGTGCTTCATTCATACACATACACACACACATAAAACACAGTTTTTAGAATATAAACTATATATATGGACATAGAAGGATCTCCGAGACCTACGTTGAGTGAACAAGAAGCCAGATGTGTGGACACTCCCCAGGAGGGCCTGCGAGGCACTGTACCCTGGGTAGGACACATCACTCCATCAGTGCGCGGCCTCTGCAGCAGAGTCCAGGGGTGGAGCTGGGGGCCAAAGGAGCATGCAGTCTTACTTGTATATTTAATTTGTCTACAAAGAGAAAATACTCATGTTACATGTGTAATGAAAGCTGATCAAAGCTCCTCTTACATTAAAAAGGAGAAAATCTTTCTTCATCCTTTGAAAGCACTCAGTGCTCAGGGAATCAGTGAGCTATAAGCAAACCAGTGCCATGGGTGATCTGTCGGGGCGCCTGCTAGGAGGAGGGCACCTGGTTGTCATGGAGATGGCTGCCCTGTGCATCTTTCTATACGTGTCAGGTTGCCACCAGTTTCCTATTCAGTGTTACTTTTAAATTGCGGCTCACAAACACAACACTTCCTGGAGACCGTCAATGTTGAAATGTCATACACATCCAAACTTGCTCATCCTCACCCCACCAGATGGAGTTACTTAGGCTTGTAGGCAGCAAGTGGTCTGTCCAAACTCGGTTAACTGACAGGTGGTGGGGTTTGTCCCTAACCCCAGAGACCACGCTTTCAGCCATTTAAACTGCAAGTATGACAAAGTCATTAACATCTTTATAATCTCGTGAGCTTCAAAATATCAGCTTCCTGTCAGGAGGAAGGCTTGCACGTGACGGGTACCATTCCCATTTGTCACGTCTCTCTGGGTCAGAAGGACAGCTGGTTCACCCTGGGAGGGGAATCTACCACAGGAAGACGTGCTATTCAAACCCCTGTACAACCGGGATGCTCACAGACAAACATGCACCCAAATGCCAATGAAGTGTTTGGGAATAACATTCACCCCGACTAGTCCAAATACGGCCAACGCAAATGTTAGAAACGAAGTTCACCAGTAACATATTGCAAAGGCTGAGGTTTGACAACACTATAAACCGTAGAAAATTCTCATAGGATGCCGTTTATTCCATGCTCCAAATTCTGGAAGTTTCTCAAGTCAACTTGAAATTCATTCCAGTGATGTAGCCCTGCTCTCATGGCTGACCCATTCCTCCAGGCAAAAAAAAAAAAAAAAAAAAAAAAAAAAAAACCCACAACTGAGTAGCATCAGAGAGGACAGAGGACAGAGATGTGTCCCCAGCAGAGCCCGCTCCCCCCATCCTGCCAGGTCCCACTCCAGGCTGGGCCACGGGGTCACCTTCAGAGAAGAGACTGGACTGTTTTTGCTGCGAGATGTTTCCAGAATAAGCTGGAGTGGGACCAGGCAGCAGGTTTTCCGATTAGAGCTTGCCCCCTACCCACCCCCCATTTAAAAAAATGGATTAATCTCTGTTTAGCTTTGTACTTGAGAGCAGGTGTGCCTATGAATAATACATGTCTGGAAAGGTGACACTGAGGGCTAAAGGCCAGGAAATCGGAAAGCCACTGGGACCCCGGGCACGGAAGCGCCTCGGTAGATTTTAAGTAGCATCACGTAGGCAAGAAGGAACCTTGAGGTCACAAAAACCGCTCTGCAAATAACAAGCACGTCGAAGCCGCTGGCTGTGCACACAGCAACCAGACAATGGTCACTGAAAGTCACCAGGTTCCTGCACGAGGCGGGGGCGATACATCAAGAAACACAATCATTAAAGATTAAAAAAAAAAAAAAGCCATTAGTGCTTTAAGGAACAGTGTTTCAGGGCAAAGAATTGAGGACATTTAAATCTTACTTTCTAGACTGCAACTCCCAATCTCATCAGGCCCCCGTGTAAGAGTGACACTGGTCAGGGCGGCAGCTGACCTGGGTTCACCCCATGATTCCACTCTCTGGCACCTCCTGACGGCTGCCTCTGGCTGGGTGTGCCCACAGACACCGGAAAGCTATGTTTTTCTACTTGCTGAACACAAGATGGTACCATGCCAGCATAGGGATTAAGGGTTTTGAATGCCAGAAAGCCTTGCAATTTAGGATTTCCTTTTTAAAAATTTTCTTATTTACTTTCTTTACTTGAAAGGCAGAGGAAGAGAGTGAGACACACACACACACACACACACACAGATCTATCTGCTGGTTCACTCCCCAAAAACCCAGGGCTGGGCCAGGCCAAAGGCAAGAGCCGGAAACTCAGTGCAGGTCCCCCACAGGGGTAGCAGGGGCCCAGCTCCTTGGGCCATCACCTGCTGCCTCCCAGAGTGTGCACCAACAGGAAGCTGGAATCAGAAGCCGAGCCAGGGCTCAAACCCAGGCATGCCAATGTGGGATGCAGGCATCCCCAAATGGTGTCTTTACTGCTGTGCCAACCCTTGCTCCACAGTGTAGGGTTTCTAACTGGGGGAGCCTTAGCCTAGGTCTCTTTGGGGGAAACATGCAACGCATGCCCCTGGCCAGCCTGGAAAGCACGAGGAAGTATCCCCACCTGCTGGGTCCTTCCCCAGGAAAAATAAAGCCACGCAGGCAGCTCGCTCAGATTATGCATCTCTCCAGGGTGGAACGTTCTGCTGCCTACCGTGGAAGGGGTCCCCCGAGCATTCAGTAGCAGCGTGTGTGTGTGTGTGTGTGTGAGCACATATGTGTGCACACCTACGTATGTTGAACAGCTCTGCTGAGCAGACGATTTTCCTAGAAGAAGAGTTTGGATTTTCATCTTAGCCAGGTCCCTTCCGGTGTTACCTCAATATAGGACAAGGTGGATCCCTTCAGCCTTGCCCTATTTGCAAATGCACACAAAGTAGGATTCCAAGCCCCACCCCTGAGTGAAACGGCCCGCATTTCGGAGCAGAAGCTATTTGGAGCTGTGGAAAGAGGCAGATTAATTTGTGAATTGAAAACACACAGACCCTTGAAAAGACTGCCCACATCGCAAAATTGGAAATAGATGAACTTCTCTCCCATTGCAGCAAGGCAGGGTTTGTTTGCAAGATAAAAAATTGGCAAATAAGCTGAGACTGGAAGGTGGCTCTGCCTTAAGCCTCTGCCTGAGCGAGGCTGAAGTGGAAGAGAAACAAAAGTGGTGGCAGGTTCCCAGGGAAGCCAGGACAAGGGGCGCACGGGGCACCCTCTCCCATCCGGGTATCTCGCTCCTGGGGACGCACCCTACAGATGGAGCGCCCCTAAGTCACAGGTGGCTGTGCTGAGTGGGGGCGCTGGGCTGGCGGGCAGCACTCTCTTTACTCTGGCCCTGGTGGGACCACTCCTCATCGTGAGAGATGCAGCACAGAGAAGAGAGGGGGCGGGCACAACTTGCTGCCTGCACCCCAGCTGTGGATCCTGACTCCACTACCTATAAACTGTGCGACCTTAGGCAAGCCCAATAACTAGTGCAAGCTTCCTTAAGAAGCTTTATCCATAAAATGGATATATTAATACCATCCACTGCAAAGGGTTATTCTAGGAATTCAATGGGAAATGGCCTGGGAACTACTTAACTTACCGCTGGTATGCAGTTGAAGTGCTCACTACACATTAGCTGGTATTTTCATATCAAGATTCCCTAACAAAACGCCCCTTGATCAGACGTAAATATCTTCCTGAAAAGATAACATAAGGGCTATCGCTGTGGTGCAGTGGGTTAAAGCCCCAGCCTGCAGTGCTGGCATACCATCCAGGCACCGGTTTAAGTCCTGGCTGCTCCTCTTCCAATCCAGTTCTCTGCTATCACCTGGGAAAGCAGTAGAAGATGGCCCAGGTCCTTTGGCCTCTGCACCCACATGGGAGACCTGGAAGAAGCTCCTGAATCCTGGCTTTGGATCAGCTCAGCTCTGACCATTGCGGCCATCTGGGGAATGAACCACTGGATGGAAGACCTCTACCTCTCTCTGCAACTCTATCTTTCAAATAAATAAAATTTTTTTTTTTTTAAAGATAACCCAAGCCCGAGCCGCGGCTCACTAGGCTAATCCTCTACCTTGCGGCGCCGGCACACTGGATTCTAGTCCTGGTCGGGGCACCGGATTCTGTCCTGGTTGCCCTTCTTCCAGGCCAGCTCTCTGCTGTGGCCCGGGAGTGCAGTGGAGGATGGCCCAAGTGCTTGGGCCCTGCACCCCATGGGAGACCAGGAGAAGCACCTGGCTCCTGGCTTTGGATCAGCGCAGTGTGCTGGCTGCAGTGTGCTGGCCGCGGCGGCCATTGGAGGGTGAACCAACGGCAAAAGGAAGACCTTTCTCTCTGTCTCTCTCTCTCACTGTCCACTCTGCCTGTCAAAACAAAACAAAACAAAACAACGATAACCTAGATGTTACCGGAGAATGGCAGGGTTCTTGTCTTTGCGCAAGAAAGAATTCAGGCATGAGACAGAGTAGTGGAAAGTAAGAAGTAGCAAAATTTATTAGGGTAGGGACATCTGCAAGAACAGATGGGCACCTCTCCAGACAGGACCTGAGAGAGAGTGCCATTGCTCGGACAGGGGAAGGAGCAAGGTTACATGGTTGAGTGGAGAGAGAGTACACCTGGGCAGGCAGGCGGGTGGCTCAGCAGAGAGGCAGAGGGCTGAACGCCCAGTCCAGTTGAGGCCGGGGGTTTTTAAGGAGATGGGTCTTTGTCTTCACACATCTCCTCCTGAAACAAATGATTTTATGGATATAAATGTTAAGAAGCTCCTATCTGAGTTTTCCCTTGAAGGTATCAGACAGGAGGAAGCCTGGCTGGCGCCATCCTGGGTTCAGAGGAAGGGTAAGAAGGACCCCCTGGAGAATGCGGATCTGGAGCAGGGTGTTTGAAGTGCAGATACTGGGCTGCACCTGGGAGATTGTGGAAGATTTGTCAGGCAGAAGGGGCGGGGACCTCCACCTGGCAGGTGATCAGGTAGAAGGGGGCAGGGCAGGATGGGAATACCGGGCTGCCCCGAAACATTATCAGGATGACTTTGAGATGCAGATGCATATGCTGGACATAGATGTCTTCTCTTTAGGCCTTTATGTCACACACACATAAGCTCATGTCTGACTTCCTACCTAACACTAGACTCAAATGCTATCACTCTATATATCTGTAGATCGAAATGTCTGAGTCATCACTCTATTCCCCAGAGACCTGCATAGCATCAGCCTCATGATGAGGTTACTGAATGAATGAATCGGTGAATTAATGAACTTTTCAGACCTACTCCTCTTCACATGATGCCTAAAACACACAAATGCCCCATTCATATGGCTTTTAGCCAGCTTATTCTGGTTCTCCGTTATTCAGCCAAGACTAACCAGAGATCATGTGCATCCCAGAGAAGACGCCATGGGCTGACGCGAATGACCTCTCACCCCCATATTCATACCCTGAGGGCTGGCACCGTGGTGCAGGGGGTTAATCCTCTGCCTGCGGCGCTGTCATCCACATGGGTGCCGGTTTGAGCCCAGCTGCCCCTCTTCCAATCCAGCTCTCTGCTGTGGCCTGGGAAAGCAGTAGAGGATGACCCAAGTCCTTGGGCCCCTGCACCTGCATGGGAGACTGGGAGGAAGAACCTGGCTCCTGGCTTCGGATCGGCACAGCTCCAGCCATTGCAGCCATCTGGGGAGTGAACCAATGGAAGGAAGACCTTTCTCTCTGTCTCTCTCTCTCACTGTCTGTAACTCTCTCAAATAAGTAGATAAAAAATATTTAAAAAAAAATAAAAACAAATTCATACCCGGAAGTCCTACTCCCTGGCGTGGCCGTGTTTTATAACTTAGGTTAAATTCACTGCAGCCTACATGTAAACAGCCACGTGGGTCTATTAGCCACCACGTTGGTCAGCAGAGTTCTCATCACTTACATCCTTCCATAGAGTTTACTCATTGTACAAAGAGGATTTACTGTGTTTTAAGACATGTTTTAGAGAAATTCATTGAGTGTTTGAATGGTCATGTGACAGTATCTTAACCGTTCAGGTTGGCACTTTTGGTTTTCTGGAATGGAGTAAGGGTGCTATATTACTCCACTCTTCATTGCTACAATGAAATACCTGAGGCAGGTGCTTTATAATGAAAAGACCTTTATTTTGGCTCTTGGTTCTAGAGATACAAGATGTCAGGGAAGCATCCGGTGGTGGCCTCTTTGCTGACCAGAGTCTGGAGGTGGTGCCGAGCAGCCCATGGCAGGAAGGAGGTAGCACGCATGTCTGTCTGGATCTGTTGCTCCCCAACTCCTTTTAAAGCCACCAGGATTCATCACGGGACTCCACCCTACTGCCCTACCCTTATTCAATCATTTCCACACTCTTCAGACCACTAAGATTCAACTTTGGTGGCCGACGCTGTGGCACAGCAGGTTAAGCTGCCATCTGCAGTGCTGGCATCCCATATGGGCACCAGTTTGAGTCCTGGCTGCTCCACTTATGACCCAGCTCCCTGCTAATGTGCCTGGGAAGGCAGTAGAAGATGGCCCAGGTTCTTGGGCCCCTGCACCCACATGAGAGACCTGGTAGAAGCTCCTGGCTCCTGGCTTTGGCCTGGCCCAGCCGTGGCCATTGTGGCCATTTGGGAAGCGAACCAGCAGGTGAAAGATTCTCTCTCCATCTGTTTCTCCCTCTCTGTGACTCTGGCTTTCAAATATTTAAATCTTTCAAAAAAAAAAAAAAAAAGAGAGAGAGAAAGCTCTGACTTTGGGTATTAAACTAGTGCAGGTGACAAACCATAGCAGGTGTCAGGTGCAAGGCGTGTCTACAGCTGACTGTTCCTCACACTTTCCCAGTGTCACATCCACGTGTAAGGCAGTGTGCTAGGCACTGTGTGGGACACAGAGGGCGTCCGTCCTGGGTCCTGGCCTCAGGAGCCCTACAACAGTGAAGGGACGATGAGACGGGGAGAGAAGTAAGATGCCAGCTGGGGGCAGTAGGCACCATTGCCGTGATTTTCCCAATGTGGTGCTGGGACAGTCTGGTCTGGCTGCAATAATTAGGGGAGGAGTCCTGGGAAAGCCACGCTGTGAAGCTTGGTGTGGTTGACAGGATAATGCCCCAAAGATGTCCACACCCCATGTGACACGTCCTGAATTGTGTGGACATGTCACAGGCAAGGTGCAATTAAGTTTGCAGATCGGACCTGAGATTGCTAACTAGCTGACTTTGAGTTCGCGAGGTCAGCCTGGGTTCTCCAGGTGGGCCAGATGTCGTCACATGGGTCCTTAACAGTGGGAGATGGAGGCAGGGGAGGAGAGCAGAGCAAAGTCCCGCGGGAAGGATTCAACCCACGGCTGCTCGCTCTGAAGATGAAAGATGGGGCCAAGAGCCAAGAAAAGCACGTGGGCCCCAGATAAGGGGAGAAGACAGATTCTCCCTGGAGACTGCAGAGAGGAACACATGCTGTCAGCTTCTGGATTCTAGCCCAGGGAGAGCCATGTCGGGTTTCTGATCTCTAGAAAAGACAATAGCGGTGTGCTGTTTAAGTACCGTTTGTGGTCATTTCTCACTGCAGCGTAGGAAAGTGACATGGGGGAGGGGAGGGATTTACCAGCCAAGATGGGAGTCCCTGCACTGCAGGACGGGCCCAGGAGGTGGGCTGGAGGAGGGGTACAATAGGAAGAGGCCTGGGATGGAGGTGGGTGTGACAGCTGCAGAGATGGGGGTGGCACCTGCAAAGACACTGGGGCCCGTGCGGTGTGTCTTCACCTGCCCCCTGCTGCTGGGAGTCACCTTCTAACATTCTCTCCTGATGGCTCTCCAGGCTGTCCTGCAGCCTCATTGGCACAGCCCGAGGCATGCCACCTGGTCACACAGACCTTCATTAGGGAGCGCAACAGTAGCAGGTGTCAGAGCTGAGAGAGAGGAAAAGAGTTTCAATCCCCACTGGAGGGCGAAGATCATTTTATGCATTTCCATTTAAAGGGAGAAGTGAAGAGCGTGAAATCACACACCAGCCGGGAGAAAGCGTCCAAACCAGAGGAAGCTTGACAGGAGCAGGCACCGCAGCTTCCAGGCCAGGGCTCCCAAAATTAGAAGCTTCCGGGGAGAAATCGGATGCGTGCGCAGCGACCCCATCTTGTCTGGACTTCTGCCCCAAGCCCAGCCCCAATGACTGCTTGGTGTCTCCACTTGGACCCGCCTCGGGCTCTCAGCTCACTGTGCCCCCAACTCAGCTTATCATCCTTCTTCCAAATCTTCTCTTTTCACGGGGTGACTCCTCCCCAAGCCAGGAACCCAGTATCCCGGAGGCTCCCTCCCACTCAGAACCCCAGTAGCCACTCCACATCTTAGCCCAGTCAGTTCTCGCTGCCTCCACCGCCATGACCTTCCTCTGGCTCTCATCATCTCGTGCGTGGACCAGGGCAGTAACGCCTGCTGACCAGCTCCCAGTCCAGTCTCTGTTTTGCCCTCAGAATGTTTTTCTTAGTAAATGCAAATCCGATGATGGAACTTCCCTTCTTAAAGTCCTTGAATACTTTCCTTCTACTTTCTAAAGATTTATTATTATTATTAAAGATTTATTTATTTATTTGAAAGAGTTACACAGAGAGAGGAGAGGCGGGGGGTGGGGGTGGGGAGAGAGTGAGAGAGAGGTCTTCCTTCCACTAGTTCACTCCCCAGATGGCCGCAACGGCTGGAGCTGTGCTGATCAGAAGCCAGGAGCTTCTTCCAGGTCTTCCACGTGGGTGCAGGGGCCCAAGGACCTGGGCCATCTTCTACTGCTTTCCCAGGCCATAGCAGAGAGCTGGATTGGAAGTGGAGCAGCCGGGTCTCGAACTGGCACCCATATGGGATGCCGGTGCTTCAGATTAGGTTATTTGAGAGGTAGGGTTACAGAGAGAGGAACACACACACACACACACACAGCTCTTTCATCCACTGGTTCATTCCTCAAATGGCCGCAAGGGCTAGAGCTGGGCCAATCTGAAGCCAGGAGCCAGGAGCTTCCTCCAGGTCTCCCATGGGGGTGCAGCGGCCCAGGGACTTGGTCCATCTTCTGCTGCTTTCCCAGGTACATTGGCAGGGAGCTGGATTGGAAGTGGAGCAGCCAGGACACAAACAGGTGCCCACATGGAATGCCAGTGCCGCAGGAAGAAGTCTAACCTACTAGGCCACAGCACTGATCCCTGGTGCTCCACCTCCACACTCACCTTGCTGCCTCCCCTACCTACTTCTGGAGAGCAGGGATCGTGTGTTGCTCACTGCTGGGTCCTCAGAGCCTAGGCTGCACCTGACACAGATGCCCATGGCATGTGTGAGCTGTGAGTGGTCTTGCTCTGCAGCGAGAACTCGGGGACAGCTGGGGTGACTTAGTGACCTTGCTTCTCCCAAGGGATCTGGAACCACTGCCTGGGACAAGTCCTGGGCTCCAGATCAAGGGGACAAACCGAGTGCCAGCACTGAAATCCATCAGGAGAACAGATGAGTGATAAAAATATAAATGTCAAGGGCATCACAGGAGAGACGTCACTGCCTGCTCGTGGCATTGGAGGGAGGCCAATTCTGCAGGCCGCCCTTTCCTGAAGAATGGCTTAGGCGTTAGCGCTGTAAAGCCCAGGCGAGAAAGACACCAGCAGTGTGGCTGCTGCACAGGACACTTTGATAAAAAATGAGACGAAATCCACATCACACAAACTTCACCAGTTTAGTGGCACCTAGCATACACGCGACGTGTGCAACCGTCACTGCTATTCAGAACATGTTCACCCCAAAAGGAACCCTTGTATCCATTAACTAGTTACTCCACCTCCCCCTCTCCTTCCAGCCCTGACAGCCAGGAATCTATGCACTGTCTCTCTGGGTTTGCCTACTCTGATTGTTTCAAATAAATGGAATCCTACAATATGTCACGTGGTCTGGCTTCTTTCACTTAATGTTTCTGTAATGCTCATCCACATTGGAGTGCGTTTTGTAACGTCAGTTCTTTCTTTGGCTGAGTAAGATCTCATTGTGTGGCTATACTATACTTGTTTATCCACTCACTGTTGATGGACATTCATGTCTTGTCCACGTTTTGGCCATTGCAAACATCTGGCTGCTACGAAGATTTGTGTGCAAGTTTTTGTGCAGATATAGGTTTTCATGTCTCATGGGTATATAGCTGGAAGTGAAATTGCTGGCTGAAACATTTAAGAGTTTCCAAGGAACTGGTTTCTATGGAAATATCTCTTGTGGGACTCCAGACTTAGCCCCTGCACCCCTGCCCAGTCCCGTAGGAGCCAGACTTACTGTAACAAGGCCTTGCATCTCCCAGGGCACTGGGCACCTTGTGCTGGGCATTGGGACTGCAAATGGGTAAAGCCTGTGTCTCTGCCCTGCCCCCGCTCACCACCCAGGGTGGGAGGCAGGCACAGGTCAGGATCGCAAGATGAAGGCCATCCTGGGGCCAGAGCTGCAGGGCAGAGGTATGGGGAAAGGAGCATCAGACATGTTATGTGTGAGCCGAGACCTGAAGAATGCGCAGGAGCTTCAAAAAGCTCATGGGGATGAGGTGAAAAGATTAAAAAAAAAAAAAGGAGTTTACATCCATTTATTCATAAGATATATTTTCCACGGACTTTTTGAAAACCCTTGGTATGCATAGACTTGGAAGTTATTGCACCAAGGCAAACATCTTTTCATTCAAATTTCCATGAACTTTTTGAAGACCCCTTATACATAGGAGTTTCCTAGAGGTGGAGGGCAGAAGGGTGTAAATTTCCAGGCAACTGGAAACAATGAGACATGTGAGAAGGCATACCATGTTCAGGGACTAGACATGACTGCTCTTATCTATTGCGGGCAAACATTCGGAGGAGGAGTGCAGGCTACGAGGTAGATCAGGCGGCTGGGCTCAGCATGCCTGCCGCTGGGACATGCCAAGACCCTGCTGTGTTCTCAGCTGTCACTTCTGGCCTGCTCTGCTCCTCAGACTCACACCTTCAGGATGCTATAATCAGTGCTTGCCGGACTCCCATCCGCCTAGACTTCTGCACAACACTTAACCCCAGACTGGGCCCAACCTGCCCTTTCTCCGCCTGGAAGCCAGCCTTCTTGTTCTCCTACCCTGGATTTTCTACAGAAAGAAACCTGTTCAATAAAATGGTTCCCTGAACTCTGGCCTGTTTCCCCTCCTCCCTCCTTGCCTGTGAGATGTGGACACAGTTTTTTCCCTCATCTGATAGGTAAGTGGAAAGAAGTAGACTACATGTGGACAAGCTCGCCTAACAGTTCTAGAAGACAGAACCTGTGATATCCCAAAATGCAGAGCTGCACAGAACCCCTGCCTGTGCAACAGTGACAGGGAACAACACATCTTAAGCGGTGTGTGTCTGGAAGCTCAGCTCCACCCGAGGCTGTGTCTCTACTTTCAGATGTCTCCCTATTTTTAGATGTTGACTCGGTTGCTATCCAACTGGTTGTGCTTTTACAACGCCTGCAGTGAAGTCCCTAACATTAGGAATCAGACATCTAAGAGCTTTAGAAAGTGGGTGAATTGGAACTCTCTGCACTGCTGGTGAAAATGAGCAGCCACAATGGAACACACTTTACAAGGACGGTGACCAGCGTCAGAGACAGAGACAGGCTAAGGGTCAGAGAAGCCACAGGCTCAGGTGGTGATGGTCTAAGCTGGTGACAGCAGAACACAGCTCATGGGCCAGATCCAGGCCGCCACCTGTTTGTATGTCCCAGGAACTGAGAACAGATTTCACACGTTTTCAGATCATTGAAAAAGTGATGTGGACATCACATAAATCCAAATTTAAAGTTCATAAAAGTTTAAATTTGTTTAAATTTAAATGTATAGAAATGTGTTTTCTCTCTTGGCTCACGATTATGGCCATAACATCCTTAATTTTCCTTCTTGGCCACCAAAGCTTAAATTGTTTGCTATCTGGCCCTTTACAGAAATAGTTTGTCATTGCCTTCTCTAAACAATTAGCCTCTAGAGGGCTAAGCCTCTGCTTGCAGTGCCAACGTCACATATAGGCACCAGATCTAGTCCCAGCTGCTCCTCTTCCGATCCAGCTCTCTGCTACGGCCTGGGAAAGCAGCAGAGGATGGCCCAAGTCCTTGGGCCCCTGCACCCATGTGGGAGACCTGGAGGAAGTTCCTTTCTTGGTTCCTGGCTTCTGATGAGCCCAGCTTCAGCTATTGTGGCCATCTGGGGAGTGAAGCAGTGGTTGGAAGGCTCTCTCTGTCTGTAACTCTGCCTCTCAAATAAATAAAAGCTTAAAAAAACTAGTTAGCCTCAGGGTGCTTTAGGAACACCCTCCACCAGCCCTCAGCACCCCAATACTCACATAAGTGCAAGCAGGCCATCTCTGCCCTGCTGAGTGACAGCATTTCTAGTGGAGAAGGGAACAGCCACCAGTGACAGTCCCTCACCAGCACTGAATTAATACTCTGTCTCCAGTATTCTCCCACCCCTTACACACCTCCCATTCTTGATCAGAAAACTCAGGAAAATGCATAGCAACCCCAGTTCACAAGAAGATGAACAACCCTCCCTGAAATCCACATGAGGATGGGCTAGTCTTGAAATCTCATTTACTCAACACCTGCTATATGTCGGTACTTCAAAACATTTGTGGAGGGAGCTCTCCCTCTTTGTCTCTAGGCTTCCAAAAGAATCAAAATGAACATACAAGCAAAAATTTAACAGATCAGTTTATCTGGGTGCAAAAATTCTTCAGAAATCCATGCATAGCTTTGTCATACCATGCATTTGTCACCATGACCTTCTTGGACGTACCATCACGTTGTAAGGTATAACATGAGAAATAAGAAGTAAGTTAGCTGAGACTCAGAAATAAACTAAATAAAACACGTCCACATATGCACAGTTTCCTGGACACCACTAGCACAGCTGGACTTTTGTTTTTAATTGTTATTGCTGTTGATTGCAAATCACAGAAACTAGACTTGGAGTGAATTAACTACCCAGGAAATCATTTTTCTCCCCGAGTTGGGTCAGTCGCAAGTACTCCAAGCCCACTGGACGGCTTCTTGATGTTTTGACATCCCATTTTCCTTCCTCTGTCCTTCTGCTCCTCCTCCCTTGTCGTGTGGCTTTGTGTCTTGCAGCACGAGAGGGCTCTGCATTTCCAGGCATCACAACCATGAGCAGGCAGCATAAGTGAGGAAAAGAAGAGATGGAAAGATGAGGTTGCCGGCGCCGCAGCTCAATAGGCTAATCCTCCGCCTGCGGCGCTGGTAGACCAGGTTCTAGTCCCGGTCAGGGCGCCGGATTCTGTCCTGGTTGCCCCTCTTCCAGGCCAGCTCTCTGCTGTGGCCAGGGAATGCAGTGGAGGATGGCCCAGGCCCTTGGGCCCTGCACCCGCATGGGAGACCAGGAGGAAGCACCTGGCTCCTGGCTTCGGATCAGCGTGGTGTGCCAGCCACAGCGGCCATTGGAGGGTGAACCAACGGAAAAGGAAGACCTTTCTCTCTGTCTCTCTCTCTCACTATCCACTCTGCCCGTAAAAGAAAGAAAGAAAGAAAGAAAGAAAGAAAGAAAGAAAGAAAGAAAGAAAGAAAGAAAGAAAGAAAGAAAGAAAGAGAAAGGAAGAAAGAAAGGAAGGAAGATGAGGTCAACTGGGTCCTCCCTTTGGCCTGTGTCTCACGGTCAGAACTGCATCAGCTGTGCTCCCTGGCTGCAGAGGAGTCTGGAGAGCTATTTATTTTGAGTTGAGTGTGTAAACCTCAGAAACTTCATGGGAAAATGATATGAAAAGACGCATTTGTCTTGTAAAATTTTTTTAAAGCCACACATAATTTTTTCATAATATATATTTTCCAAAAATGTTTGCATCAAGCTAAACTTATTTAAATCTTTAAAATTTCCTTATGTATTTTATTTGGAAGGTGGAAACAGAGCAAGACAGACACAAACACCTACAATTTTGCTGCCAGGTAGAAACTAGGAGCCCAGAATTCAATCCAGGTGTCTTATTTGGGTAGCAGGTGTAGCAGGAAGCAACCAACTGAAGCTGGCATTGCAGGTGGTGAACGAATTCACCGGAGCCATCAGATAGAGTTAGATTTATTGAACACACTGCAAGAGAGCAGCAGCTAGAATCTGACAACTGCTGCCATGTGCAGTGAGGGAACAGTGGGCAGGTCAGCCTCGGGCTGTCCATAGCACAAACACTACAACCCAAGGAAGCATACTTGTAATTGCACTATCTTCCTAATTAGGGTGGAAACTTCCCATAATCCAACAGATTTTCCAGGTGGGTGATTTGCATTTCTGGGTCGATCTGGGGAGCCTGCAGCGCCCTTAGCTTTGGAACCTTCCCAGTGCCCTGGGGCAACCGTCCAGAGCAGGGACTTAGTTACTTGAGCCATAACTTGCTGGCTCCCAGGGTGCACACGGGCAAGAATCTGGATGGGAAGTGACAAGCTGGAATCATAAGTAGAGCTGAACTCCAACAGAGGAGCTCCAATACGGGACACAGGCATCCAAGTGACGTCTTAATCATTATGCCAAACACCCAGTTCTACGCTTATCTTTTAATTTCACTTCACACAAACTTTTTGTAAGGACATTTATTTATTACACATCTGAACAATGGAGAGAAAGAAAGAGAGAGAGAGAGAGAGAGAGAGAGACCATTTATCTACTCATTTACTCCCCAAATACCTGCAATTAGCCAGCGCTGGGCAGGCTGAAGCCAGAAGCCCTGAACTTATCCAGGTCTCCCATACAGGTGGCAGGGATCCAGGGATCCATCCTGGGCCATCCTCCACCGTCTTCCCAGGTGGGTTGGCGGGTAGCTGGATCTCAGCCACGACTCCAACCAGTGCTCCGATATGGGACGCTGGTGTCCCAAGCATCCCAGTCGGCAGCTTGACCCACTACATGACCACATCACCTGCTGTTTCATGTGAGCTTTTCAAAGTGTCCTCATACTTCCAGCCTGTTACTATTTACTGAGTGCCTACTGTATACCCGGAGTGCTATGTTTTCTTCTCTAACCTTCAGCAATACATGCATGAGGGAAATAAACTTCCGCCCAGGCAGCATGAGTTTAGGTGGGGCCCAGGACCTACTGCCTATTGTTTGGCCATTGCTTCCCCACTTCATGCCCTTGAATCATGAGGACCCCTCATCCGCAAGAGTTCTTTGAAAGAAAATACCTGTAAGAAAGCTCTTGGAGCAAGCAGTTTAGTAGTGGGCCCTGGGGCAGACAGTCGTAGAATCAGCACGGAAGGATGTCAAAGATAAGGCCTCTGCCTCTCACCACCTAGTAGGTCTTGCCCTGGGTTTAGTTCCAAGTTCTGAGTGTAGATTTAATCTAATTTCTACTCTTTCTTGCTTGATCTGCAAATTGGCGCAGCCATCTCAAGTACTTACGGAAATGTGTTAATGACACTCTGGGGACAAAGCAAAAACTGGTGCACACGGAGCTTCAGTGATCAATTAGGTCGGGATTGAGTTGACCTAGAACTGCTCAGGGAGAGGAGTGGGGGCTGGGCTCTCAGAACACTGGAGCCGCTGGCTCCTGAGTGAGGTGGGAGCCGGCTGGAGAACAAGCAGGTGCAATGGCCCAGACTCTGACCTTGGGAGAATCCTTTGGCCACAACACCCTGTGACTCTGAGTAGGGCCCCCACCCCACACCCCCAAACACATCCTGAGATTTTTGCTTTTGATTCCTACAAGTGCAATCTAAATGAAATATATACTCCTGGGGATGCTCTGAAAAATCTTAAGACTCCTTAAGACTCCCTCCATGAGAGGAATCCTGCTGTTCAGTGTCTCCTACAGGCACAAGGATGTTGTATTGTGTCATCATAGAAGTGACAAATTTGGGAACAACCAACGCTTTTGCTAATAAGAGACCAGTTAATTTATGGCGCAAATACATTTTTTTTTTGACAGGCAGAGTGGACAGTGAAAGAGAGAGAGAGAGACAGAGAGAAAGGTCTTCCTTTTTGCCGTTGGTTCACCCTCCAATGGCCACCGCGACTGGTGCGCTACGGCCAGCGCATCACGCTGATCCGAAGCCAGGAGCCAGGTGCTTCTCCTGGTCTCCCATGGGGTGCAGGGCCCAAGGACTTGGGCCATCCTCCACTGCATTCCCGGGCCATAGCAGAGAGCTGGCCTGGAAGAAGGGCAACCGGGACAGAATCCGGCACCCTGACCGGGACTAGAACCCGGGGTGCTGGCGCCGCAAGGCGGAGGATTAGCCTAGTGAGCTGCGGCGCCAGCGGCACAAATACATTTAAAAACAAGGATCCTCACCAGAATTTACTAACATGTAAAGGTTTTTCTGACCTGTAGTTATGTGGGGGAAAAAAAGCTATAACATAGTAGAGAAGAGCATGTAAGATTTGTATGAAATAAAAATATACACATAAGGATACTTCAAAAATTGTGTGGAAAGTAGAATTAAAAATGTTTATTTTGGTGCAAAAAAAAACCTTTAAAAATTTGTGAATAGTTTTTTCAGAACATGTATTTTCCATGAACTTTTGAAGATTGCTCAAATGCATGTATTTCAAGTTCTTTTGCACCAAAATACAATTACCTTTTAATTTCAATTTCTGTGAACTGTTTGAAATATCCTCATACATAAATATATATATACATATACTCATACATAAATATATATATGCATGCATATCTAGAAAAATACTAGCAAAAATGCAGAACATAATTGGAGACAAAGAGATGTCTGACAAATTTTTACTGAAATGTCAGCATTGGTTTATCTGCATGAAAAAGTCCAGGCAGAGCTAGATGTCTCCGTGTTGCTGTGGGAATTTGTAGATAAGCAAGGGGAGGAGGCTAGAAAGATCCATATGGTAATGGGTTAGAGTTGGAGGCATCAGTAAGACATCATGTTTGCTGAATACAGATGGTTACATATCAAAATATTTATAGTTCTGTGTTTACTCATGGGTTGGATTATAGATCTCTGTGTCTACTCACAGGTTACACATATTTTTTTTTTCTCTCTCTCAGCTGAGAGAGCTTGGAAAGAAGGATACTCACATAGCAGGAAGTGCATCTAACACCCAGATCTGATTCTCTTATGCTATTTTTCAATAAAAGGAAGGGGGTGGTGCACTTAGCACAATGATGAAGACGGGGCTTGGGATGCCCACATCCAGGAACAGAGCTCCACTTTCACTTCTGGGGGCTTGCTAATGTGTACCTTAGGCGGCATCAGGTGATGGCCCAAGTACTTGGGCTTCTACCATCCACGTGGGAGACCTGTGGCATTTGGGGAATGAACCAGCAGGTGAGATCTCTCTCTCTGAAATACATACAAAGGGATAGATAAGTATAGGTCAGAAAGTATACAAGATGAGCCTGCAGCATCCTGTCATGCCAGGAAATGAGGAAGTACTAAATTAAAAAAAAATTCACACAGATGAGAATTTATCACAGGAGCACAGGAACCAACTGATAGAACTCTCAGTGACCACTATCAGAACAACTTGAGCAAAAAATCAACAAAAATAAAGTGGTGTTGGACCATAACCCAAATTTAAGATAAGTATACATGAATCCATATAGATATAAATAAGTTAATGAATACATGAATAATGATAGGGCTGGAGAGAAGACCCAGATCTGCACGAAATAATTCTAAATAATCTGTGAACACACTCTGCCTTTAAGCACCATAACTCACTACTCCCTTTTCAATATTTATTTATTATTTTCATCTACTTGAAACACAGAGTGATAGACACCCACCCATACACACGCACACACACACACCATCTTCCATCCACTGGTTCACTTCCCTAAATGCTCATAATAGCCAGGGCTGGGTTAAGCCACAGCCAGGAGCCAGGAACTCCATCTGGGTCTCCCATGTGGGTGGTGGGGACCCAAGCACTTGGACCACCATCTGCTGCCTCCCAGGCTGCATTAGCAGGAAGCTGGGCGGGAGGTGGAGCAGCTGGGACACGAGCTAGTGCTCCAATATGGGATGCATTGTCCAAGTGGCGGCTTAACCCTCTGTGCCGCGACGCCCACCCCTACCACTCTAACTGTGCTCACCGACTTCCAAAGAGTAGGGTTTGGAAGGAAGGAAGGGAAGGAGAAAGGAAGAGAAGGAGGGAGGGAGGGAGGGAGGGAGACAAGGAGGAAGGGAGGGAGGGAGGGAGAGAAGCAGGAAGGGAGTTTTCCAGGGGAGAGATCGGACAGGCTGGCAGTCGAGGTCAACGGCTATCATAAACCACGTCAGCGTTACGTAACCCTGACCTGGTGTGATCAAAGTGAGACTGCACCTCCACGATCTTGCTCCTCAGAAACCTGTAACCGCGGCAGGCGTTGCCCTAGCTTCCGTTCCGCACTGGAGTTCCTGGGTTTGGTCCCTGGCACTGATTCCCGAGTCCAGCCTCTTGCTAATGAGGCCCTGGGAGACAGCAAGGATGGCTCAAGCGGTTAGGTTCCTGCCACCCACTTGGAGACACTGGCTGAGTCCCAGCTCCTGGCTTTGAACCAACACAGCTCTGGACACGGTGGGTGTTTGGAGAGTGAACCAGTAGATGGGAGCTCTGTCTGTCTCTTCCTCTGCTTCTCAAATTTTAAAAGAAGAAAAAGCAAAACAGGTGCGTGACCCCATCTAATCATGAGGAAAAACATCAAATTCGAGTAAGGAAGCATCCCTCAAAATGGCTGCTCAGGACTCCTTAAAATTGCCAAAGTTGGGGCTGGTGCTGTGGCAGGTAAAGCCACCACCTGCAGCACCAGCATCCCAGATGGGTGCCAGTTTGAGTCCTGGCTGCTCCACTTCTGATCCAGCTCTCTGCTATGGCCTGGGAAAGCAGTAGAAGATGAACCAAGTCCTTGGGCTCCTGCACCCACATAGGAGACCCGGAGGAAGTTCCTGGCTCCTGGCTTTGGATTGGCACAGCTCCAGAGGTTGTGGCCATCTGGGGAGTGAACAGATGGTTGTCTGTCTCTCTCTCTCTCTGCCTCTGTAACTCTGCCTTTCAAATAAATAAATAAATCTTTTAAAAAACTTGCCAAAGTCACGAAATACAAGGAGAGGTTGGGATAAGAAATATCCTCACCAGTTCACTCAGAGGATGGACTCAGACTCAGGAAACGCAGGAAAAGCGAGGCTTTGTGAGCGGGTTTGCAAGATCAGACGTGTGGCAGGCAGGCAGGCAGGCAGGCAGGCAGGCACGGCTGGTGCAGCTTCATCAAGCAATGTATTCCCGAGTTTGCAGGTCCCTCCCCCACTTCCTCACTGGTGAGAACTAGGAGGTTACAATCTTCCCGGTATTTGCTTCAGCTGTTTTGGCCACGCCTCACATCCTGGGTGCCCAGTGCAGGCAGCTTGGCTGTTACCGAGCTTAGCAACTTGTAATTTCCCACACAACTGCAGGCTGTTTCGCTAGCTAGTTGTCTACTTGCAGTGAAAACCCCTTACTTTGAAAATGAACCAAATGTCTTTACTTCTCACGGTTGGCAAACTGTTACAGCCAAGGGGAACCTAAGGAGACAAAGTTTCAGTAAATCTAAAGCTAATCTGAAAAAATAAAGTTTAAAAAAATTCCCATGAAATGATTTTTTTCTAAACAGAAGAATTAAACTGAATCCTTATTTCAACATATAACAGTAGAAAAAAGCAGTGAACACTTTGAAAATGAAGGTTATCCTTAAAAGGTTTTCTAATACGCAGGACCAAATTCTAATGTAGGGCTCAAGGTCAAAGTTCTTGGGCCTTCTTCAGGACATGGAAAAATTTCCCTGAACGCATCAGAGACAGGTGCCACCCAGATCAAGGGCAGGGGCTGAAGACTGTTCACGCTTCCTTCCTGAGCTCTTGATTTCTTTTCTGTCTTTCTCCCTTATTTTTTGTTTTAAGATTTTATTTTACTTATTCGAAAGGGGGAGAGAGAGAGAGAGAGAGAGAGAGATCTTCCAGTTACTGATTTACTTCCCAAATGGCCACATGGCCTGGGCTCGGCCAGACCAAAGCCAGGACTCCATCCAAGTCTCCCCCATGGGCGGCAGGGGCACAAGCACTTGGGCCATCTCCTGCTGCTTTCCAAGGCACATTAGCAGGGAGCCAGATCAGAAGCGGAGCACCAGGGACTTGAGCTGGCGCTCTGAGATGGCATGCCACTATCACAAGTAGTGGCTTAAGCCACCACACCACAACGTTGGCTCCTGAGCCCTTGATGTCTTTGGCATGTTTTGGGAGATGGCAGAGCTGAGGGTTGTCAGCTGCATTTGCAATGCTTTCCTCAGACTCTAGTCCATCTCAGGACTTGACCACAGTGTGCCCAAGGGACAGATCCACAGGAGCTTCTCAGAGAGGCACACAGACTGGCCAAAGGCCAAGGTCAAACCCCCTCAAAGTCGTGACCCACTGGGGATGACGGGACACCAGCAGGAGCCCTGGGGGTGAAGGACTGGTTTGCGAGGCATCGCAGGTCAGAGGGGAGAACGCAGAGAAGCAGAGCTTCTATCAGCCACGCAGAGGGGGGCAAGCCATGGAACTGCTTTATTTCTTCTTATTGATTTTGTATGTGTGCAGCTTGACGAAGCAGAATTCTAACAAGTTGTTTCCCTGGTGACCCAAGGAATATGCTACCAAAAAGAACTCTTTTAAACAGTCCGAGAAGTCCCTAACATTAGCACAAGGATTTAGAAGCAAGGTCAGAAAAATGACATCTTTGAAAACTATAAATGACAGAACGCAGTAGGTGACGAGTGGGATTAGCGCCCAGAGCTATTCATCCCCTGTAAGTCTTCCACCCTCCGGAGGCGTTTGGCAAACTTATTTTTCAGATAAGGACTGAGTGTCTCCCACATCCAGCCAAAGGCCCCGGGTATCTTCTGTGTCCCCACAGGAAACTCCTGATCTGCCGTGGACCTTGGCTGACTGAGATCACTTTGAAAATTGCATCATGCTAATGACAAATGCAAATACCCAGAGCCTAGAGACAGTGCATAAATAGAGAAGTCCCAGTCAGGGTTCTTTTTAAATGTTTGTTTATTTTCATCTACTTGAAAGGCAGAGTGAGGGCAAGAGCAAGAGAGAGAAACATCTTCCATTCGCTGCTTCCTTCCCCAAATGCCTGCGATAGCCAGCTAAGAGCCTGGAACTCTATCTGGGTCTCCCAAAAGTCTGGATGGCCGGAGCCCAAGCCGTCGAATCATCATTCACTGCCTTCCAGGGCACATTAGCAGGAAGCTAGACCAGAAGCAGAGGAGAAACCGGCACTCTAATAGGATATGTGGGCATCCCAATCAGCAGCTTAACTCACTGCGCCCCAACACCTGCCCCATCAGGGTTTGTAAAATAGCTCCAACTCAGCAGCTGGATCAACTCGTGGCTCCTGGATGCTAGAAAAGTATCCTTTCCAGCTCTCCTGCAGCTGGTCCCCTGAGACTAAGTGACATTTGCTCCGACTGTTAAGTTCACAGTCAGACCTCATGGCCTGGAGGGCAGGCACTGGGTGTGTGTGTGTGTGTGTGTGTGTAGCATGTGATTACTAAAAGCTGGCTCTCCCGTGGGAGACATCCTACGTTAATGTGTTTATAAATCAGTGCTTTATGAGTTGGGAAAACGTTCCTGCCAGAGCTAGGACACATCTGCATGAACCAAGCCAAGCAAATTCCCAATCCACAGGGCTGGAAACTCCTACACGTGGCTGCCCCGGGAAGGTAGCTTGGGCAGACAGCTGAACTCTTTAATGCTTCCCGGATCTTGGCTTTCATTTTTTTAAATTGGTTTTTAAAATATTAAAGCAATTAATATAAGACAATTCAAAAGCAGCAATCTGGGGCCAGTGTTGTGACCCAGTAGGTTACATCATGGCCTGTGATGCCAACAAGTTTATGTTAGTGCTTCCGGGCTGTCTGGGGCTGCCACGCTCAGCCATGCGCCTTGTTGGTTATCCTTTCTGTAGCCAGTCTCACTGGCAGCTTTTTACCTCTGCTCTGACAGCAGAGCGTATTTGTCGCATTCTTTGCTTATTTTGTATTTCACAGCAAGATTCTCTGTGTCCAGCTTCCCACGGGGAGCTGGACAGGTGGATCTGTTAATCCTGCCCACAAAGAATCTTCCAACTTACATGACGCAACCTGGTTCCTAAAAGCACATTTCTGACGGGGCAGGGAGACTGGTTCATGCCTCTTTACCACAAACTCCTGACACTCATCATAACGGACTGGAGCCTAGCGCCCCAGAGCCTCTTAGCAGGAATGCTGAGAACTCTTCCGGGATTCCCACACGCAAACCAGCATGCCTTGCTACACACGTAGGACCTCCAGGACTCTGGGTGACATCACTTTCAACAACATGATCAACACTTTCAGGCGGGACTTTCCCAAAAGACAAAGCAGGCTTTTTTGTAGAAGAAAAACAAACAAAAAAGTATTTATTTATTTATTGGAAAAGCGGAGTGACAGACAAAGAGACAGGGGCGGGGAGTCTTCTACCTGCTGGTTTGCTCCCTAAATGGCCACATGGCCAAGATTAGGCGGGACTGAAGCCAAGACCCTGAAACTGCATCCAGGTTTCCCATGTAGGGAGCAGAGTCCCAAACACTTGGGGCACCTTCCACTGCCTTCCCAGGCACATTAACAGAGAGCTGGGTCAGAAGTGGAGCAGCTGGGACTTGAACCAACATCCCAATACAGGATGGGATATCAGTGTTGCAGGCAGGGGGTTAACTCCTTGCACCACAATGTCAGCCCCAGACAAAACAATCTTGGGAACAAAATCAGCCATGTCAGGAGTGGTGGAGTCTGTCCAGGGACCTCTGTGAATTGCAAAAGTAGTTACCTAGTAGCACTAACAAACACCTTGAAGCACAGCCAAGGCTGTAACTCTGTCCTTGTGACACAGGCCTCTTGTTTTGGCAATGTAGAGGACTGGACTTTGATTTAAAAAATAATATCTGGGGTCAGCGCTGTGGTGTAGTGGGTAAGGCCACTGCCTGCAGTGCCGGCATCCCATATGGGCACTGGTTCGAGTCCCGGCTGCTCAACTTCCCATCCAGCTCTCTGCTATGACCTGGGAAAGCAGTAGAAGATGGCCCAAGACCTTGGGCCCCTGTACCCTCATGGGAGACCAGGAAGAGGCTCCTGGCTCCTGGCTTTGGATCAGCTCAGCTTTGGCCATTGCTGCCATCTGGGGAGTGAACCAGCAGATGGAAGATCTCTCCCTATGGCTCTGCCTCTCTCTGTAACTCTGTATTTCAAATAAATAAAATAAATCTTTTCTAAAAATAACATCCCATATATTAGATTCTGTAAGTTTACTTGTTTACTCAAGATACTTCTTAGATTCAACCCTTTTGGGGACTGGCTAATGTTATCATCAGTGAACATAGATTAGTCTGACTTACCCAGGTCTATCCCTAACTGTATTCTGATTTTACAACTTCATAAAGGACCAAGAGATCTGCATTCATTCGTGAATGCAATGAACCACTTGGTGGCCCTTCGCAGAGCTTTGGTATCGATGACGGACATACTTGGACTACAGAGCCCAAAGCCTGAACTCAAGCCCTTTGCTCGTGGGGAAACTAGAACAGTCATTTCTACCAAAATCATTTTCCATGGCCTGAAAATAGCACTATTTCATGGATTGCAAATTTTTTTTCAATTAATAGCAAAACAACAAGAAGTGAATGTGTACTAGTCCCCTGTGTGCACAGAGCAGATCTGTCTCCTTTCAGAAATGTTATCTGTGAGTGTAGAGCAGGACATGTGCTTTAAAATCCTTGTCTGGGGGCCTGCAATGTGCCATAGTGGGCAAAGCTGCCGCCTGAAAGGCAACATCCCACATGGGCGCCGATTCCCGGCTGTTCCACTTCTGATCCAGCTCCCTGCTAATGACCTGGAAAAACTGGAAGATGGCCCAAGAGCGTAGGTCCCTGCCACCAACTTGGGAGACCTGGAAGAAGCTCCTGGCTCCTGGCTTGGCCTGGCTCAGCCCTGGCTGTTGTGGCTACTTGGGGAGTAAACCAGCAGATGGAAGATACCTCCCTCTTTCTCTCTGTCTCTCCCTCTCTCTCTGTAGCTTTGACTTTCACATAAATAAATAATCCTTTTTTTAAAAATTAAAAAGATATGTCTGTATGTAAGTAAAAACAATCTTATTCCCCAAAATCTCTTCTTAAAAGAGTTACTTGGACTCTCTTCTGTAGCCTTCTAAACCAGCAGCCTTCCTCTGTTTCTCCATTTTGCTCTCCAAGGAGACTGCAAGGCTTCTGCTCACCCCCAGTAACTCCTTGGTTTCTGCAAGCCCTCTGGTGAGCATCCTGCTGTGATTAAAAACACTTGCCAGCTGGCAAATGACATCTTCAAGCCCCTGCATCAAAGAATATTAAAATTACAAGTTTCTGGAACAGTAGTCTTCAAGGAAACAGCCGCCCTTACTTATTGTTGTAACAGAAACTTTCTTGACAATTCAGAAATAGGCTCTTACAACTGCCCTGGAGGGAACCCCCTAAAATTCAAGAGAGGAGTCCCCCAAGCCCTGCCCTCCGTGTGCTCCACAGGAGCCCCTGACAGCTCCAGCAAACCGCGCAGGTGAACCTCTGAACTCCTGGAAGGAAAGAAGGGAGAGGGGTGGTGGGAGGCAGCGGGAAAGGGCTCTCCAAGACTTTGGACAGCGTCCCTACAAATTCCAACGGCAGCTGTCCAAGGTCAACATGTGTGAGTACCTCAAGAAATTCGTGGAAAATGGAATTATAAGTTTCTCCTGGTACAAAAATTCTGACATCCGTGAATACATAGGGGCTTCAAAAAGTTCATGGAAAAAGTAGGTGTTTAGTCCAGCAGTTAAGATGCCCAAATTCTTCATGAAATGCCTGCTTTGATATCCGTCTCTGGCTTCTGGATCTGGCTCTCTGCCAATGCAGTCCCTGAGAGGCGGCAGTGATGGCCCAAGTAATCGGATTCCTGCCACCCAGTGGGAGATCTGGATTGAGTTCCTGGCTCTTAGCTTCAGCCTTGCCCAGTTCTGGCCATTTTAATCCATTAGAGGAGTGGGGCAGCAGATGAGAGTATTTTTCTCTCTCTGTCTTTGTGTCTGTCTGTCTCTCTCTCTCTCTCCATGCATCTAATATAAATAAAAAAACAATTTTCAATTAATTAGTAAAAGATCAATATGGTGAAATCATGAGAAGATTTTTGATCAAGTTAGCATTGTAGTCCACGAAATCGAACACCTAAATACGACGAGCTCCAGAAAGACAAAGCGGAGTAAACAGAGAGAGAAAGGATTAGCAAAGGAGTGAAAAGGAAGACAACGTCCTGGACACAGGACACAGCTCTCAGATGCACGCACTCAGCACAATGCCTGAAAAAGACCAAAGCATGCAATCAAGAAATTTCAGAGCGCGAGAAGTAAAAGAAGACACAAGCTGTTTCAGGAAGGGGTGGGGGAGGGCCACACGCTCTGCAGATGACACTTTTTGGCTAAAGTGTGGATCACTTCTCTTTGCCAAGCCCACAATCAATAACACTCTTTTTCCAAGACAGTGACTAAAATGCTCAGAACTAGGAGAGACACACATCAGTCAAAGTGGGGGTTTAAACAAAATCCTGCCGTTTCCTACTTGAGATACTTATTAAATTATACTCAGATAATAGGCAAACTAGCTTCTCTGCCCTTTCTGGAATGAAATTGCTTCTCAAACGGTGTCAAAAGTCGGAATCGAAACTGGAGACTTGCCCGCCACTGGTCTTAAGAAGACGGAATGGAAAGATGTTTGCCCAAGGATGATGTCCTTGCACACCAGCTGCTCATGGCTTCCCCCACTGGAAATGCTCAAACTCTTCCATTTACCCCCGAAGATGCTTAGCAGGGATGCTACACAGTTAAAACTTCTTTGTAATGTGGCGCTCTGAGCAGTAGATAACCTCTATTTTCTAACCTGTTCTACTAGGTACTGATCATTTACTGATCATTTACAAGTTCTCATGATATCATGTAAAGCACAGGGAATAAAGCCCCACTCACATCTGGTTGGTTCTGTGCTCTTTCTTACCTAAGATGTTCTCTTGGGAATGGGGTGATGTAAACCTTGCTATCCCATAGTATCCCAGAATGAATTCTCCAAATTTATACCTTCCCAAATGAAGCAAGGGAATCAAGAAAGTGTCAAAATGTCCAACCAACAGAATCTTCGCCCTATTGGAAGGCCAAGACTGACCCTCATGGCTGAAGCAGTTACTGAATATTAGCTGGAGTTTTAAGGACGGGGAGAGGAGAGCCATGATGCTGAACCTTCAACTCTCCGACAGCGGCTCAGGACCCTAAGGGGACCAGCGGTGCAATGGGGCCCTCTGAAAGGCACACTCCCCTCCCCCCAGGAAGGACTTTGCAGGGCAGGCCAGGTGGCACCTTGGTACAAATAAGAGAAAGGAAGCCCCTTTGGGTAGATAGCATCAGCTCCTAGCATGGGCGTGCTCCTTCCTCTGGGCAGTGTCAGGTGATTCAACAAACACAAATGGAACCTGGCCCTACCTTTTGCTTCTTTGGCCAAGCACGTTTGTGACCCAAGTGCACCAAAAGCACAACACATACATATGGTGGCCCTGGGCGTTCTTCCTAACCTGGGCCTCAGCTGGCAGACTTCGTCCCCAAGGCTTCCACCCTGACTCAAGCCTTGATTCTGACTGTTCTGTTGGTAACAAAATGAAGAGAGACAAACCCAGGCAAACGGGAATCTGTCTCTCGGGCCTGGAAGAGCTGGTCTTTTCCCCAAACTAATCCAACGAGGGAGAGAAAGAAGACAACAAGAAGAGAAGCCCAGAAAAGGGTATTCCCCTGGGAAACAAGAACCTTTCATTCCTTTTGTTTCCCCCTTGCTTGAGATCGCACCAGCTCTTGAAGTCGAGCCTGTGGTCCGCAAATCAGTCAAACCCAAGGGTTCGGGACCAGCAATGGAGATTTTTGCCTTTCCCAGAAGGTGGGCTGTGACTCCACAGAAGAAGAACAGTGTTGCGCTGGTGGCTGCAAAAGAACGTCAATGGTGCCAACCAGAACACAGAAGCCATGTTGGACTAGCCAGGCATGGGAGCAACTTAAGATCTCAGCAGTGCCACTGCCCAAGGAACTCATTGTCAATCATGTTTGTTTTCATTCTAGTATTTGCTCACATCCTTTGAAGGCTGGTATGACCTGGGGAAGTGCAAGTTGCAACTTAATGAGGCTCCAGCCACACCAGTCCCTTCTGGAAGGAAATCCTTTGAGTCACAGCCCTAGTAACTCCCCAGCGCGTGGGAAGTGCATCGGATATATGAATTATGTCACTCCCGTCGGACAGCCCCGGGGCCTCTGCCCTATCAGTGCGATACAGGGCCCTCGCTGAACTTCTCCATCCACCAAGAGAATTTAACACAGCATTCAGATGCCTCTGCTCTTTCTCTCTGCCCCCAAGCAATCAGCATCAGGAAAGGAAGAGAATCCTTCCCAATTCCAGTGAGTAGATTTAAAAATGTCCATCCATTCTTATCACTCTCCTTGCCCTGTGGTCTGATGAGGAGCAGCCTTGAGGCCCATGCCTCCCCACAACCCTCCAGCCACCAGGATATATTACATTTTGTCTTGTCCTTCCCTTCATTGCAAATCCGAGAGTCCTTTGGTACCTTAGCAAATTCTCAGTCACCTATTGGAAGTCTCAAAGTTAGATTCCCATTGTAAAGAAATTACTCCCTTTTTATTTTATTCTTCTAACTTTTAGATTAAAATGCAATACTTTTACATCTTTATGGGGCATAGTGCAATATGTCAAGAGATGCATATAGTGCTAGCTGATCCAGCCAACAATCCGCAACCCTGCCTCCCCACCCTGTCTCTGCTTTGGGAGCCCACCAGCTGTTCTCTAGCAGTTCTTTCTATAATATGTAACACAGCGAAGATAAAGCTCTTCCAGTTGGGCCAGCACCTAATTAGACTTATTTTAATTGCCTACAAACGGATGCTAATTTTAGCACAAGTCAACATTTTCACCCATTTAATTCAACTTCCATGACAGGTCAAGGTGCACTCAACTTCCATGACAGGAAAAGACCTTTTTTTCTGTTTCTTTTCTTTCTGCTCCAGGAGCCTTCCTCTAAGATTCTTCCACATTTTTCTGCTCATGTGAAGACTCGCTCTGGCCTGACCACCAACAGCACCCCCACCAAAGTGCAGAAGGGCACCTGCACTTCCTGAGAAGAACGGAGCAAGGGGCAGTCAGAGCCCATCCCCGCCCGTCAGCTGTCAGACCTCACGCTGAGGTCTGATGTTCTCTCTCTCCTCATTTAAACATAGAGCTACAGGCTGCCTGCTCAGTCCTTCAGGTGGTGGGTTCAGACCAACAGAAGATTACTTTCGGAATCCGCTCTTGTTACACTACAGCTCCGTAGTTGTTTCCTTCTTATCAAGTCAACCTTTCCATGAGGTCAGGAGCCAGGCTTGCTTTACTCACTCTTCTATCCTTGCCCAAGAATAGCCAGTGATGGGTAGACATTTCTAGATTACCATAATGAACCAAATTGGACAAGTCAGTCATCGTAGAGTCAAATCACAACATGTAGGAGTGGGCATTCGGCAGGCAGTTAAGATGATGATGAGGATGCCCATATTCCTTATTGAATGCCTGGGTTTGAGTCCTGGCCCCATTCCCCATTCCAGCTTCTTGCTAATGCACACCTTGGGAAGCAGCAGGTGATGGATCAAGTGGCTGGGTCCATTCCACCCACGTGGGAGACCTGGATGGAGTTCCTGGCTCCCAACTTTGGCCAACTCCAGCCCCAGCTGTTGCACATATATGGAGGAATAAACTAGCAGATAAACAATTCTCTCTCTCTCTCTCTCTCACACACACACACACATACACACTTTCTTTTTCCTTCTCAACTAAATGAAACATTTTAAAACCCAACTCTTTAAAAAAAGCAATTTACTACATTCAATTGTAGCCCATCTAACCTGGTCATCTATGTCAAATAAACCTGTTTCCTTCCCAAGGCCTTTTTTAAAGATGTAAACCAGTCTCTATTTAGTGATGATTTTATTTTTCTGAGACCTAAAGACAAATAAGAATATCTCTTTTCAGGATCACTCTTCACCTGCCAGATAGAAGAATCAATCAGATAACTTCCTTCCTCATGTTCTAGAATTTCAAATAGTTGCAAACATGAGCTATGGAGCCAGACTGCTTGTTAGATTTTAATTCAGCTGCTTTATGCTGTCACATTGGATGAGCTCCTTTCAGCCTGTTTCCACATCTGTAAGATTCAAATAATAATGGCTTCTAATCCATTGGGTTATTGTGAGGGACGCATGAATCTGTGCACAGACCTTAGTGCAGTACATGTACCATTAAGTATTCAATAAATAATAGCTGTTATTATTATTATTATCATATAACTTTGCCCCAGTTTGGTAAAACAGCTTCATCTCAGCGTGTTGTTAGGGTACTTGAAACACTCCCGGAAGACAATTTTACAAGACCCCCTTACACTCAGCTCCCTCCAAAAACAATGACTTCTCTTCCAATGTGGCTACTCATAGGAGCGTATCAAAAAGTTCATGGAAAATAAGAAAAAGGATAAGCCCGTTTTGGTGCAAAAATGATGAAATCATGCAGTTTTTTCATATTACACATGCTCATGAACTTTTTTGAAGACCTTTTGTATCAGGGATTTCAAAAATTTTGCACCAAAATAAACCTATCTTTCTTTAAAGATTTATTTGTTTGAGAGGCAGAGTTACAGAGAGAAGGACAGATTTTCCACCTGCTAGTTCACTCCCCCAAATGGCTGCAACAGCTGGGGCTGGGCCAGGCCGAAGCCAAGAGCCTGGAACTCCATCTGGGTCTCCCTTGTGGGTGGCAGGGGCACACATAATTGAGCCATCTTCTGCTGCTTTCCCAGGCTCATTAGCAGGGAGCTGGATTGGAAGCAGAGCAGCCGGGACTCAAGTCTGCTGCCAATATGGGATTTAACCTGCTGCGCCACAACGCTGACCCCAGAAACTTATCTTTTAATTCCATTCCCATGAACTTTTTGATGCACCCTCATAGGTAATGCCCCAGCAACTATTGGTCTTAATGGGCTCAGTGATGCTTCTTGAGGTTGCAGTATCAACCAGAAGTACAAGAATGCTGTACCATTTTTGGAGCTGCTTCTCTAAGTCTCCTTCCACCCTGACATCTATAGCTGAGTTTAGACTCCAAGGACACAGGCTTCATCTGATTGCACAGAGAAACAGTGAGCCCGTCTGCCCAGGCCAAGAGATGATGGTGGCAAACGGGCTGCAAGAATCAGGCTAGATGCTAGTTCTGGATCTGGACACCTCCCTCCCTAGAATGCCAAGCCCCATCCGATCTAAGCTTCCCTCAGTGCTGCTGGGTATTCTTGCAAAGAAACTTTTGGCTGCAAAGGAGTTTTAGACCAAAGCTAAGGTTCTTTGTGGTTTTGGTTCCCAGAGATTGGAAAGCAGAGGTGAGAAGCTGGGCTGGGCTTTATTCTCAAATAAAGAATCAACTGCAGGTCTAGGTGACCGGTCTAGGAAGAAGAGACATGAAGGTAACCATTTGTTTTAGGAAAGCAAGTCTGCCACTTCTGGGCAAGGGAGCTTGGGAAAAAGAGTGGACTGGATGATGAGAGACTCTTCCAGAAAGCAGTTAAACGGGCCTGGACCAGTTGGTGCCAACAATGAAAAGGAAAACCTAGCCGACAGCCGGCCCAGTGGAAAAACACTGCAAAACACTGGCAGGCTGGCTGGAACTGGGGCAGAGAAGAGGGGAGAGCTTCAGCAACGCCACAGTTCTAAACGTGGGAGGCTGATGGGATCCCAGGGCTTGGGGAGGGCCTGGGGATGAGCTGTTGAATGATCAGCTTCTGCATTCGATGCCATCCGCCTGCACAGACCCAGTCAGCAGCAGGTGCCTGGGATTCGGAGGGGCAGAAAGAAGTTGGGCGGAAACTCAGATCTTGGGGTGCCGCCTACCCTGTCACAACGCTGTGGGAATGGATGTGCCCTCCGAGGCAAAGGGTGTGGAGGGAAAAGGGCGCACGCTCGCCACCCTTAGCTGACGAAGCCACTCTCAGGGCAGAGGGGGAATGGGGAAGGGAGGGAGAAAAAGTAATATAAGAAGGAAGATGTGTTAACTAAGTTTCCCCCAAGAAACAGAACAAACAAGAAGATGAGAGAGCGAGATAATTTATTTTAAGGAAATGGCTCACAGAATCAGGGGAGCTGCAAAATCTGAACTCAAGACCCAGGGCAGAGCTGACATCGCAGCTCAAGGCTGAAGCCCGTGGCCTGTCGGGCTGCCCCTGGCACAGGGGAGGTTGGTCCTGGTTGGATTTGGGGCTGCACCTGTTCGGGCGAGGCCCATCCACACTCTGGGGGTTGTCTGCCTTACTCACAGAGCACTCAATTTAGTGTTCATCTCATCCAAAACCACTCTCAAAGGAACATCTTGACATCTGGCCAGATGTCTGGGAGCCATATGGCCCGGCCACGCTGGTAAGTAAAATGAACCACCCCCGAAAATGAGGACATAATCTCCAGGAACCAAGGACAGGGCTTTAAGGCAACAACAACTGGACATGAATGAGGTTGCCAGGGACTGGGAAGGGAATGCCCACTGGGTTCTGCATCATGGCTAACCACACCTCTCCTACTACTACATGCAAAATGCTGGCTAAGAGCACAGGTTTGAGAAAAAGAAAATGCTGTAAGCCCGTCCTGACTCAGACATTACAGTGACTGTGCACAAATCACTTTCCCACTGTGGGCCTTAGTTTCTCCGAAATAGGAATAATTATATCATTTAATGAGAATGCATGAGCATTAAGCATTTTTGTGTGTCTAAAACATACTAAGCATTTTAAAAAGTATAGCTCATCTCAGTATTAATATTGTCACCATTGATCTTGATCATTGTCAATGTCATCTATTCCATATCCCAAGGACATAATTAGAGGAGAAGGATTAAGGACAGAATGAATTAAAGAGTAAAGGAGAAAGGGGCAACGTTGTAGCACTGCAGACTAAGCATAGATTAAGCATTCCATATGAGCGCAGGTTCGAGTCTTGGCTGCTCCACTTCCAATCCAGCTCCCTGCTGATGTGCCTGGGAAATCAGCAGAAGATGGCCCCGGTGCTTGGGTCCCTGTCAACCATGTAAGAGACCTGGATGGAATTCCTGGCTCTTGCCCTCGTCCTGGCTCATCCCTGACCATTGCAGCCATGTGGGAAGTGACCCAGTAAATGGAAGATCTGTGTGTGTGTCTTGCTGTAACTCTGCCTGTTAAATAAATAAACAAATAAATCTTTTAAAAAGTGAAGACTGAAGGAGAGATTAAAAGAAGCAATGGCGGTAAGGAAAAATGCGTGTCTGCATTTATTGATTGTAGACCTGGTGTTCCACACTGGTACCTGCTTCTTCTTTTTTTTTTTTTGACAGGCAGAGTGGACAGTGAGAGAGAGAGACAGAGAGAAAGGTCCTCCTTTGCCGTTGGTTCACCCTCCAATGGCCGCCACGGCCAGCACGCTGCGACAGGCGCACCACGCTGATCCGAAGCTAGAAGCCAGGTGCTTCTCCTGGTCTCCCATGCAGGTGCAGGGCCCAAGCACTCCCTGACCACAGCACTCCCTGACCACAGCAGAGAGCTGGCCTGGAAGAGGGGCAACCGGGACAGAATCCGGCGCCCCGACCGGGACTAGAACCCGGTGTGCCGGCGCCGCAAGGTAGAGGATTAGCCTAGTGACCCGCGGCGCCGGTGGTACCTGCTTCTTAGACCAAGAAACGCTTGATTCATTCCTCCCCTTTTATAAGCAAGAAAGCATCCTCAACACCAATACGCTGGCCTCTCCCAACTCACGGCTCCATAGCAGAATCAGAGCTAGAGAGAAGACCCATCCCCTCCCCTCCCTTGTGCCTCCGTCTCCAGATCAGCACACACTCCCAATCCCCACGGCTTAGCCCTAGGATTGTGCTGCTGCGTTTCCTAGAAAACTTCCAGTGAAAACGGCAGTCACAGTGAAGAGCACTGCCATCTCCTCGCTTTTGGTGTCCCCTGAATGTGGGCAAGCACACAACGGTTAGGCTGTTGGTAAGGGTAACTGGTCCTGATGACCACACACGAGGCTACAACGTGGACTGTGGCAAATGCGGAGCAGGTGTGGATGCTCACACAGGGCAGACATGTGCCTCCTGCCTTTCACTCAGAGTTCCCTGACAGTCAAGCTGCTGTCGTTTCTTCCTGCAGTCCAGTAAAACAGGGGTTAATGACTTTGTCCAAAGAAACAAAACAAAAAAAACTCAGATCCAATTAAAAAGATCTCAGAAACAAGTCAGGCACAAAGAGTGTTCCAGAAACTCTACAATTGAATTCTTTTCATTGATAAATGATCCTGCCATTGCTGTAGATAGGGTAACATATCTAATTCCTATAATTCTATATCTTTAAATGGAGCCTGCAGGAGATGCCTTGATGGAAAGGAAGATCAATGGGACTAAAAGGAACCCATTCCACTTCATTCCCTCGCTCGGAATTCAATTTCTCACCAGTGACTCCCATGGCTTTCCTCCTCCACCCGTGCCTGAAGCCAAGTCTCAACTCTCCGACCCCAGAGAAGATCAGAAAGCAGCCAGTGGATTCATCAAACACTGACTTAGCAAAGGCCTCCACCGCCCCCTCAAGGACCATCATCCTCTGGAATTTTGCAGCGTGTTCTCCGTTTGGAAGAGAAAGAAATAAAGAAACAACCAGAAGGAGAAGTGGAGAGATCACAACCCCAGAGAGTTCACACCAAGAGGACATGCTTTTGTATTATAAAGTGCAACCATACTTGTTTTATGGCAAGACTTGGTCATTTAAAAAAATAATTATTTTATATATGCATATATGTGTATAGGCGTGTGTGTGTGTGTGTGTATACACATAGGCTGAGACCAAAACCAGGAGCCAGATCTCTCACGTGGGTGCCAGGAACCAAATTACTTGAGATACCACCTCTGGCTCCCAAAGTCTCCACTAGCAGGTAGCTAGAGTCAGGACTAACAGCCAGGCACATGTTTCGAAAATTATTTATTTATTTACTTGAAAGGCAAACAAATTTGAGTGACAGAGAGAGGGAGAAGGTCAGAGGTTAAGAGGGAGAACTGCCATTAGTTGATTCACTCTTTAAATGGCCACAATGGCTGGGACTGCTTAGGCCAAAGTTAAGAGCCAGCAACTCCATCCAGAGCTCCTGTGTGAGTGGCAGGGGCCCAAGGACTTGGGCCATTTTCCATTGCCTTCCCAGGTGCACAAGCAGAGAGCTGGATCAGAAGAGGAGCAGCCAGCACTCCAACCAGCACTCCAACATGGGATGCCAGTAGTGAATTAACCTGCCATGCCACCACATCGGCCCCCAGATAGCCGGAGACATTGAACCCAGGGGACAATGGACATCTCAACAGGAGAGATGGAGGGACACGAGACAGTGACATAAGCACAGAGGAAGGGAGAGTCAAGTATAACTGGTACCTCCTGAACTCCATGTTACCCCACCATGGCAACCATCATGCAAAGATGTGACCTGCGTGGGAAGAAGGGGTGATTCCTTCCCCACCATCACTCCCTGCAGTCCCCCATGGAAAGAATGTTCTCAGTCTCTGATCTCTGGCTCTGCCGATTGAAAGCCCCAGATCCAGCTGGAGTTCTACTAGAAGTCACAGCTGCCTTCTCCTTGGCTTACGTCTCTCCTGACTGTGGGCAAGCAGACAACAAAAACAAAAGTTAGGCTTTGGTCAGGGTTATTGGTCCTGATAACCATGTGCTAGGCTATGATATGGGGTAGGAATGGTGCATCTGGAACCCAGGGGGTCTGCGGGTGTCTGTTGGGGCTTCCTGCACCCTAGGATAACTGTGAAGGGACCTTCTGCACAACTGTGGCCTAGAAAGTCTCAGGCCCTGTGAAGAGGAAGGGCCAGGCTATCCCGTGGGCTACCAGCTTCAACCTCCAGAGGCGCTTGCTGAGATAAGAGAAATATAGAAATGTAGGCATCCCAGTAGAGGGAGCAGGGTCTTGGGGTCAGTTATAAGACGATAGACCACAGCAAGTTCTGTCCTAAGGATTTTAAGGAGGCGGCGGCTGGCTAATATTCTGAAGTCATTTGGAATACTTTGATGTTCGTGGAGACTTCATTAGGTCTGAGGAGTGCGAGGGGAGAAGTACGTCGTGCATCCTGTCTCACTTCTTGCCTGTCGTTCTCTCTGGCTTTGCTATGAGAAGCAGCTTTGCACAGGTGTAGTAGAGCACCTTGTTTCAGCTGCAAGCAGTCACCTGGGGTCTTGCTCCTAAGAGAGGAGCCACTGAGAACCGCAGTGCTGCCAGCTCAGACCCCAGGCACGTTCCTGGCCACTCTTGATGCCGCCCTGGCCCCCAAGAGTCACCCACAAGGAGTGGCAGGGCTCATCCTTATAGTCTCATTTCAGGAACCTTTTCCTGGTTCCCTCTTCTAGTCAGGCGTGTTTGGACTTGGACAGCAACCACATTTCTAACCAGGAAGTGTAGTCCTAGTTGTTAGCAAGAACACACACACACACACACACACACACGCATGCACACACATTTTCTTAATGTAAGAATACAAAGATTTGTGATGGCTTTAAATTGGCCTATTTTCTGTAGCGAAGTTTTATGCACACATTCACACAAAGTATCTTAAAAATAAGTTGACAAGGTGTGAAACTGCATCTCATTTACCATAGAATGAAACACCTTAATGATACTCTTAGAAATAATGCCTCTCTGAATTGTTTTTTTAGTGTTTAATGTATGTTATTACCACAATTGTCGTCTGTTTTTCAGAAATTCTCTGCAAAATCTATTTTTGTTGCTGTAAAACCAAACTCAAAGAGCAGAGATGGCTGAATGCATTGTTAACAAGCATTTTGAGACCCTTTTAGGGTTGCATCACTCAGCCAACTTGTGAATACAGAGTTACAAGATATTTAAAAGCTGTGAGATCCACAGAACACCTTCAAGACTAAGCTTAACTTAGAACCACAACGAGGCCTAACCTTGGAAGCTTGGCTGGCTGTCTAGGACCAAGAGATTTATATCCATGGAGCCAACAACAAAGCAAATCACTAAGACGTGATTGTGATATTAATCAGGACTAATTTTTCAGTCTACGGGACTGAAACACAATTCAAACTAACACCAGCCAAAAAGAAAGGGCTAGACAGGAGAGTGGCCAACGAGGCCGTGAGTTCCAGCACACTCGGACCTAGGAGCCCAAAGGAAGGCGCGAGGGACCCTCTCCCTCTTGGCTCTGCTTCTTTCAGCAGGAAGACAGCAAGAAGCTGTGTCATCTCCGTAGATCCCAGAAAATCCCAGAGAAGGACTCTGATTGGTCCTGCTTTAGTCCCACGCCCATGCCTTAGTCCAGTCAGTGTGGCCTGGAGGATGGGGCATCACAATTGGTTAGACTCAGACCACAGGTCCATACTTGTGGCTTGGTGGAGAGAGCACCAAGAGTGACAGTTTCAGTGGTACCACATGGAGTAGGAAAAGGGACATTTCCCTAAGGAAAGGGAGCACTCGAGGAGGATAGAAGGGAATCCAGGCAGACAAATGGATAAATACCTACCCCAAACCCCAATTTGCTAATTGTTTTCAACTTACACTTAACCTTTATCAATTTCTCTTGGTCCCACAAAACAATGGAAAAGAGATTTACCTACAGCCATACAGACACGTAGACAAAGGAGTGAAGAGCGACGCAGAGAATGCCCTGAAATCCAGCAGTTGGCACTATCACAGAGAAACCTCTGCTTCTCTTTGTGAAGGAGCCAGGTTTGAGGTGATGAATTCCAGCAGAAAAATCTCTCTTCTTCCAGGGATATTCAGGGCAAGGGAAGTGAGGTTGGCTCATGTCAGGCAGGGCTCAGAGCAAAAGCTCGTGGCACCACCACCCCAACCGATCCAGGGGGCATGCCTGCCTGGTGCAGCCCAGTGTGGCTGCCCTACCAGGTTCCCTTCCTCCATCGGTACACGGAGTCCATCAGACAGTTGTTCCCTGGCTGCACCATCTTCTCGTCCTGTGGGTTTGACACCCAGCTCTGGCTCCTGATTCCAGCTATTGCAGACCCTGGGAGGCAGGGGTGAGGTTCTAAATAGTCGGTTTCTGACATTCACCTAGGAGACCTGGATTGAATTCCTGTCTCTCAGCGTCACTGTGACCCAGCCCTGCGCTGTTGCAGGCATTTGGGGAGTAAACTGGCAGATGGGAATTCATTCTCTGCCAGTCTGTCTTTCTCTCTGTGTGCCTCTCTGCTTTTCAATTAAATACAGTTTTCATTTTTTAAAATTTATTTATTTATTTTAAAGGCAGAGTTATAGAGAGGCAGAGGCAGAGAGAGAGAGAGAGAGAGAGAGTGAGAGAGAAAGGGATAAGTCTTCCATCCTCTGGTTCATTCCCCAATTGGCCACAACAGACAGAGCTGTGCAGATCCAAAGCCAGAAGCGAGGAGCTTCTTCGGGGTCTCTCATGTGGGTGCAGGGGCCCAAGGACTTGGACCATCTTCTACTGCTTTCTCAGGCCATAACAGAGAACTGGACCAGAAGTGGAGCAGCCGGGACTTGAACTGGCACCCATATGGGATGCCGGCACTGCAGGTGGTGGCTTTACCCTCTATGTCACAGCACCGGCCCCTTAAATACATTTTTGAAAATACTTAAGTTCATAGAAAATAGAGTTAAAGGGTAGGTTTAGGGATGGCCATTGGGTACAGTGGATTACACCATTACTTGGGATACCTGTTTCCCATACTAGAGCATCAGTTTGAGTCCCAGCTACTCCACTTCCAATCCAACCTACTGTTTTTTGTGTGTGTTTTTGTTTTGACAGGCAGAGTGGACAGTGAGAGAGAGACAGAGAGAAAGGTCTTCCTTTTTCCGTTGGTTCACCCTCCAATGGCCGCTGCTGCTGGCGCACCGTGCTGATCCGAAGCCAGGAATCATGTGCTTCTCCTGGTCTATCATGTGGGTGCAGGGCCCAAGGACCTGGGCCATCCTCCACTGCTCTCCTGGGCCACAGCAGAGAGCTGGGCTGGAAGAGGAGCAACAGGGATAGAATCCGGTGTCCTGACCGGGACTAGAACCCGGTGTGCTGACGCCGCAGGCGGAGGATTAGCCTATTGAGCCGCGGCGCCGGCCCCAACCTACTGTTAATGCACCTGGGGGGCAGCAGTTGATGCTTCAAGTACGTGAATTCCTGCCACTCATGTGGGAGACCAGGATGGAGTTCCTAGCTCCTGGCTTCAGCCTGGCCCAGCCCTTTGCTGTTGTGGCCATGGGAATGTGAACTAGTGGATGGAAGAACTCTCTTTTTCTCTGTTTTTCTGTCATTCTAACTTTCAAATAAATGAATAAATCTTTGAAAGATACTTTGGTACAAAAATTTTGAAATGCATGCAGAGTTTCTTGTTTTTTGTTTTTATAATCTGCATTTTCCATGATATTTTTGAAGTCCCCTCTTTTGCACAGATTTCACTTTTTGATACCAAAATGAGCTTTTGTTTTTAAAATATTCATTTAAGAGACAGAGGGAGAGAAAAACAGATGGAGAGAGAGAGAGAGAGAGAGAGAGATCCCATTCATCCAATGGTTTACTCCTCCCATGCCCACAACAGACAAGGGTAGGAAGCAAAGCAAAGTCAGGAAGACAATTCACATATCCCACGTGGATGGCAGAAACCCAATTACTTGGTCTCATCCCCACTGTCTCCCAGGGAAAGCATTAGCTGGGTGCTGAGAATTGGACCCACGTAGCCCACTAAGGGACATGGGTGTCTCGATTGCTAAGCTAAATACTTAGCAATCAGATTCTTGAATTTACCTTTTAATTCCACTTACCTTTTAATTTCCACAGAGTTTTTGAAGTGCCTTTGTGGTTTCAAGGAAATTGAGTCCCATCCTACTAATTCCACAATTCTGTCTCCGTGGCATCCCAAATTCTCATCCTGTTCTCAAAACTCTGGTCTTGCGCCTTTCGTCTTATCTCCCTCTACTTTCCTTCGAAGACACGGTCCTTTAAATGTCTGTCCTTCTACCAGCTTCTACATCTCAGACTGTGACTCTGTTTGCGTCATTCCCTTCTGCACCAAAATTCCTTCTTCAGATGTAGCTCTAAAGCCTCCTTCCTTGCACAACTCCCATGGCCTCTGCAGTAGGATGCACTTTATATTACCAGTGTTAGAATCGCTAGTGGAGGAATCGGGCTCACTCATGGAACTTCCAAGTGTACGACTTCTCTGCTTGTCTTCCTGATATCCTGCTTTTGCTTTGAGAAAATGATTTCACCTAACTCCAACCAGAAAAAAATTAATACATGTCCTGGGTCTAGAGAAAGTATAGCCTTCGGGATTTTTGTAAGACTTTGGGATGGAGAGAGAACTTTGAATGTGCCATGCAAAATATGAGTCTTATTCCCGTGAGCTGAGAGATGCAAATTTATGTGACTCTATGAATCTCAAAACAACATGTAAAATATGTGAGGATCTGATGCTATCAGGGTTACTGGTTTGAAATTTGGGGATTTTGCTGGCAGACATGCATAAACTACAGTACCTACTGACAAGTAACATTTATTAGAAGTTTGCTGTACAAAAAAAGACATGAACTATATTCTCAGGGAATCCAGTATACAAATAAATTTTTAAAAATTGTGAGTCTTGTAGGAGCGCACACTGGTGAGTAGAGCTTAAGAAATATGTGAACAACTTCTACATTTGCTTTTCCTTTATAGAATTGCTTAGTTCATTTTATGAACTTAATCAAGGTTCATTTTTCAAATTCCCTACCCAAGAGTTTCCTTCTTGTTGGGATTCTAAATCACAGCAAGCTGTTTCCAAAATTTCCCTATTGGACACCTGGGATTTACAGATATCTTTAAAAAATTTTGTTTTGGGGCTGGCACTGTGGCATAGCAGGTAAAAATGTCGCCTGCAGTGCCAGCATCCCATATGGGCACCGGTTCGAATCCCGGTAGCTCCACTTCCAGTCCAGCTCTCTGTTATGGCCTGGAAAAACAGCAAAATATGGCCTAAGTCCTTGGGCCTCTGCACCTGTGTGGGTGACTGGAAAAAGCTCCTGGCTCCTGGCTTTGGCAGCTCCAGCCATTGCAGCCATCTGGGGAGTGAACCAGCAGAGGGAAGACCTCTCTCTCTCTCTCTCTCTCTCTCTCTGCTTCCGCCTCTCTGTAATTTTGCCTTTCAAATAAATAAATCTTTAAAAAAATTTGTTTTGAAGAGAAACAGTTTCTCCTTACCATCAGATTTCTCAAGTGTCCCTCCCCCACTTCACCGTGTCACCCCCAAAATCTGGCCTCTGGCCTCACTGCCTAAATGCCCTTCACCCAAGTCCTCAGCGTCAGCCATTGGTAAACCTCATGAGAACATTTTTTTTTTTTGGACAGGCATAGTGGACAGTGAGAGAGAGACAGAAAGAAAGGTCTTCCTTTGCCGTTGGCGCACCACGCTGATCCGAAGGCAGGAGCCAGGTGCTTCTCCTGGTCTCCCATGGGGTGCAGGGCCCAAGCACTTGGGCCATCCTCCACTGCACTCCTTGGCCACAGCAGAGAGCTGGCCTGGAAAAGGGCAACCGGGACAGAATCTGGCGCCCTAACTGGGACTAGAACCTGGGGTGCCTGCGCCACAGGCAGAGGATTAGCCTATTGAGCCGCGGCGCCGGCCATGAGAACATTTTGACTTCTCCGTGGCATTGACATTGGAAGCCACTTTCTTGCTTTCAAAGCGTATCCTCAGGTGTCAGTGACCACCAACCTTGCGTGTACGTACGTTCTTCTCGCCCTTCTTGCTCCATCTCCTCCCCAGACCTGCTCTCCATCTTCCCTGGAGGTGAGGCTCCCTGCGTAGTCCCTGCATCGTCTCCCTCCACCTTCTGCGATGCAAACTTGGCTCTCCCCAGATTCAGCCTCCTCTGTGCCGCTCGGCACTGGACACCCACTTCACTCGTTGTCACCCGCAACACCTGCTCTTCCTGCAACGCCCCCACCTCGGGAAGCACACGCTCTGCAGCCACCCTGTGTCTGCACAGACCCTGCTCCAAGATCGCTCACATCAGCCCTGGCACGAGTTCTTCCTTGCTGGCTCTCTCCCTGCCTTTGCCTGTGCCTGGGGCACTCCGTGACTTCTTGCCAGTGGCTTGTCGCCTCCCGGCTGGTCTCTCTGCTTCCCTTCCTCCCCTGCCCGTCTGCCCTCCCTCTGCTGCCAGGGCTTTGCGTCTCACCTGTGATCAGAATCTAACTCCCCTGCACACGTTCCCCACGTTGCTCATCCCAGCACAGAATCAGTCCCTGCCCCCCGGCCCTGCCTCCTCTGTGGCCTCTCACTCACCACACTCTGCGACCCAGCGATTCAGAACTACGTGCACTTCCCCAAATGCAGGAGCAACCTCAGCTCCATTCCCTCTCACGTCTGCCGTGTCCTGTCCAAAGCTCCCACCCTGCCGGTCTTCCTGGCAATCCTCCACTTACACCCCAGGTCTCTGCCCACTTGCTGCCTTTTCTAACACATTCTTCTGCTCTCTCCACAGTCTTAGGTTCTCCTTCCCCCATGTTTTCAGTGTATTTAATGCATGACAATAACAAACTCTCCTTCAGTAAATATCAATAATCAATCAACGATAGCTGATCTTTGTTGAATGCTTTCTGTGTGCCGGGCACCATCAAGTCACTTCAACACTTCTAATCATCACAACTCTATGGAGCAGGGATGATCAGCGTTCCCATGTTATAAATGAGGACACCAAGGCGCTCAGCATGGTCACACGGGGGCACGTGGCAGAAGTGGGATGCGGAGCCGGGTACCCCGTACGAGAACCCTCTTCACTCCACGGCCTCCAGTAGAGCGATCGTGTTCTGTGGCACTTCCTCCTCAGCCTGTCCATGTTTCCTCGGATGCCCTTTTTTATTTTTATTTATTTTTATTTTTTTTTTTATTTTTTTTTTTGACAGGCAGAGTGGACAGTGAGAGAGAGAGACAGAGAGAGAAAGGTCTTCCTTTGCCGTTGGTTCACCCTCCAATGGCCGCCGCTGCAGCCGGCGCACCGCGCTGATCCGATGGCAGGAGCCAGGATCCAGGTGCTTTTCCTGGTCTCCCATGGGGTGCAGGGCCCAAGCACCTGGGCCATCCTCCACTGCACTCCCTGGCCATAGCAGAGAGCTGGCCTGGAAGAGGGGCAACCGGGACAGAATCCGGCGCCCTGACCGGGACTAGAACCCGGTGTGCCGGCGCCGCAGTGGAGGATTAGCCTAGTGAGCCACGGCGCCGGCTCGGATGCCCTTTTTTAAGTGTTCACGGGAGGTCCAGGCACACAGAGGTCCAGGCACACAGGCCTCAGGGCACGGTTGGGGAAGGAATGTATGAATGAATGAGGGAAAGGACGGGTGAATGAATCAACGAGGCAGGCGTCTCCAGATGCCTCCCTGGGCCTCTCTTGCTGGTTCCTCCCAAGTCTCAGCTCCGTTCTTTCTTCAGCATGGTGCATCCTCCAAGCTGATGAACCTTTTCAAACCTGTCATGCATCCAATGTGAACAGCCTTTAACAGCAAGAGTCAAGAGCCATCAGGCAAGTGATGGGAGCCAGCAACAGGGGGTCCTGCAGGGGGGCATCACAGCTGCTGCAGCTCCAGTGAGACAACCTTCCAGGGCATCAGTGGGCTCAGGCACTTTGCCTGAAAAAGAGTGGGGAAAGAGGCCATCAGGGGAAGAGTTTACACGTTGTCTCATCTTCCAAGCTCTTTCTCCCCCGCCCCACGAAGTTCTTGGCTTTGCTGATTTTATTCAGGATTCTTTTGAGAGGAAATGAATTGAGATGCCCTCCGTCCCTGTCGGCTTCCCTCTTGCCTGTAGAAAACCTTAGAGCGTGTCAGAAATGAGATCCCTGGGGCTTGCTCATTTCTCCACTCTACAGGGTTTTCAAAATGAGCATGGCCTGGAGTGATGACTATCTGGGGCTTTGAAATAGCAAATCGGTGCATCCCCAGATTCCAGAGCTAGGCTGCCTGCCGCTCAGTCTTGATGCTACCACCTACCGATCTGGACAGCGAGCTAGCTGTTGGCCACCCTATGCCTCTGTTCCCACATCTGTAAAATGGGGGTGGTCACGGCACACGTGTCATTGGGTACTTGAGGGAACAAAGCAAGATGATAAACACAAAATATTGACCGGATTGTGCGACACACAGCAAGTTCTCAATACGGTCTTACTTTTATGATTTTCATGAATAATTATAGTAATGAGTTCTTTTCATTAGTCAAAGGCACATAAGTACTGGATGTTGACAGACTATGGAGCCACATAGCCAGTGCAGTGGGAAAATATAAAAAGAACAAAGACAAAACACAAAGGCGAGAAGTTCCCCGGGGATACAGGAGCCAAGCAACTCTTCTGCCAAGAGGAATATTCGGGTCTTCTCAGTAGCTAAGTACATGCTTAGAATGCAGCTTTGTTTCAAGGAAACTCAGAAAACAGGCAGAGGGAGGGCATTTGGCACAGTGGTTAGGACACCTGCGTACCAAATTGGAGTGTCCGGTTCAGGTGCCAGCTCCTCTCCTGATTCCAGTTTGGGCGTTTTGAGGAGTCAACCAGCAGATGGGGGTTCTTGCTCTTTGTCTCTGTCTCTTTCTCTCTCTGCCTCTCAAAATTAATTAATTAATTGAAGTAAGTAAATAGGACCAGGCATTTTGTGCAGTGGTTAACCTGTCACTTGGGATGCCCACATCCCATATTGGAGTACCTGGGTTCAAGTCCCAGCTCTGCTTCCACTCTGCTTCCTGCTAATGCTCACTCTGGGAGGCAGAAAATGGGTGACCCAGGTTCTTGGGTCCCTGCTAGTCTTGTGGGAGACCTGGATGGAGTTCTAGGCTCCTGGTTTCAGCCTGACCCAGTGCTGGCTGATGCACGTATTTGGGAAGCAAACCAGTGGATGGAAGCTCTGTGTGTGTGTGTGAGTGAGTGTGTGGGTGTGTGTGTGTCTCATCTTTCAAACAAGATAAAAACAAATATGAGTTTTTAAAAAGTAACATCCTTTAAAAGATTAAATAAATACATAAATGTGCCAGTTTCATTTAGGAAAAAGAAAACACGTATCCTTGGTGTGGGTTTTGTGTGCCCTTCCAACGTGTTCAAAGCCATCTCTGACCTCTACTCATTAGTTGCTGGGAGCATTTCATGCTATGGTTGTGACAACCAAAGACAACCCCGATGTTGCCAAGTGCTTCCTGAGGAACCAAACCATCCCCGTTGAGATCCGCAAATCTATCAGATTTTCGTGAGCAACAGTCAATGGGAGCTAGGAGTGACGTAAAGGAAAGATAAAGAGAGCACTGAGATTCTCTCCATAAAGCCAGGGCCAAGCCCAGGTTCACCGTTCTCTGCAGGGGACCTTGGTCTTACCCCCTCTCTTTGGTCAGACTGTCTTCTCTCCTTGGCAGACCTGGGGGACTGGGAGTGGCCTTTCAGGATTGTGTTGGGGGCTTGTGGATCCCCTTTGACTGTAAGCCATCATTCCCATATAAAGAAGCATCATTGCCAACACCCGGATGGCAAGTGCTGTGTGTGACTGTGCCTCTGTGTGGACGATGTCACATCGGAGTCTAACATTGCCAGGTCGGATGGTTATGAACTTACTCCATTCCACAAATTTTCGCAGAGAACCTCTTCCACACAAGGTACCAGGCTGAGCTCTCCGGAGACCAAGGTTCCTACCTCAAGAAGCCTCAGTCACGCAACCATGTTCTCTGTGCACTGGACAAATCAACCCTCCACGTCCATAACACCCAAGAAAAATAAATAAAAATTGCATCTCAAGCTCCCATCTGGGAATATTGCCCTGAGTGAGTAGCCGGTGCTGGATGGTTCTGGGAACTCTAACTTAGCCTTTGAAATCTCTCAGAGGGAAGGAAGTGATTGAGCCAGTACCATGTGCCAGCCTCTCTCTCCTCAGGTTCTTTTAGCACTGCGAGGAAAGCGGTATTACCCAGTTTTCACTGATGAGGACACTGAGGTTCACAAACAATAAAATAATTTTTCCCAGTGTCATAGGGCAAGTGGTATAACATGACTTGAATTCGGATCGGTTCACCCAGGGCCTTTGTTGCTAAACCATGCAAGAAAGGTGTGCTTGGAAATGCCACTAGGGTGGAGGAAGTGGCATGCACTACTTAGACCCTCCGTTCCAGGGATGTGGACATTGAGGGAGGTGCCGTGCTCTCCCGTCTAGGTCCTTCACTTGGGAAATGGTCGGTAAGTGGCCATGGCATTGACCGCAGTCCCTGTTTTGGGGGTATCTAGGCTGACCTAGTGGGACCTAGACCCAGAGACCAGAAGGGGAGAGTTCTTGATTAAAAGAAGCCGTAGCAATGGATGTGCGAGTCTCTGGCTATCCAGAGCCCAGGTTTTCCCTTGGCTTGAAAGAGCACCAAGAACAGAACATCATTCCATGGCCAAGCGTCAGCCGGGAAAAGAAGCTCTTAGCAGAGCAGCAGAAGCAACACCATGGAGCAAATGGCATTTTGCTCACAGACCCAGCTGCGTGGGAACCTTGCTCATGGTCATCCTTGACAAATAACAGCTGTGTTATGATGTCACAGCCCTGTAAGGGATACCACAATGTGCTCATCTATTTGAGAGCCAGAGAAAGGCAGATTGATAACTTCATTTAATCAAATCTGTAGGATCCCGCTGGCTGATTCAGGACTCACCCAGGAGAGTAGAAGGAGTGTGGAGGAACATTGAGTCCCTTCCCCTGCTGGGTCTTACAGGCCTCATCAGTTTCTGTCCAACAAAACACTTTCATTTGGGTTATTAATATAAACACTCAGCAATTCATGAGGTTTAATTCTTTCTAAAACTGTGGCATGTTGGCCAGCAAGACTTGGCCGTCACACCTTCGGTTTAATTAACACGAGTGAGGGGAAGATGATCCTATGCAAATGTGGATTGTCAGCCAAGACACTCAGGAACAAAAGCCATAAAGGCAACCATCCGGCAGCGCCCCGACAGCAGTGTCCTGGGAAGAGGAACACTTAAGAGATCCGGACGCCATTGTCAAAGGTCCTTCGAGTCGTCTTAACCTCACACCTTTAGACCTTCCTCCGATCCTGTCTGTGTTGACCGGGTAGAAGCTGGGGGAGTCAGGTGAATGCCACAGTCCTCCCTCTGGTTCCAAATATTCATTTCTATCTCTTGATCTACATACATTCTGAGAAGTCACTGGGGCAAAGTTTTAAATGCTGAAGCTCAGAGTGAACAACACAGCTGGTGAACTTAGCCGACGCTGGGCTTAGGGCACTGGTAAGAAGAGGGTGCAGGATGCCCAGGCACAGTGCAGTGTGCTTGTGTTCTCCCTCCCTAGTCTCTGCCGCTCCCGCACTGAAGTTTGTAGTTAGTGATTCTAGCGCCCACATAGGCTGGTGGTGCCTGGAGACCGCTGGCCATTGGTTTGAAAGAAGCACTAAGGGAAATGTTAAGAGCTAACTCATTTCCAGGGAAGACTGGAGCGAGGATGAGCCAAGCCCAATACCAAGGTCTCATGTTGTATGGGGATAGTGGCTCTTGCCCCCCAGAGCTAGAATCTGTCCTGATCCATCTGTGCGAGTGTCACATGTGTGCTTTGTGAAAGTTTGCACAACCAACACTGCTCCGGGGCCTTTGTTTAATGAAGAAGACATAGTTGTTTAAAGGAGGGATAAATGACCTTGATCTTTGACCTTGAGCCCTAAAGAACTGTCAGGCTTTGAGCATGTGATATTCACATTTATGTGATAACAACTAACAGCGGTGATAGCTATTAACAAACAGGATCATGTGTGTGCAAATATGAACAGAAGCCCTGGATCTCTAAATCTACTGGGAGGAAATGAATTTGGAAAAGAGATTCCAACAGCAAGCAGAAGGACTCAGCACCATCAAAGTTCAAATCCCATCAGGGCCACAATGCTGCTCCCAATCTGAACAGGGCAGAAAGACCTGGGATATCAGTACCATCGCTCTTGTGCCCACATAGCAGTGTCTAAGCTGTTGGTTTCTCATGGCCTTGCTGATTTCTCTTTAATGTCTAAAGCCAGTCCCTCCACTTGTCACTGGATCCAAACCCTATTGCTTACCCAAAGATGTTGCTCTAGAAATTCTCTTCCTTCCCTCATATCATCAGTTTTTCTACTACTGGATGATTACCATGCATTTACAAGTATGCTATTATTCCTGCCGTTTCTAAAGCAACAATTCTCCTAATCCTACCTTTCCCTAGCCCTGGCTCCATTTCTTTGCTCTCTTTTGTATCAGATTCTTCAAAAGTGCTGTGTGTACCTAATCAAGCACTTTCTTCCTGTTCTCTCATAAACACTCCAATCAGGTTCTGCTACCAAAATTACTTGAATTAAAGTTAACATTCCTAACTCCAATGTTAAATCTTTCGTGCACCGGTTTCGTAGGTACCCACTCTCTTTGCTCACCCTCTCACCCAGTTACACCACTTTTAACTTTCTTTGATGGTCCTTCTTTTCTCCCCAACCTGTTAAAGTCGGAGTGGACCTTCTCACTATATACACTCATTCCCTTGATCTAACTCAGCTTCACTGTTCTAAATCCCACCTAGTCCCCAGTGACTCCCTAATTTATATCTCTAGCCCAGACCTTTCTCAACAGTTCTAGACCCTTGTATTCAACATCTCCGCATTGGTGATTAAACTCACCAGACCTTAGCTGCTGATCTTCAGACCTGTTTCAAGTGTTCCCTTTGCTATCTCGGTGGATGGCAACTCTATCTTTCCAGTTGTCAAAGACAAAAACTTTGAATTTAATTAGACCTCAGTGCCTTTCTCACACTACCTACATACACTATACCTGAAAACCTTGTCTTTCAAAATATAAGCATCATTTAATGCTCCCTATTACACCCATTTCTATCTTCTGGTCTGAGATACCATCATTTCTCTTACAATAACCTGCCACACCTACCCCTGCCTCCATCTGTGCATCCTCCAACCTAATTTCAATGAAATAATCGGAGGAACCCTGCTTTAAAAACCGAGAAAATTATTTAATAATTGAAAATCCATCAAGTAATTCATCACATAGCAGAACAGTGAGAAAAGTCAATATTCTCAGTAGATGCTAAAGAATCATTTGATAAAATTCAAAATCAATACTAGATTTTAAAAAGCTCTCAATGAACTCGGAATAGAAAGGAAATTCCTGGGGCTGGCACGGTAGTGCAGTGGGTTAAGGCCCCGGCCTGCAGCGCCAGTATCCTATAATTCAGCTCTCTGCTAGGCCTGGGTGCTTGGGCCCCTGCACCCACATGGGAGACCCAGAAGAAACTCCTGGCTCTTGGCTTCAGATTGGCTCAGCTCAGCCCATTGCTGCCACTTAGGCAGTGAACTAGCAGATGGAAGACCTCTCTCTCTCTGGCTCGACCTCTCTAGGTAACTCTGTCTTTCAAATAAATAAAATAAATCTTTTTTTAAAAAAAGGAACTTTCTTTAAATGTCTTCAAAACAAAGATAGCTACTAAAGAAACAAACAAAACACTGCACATGACAGCATCCTTTAATGACAGTGGAGAAATATTGCAATCATTCTCCCCTAAGACCAAGGACAAGGTAAGGATTCCACTCTGACCATTCTTTTCAGCATTGTACTGGAAACCCTAGCAACGTACGGAGACAGTGACAAGAAAGCCCAGGCTTCTGGAAAAACAATGAGTAAAAGTATTTTGTTCACAGATGACATGGTAGTGAATATGAAATTATTCCAAAAAGCTACAATCAGACTTAATAAGTGAATTCAACAGTTATTACATACAAAATGAATATGCAAAAATGATTATATTTGCAAAAGTTGAAAAATTAGATGAAAAACATATTATTTACAATAGCATAAAAATTAAATATGTACTAAATATCTAACAAAAGATGAGCAAGACCACTGTACTAAAATCTACAAAACGGCCGGCACCGTGGCTCAACAGGCTAATCCTCCGCCTTGCGGCGCTGGCACACCACATGATAGTCCCAGTCGGGGCACCGGATTCTGTCCCGGTTGCCCCTCTTCCAGGCCAGCTCTCTGCTGTGGCCAGGGAGTGCAGTGGAGGATGGCCCAAGTGCTTGGGCCCTGCACCCCATGGGAGACCAGGAGAAGCACCTGGCTCCTGGCTTCAGATCAGTGCGATGCACCGGCTGCTGCGGCCATTGGAGGGTGAACCAACGGCAAAGGAAGACCTTTCTCTCTGTCTCTCTCTCTCTCACTGTCCACTCTGCCTGTCAAAAAAAAAAAAATCTACAAAATATCATTGAGGAAATTTAAAGACCTTTTAAGATGGAGAAATATACATACATTTAGTGGTAAGATGCCAGTTTTGACCTAATTGTTCTGTGGTTCAATTCATTCCCAGTCAATACCATAACAAGATTGTTCTCTGGAAATTAAGAAGGTTTTAAAATTTATGAAAAGGCAAAGAACCTAGCATAATTAAGACAATGTTGAAGAAGGATAACCAAGTTTGAGGACTTTATACCATCAGATTTCTGGATGTAATATAAAGCTACAGCAATTAGGGTAGTGTGGTATGGGTTCAAGTGTAGGCAGGAAAATCAGTGTAAGTGTAAAAACAAGACCATACTCATAAAAGGAAAAATTATTAACTGAGTTTCATTAAAATATGAATATCTATTGATCAAATACATCATTAGATTAACTATTAGACAAGTACTAGACCAGAAAGAGATATGCTCAATACAAATGATCTTGCATCCAAAATATATAAAGAGCTACTACAAAACAATAACAAGACTTTTTTAAATAAGCAGAAGGCTTAAATAGCTATTTTTATAAAAATTCAATTCAAATGACTGGTAAGCATATGAAAGCTGATCAATAACATTATTCATTAGGAATGTACAAATTTTCATACTTACCGCAATGGTTAAAATTGTTTACATGATAATATTAAATATTGGTGAGAGTGTGGAGCCAATGGAACTCTTACACATTATGGAAGAAATTGAAATAACTGCAACTACTTTGGAAATACATACTAAGCTAAATATTTGCCTATCTATGGCTCAGAAATTATACTCCTAAATACAATACTCTAGGGTATATATATCCAAGAGAAATAATTGCATATGTCAACCAAAATACACGCACAAAATATTCATAGTAGTCAAAAACAAGAAACAACCCAACCTCAACAGAATGGACAAATAGTAGTGTATCTATGCAATGCAATACTATGAATTAATACAAAGTAACAAGATTCTGCTACACACAACTGATCTCATAGATAAAATGATGAGCTAGAGTAGCCAGACACAAAGAATTGCATAATGTATGAATAACAGACTAAATTAATCTGTAATGATGGACGTCAGGAGAGTAGTTATCTTGGATAGTGGTGATGAGGTTATGGATTGGAATTGATAAGTGAATTTTCAGTGTTGCAAATGTCTTGTATCGGGGCTGGTGATGTGGTGCAATGGGTTAAAGCCCCAGCCTGCAGCGCTAGCATCCCATATGGGCACCGGTTCAAGTCCGGCTACTCCACTTCTCATCCAGCTCTCTGCTAATGCTCCTGGGAAAGCAGTAGAGGGTGGCCCAAGTTCTTGGGCCCTTGCACCCAAGTGGGAGACCCAGAAGAAGCACTTGGCTCCTAGCTTCACATAGGCTCAGCTCCGTCCGTTGTGGCCATTTAGGGAGTGAACCAGCTGATGGAAGACCTCTCTCTCTCTCTCTCTCTCTCTGTCTGTCTCTACCTCTCTCTCTAACTCTGCCTTTCAAATAAATAAAATAAATCTGTAAAGAAAAATAAAATGTTTTATATCTTGGTTTGGGTGGCAATCACAAAGGTGTATTAACATGAAAATATTCATAACGCTTCATTTACTGTAAATTTTGCCTCAAAAAGACAAAACAGTGGCTGGTGCTGTGGCGTAGCAGGTGAAGCCACTCCTGCAGTGCCAGCATCTCATATGGGTGCTGGGTTCAAGTCCCAGCTGCTCCTCTTCCGATCCAGCTCTCTGCTACGGCCTGGGAAAGCAGTAGAAGATGGCCCAAGTCCTTGGGTCCCTGAACCTACGTGGGAGACCCGGTAGAAGCTCCTGGCTTTGGATCAACGCAGCTCCGGCCATTGTGGCCACTTGGGGAGTGGACCGGCAGATGAAGGACCTCTCTCTCTCTGCCTCTCCCTCTCTCACTGTCTGACTCCACCTCTCAAACAAATAAAATCTTAAAAAAAAAAAAAAAAAGGCAAACATAACTAAAATGTTTACTGATTAGATTATATAATTTCTAGAATTCAGGGAGGAGAAGTGAATGGAGTATATATTTTAAAAACATTAAAGAGTTGATAAATGGAAAGTTCAGTGATGAGCCAATGAGAGTGCATTAAACTCTTCCATCCACTCTTTTTTTTTGGGGGGGGAAGACCTTAAATTTTCCATAATAAAAAGTTTAAACTAAACTGAAAATTTAATTTAAAATATATGTCAGATCCTTCTATCCTTGGTTTCAATCTTGCCTTGCCTGCCATCTCCTTCAGTCTGAGTGTGAGATTCCACGGCGGCTTCAAGACCCTTCGGGCTGTGTCTTCGTGGCCTCCCCCACTGCTGTCTTCCTCCCTCAGCCAGCCCAGCAACAGCGCCAGTCTCCCTCCTCAGGACTCCACCCGATTGCTCTCCCAATATAAGCCACACCTCCTTTGATCGTTGCTGAAGTGTCTTCTTTCCAATGAGACCAAACTGACCATATTTAAACCTGTAAGCCCCTCCCTGGAATTCTTGGCCCCCATTTACCCTGATAAATATTTTTCTTCTCAAGAACTAGCATCTTTCTAGCCTACTGTATAATTTACTTATTTATTATTCATTGTTATTTGCTTTTACTGTTTATTGCTTATTGTCCATCCTGACCCTCCCCACAACTCGCCTAAATTGTAAGCTCTCCAAAAGCAAGAATATTAATCTGTTCTGTTCACAAAAGCATTCTAAGCGCTTAAACAATGCCAAAGTTCCTGGTACATAATCTACACTCAACAAGTAACTTGTTTAAAAATCAATGGATGAAGAAAGATGCAGTAAAAAACTGATTCTGACTTGACCACTCGTGCATCTTAACTACAGGCAGAGAATGTGCTGGTCACACCACCATAATTACTTCTGGTTCATGTAAAAGCCACATTCTATGTTAAAACTGCATATGTCATGGAGCCAGCACTGTGGCATAATGGGTAAAGCCGGCGCCTGCAGTGCCAGCATCCCATGTGGGCGTCAGTTCAAGTCCTGGCTGTTCCACTTCCAATCCAGCTCTCTAACATGGCCTGGGAAAGCAGTAGAAGATGGCCCAAGTCCTTGGGCCCCTGCACCCGTGTGGGAGACCCGGAAGAAGCTCCTGACTGATTGGCCATTGCAGCCATCTGGGGTGTGAACCAGTAGATGGAGGACCCCTCTCTATCTCTCTCTCTGCCTCTGCCTCTCTAACTTTGCATTTCAAATGAAATAAATGAATCTTTAAAAAAAATTGCATATGCCAGTCTTCTGTGGTATAACCAACATATTAAGCAAAGTGCCAGTCATTGCCATTGCTCTACACATCTTAATGGGGGAACATTTTTAGAGCCTTGGGGAAGGGGAACATTTAGAGAGCAGAAGGCTGTAGCTCTGCTTCCACGTAGAGTCTCTGTCCCCACCAGGCTCAGGAGGACACTCCTTCTCCTGACCTTGATGCCCCATTGAATCGTTAAAACAAACTGTCAGTATCCAAATGTGAGTAGCCCTGTGTTTGATGAAAAGGCATCCCTAGTCCAGAGTCCCCACGTCCTGATGTGCCTGACCCTCGAGACATCAGGACTGAGGGACATCAGTGCAGCCCAGAACACTTCCAAAATGACCGATACAGACACCCGGCTGAACTCTCCTAAATATAGATTCACATGCAAATGATAGGAGATGGAGACCGAGAATTTGTGTTTCTAACAGCCCTCTAGACTATTCTAATTTGTGAATCAGTTTAAGAAATCACTATAGACTATTGTTTCCAGATACAGATCCTCAAATCATTTCTGCAGTACAAATGTGGCTCTTTTTATAATTTGGTACAGAATTTGCTTAGTAAATGCAATAAGACCTATCTTATTACACATACCAATGCCATCTCCAACCTCCATGCAAATGACACGGTAAAAGTACAAGAATCAATCTCATAACCCTTGGGCTTTCCTTGAGAAGTGAGTTCCCTTTTTCTGATGTATTACCTTGGTCTCTGTATGCAAAATAATAAAATGAAAAAGAGCAAAGCTCCTCACTTGGCAAGCAGCCAGCCCTGCCTCTGCTCCCTGGAGGTCGTTGAGTCCTATACCAGGGTCACACTGACAGGGGTGGGTTGGGGAGAGGCTTAGTGAATTTTATGATCCATAATAATAGTGCAAGTGATGCAGCTGAGATAAAAGGGCTAATCAAATTTCATGCTCCAAGGCATGAGCTGATTACTGCTGGGCCAAGAGGGAATTTATTCCCTGTGGTTCTGACAGGCACGGGGGCCCAGGTGCAGGCTGTGAGCTTCACACACTACTGACCACTTCCCAGAAAGGAGGAGCCAGGAGATCTGACACCACGGGCGTGGCTGCCCTGGCGTCTCAGGTTAAGGACAAAGGGATGCAAGAAGAGACGTGGTCCAGGCAAAAGAGAAAGACGGATGGGGACTGTATTCATGAACTTTCTGTCACTATAACAAAATACCTGAAACACGCTACTTCTGAAGGGAAGGGGTTTCTTTCGGCTCACTGTTGTGGAGGTTCACAGTGCAAGGTCAGGCAGGCCCTACTGGTTCAGCATCTAGAGATGGTGTTCCAGCTCACAGAATCCCAAAGCAGTGCAGGGCAACAAATGGTAAGTGTGCAAAGGGAGTGTGCGTCTGTCTATGTCTTTGTACTCACTTAGGAAATCACCAACACTGAATCGTGGGGGCTGTACCCCAACAGCTCAATCCAACCCAATCATTTCCCAAAGGCTCCACCTCCAAACACCATAACTGGAATTAATTATTATCCTCTCAGTACTATTAGCATAAGACTTTGGGAATGAAGTCTTCAAGACATGGGCCTTTGGGGACATTGACATCCCAACTAATAATCCAAACAATAGCAGGGACTAGGTGGAATGGACCTGAGAACGCCCTGGAGAACTTGGGGGCCCAGGCCTTGTCCAACACAGAAAAGCAGGAGAATCCTGAAACCCTCTGCTCCTTTCAATCTGGAATCTTAATTGCTATAAGAATCAGTCTGTGAAATCAGGATAATAACAGTACTTGTGAGGACACAGGTGGGCAAGATGGGACTGTGGGGCAGGATGTCAAGTGGTGTCCAAAAACCCCTAAGCTGACAACCCAGGAGACATCAGTGCACAGACCCTCGGCTGAGAGACAGCAATTCTTAGACTCAAAACATCTCCGGCCCTGCATCAGAAACATACACATGGATCCCAAGCCTAGAAACTTTTTAAGAGAACTCTAAAACCAGAGAAACACTAAGCCTAGTCATTAGTCGATCTCTAAAGCAAATCTCCGGCCCTAGAATTTGCATCAACAGGATGTGGCCTGTTTGACACCCTGAAACTGGTTTTCCCGGTGTCTGTCTAGAATATGGCTGAAGAAGACAGCGAACATGGAAGCTCCTTTTAGGAGCAGACTTGGGTGTTGAGATGTAGTTGCAGCACGTGAATAGCAGTCATAACTCTCCCCTGTCCCCTGACCCTCTGCAGTCCTGTGGAGGCTCCCAGTGGGAACTGAGACAAGACTAAGCTATGTCTTCTAGCACCTTCCTCAAGCCCACTCCAGGGTGTTGTTACTGAAGCATTTCCTTGAACACAAGCTTGATCCTCTTCCTAAGCAAATCCCGTTCGTTCTTTGGATCTTGGATCAAATCATCGCACCTCTACTCCAAAGTCTTTCCTAATCATCCCAGATCATAGTACATTCTCCCTGCACAGAATTCCTTGTAACTCTTTTATCTTTTTTTATTTTATTTATTTATTTTTTATTTTTTGACAGGCAGAGTGGACAGTGAGAGAGAGAGACAGAGAGAAAGGTCTTCCTGTGTCGTTGGTTCACCCTCCAATGGCCGCCATGGCTGGCATGCTGCAGCCGGCGCACCGCGCTGATCCGAAGGCAGGAGCCAGGTGCTTCTCCTGGTCTCCCATGGGGTGCAGGGCCCAAGCACTTGGGCCATCCTCCACTGCACTCCCTGGCCACAGCAGAGAGCTTTCCTGGAAGAGGGGCAACCGGGACAGAATCCGGTGCCCCAACCGGGACTAGAACCCGCAAGGCTGAGGATTAGCCTAGTGAGCCGCGGCGCCGGCCTCCTTGTAACTCTTTTTAACAAGCATCAATATTCTGCATGGCAAAATGAACACATATAATTTATCTTAGAGGAAAGTGGTTGCATTTGGAAGACAGGACCTAGTAACACTATATGTTAACTGACAAGAGTAAGAGTTCATTATCTTCTCTAAGACTTAGGGTCCTGAGCTACTAAGTGCAGGCACTCACACTCTGTAGGGTAATTCTGAAGATTAAAACGATGTGTGCAAATCATCTGGCACACGGCTGGCATTTGCTACACTGACTATTCACACTTACTTAAATTTTCATATCCTGTTTTATATAGCTAACTAAAGTTTAAGCTATGGAAGGAGAGAATTCAGTCTTTCACATTTTCATATTCTTCACAGATTAACTTCCACAATAAGTGTTCACAAAATATTTGCATTTGGGAGTAAAGTCATTTTTTCTTCCACTGGTGTTTCTAATATGCTAGCACAGGAGAGCCAGCCTAACACTGTGTCCACAGCAAATGTAGTGCTTTTCAGGGAGCTCTGGGAACAGATGACCAGTGGCCACAGATAATGAAGATCCAGGGATGGAGTCTGTGACGCAATAATTAAAATAGAGCAAAAACTGAAATAGGGACCTGAAATCCTTCCATTTCCCAGTGGAAGTGCGAAGAAAATAAGTGAAAAGGGCCCCAAAAGGAAGTAGTACATCAGGTTCAAGAATGAGAGACCAGCAGTAGGAAAGACTTGCAAACGAAATCCGCTCTTCCGACTCAGGAGCCGAGTTTGTACCGGTGTCTATAGAATCAGACATTCCTTCCACTCTGACCACCCCAGATGAGACAGGAACCGACACACCTGGCTGAGGTATGTCCCCAAAGCTCTCTCCACGCTGATACAGACACATATTCTCTCTTTAAAAAAGGGAGAGAAAAAAAAGACCTTCCAGGCATACAGCCTGGTTTATTTTTGGACTTCTTTCACAGCAACCATGCTCTCTTTCTATTTGCCAAGAAAGGTGGAGAAAAGCTCTGGGCTTCCAACACAAAAGCAGAGAAAGGAGCTACGGCTGTTACACGGTGTCTGGGGACAGCAGGAGCAAGCAGTCACGTCTTCACTGCGGAGAAAACAATCATTTTCCATTCAACCATCAGCCACCACGTGACCCCTGGGCTTCTTCCTCTCAGTGGTTCAAGGACTTTTCTCAAAAGACTTTGGATGTAGCGGGGGAAAATGCTTTCCCAGGCCCAGCCCCGCTCTCCCGAGCCCAGGGTGGGCTCCCTGGGCTACCACTGCTGCCCCTCCCGTTTTCCCACCTTGACTGCTCCTTTGCTACCAGCATCGCGTTGTCATCCGCCTTGGAAAAGCCTCATAACTCACGTTGACAACATCGAGGCCATTAAGCCCACATACTTCAGCCAAACTGCCTCACTGCTGTCTCGGCTCCAGGTTATAAAGATTTCTCACAGCTCGCCCAGGACCCTCAAACACCAGACTTGATGGGTTGCCCTCAGATGGCCGCTTCCAAGACCAAAGCCATTTTTCACTCAAGCACTGTGTCTACATGGGCCTAAAGCCACTGCATAATAATTTTGACTGCGAACGCTCTGTAACATTATACAGTCAGGGCCCATTGCTCAGATCTCAACACTGATGGTCAGACCTAGCTTGATGATCACAAAACATATACCCATTCCATACACACATGGAGACATGAATGTCAATTCCCCTTACTCATGAATAAGGAAAGCCCACAGCCTATGGTGCTAGAATGTACTCACTGAGTTTATGAATGATCAGATGGTGTAAGTCAAGAGCTTAAATAGAAAGAGAAATTTCTGGAGTCTGGTGGAAGGGACACTTTTCCTGGAGCCCATAGCATTTGGGCTTTGCTGTTGAAACTACCAACTTTCAATGGCTCTTTGCCAACACCTGTCAGCTCCTTTTCCTTGACCCAACATCCCAACTTCCACCCATAAACAGACTAGCAGAAACTGAAGGATCGCATCAGCAACCAGTGATGTTTCAAAAGCAAAAGAAAGCTCATCAAAATTTGCAAATGCGTGTGATATTTTCCAAGGCATCTGCCCATTTTCTATGGATCTGCAGCCAAAGGTTACAATATGGGGCAGTCGCAATATCCTGTCTCTCTCTCTAGAGCTTGATGATGGCATTTGGATTAGGAAAAGCTGTGTGTTGTACAAACTAAACCTTAGAGATCTTAATGTGCACAGCTATGTACTTTGACCAAGGGTTCTCTTTGGTTATCAGATCCTTGGCATTTAAACATCTGATGGCCATGTCCATTTAAAATCAGCACTCACTGTCTGCAAAGTTGAATCAACTTCTGGCAATACTGAAAACGTTCTGTCCAATATGAAGTCACTAGCCACATTTGGTTGTTGAATACCTGACAGGTGGTTAACGAAACTAAGGAACTAAATTTTAGTTACTTTATACTTAAGTTTAGGCACAGGAGAGAAGTGGCTACCATATTGGATGGCACAAATCCTAAGAACTCATGGCATAGGATTGTGTTTCTTTCTCAGCATTTTCAAAGCCCCTGAATGATAACCAGGCCCCCAATGGCACATGGATGAAGAAAAGGAATTAAAACAAACTCGCATACATCAAATACGGACATTAGTGTGAGACAGCCTCTTCAGATAGAGTTTACAAAGGAAATGAACAGGTCTCACGGTTCTTGGGCCCCTCTTGGCAAGGTAAAGGCTACAAAACAGAAATCAAAGTGTGAAGAGGGGAGACAACCTGATGAAACTATTCTTGGAGAAAGTGGATGTTACTGCTGCCTTGGGATCTTCCTGTACTCAGCCCTGAGTTAGACAGGACAAAGGTAATGTGATCATGACTTTCTATAGACGAGAGAGAAAGGAAGAGAGAGAGGGTGAGAGAGAGAGCGAGCGAGTGAGCGCACGTGCTGGGGCCAGAGATAGTTAAATCCTGTCTAGAAAACTGCCTTGGAGAGCAAGGGACTGCCACAGCATGAGGCTGGGCGGAAGGACACAGTGGTGTGCTGTAAATATTTATAAGAACCAACACTCCGGACTGGGGGGGTGGGGGTGGGTGGGGAGCTCTTCTTTGTTTTGCTTTTTATTTGCCAATTTCCTGGGTATACATATGAGTCCTCCCACCATGGTCAACCTCCAGCTACCAATCGGAAGTCCCTGAATAGGAATGGATATGCCCATCAGCTTCTGTAAGCAGTGTGCGCCAGCTCTCCCACACCACTGTGGGCAGGTGCTCCAGGGGAGGGCAGCTTGCCTGGGGAATAAAGGAATCTTCGCAGTCCATGGCTTCCTTGCACGAGGTCTCCCACGGTAGGCGTGCCTGGGGATTCCAAGAGAGAAAGAATGAGGTGTTTTTTTTTTTTTTTTTTTTTTTTTTTTTGACAGGCAGAGTGGATAGTGAGAGAGAGAGACAGAGAGAAAGGTCTTCCTTTTTGCCGTTGGTTCACCCTCCAATGGCCGCCATTGCTGGTGCTCTGCGGCCGGTACACCGCGCTGATCCAAAGGCAGGAGCCAGGTGCTTCTCCTGGTCTCCCATGGGGTGCAGGGCCCAAGCACTTGGGCCATCCTCCACTGCCTTCCCGGGCCACAGCAGAGGGCTGGCCTGGAAGAGGGGCAACTGGGACAGAATCCGGCGCCCCGACCAGGACTAGAACCCGGAGTGCTGGCGCCGCTAGGTGGAGAATTAGCCTAGTGAGCCACGGCGCCGGCCAAGAATGAGTTTTAACCATTTTCCAGACCAAGCGCAAAACTCACTCAGCCAACTAAGAGCTTCCTTCTCCTCTCATGTCTGCCCCCTTAAGCTTTGCAGGCTGTACAATAGCAGGTGGGAAATCTGCAAGAAGGTAAATGGGAGAAAGAGCAGAATCTGCAAGTCAGCCATTTACCAACTACCCGTCTTAGCCAGGAAGGAGAGAGACAAGTCACCCCCGAAGTGAAGACTGCCATGGCCTGTCTGATTCTAGGTAATGAACTAAGATTCTGTGCTGAGACTTAAAATGACTTTAAAACCATTTACTCTATGCCAAATGCTGTCTAGAGGTTGGAAATTAATTTAGAGGAACAAAAAAACTAAGAACAGTAAGATTGAGCTTTATTCCATCGTGAACTGTGCCTGTTCACCACAGTGTCGACCACGATGTCCTGCTTGCTGATGACACATTAAAAAGTAGAAGCAGATTTGGGTGTTCCATGGTCTTCATCTCCATAGCATATTTCATGGTTGTTAATGTAAGGCATCAACACCGCCTGGCATAATTGGAATCCTGTTTTGTTTTTTTTAAGTTTTTGGGTTTTTTTTTTTTTTTTTTTTTTTGTGAGACAAGGTCTGATATTTGGGGCAGGCAAGCAGAAACAGGTCACACCACCTGAAGTTCCTGACCTAAATAATGTGCTTATTTTTAGGCAGAAGTGGTGTTTAGGTGAAAATAACAACCCAGGAATCCAAATGACAACCCCCAGCACCCCTGCCCCAACGTGAAGAACTGTCAGCCCTCTGAAATCTCTAGGCATCATGCTATTCGTCTTAACAAGTAATTTTTTAATGTATTAGTGGAAAAGAAAATAATGGTTATTTCAAGGAATATTCCAAAGCTCCCAAAAATAAAATGAGTAGCTTGTTCTCTTTCAACCTCAAAGTTAGCACTTTCCTTCCCCAACACACCACATACAAAGTTCATGGGCAAGATGAGGTCACGGTAAAAAGTGGCAGGTTGTGGAGGCCGCACACCCCTGACCAACCACTGGGCTCCGGCCCAGCCCCTGCATTAGCAAACCTCGGAGAGAGCCTGAGACAATACCAAAAGGGTGCGCCTGCCGGACGTAAAGGACCCCTTTGTTAAGCCAGGCCTACTGGAGCTTGTTCTGTGATGACAGTTTGACAAAAGCTGTCTGTGGCCCCTAATGTGGCCACTTCATCTTCAACAGAGCCCAGAGCTTAACTACCCAAGTCATGAATGCCTCAGGGGCCGGCGCAGGGGCTCACTAGGCTAATCCTCCGCCTAGCAGCGCCGGCACACCGGGTTCTAGTCCCGGTCGGGGCGCCGGATTCTGTCCCGGTTGCCCCTCTTCCAGGCCAGCTCTCTGCTGTGGCCCGGGAGTGCAGTGGAGGATGGCCCAAGTGCTTGGGCCCTGCACCCGCATGGGAGACCAGGAGAAGCACCTGGCTCCTGCCATCGGATCAGCGCGGAGCGCCGGCAGCAGCGGCCACTGTGGGGTGAACCAATGGAAAAGGAAGACCTTTCTCCCTGTCTCTCTCACTGTCCACTCTGCCTGTCCAAAAAAAAAAAGAAAAAAAAAAAACCTCAGTTTCGCCTGAAGACCCAAAGCTCTCGTTTCAAAGTCAGGGGCTGTGCATCCTGAAAACCCCTTCCTGCGGTGCCAGGGCTCTGCAGGCGCGTTGCCTCCCAGGTGTCCCTCGCTGAAACAAGAGTGTGGACAGCCCCCTCCAGGACACGAGCGGAATGCAGGCACCAATCCCGTCTTTCCCTCCCCTCCTGGGTGCTGACTCTGTCTTCTTTGTCCCCCAGCGAAGTGCCTTTAGGGATGGGTGTTGGCTGGTCCAAATCCCATGCAGAAGCCAAGCGTCAGATGGATGACTTGGGAGGAAGAGCAGAAGTCTCTCATGGGCCCTGAGTACCCACAGGTGCCACCCTGCAGAGAAGGGCAAGGTCGGATCTGCAAAACAGCTGTCTCGCCCCGGGCAAAGGGGTGGGAGGTTGCACTAAGAATGCCACTGCATCACCTCCCCGAGCTTGGCAGCTGCCCCCTCCGTAGCCCCTCCCTCGTCCCGGGCCCCTGTACTCTCTTCTTCCAGGTTATTAATTTTAAGCAGAAACTCTAATGATGCTTAATGCTTTCTGGGTCTTGGAACTCTCTGAGAATCGCCAAAAGTACTGAGCTCCTGAGAAAAACGCATATACGTCCATACGCACGTATTCCCAAACCCCGACTACAGTTTTAAGAGGGTCACAGACACCACCCCTCCTCTCATCCCCAGAATCTGTAGACCCAGGGTCTGGGAGTTCGAAACTCAGAGGCCTGTGTCAAGGCAGGTCCCGTGGTGCTTGCTAAGGTCTTTAAGGGGGTCATTCTCGTGGCTGTACCCTCTCCCCCACGCCTTCCTGGTTTCTCCATGCGGTTGCTTTTCTGCACACGCCTGCTTGCCAGGCACCTTCCACGGCTTGAACTGGCACCGTGAGCTGCTCAGTAGTTATTTCCTGGGTGGAGAGGAAACCCCAAGTTCCTTTCAGCAAACCCTGTTTTAACTAGTGATTTTTTTCTCACTTGAAGACTTTCATAATCACTGAGTAAGCCGTGAGCCACTGCAGCTGCCATCTGCTGCTTCAGTTTCTCCCAAACCTCAGTTTATTTTATTTGTTTGAAAGACAGAGTTACAGAGAGAGAGGTCTTCCATTCCGCTGGTTCACTCCCCAAATGACCGCAATGGCCTTAGCTGAGCTGATCCAAAGCCAGGCTTCTTCCTGGTCTCCCATGTGGGTGCAGGGGCCCAAGGACTTGGGCCATCTTCTATTGCTTTCCCAGGCCATAGCACGGAGCTGGATAGGAAGAGGAACAGCCTGGACTTGAACCGGTGCCTATATAGGTAGGATGACAGCCCTGCAGACTGGGGCTTTAACCCGCCACGCCACAGACCTGACCCCAAATCTCAATTTCTTTGGGACCCTTAAACTCAAATGCAACAAGTTCTGGATCTATACAGTGCTTTCTTTTCATTCATTTAAGCACTAACATCTATTAAGCCCCTAATAAGTACCATGCACTCTTCCAGCCATCAGGGATGCAGCAATGACCAAAACAGACTTCATCTTGACTTATTCTTTTCAAAAAAACAGTGACAGGGCCAACACTGTGGTGTAGTGGGTAAAGCTGCCACCTGCAGTGCCAGCATCCCATACGGGTGCTGGTTTGAGTCCCGGCTGCTCCACTTCGGATCCAGCTCTCTGCTATGACCTGGGAAAGCAGAAGATGGCCCAAGTCCTTGGGCCCCTACACCAGTGTGGAAGACCCAGAAGTTCCTGGCTCCTGGCTTTAGATTTGCCCAGCTCTGGACATTGTAGCCATTTTGGGAGTGAACCAGAGGGTAGAAGACTTCCTCTCTCTCTCTTTCTGTTCTGTTCTCTCCCTCTTTCAGATAAATAAATAAATCTTAAAAAAACCAATGACAATAATTATTGTAATAACTACATAAGTTATAGGTTCTAAGTGCTGAATATGCATTGGTTCACATTTTTTCAGAAAACTTGATGAGGCCATTAGTACAATTATTTTCCTCATCCTACAGATGTCAAAATCAAACTGAAAAAAAATCATAAATTTCCAGAAATTCACCCAAGCTGGAGAGGAGCAGTGACAGGCTGTAACACCCAGTGATTGCACTAAACTGTCTTCAGAGTCTCAGCTCCCCGATGATATTTACAAAGCCAAGTGAGGCCCTCACAGTGTCTCACGAAAACCCCAGCCCAGCAATGTGCACGTAGCTCAGTAGCCCCAGAAGCTGTCTGTGTTGCCAAAAGGCTCAAAGTCAGCCTGAGCACGACCAGGAGGCCCCGAGGACTTTGCTAACCAGCGGCTGGTTTGGGGATCCTGGCGACAGTCTGATGTGCATGAATGAGAACGTGGGAGCTGGTCGAATTGGCAGTCAAAGGACAAAAAGCCGAGAGTTCTAACAAATATGCTCTGAAATTATATTTATTTTGGAAATTGTGGTGGACGGAAGCGACGGTTGTAATCCTGAGGCAGAAACTGGAGAAGGTACAGGGAAGGTGCAAAAGGGACTGACTAGTCTGAAAAAAAATATTTTAAAACAGCAGTTTTTTGTCTCCACGGCTTCCTAAGGCCTCAGTTAGTGCTAATGGAATCTCAAATGGAATTTAAGGTCTGGAATAATTGAGACAGACAGCTACTAGCCAGGGGTGAATCTATGCTTTTGGGTGAGTCTCCTTAAAAAAGAAGCTGCTAGTATCAAATTAGATCTGAGGCCCTGGGGGGTCCCGGAAGCATAAGCTGCTTCAGCTTCATGGCAAACCCAGCTCTGCTCAAAGGGCTTCAGGCTCAGGGAAGAGGTTGCTAAGAAACACATACCTGCTGGATCCAGACGGAAGCCATGGCGATAAGACAGGAAGCACCATTTGGGGAACTTGGTCATGCAGAGAACAAGTATTTGAAGGTGCTGTGAGCAAAAGCAGCCAGGCAATAGTGGCAGTAGTTCGAAGGGAGGCTTCTGGGTAAGCCAGTCCCCTGAAAGACACATCCAAAGGAAGTTTGAGTAAGACGGCAATGTTTGCTCAGTCGTTTGTCAATTTTTAAAAATTATACTGTGTTGGGGCCGGCACTGTGGCGCAGCGGGTTAATGCCCTGGCCTGAAGCACCGGCTTCAAGACCTGGCTGCTCCACTTCCCATCCAGCTCTCTGCTGTGGCCTGGGAAAGCAGTAGAAGATGGCCCAAGTGCTTGGGCCCCTGTACCCACGTGGGAGACCTGGAAGAAGCTCCTGGATCCTGGCTTCGGATCGGCACAGCTCCGGCCATTGCAGCCAATTGGGGAGTTGAACCATCAGATAGAAGACCTCTCTCTCTCTCTCTCTCTCTCTCTCTCTCTGTCTCTACCACTCCTCTCTCTGTGTAACTCTGACTTTCATATAAATAAAAAAATCTTTTTTAAAAAAATTATACTGTGAAGTCCCAGCTGGGGTTATGGTAGCTACGTACAGCTTACCAGAACGCATCTAAACAGGCAGCTAAAGTGGAAAGATGCATTCCCCCTGGGCAGATGGACACTGACACACACACACACACACACACACACACACATGCACAGAGTAATATGATTGGCAATCTGATGGAACTTTGGGACAAAACAGAAAGCACTCCTTTCTTTCTAGGTGGTATTGCATTTGCAGGGACCAGGCTGGGCAAGGGAAATGCAAGTGAATTTTGGTCCCTATTAATCCCCTCACCAAAGCACTTCTGTGCAGTGTTCAAACTGCACAACCAAACAAGGTAGCCCTATAAAGGTGTAGTGACTTTATCTACACGTGCAATTAAAAATGTGCAGCTCTTTGGCCCAGAAAGTCCATTTATTAAAATCTGTTCTAAGGAAATTATAAATGAAAAGGACAAAGATTTATATAGAACAAAGCATGCAGAAGTAGAATTTATTTAATGAAAAACTGAAAACAAGTTCTGTGTCCAATAGTAGAAAACTGATTAATGAACTTGTAGCTCAGCTCTATGATATAATATTACCATCAATTAAATGTATTCTAAATTGCAGGATGAAATGTTCATGACATGGTTATAAATTAAAAAGCAAGAAAGGAAACTATGCATATTTTTAAAAGTCATGTACATTAAAATGGATTAGAAAGAAAGCCATCAAAATATTGGAAGTAGTTATCCATGGGTAGTGGGAGCACAGTGATTTTATTTTCTCCTTCCTACGTTTCCATATTTTTAAAAAGCCACACTTTTACTTTATACATGGCATCCTGTTACTTTCATTGCAAGCACCCATTTTTAAATGCTGTCCAGCCTCAAAGGGCAGAGACAAAGTGGAAGCAGGGAATGAAATCAGCTTTGACACAGGCATATGGTTTGCGCCTCATTGACTTCCACTGCTCGCCAGGCCCCATGGCCCTGGTTGCTCCAGTATGCTGTGCTTCATTACCTTCCTACACTAACGGATGGTCACCAAAGGGATACAACATCTCCCGTGGTTGCCACCGCCTTTCAAAGCCCTTGGAGGAACTCTGTGTGCTTGAGTCCCATGAAGAAACAGCTTTGGGTCACTAAAGAGACGTCCCCAGGGCCGTCATGCAGGGTGAAGGTGATGTGAGCCAGGCTGCAGCAGCTGATGGACTTCGCTACATGCAGATTTATGGGACCACACTGCTGAATAATTAAATTTCCTGAGCCATTTCCACAAGATATTAACTTTAAGTAGTCACCACTAGAGCTGGGTTTGGGATTTCGTTTTGCTGGTTTTTACTGTGAAATCAGTAATTCAAGATCAATTATGAGAGCGTGTTTCTTTCTAGGAATGGTTGTTGTGGTTGAAGTTTGATGGACATTACACAGCTTGGATGACAATAATAGCTTAAAAACAAACCAGCTGTGAAGTTCTAGCTGAAGGAAATGGGCTTTCTCACTTCCTCTACAGCCAATCGTTCGCTAAGCTTCATCCCGGAATCCTGTTGACTTCAAGACAGATTTTTCTCCCCAGGGCTAGAGATGGACACAGATATAGGTCGCATTTGTAATAGGGCTTGGAGCCTGGGCACCTGGCACCATGGTGCATTTTAGTACACCGTGGGGGAAATCTGAAATGGCCTCAATTTTAATAACCATAGTTAGGACACAAAATGGCCAAAGAGTAGCTCAGGATGCCAAACCCCCAAATCTTCAAGGAATATAGGGAATAGCCCCAGGGGGGCCATGCTGGCAGGATCACACAGCCTGGCCTAGCCTCTTCTCTCCAAATCTTTTCCTGCCTCGGGCCTCCCAAGCAAAGTTTATTGAGTGCTAGTTGCTGATGCACAGAACATCCCCGGTGAGCGTGTAATCAGCACTCCTTCTGTCAAGCACTTAGCAGCCACTGGAGCAGAAGGCAAACCCAAATGCAAACTGACTTGCAGGCAAATTCCAGCCCCTAGCAGGCTTAGCAGGAGCTGGCTTAGTAGGAGCTGAAGCGCTCTCCTCGGTCTCTCTGGGAGGACCAGAGTCACTGCCTCACAAGCAGCAGAGGGAACACATGCTGCTGAACAAGCCTCGTCCTGGGTTTTGTCTTCCTAATCTGGGCAACTTTGCTTTGCTAAGGCTCTGTTCCTTCATCTATAAAATGGAGATGATACCATACAACTTGTGGAGAGCAATGTGACGCCAGCAAGAGGTTCCATAGACAAATGCCCAGTGCACAGGGACCCACACACGGTGTTTGTTCCCTTCCACAGCTCCCAGGGAGATTCTGGGCTGTTCCTCTCTGTTCCTCTCATTCAATTCTTTTTTTCTTTTTCTTTTTTTTTTTTTTTTTGACAGGCAGAGTGGACAGTGAGAGAGAGAGACAGAGAGAAAGGTCTTCCTTTGCCATTGGTTCACCCTCCAATGGCCGCCGCAGCCGGCGCACCGCGCTGATCCGATGGCAGGAGCCAGGTACTTCTCCTGGTCTCCCATGGGGTGCAGGGCCCAAGGACTTGGGCCATCTTCCACTGCCCTCCCAGGCCACAGCAGAGAGCTGGCCTGGAAGAGGGGCAACTGGGACAGAATCCGGTGTGCTGGCGCCGCAAGGCGGAGGATTAGCCTAGTGAGCCGCGGCGCCGACCTCATTCAATTCTTGATACCAGTGGTTTTCAGCTTTGATTACACTTCAGAATCACTCACACGATTTGTGAGAAATGCACGTTTGAGCTTTGTGTTAGTTACCTTATTGTTATGTAACAAATCGCCTCAAAGCTTAGGGTCTTAAGAAACACTTTTTTAATCGAGTTCATGCAAACTCTTCTAATTTTTTAAAAAAAGATTTATTTATTTACTTGAAGATCAGAGTTATGCAGAGAAGGAGAGTCAGAGAGAAAGAGAGAGAGGTCTTCCATTCCGCTGGTTCACTCCCTAGATGGCCGCAATGGCCAGAACTGCGCTGATCCAAAGCCAGGAGCCAGGAGCTTCCTCTGGGTCTCCCATGCAGATGCAGGGGCCCAGGGACTTGGGCCATCTTCTACTGCTTTCTCAGGCCATAGCAGAGAGCTGGATCAGAAGTGGAGCAACCAGGACTCAAACTGGTGTCCATATGGGCTGCCAGCACTGCAGGCAGCGGCTTTACCCACTACACCATGGTGCTGGCCCTAAGAAATGCTTTTATTGGGGCAGGGATTTGACGCAGTGACTAGGATGCCTGGGATGCCTGCGTCCCATATTGGAGTGCCTAGTTTGTACCCTGGCATGACCCGGCTCCTTCACTCTGGGCCCAGCTTCCTGCTAATGGGAAGTGGTAGGTGATGGCTCAAGTACTTAGTCCCCTGCCATCTCTGTGGGAGGCCTGGATTGAGTTCCTGGCTCTTGGCTTCAGCCTGGCCCTTGTCCTGGCTGTTGCATGTATTTGAAGATGGAAGACCTCACTCTGTCTCTCTCTCTCTGACTTTCAAGTAAATAAGAATTTAAAGTCTTCATTTTTTTTAAAAAAGGAACACATTCATTATCTCACAGTCTCTGTGGCTCAGGACTCTGACGGCAAGTTAGCCAGGCGGTTTCTCGTGACACTGCCATCGAGGTGCTGCGGGGGCTGCAGTCAGCTGACCCTCGATTGGCTGGGAGGATGTGCTTTCGAGCTCACCCACACAGCTCTTAGGCCAAGTCCCCACCACACGCGCCTCTCCGCTGGGCTGCCTACGACAGGCATTTGGCTTTCCCAGAGCAACGCCATACTGCCTCTTACAAGTCTCCAAGTCCTACACCTTCTCTTCCCCTGTTCTATTAATGAAAAACAAATTGCTTTACCTACTCTCAGTGGAAGGGAACAATTAAAAGGCTGTGACTATCTGAGGGAAAGATCACTGGGGACGATCCTGGAGGCCTCGGGTCCCCCAAAGAAGATTCCAGCTTAGCTGCTATGGCGCTCAGGCACCTTCCCCCCCACCCTTTTTTAAGTTCTGTTTGACTCCAACTTCTCCAACTTCTCTCTGGTCCTAGAGAATCAGGAAAGCAGCGGAGTGCCCCAGACCTCAGAGAAGCAGGACTCTTTGAAAGGCAAGGATCCTGGCGGCAGGGGTGTTGAAGGCCAGAAACACAAGCGCCTTCTAGAAGACCTTGGAGGTGCTGGACAAGCAGTTTGGTCAGGGAACAAGCGAAATCAGAAACCGGGAGTGCTGAAGGGGCTGGGCAGGAGGAGCCGGCAGGCCAGCCAAGAAACACACCCCAGAACCGAAGCAGTTGGATGGTTCTGTCCCCGCTGCCTTACCACTCTCGTACCCTGGTGAGAGCCAACCCCCAAACACACCCTAACATGCCAGCCGGAAGCAGCCTGAAGAACGCACAGTCCCGGCTTCCTGGCAGAGGCAATTCCCCTAACACAAGCCGCCCTCCACCCGGCTTCCAGTAAGCGGGCTTTCCTGGCTCACTGCAGTGTTGGCACTGGGCGCACAGAGGAAAGTTGCCCACAATAAAAATAAACATAAAATGGCTATGATATACACATCGCTGGGGAGCGAGGTGTCCATCATCACAGATGGCTTATTCATCTTTGTGTAATGAAACCAGAATGTTAATTGTCACTCTCTCCAGCCTGTTCCCGCTCCCTGCTCGCTAAAGCGGATCTGGCTTTGTCCGTCTCATCAGTTTCTGCCTGCTCTTGCCCTCTGGTCCTTTGGCCTTTGGTAGCGTGGAATCTGGAGGAGGCAGGAGAGACGGCGAGAGGGATCATGGCGCGGGCTGCAGGAAGGCTTAGCTGGGGCAGCTCCAGGAGAGCTTGGAGAGCATTTGCTGCACGTGGGAAAAACGGGTGGAGAGGATCGGGTTGTAAAAAAGGAAATGGTCATCAGGACTGTGAGTCCCTGATAATGTAAATGGAAGAGAATAATGATTCTTTAAAAAAAAACTTGGTGGGGGCAGCACTGTGGTGTAGCAGGTAAAGCCGCCACCTGAAGTGCCAGCATCCCATGTGGGCGCAGGGTCGAGTCCCGGCTGCTCCACTTCTGATCCAGCTCTCTGCTGTGGCCTGGGAAAGCAGTGGAAGATGGCCCAAGTCCTTGGATCCCTGTACTCGTGTGGGAGGCCTGGAAGAAGCTCCTGGCTGCTGACTCCTGGATCTGGCCACTTGGGGAGTGAACCAGAAGATGGAAGACCTCTCTCTCTCTCTCTCTCTCTCTCTGCCTCTGCCTTTCTGTAACTCTACCTTTCAAGTAGAGTTATAAATAAATTTCAAGTAGAGTTATAAATAAATAAATTTAAAAAATATAAAGAACTCATGGAAAATGCGGATTATGAAAAAATTACACGTAGATTTCAAAAACTTGTTGCACCAAAATAAACATCATTTTTCATGAGCTTTTTGAAGCACTCATATATTACGTGCCATGAGGTTCTAGGCGTGCCCATTGTAAAGGCTGAAATATGATGGTAATGAGAACTGCAAGGACAATGGAGCATTACTGCATGTGACCAGGTGCTTTCTGAGCGATATTGCCCACGGCCAGGGATGGGTATGCGGCCTAATTGGTAAGATGTCCGCGTTCCACATTGGGGCATCTGGCTCCAGTCCTTAAGACTGACCATCTTCCTGCTAATGGTCATCCTGGGAGGCAGGGGTGATGGCTCACGTACTAGGTCCCTCCATCCAATTAATAGGCCCAGATTGCGTTCCTGGCTCCTAGTTTCAGCCTGGCCCAGCCCTGGCTGTTTCTGGATGGGAGCTCTGTCTGTGTGTTTGTGTCTCTTTCTCTCTGGGTCTCTGTCTCTGAAATAAAAAAAAAAAATCAAGTCTGTCCTATAAGCAGAGTTTGGCACTTTCTTCCTCTCTGCATTCCTGACACCCATGTGGTCAGCCATGACCTCCCACCCCTGCCACCAAAGTTGGACCCCTCCTCCTTCCTCAGGTCACCTCTGGTCCCCTGCCCCATCAAAGACCTTGTGAATCACTAAGCCCCATTAATTTTACCACCTGAATATTCCTCCCATCTAGTCTCATTCTCTGTCTCCACACGCTATCAAACAGCTAACTCATTCCCCTGCCTCCTGTTTTACAAACTACTCATCACCTACAGCTTCCAGATCTAATCTTGTGCATCCTTTGTCGGAAATTCTTCACTGGCTCGCCACTGAATACAGGCTGAAAAGCTTACAGGCATATGGAGTTCTTCCTGCTAAGGCCCTGTCTGACCACCAATCCTGCCCTGGTGCCTGCTTAGAGTGCTGGGAACTCCTCTGGGGTTACACCTCAGAGACTCCCCCCAGGTGCTCCCCCACCTGCACTGCCATGACCAGCACCGACATCCACCGGTACCGACATCCAGGCCCCCAGAAGGAGGCTCGTGCTGTGTCTGTCCGCTCATCCTAGACACAACTCTGTCCCTCCTTTCCCCCTCAGTGTACTCCCATAGATGATTCCAACCCAGACGATTCCACACCAGCACCCATTAGTTTGAATGACTCACTCCTAAGGACAGGACTCACTCCTGACAGTGCTATAATAACTATAGCTTCGCCATTACAAACACTGCTCATGACCCAGGGTGTGGCAGGGCCAATGCTCTTTCCAACACCCCACGCTGTCTTTTTAGTATCGGTGCCTAGCAGCGTCTGGCATATGGTAGGCCCTTATAGACACTTTTAAACAAATGAACGGGTGTCTATTCGCTAAGGAAAATACCACTGTCATGCAGGGCGTGATGAAGTTTCTATCAACAACTGACTACATCCACAACAGTGGTCCCCTAAGATCACAATGGGGCTGAGAAGCTCCTACCCCCTGGTGACATCAGAGCCACTGTAATGTGGCAGCACACATATGTGTTTGCAGTGATGCTGGTGGGAGCAGACCTACTGCACTGTCAGCTGCACCAAACCAAGCCCCTCTACGAAGCCTTGGAGGCAGATGCTGGAGACCATCAGGTCCTGGCCTCCCACGGCCTCCCGGCTTCCCTCGCTTAGCTTAGAGCTTGCTTGCCCTGCTTTTAGAATGGCAAACCAACCTCTTGCTAAAATTAAACTGCTACATTGAGTGAATGGTTGCAGCCAGCCCTACAGGGTCCCTCAACACAAGACCCAAGAACTCATTTATCTCCCCTATAGATAACATCTTGAAGTTTGGTCTTGTCTTGATGGATGTCTTCTCCAGGAACCCCATTCCCCAAACAAAAAGTAACAGGGAGCCAGGAAAAATTAAGCAATAGCTACTTGGATGCCTGCTCTGTGCTTTGCAATAAACACCTACCTTCTTCCATCACCCCAGTGTCAGTGACGGGCTTGCTGTATGTTAGGGAAGTAAACCAAGTCGGGGGTTCTATAGCAACTCCTCCACCCAGTGTTGGGGTGTTCTCTAACAGGATAGCACACACAATCACGTGCAGCCATAATTCTTGATAAGGATATTAAGCGACTGTTACTGGCTTATGTATTCATTACACTATTTAACATTATTTTAGAGTCCTCAAATTTAGTAAAAAAAGAAAAAAGGCACTGTAAAACAGCACAACACATTACAGTGACAGCTGCATCAGACTTCGCATTTATCACATCTCTGCCTCGCCGGGCCACACCGGATGACCGCCCCACACCATGCGTGTTTGAGTAGGTGCATTCTATGATGTTTTATTATTTTTTTTACAGGCAGAGTGGACAGTGAGAGAGAGACAGGGAGAAAGGTCTTCCTTTTACCATTGGTTCACCTTCCAATGGCCACTGCGGCCGGCGTGCTGCGGCCTGTGCACCGCGCTGATCCAAAGCCAGGAGCCAGGTGCCTCTTTCTGGTCTCCCATGCGGGTACAAGGCCTAAGGACTTGGGCCATCCTCCACTGCACTCCCGGGCCACAGCAGAGAGCTGGCCTGGAAGAGGGGCAACCGGGACAGAATTCGGTGCCCCAACCGGGACTAGAACCCATGTGCCAGTGCCGCAGGCAGAGGATTAGCCTATTGAGCTGCGGCGCCGGCCGCATTCCATGATGTTAAGTCAGCACAGTCATGAAACTGTCTCACGCCACATTTCGTAGATTACATCCCCGCCGTAAGGGGTGCACAGCTGCAGGGAGTTTGAGTCGACTTCTCAAAGGCCTGTGAGCTGGTCTTCTACTTAGGAGCCCAGAAAGAGTGGGAACAAATGAAGCTAACAGAACAAAATTCCAATAAGGGGTGAATCCGGTTTGGTGGCTGTGCGAGACTTCATCTTGCGATTTGCTCTCACGTCGAGCGCATTTGAAAGTCACTAGAAAAAGATGCAAACTGTTCTTCTGCAGCGCTGTTTTACCATCTTCCCTTGGGTCACTTCCAGAGAGTGCCCAGGGCTGCCCTCCTTCCCCGCCTAGGCCCTTTCCCGAAGAAGCCGCCAGGCCTCTCTCAGCATGGTTGCGCTGGTGAGCGCCTCACCACCTGCCACACGTTATGTATTTGATCGGGTGAAATCCATTTCCAGTTCGCTCATTCGCTCTTGACTCAGTCTGATTTGCCTGGATGATGTATGCAGCAGAGATTCAGGGTCTGAAACACTCACCTGGAGAGGCAATCCATCTTCGGGGGACAGCCCAGAGCATGTGAGGCGTGGCTGGTGACAGGCAGGGTGACAGTGAGATTTATCAGCCAGATGGGGACATGGGTAGTGATGTTGTTCAGCTCCAGGTTAGGACTGGGACTCAGCAGCACACCCACTTGAAGCCTGCAGCCTGGCACAAAGAGAGTTTTCATTTCTCTCTGCAAAATTTTAGCAAGACCTGCGAGCCCAGGAGAGCTGTAGGTTGAAGCCCAGCAAGGCCTTGAGACAGTAACCATGTGCAACGAGCAATTAAATTTGAATGAAAATCGCTCTTTGCAAAGTTCTTGAGGGGGGAAAACCTGAGTTTAAATTACTTGTTCAGTTTTAGATTGGAGGTAGAACCAGAATGGAAAGCAAAATAAGTTTTGGAGACATTTAGACACCATATAAGCTACTCCCCAATTTGTGACCTTGGACCACAGTTAGCCATTGTGAGTTTCCAATGTCTCAAGTAAAAGAGGATAAACTTAGAGAAATAATATATGAGGGTACTTGAAAATTTTTGTGGAAAATACAGTCAAGATATTTATTTTGGTGCAAAGAAAATATTAAACTCCATACCTACAGTTTTTTTCATGATACGAATTTTCTGTGAAATTTAAGGAGCTTCCTTTGGGTCTCCCACGTGGGTGCAGGGGCCCAAGCCCTTGAGCCATCTTCTACTGCTTTCCCAGGCCTTTAGCAGAGAGCTGGATTGGAAGAGGAACAGCTGGGATGCGAACCAGCACCCATATGAGATGCCAGTACTGCAGGCAGAAGCTTAGACTACTACGCCACAGCACTGGCCCCTTCTGTGAATTTTTTAAAGATCTTTTATGTACAGACTTCCAAAAACTGCACCAAAATAAACTTGTCGCTTAGTTCCATTTACCACAAAATATCTGAAGTCCCCTTTATGTGAAGAATCAACACAGTGCCTCAAACACGGCAAATTCCCAACAAATGATACATGCGCTGTTCTGGGAGATTTTTGACAAGTCCCCTGTGTTCCATCAGGCACATAAGAGAGGAAATCGGTGTTAGCTTTATAGATTAGAAGGGAACGCATGGCCCACGCAGGGAAATCATCCATTATGTAAAGACAGATGAAGAAGCGAGCAGAGAGCAGCCACCAGGAATAGAAGAAAAGAAGGCTGGTGTGTTTCTAGTGTAGATTTTAGTTTTTCAAGCCTTGCTTCCGGTTTTATAAGACACTCAATTATTTAAGTCAAGTCAATGCCTTCTGAACAGTCAAATCCTTGTTTTGTTGGTTTGTATGTATTCAAAGATTTATTTATTTATTTTGAAAGTCAGAGTTGAGAGAGAGAGAGATGGAGAGTGAGAGAGGTCCTCCAACTGTAGTTCACTTCCCAGATGGCCCCAATGGCCAGGATTGGGCCAGGTCACAGCCAGGAGCTGGGTGGCAAAGTCCCAAACACTTGCACCATCTTCTGCTGCTTTCCCAGGCCATGGGCGTGGAGCTGGATCGGAAGTGGAGCAGCCCTACACAAGTTGGCACCCACACAGGATGCCCGTGTCCCAAGAATCGGCTTGACCCCACTACAGCACAATGGTAGTATGCATTTAGCAATGACATGTGCAGTCCCAGACTGCCAAGCCACATTTGGCTGAATGTTGCCCTCACACCCACTGTATATGAGAGAGGACTTCAAAAAGTTCATGAAAAAAAAAATGGAATAAAAAGGTAAGCTTATTTTGGCCAATTTTTTTTAAATTTAGGCATAATTTTTTCGTAATAGGCATTTTCAAGAACTTATAGAAGCCCTCTGGCATGCACAGATTTCAAAAATTTTGCACCGAAATAAATCTACCTTTTAATTCAACTGATCACAAGCTTTTTGAAGTACCCTTGTCACAAGAGGCAGAACACACAACAGCTAAACCAAGGCGTTTTCCTAAGTCACACGTCTTCCATTTCCCTCATCTCTGTTAACATTACAGCTCATTCCTTTCGTGGGATTTCTGGCTCCCGAGTCTGTAATTCTCCCTTAGTGCCGTCCCCCATGCCCCGGCGGGAACGACAAGCCGAAAGGGCCCCAGCCACACATCCACACCGGCCAGGGACTCTGCGCTCAGACCAGGAAACACGGCTTCGACTGGGATCTGTAACATCTGCCTGACTGATGGCGTCCCCGCTTTATGAAGAGCGCTGGTGGTGAAAGCCGTTTGGGAGCATTTTGATGCCACTTCTGCCCATTTCCAGCCGTAAACTGTGGTGGTGTAGCACGAGCCAATGTAGCAGACCAGCAGTGTCTATGTGGTGTCAGGAAATGACAACAGATTCCAGAAGCGAAGAGCTACCGTCCACCGTCATTTAGGGCACATTTTTAAGCAGACAGAAAATTAGGGAGATAGACATTAGGTTCCCACAGCCACACTAATAGGGCCACGTGATTATCTAGGCATCGGGTTGTGCGGGGCAGGGAGCAGGTCTGACAAGCATCACCATGAGGCTCCAGCGCACTCAGCCGTCTGCAGTGTGGCACGGCCAACCTTAACGGCCGGGTTACGCTTGGTGTTTGTCCTGTGGCGTTCTACGTGGCGTATGCGCCAGCTCCTAACTTGTCAAACATGGCTGAGGTCACTTGCTGCTTCTCTCCTGTCCCTCCTTCCACTCCAGGTCAGGAGCCCTGGCTGCTTTGTACCCTGGCTCCGGGCATCACTCAAACTTCCAGGCAATCCTTGCTACGACAGATGGCCAACTCAATCTTTCTGAAACACAGCTCTATTCATAGCAATCACTGCTCAAAAAACTGGTCAGTGAACTCTAACACCTGTTAAAAATACCCACAACGCGGTTCCGGGTTAACCGGCTCTGCGGGTCTGGTCTTTTGGGGAACATTCCCAAGCTCCCCGGTTGTAGTTGATCTTTGCTTTTGCGTCCTCCTCACTTGACATGAAGCTTGCTGACAGCAGGGATCATGTGACATGTAATAGGTGCTCATTAAATATTTGCTGAATGAATAAATAAAGGAATCTGTTGATATGTAGTGGCTGTCAATATGAACTAGGAGAAATTCTTCTGGAAAGTAATTTGCAAGTATTAATATTTATTAAATATTAGCAATCTTTGATCTTAAAAATAATATTTCTGAGAACATATTCTGAGGCAATCATTCAATGGAGGAAATGTTGTTTATGAAGTTTTGACTACGAGCATGAAATATCAGAATGCATTGAAAGCAGTCGTAAGAGAGCTGTTAAGTAAATTAAGGTAAATCTGTTCAAATGACCATTACAAAGTCAATAAAAGCTATTATGAAGACTGACTAATGACATGGAACATTCTTATGACCTATTTCTTGTACAAAAGTGCTGGAAATTGAAACAGTCTCTTATTTTGTCCACTTGTCTAGCAAAGATGCTAACAAAAAGCATGCAATAGTGGAAATGGTGGCATTACAGGAAAATGGCCCTCGTGTTTGGATTTGTGTTAATATTATAGTAAATGGATCACCTTCCTGCCTCACGGGTAAGCGCTCAACGGCTGCCTACCCAATCACGTCCTATCCTTTAGTGTATCCTGCAGGCTCAGCCTACCACTCCAGACACAGAACAGTCTCCTGCAGCCTTATTTTTCTTTTATTTGGTTGTAATAAATACAAAAAAAAGGTACAGGAATCAAAACCACATGGCTCACTGATTCCCTTCAATATGAAGGCCTTGTGTGTGAGTGACACCCAGGCCAAAAGCAAAGCACTCAGAACCCATCCCACCCCACCCCCACACCCACTCCTTTCTCCTCCACAAAGGAAGCCACCATCTTGGTCACCATTCCTTTCATGTCTTTATGGTTTTGTCACACACATTGTTATCCTTAAATATTATAGTTACTATTTGTTTTGAAATAACTCAATGTTGAATTTCACACACTTTAAATTGTGAGTGTCCTTCACTCAACATTATGTTGTTTAGACGGATCCATGTTCTTGTGTAGGGTTCTAGTGTGTTCATTTCCTTCGGGCAAATATACTGCCTCAATCCATCCATTCCACAACGCATGGATATTAGTCAGGACTCTTGTCAGTATGGCATTGTCACGAATGACGTGGTTCTGAGCACACGTCTAGGTGCCTGCGTGCATGAACTCTGTTGAGCATATACTCACATCCAGGACGGAACGCACCAGCCACGTACTACCAGACTTCCGATCTGCCGAACTGTGAGATAATAAATGGGCATTGCTTTAAGCTGCTGCATTCGTGGTAACGTATGCATTACTGCTGCAATAGAAAGCTATTGCAATGGGTCCTGCATTGGCTGAGAGAAGGGAACCAGCACAGGAAAGAACAAAGGAAGAGGCCTTGAGCTGGGAGCATGGTTTGCAAGCTCCGAGAAAGGCGACGTGGTCAGTAGGCCTGGCATAGCGGGAGAGCGGGAGTATTGGGAGATGAGGTCAAAGGTACAGTTAGGATCATGGAGGCCTCTGCAGGCCTTTCAAATGTTACGGGAAGCTATTGGACAGTTTTGAGCAGAATGAGGTAATAAGATTTACATTTTAAAAGGATAACTTTGCTATCATGTAGTAACTTACTGCAGGAAGACAAGTGCAGACGCAGGAACGCTTAGGCATGGACTGTAAGCAGCCGAGGAAAGAGAGCCTTAGAGCTGGCGCCCGTGAATGAAGGGAAGTGGGATGAGGAATATTGTACTAATTTTGAAGCTGCAGCCAACGGGATTTGCTGACGGACTGGACGCAGAGCATACGGGAAAGCAGGATGCGGGAATACTGAGCAGCTAGCTGGACAGAAAGTCTGGAGTTCACGAGAAGTATGCACAGAGAGATGGCGTCTAAAGAGTAGGAGGGTATTTCCGAAAGTTCATGGAAAATGTAATTAAAGGATAAATTTGTTTTGGTGCAAAAGAATTTGAAATCCATGCTTATAATGTTTTCTTTTTTTTTAAAATTATTTATTTATTTGAAATTCAGAGTTACACAGAGAGAGGAGAGGCAGAGAGAGAGAGAAAGGTCTTCCATCCGCTGGTTCACTCTCCAGTTGGCCACAACAGCCAAAGCTACACCAATCCAAAGCCAGGAGCCAGGAGCTTCCTCTGGGTCTCCCACGTGGGTACAGGGGCCCAAGGACTTGGGCCATCTTCTGCTGCTTTCCCAGGCCATAGCAGAGAGCTGGATCGGAAGTAGAGCAGCTGGGACTTGAACTGGTGCCCGTGTGGGATGCCGGCACTGTAGGCAGTGGCTTTACCCACTACACCACAATGCTGGCCCCAAAATGTTTTCATAATGTGGATTTTCCATGAAGTTTTGGAATACCTCTCATAAACAAATTTCCTTTTTTTTTTTTTAATTTGGACCAAAGAAAACTTATCTTTAAATTTCATTGTCTGTGAACTTTTTGAAGTACTTTCCAAAAAAAGGAGATTTCCTAGGGAGTGAATACAATTAGCAAAGAGGACTGTGCTGTGAGGTGGGAGAGAATTCAGGGATCTGGAAGGGGCAGGGGAGTGAGGGATGAGGACAATCAGAGGAAGAGAAAGGAGGGACACTTTCCAAGGAGCAGGGGAGGGACAGTCAGATACTGCTGGGAGGCCAAGGAAGAGAACCGAGATTTAACCCTGGACCGCCCGCAGGCGGGTCCCTGCTCACCTCCACCAGACCGGCTTTGTGGGGTGCCGAGGACAAGAGGCTGAGCTCAAGAGCAAATGGCAGAAGAGAAAACAAACGCAGTAAGTATGGAAATCCTTTTTTGTTAGTAGTTTTATTGCAAAGAGAAGCAGAGGAGGGAGACTGTCGCAGGAGAGAGGGCAGTGTCAGTAGAGAGTCGTGTTTCTAAGCCGGGAGCTATTGTGGGAAGTGTTTGGTGGTGAGGGCTATGACGTGGCCGTGGCCGTGGCTGAGAGCAGGAATTCCCACAGGAGTTGGCTCCGGGGCGTGGGACCCAGGGCAGGGGAGAGGAGGCAGTGGCCGAGTGAGGAGTCCGCAGGTTGGAGGACCGGATGTGGCAGGTGTCCCCGTGGAAATCCGAGTAACACAAACAGCACTGGGCAGTTTACAGCGAGTAGCATCTCCATGACCTCACTGCGGCCGCACTGAGATGGGTCTCCTTTCTCAGGAAAGAAAAGTGCCCCGCAGGGAGATGAAGTATCTTCCTGCCCTGGGAAGGTCGGAGTTGGAGATCAAGTCTCTGAGACCAACAACAGCAGTGACAGATAACGTGCATTAACCCGGCTAGCAGTGTCTAGAGAAAAAACAGATGCAAGTAGCAAGAAAATTCCAAAAGGGACAAGACGTTTTTTAATATTCTGTTTAAAATCTATTTATTTATTTAATTTGAAATGGAGAGAGAGAGAGAGAAATTCCTATCAGCTGGTTTATTCCACAAATGACAACAGAGACTGGGCCAAGCTAAAGCTGAGAGCTGAGAGCCCAGAACCCAATCTAGGTCTCCCACATGGGTGACAGAAACCTAAGTAGTTGGGCCAGTACCTGCTGCATCCCAGGGTGTATGTTAGCAGAAATATGGAATCAAAAGGAGAGCCACGGGGCCGGTGCTGTGGTGTGGCGGGTAAAGCCGCCGCCTGCAGTGCTGGCATCCCATATGGGTGCCAGTTCTAGTCTCAGCTGCTCCTCTTCCAATCCAGCTCTCTGCTGTGGCCTGGGAAAGTAGTGGAGGACATCTAAGTCCTTGGTCCCCTGCATCCACATGAGAGACCCAGAAGAAGTTCCTGGCTCCTGGCTTTGGATCTGCACAGCTCTGTCTGTTGTGGCCAATTGGGGAGTGAACCAGCAAATGGAAGACCTCTTTCTCTCTCTCTCTCTCTCTCTCTCTCTCTCTCTGTAACTCTGCCTCTCAAGTAAATAAATAAAATTTCTAAAAAACCCAAAAGCCTTAGAACTGATAAATCAGCACCCTTCAAAAGGGACAAGTCTATAATTTTCAGGCTGCTGCTACAGACAACCAAGGGGGACCACCTTGCTCTCAGGCAGACAGACACTTACAAGAGAGACACTTACTTAAGAGAGCACTTACAAGGGAGCCTCAAAGAGTTCCTAAAATATGGAATTGGGCTGGCGCCGCGGCTCACTAGGCTAATCCTCCACCTAGCGGCGCCGGCACACCGGGTTCTAGTCCTGGTTGGGGTGCCGGATTCTGTCCCGGTTGCCCCTCTTCCAGGCCAGCTCTCTGCTGTGGCCAGGGAGTGCAGTGGAGGATGGCCCAGGTGCTTGGGCCCTGCACCCCATGGGAGACCAGGAAAAGCACCTGGCTCCTGGCTCCTGCCATCGGATCAGCGTGGTGCGCCGGCCGCAGCGCGCCGGCCGCGGCGGCCATTGGAGGGTGAACCAACGGCAAAGGAAGACCTTTCTCTCTGTCTCTCTCTCTCACTGTCCACTCTGCCTGTCAAAAAAATAAATAAATAAAAAAATATGGAATTAAAAGATCATTTATTTTGATGTAAAACAATTTTGAAATGCATGCATAGCTTTTTTTTCCCACACCAAGCATTTTCCATGAACTTTTTGAAGCTCCCTTGTATGTATAGATTTCAGAATTTTTTGTAGCAAAACAAACTTATGTTTTAATTCCATTTTCCATGAACTGTTTGAACTTCCCTCATGTGAGTGGAATTCAAGATCCCAGAAAGCGAACATCCCCAAGCCCAGGATTACTCAAGCCCTTCGGCAGATGCCCAGAGTTAGAATTAAGTGGACAGAAATTTAGTGGCAACAGGAGACATTAAGGAGACAGTGGCAGGTTTTGACTTCTCTTGCTACTGGATATGTTAGAAATAAAGCCCCATCTGGGGTCTCCCTAAAGTTAATGAGACTGGCCGGCGCCGCGGCTCACTAGGCTAATCCTCCGCCTAGCGGCGCCGGCACACCGGGTTCTGGTCCCGGTTGGGGCACCGGATTCTGTCCCGGTTGCCCCTCTTCCAGGCCAGCTCTCTGCTGTTGCCCAGGAGTGCAGTGGAGGATGGCCCGGGTGCTTGGGCCCTGCACCCCATGGGAGACCAGGAAAAGCACCTGGCTCCTGGCTCCTGCCATCGGATCAGCGCGGTGCGCCAGCCGCAGCGCGCCGGCCGCGGTGGCCATTGGGGGGTGGACCAACGGCAAAGGGAAGACCTTTCTCTCTGTCTCTCTCTCTCACTGTCCACTCTGCCTGTCAAAAAAATAAAAAAAAAAAAAAATAAAGTTAATGAGACTGAGCTGCCAGCTCATTGACTTGCTGCGCAGTTTATTTTATGACCGTCTCTCATCCACACGGCTCCTCTTGGCTTTGGGACTCAACCAAGGGAAACTCCAGAAATCTCCCAGCTTATCTACCCTGACCACATTGCTTCATATACAGCGGGCAGCCCATCAGTGTAATTTTTATTCAGTTCCAAGGGAGAAAGCACTATTTTAGAGACAAAGTTGACCCACATGAGCACACACACACAGGCACACACATACAGCGTGAGTGTCTAAGTGTGCAAGTTACAGCTATCAATCTCTATGGGGTACAGGGCTTCTTGTTCAATATCCTACCACCCAGTTTGATTATACAGGGGAAGGTTTTCCCCCAACTAAAAGTAAAAACTTTCCCAGCCAGCCCAGAAGAGAAAGAAAAATCCTGGGCACTGCTCTTTTCCAAGACAAGGCCAGATTCCACAGGGACTGGGTGCAGACCAAATTCAAGAGAAGGGACCTTGGTACTAACTCCTGGCCACAGTGAAGCTTCCCTTGCCCAACCATGGTGTGGGATGTATGGAGGGTGGCACCAGAGAGGCCTCAGCACTAACTACTCATCCCCCACGCCCTCCCTCACTTGGGACAGACAGCCTTAAGAATGACTGCAGTCCAGCTTCTTCCAAGTTCAGTGAATACAGACTCGGGGTAGAACCAGAGTATGAAAGTGTTATTTACGCACTCTGAGCCTATGGGTAAGATTCCTGTGTATTCCAAAAGGGAAATGATGTATTACCTAAATAAACACCAGTTTGCTAAATTAAACCTTTTCAAAACTTAATGTCCACAGAGGAAAAAATCAAAGTAGTTGGTTGGGGTTGGGGGGTTGGCGATGAAGACGTTGGGAATTGAGCTTCTGACGTCATCCCCAACACTCGACATCTTGCCCTCCATTGCTTCTTCCTGAACGCCTGTGACTCTATCACTTCCTCGAAAGCAATCTCAGATGTCCAAGGAGAGGATAGAGTAAGGGTAAGGGCAAGGATAAGGGTAAGGCTAAGGGTAAGGGTAAGGCTAAGGGTAAGGGTAAGGGTAAGGGTAAGGATAAGGCTAAGGCTAAGGCTAAGGCTAAGGCTAAGGCTAAGGCTAGGACAGGATAAGTCGGAGGATGTGTGTATGGGCTGCAAAGAGCAAGGCACTTTTCAGGCGAGTTCACACTAGGAGAGTCTATCACGGGGAGTCTTCAAAAACTTCTGGAAAATACTATTATGAAAAAACTACATTTGGATTTCAAAACTCGGGGGCACCCAAACCAACTTATCTTTTCCTTTCATTTTCCAGGATCTCTTTAAAGTATTCAATGTGGAAGAGGGAGGCCCCTAAAGCCTAGAAATTGGGCGGGGGTACACGTGGCCCCAAGGGAATACAGGAGCCTGGTTCAAACATTCTCTTGGTTGCACAATTCTGTCAGTCCCTACTCTCAACTCTGCCATCAACATTGACCCTGTTCCTTTGTCTCTGCTTCCGATTCCTCTCTGTCAAACCTTGGCAGCCTCTACTCCAGCGACTTTTCTCTGCCTCAGAACGTGCATACCCGTGGTTATCATTACTTCTGGATTCTTCCATACCAGGTATCTGTGTACCTTCTTCTCCCGGGGTGCTATCCCATTTCTGTTCCTCCTACAAATCAAATGACCGCCTCTCTCTCATTCCTGTTCAAATGTCTGCAGAAGTTTCATCATACCCCTTTCTACAGAACCGGCCTGTACATTTGCTGACCTATACATCAGACACCTTCTACCAGTCTGGTTGATTAAGCCGTAGCAGTGAGGTTCAGCATATAGAATTTAGCCACTGCTTCCATCGTTAGAAGCTAGGCCATGGGATCCCATGGTTTGGGGCTGTGGTCAGGGCAGACTTTTCAAAGCTTAGCCTGTGTGTCCAGAGCAAGGAGGAGGTCAGAGATCCATAAGAACACTTTCATGTATCTCTTGGGTCGTACTAAATAATTTTTTTTTGACAGGCAGAGTGGACAGTGAGAGCGAGACAGAGAGAAAGGTCTTCCTTTGCCATTGGTTCACCCTCCAATGGCCGCTGCGGCCGGCGCGCTGCAGCCAGCGCACCGCGCTGATCCAATGGCAGGAGCCAGGTACTTATCCTGGTCTCCCACGGGGTGCAGGGCCCAAGGACTTCGGCCATCCTCCACTGCCTTCCTGGGCCACAGCAGAGAGCTGGCCTGGAAGAGGGGCAACCAGGACAGAATCCAGTGCCCCGACCGGGACTAGAACCCGGTGTGCCGGCGCTGCAAGGCAGAGGATTAGCCTAGTAAGCTGCGGCGCCAGCTACTAAATAAATTTTAAAGACACGATTTCACAGAAGCACATCCCCTCCATTTTAGGAAAGAAAAAGACTATAGATACTTGATCCATTTTCCTCTTTAAAGTGGAAGCTGACACGGAGCAGCAAAGTGGCCTTAGATGCTGACAATATCCCCCTTTATATGGGGTCTCCTACTATGGCATCAGGCTTAGCTGGTTTCTCAATGTTAGCAGGGAGCGAGCAGCGTTCCCCTCTGCCTTGAGAAATGTGTCTTCATAATGACAGGCCTGGATTTCTAGGACAGCTCAGAAGAACCCCTGTTCAAGAAGGGCCGTCCTTGCCATTAGCTTAGTTCCACCAACTTGTAGGTCAGCAAGCAGAGCTCTGACATGCATCTGAAGTCGTCCCATGTCTCAGACAAGACAAGTCCCCGTGCAAATGTCCTCGTGCTCCTGAGTCTCAGGTGATGGCTCTGCAGAAAGGGTCGCCTTGGGCACTGAAGGCCGAGGCAGTGTTGCGTGGCCTCCCTGGGCCTGTGCATGGGACCTGCTGGCTGCAGCCTGTCTCCCAAGCAACTGCCGCTTGAGTTGGGCTCCAGGAGCCTGCTGCAATCAAATGGGCTGGCGGAACGAGCACACTTGTGCTCAGTGGTGCGTCTGGAAATTGGCCCTCTTTGGCTTTTAATGGGACATTTCTCCAGCAGTTTTGTGATCATCAAAGACAATCAGGGCAGTTGGAAACCTGGAATGTTTGTACTTCCCCTCTGTGTGGGCCCCAAGCACCAAATGCGTGAAGTCAGGGCCCCAGAGGGTCCATCCCTCTGGAGAAAATGTCTCATAATTGAAAGGCACTGTAAGTCTCTGCTCATTAATTTAAAAATATTCCACAGTCAATATTCTTAGCAGTGAACATGATTATTTACTGCTTAGTGATGAGCTGAAGAAATGGCAACAGTCTCCGACCACCTTCTGTTTTCTATCAGGAGTAAATGGGGGCACCCCACTATCCACAGTATCTATCAGCTACCAGTGTAATTTAAGTGATAGACATGTCCAAACAGCTGCTTCTGGTCTCATCAGCTTTGAGTAGTATTTATTGATTACCACTTACTGGAATAAGCTGAGGATCTCACTGTCCCTGACTTAACGCCCCTACTCCATATCTGTATTGTGGATTTTCTTTTTGGGTGGTTGATGATAATGGCATTTGAGTAGAATTTAATAGCTTTAAGTCGTCCACACACTGCTTACAGGGTGAGCCTAAACACTAATAAGCCAAAAAATACCTTTTGTCTTATAATTACTATGTGAATATTATTCATCATACAGCCAAATGGTATCATATAACTACTTTTCCTTCTCTGTTGGTCAAATGTCTTGACCCCGGAACATTCAAAGAAGAATATTGTTGGCGTCAAAATAGATTCTCTGTCCTCGTACTCGACCCACGATCTTCATGCGTCCTAATTCAGCAAACTTAGCATGTGACCCACGACTTCGTTTTACTTTATTTTTCCTGAAATTCCTAACTGCCTTTTGCTCTTCTAGAAAGAAGATCAATAAATTGATAAGGTGTCCTCAGATTCTTCCTGCCTCTCAGTGACAGCCTCCATGGATTCCCCATTTTCCCCCAGAGGCAACCTCTAAGCCCTCTTCCTGCAGACCAGTTGTTTTCCACCCCCTTGGGGGAGAAGCAACCTCTCCTTAATCATGGCTTTGTTTCCCTCTTGTTTTTGCTGGAATCACTCCTTATTTTACAAGGTAAATATTCTGAGTCCCTGAATATTTACAAAATGTATTTTATCCTTCCTCTTGACTAAAAGTTTGGCAAGACACAAAATTCTTGGTCAAATTAAATCGAGGTCAAAATAGCTTCCCCTATACCCTTGTGGTATTGCGCCATCATTTCCAGCATCCAATGTTGTGGATGGCAGTTGATTAAAATGTAAGCTACTTGGTTTTTCTAGTTTATTTCATTGGAAAAGTTTTAGAGGCCTCTATTTTGAGCTTTCAGAAGTTGGTAAGATTACCCTTACATATCAATTTTTCCCTTTCATACTTTTCAACATTTAATGAGCCTTATCATACTGAGGACTTGTGCCTTTCTTTGATTCTTGGAAAACTTTTCTCACAATTACAAAATTTATCTTGCATTACATAGTCTAAATTCTGAAACTACTATTAGTCACATAATGAGCCCTGAATTGATTTTTGACTTCCTTCTTTCTCGTGCTTTCTATTTATCTTTTTTGCTCTATAGCTTGGAAAATGGCTTTGAATTTGGTTTTATCAAAACTTGCTATTGATGTTTACATTTTCAACAGGATTTTTTATTCCAAAAGTTAACCCTTTAAGTATTCCTTTATTATATCATTCTATTCTTATCTTGAGTACAATGTCTCCTCAAGTCTGATGATATAATCAGCTTTTGTAAAGTTATCATCTGTTTCCTTAAATAGCTCCGCTTCCATCACAGTCAGTTATATGCATCTGACCCTTCGTCTACGTGTTGTTCTTCTTCCTCAGAGATTGCTCATGCATGTATAAGAATGAATGACAAGGCTGGGAGTAAATCCAAGCTCATGTTGTTCTATGAATGGAGGCCAAGGGGACGTGTAGTATGGAGCTGACTTCTACAGCTCTACTGCTGTGGGCTAGGTTGGTACTAAATTCCTAATCCAGGCTCTTGCCTTTTACTTAGAAAAGCACTCTAAGTACAGGTACAAACATAACATGCAATGTGATAAAATTCATTTAGAAAGTGAGGAAAACACACAGGCCCATGTGGACGTTGTTCAGGGAGAGTGGGCCAGGCAAGATGAGAGAGAAAGATTTCCATTCCCTGTTCCCTTGGGGTCCATGTGGAGAGAGAGCCCCCTCCCCTTTACCAGGAGTGGTTACACAGTACTGCCAATAGGTCCTAGGGAAGGGGAGGTACATCCTGGGGAAGGGGTCATCTGATTGACATGTGGGTTGATAGGATTACATGGGGCGGGGAGGTGTGACTCCAGTCTTGCTCCTTGTCTTATCCTGTATCATTACCTCCAATCACTCCTCTGGTCAGCTCCCTCTCACTACTGCCTTCTCTACATGTTGACCCAGAGTCAACTTGGCAAGTTTCACAACTAAGACCAGCTCCCGCCTCCCCTGCAGGCTCCACCTGCTTTAGGCCTCCTCTGCTTTGCTCACTAATCAACACATTTTCTATTTCTCCAAAAAGTGTTTAAAGTACCCTCGTATCCATCTGGTTGTGAAACAAGAAACCTAGGAACCCATTTCAATTCCTCCATCTTCTCTCCTTACCATTCTCTTCCATTCCCAGTTCATTCCTGCTCTGTCATATTCACGCCCAAATAGCTCCTAAGTCCATCCATGTCTACCAGACCCACTGCCACCATTCTGTTTTATTGTACCATGACGCACTCCATCTAACTGGGGTCCCATCCAGTTGGTTATGTGGATTCTCTTCCCTCTGCCCTGCAGCCAGTGTGGTTTTCTGGAAGTGCTCATCTGATCATACCAGTCACCTGCCTGTGCCTTTTGGTGGCTGTTCATTGCTTTCAAAAGCTTTACCATGATCTTCAAGGACAGCATGGACTGTTTTTTCCATGTAAGTTTAAAATCATCTCCTTTGTCTACTGAGCTCCACTTGTAGGGATCCTCTTTCATATCTGTTTTTGTTTAAATATTTTATCTGGAAGTAATCTCAGACTTATGGAAATTTTGCAAAATAATACAAGAAATTCTTAAATATCCTTAAAGTATATTGCTAAAATGCTGGAATTTGTATTTGTTTACTCATTCTCTAATTTTTCTGAATGCTTTGAGAGAATTATAATAAAGAAATCTATATGGATATATTATCAATTTCTAATATACAAACCATCTTTTTGCAAATTTCACTAACTGATTGTCTTTCATAGCAAAAGAAAGAAGTTTTTTCTGTTTCAGAATCAGATTCTACTTAGTTGACATACCTCTTTCAACTCCTCAACAGTTTCTCAATTTTCCTTTGTCTTTTATGACTCTGACCTTTTCAAAGGGTTTTGGTCACTTACTTTGTAGACTGTATCACATCTTGGGTTTATCTGATGGTATAGATTTTGGGAGGACTGTCACAAAAGTGATTTTCTGTCCTTTTTAGTACATCAAAACTGGAAGCACATGATACCAATCTATTGCTCACTTCATAATAATTTGTCCACTATAAAGTCAGTATTTTTCCAATTGTAACAAAATTCTTACAGGGAAGTACTCTAAGACTATACAATAAACTTTAACTTTTAATATTAAAATCCACTTATAACTCTTCTCTGAAATACTTATGATGCTGGTGGTTGCGGATTGATGATTCTCTCACAAATTCGGGAAGACCGTGCTCCCTCTTGCCCCAGGCCCTTTCCCCACGTTACGTCTTCTTCCTGGGATGCTCTCCCCTTCCTTCTCAACTTACTGACTCTCATTAGTTCCTTGGAATCCAGGCTAAATGCCATTTTCTCAGTTATCTTCCTTGGCTTTCTCCCAAAAATACATAGGTTTCATAGTTGTACATTCACATTTATATTTGCAGCACTTTCAATTGTAATGCTATACTTACTTACCTGATTAAAGTCTGTCTTCTCTATGATGCTGTGAATTCCTTGAAAGGCTGATCTTTAAGCCCAGTTAACAGAAACATTTAGAGAACAAACTAAAGGTGAGAGGGGCAATGATGTGAGGTTTGGGGATCTTTGGGGGAAATTTTTACCCTTTACAGATATATTATTATTTGATCTTTTGCTGTCCAAGTTTTTCTACTCCAATGGTGAAACCACATCAGAGCCATTTTCCCTAAATTCACAATTACCTTTTGAAGATAAGTTTAATTTTCAATCAAGCACTCAATGGGATTTCCAATTCTGGGCCCAAACCGTGTCAATCTGATGTATCATTCAGCTGTGGCCTTGACTTGAATGGCTATGGTGCTGACCACTGCTTGGGCAAGATTAAACCAAAGGCTTCTTTTTTTTTTTTTTTTTTGACAGGCAGAGTGGACAGTGAGAGACAGAGAGAAAGGTCCTCCTTTTTCCGTTGGTTCACCCCACAAGTGGCTGCTATGGCCGGCGCACTGCAGCCGGCGCACCGCGCTGATCTGAAGCCAGGAACCAGGTGCTTCTCCTGGTCTCCCATGCGGGTGTAGGGCCCAAGCACTTGGGCCATCCTCCACTGCACTCCCGGGCCACAGCAGAGAGCTGGCCTGGAAGAGGAGCAACTGGGACAGAATCTGGCGCCCCGATCAGGACTAGAACCTGGTGTGCTGGAGCTGCAGGCAGAGGACTAGCCTAGTGAGCCGCGGCACTGGCCACCAAAGGCTTCTTATAGAAATAGCATCTCTTACTCTCATTGCAACCCCAAGACCTCTCTACTCAAAGAAGCACCCTCCACATACATCACTAAACTTAATCTGACTCAGGATGGACCCTTGTCAAAGCTCTCAAATTCAATGGATTAACTTGAAGTAGTGGTTAGTGGGGTGGGTTAATCTGTGCCAAAACTACTATTTTTTTAATCATCCCTCCTCTATTTCATGCACACGTCACCTAACTGGAAAACATGTCAGAACATAAGCAGAGTGAGCTAAGACATTTGCATACACCATGTTAATTCTTCTCAGTTCTGGGAGGCATTTACTATATTATCCCCATGCTACTGATCAGGAAACAGACTCAACAAGATTAAGCAACATCAGCAAGTGGCGCCGGGTCAAGGGCACAGAGTAACACATAACCCTAAATAAGCTACCAGCTCTTGAGGTGGGAGCCCCCAAAGCACAACTTCATCTAACTTCATAATAACAAAACAGGTTCATGACCAGTAGTAGGCCAGGGTAGCACTGGCATAAGCAGATTCTTAAAATAAAACTGAACTTGTAAGCCCACCTTGCAAGTATTCTAGGTAATGTGACCTTAGTGATTCATGAGCTTTGCTCATAAAGACAAGCATTTATAATACTACAATTGACATCTTTGCAATGATTATTCTAGACACAGGAATTCTCATTGAATTTTTTCTACATTTTTATTGAAGCAGAATATTTGCACAGAAATGCACAAATCTTAAATGTACAGGTGAATGGATTTCCACAAAGTGAACACACCTTTGTAACCATCTCTGCCATAAGGAGACAGAATATTAGTAATACACAAGTAACCGCCTCTTTCATATGACTTTCTAGTAATAATCCGACTATCTCAAAAGATAAGCCATTATCTCAGCTTCTATCACCATAGATTTGTTGTCTGTTTTTGAGCTCTACATAAATGGAGTCATGTATTATATTCTCTTTTGTGTCCAGCTTCTTATCCTCAACAATACATATTTCTGTAAGATTCACTGTGCCTAGTTGTGAATCCTTCGTTTTCATTGCTTCTTGGTATTCTGTTTTGCATATATCATGATATTCTTCTCCGTTCTACCCTTTGGACATTGGAATTGTTTCTTAATTTTGGCCAGAAAAAAAGTGTTTTTATGACCATTCTTCTAAAGATATTTTGGTGCATGCGTTCGGCATGCTTGCTGAGTAGATGTCTGGAAGTGGGGACATCTTCACCTGTGACAGACACCACCAAACAGTTTCCTAAAATAGCTGGGCCAATTTGTAAAACCCACAGCGGGCTATGAAGTATGGGAAAGTTCTCGTTGATCTTCAGCCTTACAAATACTTAATACTTCCAGCATTTTTCATTTTAACTCTTCAGGTAGGTAAGTTGCAGGATCTCATAATTTTTATTTGAATTTCTAATAGGGGTTAGTCCTGTTTGAGGAGTACTCAGGATCTGTTTTTAATCAGTTATTAAAAGAAACAGAAACACAGAAACGACTGTTGTGAGGAAAGAGGTTTTCCTACTTATCGATTCCTAGAAACAGGAGACTGGCACTTCTTGCAGGGGTGCTGTAAGGGAACGGACCAAGCTTGGTCTGAAAGCAGAGGAGACAAGGGGAAGATGTGGTCCAGAGCCTTGGTTAGAGTGGTTCCCAGGGGAAGGAATAGGTGAGACAGGGTAAATAGGTTTAGGACTGGCTAGTTTGCATCATTTCAGTGGGCTCTGGCATATAGGGATTGGCCCTAGTTGGTACCTAACTATAGGGCAATTAGAGTAGGGGGATAGTGGCCTCAAATGTGAATGCCCAATAAAGGAGGAGGTTGAGGTGTGGGCTCTGGTGGGTTTGCATATGAAAAGTAGGCTCAAAGACAAGTTGTTCCAACTATCTCTAGAAGTTAGCCAATTATGGGAGAGGCAGTCCCTCTAGCTTCAACAAGGCCTCAAGATGTCAAAGAATACAGGAAATAAAAAGACATGGAGAACATAAGCACTTTTTTGCATGTTTATTTATTCTTTAAAGATTTATTTATTGGGGCTGGTGCCATGGTGCAGCAGTTTAAGTAAAGCTGCCACCTACAGTGCTGGCATCCCATATGGGAGCCAGTTCGAGTCCTGGCTACTTCACTTCCAATTGAGCTCTCTGCTATGGCCTGGGAAAGCAGTGGAAGATGGTCCAAGTCCTTGAGCCCCTGCACCTGCCTGAGAGACCCAGAAGAAGCTCCTGTATTTTGTCTTCGGATTGGCGCAGCTCTGGCTGTTGCGACCATTTGGGGAATGAACTAGTGGATGGAAGACCTCTCTCTCTCTGCCTCTGCCTCCCTGTAACTCTGCCTTTCAAATAAATAAATAAATCTTTGAAACAAAATTTTAAAAAATATTTATTTACTTATTTATTTGAAAAGCAGAGAAGGAGAGACAGAGACAGAGAGAGAGGTATCTTTCATCTGCTGGTTCACTTCCTATATGGCTGCAATGGCCAGGGCCATGCCAGGACAAAGCCAGAAGCCAGTACCTTCATCTGGGTCTTCCACATGGGTGCAGGGACCCAAGCATTTGGGACATCCTCCATTGCTTTCCCAGGTACATCAGCAGGGAGCTGGATGGGAAGCAGAGCAGCCAAGACATGAACCAGCACCCATTTGGGATGCCAGCATTGTAGGCAGTGCCACATCTCCCCTTTTTGTATGGTTATTAAGCATTTGAAGATCCTGTTTATAAATTATCCATTCAACTCTTTTGCCTTTTTATATTGGACCATCTGTCTGAATGATTTGCAAGAATTCTTCCTACATTTTGGATATGAGAACTTGGTTGCTAGCTATATTACAAGTATCTTTTCCCATCCAATGGACTGATTTTTTTTTTTTACTATTTTAGTGATATCTTGTAATGAACAGAAGTTCCTAGTTTGTATGTATTCCAATTTATCATTTTTTTCTTCATAGATAATACTTTTGTTTAAGAAATATTTGCCTACTCCAAGGCCATGAATATACTATTCTGTTATCTGTTAGGGGACTTGTCTTACTTTTCATTATTAGAACTTTAATCTATCTGGAATTGATAAATATGTTGTGATGGGGTAAAAAATTCATTTCCTTCCATATGGGTATCCAATCCGATGATTTTCATTTATTGAGTCTTTCCTCCACTGTTTTTAGTAGCTGTCTGTAACCAAATAGGTGAACATTTATATGTGGATTGTTTATAGGCTGATTCTGTTCCACTAGCCAGTTGTTCAGAAGATTGTGCCAGCACACTATACTGTCTTACTACTTGTATAAGAGCTCTGACTTTGTTCTTCCTCAGGAAAGTCTGACTTGTTCTATAAATTTTTATACAACTTTAGAATCAACTTGTTAATTTTCACTACATACTGAGATGCCTTGAATCTGTAACCAGTGATTCAAGTTAGCATCATTATAATATGGAGCCCTCTGATCCATGAACATGGTATGTTATTCCATTTATTCAGGTCTTTTTTAATTTCTCTAAATATTGTTGTGCAGTTTTCTTGTACAAATTTTGTGTAACTTCCATTACATTTATCTCCTAGTTATATGATGAATTTTATTGCTTGTGGCAACATTTGGAACTCCCTTTACAAAAGAACTTGTTGGGGCAGGCATTTGCTGCAGTAGTTAAGATGCTACTTAGGATGCCAAACTCCCATATCAGAGTACCTGGGTTTGAGTTCAGTCTCTAGTTCTGATTCCAGCTTCCTGCTAATGTGCACTCTGGGAGGTAGCAGGCGGTTACTCAAGTGGTAGAGTCCCTGCCACCCATTTGGGAGACCTGGATTGAGTTCCTATCCCCTGCCTTTAGCTTGGCTCAGTCCTGGTTATTGTGGGCATTTAGAAGATGAACCAGCAGATGGAAAAGTTTCTCTCTGCATCTCTGTGTAGGTCTCAATCTCTTTCTCTTTCATGTCTGCCTTTCACATACATAAAAACAAATCAATTCTTGAAAAGAATTTTCTGTTAAACTATGGGAAATTCTTTTAACTGATAACCTTCAGACATCAGCACCTTTAGGCTATGCCTCATATTTTAAGTGGGAGCCAGCCTATTCTTAGGCAGTTCCCAAATGCTGAATGCAAACAGTAATTGCATGGGCCTGCCACCCTGCCCAATATGGGATTCCTCTAAACAGGTAATCTTGATTCAAAACAACTCTTCATGGAGTAGGCCAAGACTCTGTGAGATCAACAACAGGATCTGAGCCTCTCCCTGCCCAGTTTGCTTCCTCCTCCTTTTATCTTTAATGGATGTTACCCCCCCCCCCAATAAAGCTCTTTCACTTCTAAATCTGTCTCAGTGACTATGCCAAAAGGACACAGTTGAAACAGTGCTAATTTTCACATTGTTTTTTTGACGTAAGTTTCCAATTGTTTAGCACTGTTCTATAATGCAATCAACATTTGTATAGGGACTTCATATAGTGACTCCACTAAGTTCATTTTAATTCTAATTCTTCTGCAAGCTCTGTGTAAACATGCTATGGCATCTTCATAACTTTCATTCCTTGTTCCCACTTTATTGCACTGGATAAGACCTATAATAAAACATTATAAACAAATCCCATAAGGTAATGCTTCTACTTTGCTTTAAATAATTGAGTCTCAAAGAAATTAAAAGTTATCTTTTATGCTTACCTAAATGCTTACATTTCTGATGTTCTTCATTTATTTCTAAAGATTCAAGTTTCCATATATTATTTACTGTCAATCTGAGGAAATTCCTATAGCATTTTTTAAAAGATTTATTTTATTGATTTAACAGACAGAGTTACAAAGAAAGAGAGGAAGAGACAGAGAGAGATCTTCCATATGTGGTCCATTCCTCAAATGGCCGCAATGGCTGGGGTTGAGCCAGGCCAAAGCTGGGAGCCAGGAGCTTCCTCCTGGTCTCCCACATGAATGCAGGGTCCCAAGCATTTAAGCCATCCTCTCTTGTTTTCCTAGGCACATTAACAGGGAGCTGGGTCAAAAGTGAAGCAGCCAGGACTTGAACCAGCACCCATACAGCTTAACCCACTGCACCACAACACTGGCTTCTCCTATAGCACTTTGCCGTTCAAGTGTTGTGTTGGTAAAGTCTCTTAGGTTTCTTTTATCAGAAAATGTCTTTACCATTGTTCTTTTTTTCTAAAATGGCTTTATTGGAATATAACATATATACCATACAATTCACTCATTTAAAGTGTATAGTTTAATTGTTATTGGTTTATTCATAGAGTGGGCAACCATTGCAACAATGAATTTTAAAATAATTCCATCAACCCCTCAAACTTTATACCCATTAGCGGTCACTCTCCCCTTCTCCACCCTCTTCCCCCACCATCCCTAAACTCTTTCAACTCTAGGCTATTGCTAATCTATTTTTCCTCTATTTTCCTATTCCAGACATTTACTAGAAATGAAATTATTTACTATATGGCCTTTAGTGACTGGCTTCTGTCACTTAGCATAATGTATTTCAGGTTCATCCATTTTGTAGCATATATCAGTATGTTATTTCTTCTTATGACCAAATAATATTCCATTGTATGAATACCTCATATCTTATTTATCCATTCATCAGTTGGTGGGCATTTGAACTGTTTCCACTTTTTGGTTATTATGAATAATGCTTCTATGAACATTCATGTTACAAGTTTTTATGTAGACATATGTTTCCATTTTGATTGGGTGTTTACCTAGAAATGGAATGAGGGTCATATGGTGGCTCTATGTTTAATGGTTTGAGGAATTGCCAGACTGTCTTCCAAAGCAGCTGTACCATTTTACATTCCCATCAGCAGTGTATGAGGCTTCCAATCCTTCATCTTCTTGCCAACATTTGTTAATATCTGTCCTTTTGATCATAGCTATTCTATTGACTGTGAAGTGGTATCTCACTGTGGCTTTGATTTAAATGTCCCTAATGGCTAATGACATTAAATGTCTTCATTTGTATATCTTCTTTGGATAAATGTCCTTCGCCTGTTTTTTAATTGGGTTATTTATCTTTTTTATTATTGAGTTGTACTCTTTCATTCTTAAAGAATGTTTTTACAGATATAAAATTCTGGATCAAAAGATTTGTTTAAATGTTAAAAAAAAAATACCACAGTAGAGCTGTCAAACATAAGGTCCACAGACAAACATTTGTGAAAGACTGAGAAGAAACAGGACACTTGCATCATCTTGAAATACCTTCCCACAAGAGACTGTTTTAAATGAATGTATCTATTTGAGAGACCAACAGAGAGCTCCCATTGGCTAGTTCACTTCCCCAGTAGTCCAAAATGGTTTGGGAGGCCAAAGCCAGGAAACAGAAACTCAGTTTTGTGGGTGGCAAGAAGCAAATTCCTTTGACCATCACTGCTGTCCCCCAGGGACTGCACTGGCAGGAAGCTGGAATCAGAAGCCAGAGCTAAACACTGAACCCAGGCACTCCAAGGTGGGATGCAAGCATCCCAGCTGGCAACTTAACAGCTAGTCTAATGCCTCCCCCAAGTAAGAGACTTTTCCTTACAGGGGGAAACATACTAACTTTTTGGGGAGGAAATATTCCTTACCTTAACCAAGTGATCAAAGTTAACACCTACACGATTAGTCATGGCCACCATGAACTCCCTGATAGGAGGCACTGAGAAAAGTTCTATCTAAAGTGATTTCAAAATTAAAAATGTCTTTCAAAAAGATAGTATTTCACTACTGCTAGGCTGTGTCATTTCTGGTGAGAAGTGAGTGATGATTCAGATCATTTTTCTTCTGTTCCAATGTGCCATTGAACTAATCTCTGGAGTTTATCCCTGGTTTTTAGTAATTTGCTTTTAATGCACCTAAGCATATTTTTTGTGTATATTCTGTGTGGTTTTCACTGAAATGTTTGAATCTCTAAATTTATATCTTTCAATTAATTTGGGGGGCTTCCCATCATTGTATCTCCAAATATTTTCTCTGTCTCAGTTTCTCTCTTCTGTTTCTGGGATTACAACTACAAGAGGTCTTCAAAATTTCAAGGAAAATGTTTATTAACAAAAAAACTATGTGTAGATTTCACTTTTTTGATATTAAGCTAATCTGTTAACTTCATTTTTACACTTTTTGAAGCACATTTGGATGTTGCAGCATTTGGTGTTCTTTAAACATTTGAGACTATGTGATTTTTTTTTCACTTTTTTCTCTCTTCATTTTTGATAATTTCTATTTATCTATTTCCACGTTTGCATTTTTGTGTTTTTAGTTAAAGCCATCTAGTGAATTTCTAATTTCAGATTTTTTAATTCCAGAATTTTTGAAGGTTCTTTTTAAACAGTATTGCCCCACTGAGATTCCGCCCTCTCAATTTATTGCAGTCATATTTCCCTTCTTTAGTACATCTGTAGTATCCACTTTAAATCCTATATGCTGATCCCAAATGTTCCTAAATTCCTCAGAGTTGTTCTCAGTTTATTATCTTTCTTGGTTATTCATATGTCAACTAATTTTGCATTGAATCATGAACCTTGTCATTCTAAGCTGCAGAAACAGTTTTCTATAATTTTCCTTTCTAAAAGAATATTTATTTATTTGACAGGCAGAGAAATAGAGACAGATATGGACAGAGATAGAGATAGCAAGAACAAGAGAAAGTTTCATCTACTGACTCACTCCACAAATGCCTGTGATGGCTGCGGTTGGGCCAAGGCCAAAGCCAGGATTCAGGAACTCAACCCAGTTCTCCCATGTGGGTGGCAAGAAGCCAATTACTTGAGCCATTACTGCTGCCTCCCAGAGTCTGCATTAACAAGAAGCTAGAGTCAGGAGTCAGAGGCTGGTGCCAAACCCAGGCACTCTGACATGGGAGGCAGGTGTCTTAACCACTGGACTAAATGCCCATCCCCATCTTTATGTTTTTCAAGTATATTCTTCTAATAATGTTGGTGTTTTGTTTTAGTCAATGAATTTCACTCAACCTGTAAACTGTCTCTCAGGCCATAGCTCAAATTTCACTACTGAGATTGGCCTTTGCTGGAGTGCTTGGAGCATGCATGGCCCCAGGTCAGTCAAGAGGCTTGGGCTGAGTTTACACACAGCCTCTGGGGCTCCAACTCTCTCCTTTCCAGGATTCCGGTCAAGATCTGAACACTGGGATTCCTGATCGCTGTCCTCTGGCTCTTCAAGCCAGAACGAATACAGGCTTTTTGGGTTTTGTGTTTCAGAGTGTTAGTCTGCTCGTGTGGAATGACTTTGGGGCTGTCTGTAAGCTGAGAATCATCAAAACAGACCTCTCCCATTCGTGGTGATTTCTTGCAGGTTCAGCCTAGTTCAGTTCAGCTTTCTCACCTAGAAAAGGGAGATCATAGTACCTTGCCTCCTTAAGTTATTCTGACAAAACTAATTGAACTATCATTTATAAAGCCTTTAGGATAAATATCCCTAAGGTATAGGTATATGTGAAGTGCCACCCTGACAGTGACTCCATTTTACAGCACCCAAGACTGCATCTTGAGAAAGCTACCCCCACCTCTCTGAGACTCTGATCTGAAACTAAATATGGGCTGGCACCGCGGCTCACTAGGCTAATCCTCCGCCTTGCGGCGCCGGCACACCAGGTTCTAGTCCCGGTCGGGGCACCGGATTCTGTCCCGGTTGCCCCTCTTCCAGGCCAGCTCTCTGCTGTGGCCAGGGAGTGCAGTGGAGGATGGCCCAGGTGCTTGGACCCTGCACCCCATGGGAGACCAGGAGAAGTACCTGGCTCCTGCCATCGGATCAGCGCGGTGTGTCGGCTGCAGCGCGCCAGCCGTGGCGGCCTTTGGAGGGTGAACCATGGCAAAGGAAGACCTTTCTCTCTGTCTCTCTCTTTCACTGTCCACTCTGCCTGTTAAAAAAAATAAAAATAAATAAAAATAAAAATAAAAATAAAAGAAATTTTGAAACTAACTATGGTCTAAAATTTAGACAACAACAACACACTGCATCCTGCTTGGCAAAACATTGAAATCCACTAGCATGACTGCTTGAGCTTAAAACAGATAGGCTGCACCTGGGTCAACGTTAAGATTGTGATTTGCCTATGTCCCACGTATGATTTAGGTCTATGGACCTGGACTAATGTCAAGACTGTAATTGGTATTGTCGAGATTATAATTGATATTAGTTTTGCATTCGCTTTAGGTCAGCTTGACCCTAACGACCATGTATTCCCCCTCCCCTCCTTGTGGTTTTGGCCTTTATAAACCCTGTTGCTGTGAGCTTTGGGGTCGAGAGTTCTTTAGGGCGTGAGCGCGCTCTCCACTGACGGTTAAAATAAAGGACTCATTCCAAATTCTCATTGTGTGGTGTTTCTCTGCGACTCACTTCAGGTACAACATATGCTGAATATATATTATATATACATATATATATATACACACACACATATACTGTAAGGCAAAAAGTGCACTTTATAAACATAATAAGAATTCTATAAATAAACAGCTTTCAAAAATATAAACGTTACAAGAAAGTGTTTATTAGAGAGTGCAGTGGCTCATTCATGGTAAAGCCTAAGAACTGTTTATAGATAAAACCAAGGAAAAATGCAAGAATCACACAGTGTTTTGCATCATGCATCATCTCCGGCTCTGCCATTGCTGCCTCCTTCCTGCTGGGATATTTGGGATTACACTGGACTCAATCAGGTGATAGGGGATAACATCCTCATCGCAAGATCCTTAATGTAATCACACCAGTGAAATCCGGTTGTGTAAGTAAGGCAGTCACAGGTTCAGGGAATAACATGTGGACATCTTTGGGAAGCCATTGAATATCAGTTTGAATTTAGTGCCATCCTCCTTACAACTGAACTAAAAGTAGGCAAATATATTGGGTTTTTGATAGAGTATCTATTTAGATTTCATCCTTAGCATTGTTAACATGGTCTTAACTCCTAAAAAATAAACGGCATTTTAAACTTCCAGGCAGCTCCACATCCGGCAAGGGAGTAGGTAATCATGTCTTAGAGTCATCATTTCAGATAACAGTCCTACCAGTTACCCAGGCTTCACTCTTGACAGATGGTTTTTCAAAGAATTTCTTTTGTGTCCCGCAAGTGGAGGAGAAATAAAATAAGATTCATCTGGCCATTACCTTCCTACTTTTTAAAAAAGTGCTGGATGGCCTGCTTTTTTCCAAGCAATTTTTTTTTTTGACAGGCACCCTGGTGTTAGGCAATCAACCTCTGCGATAATGGTGCTATTGTCTGCTCCTCACAGGCCTGTCCCTGTCTTGCCAGGCTTGTCTTTTACACATACACCCCCTTCCTTCCCCACTCAGGGATCGCCCTAGCCCTTTGCCCACTTGAGTCACCATTACAATGGCTTCTCGCCTTCGCACTATCATCCAAAGACTTGAATTTCTTTTTCTACGAAGGAAATCTATTAGGCCATTGTAACATCAAGTCCCCAAGTTGGAGCATATTAATGCAATAAGTGCCATTTCTCCTTCCTGTCACAGTCCACCTCAGGTGGGCAGGATGTGTGGAGAAGCCATGGCTTCCACAAAGTCATCTGAAAACCAAGGATCCACCCAGTTAGAGGGGCTCCATATTCCTTTGGCTCTGTGATGTTTTCTCAGTTCAGCCAATAGGTAGAGAGAGATGGATGACACATGGGAGGGTCTCTTGGAACAGGTCTAGAAGTGGTGGTATCTGTAACTTCTGCTCATATATGATTCGCCATTGGCCATATCTAATGAATTACCAGGGCCTTGGGAAAAGCCTGTAGCTTGTGAGTGCCTGGAAAAAAGTGTTTGGTGAACAGGAAGCCAATTTACAGAGCAGTAAATATTGTTATGCTGTGTGGTGCAACATAGGAGAATATACCTTGTGATGATGCCGATGATATAAAAATTGGACCACACTCATGCCTTCTTTGATTTTGAGATCCATTAAGAGAGGAATTTTCTAAAATGGTGTACAACACAGTAGTTGCACAATAAATGTTTGATGAGTGAATCACAGCACATTGGAAGCTAAGAGTCCTTGGAGATCTTTTAATCCGAACTTTTCATTTTCCATTTCAGAAATCTAACGACGCTTAGCACTTTGCCCGTGTTCACTGAGAGGGCTGGACTCATGCATCTAGTATCCGAGATCAAGTAAGGCGATGTTTTGCAACCAACTTCTTGTGTTTCTCAGACCCAATGAGACTCACTTTTTAATCAACTTATCAGAACTTGTGCATCTAAGCAAATGTTTGGTCCAACGAAGTCTCCTAGGGAATTTGTATACTAGTCAGATACTACTGCCTTTTAAAAAATTCATGCGGCTTTATTTTAGGAATTGCTTTCGAAGCCCATGGCATTTTCTTTAAAATTTCACTAATGGTGGCTAATAAATATTCATCCTTTGAAGATGGGTTTGATTTTGAGAACCACAAGTTGCCTGGAGCACATTTTGGTAGATAAAGTTGAATAGAGGTGGCCTAATTGTGCAATACTGGCTTTGGTTTAAAAAAGAAAGAGGTGAAAATATGTATTCATCTATGCCACATGTCATGAAGATGCAGGTTTTCCCTTCTGATTTGTTAACAAGTTTGGGAGACAGTTTCGGAAGGTGAGACATACGGGCATTTTGAGCAAGGTTATCGTTGTTGGAAGCAGTTCCTGGAATCCTGAGGTGACTGATATGAAAAGAAACAGCAGTCTTTGAGAATCTTTAACTCAAATGTCAGAAAAGCCTCGGTTGCAAAAATGCACACCTTAATTCCCAGTGCCTTAAAACTCCATGAAGAAACTTAGAAGACGTTTAGGTCCACAGTAGCTCCTTATTCAGAAACCAGCCACAACGATGAAAGAAGCACTATTAAAAGAATAAGGAAGAGGTTTCTGGATAAAATGGCATAAAATTGATAACCTGACCTATCCTTTGCTTGGGAAATACTTGGGATAATATGGAACAAGAGACTACAAAATGCTAGAAATCACTGGGCACCTGCACATGATCTAGGCTCAGGATTGGAGAGGCTTCTCAAGGCAACCGCATGCACAGCAAGGGGATCCAAACAAAAATCTCCTGCCCTCTCCAAGCACAGCCCCTTAGAGATGAAAACAAATACATACGAAACAGCAGCGTATTCAGTAAGTGACGCAGGAAAACTGGATATCCATGCTGGAAGCATAAAATCAGCCCCTTACCTCTGACCATACCAACAGTCAACTCAACAGGCACTAAAGACTTAAAGGTCAGACCTGAAACTATAAAATGACTGGAAGAAAACACAGAGGGGATGTTCTGTGACACTGGCCCAGGCAAAGAGTTGTTGGATAAAACCTCAAAAGCCTGGTTAACAAAAAGCAATTATATATAAATAGAACTATATCAAATTAATGGGCAAAAGACTTGAATAGACATTTCTTCAAAGAAACTCATAAATGGCCAAGAAGTATAATTTAAAGCTGTCCAGTATCACTCTCAAGGGAAATAAAAATCACCTTACTCCCGTTAACACAGCTACTCTGAAGGGACGAGTGGTGATCCCGAGGTTAAGCTGTGCTTGCAACAATGGCATCCCATATCAGAGCGCTGATTCAAGTCCCAGCTGCACCATTTCCAGTCCAGATCCCTGCTAAGGGACCTGGGAAAACAGTGGAGGACGGCCCAAGTCCTTGGTCTCCTGCCACTCACATGGGAGACCCAGATGGAGTTCCCGGCTCCTGGCTTCAGCCAGGCCCAGCCCTGGCGGTTGCATCCATGTGGGGAGTAAATCAGCAGATGAAAAATCTCTCTGTCATTCTGCCTTTCAAATAAGTAAATAAATCCTTTTAAAAATTGCTACTATCAAAAAATCAAAAGATCACAAGTATTGGCAAGGCTGTAGGAAAAAGGGAAGCTTAAACGCTGTTGGTAGGGATGTAAATCAGTACTGCCACTGTGAAAAGAATATGGAGGTTCCTCAAAATGCTAGAAATAGCATTATAGCATAATCCAGCAGCCCCACTACCGAGAATAAATCCACAGGAAATGAAATCACGATGTTGGGCTCCTGTGTTTATTGCAGCACTATTCATAATAGCCAAGACATGGGACCAATTGAGGTGTCCATTAACTGATGGAGGATAAAGGAAGTATGTGTATAAACATAATGTTGTTCATCCATAAATAATGAGGGATTCTTCGTCATCTGCAGCAGTGTAGATGTGTCTGAAGGAAATTATGGTAAGTGCAATAAACCAGGCACAGAAAGACAAATACTGCCTGATCTCACGCATATGTGGAATCTGAAAAAGTTGTTCTCATAGAAGTTTAGAGTAGAGAGCCTGGCATTGTGGCACAGTGGCTTAAGCTGCAGCCTGTGACACTGGCATCTCATATGAGTGTTGTTCAAGTCCCGGCTGCTCCAGGTCCAATTCAGCCCCCTGTTTATGTGCTGGGAAAGCAGCAAGTGCTTGGGCCCGTGCCAACAGACCTGGACAGACTTCCTGGCTCATGACTTTAGCCCAACCTAGCCCTAGCTGCTAAGGCCATTTGGGGAGTGAGCCAGAAGATGGAAGATCTCTGTATCTCTCCCTCTCTCTCTGTAACTCTGCCTTTCAAATGAATAAATAAATCTTTAAAGAAGAAGGAGGAGCAGAAGGAAAAGTAGAGAGTAGAACAGTGGTTACCAGAGGCTGGGGAGGTTAAGATAGAGACTGGCCAACAAGTACAAACTTAGTTAGATGAGACGAATAAGTTGTGGTATGCTTTTACATAGTAGAATAACTAGAATTAGCAACATCATATTGTATATTTTTAAATAGCTAGAAGAGAGGGTTTTGAATGTTCTCATCACAAAGAATGATTAAAAGGGGCCAGTGCTATGGTGCACCTGGTTAAGCTGCCATCTGCAGTGCCGGCATCCCTATGGGCGCTGGTTCGAGTCCTGGTTGCTCCGCTTCTGATCCAGTTCCCTGCTAATGCATCTGGGAAAGCAGTGGAGGATGGCCCAAGTGCCTGGGCCCCTGCACCCACCTGGGAGACCCAGATGAAGCTCCTGGCTCCTGGCTTCTGCCTGGCTTAGTCCTGGCCATTGTGACCATCTGGGGCATGAACCAGCGGATTGAAGATCTCTTTGTCTTCTCTCTTTAACTCTGATTTTCAAATAAATAAATAAATACTTTTAAAAAACACAAAAAAGGATAAAATTTAAGATAGCCTACTAGTTATTCTGATTTGATCATTACACAATGTGTATATATATCAAAACCTCACATTGTGTCCCTGAAACATGTACAAATGTTAATGTGTCAATCATAAAGTTAAAAAAAAGAAAGAAAGAAACAGCAGGGACCCAGGAGGGGAGTTTTAAACCCAAAATGGAGAAGACAACACTCCAGCAAAATGTGTCCAGGGTTCTTCTTCCAATTACCCGAAATTACGCTGAGCAGGAAGCATGTCAGAGTTCAGAGGCATTGCTTTTGCTGTGCACAGCAATACACACATTTAAATCAGTCTCATTACTTTACACTCACACCTGGCCTATTTTGAGCGGCTCCAAAGCATTTCCCTGACATCCAATTTAAAGGCTTTTCAATTGCATAATTACACTCTTTTGGTAAATTACCGTCATGAGCAAGGGCACACGTGGATGGCGGGGCACGCGCTTCCAGGAAAAGCCCCGCGAGGCTGCGATCGGGCTCTCCCTGAACTAAATGTTCACTTGAGGAAACGGAAACACGCGCCTCTGCCGCTGCAAAGCAGTCATCTGAGGATTCAGCAAAGGCCCCCGCCTCAGAAGCCTTCTGCCCGTCACCTCCTCCCACGGACCCACACGTGGTAGGAGCCGTCACCACCACTGCACAGGGTCTGTGCCGGCGCCGCTGGGCCGTGGTGTGTCCAGGCCAGGGGCAGGTGCGCAACAACACTGGCGGATGAACTGCCCGACCGCGGCAACCCCCACACCCGCCTCGCCACAACAGCGGAGCTTCTTGCTTTTTTCCTGCTGCCCCTTGACGTGCACTTCCAAAAGCGCGGTGATTCACAGAAACCCACATCAGGGGTCCCCGACTTCATCTTCCCACAATCACCTGCAGACAAAATTGTCCTCCGTTAACGGAGAAAAGCTGATTTCTCTCTCTGCCAGGCCTGCAAACGCCACCTGGGATGAGGGACCCAGCTGTGCTCCTTTCTGCCTCTCACCTCTTCAGAAGCAATGAAAGCTCAGCAATTGGAATGTAGCTGTCCGTTTTGCTGATGAGGCAGCAGGAAAATTAGAAGCCGTTTTCCAGCCTATTGCTGTGTGGGACGCCAAATGCTCTCTGCGGCGCAAGGTTGCGGCTGCTAAAGTCAGCAGCCAGGACAGAGACTTGGGGAACCAGGGTGTTGACTGAGACGGGGGCACTTAAAAAGAGTGCACTTGCTGCCCTGGAATCCCATTTGCAAGGGGGCTTCCCTCATAACTAAGGATGGCTTGAAAGCGGATCTCCTCCGCTAAAAACAACACAACTTAGAAATGCATAAGGCAGATTCCCCGGAGACCAATATAACCCAGAAACCATAATCATGCAAAGCTGCAGAGCCTTGGCAGCTGAGTGTGTAACTGAGTCTAGCTTCAGAAGCCAAACTCCTGAGGGGTCTGAACCCAAGGTTCATTTATTCTTAATAAGCTCAGCTCCAGGGGCATTGTCAACCTCCAGCTAATGACAACACCACCACAGCTGAGATCGCTGGAGTCCAAAGAAGAGTGAGGATCTAATTGAGACAAGAAATAAGTGTGGGCTCACATCAGCATTTGTTCACGGCCAGAGCTCAGGACTTAGGGTTTTACAAGTTCACTCTGGGGTCTGGCCTTGTGGCTCAGCGATTAACGACACCTCCTCAGACACCGGCATCCCATATGGGCACCAGTTCAAGTCCCGGCTGCCCCACTTCCGACACAGCTCCCTGCTAATGGCCTGGGAAAAGCAGCAGAGATGGACCAAGTGTTTGGGCCCCTGCCACCTGTCGCTCCCCCTCTTCGTGGAGGAACGACACAGGACCCTGCGCTGTTCTTTCGTCTGCTCGGCCCTCCCCGGGTTTGCTGCTGGTTCTTCCCGGGTTGGCTACTATCCCTTCCACCTCCGTGGAAGGGCAGTTCCCCCTGGCCACATTCCCCACTTCCGCAGGGGAGCGGCACACCGCCAGCCGGCTCTACTCGGGGGCTGCACAGGTGTTCCTTCAGCTAGATGTTCCCCATAGATGTTCTCGGTGCATGCCGTCTCTCTCCTCCTTTATAGTCCTCCTCCGCCAATCCCAACTCGGCTGCCCACACACCGAGTACGCTGCTCTCCAATCAGGAGCAAGTCCTACAGTTAATTGGTTGAACTGGAGGCAGCTGTGCGGAAGCTGTTTACTTCTCTCCCAGCGCCATATTGTGGGAGAGCAGATGCATAGAATAAGTCTTAATTCCAGTAACTTAGTCTAGTCCGAGCTGCTCCCCACAGAGGAGAGCAGATGCATAGAATAAGTCCTAATTCGAGTAACTTAGTCTAGTCCGGATTGCTCCCCACACCACCCATGGGGGAGACCCAGACGACCTTGGGATCTCAGCCTCTCAGGACACCTCCCCACAGACATAGGCCTGAAACTGGCCAGGAAGTTGACATAACAGCACCCGGAAAGAGGAGCAGTGGTTCTGCAGCCAGTCGAATCGCGTGGGTGTTCAATCAAGTTCAAGTCTCCTAGAAGCTCAGATGCTGAAGCAGGAGTCTGTGGCTGGCACTGCGGTGAACAACCCAGGATCGTCCACGTGGGGGTCCCGTCTTGGCATGCACCCACGAGGTTACAGGAGGGTGCCTTGCTGTGCCGGGAGTGAGGCAGGAAGGCTGGCCACTTTGCTCAGAGGGATCAGCCAGGTCTCAGACGCCTCCCAAGAGCAGGGCTCCTACCTGCCGCAGCCCCAAGAACTCTTCCTGGGTTCAAGTCTTCCCTTAAAATGACCTCATCAGAACAAAGGGCTTGTGAGCGTACCTCATGGAAAATAGAATTCAAAGATAAGTTTCTTCTGATGCAAAAAAATTAAAACCTATGTATAGTTTTTTTTTTTTTCATAATACTCTTTTTCCATTAACTCATTGGCTGTACTAATGACTTCTGGCCAGTATGTTCAGAGTGACAGAGAGAGGTCGTCTATCTGCTGGTTCACTCCCCAAATGGCCACAACAGTTTCCGCCTTGCTGTCGCAAAGCCCAGCACAGTTTTTGAACTGAAGAAATGCCACCATATCAGGTATTTAGCCTAGTGGTTAAAAAGCCCACATCCCATATTGGTGTGCCTGGGTTTGATCCCCAGCTCTGGCTTCTGACTCCAAATTCCTGCTAATACAGACCCTCAGAGGCAGGGGTGACAGCTCAAGCAATCAGGTTCTGCACTCAAGTGGGAGACCTGAATTATGCTCCTGGCTCCTGGCTCCTGGCTTCAGCCTCAGCCCAGCCCCAGCCCCAGTCCCAGCCCCAGCCACTGTGGGGATTTGAGGAGTGAACCAGTAGATGGGAGATTCTCTCTCTCTCTTTCTCTCTCTCTCTCATAAATAAATTAAATAAAGGAGTGTGCTTTCTCTTAAAAAATGCTGACAACCCAAGCGTACACTGGTTGGATCCTAATATCGCTAACATTAAATAAACATCCTTTTCACCGACTTTCATCTCTTGGCCAAGGGAAGCACGCTTCCTTTGTAAAGAAACTCCCTTGGGGCTGGCGTCATGATGAAGAGGGTTCAAGATCCGGCTGCTCTGCTTCCAGTCCAGCTCCCTGCTACCACACCAGGGAAAGCAGCAATGACCCAAGTACCTGGACCACTGCCACCCCCGTGGGCGATAGAGATGGAGTTCCAGCCTCCTGGCTTCAACCTGGCCCTGCCTGTTGCAGCCATCTGGAGAGTGCACCAGTGGATATAAGATCTCTCTCTCCACCCCTCCCCTTTTCATCCCCCATCACTCCACCTTTCAAATAAATGAAAATATATCTTTAAAAAATGTGGGCAGCCGCAGGCAGTCACCCCTTTTGTTTACACTTAAACATATGGATGGAGACATCCCGGCACAGACAATTAGGCTAAGGAGATTCCAGGAAGAGGCAGGAAGAACCGTATCTCACTGCTAGACTTCTCACAGGAGATGATGTAGATAATCAGCCACACCTGAAACCAGCATTTATTACCTAGGTGTTTTATTTTACCCTTGTAATCTGTGATTGATAACATTTTGTGATCTGTTAAGCGGAAGAACTTTATAGGGAACTCTTTGTAACCCCAAAAGTCTTTTAGATATGTAAATCCTCTGTGTGCCCTCTTGTGTACAACTGGTCATGTTTAAGTACTACTGGACTTGTTGAATAAACGAGCCTTGATCAGGATTTGTCTTGGCTCCATTCTTTGCGTCCTTGTCCCTGCATTCCCACTCTCTGTTTCAGGAAACCCGGTTCTTTGTGCTGCAGGCCGGCACAAAAAAAGAAACTCCCTCTACATCCCTTGACATTGTTACTAAACCAATAACCCCACAATTTATTGAATAGATGCTATACACCAAGTTGACGGGGAAAGTAGGGCCAGGAGGAGTAAGGGAACAGGAAGGAAGGTATGGGGCAGAAATGAACAGGAAGAATGTGACTGGGAATAGCGTTTAGCTGTATCTAACAGAAGCCCGACTATGGCAGCATAAGCAAGGATAAACCTCTCAACACATCAGTCAACGTAAACATGAGCTTTGAGAACTTACCCTCATCTACTCCTCTTTCATCTGCAATAACTGTGACTACTCCGACAAATACGCATACAACATGGTGCACCCTTAAACTCTTGCTAGCCCATTAGGTGCCTTTGTGCAAAGTTGCAAAAATCACCTTATCTAAGGTGTCAAATACAAAGAATTTCCCTGCATCTAACCTAAGCTAGCAATGGGACTTGGGCCGAATTTCAGCCCCTTGACCAAACTCAAGCTGCACCACCGTATTTGGTTTAGTGCCCTGTAAAAACAGAACCATCCCCTGGTATTGCTAAGGCATTCCACTGAAGCCTTAGTGCCTCCATTTTTTTTTCTTTCCCCTGATTATTTTTCCTTGTGCGTCTAGACCATTGCCATCTTAAGCTCACAGGGACCAACATCTTCTGCAGCTGACAGACAAAACCCCAGTCGTGAGTGATGTATTCTTTTCTTTTCTTTTTTTTTTGACAGTCAGAATGGATAGTGAGAGAGAGAGAGACAGAGAGAAAGGTCTTCCTTTGCCGTTGGTTCACCCTCCAATGGCTGTCGTGGCCGGCGCGCTGCGGCCGGTGCACCGCGCTGATCCGAAGCCAGGAGCCAGGTGCTCCTCCTGGTCTCCCATGGGGTGCAGGGCCCAAGCACTTGGGCCATCCTCCACTGCACTCCCTGGCCACAGCAGAGAGCTGGACAGGAAGAGGGGCAACCGGGACAGAATCCGGCGCCCCGACCGGGACTAGAACCCGGTGTGCCGGCGCCGCTAGGCGGAGGATTAGCCTATTGAGCCGCGGCACCGGCCAATGTATTCATTCTTATACAAGAGAAATGAGGCTTCCAATTTCAGTTGTATCTATCCAGCAGCCCGGGGCCCCTCTCCCAAATTCCCATTAAAATACGTGCACTAGAACTCCTCAGTGACAACGAAAACACTGACAGAAAAGAAAAGGAGGAATTTTTACCAACTACAGAAGAGCTGGACTGAGAAAACGAACCTATTTCATGCTTCATTTCTCTCTTCCTGGCAACCCCAACCATCTGAAGAAAAGAATAGCTTGTTCCTCCTCCTCTCTGCCTCATGATTCCAGGAATCAGGGTCTGTACCAGCCAGAAACGTGAACAGCTGTCCTGGCACTAGCATACTCTACCTTTCCCCATGCTTCCCATGGACATATACAGAAATCTGCAATTTTGGTGACCCTTCGAATGACTATTTAATATTTGTCCCACATTTGTTCAGATGAGGGAGAAAGGAGTTAATGCTCTATTTAAAAGTTATATGCCTCATTATTAATATTCAAAATAAGGAATCTGCTAGGTGCACTAAATTACTACTTTAACTTATCAAAAATGCCTTGTTACTTCAGCTTTTCATCACTTATAAATGTATCACTTATTCATATTCATTAAAAATAAAGATATAACAAAGTCTTACTGAAATCTATTTCCATCCTTTTTTCTCATAGGTACACAAGAAAAAAATATCTCCCACTTAAATGTGCTTCTTCTTCTTCTTCAATTTTAACTTGTAAGTTTCCAAACCAGATAATTTCTTGGCAGGTGTCTTAGTCTGCTCTGCATTGCTGTAACAGAATCCTAGAGACTGGGTCCATTGTGAGCATTAGTGTATTTGGTCCATGGTTCTAGAGGCTGCTAAGTTCAAGAGCATGGGCCTCCCTGCTATATAATAACATGCAGAGGGCATCACGTCGCTGCGAGACAGAGTAAGCACATCAGGTGTCTCTCCCTCTTCTTGTAAAGCCACTAGTCTCATTGTGTGTATGGGGGGGGGGGACTACTCTTAAAACTTCACCTAATACCCCAATTACCTCTCAGAAGCCCCACTTGAGAGGTAGTTGTATATGTATATGGGGATCAAGTTCCCAATACATTTCAAACAACACCCCAGACTAGTTTGAGATGTTATCAGAGATGCATACTAGACCTATGTATATTATAGGTGCATGATCAGCCTTTAGCCTGTGTCCAAGTTCCTGGTTGGTCAGCGATACTCATGACCTTCCTTTGATCGGTCAGTGCTGCCATGCTCTTTAGGGAACGTACGACGGCCGGGTGGGCTCCAGTTGGTCTAAAGGGCTACAGGTAAATGGTAGTTAGCTTCTGCCCCAGACCTGGAGCTTCTCTGCCTGGACCTGCAATGCCCTTAAACAAGCCCTTCTGCACAGTACTGGCGGACAAGGTTTTATCTCCCGGAGAAGCAAATGACTTCTTGAGTCAGTGATTAGAACACTGTCTGGCCCACTGTATCACCCCCTCAACTCAGGGGATTCCTTTTTGGAAAAAGACAGACGAGGACATCTTGGACTAAGGGATACAATCAAGAGGCTGGGTCCTGCCTTCACACTGAAGGGGTTCAGTCTCAAATACGTGAACTTTAGGGGACACATTTAAACCATAGCAGCAAGCACATTGCTTCTTAATCACTTGCCTAAGATCAAGCATACTAAAAATTGGTTTTCTGGCCAGCGCCGTGGCTCAATAGGCTAAATCCTCTGCCTGCGCCGCCGGCACACCGGGTTCTAGTCCCGGTCGGAGCGCCGGATTCTGTCCAGACTGCCTCTCTTCCAGGCCAGCTCTCTGCTGTGGCCAGGGAGTGCAGTGGAGGATGGCCCAGGTGCTTGGGCCCTGCACCCACATGGTAGACCAGGATAAGTACCTGGCTCCTGCCATCGGATCAGAGCAGTGTGCCGGCCACAGCGGCCATTGGAGGGTGAACCAACGGTAAATTTAGGAAGACCTTTTTCTCTGTCTCTCTCTCTCACTATCCACTTTGCCTGTCAAAAAAAATTTTTTTTAAAAATTGGTTTTCTTTTCTTAATAAACCAATTCTGCTACATAAAAAAAATCACTCCTAACTTAGTAGTATGAAATAATTATAATTATATTTATAAATTATAATTATAATTATGTTCTTAACTGTCTCAGTTCTGGGAACTGAAAGGGCTCAGCAGGGCGATTCTCATTCAAGTTCTCCCTGAACTTGCAGATGGTGGTAGGGTTTGATTTTCTCACTCACGTGTCTAGCGCTTTGGTTAGAAAAACTAGAACAGTGGGGACCCCTTCGACAGTGCCCTATCACTATCTATCTCCAGCAGGCTTTCAGATGGTCAGATTTCTCACACGGTGACTCAGCATTTCTAAAGGCACATGTCTTAAGAAAGAATTGGAAAAGGCCTTCTATTCCTAGCCTTGGAAGTGACATAGCATTGTTTCCAGGAGCCTGGATTCTTGTTGTTGGAAGTTTCACAAAGACCAATCCAAATTCATGGCAAGAGAATCTAGACTCTACCTTTTCTTGGGAAAAGTTTCCTCTTTCAGACACGTATTAAATTCTCCACAACATCATTTAGTTTGTAAGTATTTTCAGCTGATTACAACTGCTAAATCTAGGTGTCAGCTATCAATCTGTTTACAGAGCTGGAATATAGCTCCTACTTACCTGTCCAGTTCTTTTTTTTTTTTTTTTTTTTTGACAGGTAGAGTTATAGCCAGTGAGAGAGAGAGAGAGAGAGAGAGAGAAAGGTCTTCCTTCCGTTGGTTCACTCCCCAAATGGCTGCTACAGCCAGCGCTGTGCCGATCCAAAGCCAGGAGCCAGGTACTTCTTCCTGGTCTCCCATGCGGGTACAGGGCCCAAGCACTTGGGCCATCCTCCACTGCCTTCCCAGGCCACAGCAGAGAACTGGACTGGAAGAGGGGCAACCGGGACTAGAACCCGGCACCCACCTCTCCAGTTCTATGTCTGCCCTCCAGAACCACCAACTTCTCCTTAGCTGCCCCTGGGTACCACTGACTCCTACCCCAAGACCTTGACACTCACAGCTGACTCTCCCTGAAGTGCTCTTTCCTGAGCCATACTTCAGGGGCTTCACTCCGACTTGTTACACGTCATAAGCATCATAGACCTGCCTTTCACAACACTGACCACAGTTTTGTTTGGGCTGCTACTGTTGGTGTGACTGCTGTGGTTGCTTGACCAGTGCCTCTGTCTTCTGGTTTGCTACAAGCTCCATTACACCCATTTTTGCTCATCTGCATCCCTTGCACAATGATGTGTGGTTGACATACAAAAATTGTTGAAGAAACTCATTCAGTGCCAGAGGCTATCAAATTATGCCTACTACATCTTGAAGAAAAATGTTGTTTTAAGTTTTAAGTTTGTGATTAAGACTGAACCCCTATAATGTAAAGGCAGGACCCAGCCTCTCATCTGTCTCCCTTAGCCCGAGGTTCTTTGTCCTTTATCATAAGGAATTCACTGAATTGAGGGTGTGATACAAAAGGCCCAACAAGGTTCTGATTACTGGGTTCAAGAAGTCTTTTGTTTCTCCAAGAGGGATTTTGTTTAGAGGAATTCCAGGTCCCAGCAGGGACATTCCAGGTCTGGGGCAGAAGCTAACTACCACTTACTATTTCGCCCAGCTGGAGCCAACTGGAGCCCACCCGGCCATCATAGAAATTCCCTAAAGAGCACAGCAGCACCAACCAATCAAAGGAAGGTCGTGAACTCCACTGACCAATCAGGAAGTGATTGGCTTTCTGCACGTCAGGTGAGTGAACCCAGTTTGGGGGTTCTATAACCTCCAGCTAATCTGGGGGTGGGGGGGCTGTTCTGCACCAAAATGCTGATCACAAAGTGACTGTCATCCTGAGTGCACATCTTGCACACCAGTCCCTGGACCACAGCCATCCTAGTGAGCTGCCTTGCAACTGCCTGAACCTTGTTTGTCTCAGAGACGGCCTCAAATAGCTGACTGTTGACCAGGAGTCAATGGTCTGAAGTTCTTATTGGGTGGAAGAAACCAGACTTAAATTCAGCTTGAGAAACAGACAGACATCTCTGGAAAGCAGCGTCTTGTGCATGAGGATGCCATGGTAATAGCTCTTAGGCTAATTTGGCTCAGCTGTGACTGGACATTAAATTGATAGGCCCCCTCCCTTCTGGAGCTGGAAAGAGAAACTGCTTTGCAAATTGCTGACTTGCTCTGTAACTTGCTTCTTTCGGCTCTGGCTGTAAACAGTAACGGGGATCAGAGCTCTACTCTCAGAACCCCTGGGATGCATTTTGCAAAATTAAGAAACTTTAGATATAAACCTATGAAAGAAAAAGATGGTGTTTTACTGAAACACTGTTTGTCTTCAGTCACTTAAAAGATCTCTGTGTTATGTCACCATTTTCCAGCTAGAGCTATTTTAAGAAAAGAAATGGGAGAAAGTTCTGTATATGCAAGCTTTTATGCTTCTTTGCCAAAACAAGCCAATACAGAGTGGTTTGAAAAAGTTATATTAATCCAAATGCCTGTTGGTTCACATAACCTAAATGAATATTTAATATATAATCTGCTTTGTTTTTTTTAATTTTTTTATTTTATTTTTTTGCTTTTTGACAGAGTGGACAGTGAGAGAGAGAGACAGAGAGAAAGGTCTTCCTTCCGTTGGTTCACCCTCCAATGGCCGCCGCGGCCGGCGCGCTGTGGCTGGCGCACCATGGCTGGCACACCGCGCTGATCTGATGGCAGGAGCCAGGTACTTACCCTGGTCTCCCATGGGGTGCAGGGCCCAAGTACTTGGGCCATCCTCCACTGTACTCCCGGGCCACAGCAAAGAGCTGGCCTGGAAGAGGGGCAGTCTGGACAGAATCCGGCGCCCCGACCGGGACTAGAACCTGGTGTGCCAGCGCCGCAAGGCGGAGGATTAGCCTAGTGAGCCGCGGCGCCAGCTCTGCTTTGTTTTTTTTTAAAGAGATAAAGGTATTGTCAACTTTTACTGAACAAGAAATGTTGTACTTATCCCTGTTAGTTATTCAAAATCATAAAAATGTAAATTTTGACCTAAAAACAAATAATTTAGGTAAAGGTATAGTATTTATTGTGTTCATGTATTAGGTACAAAGAACTAGCCTTTTGAGTTTTCTTTGACAGGAAAATGATTTTAAGTCATATCTATGCTTGTCTAACATATAGTAATTTCTTAAGTCATCTGGGTATAGTTGCTGAATATAAATTGGGTAAATGTAAATCAGATAAATGTTTTTAAATACAATATAAAAGGCTCAGGATCTTAAATTCTATATAAAAAGACTACTTGTGTTCATTAAATATGTTTTTGTAAATTGTCCATATGACAAGTAATTCAAGACTGCTTAAAAAAACTAAGGCTGAAATTCTATATATTCTTTTATTTAAAAATTATTTTAATTTGGAGATTTTTAAAGGATTATTTCAAAATATAAATTAAGAAAATCAGTAGATGGGGAGAAGTAAAGAAATTATAAGCATGGGAATGTATTCTCTTTGAGGAAAGTTAAAAGGAAAGAGTTTGGGTTTTTTTTTTTTTTTGGATAAATAAAAAGCATTGTTTATAAAATTTTTTGTCCTAAAGTAGAATGTATAGGTTACTATAGACTGGAGAGCAAAACTTGGGCCAAAAACTAAAGGTTTAAGTAAGTGGCAGAAGGTGTGAGAGAACCACAGAAGGTTTGAAAAGGATAAATCTTGTACAAAAAATGTATATGTGATAAACTTGACTATAATTTTAAAAAATATTATTTACAGAATTTTCTAGAAATTCAGCATTAGTATCAAAAGTACACAGACATGAAATTAGAATCAGATCCTCTATTAAAGACTGAGGTTTTTGAAGTTTTTGTATATTGGTATGTTAGTAAATATCTGGAAATGGTCTTGATCTTTTTTTGAACTCTTTTTTTTAAAAAAACAAAAAAAGACTGCAGCATCTTCTTTCAATAGTTTCTGTTTAATTGGTGACTCTGTCAATTGTCTAGTCTGCTCCTGTAACCTCTTTTCTCCTTCTTGGAAATGACTCTTGTAAATTGTTCCAAGTAATGGGATGATTTCATGTGCTTATTCTCGTATTCAAGACATTTCTTTTCCTTTACAGTGACAGAGAAATACAAACTTTGTCTTTTATTAAGGTCATCTCTTGTGCTCTCTACTGTCTTTGTTAAGTTCTGGTTGTTTGGAAAGAGTTCAGTCTCAGAAGAGGGTTGTTTTTATATATATTCCTATTTTTGAAACAGTAGAGCGATCACTTTTTAACAATGATTAAATCTGGTCTATACCTGGATAAATCACCCTAACTAAATGAATAGAGATCATTTCACAATGATAGGAAATCCTATTCTGACCAGATATGTTAAGTCCTCTAAACCGTCACTAACAGACTTTCTCACAGACAAGGTTCTAAATTTTTTGACTTTGAGAATTCCAGTTGGGGCCCTGGAGACGTCAACAGATGTGTCTCTCATCTTGTCTAGGTAGTGGTTGTTTGGATTGTATGGAAAGCAATGTCAAGATGTGAAATGATGCTAAATTTTAACCTATGAAAATACAGATATGTTATGGATATAAATGTCTTAGAAATTCTTTAAGTGATAAAAGTCTGATGGTCCTGGTATGATGTTATCAGTCACAATGTTTATCTAGTTGAAAAGATCACCAGAGGCCTAAAGGGGGCAGAAGCTTTCTAAAACCCTCCAAATGCTTTCTGAAAGTCTGTATGCTATGAACAAAACTGTTTCTCCTTGTCAGTTGCTGAATTTTATCATTTTAACCATTGTTATTTAAAGTCTCTTGTCATCCAGAATTTTGCATTCTTCTCGAAAAACACTTGCAATCAGATTCATAGAGAAGACTTTAACAGCTGTTCTTCAAGATAGATTTCTGACTGCTTTAGATAAGAATTCCCAGACCTCTCAGGGAAAAAAAAAAAAAAAAAAAAAAGAATTGAAAAATCCATAAAACTGTTCATGGAAATCAGACAAGACTTAGTTGCATGAGACTGAATGAATTAATGGGATCTGTAGGTTTCTAAGTCTTTTACTTAAAATATTGGTGGTTCTGTATTTAATGTTTCATCTAAGGGTCGGAAGACTTCCTGTGATTTCCACTGTTTGCAGTGCTTTGGCATCATTTTATAAACAGATGGAGTATTCACTTTTCCCCCTACTTAATTCCTCGAAAATGCAAACACTTGCCTGAGGATTTTCTCATGCGTGTGGCACTGTGACTGTATGCCTTCAGTAAGAATGTGTTTTTTTCATAACAGGATAGAGCTGGAAACAGTGGTGTATCTAAAAATTAGTCACAGAATGCCTGGTTTCAAGGGTTTCTGGCATTGCAGTAACTGAATGGAGCTGTCACTTCTTAGTAGGCCCTGAAAGTTCAAAAGATTAGGCACTATAGTTAAAAAAAAAAAAAAAGAAAAACCATATTTTCCTTGAATTGGCTTTTTAACTTGAAGAATTTCTGAATCTGAGATTATTGTACCTAGTTAATGCAAATAGTTAATTGATAAATTATAATTCACCTGCTTTTAGACTGCAATTGTGTTCATTGTGCTTGCTAACATGAGAGTTTTCTGGGTCTGATTACTCTATTGTTACTCAACCTCTGCTCTACTTACATAAATAGTCAATTGCAATATGTCTGCTCTTAGATTGCAACGCTGTTCCTTGCTTTTTAAGATGCAAACTTCACCTGTTATGTTCTTGTTGACTTTGTTATATAATTTTCCCTTTGGGACTTAGTGCCTATTGCCCGTCAGAGGTCTACAGAAGTACAATTCCCAGCAAGATAATGCTGACCCAGCATTTTGGGTCGATGATTCACCCCTATGGAACAAAGGTAAATTTAACAATGGACGCAGGTAAAGTTAGCTTAAGGACTACTCCTTCTAAAACCTCTTTGTTGCTCAAATGTGGCTGACAGTGTGTACTGACACTGACTTCTGGCCATCAAATACAGGCCTGGATCAACAACCAGGTCAAGTCCAACCTGGCAATGAAGGAGGCACGGCACATGGCTGGCCAGCTGTGCTTTCAGAAATGGATCTTGATCACAAGGAGGGAATAAAAACCAAGATGGAGTCACTGGCATCCACCCTAAACCAAACTGGACAAAGCTGAGAGGTTATCAAGGGAGGGTTCTTATGTGCGATTGCTTGATAGCAACTGGCATGAAAGACACTGCTAGAACTACATCCTCTAGAGAGGATCCCCACTTCCAAAGAGAGACACCTTCTGGGTACGATACTTGGTCTTTCCATGCCTCTACGTTCAGCACCCACAACGAGGTGCTTGCTGAGGAGTCTTCTACGTCTGTATCTGAGAAGCAAGGATTAGGACTGGGAGGAGTGACTCAAAATTTGGGGAGAAAATGCCTAGTGGTGCAAGCTCTGGACACGGCCCCCTAAGGCTGGCTGATGTGTCTGAGAATCCAAGCCACTCGTGATGTGCCGGCAGGAGCCAGAGAGAGCAGCTCCCTCTCGGGCAGCCCACGACAGTGCGCGCAGCTCGCTGTGTGCTGCCACCCCTGGAACAAGGGCGGTTACTGGCTCACTTCTGGCTATTTGCGAGATACTAGTCTATTATTCGATAACTGAAATGTCATTCCAAATCTGGATCACCTTTTCATCCAACCACCTTGCCCCCAGGCCCCTCAGGGGAATCTATAAATGACAGATTATAGGTCATAGAGCGTGTGTGGCCTGCTAGGCTGGATCTGACCTATGTTTCATTAGAGACTACAATTTTGGAACATTCATGGATGCAAAACAGCTTCAAGGACCAGAGAAATCAAGGGTTGGACATGCAGTAGTAACTCACCAGAAAATTTTGGAAGCAGTAGCATTGCCACCAGGTATCTTAATCCAAAAGGCTGAATTCAAAACCCTCACCTATGCCTTAGGCCTTAGAGAAAGTAAGAAAGCAAGCATCCACACAAACTCTGAGTAAGGAAAGAGGCATGTTGGAGGCCTTGGCTTGCCCTGGGATAGAGAGGGAATATGTACTTGAGGAACCTCCTTGGACTCAAGGAAGATGGGAAAAAACATAGGGAACATTGCCAATTGCCCAAACTTGCTTCATAAACAGACCAGATCTACTCTCCCTCAGCACGATCACTTGCTATCCATCTTTGTTCCAGAGTTAGAGCTGAAGAAAATGATCTTGCTCATGAAGTCACTGACAAATTACACTCAACATGTCTTGAAATGACGGTGCGGCACACCCAGATTAATGCTGTGTCTGATTTCACACTACGTCATAATCATACGTAATCTACTTCTGGTCCAGGACTGGAAGTTTTCTGGTAGAAAAACTACCAGCTTCTCTGGCTTTTATTATAGGTACAGGAATACTGGTATGTTGTTGGCTTTCTTGCTGCTGTGGAATGGTGACGCAGCTGCATAACAGAACTGTGCGGAGACTGGCTGGGCCCAACTCTATCATGATACAGAAAATCTCCACGACCTACCGTGGATCTAGGAAATTTCTTGGAAGAAATTCCTGCAACGTCCTCTCCTCCAATCTTGAAAGCATCCCACTTCTCCCGTAAACAGCATGAAGCAGTCAGAGCGGTCATCAGCCCTATTCACTCAGGGTTGAGGAGTGACAAGAAATAGGGGGACAGAAACCAAACCCCTATAGTGTAAAGGCAAGACCCAGCTCTGGTCTCCCAGATGTCCTTGTCTGTCCTTTATCAAAAAGGATTCACTGAACTGAGGGAGCGATACAGCCGGCCTCATGCAGTTCTAATCACTGGACCCAAGAAGTCGTCATCTTCTCCAATAGATGAAACCCCACTGACCAGTATTGTCCAAAGAGATTTCCTTAGGGGAATTCCAGGTCCAAGCAGGGAAGTTCCAGGTCTGAGGCGGAGGGTAACTACCAGTTACACAGCACCCCCACAGACTAACTGAAGCCCTCTTGGCCATCAAAAATTCCCTAGAGCATGGCATCACCAACCAATCAAAGGAAAGTCATGAGCTCCACTGATCAACCAGGAACTTGGGCTTGCAATAGTCAGCTCCTATTTCAGTCTATAGGAACCTTCACCCCTAACTCCTCACAGACTCCAGGAACAAAGCAATAGCTGCCTGACTTCCTGCTTTGAATGTAACAATGAATGCCTACTTTCTTTGGCCACCCCAGTGTTGGTGATTGGCTTTCTGCGCATCGGGTGAGTGGGCCCAGATTGGGGAGTTCTAGAACAACGCCTCCACTACTTTGGTGGGTTGTTCTGCAACAGGAATGATTCACTTCTTTCCTCCTCATCTTAAAAAGTCAGAATACTGAGGCCGGTGCTGTGGAGTAGTGGGTAAAGCTGTCACCTGTAGTGCTGGCATCCCATATGGCACCAGTTCCAGTCCCAGCTGTTCCATTTCCGATCCAGCTCTCTGCTATGGCCTGGGAAAGCAGTGGAAGATGGCTCAAGTGCTTGGACCCCTGCACTTGCGTGGGAGACCTGGAAGAAGCTCCTTGCTTTGGATCGGCGCAGCTCCGGTGGTTGCGGCCATCTGGGGAGTGAACCAGTGGATGGAAGACCTCTCTCTCTCTCTCTCTTTGTGCCTCTCCTCTCTTTGTGTAACTCTGATTTTTAAATAAAAAAATAAATCTTTAAAAAATATTTATTGGGCCAGCACTGCGGCTCACTAGGCTAATCCTCCACCTTGCGGCGCCAGCACACTGGGTTCTAGTCCCGGTCGGGGCACTGGATTCTGTCCCGGTTGCCACTCTTCCAGGCCAGCTCTCTGCTGTGGCCTGGGAGTGCAGTGGAGGATGGCCCAAGTACTTGGGCCCTGCACCCCATGGGAGACCAGGAGAAGCACCTGGCTCCTGCCCTCGGATCAGCGCGGTGCGCCGGCTGCAGCGCACCGGCCGCGGCGGCCATTGGAGGGTGAACCAACGGCAAAGGAAGACCTTTCTCTCTGTCTCTCTCTCTCACTATCCACTCTGCCTGTCAAAAAAAAATATTTATTAAAAAAGTCAAAATACTACCAGTAATATTAACAAGGTCTTTGACTACTGCCCATCCCCAAAAACCCACACATACACACAAATCTCACACCTATGCACACACATTCAAAATAACTTCCCTACTTAACAGAGATGAGATGATTGCTGTAGAAAATCTGGTATGTATCCTTTTATAGTTTTCTCCATACCTTCACATATAAGGGTACTTCAAAAGTTCATGGGAAAAAATGAATTTAAAAAATTAGTTTATTTTGGTTAGAAAAACCCTGAAATCCATGCATAGTTTTCATAATACATGCTTTCCATGAACTTTTTGGAGATCCTTCATATGTACACATGTATCTAAAAAATACTAAATACTAAATTAGGAGAATAATGTGGGGGTTTAAGAATTTACTTGGGAAAACAGCTCAAAAATATTCCCAGATATACAAGCACTAATATATTAAACCACTCTTGTATCTCTGAAAAAAATGTTTGGAAAAATCTTCATCAAAGTGAAGACAAAGGATGTGACAAAAAGCACTCTTGGATCGTCTCCACTAACTTTAAATTTTTTTTTAATTTATTTTTATTTATTTGAAAGGCAGAGAGACAGAGACAGAGAGAGATGTGCCATCCTCTGGTTCATTCCCCAGTAACAGCCAGGGACCAGGAGTCCTAAACTTTATCTGGGTTCCCCATGTAGGTCCCATGGACCCCATTAGTTGAACCATTACCTGCTGCCTCCCACGGTGCACATTAGCAGGAAGCAAGAATTGAGGGCATAGCTTGAACTTGAGCCCAGGCGCTGTGATATGGGGTGCGGGCAGCCAAAGCAGTACTCAACCACTGTGCCAAATGATGGGCAGTCCGCTCACAACTCCAGAGTTGCACTGTGTTTTCAGGAGAGCTCTGTGGCCAGGAGAGAGCTCTCTTTACAATGCTTCACGCTCTTTTACCCGACTTGTTACCCTATCTTTCAGTTTGCCAGGAAATAAGTGTCAAACTTTTCACCAGCATGTGTTAATTTCGTTTAAAAACATCATAAGGTAATGATTATGTCATTCTAATCCTTGCTAATAATGATCAAACTTCATGTGGTTGTGATGTTGGTCCTGGAGAACTACTAGGAAAAATATATCTGTTTTTCCACAAAAACGGCATAGTTTTAAGAAGAACATATTGTTTATTTCATTGCCAAAGAAATTTAGAAAATATATTCTACTAAAATTGTAGTCTTTTTTTAATACTTATTTATTTGAAAAACAGAGCTACAGAGAGAGAAAGAGACTCTTCCAACCACTGGTTTACTCCTCAAATGACTGCAACAGCCGGGGCTGGGCTGGGTCACAGCCAGGAGCAAGAACTGCATCTTGGTCTCCCACACAGGAGGCAGAAGCTCAAGCACTTAGGCCATCTTCCACTGCCTTCCCAGGCACATTAGCAAGAGGCTGGATTGGAAGCCGAGCAGCCAGGACTCAAACCAGCGTTCTCATATAGGCTGCCAGCATTGTAAGCAGTGGCTTAACCCACTGTACCATAACTCCAGCTCCCCATGTATTTGTTAAATAGTAAAGGATTAAAAGGTAGCTGGTATCTTTCATTACATTTCATTTTTTAAATCATTTTTCATCTAGTATCTGTGAAATTATCCATATTATTGATGCCTAAAAATCAACATGTAAAGGAACTATATTTTTAAAATACATAATAAACAAAATATTAACAGCTGCTATATCTAAATTTACTTATGTGACTACCTTAATCCATTTTGTGCTACAATAACAGAACACATGAAAGTGCGTAATTTATAAAGAACAGAAATTTATTTCTTACAGTTGGAGAGGCTGGTGAGGGCCTTTGTGCTCCATCAATTTCAGCAGCAAACAAAAGGGAGACAGAGAGAGAGAGAGAGAGAGAGAGAGAGCGAGCAAATCACACTTTCATCAGAAGTCTCCGCCTGCAATAACTAACCCGCTCCTGCGATCACAGCATTAATACTTTATGCCAGCAAAGCTCTCCTAACTGAATCTTCTCTGTAAGATCCCGCCTCTCAGCACTGTCACACTGGGGACTGAAGTTTCCAACACATGAGCTTGGGGTGGGGGAGCACAAACCAAACGAATACCCATGATAGTGACCCTGCTACGTGACAGGTGCTAGGGATGAGCAAGACCAATGGGGAAAGGTTATACAATTTTGTCTGCTTTATTGCTATTTCTGTTGTGTAATAATTTTTTTCTTTCCACAAATTTGAACATTTCTCATACTTTTGCTTTCATTGCTATTGTTATTCGTGGCATTCTTTTGTAGCAAATTTGACTGCATCAATAATTTTGTCCACTCTCACTCTTGATATTGTTTATTTTTAGCCTCTGCCTTAAAAAAAAAAGATTTATTTCTTTATTTGAGAGGCAGAGGCAGAGAGAGAGAGAGAGAGAGAGAGTGAGAGAGGACTTCCATCCGCTGGTTCACTTCCCAGATGGCCTCAACGGACAGAGCTGCACCAATCCAAAGCCAGGAGCCGGGAACTTCCTCCAGGTCTCACACGTGGATGCAGGGGCACAAGGGCTTGGGCCATCCTCTGCTGTTTTCCCAGGCCACAGCAGAGAACTGGATTGGAAGAGGAGCAGCTGGGACTAGAACCGGCGCCCATATGAGATGCTGGCACTGCAGGCGGCAGCTTTACCTGCTGAGCCACAGCACCGACCCCAACCACTGCTTTTTTATCTTTTTTTTCCCAAGAAACATTTTTACAGTACAGAGGTTGGTTTGTTTTGTACTTACTATGCCTTGAATCTGTAGGGAATGGGTCCCAGCAGCTCAGGTGCCTTTCCATGGGTTCTGACGAAGTTTCTCCCGGGGGAGCAGGCCGCTGCTTCAGTTGAACTGAGGTACCTTTCTCGCCGGCTTCCTTCCTCGTCTGCTCATCATCCTTTGCATGTTTCAGGAAGCTGTGCCGGCTCCTAGCGCACTCAACACGCACGTTCCTCCTCCTGGCAGGAACCTGGCCCGTGACTTGCTTGCTGCAATGCCAGCAGCACGCTGCACAGTCTTCCAGTTTGTCCTGGCGACCTTTGGGGGCACTCCTTGAACAGTACCCACCCCCACGATGTCTACACTATCATCTTCTCGTAAGCGTGCACGTCTGTGGCCGCAGGAACAGTCGGTGTTCTCTCTCGGGCCTGAGACCACGGGTCGGTGCCTCTCCTCTTTCCTGTAGTGGTCATCATCTTGGTGGATTACTGGAAGAAGCTGTTCCGGCTGAGAGGAGGCGCCCTTTTTGCCTTACGTAATTCTGCTGGGGATTTGTCAATATCTTCGGGCTCTTCAAAGAAAAACTTTGCATTTTGTTGATCCCTCTACTGTAATTTTTTTCCTACATGACTACTTTCTGTTTATTGTTGATTTCTTTTGCTTTTGTGTTTTTGAAAGTCTACCCTAATTTTAATTTCATGGTTTGACTGGTTCTTTGTTTCCAGCTTTTCTCCTTTAATATGAAAATAATAGACTATAATTTAGACTGTAAATTGTCCTCTGCGTATTACCAAATAGCACAGGTTTTCGTGTGTAGCATGTTTTATTGTTCAGTTATAAATACAAAAGAATCCTGAAAACACTTGTAATCTGTGCGTGGCTGACAGTTCACAACAACCACAGTCTGCCACAGACTTTACCTTATCTAAATTTTCCAATAATTCTCAAAAAAGAAACCATGGAAAGCTAATTAGTACTGACAGTATAATGAATAATTTGAGCATAAACTCAACTTTTAAGATGTGACTACAAGGGTTATTGCTAAGTAAAACAATACAGCACTCATTACCCATAGAGTTGCCAGTCTATTAATTTGGTAAACACTCAAATTTTACCTTCTCTCACCCTACACAAAAATTCTCTCCCAAATATCCTAAGGAAGTCCATTTCCTGGATATATATCATATAGACATCTATACATGTGTTATTACATACAAATCTGCAATAACTTAGCTGGTATGCAATTCAGTTATTAATTCTTTCACTGAAATGCATTTTTAAATATCTGCTAAATCATGAGTTATTTGGAAGTGTTTAAAAGTTTTCTCAAGTTATATTTTCCATTTTAATTTCTAATTAATTTGCTAGCATTGTAGCCATAGACTATATCTGAATATCACCAAACCTTTCAAATTTGTAAAGCTTTGCTTAATTGCTTAGAATTTGTATAAATGTGCCATGAAGACTTCATACAAAAGTATACTCCCCATTTGTTGAGTGAGGTGTTCCATATGCCCAGATAGAAAAAGCTTGTCATCTGTATTGTTCGAATCTTCTGACTTTTTGATTTTTTTGGTCTTTTTCATATATCAATTATTGAGAGATGTGTAAAATCTCCCACTCTAGAAGAAGTCATTTACCTAACAGTTAAACACTGGTTAAGACATCCATGTCCCCACCTTGCTGTGCCCAGGTTCTACACCCACCTCCAACTCCTGACCCCAGCTTCCTACTACTGGAGCCCATTTTATCTGATAATACACATGACTTTGCTGATTTTCTTTAGGTTACTATTTTCTGCATATATTTTCCCCATGGTGTTAATCTCAACCTTTCTATGTTTTTATGTTTAAGGGCTGTCTTTTGCAAACAGTCACTGGATGGTTTAATTCAGTGTGACAAGCTTCTCCTTTTAACTAGAAAGTTCAAATTATGTTTATTCCACTGCCATCTGGCCGCTCCTTTTTAAAAATTTGTTTTAATCATTTGAAAGAGAGACAGAGACAGACAGATAAACAAAGACCTTCCATCCGCTGGCTCACTCCCCAGAAGCAACAACCAGCGCTGAGCCACGCCATAGCCAGGAGCCAGGGCTCAACCCAGGACTCCCATGAGGGTGCAGAAACCCAACTACTTGAGCCATCACCTGCTGCCTCCCAGGGTGTGGAATTGGAAGCAGAGCCAGGACTCAGTCCCAGGTACTCTGACGTGGGAAGCGGGCATTCCAAGTGGTGGTTAACTGCTGCACCAAATGCCTGTCCCTCTTGGACTCTGCCTTTGAAAGTCAGTTGTGCCTTCTTCATAGATTATCTCTCTTTATTGCTTTGAAGATATTTTATTTGACTATTGCATTCTGTCATTTCACAGCAGGTATTTACAGGTATAAACCTGTGATATGTATGAGTATTTTTTTAATTGTTATGTTTAGGATCCTTTAAACATACTGAATCTGGGATTGGTATCTTTTATTATTTTGATAGAATCTCAACTAGTATACTTTCTGAAATCATCTCTCCTCTATTCATTTAACTTACTCCTAAGAGTGTTAATTGTTAAATTAACAACAGGAGTCACTGTGCACTAACTTCCCATACAGGAATTCTGTCCTTAAAAAGTTGTAATACAACTATGTCTACGTGCTCACAAAAGATGTACCATTCTTGGGTGCTTCTTTAAAGTTAATTAGGTTTCTAAAAAAAAAAAAAAAAAAGGAAGAAGAAGAAGTGAACTTCAAGATGCAATGACTTTGAACAACCCTTGTCTCCTCTGTTGAGGAATAGGTTTTTTTTTTTTTTCATGCAAATTGTTGAATTCTCTATTTAGTATAGAGTTGTTCTTCTAAGTATAAAGTTAATTGAAAATGGATCTTAGTGGAGAATGGGACTGAGAATGGGAGAGGGAGGAGCAGGAAGGGTGGGAGTGTGGGTATGGTGGGAAGAATCATTATATTCCTAAAGTTGTACTTATGAAATGCATGAAGTTTGTATTCCTTAAATAAAAGGTTTCTTTGGAGGCGGCGGGGGGGGGGGGGGGAACAAAGAAGAAAAAAGAAAGTCCATGTCTTACCATATTACCTGACCTAACTACTTCAGCTGAACCTTCGTTGTCTCAGGCTATCTTCTCACCACGCTCAGACAGATCCCTCCCTGATGCATTTGTACTGCCAGGTACTGAAAGCAAGGAGCGTCCATTGTACGATGAAGATGTCAGCGCAGGTCAACGGCCCCAACACACGTTTCCACCTGTCACCTCCGTTGGCTGCTTCTTAAGCCTCTTCCTTTTTATTCTTCAAGCTTTACTTTTCATTTACTTGAAACACAGCGTTACAGAGAAAGAGGGAGAGACAGAAAGAGAGAGAGAGAGGGAGAGAGAGAAACTTCCATCCTCTGGTTCACTCCCCAGATGGCCGCAATGACTGGGACTGGGCCAGAGCCAAGCCGGGAGGCAGGTGTTTCATCTGGGTCTCTCACTAAGTGTAGGGGTCCCAGACTCAGGCCATCCACCACTGCTTTGCCGGGTGCATTACCAGGGTGCTGGAGCAGCCGGGACTCGAAGCTTAACCCGCTGCCCACCATGCTGGCCCCCTGGCCTCTTCCTTATACTCAGGCTCAGCAGTGAGATCTTCGAAGAAGGACTAACATGGCGCCTGAATTCTAGGAGACCTTCAGCAAAGGCCTGGTGGAGTGTGACATGAGCACGACCATGATTGTATGAATGACAGGCTTCAGTGGTCCAACTGTAGGGTTGATTTCCCTTCACACACATGCAGATAAATGGCATCTAAGCATAAGGCCTCAAATTTCTCCACTAGAAAAAACGTCTTTTTTTAAATAAAAAGTTCTTTTGAGATTTTTATTAAAAATAAAATTCAAGATGGCAAGTGGCTTTGACAGGTGCTTATTTTCAAAATCAAGTTTATTTTCATTCATGGCTGCCTAACCTCTAATGAATTAAAATAATAGACAAATGGGAGTGGCCTGTGAGCCTGGATCCAGCTGGTAACAATACAAAGACTAGGGATTGTGTGTGGGCACCAGGAGAATTTAGGAGTAGGCTGGCTAAAGTCTAAACATAGGTTTCTGGGATGGGCATTTGGCCTAGTGGCTAAGATGCCGTGGAGGATGCCGGTGTCCCATGGATTCTAATCTTGGCTCTGCTTCGGATTCCAGATTTTTCTGCTGATGCACACCCTGGGAAGCAGCAAGTACCTGAGCCCTGCCGCCCACAAGAGACCTGGATTGTGTCTCTGGCTCCCGGCTTCAGCCCAGCCCAGCCCTCGTTTGTTGCAGCCATTTGGGAAATGAACCAGCACAAGGGAGATCTCTCCCTCTATCTCCAAATAAATAAAATAAAAATTATGAATATATTATAAATTATTATATATAATATAATATAGTGTATATTATTATATATTATATGTAATATAATATATAATATTTATAATATTTATGAATATATTATAAATTATAAATTGAATTATAAATCCTGCTGTGGTTGGCAGAAGGAAACAACTTCAGTGTGGGGAGGGGGTCAGACTAGAAAATCGTCTGACATTCAAATGAAACAAAAGAACCACAAGTCTTGGAAAACAAGAAAGCCTTGGCTGGTGCCATGGCTCACTAGGCTAATCCTCCACCTGAGGTGCCGGCACACCGGGTTCTAGTCCCGGTTGGGGTGCCAGATTCTATCCCGGTTGCCCCTCTTCCAGGCCAGCTCTCTGCTGTGGCCCGGGAGGGTAGTGGAGGATGGCTCAAGTGCTCGGGCCCTGCACCCGCATGGGAGACCAGGAGGAAGCACCTGGCTCCTGGCTTCGAATGGGTGCAGCGCTGGCCATAGCGGCCATTTGGAGAGTGAACCAATGGAAGGAAGACCTTTCTCTCTGTCTCCCTCTCTCACTGTCTAACTCTGCCTGTCCAAAAAAAAAAAAAAAAACCCTAAGCAAATCTTGGGGGTTCATATTTTCGTAGAAGCTGGAGGTCTGTCACTGCCTCCAGGATTTAGGCGGGAGCAGCCCTGTACAGCAATGCTTGGCGACAAAGCAAGGACCCCCCCCGCCGGGTGTCCCTGAGAGGCCTCAGCCTTTGTGCTTGTCTAAGCTGTCACCCTCTTGGTTGCCAGTGCACAGAAATAGGCTTCTTGTGTAGCTCATATCCTGGGGAGCGATGACAACAAATCCCGTAAGTGCTCTTAGGGGCCTGCGTCAACTGGTCCTGCTTCCCTCCCTCGTGCTGGTTAGTTTCCTCTCAGACACCTGAGGCCAAGCAGGTGAGTTTCCAGCAATCTACCCCCTGCAATTGCTCTGGCAATTGGCCCTTCAGGGTTGAATGAGAGCTTGGCTCCTAAATGCTCCACCAGCACATCGACATTCAGAACAAAATCTGCTTCCCCCAGCACAGCCACCCTGGAGTGCTCCTCTCAGAGGCATAGCTTCTCTCCCTCACAACTCTATTTTTTTTTTTTTTGGCTAAATTTTTTAGGACAAAGACAGAACTAGCATATGATTCTTTAACATCCGATGCTTTATTTGTTCAACACGAATAAATGAGCTAAGCAGTAATTGAAGGAATTAATTAGAAGCAACTGCATTCATCCATGCGATGAATCCCAATTTGAGTAAAAATAGTGGGAAAAGGGACTGGAAAAGCGAACAGAAGGAGAAGCCCAACCTTGCAAATAGTTGGTCTTTGCCCAGAGATAAGTATTCAGGGTATCCTAAAGAGGAATTTGAAATATTAGATACTGTCTACAAAAATTGCATTCATGTTGCCATTGTCTTTTTCCAAAGTACCAGCACAGATCAACATGCTTCATTGGAAGGAGAGCCAGACAGACTAGATAAAAAGTTATTATTTATTTAGTTATTATTTATTATTAAAAGTTATTATGTATTATTTATTTATTAGCCAGACCTAATAAAAAGAGGAGTCTAAAAAGATTAGATTAAAGGAAACAGTTTGGCAGAGATGACAACTTCCTGACAACTGAAGCCCCCTCCTCACTCTGTGGATTTTTCCCACAAGCTTCTCTTCGTCCTCCAGATGAGTGCCGCTGTCACTGTCGCTTCATTTGACCGCAGGCAGTCCAGGCGCCTTTATCTGCCTTGCAGGTGCCTCCTTAGCCTGACCCGTGTTTACTTTCCCTTCTCTACCATGGACTCTAGACTCTATCCTAAATTCTGCCTGCATCATTTACTAGTGAGTGGCCTTGGGCAACTTACTGGATAATATAATGTTTCCCATGTGCTGCTTTGATCCACGTTTGAGATCACAGCTAGAAGAGACTCTCAATTCTCCTTGCAGGCAGTTTGCCAAACCCAGACCCTATTCCCCATATATATCGGGCTGTTACACACCTGAGTTACAACACACATACTCAACTGTTCAAAGCTAAAGGTCAAAGAACACACTCCCTTCCTCCTTGAACTTGCAGATTTATTAAAAAATATCCAGTCCACAAGAAACTGGGAAATCTGGCCAACCTGACTCCACGTGGCATACAGAAGCCACCTCCAACAGTTGCAGGTCGCTCTTATCCTTTCCTTTGGTGCAACACTCCATGTGGCTCTGTGCCAACATGAGTTCTGCTTTTCATTGTATTCCGTCTCCCCATCGTCCAGAACCTAAACAAATGTTTAAATAATGAAGCACTCAGTTTCCTCATCTAGGAAATGAGCTTAATTAATGTCAATGATTGAGTTAGTAAATGCGATGTGATATTCCATGAGTTAACGTTCCTAAAGCCCTTAGAAACAATACCAGCGTCTGTTAGCTGCCTGAACTTGGCACACGTATCCCATCTCTGTGACTTCACTCACGCTGCTGCTTCCTCCAGGCTTACTCGTTGTTTTCTCTGTCGAAAACCTTACGATTCATTAAGTCCCAGTCGAAAGGCCGCCTCACCACATCGATTGGGTTGTTTCTCTTGCTCTGGTTAGTTTCGTCCCAGAAACCTGAGCACCAAGTCTCCAGCAATGCACCCCCTGCCTTCCATTTAAAGACATCTTAAGGAGCAGTTTGCTGGCAGGGATGCACCTGCTTCCCACAACTGCAAGTAGTTCTTCCCTCCATTTGCCTCTCATAGCATCTCTTTCTTGGTTGCAGAAAACCAGACCTTTGGAGTTGCAACAAAGCCAAAGGGTAGTATGCATCAGGTAGGGGCTCTGACCACCATGTTCCCTGCACATGGCCCTCCAGTTTTTGCTCAAAAATCCCCTTTAGGCTTTCAGTTTGGGCCCACACAGCAGACTGCAGGGGGAGCTGACTGTCCAGAACCCCACTCAATGCCCTCTGAAGTTACAGAAGATCTAATGCTTCCCTCTTCCCTTCACCCAAATTCTGGACCTACCTTTGCTCAATGAAATTTTACAGTGAAAGCCGAAAATAGCAACCTACAGTCTTGAAGCTGTGTTTTGTTTACATAGTGTTTTATATTAGTTAAAGGGGACAATGGCATTTACATTTTAAAACATTTATCTGAAAGCAGAAGGAGAGAGACAGAAATAGAGACTCTTCCATCCACTGATTCACTCCCTAAAGGCCACAGCAGCCCATGCTGGGCCAGGATGTAGGGTCTTGCACATGGGTGGCAGGAACCCAAGTACTTGAGCCATCATCTGTGTCCTCTCAGGATGCACACTGGCAGGAAACTAGATCAGAAGCAGAGGAGCTGAGCCTTAAGCCAGCATGCCAATATGGGATGCAGGTGCACCAAATGGTGGCTTAACCCACTGTGCCACACTGTCTACCCAGTGTTTTATACTTTATCAACACTGAAACATTGAGAGGTTTTCATATAAATTTCTGAATTCTCCTGGAAAAAAATGGAAAGATATGGTTATGTTGAACCTTCAGCCACAGCAGACAGCCATCATCTGGGGCTGAATAGGGACAGGCCCTGAGAAGGGGTCTGTACCAGGCACGGTGCTCAGCCGTTCCTGCCGTCTCCCCGACCCACGGCTTCTCAGCTTGCTTCTATCACCTGAGAGTTCTTCGTGGACTTTCGAGTTTGAAACTCGTGGCTTTCGGAGTCTGAGAAGTTCATGTCACATCTATCTGCACATTCAAACTCAGAACAGTTGTGCCGTCAGAATAAATATGAGAGGCTCTCGTTTCATCTTTGACTGCTGTAAGTTTTCTATTTAAAATGGAGAAAACCACACAGATACTGTTTGAAACCCTCAGCTTCTGCGAACTGGGGACAATATTTTGATGCAGCCGTAACCAAGGACCCAGAAATGCCTAAGTCACACCCAGCCAATCACACTAGAGCCCCGCCCTCTCCCCAGCCCCTCCAGAGAGAGCTCTGTGTAACCCCACAGTGTTAAGTGGAAAAATAGGACAATGCCTGCACCCCATGGGAGACCAGGATAAGTACCTGGCTCCTGCCACCGGATCAGCACAGTGCGCTGGCCGTGGCGGCCATTGGAGGGTGAACCAACGGCAAAGGAAGACCTTTCTCTCTGTCTCTCTCTCTCACTGTCCACTATGCCAGTCAAAAAAATTAAAAAAAAATTATTTAAAAAAAAAGAAAAGAAAAATAGGGCAATGGCGGTAGAGATGTAGGTTGGATGGGAATTGCAGTAAAAACCTTATCCTTGTGTTGTTTTCTATTTGGGGTTACAATTAAGCAAATAGTTTTTGCTTTAGCCAGAAATACAAGCAGATTTGACTTTCTGGAGCAGACTCTAATAGCATTAGAAATAACGAAGGAGACATAATTTGGAGAGGAAAAGATAAAAGACTTGAATTGAATGGGAAGAAATGAACCAGTCACAAACTTAACCTAGGGGCCAGGAAATAGCAGGGGCCTTACAAAGTCCCCTGGAGGCCATCCCCGCTGGGACAGAGACCCTCACAGAACCTCAGAGCATTTCCATGTGACCTCCATGTTCCAGGAGAAGCACCCGGGAAGCCCTGCACTGGACGTTAGAGCAGGAGAGGGGAGGCAGATGACTTTCTCTTCACCCTTCACAGTTCTTACCATTGTAATAAGAGACAGATTAACAGGAGAAAAACAAACATGTGTAATCACATGTATACTTCATGCATAGTTAACAGATGCCCAGGAAATGGTTGCAAAGAAGTAGCTTAGAGAATCAGCTAAGTCAGCACCTACAACACAGAACAGTGCATTTTTAGAGAAAAGACAAGACAAAGGAGAAGGACCCTGCGTCTCTCTGGACAGCAAGCTGTGGCAAGGCAAACAAACAGAGGCTTGTTCTGCAGGTTCCTCCAGGCTGATCAGGGTCCACAGCTGCCCTCAGTGGCCCAGTTTTGGTCCTGGCAGACAGAGGAAGGAGGACATCTTTGCTTCTGTAAAGTAATGTCCTGCTGTTAGGTAGTAAGGGAGGACAGAGAGATTTCTTGGATCTGTTTCTTCTCAATTGCCTTCAGCTCAAAATAACCCTTATGCCCCAGAGGCATGCAAGTATCGGGATGGCGTGTTCCGGTCTCCTGCCACAGTGACGTGTGCAGCTGTGCCAAGTCAGGCTGTCAGCCTCTGATGGACATTAGAGATGCCAGAATAAAGCAGTTGAGAGCCCAATATCCAGAAGCAAATAAATTACAAAAGATTGATCCTCCTGGATCAAACGCAACACTGAAATGATCCCAATACCACCAATTCCACCACAGATACAGATGCAAACCTGGCAGCTTAACTTACTGAACCTGAGAACAAATAACTTCTGTGATCCCTGGTTTCTTCATTTGTAGTTTCACCTACCCGAGAGGGCAGCTGTGCTGGTCAAATGAGGACAACTCTTAGAACACGGTCGAGCTAGCAGCAGCAGGCAGATCTTGGCTGGTAAGTAAGACTGCAGGTGTATCGGGAACGGAAGCCCTGTTTGGGCCAAAGAGGAGAAACTCTTCCTTTACCTGGCACTTTAAGGTCGGATTTTAACCTATTCTCTATTTCAACAAGTCCACAATCAAAATGCCTTTTCGTTCAGTGCCCTGTCCCTCAACTAGCCTACGGTGTGGAAGAATCTGCTCTCTGAGGGTCGAACTTCTCTACTTAATTTTTGGGGATGGATGGATGAAGGATGAGCGATAAAGCCCTGTGCTGTCCTACGGCTTTTGAAGCTTCTTTTCTGAAGCTGTTTAAGCTCTTTGAATCCATCACTCCAAGGACGCGTGGGAAACACTATGGGACGTTCGAGTCTGATTTAATAATAAACATCGTTTTTTGAGGCCAGCTACAAAGCACTGCTACTCCTTAATGCAGTTGCGGCCCTGCATTTTCAATGCCTGTCCTGTGAAACATATCTTACAGGCAGCAGTCTTCAAAGAATATCCCTGCTCTTCAGAGGGATTCTGTTGGTTTAATTCACTGAGAAGGGAAACCTGCAAGATAATGCAAAAGAATCATGTATTGGGGCCGGCGCTGTTGCATAGTAGGTTAAGCCTCTGCCTGCGGCACTGGCATCCCATATGGACCCCAATTCGAGTCCGGCTGCTCCACTTCCAATCCGGCTCCCTGCTAAAGGCCTGGGAACGCAGCAGAGGATGGCTCAAGTGCTTGGGCCCTTGCACCCATGTGGGAGACTCGGAAGAAGCTCCTGGCTTTGGTCAGTCCAGCTCCAGCCATTGTAGTCATTTGGGGAGTGAACCAGCAGCTGGAAGATCTCTCTGTCTCTGTCTCTCCCTCTCTCTCTCTCTCTGTAACTCTGACTTTTCAAATAAAATAAATAAGTCTTTTTAAAAAAAAAAAAAAGTGCTTGGATCTGGAAACAATCCTGAAGACTGCAAATGGAATAACTTTTTCAAAGTAAAGCACGGATCGGTGATGAAAAGTAAGGTCTACACATCTGATCAGAGGCCAAGTCCAGATTAGAAGTAAATATCCTTGTTATCAACCAAGGTGGGCCGGCTGTCCACAGCACCCGGAAGCAATCTGTAACTTTTGAGAAAAGGAAGTCTGTATTACTGCCCAGCAGGAGGTTGGATAACATGGCTAAAATCTGCCTCCCCAATATGGGGTGTGGAGAAGGCTTTATGAATTAGACGAGGAAAAGCTCAAATGCAGTGACCCTGGAGAGGCCAACGCCCTATGAGCCTGTCCTAAGCAGCTCTTCTAGGAGAGCTGGATTATAAAAATAAATATGAATTATGTGCATTATATATATATGTGTGTGTATAATTTAACCCATTGTTAAAGCATAAGATGGGAGTGCTTTCAGGAAAAGAATGGGGAAATACAACAGGAGGCTTTTCGGTTTGGGGCATCAGGGGAAAACTTGGTAAAAGAGTCTGTCTAATCCCCTTCCTTTTGGGTACAGGGTTTTTTCCACTTGTCGGATGGGAAGGTGGACATTATTCTATGTGTGTGAAAGAGGCCAAAGGAAAAAGACAAGTTCTTGTGGGAAGGAGCTTCGCTCATTAAAGTCCTGCCCTTGTCCCAGCAACTTTGCAGGTGGTCCCAGCCTTCTCTCCTGGACACACCCCGGAAGAATCTTCCTGGCCCTGCACCAAGAGGGCCACCCACCCTGCTAACACTGGGCAATAAACCAGGGGAGGGGTTTCACACCCAGAAAGCCCTCTGCCCAGCAACAGCTGGAACGAATACTCATTTATTCCCTGTCCTTGTTTTCTTGTGCTGTGACAGAACACCCACAAACCTGGTTAGAGAGATTGTTACAGAAGCCCCAACACTGGGTAAACTCAGACTAATGCACAGCGAGCTAATCACTGACACTGGAGGGAGAGTGAGGAGTGGGAGAAAGTAGGTGTTTATTTTGCAATGCTCCGAGCAAGGAGCCAGGTGGCTGTCACCCACTTCCCAGACTCCCAGAGGGATTAAGTCTGGTGAATCTTGCAGAGTACAGTTGGAGCTGAGCAGGGCAGGCTCAACTCCTGTGTGCGTCTCTGGTTGGTCCACAGTGCTCGGTGCCCTCCTTTGATTGGTCAGCGATAGGAGGCCAGCAGGGAGGAATTTGTTTTGTGATGGCAAATTGGGCTCGAGTCTGAGCGATCTACATGTAGAAAGGGCATTCCCTTGTGGAACTCTAAGGCCAGGAGTTCCAGTAAAGCTCTCAGAAGGGAGCCTAGCATTGAGATGTTAACTACAGAGGTGAAAACTGAGTTCTGACCCTTTGTCACCTGGGGTTTCCTAAGGCCAGCCCTACCTTTGTGCCACTCCCTTAGCTTAGTGAGTTACTATTTATCAAGCAGTCGCAGACACCAAAGGGAAGAGCAAGGAACTGCAAAGTGAAAGAGAGATACTGAAATCCTCCCTAGACTGTACCCCCAGTGCAGGTGCTACATACCACCAGGTCCCAGCCTGTCAACCTCCCCCCTCTAACTTGAAGTGTCCTCACTCTGCCTTCATGATCGCTATCAACCACCTACTAAAAGTAATGTACTGAGTTGAGGGAGGGGTGCAGCTGGCCAAGCAAAGATCTAAGCACCAGAGGTCGCTAGGTAGACATTAGCTTATGTGTGGAAGAGGGGCCAAAGAGCATGGGAATTTTTAAGGGAAATGGGAAGAGAATGGAATTTTTCAAAGAAAATAAATTTGTACTCAGTGGAATGAAGAAACAAGCCCTGAAAGCAGATCAATAATTACACCGAAGTAATTGCTCTTGATCAGTAACCCTGCTGCGTGGGTTTCAGCCCTCTCCCTGGGGACAGCTTGAGACTTCCTGCCCTGCACCAGGGAGCGATTAGGTCCTATAACATTGACAAGGTCCTGGAGGATCTTCAGGAACCACACATCCAGAAAACCCTCCCTCCGTGCAGCCACATCCCAGAAGAGGGAGTTGGGGGGGAGGGACCGGGACTCATGTCCATAAAAGCCCCATTCTGAGCAGGGACTGGGCTCTCAGCCCTTGACTGTCGGGTGCGTGCTCTTCATTAGCAGTCTGGATAATCTGCGTAATTAATTACAGACTGGGCACTCAGTTCTTTCCTGAGATGCCTGCCTGGTCTCTCCGGTGTTTCTCCTCACCAAACATGGCTACCTCGCTTACTACAACTCTGTCTGACTCCTGAATTTTTTCTTGCAAGAAGACAAGCATTCTCTGATCAGCCATCTCCAGTAACAATCTGTTTCTCCAATCGATAATATCTTGATGTTTGCTCTATGCCTCTAGGAGATTCTCTTCCGGGAATTCCAGGCCAGGAGCAGGAAATGACTTCCCCGTGCTTGTAGCCCACTTTTGTATCATAAAGAGAACAGTATCTGACCACTGCAGGAAGACCACGGCGGCACTGACCAACCAGGAACCTGAACAAGCGTTGACGCACGCCTCTCATCCCAGCCCCAATCTATCTGAACCTTCCCCCTTTAGTCCCTATGGGGAGCCTGGGAATTCAGCCACAGCTTCCCAATCCCTTGCTGTGCACTTTGCGACAAATGCTTCCTTTCTATAACAGCCCTGGAGCCTAGTACAGTCTACATCAAAGGCATTAGGGGTGGAGGGCTGGGTTTCAATGGGTGCCTTGGAGGCAAGCCCCCAGCCACAGCCCTCACCCATAGCTGGGGTGGTACAGGAGCCCGTGCCTGCTCCAATCCACTCTTTGCTCTTGGTTACACGGGCACTGACAGTTCCTAGAGCGCTGACAGTTCTCCAGCTCTACGTAATCTGTCGAAGTGTAAATGCACCACTTGCATTGCGGCCTCTCCTCTCCATGGAGGTTGAAGCCCTGAGGTTTATCTCCCTGGTCTCTTCAGGGCGCTCACTGGCAGCCACAACCTTCATGTTGCAGCAGTTTTGAGCCCGGCTGGACTCTGCCACTGGCCATGGCCATAGATGTTTTGAAGTAACGAGAGCTCTTGGCTTTGAACAAGCAGGAATTCCCAGCCGTGGCGAATCTGGTTCCTGAGGACACCATGCTGCCAATCCCATTCTTAGAGGAGGTAAAGAGCCCCTGGGGCGAAGAGAACAAGAAGAGGGCGGCCAGGATCTCAAAAAGAACTGAGAAGTTGATGCTGAAACAAGCCAAGCACAGGAACACGGGAGTCCAGCCTGTGCCACCCCCCAAAAAATGCTTCTTCAGCCCAGCTGGTTATTTTGAGAAATAGCAGACAAGAGAGAAGCCCATATCCTTTCAGAATCTCCACCTTAAAATATTAAAAACAGATTAGGCATTCGCTATTAGAGATGGACTGGCCGCCAAAAACTGCCTGGTGCTCCTTTCTCCTTATTCTCTTCTGCAGTGGAGGACAAACAGCCAATATATGAAGGGACTCCAAAAAGTCCATTGAAAAAGGCTCATTATAAAAAAAATACGTGGATTTCAAAGATGCCTGCGAAATAAACTTGTCTCTTCTTTCCACGAACTTGTTGACGGTCCCTTGTAAGCACCTTCCCTCCCTTCCACCTGCAGACAGCCAGAGATTTCCCTAAGATCTTCCCTTCCCAAATACAAAGACAAAATCTCCGCAGGATAAGGGCTAGGGCACTTTCTCCTCCTTCCTGGAAGGCATGACAGCAATCCTGCAACCCTGGGGTGACGCTCAGGCCAGAAGGAGGCGGGGTCTAATGCACCTGTGGCCACTGCCCCAGCCGTGGGCTGCTTGCTCTTAAGTTTTAGGATTTTAGGGCCTGACAAAGGCACAGAGATGACCAGTTAAGGCAGAAGGTGTTTTTATGGTAGAAAGGGCAGCATAGTGGAGTTTGAGCTAGGTTGCAGACAGCAGGTGGGGAGACTGAAGTGAGTTTCAGCCCACCAGGCAGCAGGTTGTGGCCCCCTTTTAAGCTATTTGGAGGCCGTGTGGACATGTAGAACATCGCATCGCCCGTGATAAGGTGGACTTGCAGGTGCAGAAAGCCCCGTTGGCAGTCGTCAATCAAAGCCCACGACTATGAATCTGACGTGTTCAAGGACACATTTTCCCAGGCCGACAGAATACCAGGCAATCAAACTGCAGCAGGCTATTTGGGGTTATCTACTTGCTCCAAAATGTTAGCAGGTGTTTGGAATTCACTTTTTGTGCCCTGAGGGTCTGGTAGATCCTAACACGTGTGAGACCGTGGTTTTCCTACTCTACGCTCTCACAGAGTTGGTCACCTGGGATAACACTTCTGACACCAAAGTCCCGCGCGGACATCAGCTGGGTGTCCTCTGCTTCAATCCGATTCTGGCGTTGCCTGGGGATGATAGCATCAGATCCCTCAGGGGACAGACTCTGTCCCATGGGACTACCCCTCCTCCCGACACCAGTCCCAACTCTCAACTGTGAACTGTACTGACCAACCAGCTGTACATCAGTGTTCCCATGACCCCCTGCTCTGGTCGGTTCATTTGCTAGGGAAACACCTGACTTATGTTCCAGTACTCACAAAGGGTGGAGACAAACAGCCAGATGGGAGAGATGCATAGGAAAAGGCACGTGAGGAGAGGCAGGAAGCTGCCACACCCCCTCTGGAATGGCTCCCTTCAGTAATTTCCACACAGAAACCCTCTGCACTTAGCCCTCTCGGGATTTCATGAACGCTCCATTACAAAGTCACGAAGGATTGAAACACTGGCCAACGCGGTTCAATCTTCAGCTCCTCTCCCCTCCCAGAGGCCTGCGTGAAATTCCAACTTGTTTGGTTCTCCTGCCAACCAGACCCCATCATGAGGTCATCCAGGAGCCTCAGCCATTAATCATCTCCTTAGCACACAAAAGGCATCTGTCACTTTGGAGATCCCAAGTGTTCTAGAACTGTATGTCCTATATCTAGAATGAACTACAAAAAATCCATGTCCTATTATAAATCAAAATACACTGCTAATTTCCAGACTTCTGGGTGCATAAGAAAAATTAACTTAGTGGTTCAAACTACTGTAGGTAGGAAAAAGGGGAAAAATGTGAAAGACTTTAAAGTGAACCAGTTGTCTTCAGTGGGAAGCCAGGCACTGTCTAGCGCATTCTCCCAAGTTAACTGCTTCGGGGGGTGGAGGGTGGGGGGTGTTGAACCTTTCGGCGTTGTTGAGCTACTGTACAACTCCGTAAATTATATGTAACTGCCAGCAATGCAATTGACTCTTGTCCATAAACATGTAAATGAATTCTGTCTGGCAGAGGTGTGACTGATCTACAGTTTTGCTCTGCTAAGCAAATTCATTTTAGTATTCCTGATTGCCTATGTATGTCTGTGCTCGTTGAATTGTCCTCTGAATTGATTGCAATATCGTACTGGCTCCCTCTTTAATTAATGAGTTAGATAAAATTGCTGGCATGTGTTCACTCCATATTCATATGAAACAATTTTACTTTAAAAAATACATCTTTGAGCAAGAGTTTTCTGTTATTTGCAGCCTTACTAGACTACAGCATCGTCACCTATGCACATGCTGCTAGCTGGGCCGCACCCAAGAAAACTGGTGCATGAGAGAAGCAGTCCTTTTCCTTAATAACTAATGGTGCCCAAAACCAAGTCTTCAGGAGTCATGATCCAAGCAACTAATTCTTAAGAACATCCTTCTCCTGCTAATCTGAATTTGAAAAGAAAGGGACAAGAAGTGTTAGGAAAATGGTGCAGTTTTATCTATGGTGCGAACTACATCCTGACATTATTCTAGGCCCTAGCTCCCCCCCCCACCCCCCGCTGCCATTGAGGGAAGCCAGGTGGCCACATGGCCCAACCACCGGTGTCAAGCTCTGCCCCCATCCTAATGGGATTCGCTGCTCCTGCTTCCCTGCCTGCCCTCTGGCAAAGGTTTTGTTTTGTTTTGTTTTGTTTTGTTTTGTTTTTGACCGGCAAAGTTAGTGAAAGAGAGACAGAGAGAAAGGTCTTTCTTCCATTGGCTCACTCCCCAAATGGCTGCTATGGCCAGCGCTGCATCCATCTGAAGCCAGGAGCCAGGTGCTTCTGGTCTCCCATGCGGGTGCAGGGCCCAAGCACTTGGGCCATCCTCCACTGCCTTCCCGGGCCACAGCAGAGAGCTGGACTGGAAGAGAAGCAACCAGGACAGAATCCGGTGCCCCGACTGGGACTAGAACCTGGGGTGCTGGCACTGCAGGTGGAGGATTAGCCTAGTGAGCCACGGCGCCGGCCTGGCAAAGTTTTAAAAGGGCCTGTTCCTGAACACGTAGCTCTCTTGGCTCCTCTCGTCTGCTCTCCTCTCTTCCTCTTGTCTCTCTTCTCTCTGCTCTCTATTCTCTCCTCTCTGTCTCTCTCTCTTATACTCTCCTTCTCTCTCTTTTCCTTCTTCGCCCCTTCACTCCAGCCTGCTGGGTTTCCCCAATAAACCCTTTCCCTTACTCCAGTGTTTGGTGTGTTTTGTGACGGCCTAACAAGAAGAAATTTTACCTTCCTCTCTTGACTTGACACTGCAGAGAGAAATCCAGGAAACTGGCCTGATAAAGCTATGACCGGGGAGCCAGAGTCAGGGAACAAAGGAGCCAAGAGATTCCCCACAGTCTCTCTTTCCCAGAGCCCTGCACCCTACTCCACCCCCTTGTGTGCCAATTCAGCAGAGCCACTTTCCCATCATGCACCTAAATCCTCTCCATTATAAGCTCAAGTATGCCGAGCACCATGACAACTTTCCCGGGGACCTCACACACACTGTTTCCTGCTCAGACTCTACCCTGTACAAGCAATATTCAAGTAGGCACCACCCCCTGCCTAATAAAGGGGACCACTGAGCTGGGGAGAGGGATATTTTCTCTCCCCATGGGCATCTCTCCTCATGACACGGGTCTCTCTTCGTGGGGCTGCCCACTTTCATGTCTGAATGTGTAGTCTCTCTACCTCTTTAAGTAAATCCTGTTCCCATTCTTGCACTTTATCTGTTCCTCTACTTTGAATGTTTTTTTTAAAGATTTTATTTATTTATTTGAGAGGTAGAGTTACAGACAGTGAGAGGGAGAAACAGAGAGAAAGGTCTACCGTCCATTGGTTCACTCCCCAAATGGCTGCTACGGCTGGAGCTGGGCCAATCCGAAGCCAGGAGCCAGGTGCTTCCTCCCAGTCTCCCACGTGGGTGCAGGGGCCCAAGCACTTGGGCCATCTTCTACTGCTTTCCCAGGCCACAGCAGAAAGCTGGATTGGAAGAGGGGCAGCCGGGACTAGAACTGGTGTCCTTATGGGATGCCAGCACTGCAGCCAGTGGCTTTACCCACTATGCCACAACACTGGCCCTAAGTGAGTCTTAATCAGCTTTGTCACTTTCCAATATGGAGGGTAGGCATAAATAGGCAAAACATTTTAAAAAATGAGAACAAAAAGTAACCACAAGTGTCGCATGCGGAGGATTAACCTACTGTGCCACGGCGCCGGCCCCTGCTTTGAATTCTTATCTCACACAGAAGCCAGAAGATGTATTAGAACAACTGGGGACCCCTCACTCCACAGCACTAAGAAGACTACCCTTCTCCAGCTTGTGTCAGTTGTTCCAGATCGCAACAGCAGTTTCCAGGGTGAATGTTAGGTAGGAAGTCAGATATGAGCTTATGTGTGTGTGACATAAAGGCCTAAAGAGAAGACATCTATGTCCAGCATGTGCATCTGCATCTCAAAGTCATCTCAATAACGTTTCAGGGGAAGCCTGGTATTCATATCCTGCCCTGCCCCCTTCTACCTGATCACCTGCCAGGTGGAGGTCCTCCCCACCTTCTGCCTGACAAATCTTCCACAATCTTCCAGGTGTAGCCCAGTATCTGCATTTCAAACACCCTGCTCCGGATCCCCATTCTCCAGGGGGTCCTGCTCACCCTTCCTCTGAACCCAGGATGGCGCCAGCTAGACTTTCCTCCTGTCTGATACCTTCAGGGGAAAACTCAGATAGGAGCTTCTTAATATTTACATCCATAAAATCCTTTGTTTCAGGAGGAGATGTGTGAAGACAAAGACCTATCTCCTTAAAAACCCCCGGCCTCAACCAGACTGTGCACTCAGCCCTCTGCCTCTCTGCTGACCACCTGCCTGGCCGGGCCAGGTGTACTCTCTCCACTCAACCATGTAACCCCGCTCTCCCCCAGTCCGAGCGACTGGGCACTCTTTCTCAGGTTCTGTCTGGAGAGGTGCCCATCGTTCTTACGATGTCCCTTCCCTAATAAACCTTGCTATTTGCTTTCCACTACTCTCTGTCTCATGCCTGAGTTCTTTCTTGCACAAAGACAAGGACCCTGCCATTCACCGGTAACAAATGGAGTGTCCTAGCCTTATATTGTCTCTTTCTGGTCACCACAAAGAATAGGGGTAGAAAAAAACCTAATCATGGGACCAGAACTTCAACAGCGGGTTGAAGTCCTGGCATCCCATATGGGCACCGGTTTGAATCCTGGCTGCTCTACTTCCGATCCAGCTCTCTGCTATGGCCTGGGAAAGCAGTAGAACATGGCCCAAGTCCTCGGGCACCTGCACCTGTGTGGGAGACAGGGAAGAAGCTCCTGGCTCCCGACTTTGGATCCATTCAGCTCCGGCCATTGCAGCCATCTGGGGAGTGAACCAGCAGATGGAAGACCTCTTTCTCTGTCTCTACCTCTCTCTGTAACTTTGTATTTCAAATATATAAAAAAAATTAAAAAAAAAAACAAAACACCCGAATCTTTCCTTTCTATCTCTCGATGTTCTCAGCTTGGTACCCTGTATCAAAAGAGAGATTGACAGAGAGGAAGCAAATTTATTTAATACGAGTTTCACGTGACACAGACGTCTTCATATGAAAATGAAGACCTGAAGAAATGGTAAAACCTCAGTGTGTTTGTACCAGGCTTGGCACCGAGTGGAAAGTTGTAGGAAAATACAATAGGACAAAGGGGTATGCGCTAAGGGTGAGAACCTGGGGAAAACTTAGGAAGTTTAGCCATTAGCTAGGGACTTTTCTGCTGCCAAGTGCTGTAGGAGACCCCTGCCACAGACATCTCTCCACCTTTAGGATAAGGATCCCTTCCTCAGGGTGTAGGGAGGGCGCCACTCATCTGAGGTCTTCATGTGAGGAGTTAGATGGGGTATTTGTGGTTAAGTCAGATCCCTGGAAATGAGCAAAGGGGTAGTGTCCCTTTAAGAGTGGATCAAAAACTGGCTTCTTCCCAGACACTGCCTTTAGCAACACTTAGTTTTATCTTGAGAACAGGTTAGGCAGGATTACCAATTCCAGCCCTCTGATGAGGTTTTCCTGCCCCCTGATTGGCTGTTATTCCAGCCCTCTGATTGATTGTGTTGCCGAACAACACAACACCCCAAACTGGTTGGACACACTGCTCTAGGACCCCGAAGCTTGGTCACCTTACCCAACATACAGAAAGCCAATCACTCACATCAGGGTGGTGGAAGCAAGCAGGTGCAGAGCAAGGCGCCAGGCAGCTATGGCTTAATTCCCAGGCTACCGGAGTAGTTAGGGGTGAAGGTTGTGATAGACTGAAATTGGGGCTGAGAAGTTGTGATCAGCTCATATCCACGTTCCTGGTTGGTCAGTGGAGCTTGTAAGCTTCCTTTGCTTGATAAGTGACACCATTCTCTTTAGGCAATTTATGGTGGCCAGGTGGGATCCAGTTGGTCTGCAGGTTATATGAAGCTGGCAGTAACATTCTGCCCAGAACTGGAACTCCTCTGCACAAAGGTTCCCCTATATCAAGGTTCTTAGCTATTGGAGAAGCAAATGACCCTTGAGTCCAGTAATTAGAACCCTGCAGGGCCATTCTTTCACGACAGTGAATTCCTTTTGATAAAGGACAGGCAAGGACACCTTGGGGTAAAGGGGACAGACATGAGGCTAGGTGGGCCTTGCTTTTACATGATAGTGGTTCAGTTTCAATTATTCCACAATCCTAACTGGTTGTTATTCTAGCCCTCTGATTGGTTGTAAGCTTTTATTCTGCTCATCTTCTGATTGGTTAAACCAAAGTAGCCACTTGTGTGCATAAAAGAGTCAGTCCCTGCAGGCTTCCCTGACAACTCCTCCCTTGGACCGCACCGCCCACTTCTGTGGCAGGAGGTTTCTCACTTCAATAAATCTTGCTTTGCTCACTGTTCCTGTCCACAGGGAAATTTTTCTTTGACGTGAGACAAGAACTGAGATCACCTTCATCATCCCATAACATTAAGATGTGTTTCAGGGGAAGATCAGATGGTCTTTCACGCACGTATTGAAACAGGAGAGTCTATTCCTAGACGCTGGGATTTGTTGTGTCATGATGAATTAAAGCCTGGACGCAGAAGGGTGGATGAGCAATGAAGCAAAGTTTAATGAAGAGAAGCACACCTGATAGACCAGGTGGGCATCTCAGCAGAGGACGGAGAGCCCAGTCTGCATTCAGATTGGAGTTTTTATGCATAAGGCCATGTGCCCTCCAATTCCCCTCCGTCCTCCCTGGGATGTTGCTGGCTGAAGGGCTTCCTGGGTGTGAAATCTCTAAAATGCCTCCCAGAACTTCATAGGGGACCTAATATCTCCCTTGGGGCAGGGCAGGGAAGATTTCCCTAAGCTGTCCCTGGAGAGGGCTGGGACCCACCTAACCAGGTTATTGAACAATGACAAGACTTTTGATACGTAAATGCTGGTGTGCTTCTACATTTCTTCACTTTTTCAAGCATACAAAGGACCTACCCAACAAGGTTATTGATCAAGAGCAATACTTTAGGCCGGCGCCGTGGCTCAGTAGGCTAATCCTCCACCTGCGGTGCCGGCACATTGGGTTGTAGTCCCGGTCAGGGCGCCGGATTCTGTCCCAGTTGCTCCTCTTCCAGGCCAGCTCTTTGCTGTGGCCAGGGAGTGCAGTGGAGGATGGCCCAGATCCTTGGGCCCTGCACGTGCATGGGAGACCAGGAGAAGCACCTGGCTCCTGGCTTCAGATCAGCGTGGTGCGCTGGCAGCAGCACGCTGGCCGCAGCGGCCATTGCGGGGTGAACCAACGGAAGGAAGACCTTTCTCTCTGCCTTTCTCTCTCACTGTCCACTCTGCCTGTCAAAAAAAAAAAAAAAAAGAGAAATATTTTAGGTATGCAATGCTGGTCTGCTTCTGCTTGCTTCTACATTTTACCCCTCCTTCAACCACACAAAAATTTCCACACACAAAAAAAATTCCCATTTCTCTGGCCCCTCATACACACATAGACTAATGTCTACCTAGCTACCTTAACACTACCATTTTTCAAATTCCTTCAATTTAAAATATTCAATATGTCACTGTGCCGTATTTTGGTGGAGTGTGTCCTGAATCCTGTTACTGATACCTAGGCAAGAGCTAAAGCCACCACCATAGAGAAGGCACAGAAGAAGAATCAACTTGTTACCTAACGAGGTAGGTGCACTGCACAATGCACACAAAGACCAGTCTGTGACACCATTCTTCTGAAAAGAGAAGGCTTTATTCAAATGAGGCAGGAAGATATGAGTCACATCTTCCTCCCCAATTGGGTATCTAGGGAAGGTTTCTGGTGAGGCAAATTCTGATTGGAGGAGCTCAGAATCAGGCCATTTACAGGAAGTACAGTTTAGTAAGGTGGCCTCCAGCACCGGATTTCCTTTTTCAACACACCTGTTTGAAATGGGTTGGTGTGGTTCAGCTCCAGTCATGCTGACATAGGCAGGCATTTGGGATAAATTTGATTAGATTTGTGAGCTGGAAGACCACGTCCTCAAGCACACCCACACCCCTGCGAGATCTCATGCCCCTACCTGACCCCACCTGTGTGCCCACCTGCCAGTCAGGCTAGGTTACCACGCCCCTTTGGGAGTGGATGGAAGGCCTGGAACACAGTGGGCCCTTCCCTTTTTCTCCCTCATTGCCCTTGGTTGCCCTTGCTGCCTGTGCCTTCAGGACACGTGGCCTTCGGGCTACCCGTTCTCTGCTTTCCTGCCCGCATGCCTTGCCAAACGTGACTTGCTCCTGGCCTGCTCTCTGCTTGGTATGGACCCCAACTTAGCCCCTAGACTCTTCTTTCTCCCTTAGATAAAGCCCTCAGCCTCCTATGCATTTGTCTCACTGAATAAAAAGCTTAAAAACTTACCATGTTGCCTGGTCTATTTGAGCCAGTATTCAGAATTCTTCTCTGAATATGTGGCAAGAACCCACAAGACTTATTAATTCTGGAAAATACTAATAAGCAAAACGGTACCAATGCTCCCATCTCTTTGGTTCCACTTGTTAGATTTTTCCCTCTTCTGCATGTGCCCGGGTCCCTTTGGGCCTATGTGACTAAGTCTTTAACAACTTTTAAGGAACTTTAAAAGATGTGCTCAGATCTTTATGGCCAGAACTTACTATTAAAGAACAGGACAGGGAAGGAAAGGGAGCAGACACCACAGGAGGTACTACCTTGTGGGCTAGTGTCAAGGGGAAAGCTTACCAAGAGGCAGTTGGGTTTCTTGATCAGAGCAGTGTCATCTTGACTTTTTCCACATTATAGGTGACCCATCACAGCAGATAATGAACAGGGACAGTTATTCAAAAGGAGTTAGCTTTCCTTAGAAAATCTCTGAGATAATTCGGTAGGAGAGGTCATGGACTATAATAAAATCTTGAGTCCATGTGGCTTTTACTTATCGTGCAGGAACTAAAACTTGACAGCTGGATTTCAACATGAGCTTGTGTACCCTAAAATAACAGAAGTGGCAATCCTGTTCCATTCCCTCTATTTCTCTGCACAGAGCAAAAGACTGCGTAGAAGAGGAAAGACAGTTCATCAGCGTTTGATCTCTGTGGTAGCTGGCAGGAGGAGAAAAGTTTAAGAGGCCTCTCCTTCTCCCTTCTAGTGTTCGTCTGGCCTTCCACAGCTCCAGCATGTGTCAGCCCTGAGGGCTTGGGAACTTCTTTTCATGGATCTCATGAGGCACCCAGCACATGGGGGACATATCATTTGAATTAAAGAGCAGACTAGTAATTGGAATAAGAAATTAGCATTTTTCCTTCTCGTGGGGATTTCTCTGTGAAAGTCCCTGGAGATGGCTCAAGTTATATCCTAAAATCCATGAAGCTGTTTCTCTTGAGACTAATAGACTGTGTCATACTCTACTGCACCTCCGCCCCATCTGATCTTCAGAGCTTCCCTGGGGAGTTGAAGGCCTTTCTTGTGTATTAACGTGGGAAAGGTTGGTGCCAGCCCAGCAAATACTTTTTAGAGACTGTGCTAAACAGAGTTTAAAAGGGTGTATCTTAATATTTGAAAGAGAATATTTTTAAAAAGATACCATTTGAGCCTGGGCATACTTGATCCAAAAGACAACCCGAACACTTTCCTGAGAGAAAAGCATCCAACGATGTGGATTCTAAAACAACCCTCAATTAGTTGGGTCTTAAGTACTTTCATTGGAAAGTTAGGTTAGACTTTCAAGATACTTGTATCTGACTGATGGTAAAATGGCTGGGGACAGGGTTTTATGGTTAGACAGACTGGGGTGCTATGTAGGGGACCAGAATATGCTACCCTCAAATGAGAGGGGTTGTTGAGCTGAAGAAAATGAAGAAGAGACAGATGCAGGAAAGCTCTGGGCCTCCACTCTATTTGCTTACAACAGAGACACAGATTCACAAATTCAAGAGATATCCTGATCCCCGCGCTACCAGAGAACAAAGACAACCACAGAAGACGAATTTGGACGCTTCGATGGCACCAGAGGAATCTACATTAAGCCTCACTAAAACCAGCCTCTTTCTGCCATTTATTTGTTTTCCCACAAGTTGCTCCCTGTGGAAACTCAAAGTCCTCTTCCTTTGTTTTGTTACTTCTCCAAAAATGTACTGTTCCTTTTGGAAATGCCATATTCCTCTAACGTGGAATTCAAAGCCGCTTCTTTGAGAATTACTCGTTCCCCGGAGGTCTCCTGTGTATAGATGAAATAAATATACATGTTTTTAAAAACTTGTGTTTCTTTTTCTCTTGTTAATCTGACTTGTGTTACAAGAATCTCTTCAACTAATGAGAGTTGAAAAGAAAGTATTTTTCTTCCTCTCCATTGTCACATTAGATACCTAAAGAACTTGACAAAATGGTAGCCTGGGGGCTGGCATTGTGCCATAGCGGATAAAGCAGCCACCGCATATGGGTGCTGGTTCCTTTCCTGGCTATTCCACTTCTTATCCAGCTCTCCGCTAATGGTTTGGGAAAAGCAGTGGAAGATGGCCCAAGTGCCTGTGCTCCTGCCACCCACCTAAGAGACCTGTAAGAAGCTCCTGGCTTCAGCCTGGCCAATCCCTGGCCTTTGTAGCCATCTGGGAAATGAATCAGCAGATGGAAGATCTCTCTATCTCTCTCTCTGTAACTCTGACTTGCAAATAATAAATAAATCTTTTTTTAATAAATAAATCTTTTAAACAAAAAATGGTAGCCTGAATTGAGCCATGGGATTAGATGGACAATCTTTTAGAGAGGGACCAGTAAGACAAAAGACACTAGAATTAATTGGTGAGAAACAAAATGAGTGAAAGGAGAGGACTTCGTTTTATTTCCTCGTGCGTCTCCAGGGCCCAGACAGTGTGGGGAACACAGAAATCACTCTGTAAATCTGCTGCTCAATGAAGGAACCAACAGTAGGACGTCCAGTTCTCGCCCCACTATTTCCTAGCACTGCTGGGGACAAGAGTACTTCTATCTTCATGGTGGGTTGTGTTGTAGAACTCCTCCCCCCCTACAAGAAACAAAGAAACAAGAACCTGGGTCTGCTCACCCAGTGTGCAGCCAGCTGACCCCCACAGTGGGGATGGTGGAAGAAAGAAGGTATTTATCTGCAAAACCCAGAGCAAGGAGCCAGGCAGCTGTTGCTCACTTCTCAGCCTCTAAGGGGGTGGGGTAAATGTTCCTATAAATTGAAGGGGGGTTGACAGGCACAGAGTCAGCGTGCGTGTGTGCAGAGCTCTGGTGGGCCCTCTGACGGTCAATGACATCACATTCTTTTGGGAATTTTGAGGATGACAAAGAGGGCTTTAGTCAGTCAAGGGGTGGTGATTTCTTGCTCAGGGTCTGGGGTTCCTGGAAAAATTCTCAAGATAAGATGGAGTATCAAAATGTTATCTACAGAGGAGATAAATGATCTCATGCGTCTTGTGATCAGGGACTCTTGGAGGGCTGGCTGCGCCATTCACTCAGTAGTGTGGCTTCGTTCTACTTAAGAGGCTGATTTGCATCACACAAAGCAGGAAGCATTAAGCTAAGGGAAGGAGGCTGGGAGACCATGGAGACGAGGACCTGACAGTATCTAGCGTCTGCATCAAAGGCCCTGTGGGGCTCAGCTTCAGTGGTCACTGGCTGACTCCAAGCTCCTGAAAGTGGTCCACACTCCACCGTTTTCCCCCTTTTAAATCTTGTTCACAAAGCAGCTCCTTTCTCCTTTAGCTCCTCTGCCATCCTTACTGCACAGCTGGAGTGTGAAGCTGGCCTTTTCCTGACGGCAGAAGAGGATTATAGCGCCGTTCAGAAAAATACTCCCCTTGGAAACTGAGCTTCTAAACCCTCCCGATTTCTGATGTCTCAGTAGATGCCTGGGGTTGCTTTTCCCATCTCCTCCCTCTGTGGAGTTCTGTGCACCCGTCCCTCCCTGGAGTTCTGTCCAACCCCTCCCTCCCTGGAGTTCTGTCCACCCCTGGCCTCAGCTCCCACACTGACAGATAAGGATGGCAGAGCCAATTCTGTTCAGAGTAAGTAGACCCTTTCATCAGAATCTCTCCCTTCCTAATTGTACCAAACCCTTGCATTTCAGAATCAAAAAGACAATTAACCTGTTTCTAGAAATAACTGCGCCCTCTCCTTCCTCTCCTCTGACCCCTTAGTTACACTAAGAACCAACAGATGCCTTGAAAGTACGGGTTTTTCTTAAGAACTTCATAGGACTCCTTGCCAGCTGTCAAGCGAAACTCCACACTGAAGAACCTTTGCTTTGTTCCTCCTCAAGTATGTCTGTAAGTAGAATTTTGGAAAATTCTGTAGAGTCTATACTCCCCTTGTCTTTCCAGAGCAAATCCCAAGAGTCACACCTTTTTTCTTTAAAAAAAGAAATACACACAGAAAATAAGCTGTGTTTCTTTAAATCACACAGGAACAAGTCAACCTTGCTTGTGCCTTGAGATCTTTGCTCGGTGCTGTGGTTTGGATGTGGAATGAGTGTGTCCTGCGAGGGTTCACGTGTTGGGAGCTTCATCCCTCCTGTACTGGTGCTGAGAGGTGGTGGGGACTTTCATGAGGTGGAGCCCAGTGGGAGGGATTAAAGTAGTTCTCATGAGACCCCTGAGCTCTTACAGGAACAAGATGCTGTAAGAGTGAGTCTGGGGGCTGGCACTGTGGCATAGTGGGTAAAGCCGCCACCTGCCCTTCTGCCATCCATATGGTCACCGGTTCGAGTCCCGGCTGCTCCACTTCCAATCCAGCTCTCTGCTATAGCCTGGGAAGGCAGAAAATGGCACGAGTCCCTGCACTCAAGTGGGAGGAGAACCCTGAAGAGCCGGTGCCGCAGCTCGCTAGACTAATCCTCCGCCTGCAGAGCCGGCACACCGGGTTCTAGTCACTGTTGCCCCTCTTCCAGTCCAGAGCTCTCTGCTGTGGCCTGGGAAGGCAGTGGAGGATGACCCAAGTGCTTGGGCCCTGCACCCGCATGGGAGACCAGGAGGAAGCACCTGGCTCCTGCCTTCGGATCAGCATGGTGCGCTGGCCGCGGTGGCCATTGGAGGGTGAACCACTGGTAAAGGTAGACCTTTCTCTCTATCTCTCTCTCTCATTGTCCACTCTGCCTGTAAAAAAAAAAAAAAAAAAAAAGAAGAAGAAGCCGGCTGTTTGTTTGTTCTACATAAGACCACTGGTTGAACTCTGTAATCAATGCACAATCATTCTTAGGTGTATAAAATCAACAGAAAAGTGATCTCTGTTAAACATAGGAGTGGGAATAAGAGAGGGAGGAGAAAAATAGCTTGGTACATGCTCACTTGGACTTACCTCCAATGGTGGAACTAGAAATGTGCCAGGGGATTTCAACTCAATCTTACCAAGGAGGCAGGTACCAATGCCAGAGCACTTGGTAAAGTGATAAGTATAAATACACAACCAATAAAAAAGATAGAGTATGTGTCGATGAGATTTCACAAATAAGACCAGTGTAAGCAACTAATGAAGGATAGAATTAAAAGGGAGAGAATGATCCTGCGGGGGAAACAGGACACATAGCAGACTCACAGAATGGCAGCACTCCTGCCTCAGAATCAACCCTTGGGACATTCGGATCTGGCTAAAAGGTCCATGAGAGTCTCATGGGCATGGAAAGCCATGACACGGTGGCAAAAAACAATCTAAATGAAAGATCCTGGTGAACAAGACCCCAGCAGAAGGAACAGGCCATCAAGGAGAGAGGCGCCTTTCTCTGAAGGGAGGAAGGAACCTCCACTGTGATATGGCCTTGACTAAACAAGTTCAGAGTCGGTGAACTCAAGGGGCTTCCATAGCCTAGACAGCTCATAGCAAGAGTCTCGGGTGATTGCTGACATCATAAATAAGAGTGCCAATTGTTAAATCAACAACGGGAGTCACTGAGTACAGGCTCCCCACGTAGGATCTCTGTCCTTAACGTGTTTTACTATGAAACTTAAAAACAACACTACTAGTCGAACAATACCCTATACCTTGTGTGGTTGTGTGAGTGCAGCCTGTTGAAATCCTTGCTTAGTATATACTAAGTTGATCTTCAGTATATGAAGGTAATTGAAAATGAAACTCGATGAAGGGCGGGATGGGAGAGGGAGTGGGAGAGGGGAGGGCCACGGGAGGGAGGGAGATTCGGGGGGGGGGCAAAACAATACAAAAGTTGCACTTTGTAAATTCACATTTATTAAATAAAAAAAACTATATAACAAACAAAAAAAAGAAAAAGAAGAAAAAAGAACTTAATACTTAACCCTTTTAGTATTTTTTTTATAGCATTTGTATTTTAAGGATTTAGGGCAAATACATTTTTTTTTCTACTTGATAAAAAGAAAATTAGTACTTAAAAGGTTCAAAAATATATTGATTGATTTTTTACATAAATAAATTATATTGATTTTTAGGATTTAACAGCTGAAAAAACCGTTTCTGCTTCCACTGGAGGCAAAACTGAACACAATGTTAGTTAAATAGAGAGAGCAGCATTTCTAAGAAATCTGTCGTCAAGTATTTTTTATGTTCTACTTGAAACCATTGGTTGAACTCTGTAATTAATACACAATTACTCTTAGGTGTTTAATTAATGCTATAACTAGTACTCAAATAGTATTTTACACTTTGTGTTTCTGTGTGGGTGCAAACTGTTGAAATCTTTACTTAATATATACTAAATTGATCTTCTGTATATAAAGATAATTGAAAATTAATCTTGATGTGAATGGAAGCGGAGAGGGGGTGGGAGAGGGGAGTGTTGTGGGTGGGAGGGAAGTTATCGGGGGGGGGGAGCTATTGTAATCCATAAGCTGTACTTTGGAAATTTATGTTCGTTAAATAAAATAAAATATAAATATAAAAAAAAAGAAGAAGAAGCCGGAAGAAGCTCCTGGCTCCTGGTTTTGGATTGGCACAGCTCCAGCCTTTGCAGCCATCTGAGGAGTGAACCATGGATGGAAGACCTCTCTTTCTGTCTCTGCCTCTCTTTAGCTCTGCCTATCAAACAAATAAATAAATAAATCTTAAAAAAAAAAAATAAAACTCTGTTCTTAAAAAAAAAAAAAGAGTGAGTCTGCTGATTGTTTACCTAGGACTTTGGGGTTTAAATGTCCAGGTGAGCTTGAGGAGTGAAATGCTATTCAAACAGTAGCAGTTAAGCTTGTTGAAAGAGCAGAAATAACTCAACCTCCTGCCTCCTCCGAGGCTGCAGGGACCAGAGGAATGAAGGATTTCTCAAGTCACCCAACAAGGGAGGCCCCACAGCAGCCACCCAGCAAATCATGCAAACATTACTCTTTGTGGAATCAGCCCTGGAATTATATTTCCTTTCTAATGCAATTTTTTTTTTTACTTTTCAAGAAATAATTGCATTTTGGGGGAATTTTCTATATAACCAGTGCTGTTTTCACTCAACAGTCAGTGCCGTCCTCCATATGGTCCTGCATATAGACCTGTCATCAGTTCCATGCATTTCACCTGGTGACTTCCCTCCCACAGTCCTCTCTGGTTCTGCTTCAAAGGGGCCCAGCTTCGGTGTGGGACTAGAGTCCAGGCAGCACTCCAGGGTCTCCCATCACTGTCCTGCACACAGACCTCTGCACCTCCCCTTTCTTGGTTCATTCCCTTACTGTGCTAAAACATATTCACTGCAGAAAACCAAAAGCGCCATTTTGAGGCATATGATTGTCTGAAAATACCTTTATTTTGCCTTTACGTTGGATTAAATTCCAGGTCAAAAGTTGTTTTTCCTACAATATTCTGAAGGCATCTCTTGGCTTTCTTATAAACACAACTATTGGTTTTGAGAAGTTCAATTCCATTCTGTCTCCTTGTCCTTTCCATGTGACCTTCTTTTCTTTCTAGAATCTCAGAATTTTCTCTTTATACCCTGTGTCTTGAAAAATCATGGTAATTGCTTTGGTCTGAACTTTTTTGTATTCATGATGTTGGCCAAAGGCAAAATCTCTTAATTCAGACTAAGACCCAGGCAGCATTTTCTGCAAAGGGCCAAATAGTAAATACTTTAAGCTTTGTAGAACATATATTCTCTATCTTACTTTTTCAACCCTATCATTACAATAAAGCAGCCATGGACAACATACAATGAGCATGGTTGTGTTCCAATAAAACTTTATTTATAAAACAGGCAACAGGCCAACTTTGGTTCTTGGGCTGTAATTTGTCAACTCCTGATATAGGCTCTAGATACAGCATTCAGTTCAGGGCTACTTTCTTGTGTGATTGCTTTGATAATGTCCACCTGTTCTGCTTCTTTTTTTTTTTTTTTAAGAGTTATTTATTTGAAAGTCAGAGTTACAGAGAGGGAGAGACAGAGACCTTCTGTCTGCTGGTTTACTCCGCAGATCCGCAGATAGCTGCAATGGCTGGGGCTGAGCCAGGCCAAAGCCAGGAGCCAGGAGTTTCTTCCAGATCTTCCAGGGATCCAAGTACCTGGTCCATGTGCTGCTGCTTTTCCCAGGCCATTAGCAGGGAACTTCATTGGAAGTGGAGCCTATGCCCATAGGGGATGCTAGCATCAAAGCGCCAGCCCCAATTCTCTCTTTCTAGATCTCCAATTAATCAGATGTTGACTCTCTAAGATTGGTTCTCCATTATTCTGTCCTTTCTTTCATATTCTCTAGCTGTATCTTTGTTTCGCCTCATAGAAGATCCTTTCCTTTATTGAATATGTTTATAATCCAAATTATACATTTCTAAGACTTTTCTTGTTCCCTGATCTCTTTTTAAAGAATATACCCTGGGGGAAGTGGGGGTGGCTGGTGCCGTAGCTCACTTGGTTAATCCTCCGCCTGCAGCGCCACCATCCCATATGGGCACTGAGTTCTAGTCCCAGTTGCTCTTCTTCTAGTCCAGCCCTCTGCTGTGGCCCAGGAAGGCAGTGGAGGATGGCCCAAGTGCTTGGGCCCTGCACCCGCATGGGAGACCAGGAGGAAGCACCTGGCTCCTGGCTTCGGATCAGCGTAGCTCCGGCCGTAGCGGCTATTTGGGGAGTGAACCAACGGAAGGAAGACCTTTCTCTCTGTCTCTCTCTCTCACTGTCTTACTCTATCTGTCAAATAAAAAAAAAAAAAATGCTTCTCTGGCTTAAGGATTATTAAAAAAAAAAAGAAAAAAGGAATGTACCCTGGGGTCGGCACTGTGCTGAGTGAGTAAAGCCACCTCCTGCAGTGCCGGCATCCCATATGGACACTGGTTCAAGTCCTGGCAGCTCCACTTCCCATCCAGCTCTCTGCTATGGCCTGGGAAAGCAGTAGAAGATGGCCCAAGTCCTTGGGCCCCTGCACCCACGTGGGAGACCCAGAAGAAGCTCCTGGCTCCTGGCTCCTGGCTTTGAATTGGCACAGCTCCGGCTGCTGTGGCCAATTGGAGAGTGAACCAACGGATGGAAGAGCTCTCTCTCTGCCTCTCCTTCTCTCATGGAACACTGACTTTCAAGTAAATAAATACATCTTTTTTTAAAAAAGAGTATGCCCTGGTTTGATCTTACAGGTGAAATCATTCTGTGTGTCTGAGAGCACATTACTGGGGCAGGTTTCTTTTGCCTTGTGTTCTGTTCAGGGACGTGGCTATCTCCTCTGGAGAACCTTTCTACACTTAAAGTTGTTTTTTTATTTTGTTTCTCTGTCTTTGATGTTGGATGCTTTCTTCAAACTTCTGCTGATCCTTGGCTGGGCATTCATATTTAGAAGAGAAGAGGAGGAAAGTTATAGAGGAATAATCAAAGTTTTTTTTAATTTTTATTTATTTATTATTTTTTTTTTGACAGGCAGAGTGGACAGTGAGAGAGAGAGAGAGAGAGAGACAGAGAGCAAGGTCTTCCTTTGCCGTTGGTTCACCCTCCAGTGGCCGCCGCGCTGTGGCCGGCGCATCGCGCTGATCCGAAGCCAGGAGCCAGGTGCTTCTCCTGGTCTCCCATGGGGTGCAGGACCCAAGCACCTGGGCCATCCTCCACTGCACTCGCTGGCCACAGCAGAGAGCTGGCCTGGAAGAGGGGCAACTGGGACAGAATCCAGTGCCCCAACCGGGACTAGAACCCAGTGTGCCGGTGCCGCAGGCGGAGGATTAGCCTAGTGAGCCGCGGCGCCAGCCGGGGATAATCAAAGTTAACAAAATTTCTTGAATACTAAAAATTAGCTCCATCAGCTCCCATCAGACAACCCTTCCCTGGAAGATTACAATAACCTCAAACTAAGAAGCAGACAGACAGAATGCTTCCTGAAGGTATGGAACAGTGCCCAAAAGCGCCTGGGTGCCCAAGAAGAGCTGACATTTGGAGGCCCTGGGTCACTTCTCTCTCTTTTGCAGCTTCTGGCCAGAGAGCAAGCCCCTCTCCGCACCAGGCCTAGCTGCTGTGTCATCAGAGCGCTGGGCAACAGCAAGCAAGGAAGTGCTTTACCCGGTAAGGAGAGCGCCAGAAGGCAGAAGCCCTCTGTTCTGTGGGTAAACTCCCAGCGGAGCTCTGGCTGCTCCCTGAAGCAGGATCGTGCTGGGCAGACTCCAGGCAGCTCTGCTAAGGCTAAAACAGGGGACGAAGACTTCAACCGCTACCCACCCAGGGGAGATGGAGTTTGCAGCAAGAGGCCAGACTCAATTATCAATCACAATGATAACTTTAACATAGATAAATCAATAAAACAATGAGACATTCTGAATGCTGGGGCCTGGCTTATCCACGTCAGAGGTGAAGAGAGATCCCCAAACATCAGGATATGGAAGAATTTCCTGTTTATTCTCCTTGGGGAAGCGCCTCATTGTCCAGGGGTTGGGGTCTGAACATCAGCATTGGGAGCGCAGAGCAGAGGAGGGGAGGAAGGGCCCCACACTCAGACCCTCACATTCCACTGTGTTACCTCCACCACCTCCAAAGCCCAAAGCCTCTGTGTCCTAGCCTGGCCTCTCCAGGCTCAAGTTCTAGAGAGGCGAGGAGTGAAGGAGGGGCCGCTCCAGTTGTCTCTGCAGGGGCTGGGGAGGGACTGGGGGTAGAGCCCTAGGGGCACTTCCAAGCAGCCTCGGAGGGCATCATCTCCCTTTTCCTCACGGCCCTCCTCTGTGGGCACTGAAGCTGGAGCGTCCCTCTCCCGTAAGTTCAGAGCGGAGAAGGCCCCTCCTCCAGGAATGCATTGACCTCTTTCTTGCTTTCCCATATCCCCTCGTGGCTTCATGACATTTTATTCCTTGGAAGTCACCTTACGGAGGCCTCGGGAGGAACGAGGACGCACTGCGTGGGCTCCATGGCCATGCTTACCCAGAAGGGACTATGATTTCGGAAGGCGCCTGACACCTGGGCACAGCTCACCCATGGCATCAGGCAGCACAGCAGCAGACAGGCACAGAGGCCAGGGCTGAGAAGCCTAGCCAGGCACTGGCCTGGAACAGCAGGCATGGAGGAAGAGAGGTTGAAGGGGCTGTTCTATTTCCGTTTGGAGAGGATAGCAACAAGGACTAGGGTTTTCCACTCTAAAGCGTCTGATTTGGAGAAAGAAAATGCAGTCTGGTTCTCTGGCAGGTCATCAACAGCAAAAACCAGGCGTGCCTACCAGGTGAACCTGCCCTCCTTTCCCGCTTCTCTGTGATTTATGCTGTGGGCTCTCTCAGGTGACAGCCGCCCCGCTGTTCTCCCAAGCGGAGTTTCTGGCTGCTTCCAGACTCCTTGGGAAGAAAGACAAAACAGTATTTTTTTTTATAGAACACCAGGCGAGACCTCAGGTCCAAGTTTCTTTTCCAATTAAATGGCTGGAGAGGAAAACCAGGCTGCCTCCCTCCCACCTGGCTGTTTTCACACATCCAGAACATAAACGGAGCCAAAGCTGTCTCCCACGTGTAGAAAGACGCAGATTTCCCACGTGCCCAGTAGGCAGTTTTTTTTTTTTTTTTAATACAAAAACAAATGAGATGAGGTTAAGTATCCAATCGAGTCCATGCACTTGGAAATGAGGAAGGAGAATTTGAAGTCGATGGTATCGGACTGAGATCTGACCCTCTGGGGCTGTGTAGACGGGGCTTAGCCCAGGAAGAAGGAGGAGCCCCCGGAGCAGAACGGCGGGCTAGGTTCGACCTGGGCCTGCGCTGATCTCATCCGGGGTCTGCCCAGCCCAGCCTCCGCTCCACTCCCTCAGGTACCCAACTGTGTGAAGTTTTTCTGCGGCTTGAGCAGACTGATTGCAGCAAATCAATAGAATCGGATCAAGAGCTGCCACCTTCCCTTGGCAGGAAGGCCGCGGTTCAGCTGTGGAACAAATCAATTCCTTTAGGAGTCGCTCCAGATTGTGCCCCCCCAACACCACCCCCACCCCGGGACAGTAGGGCATTGGCACTTGTGAGTTTCAGGAGCTTCACCTGGCCAGGGACAGGGAGGACGCCTGCCCCGGGCCTCCGGTGGGCTCCTTGGGGGCATCTTCCTGGAGAAGTAGACATTAAACTGGGGCTGCTAAAGGAGAGGGGAGCACTCCAGGCACCTGGGCCTCTGTGCCCACGGTCTGTGAGTGTTTTCCGGTGCAGCTGGACGAAGCACCCCACTGTCTCCCCGCCCCCCCCCGCCCCCCCCCTCCCCGCGCTCCGGGGACACCTCATCCCATCCTATGCAGGGGTCAAAGAAGACGTCTGAGCAGAAATATGCAGACAGCCATCCGACCCCAAGGGATGCAGCTGCTCCAGGAAGCCTTTGAGAGTGGGAAGGAACGTACCAGAAACCATCAGCAAGCTCCTGTTGGAGGCATTAAGAAAGATTTGTCTGGGCCAGCGCCGCGGCTCACTAGGCTAATCCTCCGCCTGCAGCACCAGCACTCTGGGTTCTAGTCCCGGTTAGAGTGCCGGATTCTGTCCCAGTTGCTCCTCTTCCAGGCCAGCTCTCTGCTGTGGCCCGGGAGGGCAGTGGAGGATGGCCCAAGTGCTTGGGCCCTGTACCTGCATGGGAGACCAGAAGAAGCACCTGGCTCCTGGCTTTGGATCAGTGCAGCGCCGGCCATAGCGGCTATTTGGGGGGTGAACCAACGGAAGGAAGACCTTTCTCTATGTCTCTCTCTCACTGTCTGTAACTCTGCCTGTCAAAAAAAAAATTGTCTGCTTTTCTCGCCTGCCTTCTTCCTGGCCTCTCTCCTGCTTACAGGCCAGGTCGGTCTACTCCTGGGGGAGTCTTATGGTAGGGAAACTGTCCCTCTGTCACTTCAGGTACCTGGGAAACCTGACTCTTATTTCAAAATGGACCCCAGGGACAGGCATTTGGTACAGTGGTTAGGCCTGCCCATCATCAGAGTACTCGAGCTCACGTCTGGATTCTGCTCCAGATGTTTAGCTTTCTGCTAATGGGCACCTCTGGAGGCACCAGATGATGACTCAAATACCTGGATCTGCTACCTGCTTGGGAGGCCCAGATGGAGTCCCTGGCTCCTTGCTTCAGCTGGTCCAGCCCCAGCTGTTGCAGGCATTTGATGAGTAAAATAAAGAAATAAGATAGAACAAACTGTCATGTTTTTATAAAGGACCCCATCTTTCAAGGATCGAAGGAGTCTTGGGTACAGATATAAGGTGGGACTTAGAGAGGGAAACTTGTAAGTGGACAAGCACTTGGGCATCTGGGGCCTCTGAACGTGTCATTCTCCCACCGCCCAGGCCAAGTGCAGGGGGCTGGCATGCTCCATGGCAAGATTCCCCTCAAACAGCTGCTCCTGACCTCCCCGAGTGTTTCCAGGTGCACAGGGGGTCAGGCAACCCCAGCCTCCAGACAAGGGTACTCAAGAGAGGAAAGTGTCCACCCTCTTCCATCTCGGGAGGATGAGCAGAGAATCCTGCAGCTTCCCTCGCGCTGCATCTCAGTGCTCCGCTTCTTTTTAAAAAAGATTTATTATTTTATTTATTTGAAAGGCAGAGTTGGGGGTCGGGTGGCGACATGCATCTTCCATCCACTGGCTCACTCCTCCAAATGGCCACAATGGCCAAGACTGGGCCAGGCTGAAATCGGGAGCCTGGAAATCCATTCTGGTCTCCCTTGTGGGTGGAAGAGGCCCAAGCACTTGGGTCGTCTTCTACTGCTTTCCCAGGGGCATTTGCAGGAACCTGGATTGGGAGTGGAGCAGCCGGGACTCGAACCTGTGTGCACGGTGTTCCAGGGTTGCAGGCAGGTTGAACCCACTGTGCCACAACTCCAGCGTTTCATCTCTGTGTTCTTTCCTTGGTTTCAGCATCATCTTCTATCCCCACTCCCATCCCCCACATCCTCCCTGGCAATAAACCTGGTAAATCATTAACATCGTATGATTAGCAATGGCATCTAACTTGCCAGGAGCACTGCACTATCAACAGGACACTTTTGTGGCCCTTCTCCCTTTCAAATGCACAAAAGTTATTGGCAGCCAGCAGGCACCAAGCACTGTGTTCCGCGGAGGAAACCCCTTAGCATAATAGTATTTCCTGTGCATCCTGAAGTCACCAGCCTTCCTCGGGTCACCTTCCCTTCAGTTTTGAACCCTTTGGGAGGCTTCCTGCAGAAGCGCAGTTCCAAATCAGAGTCTGTCCATCATTTCCAGCCCTGCTGCTGCAAGACCATGGGAAACCGTTTGCCGTTAGAATCAACTCCGAGGGGTTGTTGGTGGGCCAAGTTTCCCCTTGCTGGATACTGCCTGACTCAGCCAGGCCACTGGAGTCCTTGGGATGTGCAGATTTCCACTGCAGCAGCATTGGCTACATGGGATGGCACCCATGTTTGAACTTATCCACTGGCTTCAAATTGGATTTCTTTCTCTGACCTGCCAGAAAGTGAGATGTAATTGTCCCCAAACACCATCCCAGTTTGTAATCAGATGGAGCGATCCACTTCCTCCCGCAAGAAGCAGCAGCCTCCCTTAGGATTCCAGGGAAACCTAGCAGAGACAGAAATACATCTGGCATGCACAATATTAGGAAAATTTACCGACCTCATGATGTACATATTATCTCAGATGTAGCTAATACAGTGTTCATGCTTATCGCAAAGTAGTCAATTTTATGCCCAAATATATACAGGCTAGTTTCTTCTCCATATTAAGGTTTTTTTCACAATACTCACCAAGTTCAGCATTCCTCTAATTTCCAGCACAACCTCCTATAAAATGCAGTAGCCATGTTATTTTTAAAAAGTAGAAGGGCCAGCGCTGTGGCACAGCAGATTAACGCCCTGGCCTGAAGCACCAGCATCCCACATGGGCGCCCGTTCGAGTCCTGGCTGCTCCACTTCTAATCCCACTCTCTGCTATGGCCTGGGAAAGCAGTGAAGATGGCCCAAGTCCTTGAGCCCCTGCACCTGTGTGGGAGACCCGGAAGAAGCTCCTGGCTCCTGGCTTCGGATCAGTGCAGCTCCAGCTGTTGCAGCCAGTTGGGGAGTGAACCAATGGATGGAAGACCTCTATCTCTTTCTCTCTCTCTGTCTCTCTCTCTTTTTGCCTCTCCTCTCTCTGTGTAGCTCTGACTTTCAAATAAATAAATTAATCTTTGGGGAAAAAAAGAAAAATAAGCCAGTCCCCAAAAAAGACAAATATTGTATGTTTTTAAAAAAAAGTAGAATAAATATATAAATCTTCAGATGCAGTTTTGTGCCCTGATTCAAAAGTATTTGTCTTCAGGCCTAGGATCTTACATTATATGCAGAAGTTCTTGGCGTTTTCAGAAAATATGCTGCCCAGAGAAGTCCTCAGACGTATGCAAGCATTCCCAACATCTTGAACATCAAGGATATTGTTGTATTCCGTCCCCTAAACATACACAACACACACAAGCACACACCACCTCACCTCCCCAAAAATTGCTCAGCAAACCCCAAGTTCATGGAAATCTGAAGAACCAAAGTTCAGAGATTCTACCAAAACCCAGTCACAAAATTAGTCTATAATATGCTCTCAGAAACCTGCAGGGCAATGTTGAAGGTCACTGGGGCAGGGAATTGCCTATCTGAAAAGTATTATGCAAATGAAATAAAAAAGAAGAGAATTACAGGCCAAAGTATGTGTGAAATATCTACTCACGCCAGACGTGCCCCTGACATGTAGTACTGAGCATAATTTACCTCAATTAGGTTTGTGCATCTCTCCTTTTAAAACTCCCCAATCCATGTCCCCTGCCTGCTTGGAGGCCATCGACTCTCCCTAGGGTCACGACACCAAAAACCTGGTCGTGAGAATCCAGGTTGCACTGGCAGCAGCGCAAGAGCAGCGGCCGGTGCGCCAGCCTGTGCGCGTGGCGTGCATTTCGATCCTTTTCAGCTGGGCCGCTGCTTATCAAGATATTTCCCCAGAAACCGATTTAGCCTAATGATCCCGAGTAGCAATGACTTCTGCTTAATTAGTACAGTAATCAGTGCAAATTCCCCCTGAATGGTAGAAGCCCATTTGGCAGGTGCCAACCGATGCTTAACCAGGTGTTAAATAGGTGTGAAAGCCTCAATTCTGATCTTCTTCAGCTAGTTACCAAATGCATAATGCTGAAGCGGGGCCCTAAGTATGCCTGCATGGACGGAGCTGCTTCAAACTTCTCCCTGAGTGTTGGTGACAGCCCCTCCCACTCCCCAGCACCCTGCCCCAGTGACCCAATGTGAAGGCAGAGAACGGAGCTGGGACGAATACAACAGCAAACATAAAATCAGTAAGGTGGTGGTGTCACCTCCCAACTCCCAGTTCCCCCTCTTTCCCCCCACTCAGCATCCCTTTCCTAGTCACACGTCCTAATTTCTGCTTCTGTATTTAGAACTGGAGCTGTTTTTCATGTACCAAACAAGGCCAAGGCCACCACCTGAACTTGTGCACTGCCTGCAGTCTGTTCCGATGGGAAGTAAGATTCTGGCCTGGACCAAAGGAGGGGGCGAAGATAACATTAAAGGGAGAGGACATGCAACACAATCAGACATGCACATATATTCTCTTTCTTATTAGAGGAAATAGCAAGCTTGTATTGAATGCCAGCTACAGACAAGATAATGCCTATGAGTTTTTACCATTTCGTCCTTCCTGACTCCCCAGTCTACACTAAGCCAGGGCAATCTCTGCAAAGCATTTCACTGCTGGCTCTTGGTCCACAGACAGGCATATGTCATAAGAGGGTCCAAGAGGTGGAGGGGGAGTGCATATATTCAACTGCTGGGAAACAGTGTTTCCTCTCTCCTGCATTAGACGTGAGGGACAAAGTATGCAGCCCCAGTTGCTGTTGGTGGCCCACATGCAAACGTGAAAGGAGCTAGCCTGCCAGCCAAGCTGCAAAGCAGAAGCAGACAGAGCCAAGAGAACCACCCAGAACTAAAGCCTGAGCCCTGATTGTATTCTGCTTGGAGCCTGCTGTATGTCTGGACTGCTCCCTAGGTGAGCAAATAAATATCCACATTGTTTAAGTCAATTTGAGTTCACTTCTCTGTTATTTGTGGCTAAAAGTATCCTAATTAAAACACAGCACTCTGGGGAAGGAATTGTAATATCCGTTTTGTAGTTCAAGGGCCTGCGGCATAGTGGAGTTAAATGTAGCCAAGGAATTGACTGAGTCAGGGATCAAATCCAGAATGCCTGGGGTCCATGAGGTCCCCTGGGAGGGCGAAGAACCTGTGCACACTCAAGAGTGGCCAAGCCTCAGCCTCTAACAGTTGTTCTTTGGTTTTTGTTTGTTTGTTTGTTTCTTTTGTGTCTTTTTTTGGTTGATTGGTTGGTTGGTGTTTGTTTTTAAGCAAGTAAGTGATTTGGAGCAGTATTTGGAAGTCAGGTGGGTGGTCACACTGAGAAGTGACATCCCTGGCTGAAGTTAGGAGACCTTTTCCTGTGTGGTTGAAGATGGGCCTGGAGGAAGGGGTCCAGATACTTTTTGGCAATGGCAGCATTGCCAGCATGAAGTCAAAGTCTCCCACAGCAACTGCTTTGAAGGACCCTGTCCTTTTGAAGTGCATTTTCTGATGTTTAAGAAAGCGTGGAGTCTGCATGCTCACAGTCTCCTCTCACAGTTCAAGTCTCTGCCATTAATCAGCTGTGTGAGGGGCTCCAAGATGGCGGAATAGGGAGGGAGCTCACTGATGGTCCAGGAAAAGACGGCTTAATCAAAGTGGAGATAGAGTAGTCTCAGGGAAGAGTTAGGGAAAAAACCTCAGCGGAAACTCTTCCGGAATTAGAGGGACACAGTGGATCTACGTGGAGGACATGGGCGCCCACGGCTCAGGAGCCCAGCTGCCGAGTCTTCTCCACACCAGCGCTGAAAACAGAGGTGAGACGAAACTGCAGTAGCCCGAGACACTGGTGGAAAAGTAGCAGGAAGAGCCTAGAAGGAACAAGGCTTGAAGCCCCGTGGAGGAAAGTACAGCAGCCTAACTAGAGGAGAGAAAAAAACAAAAGGGACGGTACAGACACGATTCTCTTGCTCCACACACCTTACAAAGGTGTGCGAGACAATAGAGCAGGCACCATTTTGGACATACATAACAGGTGTGCTGGCTCGGGGCTGCCCCTGCCCTCAACCAAACAGAAAAACCTGACTCTGGTGGAGAGTAATAACAGGAGACTAAGACCTAGTGAATTGTGGAGCTTATGAACCGGGACTGTGAAAAAAAAAAAAAAAAAACAACAACTGAGGGCGAGTGGGAGAACTCATGGCGTGGCTGAGATGTGAGTGGTCTTGCTGGGAGACGCCACAAACTCAGTAACCTCGGCTACCTGGTGAGAGACATTGCAGGGGAGTCTGAGCTCACACTGAAGACTGCACAGATCCTCTGTGTGGTCCTTGGGACAGAGCAGATGAATATTATACCCACTGGGGCTATCGCTCAGGCATTGATTGCCATTGAGGAGAGCTCAGCTGAGTGGAATTACTTCTCTTCTGAATAAAAAAAAAAGAGAGAGAGAGAGAGAAATTTACCACACGAAACCTGGGTGTGTCACCTTTGGCAAACCTTTAACCCTGAAGAACAGAACTGAACACAGCTCTCTGGCCACACCCACCACAAGCCTCTAGAGATTCACCAAAAGCAGACAGTCCACTTAATCTAGAGTCACAGTATAACAGGAAAAGCCACCACAGTGGAAAAAAAAAAAAAAAAGGAGAAGAAGAAGAAGGAGAAGGAGAAGAAGAAAACCAAAGAATATCTCCACAATGCCAAACAACAAATGCAAAAATCAAGGAAACAAGAACAAGGAAGACATCATGACACTCCCAAATGAACATGACACTCCAGTACAAGATTATGAAGATGATGAGATAGAAGAAATGTAAGAAACAGAACTCAAAAAATTTATGAGAAGAACATTTCAAAGTTATCAAAAACAAGTACATGAACTACAGAAATCCGTACAGGACAGGACAAAAAATCTCTCTCATGAAAATGAAATCTTAAGGAGGAATCAAAATGAGATGAGGAATGTAGTAGAACATGAAATTGAGATATTGAATAGAAATCAAAATGAAAAGAATTCAATAAAACACATGAAAAACACATTTGAGACCTTAAAAACATAATCAGTGAGGCAGAAGAGAGAATATCGGACTTAGGAGACAGAGCACAGGAAAGTATATAGTCAAACCAAAGAAAAGAAGAGGAAATTAGAAATCTAAAAAATATTGTTGGGAATCTAAAGGATACTATTAAAAATCCAACATTCGGGTTCTAGGAGTTCCTGAAGGCATAGAGACAGAGAAAGGATTAGAAGGCCTTTTTAGTGAGATACTAGCAGAAAACTTCCCGGGTTTGGAGAAGGAAAGACACATCCAAGTACAGGAAGCACAGAGAACCCCCAATAAACATGACCAAAAGAGATCCTCACCATGACACGTTGTAATCAAACTCACCACAGGGAAACATAAATGTGCAAGAGAGAAACGTCAGATCACTCTCAGAGGATCTCCAATTAGACTCACAGCAGACTTTTCATCAGAAATCCTACAGGCTAGGAGGGAATGGCGAGACATAGCCCAAGTAGTAAGAGAAAAAAAACTGCCAGCCCAGAATATTATATCCTGCAAAGCTCTCCTTTGTGAATGAAAGTGAAATAAAGACCTTTCATAGCAAACAGAAATTGAAACAATTTGTCACCACTTGTCCAGCCCTGCAAAAGATGCTTAAAGATGCGTTACACACAGAAACACAGACATCAATACAAAAGAAGGTACAGAAAGAAAATCTGCCAGTAAAAGATCACAGGAAGTTCCAAGCATATATTAGAAATAACTTTGGAAAAACGGCAGGGCAAAGTCACTACTTATCAATAGTCACATTGAATGTTAGTGGCCTCAACTCTCCAGTTAAAAGACACAGACTGGCTGAATGGATTAAAAAACAAAACCCATCTATTTGCTGCTTACAAGAAACACATCTTTCCAACAAAGATGAATGTAGACTGAAAGTGAAAGGTTGGAAAAAGATATTCGATGCCAACAGAAACCAAAAAGAGCTGGCATAGCCATATTAATATCAGACAAAATAAACTTTAACACAAAAACTGTTAAGAGGGACAAAGAAGGGCACTATATAATGATTAAGGAATCAATTCAACAGGAAGATGTAACTATTACAAATGTACATGCACCTAATTACAGGGCACTGGGTTATTTAAAAGATATGTTAAGGAACTTTAAGGGAGAATTAGACTCCAGTACAATAGTATTGGGGGACTTCAATACTCTACTTTCAGCAATAGACAGATCAACCAGACAGAAGAACAACAAGGAAACAGCAGATTTAATCAGCACTATAGACCAAATGGATCTAACAGATATCTACAGAACTTTTCATCCTACACTTAAAAAATACACATTCTTCTCAGCAGTACATGGAAACTACTCTGGGATTGACCACATACTAGGCCATAAAGCAAGTCTCAGCAAATTCAAAAGTATCAAAATCATACCATGCATCTTCTCAGACCACCATGGAATGAAGCTGAAAATTTGCAACTCAGGAATCCCTAGAGCATATACAAACACATGGAGAATGAACAACATGCTCCTGAATGAACACTGGGTCATAGAAGAAATCAAAAGAGAAATCAAAAACTTTCTGGAAGTAAATGAGGATAACAACACAACATATCAAAACTTATGGGATACAGCAAAAGCAGTATTAAGAGGAAAGTTTATGGAAATAGGTGCCTACATCAAGAAATTGGAAAGGCACCAAGCAAATGAGCTTTCAATACATATCAAGGATCTAGAAAAACTGCACCAAACCAGACCCCAAACTAATAAGAGAAAAGAAATAATTAAAATTAGAGAAGAAATCAAGAGAATTGAATCCAAAAAAATTACAAAAGATCAGCAAAATGAAGAGCTGGCTTTTTGAAAAAATAAACAAAATTGACACACCACTGGCTCAATTAACTAAAAAAAGAAAAGACCCAAATCAATAAAACCAGAGATGAGAAAGGGAATGTAACAACAGACATCACAGAAATAAAAAGAGTCATCAGAAATTACTACAAGGACCTGTATGCCAGCAAACAGGGAAACCTATCAGAAATGGATAGATTCCTGGACACATACAAACTACATAAATTGAACCACAAAGAAATAGAAAACCTAAACAGACCCATAACCAAGTCAGAAATTGAATCGGTAATAAAGACCCTCCCAACAAAGAAAAGCCCAGGACCAGATGGATTCACTGCTGAATTCTACCAGACATTTAAAGAAGAACTAACTCCAATTCTTCTCAAACTATTCAGAACAATCAAAAAGGAGGGAATCCTCCCAAATTCTTTCTATGAAGCCAGCATCACCTTAATTCCTAAACCTGAAAAAGACACAGCAGAGAAAGAAAATTACAGACCAATTTCCTGGATGAACATAGACACAAAATCGTCAATAAAATTCTGGCCAATAGAATTCAACAACACATTAGAAAGATCATCCACCCAGACCAAGTGGGATTTATCCCTGGTATGCAGGGATGGTTCAATGTTTGCAAATCAATCAATGTGATACACCACATTAACAAACTGCAGAAGAAAGACCATATGATTATCTCAATAGACACCGAGAAAGCATTTGATAAAATACAACACCCTTTCATGATGAAAACTCTAAGCAAATTGAGTACAGAAGGTATATTCCTCAATACAATCAAAGCAAATTTATGAAAAACCCACAGCCAGCATCCTACTGAATGGGGAAAAGTTGGAAGCATTTCCACTGAGATCTGGTACCAGACAGGGATGCCCACTCTCACCATTGCTATTCAATGTAGTACTGGAAGTTTTAGCCAGAACCATTAGGCAAGAAAAAGAAATTAAAGGGATACAAATTGGGAAGGAAGAACTCAAACTATCCCTCTTTGCAGATGATATGATTCTTTATTTAGGGGACCCAAAGAACTCTACTAAGAGACTACTGGAACTCATAGAAGAGTGTGGCAAAGTAGCAGGGTATAAAATCAATGCACAAAAATCAACAGCCTTTGTATACACAGACAATGCCATGGCTGAGGAAGAACTTCTAAGATCAATCCCATTCACAATAGCTACAAAAACAATCAAATACCTTGGAATAAACTTAACCAAGGACGTTAAAGATCTCTACAATGAGAATCAAAAGATCTTAAAGAAAGAAATAGAAGAGGATACCAAAAAATGGAAAAATCCTCCATGCTCATGGATTGGAAGAATCAATATCATCATCAAAATGTCCATTCTCCCAAAAATAATTTATAGATTCAATGCTATACAAATCACAATAACAAATACATTCTTCTCAGATCTGGAAAAAATGATGCTGAATTCACATGGAGGCACAGGAGACCTGGAATAGCTAAAGCAATCTTGTACAACAAAAACAAATCCAGAAACATCACAATACCAGATTTCAGGACATACTACAGGGCAGTTGTAAACAAAACAGCATGGTACTGGTACAGAAACAGATGGATAGACCAATGGAACAGAATAGAAACACCAGAAATCAATCCAAACATCTACAGCCAACTTATATTTGATCAAGGATCTAAAACCAATTCCTGGAGCAAGGACAGTCTATTTAAAAAATGGTATTGGGCAAACTGAATTTCTACATGCAGAAACATGAAGCAAGACCCCTACCTTACACCTTACACAAAAATCCACTCAACATGGATTAAAGATCTAAATCTACAACCTGACACCATCAAATTATTAGAGAACATCGGAGAAACCCTGCAAGATATAGGCACAGGCAAAGACTTCTTGGAAAAGACCCCAGAGGCACAGGCAGTCAAAGCCAAAATTAACCATTGGGATTACATCAAATTGAGAAGTTTCTGTACTGCAAAAGAAACAGTCAGGAAAGTAAAGAGGCAACCAACAGAATGGGAAAAAATATTTGCAAACTATGCAACTGAAAAAGGATTAATAACCAGAATCTACAAAGAGATCAAGAAACTCCACAACAACAAAACAAACAACCCACTTAAGAGATGGGCCAAGGACCTCAATAGATATTTTTCAAAAGAGGAAATCCAAATGGCCAACAGACACATGAAAAAAAGTTCAGGATCACTAGCCATCAGGGAAATGCAAACCAAAACCATAATGAGTTTTCACCTCACCCTGGTTAGAATGGCTTATATACAGAAATCAACTAACAACAGATGCTGGTGAGGATGTGGGGAAAAAGGGACACTAAACCACTGTTGGTGGGAATGCAAACTGGTTAAACCACTATGGAAGTCAGTTTGGAGGTTGCTCAGAAACCTGAATATAACCCTACCATACAACCCAGCCATCCCACTCCTTGGAATTTACCCAAAGGAAATTAAATTGGCAAACAAAAGAGTTGTCTGTACCTCAATGTTTATTGCAGCTCAATTCACAATAGCTAAGACATAGAATCAACTTAAATGCCCATCAACAGAAGACTGTACAAAGAACTTATGGGATATGTACTCTATAGAATACTATACAGCAGTTAAAAAAAAATGAAACCCGCTCACTTGCAACAAAATGGAGGAATCTGGAAAACATCATGCTGAGTGAAATAAGCCAATCCCAAATTGGCAAATATCATATGTTCTCCCTGATCAGTGACAACTAACTGAGTACCTAAAAGAAAACCTGTTGAAGTGAAATGGACACTATGAGAAACAGTGACTTGATCAGCCCTTGTCCTGACTGTTGAGGAACAACTTACTACTTTATTCCTTTTAGTATTTTTTTGTTCTACTTAATACCATTGGTTGAACTCTGTAATTAATACAAAATTATTCCTAGGCATTTAAAATTAATAGAAAAACCATCCTTGCTAAATATAAGAGTGGGAATAATGAGGGAAGAGCTATACAGTTTGGCACATGCTCACTCGGATTTACCCCTAGTGGTAGAGCTAGAAACGTGCCAGGGGATTCCAATTCAATCAGCTGCGTGATTTAGTCCTCTTGAGCCCCAGTATTTCCAACGTTAAAATGGAAATAATGAGACAGGTGACATGGCTCAGCAGGTTGGGCGTTACTTGGAAGCCCCAAATCGCATATCAAAGTGTTGACTTGAGTCCCAGCTCCTCCACTACCAGTCTAGCTTTCTGAGAACACTTTCCAGGAGGCAGCAGATGATTCTTCAAATACTTGGATCCCTGCCACACATGTGGGGGAACCAAGTGAAGTTTCTGATTCTTGGGTTGGTCATAGCCCAGCCCCAGCCCTTGCTGGGGCATCCGCGAGGCTAAGCTGTGGCCTGAGATGCAGGCATCCTGTTTCAGAGTGCCGATTTGTGTCCCAGCTCCTCTGCTTCCAACCCAGCTCCCTGCCAATGTGCCCAGGAAAACAGAGAATGACGGCCCACGTACTTGGGCCCCAGCCTCCCATGTGGAAGACCCAGATGGAACACAACCCAACTGCTGTGACCATTTGAGGAGTGAACCAGCAGATAGAAGATCTATCTCTTTTTCTCTCTCTCTCTCTCTGTCACTCTACATTTCAGATAAAAAAGTCCACAAATCTTTTTAAAACTACTACTACTAAAATAGAACAACTATAATAATATACTGTGTGTTGTGTGAATATGTTCTCTTCCTCTCTCTCTCTCTTTCTCTCCAAAAAAAAAGTTCCCTTGAACACAAGCACTGTGACACTACAACAGTTGAACTGATTACTAGGAGGGCTACTAGATGAATAGCAGGCAGGTAGCACATACAGCCTGGATACACTGGGCAAAGGAATGTCTCAAATTCTGGGCTGGACAGGGTGGGGTGGCAAGGGATTTCATGCTACGCAGATGGTTTGCAATTTAAGACTTACGAGTTGTTGGTTTCTTGGATTTTCCAGTTAATATTTTCAGAGCATGATTGACTGTAGGTAACTGAAGCCATGGAAGCAGCAGAAACTGCAGATAAGGGGAGACCTCTGTATGATTCCTCATTTACAGCCTTTAACTCATCCTTTCTCTCTGTTGGTCACATCTGACTATTCCAGACCACAGCAATATCTCTGGCCGTCAAACCTGTTCTCCATACCACGCATTTGCCACTGGGCCTAGGTGGGTCTTCTCAACATGGGTACATGGGTATAAAGTACTGGGGAGCACAGACCTCACCCTATACCTCCTTGACTTTCTAGTGCTTAGCAAAGCTCCCAGCAGACAGTACGAATTCTGAAAGTATACACCATCATCACTGATATTATTATAACTTAATCCCTTAAAGTCATCGTACAGCATCAAGTGTCTATCAGGCGAGAGCATTCTAACCCTGATTTTGAGGTTCTAAGTGCAGGTGGACACTTCTGTAGCTAGAAACATGATTCTAACACAAGTTCCTTAAAGTAGAGCTGGAGGGTCGGACAGTTGGCAGTCAAGACACTAACTAGGACTCCTGCATCCCATATTGGAGTGACTGGGTTCAAGCCCTAACTCCTGATTCCAGCTTCCTGCCAATGCACACCCCAGGAGGCAGCAGATGATGATGGCTCAAGTAGTTGGGTCCCTGCCACCCCATGTGGGAGACCTCAATTGAATTCCTGGCTTCAGGCTTCTGCCTGGTTCAGCAGCTCTCAGCAGCCTTGGGGATAATTTGGGGGAATGAACCAGCAGATAGGAGCACCCATTCTGTCTCTATAGCAAATAAATAAAGAAATATTTAGGTTAGAACTTAAGAGAACTGGTACCCATGCAAGGTGTTTGGCCTAGGCTGATCCCCATTTTCCATGCCCGAAGACAGATAAACAGATTGGTTTATTTTTAATGTAATTTGGGGAGGGGGTCACTGACAAGTGATAGCCTTGGAAACTTTGACAGGATCTGTGGTAGCAGAGCCAGCTCTCCATTTAGTGTTGAAGATCAATAAGGAGAAAAACTGCTAGCTGTTGCATTTCCATCCCAGAGAAAGGACTACAGGAAGAATGTGTTCATAAGGTTGAAAATACTTTGTCATGGGTGAGTATTACAACCATTCTCCACCATTGCTCTTACCCACGGTGGTGAGTAATTCTACCGCAAAGATTCTCTTAGGGGCAGAGCATGGTTTTATGCTTCTTAGAATCCTCCGCACCACCCAAATTGGGTTTATTCTTTCTTTTATAGGGACCAACCAGAAAGAACTTTGCAAAGTTTTGCTTTTTGGTACAAGTGACATTTCTATAGAGAAAGAAAATGAGAGCTTAGGTCGAGTGCATAAACGTCTGTGTATGTAATAAATGGACCCAACTTCTCTAGAGACGCCCAGCAGGGAGCCCCACATGGCAGCCTCGCTCACAAACCACGTGTGCTCATCACCTCCATCCTTGGGGCTCCCCAGCGGGAGCTGGAACCTGTGATCTAGGACCAGGCGCTCCACCAAGCACGATTTTAATGAGGGACTCTGAGATGGTAAACTACCACAGCTTCCGCAATTTGCATTACTGGGGACTGTTGATTGGCACCAAGGAGGCTTGCCAAGGTCTTGGGATGTGTGCAAGGGAGCAGTGAGCTGTGTGTAGATAGATTTTTCCCCCATACTGTTGACAGCCAGTGATGACAGACAGAGCTCCAGGCCACATGAAGCTTACAAAATTAAATTTATCGAGATAGAAAATACAAAATCAACTTAATTCCACTCAGCTGCATTTCAAGGTGGGCTGGAGTGAGTTTTTCATGTGCAAATTTGTGTCCTCCAACCTGAAATTTCTTCTTGATATGCCTTCTCACACACACACTACCCAATGCAAACCTGGCGTAACGGTACTTTTTAGCTTTTATAATTATTTCATTAATGACTCTTCTGCTTACTACCCGGTTCCTAATCCATAATACAAGGTAGATCATTTCTAAATATTCACTGACTAAACAACCGTCTCCCACGCGGGATGGAATGTGAGTCCACAGTAGGGAGTGATAAATTAACCAGGTCCAGGACTTGCCGTCAGAAGTTCTGGATTTAAATCCCAACTCTGGACCTCGTTCGCTGTGTGCTCAAGGAAATCCCTTACACGCTGGGCCTCATGGCTTCTTCATCTGTAAATGAGAATAGGGAAAGTGATTTTTAAAAACTCAATTCTCGCAGAGCAAGAATTGAATTGTCTTGGGTGCAGTTCCCCAGAAGCAGGGCCTGAGCTATGGATTCATGAGCCAGGGAATCGTTAAGTGCTCCCAGGAGGAACGGGCCAGGAAGCAGAGAAAGCAGAGCAGGGAAGAAAACAAAGCCAAGGGAAGGTGCCGTTTCATGCGCAGTTCCTGGAGAGTTACCTCTGACTGAACCCGCAGACTACCTCTAGCTTTGCCCCAGCCACACCTAAGGGGGCTGGCCCTTCCTGCCTCACGCCTGTCAGTCACTGGCTAAAGGGCTGTCCAGGGAACCATCAACACGCAGGCCTGGTACCCTGTGTGCTGGGCAGAGGTGCACTAGAGGGCTGTCTTCCAGAGGAAGGGGGCAGGGCAGCTGGAAGCAAATAGCTTGCATCAAAGGTGGCAGAGAAATGCACAGTTACAGCAAAAAGGGTGGCTTTATGCCTGGTGCATAGCGGGTGCTGGATTAGAATCTGACCGTGGGCTAAATTGCATCATCTATTTCAGGCCACCAGAGGAAAGATGCTGTACAGTGAGATATCTAAAATGCCCAAGAGTTTTTTGAACTATTGGCCTTGCCCAAAAGCTGAGCACTCCGTGCCCTGGAGAGAGCCCTGAAGCAGCTTCCTAGGAAATGGTCAGTGTTTTTCTCTTCACTGCTACTCAGGCTGTGGGTAAGATGCCAGATGGGGTTGACGTTAAACTAATAAGAGGAAGCAATCAAAGAAAACTGAATTCCGTTCTTCCTGAAACTTGGACATTGCACAAATCCCCGGTAAAGGCACCCCTTGCCACATCCCCAAGGCTGGACCAGCTTCCGCCCATAGCTACAAAGCGAGGGCCAGCCATCCTCAGTACATCTCATTAGACTGTCACATGGCACCTGCTATGGCTTGAATATGAGTTGTTCTGCCTGAACTCATGCTCACATTTATCCACAAAGTCTTATGTTCTTGGTAGCAGAGGGTGGAAACTTGATTTTACTAAGGTGCGTATAGGTGGGCTCTTTGGAGTGAAGTTAGGTCATTTGGTTGGAGCCCTCAGTGGCTGATCCTGGTGGCTTCCTAAGGAGGAGGAGAGACCATAGAGACAGAGATACATACCCACATCCTGCCATGATACGGCACAATCAAGGGGCCCTACACCAGAGCCTGCACAATGCCACTCGGACCGTGCATCTCCAGAACCATGAGCCAAGATAAACCTCTTTTCTTTATAAAGTAGCCTGTCTCCAGTATTCTGTTATAGTAATGACAAGTGAATGCAGCATTTACCCATGAAGACACAGGAAGGGCTATGAGCTTAGGTATAACTTTCCATCAATTTCCAAAATCAAGATGCCTGGGTACCCCTGGACCTTTGTGCCTCATCTCCCATGAGACATTAAATTTGATTTCATGGTTTGATGAAAATTTGACTCCCACTGTGTGACGGAATGATTCTCAAAGCACTTCATCTGTTTCTTCCCACACACAGAGAGGCAACACCAAAAACAACCAGTCTTCCTGGGCTTAGAATGAAGACGAGAGAGAACTGCAAACAGAACCCTAAAGCTTCACTCACAGCCCTGCGTTTTAATTCAAATTAGCAACTATTTATTGAGCTGTGCCCACAGGCTGGGCTCCCTGCTGCCTGCAAGGGGCTAGCCAAGATGAGGGAGGTAGCCCCTACATCCCCAAAGCAGCAGCGGACTGGGGCTCTGAGCAAGCGCCACCTAGGAGGGTGTGCTGCAAAGGTGGGGGGCACTGTGAGTAGAGGGGTGGCTGTGAAGGCCCCGACCCAGAGCTGGGGAGGAGGGCGCAGGTGAAGGTCAGATGACTGCCGGGTAGGGGTAGAAGTCAGGAGGCAATGGTTAGTGGTGAAGAAGCAGAAACCACTGAAGACCTCTTGTAAGAACAATTTCCCTCTCTCTCTCTCTCTCTCTCTCTCTCTCATTCTTACCTTCAAATCCCAGCTAAAAAGATACTGCTTTGGGGGACAATCAAGAGAGAGGGAACTTTCGCCCTTCATTCCCTCCCTTCAGCTAAGTAGTATCTGAGGGACAAAAGTGTACTCCAAGGAGTGGGCTGGATTATTTCTAAGGCCTCTTCTAGCTTTACAAAGCCGTGATCCCATCGTTTTTCCCAGTAAGAAGGGAGGAGAGAAATACTGGGAGTTTTAATGGGCTGAGAGCTTGGCAAATGGACACCAAGAGATTGTTGTTTTCTGATTTTCTCTCCGTTGCCTCTAATCTGCAGGCCTCTAACTTCTTCACTATTAACTAAGAAAACCCAAACTGGAGAAGGTTTGATGGCCAAGAAATGACTTTGAACCTAATTAAATGTACCAAAGTTGTGAGAAAATAGAATGAGAGAGTAATCTAAAAAAAGCAGAAGCCAAAACAATAAACAATTGCTGAGTTTTGTATTTTTTTTCTAGTTTTATTTTCTTTGAAAGACAGAGAGAAAGACACACAGACAAAGCTCATCTACTAGTTCATTCCCCAAATGCCCTCAACGGCCAGAGCTGGGCCAAGTTGAAGCCTGGAAGCACAAACTCAACCTAAGATGCCCATATGAGTGGCAGGGGCCCAACCAACTGCTTGACCCATCACCTGCCACCTCCCAGTGCGTGTGTAAGCAGGAAGCTGGAATCAGGTACAGAGCCAGGACTCAGACCCAGACACTCTGATGTGGGATGCTGGCACGCCAAGCAGCGCCTTAACCACTAACCAAGCGCCCTCCACGGCTGGTATGCTTTTAGCAGAAGATATGAATCTTTCCGGAGCTTGCACTTAACAGGCAACTTTTTAAATTATAACTTGTGCATATGTCTATAAATAGACAAGGCATCAACCAGCCAATTCATTATTTACACACACATATGCCCCCACCTAAATAATTCTATTTTCTCATTTTAAATAAGAAATTGGGACTTTCCCACCTATACATCAATTTTACATGGCTTTGATTAGTATGAACTTGGTTAGTATGTCCCTGGGTTTGGACATCCTAGAACAGAGCCACATTCATGTTTCTGAAATCACAGCACTTAAAAGCTGACGCCACATGGAGAAAGCGCAGTGGGCCCTGGACGGAGCTGTGAGACTACTTCTCTTCTCGGTAGCTGTGCATTCTTTCTTCAGTAGTCACACTCTGGAACCCCGAGCGGCCCTCGTGCCTCCTGATTCCCTGTGCTGACGGTTAAGGGCGGAACCACTCTGGAGGGAGCTGTCCTGGGACTGGAGCTCGACTCCTCCTCCCGGTATCCTCCAACCACCAATGAACCAACCCATCAGCCTGGCGGCGCTGGCCACCACCCAGGTGTACAAGCTGGCTTCAAGAAGGAATCAGGAGTGAGTTCAAGAACAGCGACTAGGGAGCAGCAAGCGTTTACCGAGGAAGCAGAGGCGTGCACTCCACAGAGCGGCTCCGTCTCTGAGCTGTGTTTAACGTTATATGGGTCACTGAATCAAAGAGGAGGTGCATTCTGGTGAGGCGAGGGGCATTCTAATAAGAGGGCGGGACATTCTAACAAGGCGAAGGAACAGTCCTGGAGTTCCTTGATCCTAGTTGGAGGTTTCCGCAACCCAGATAACGCCCCTTGCGCTTCTTCTACGGTTCAAGGTTTCCACAGCAGGTGTGTCCCTTAGCAAGCGAATGGATTAGGATGAGCGTAGGATGAGCTGGCAAAAGCCTAGTTCAGGAGGGCCACCTGTTAATTTTCAGAGCAACGAGAACCAGACCCATCCCCTGCAGCTCTTGAGATCACAGGACCCATGGTCTTGGCTGCTGCCGGCCTCCCGGTCCCCCTGGGGGCGCCCTCTCCTGGGACCCACTTCCTGGAGTGCACAGGGTGGCGACATCGCCCCTTTGGAGGCTCTCTGTCTGAGTGGCTTCTCGGGCAAACAGAAGTTGTTATCAAAACAGGGTCAGTTACTTTCCTGATTTCTTCTCTCTGCCAGCCCATGTGACTTAGCAACTGCCACCCCTGGCCGTCCCCCGACGCAAGCCAGGCAAAGCCAACACCGCGTTCCCACCATTATGGGGCTTTCCTACAGCTTCCTAAGAAGTCCCGCCCGAGCACCCCTGCCTCCAGGCGGCCTCCTCGATGGACCGTTTTCTAAACCCGGGAGAATGCTCCCTAATTCCAAGGCCTCACGCTACTCACACCCCAGCAGGGATCGGGAACGCTGAGTGAGGCGTGTGAGTGTGGTCAGCAGAGCCCTGAGCCCAGGGCACAAGGAAGTGCAAGCCGGATCCAGGGCCCTCAGCCCGCCAATGGCCGCTTTAGGTTTCTAGGCGTGCTGGATGGTGATGTTTCATGCAGGAAAAGGAGGGTTTCACTAAGGACGCTGGCATGGATGCTGTTGGCGCAGAAGGCAGGCAGGAAATGCCTCCTCGTTAGTATGCATCTGTGTGGCTGTGCCTTTCAAGCCTGATTAATACTTAATGTGATTGTCTTTAAAATCTGTCACTGTTTGGCAGTGATCAGGCGAGCGCCACTGACAGAAGCACAAATATTTGTATTAGGGCTCCGTCGGCTGCTAGGGTTATGTGATTAATACGTTTTGCCTGGTCACCCACAGAGATTTCGTTTTCTAATTTATCCAGCGGGAGTGGTAACCCCAAATGCTGAAACCAGTGTGGGAAGAAAACAAAAAAAGAGAAGGAAGGGCAGGTCGTTTGTGGCCGTGGGGTTTTTGCTTTAATTATTGAAAGGGTAGCCCCTGGCTGAGGGGAACTGGCTGCCAAGTTCACAGTCTTCCAAATCTTGCGGGAGCCTGAGCAGACGCCCCCACACCTGAATTCCACAGTCTGAAGAGGGGGAATGCACCACAGAAGTGCTTTAAAGTTGGAAGTGGGGGAGAGGGGCACAGAGAAAGAGACAGGTGCAGGGATTTTGCTGCAGGGAAAACAGTAATCAATTTCAGAGCAAATGCACACAAAGTAGCAGATGCCATAACTTCAAGAGTTCAAACCAGGTAGCCGCTTTTGAGAATGCATTCTGGGCCGGCGCTATGGCTCAATAGGCTAATCCTCCACCTTGCGGCAGCGGCACACCGGGTTCTAGTCCCGGTCGGGGCTCCGGATTCTGTCCCGGTTGCCCCTCTTCCAGGCCAGCTCTCTGCTGTGGCCCGGGAGTGCAGTGGAGGATGGCCCAAGTGCTTGGGCCCTGCACCCCATGGGAGACCAGGAGAAGTACCTGGCCGCGGCGGCCATTGGAGGGTGAACCAACGGCAAAGGAAGACCTTTCTCTCTGTCTCTCTCTCTCACTGTCCACTCTGCCTGTCAAAAAAAAAAAAAAAAAAAAAAAAAAAGAATGCATTCTGAGAAGACGGAGTGGAGTGGCAGCCAGCCTGCCCCTGCACAGGGAGCAGCCGGGCAAACCCCGGGAGGTCACACTCCCCCTACACCCCTCAGAGGCCCCACGGGGGTCCCAGGGGCCCCATGTTCCAGCAGTGCTAGCTTTGGTGGAAAGAGAAGCCTGCAAGTCTCTCCCCAGGGCGTCCTGTGTGCGCAAATCAAGTATTCCTAACTGCTGTGTCTGGAGGTGGTGGGGAGAGGTGCCTGGGCACAGGAACTATGGGCCCAACGCCTGGGCTGTAGGCACTCAGGCCTGGGTTTGGAACAGCTCTGTCGTTTAATCCATACATGATTTTGCTTAATCTTCAGTTTTCTCATCTTCAAAATGACAACAACCCTTTCAAGGATACTTCAGAAAGTTCTTGGAAAATGGAATTAGAAGTTTATCTTAGTGCAAAAAATTTTGGAAACCTATGTATAATTTTTCATGATACGCATTTAGTAGGAACTTTTTGAAGACTCCTAGGATGCATGGATATTGGAATTCTTGCAACCAAAATGAATTCATTTTTTAACTTCATTTCCCCACGAACATTTTAAAATTTTGTATTTATTTATTTTCTTTACTGGAAAGATAGAGAGCTAGAGAGAGAGCGAGAGAGAGAGAGAGAGTGCTCTCATCTACTGGTTCACACTCCAAAAGCCCACAGTGGCCATAGCTGGGCCAGACCAAAGCAGGAACCAGGAATTCAGTCTAGGTCTTTCTTGTGAGTGTCAGGGACCCCACCACTTGAGCCGTGTTGGCTCCCAGAGGATACATTAGCAGGAGCCAGAACTTGAACCTACGCACTGTGTTATGGGTTTCAGGCATCCCAGGCAGCGTCTTAACTGCTATGTGGGACACTTGGCTCACCTACATACTTTTCAAAGTAGCCTAATACCTTGGGGATTGTTTTGAGGGTTAAATGATTCGTAAAGTGGAAAACAGCAGCTGTTAGTCCTGGAGATTGTACCTTCCAAATCTGGTTTTCCACTCCCCTCCCCCATTCTCCTGGCCTCTCTCCCCTCCTTTCTTGTCACAAAGCCACCAAACCAATATCAGCCCATCAGGTCTGCTGGCTTCCATGACACACACACATCATCTTTCAAGTTCTAGTGAAAAGGTATTGATTCAAACAAGGGAAGACAGCGATCCTTACCACATACAATACTAACAAAAGGTGTCTAGTTCCATTGTCGCTGTATTATCACCATCATCGGCATTAATTAGGTGTCTTCTAGTTTTATAAAAGATGACTAACCACCTGAGTCCTGTAAGATAAGACCCAATACATTGCTGGTAAGGCCAAATTACTCTACGCCCAAATCCGAGCACTCCACAGGGTGGTGAGGGTGCAGAAAGAGGAACTGACAGAGGACGGAGGGTTGTGGTGAGTGACAGCTACACGGAAGGAAGCCGGTGAGGATCGAGAGGCTCTGTCGCTAGCTTGGAGATAGCCAACGATGGACCCCAAAGACATCACCCTCACAACTGATACTCAGCAAGCCCAGCCCCTAACAAACCCGGGGTTTCAGCCTGGTCTCCGAGGCTGCACAGCGCTGGAGACTCAAGGATGAGCAAGCCACACCCAGTCCTGGCCCATAGGTGCTCACAGCTGTGGGGAGGCCACCATGGCGAACAGACCTTGTGGATGGAAGGCACCCAGTGAGGAAGGGTGAGCGAGGCTTCGAAGAATGCAGCTCAGCTGCATTGTGAGGTGTGTGTAGGAGCTGAAAGACCGTGCTTAGTAATGGACTAAAAATCTGTGTTTCCAGGTGGCTTTCCAAAAAATAGAGCAGTGGAAAGAACGCAGTGACTGAACTGAGGGCACACGGAGGATTAAAACACAGAAACGAGTATTTAAAGGTATACAAAACACCTTGACCTCTGAATAATTAATTTGAAATGGTACTGAGTCTAAGAGCCAAACTCTTGGCATCTCATCTTAGCCAAAGCACAAGAAATAAGAAGTAAAACATTTGGGGCCAGCGCTGCGGCGTAGCAGGTAAAGCCTGTGACGCCGGCATCCCATACTGGCGCTGGCTTCTGTCCTGGCTGCTCCTCTTCCAATCCAGCTCTCTGCTGTGGCCTGGGAAAGCAGTAGAAGATGCCCAAGTCCTTGGGCTCCCTGCATTCATGGGGGAGACCCGGAGGAAGCTCCTGGCTCCTGGCTCCTGGCTTCAGATTGGCGCAGCTCCGGCCGTTGAGACCATTTGGGGAGTGAACCAGTGATGGAAGACCTTTCTGTCTTTCCCATTCTCTGTCTGTAACTCTGCCTCTCAAATAAATAAATAAATATTTTTAAAAATTTAAAGAAGAATTAAAACTTGTGGAGTTCTAAGACTGCTGTCTGTAAAATGGATATGAATAGGCCATCAACTAACTGGAGCAAACACTTTAATTGCTCAGCAATGCAGGAAAATGCCTTCTAAACGAGAACCTATGCCATTTTGAAGCTTCTAAATCTAATCTCAGCCCTTGTCTATGTATCAGTTAACAGAGCCTTACTGTCTCGATGAGATACATGTCAGTTCTAACAGGGAGAAACTGCATCCCGAGAGAGGCTATGTCCGATCCACACTGGTGCTTGAGTGTGGGCTTCTTAGCAAACCCCTGAGCCATGGATACCCCCACTGTCCTCCCGGGCTCTTCTCGGGACCCTCTTCTCCCCTCTGCACTTCCGGGTCACCTCATGCCTCCCATAAGCAAGCTGAGAGTGTCCATGTCTCCCTCAGTACCTTTGACCTATTTTCTGAGCTCCCTGCCCTTTAGCCAACTGTTTCCCTACTATTTCCCCACTGGATGCCCCAAGGGGAATGAATGTCCAAAGTGAAATCATTATACTCCCTCTTTTTGGGTTTCTTAGGTCAGGAAACAGTAGTATCACCAACCCTATTCCTGCAGCCAGAGTGCCAGAGATACCCCTCCTCCCATTTCTGACCCCACCCCCCAGCCCCCATCACCAGGGCCAAAGGACTTACATTCTCCCTGGCTTTCAAATGTCCTACACCTCTCTATCCCCAAGACCAACACACTATTGACTTTTTCCGTTTCTTCTCTTCCAGTCCATTCTGTGTCCAGGATGATATTTTTCAAATATAAATCTTATCATGTCATTCTCTTGCTCAAAACCCTTCATGGTTTTCCATTGCTCTTAGTACTTGGTTTCCAGGCCTCTAACGTGGTTTAAAGGTCCCTCAGGAACCTGACCCTGTCTACACCTCCACCTCCACCACTCATCACTTTCCTCCGGAAACTGTGTCCCTGCCACCGAGCTGAATCCTTTCTTCTCTGCTTGGAGCGTTCCTCCCTCTTCACTTGCCTGCCTGCTGCTTACTGTTCAGACCATGTTAGCCTATGTGCCCTCCAACACCTTCCCGATTCCCCCTCTCCCAGTCCAGACAGTAGAGGATAGGTGACGGCAAGAATACATCCCCAAATCTTAGTGACTGAACACAACAGCGTTTTATTTTTTAACATTAATTTGGAAATAATTTTAAACTTACAATACTAAAAAAGGACAAGGGACACCCATATTCCTTTTACCCAGATTGGCCTTTTCTTGGCATTTTACCCCAGTTTTCTTCACTATTTGCCTGTAATTGCGTAAATATTTTGCCTCAAAATACTTTGGTGTGTCCAAGTACGAGAGCACTTTAGAAGTTCATGGGCCGGCGCCGCGGCTCACTAGGCTAATCCTCCACCTTGTGGTGGGTTCTAGTCCTGGTCGGGGCACCGGATTCTGTCCCGGTTGACCCTCTTCCAGGCCAGCTCTCTGCTGTGGCCAGAGAGTGCAGTGGAGGATGGCCCAAGTGCTTGGGCCCTGCACCCCATGGGAGACCAGGAGAAGTACCTGCCTCCTGGCTTCAGATCAGTGCAGCGCCGACCGTTGCGGCCATTTGGGGGATGAACCAGCGGAAAGGAAAGGAAGACCTTTCTCTCTCTCTCTCTCTCACTGCCCACTCTGCCTGTCAAAAAAAAAAAGAAGTTCATGGAAAGTGGAGTTAAGAGAGAGTGCTGTGGTGTAGCAGGCCAAGCTTCCACCTGCAGTGCTGACATCCCATATGGGCACTAAAGGTTTGTGTTCCCGCTGTTCCTCTTCCGATCCAGCTCTTTGTTAATTGCCTGGGAAGGCAGTGGAAGATGGCCCAAATGCTTGGGCTGCTGCACCCGCATGGGAGACCCAGAAGACACTCCTGGCTCCCGGCTTCGGATTGGCCCAGCTCTGCCCATTGCACCCATTTGAGGAGTGAACCAGCAGATGGTAGACCTTTCTCTGCTCTCTCTCTCTCTTCCTCTCTCTGTCTATAACTCTGCCTCTCAAATAAATAAATAAAATCTTTTATAAAAATAAAATAAAATGGAGTTAAAAGATAACTTTAGGGCTAGCCTTGCGGCGTAGCCAGTAAAGCCGCCGCCTGCAACCCCAGCATCCCATATGGGTGCCAGTTCGAGTCCTGGCTGCTCCACTTCTGATCTAGCTCCCTGCTAATGCACCTGGAAAAGCAGCAGAGGATGGTCCAAGTGCTTGGGCCCCTACACCCAACTGGGAGACCCAGAAGAAGCTGCTGGTGCCTGGCTTCGGACTGGCCTAGCCCCAGCCACTGCAGCCATTTGGGGAGTGAACCAGCAGATGGAGAATCTCTCTCTCTCTCTCTCTCTCTCTCTCTCTCTCTCTCTCCCTCTCTCTCATTCTCTATAACTATGCTTTCAAATAAATCCTTAAAAAAGAAAACTTTATTTTGGTGCAAAAATTTTTGAAATAAATGTATGTAAGAGGATGTTCGAAAAGTTTGTGGAAACAGCATAATATGAAAAAGCTATCCATAAATTTCAAACTTTTTGCACCAAAATACACTTACCTTTTAATTCCATTTTTCATGAACCATTTGAAGTCCTCTTGTATTTCCTAAGACAAAAGCTCTTTTGCCAACATATAGCACAATTGTCGTCTTCACAGATTATCATTTATACAATACTTGTTTTATCTAATCTGACATCCACAGTCCAATTTTGTCAGCTGATCTAATCATGTCTATTGTAGCAATTTTTCCCCTTCCAGGACAGGATCCAGGCTAGGGGCAGATATTGCATTTATCTGTCATTTCTCTTTAGCCTCCTTTAACCTGGAACATTGCCACAGTCTTTCTTTGCCTTGTATGACATTGAAATTCAAAGCTTATTTCTCACTCTCATCACAGTCTGAGACATAGTGGGCAGCCCTCCTCGATCGTAGAGCCAGGCTCTTGGAATGTGTGGTCTTCAAAGTCATCAAGATAAGGCAAGGGGTGTAGAGAAAGGACAGCCTGGATGAAAGTGACACCACTTCCACTCAGTGTCACTCATGAAAATCAATCACATGCCTCCACCCAGAGGCGAGGGGGCTGAGACAGGGGAACAGCAGAGAGAGAAGTGAGTGCCAAGAGTCTGTCAGGGCCTGGTGCTATGGTATAGCAGGAAAAGCTGCTGCCTGCAATGCCAGCATCCCATATGGGCACCGGTTCGAGTCCCAGCTACTCTACTTCATATCCAGCTCTCTGCTGTCGCCTGGGAAAGCAGTGGAAGACGGCCCAAGTCCTTGGGCCCCTGCACCCGTGTGGGAGACCTGGAAGAAGCTCCTGGCTCCTGGCTTTGGATCAGCACAGCTCCAGTTGTTGCAGCCAATTGAGGAGTGAGCCAGTGGATGAAAGACCTCTCCCTCTCTCTCTCTCTCTCTCTCTCCCTCTCTCTCTCTCTCTCTCTCTCTCTCTCTCTGCCTCTCCTTTTCTCTCTGTGTAACTCTGGCTTTCAAATAAGTAAATAAATCTTTTTTAAAAAGTCTCTGTTATGCCTCGTCCACCTGTGCTATTGTGAAGCGTGCCATGGCCTATTGTAAATTCATGTTTGAGCATCTGTCACACCTGGGCAGGGACTGCCTTGCTCACCGCCATCTCTCCTGCACCTAGTAGAGTGCATGGATACAGTCAGGCCTCGTTAAATGTCGAGTGAAGGACTGATCAGGTTTACTCAGTTTACGTGTCATCGCAAATATCACACCCGCCTCAAGAATCCCAACATTCTAATTCTAGAATACTCAGAATAGGGTCTGCACACTGAGTGTGGTCAAAGAGTTTTCCCTGAACTCCCAGATAATCCATTCTAGAAACAACATGCAAGCATTACTAGTGACCATAAATAAAGCCAAGAAGTAGTTAATAAGCATCTAATTATGGTTCAAAACTTGTCTCTGGAATCTCCAGACACTGTAAGATGCCCACCCACTACTGGGTAGGGTATGTGAACTAAGCGGAAGCAAAGAATCCATTGAAGTCATGTAAATAACAGTGCCATCTCCACCAGTCTCTCTGGAGTCCTTAACAATTTGTTATAGAAGATTCTCTGTTCCTTTTGGAAGCCTGTGGATGGAATTCAATGATGTCGAAATTGTTAAGAGTAATTCATGAGGCCGGCACTGTGGCGTAGTAGGCTAAGCCTCGCCTGAGGTGCCAGCATCCCATATGGTCACTGGTTCAAGACCTGGCTGCTCCAATTCCTATCCAGCTCTCTGCTGTGGCCTGGGAAATCAGTGGAACATGGCCCAAGACCTTGGGCGCCTGCACCCATGTGGGAGACCCAGAAGAAGCTCCTGGCTCCTGGCTTTGGATCGGCTCAGCTCTGGCTGTTGCGGCTGACTGGAGAGTGAACCAACGGATGGAAAACCTATCTCTCTCTCTCTCCCTCCCTCTCTCTCTCTCTCTCCCTCTGCATCTCTTTCTCTCTGTGTGAAACTCTGACTTTTTTTTTTTTTTTTGACAGGCAGAGTGGACAGTGAGAGAGAGAGACAGAGAGAAAGGTCTTCCTTTTTGCCGTTGGTTCACCCTCCAATGGCTGCCGCGGCCAGCGCATCACGCTGATCCGATGGCAGGAGCCAGGTGCTTCTCCTGGTCTCCCATGTGGGTGCAGAGCCCAAGCACTTGGGCCATCCTCCACTGCACTCCCGGGCCACAGCAGAGAGCTGGCCTGGAAGAGGGTCAACTGGGACAGAATCCGGCGCCCCGACCGGGACTAGAACCCAGTGTGCCGGCGCCGCAAGGTGGAGGATTAGCCTAGTAAGCCGTGGCGCTGGCCAAAACTCTGACTTTCAAATAAATAAATAAATCTTTAAAAATAATTTGTAAGGCCTTAAAATAATATGTAAAGCCCACGGCTGTAGAGAAACACATAGCATCACGAAGCTGGCAAATGACAGTGCAGCCTTAGAACTGAGACTACGGATCCCTTTGCTCACGTTCCCCGTCCCTTTTTCTTGTAACGTGGTCAAGCTGCCTCTGTTTAACTGTTGCTCCCTCACCACTCAAGTCCATCTCCTTCTCAACGCTGTGCCTTATCTTCAAGCTTAGACTTGGAAGTGTCTCACTGCAAGTGTGACTGAACATCTCCACGCCTGTTTCCCAGAGGCAAGAGTACTTCGACAAGCTCGTGAAGGGGCGGGGTGTTCAGCCTAGCAGTGAAGACCGCTGCACCCCCTAGGGGACTACCTGGATTTGATTCCTGGCTCTGGATTCCGACTCCAGCTTCCGTCTAATGCAGACCCTGGGAGGCAGTAGTGATGGTTCAAATAATTACATCCCTGCCACCCACGTGGAAGACCTAGATTGCCATCAGGCACATTCAGGGTGTATGTCTGTAGATGGGAAAACTGGATTGAGTTCCTGGCTCTGGGTTCTATCCCAACCCAACCCAAGCAGTTGCAGGCATTTGGAGAGTGAGTCAGTGGATGGGAGCTCAAGCTCACTCACGCTCTCTCTCTCTCTCTTTTTCTCTCTCTCTCTCCCCGTGTGTGTCTGTCTGTCTCTGTGCCTCTCAGAAGAAATAAATGAATAAACTGCAAAAAGCATGTATGCAGAAAAACGGAATCAAAAGGTAATGTACATTTTCTACAGAACTTTAGAAGACCCATCAGTTAGCTCTGGGAGATGGAAACCTGGTTTCTCCACCTTCATCTTTTCCCAAATTGGTGGGTTAATTGGCCAGAGTGGTTACAGATCTGATGTCATAAGCTCCAAGACTCCTCCATTGTTCTGTGCTTCTCCTGGTCAGAAACCTTGGCTTTGAACTCCCTCTGAGATTGGAGCTGGGACATCTAAGGGGAAGTGATGTGGCGAGCAAAGGCTAAAGAAATACATGCGTCATTCAGCCTCCATAATGATGATTTTCATCAAGCTCCCTCCCTGTAACACAGCACAGGTAGCTCTTTTGTAAAGGCTTTACCTTGAACATCTCTCACTAATGAAGTCCATTCCTCCCTGACAGTCTCTTTGTACTGCAAATGGGATTCTGCACTGGCTGCTGTGTGATTTGCTGGCACAAAGGTGTGGGGTACCCGCACAGCACTCCGACAGCGATGGGAGAGGGCATGAGAGAAGTGAGAAATGGCTTATTTGTTCTAAGTAAACATTACATATCCCCTCCTGGATTACTTACTAAGTACTGAATTATTTTATTACCAGACCCCCAAAAAAGCCAGAAAATGAGAAGGTGACGTGTAGAAATGCTACTGTAAAGGATTCACTCACTTGGCCAATAACGTGAAACAGCCTTACATTTTCTTAATAGCCAACATTCATGTAATGGATTATTAGGCCAGGTGCAGTTTAAAGTGCTTAATGTGTACTATTTGTTTAAATCTTTATATCAACTTAATGAAGTAGAAGCCATTATTATGTCTACTTCATAGACAGAGAAATTGAGGTACAGGAAGATTGATTCTAACTAGGTCTTATAACACTAAGTGGCAGAGCTGGGATTTGAACTTGGCAGTCTGACTTCCCATCTAGTATGCTTAACTGCTATATCAAATCCTTGCAAAAACAGGAAATCTTTCACTAAATTACCTCTGCTTAGTAAGGCTTTACTTGGAGCAAATTGCTTGATATTAGTCCCTGTCTCCTTCCCTGCACAGTGAGGTTATTAGTATCCATGTTGCAGTTGGATAGGACCACGGCAATGTCTAGAAAGGGAACCCATGGCATGCACCCCACAACAGTAGTATTTTTATTTTTCAAAAAGTTTGTGGAAAATGGAACTGAAAGATGATTTTATTTTGGTTCCAAAACATCAAAATCCATGCACAATTTTCCCCAATACACATTTTCCATGAATTTTTTGAAGGCCCCTCGTTTACCAAGAGACGCCACAACAACTTCATCTGTAAACAGAATGACCCTTGCAAAGGCACATTCATCAAAACCAAGGCCAAAAGCACCAAATGAGTATTAATATGTACAGTTTCAGTGTTGAAAATCTAACCTCAAAGAAGCAAATGTCATGAATCAAAGCATCTAGGAGACACTTCCTGAAATCCTCACCTCTCCCACTGCAGCTCCTCCAGTTTGGTCGAGTCTTGGGGCCAGCCTCACCCTGAGAGGTCCTTGGACAACCAAGTCAACACCAGGCCCCCTGGACATATTCAAGGTGATTTTTAGTGTTGGTTCAAGATCACCCCAGGACACCCCTGGTTCCAGAGTTCAGTCCCAGGGTCCCTCAGCCTCCTGAGACGCTCCAGTTCAGGCATGGCCTGGGGCAAACCTCTTGAAGTAGCTTCAGATGGTAGGAGCTCCCCTAGGAAGAAAAGGAAAAGGGGATAAGGAAAAAAAATGGCCAATTCTCAAGGTCCTAGGAGCTTCCTGGGCCCACGTTAGGCCTTAGCACAAGCAGGGGCCTGGATGAGCTCAGAAGTCCTACCCTTTGTTCAAACTTCTTCCACTGATGAAAAAAAAAATAAATCCATAAAACACACAGCGTCCTGCCAGGGCCTTGGGACCACAACAGCCTTCCAGCCCAGGAATGGAAGCCCAAAGGCAAAAGCAGGTTGGAGAGAAGGGAGAAGAAAAGAAGCCGAACGGCCCTTGAAAGCTCAGCCCGCGGAGTCTCTCACTCGAGGATCAGACGTGGCCGGCCGGCCTGGGGTCTGCCAGGCAAAGGCAGAGCCTCAGAAGCGTCCGAGGGCCACATTCTTTCAACAGCAGGTGTGGACGAGCGGCGCCAAAGCTGGCGCTTTCAGAATGCAGTTGAAAGGGGAAGTCCTGATGTGCGATTGTGTCATAATAGGATGAAAACCAGCCCGAGAGAAAAAAACTGCCTTTCCTCTCCCCCCCCCACCCCCCCACCCCCCGCCGCCCCGAAGGCTGAAAGCAAATGCATGTGTTCAGCTGCCGAACTTCACTTGAAAAGAGAAATCTACGAACCGGGAGGACCAAGGGGACCTCCGCTGAGGGTGAGGCTTTGTGGTCAAATTAAAGCATCCAAGAGATCATTGTTAAAATCTCGAGACATGAAATTAATATAATTAGGTAATAGCCCCCGAGCTTATATCTCTCAGTGAGCTGCGAGAGAGGAGGCGGCTATGCTGGACCTCATTAAAACTAAATGAGCAGCCGGCACCGCGGCTCACTAGGCTAATCCTCCACCTTGCGGCGCCGGCACACCGGGTTCTAGTCCCGGTCGGGGCGCCGGATTCTGTCCCGGTTGCCCCTCTTCCAGGCCAGCTCTCTGCTGTGGCTCGGGAAGGCAGTGGAGGATGGCCCAAGTGCTTGGGCCCTGCACCCCATGGGAGACCAGGATAAGTACCTGGCTCCTGCCATCGGATCAGCGCGGTGCACTGGCCGCGGCGGCCATTGGAGGGTGAACCAACGGCAAAAGGAAGACCTTTCTCTCTGTCTCTCTCTCACTGTCCACTCTGCCTGTCAAAAAAAAAAAAAAAAAAAAAAAAAAAACACACTAAATGAATAAATGCCAGCTTCCCAAAGAAGGCCAATGAGAAGAAATGCACAGGGCAAACTCAGGCAGGGGCAGAAGGGAGAGAAGGAGCGGGAAGTGGCTTCTATCCTGGGTGTCAGGAAGCCTTTTTTTTTTTTTTTAAGATTTATTTATTTATTTGCAAGTCAGAGTTACACAGAGAGACAGAGCGAGGGAGAGAGGTTTTCCATTCGATGGTTCACTCCCCAGTTGGCCACAACAACTGGGGCTGTGCTGATCCAAAGCCAGGAGCCAGGAGCTTCTTCCAGGTCTCCCATGCGGGTGCAGGGGCCCAAGGACTTGAGCCATCTTCTACTGCAGAGCTGGACCAGAAGTGGAGCAGCTGGGTCTCGAGCCGGCGCCCATATGGGATGCCGGCGCTTCAGGCCAGGGCATTAACCTGCTGTGCCACAGCGCCGGCCCCCAGGAAGCCTGGCTTTGTGTCCTGCTGGTAGCTATGTGATCTTGGACAAACAGCTCAACTCAGTGTTTCTCAAACTGCAGCATGAGCCAGAATCCTCTGGGGGCTTGCTCAAACCCAGATTGCGGGTCCCCATGCGTGATTCTTCAGGCATAGGTAGAGAAGGTGCATTTCTCACAAGTTCCTATTAGAAGCTGACGCTGCTGGTCCTAGACCACACTGGAAACTCCTGGGTCTACCTGGGCCTTGGTTTCCAAACCAAGAAAATGGACCAGGAAACAAGGGGAGCTTAAGGTTCTCACCCCATTCTACAAGGCTATGAAACGAACAACCTGAGGAAGCCAGGGGCGTGTGCATGGCCTGTCCTTTCAAGAGGTGACTGGCAAACCCTCTGCCAGGAGAAAGGTCCTGGAGTGACTGAGCCCGTCTACTGAGGACCAGAAAGCAGGACGGGGCTTGAGCAATGCATCCTGGGAGGCAGCATCTGTAATGGTCAGAAGCAGGTGCTTCCTCCCCACCTTTCAAACAGCAAAGACGGGAAGAAGTGCGGGGAACTTCAGGATGGTGAGCAGTCAAGGGTGATGTCAATTTCATAAAAATTCCAGTCGATCTGTAAGGAAGGAGCATCCACAGAGATGAGGAAAGATATTCTACTTTGTGATGCCATGGACAAGAGAGCCATTTGAAAAGTAAGTGTTATTCTGTTTAAATGTTAAATGCAAAACCAATTGTGGGGGCCAGCACTGTGGCATAGCAGGTTAAGCCTCCTCCTGTGGCGCCAACATCTCATGTAGGGTCTGGTTTGAGTCCTGGCTGCTCTTCTGATCCAGTTCCCTGCTAATCGCGTGGGAAAGCAGTGGAAGATGGCCCCAGTGCTTGGGCTCCTGCACCCACGTGGGAGACCTGGGAGAAGCTCCCGGGTCCAGACTGGCTCAGTGCCAGCTGCTGTGGCCATTTGGGGAGTGAACCAGTGGATGGAAGATTTCTCTCTATCTCTCACTCTCTCTCTGTCTGTAACTCTGCTCTCAAATAAATAAATAAAATCTTGAAAAAAAATAACATAACTGTGTTTTTGTCACCCTTGGTCACTTTCACAGGCTACATATTGATTATGATCGCTTTCTTGACAGGAGAAATAAAACTGAAAAACACAGTTGAAAAGGAGAATAAACTCCAAGATGCTGGATTGTCTGAGTCCTGTGCTCATTTTATACTCCTTAGTTCATGTAAGAAAATAAAGTAAGAAACTTTGTCTTTCATGTCTCGACTACTTATCCTGTTACCTCTGTTTTATTAACAAGTATACATCTCGGGGCCGGTGCTGTGGTACAGTGGGTTAACGCCCTGACCTGAAGCACCGGCATCCAACCTGGCTGCTCCACTTCCAATCCAGCTCTCTTCTATGGCCTGGGAAAGCAGTAGAAAATGGCCCAAGTCCTTGGGCCCCTGCACCCGCATGGGAGACCTGGAAGAAGCTCCTGACTCCTGGCTTCAGATTAGCGCAGCTCCGGCCATTGTGGCCATCTGGGGAGTGAACCAGCAGATGGGAGACCTCTCTCTCTCTCTCAATCTCTCTCTCTCTCTCTGGCTCTCCTCTCTCTGTGGAACTCTGCCTTTCAAGTAAATAAATAAATCTTTAAAAAAAAAACACAAGTATACATCTCATAACAATGAACATGTGAGCCTGATATAGCTAAGCACTTTTTGAAGTCAGTCTGGAGATTCCTCAGAAACCTGAATATAACCCTACCATACAACCCAGCCATCCCACTCCTTGGAATTTACCCAAAGGAAATTAAATTGCCAAACAAAAAAGCTGTCTGCACCTTAATGTTTATTGCAGCTCAATTCACAATAGCTAAGACCTGGAATCAACCTAAATGCCATCAACAGTAGACTGGATAAAGAAATTATGGGACATGTACTCTATAGAATACTATGCAGCAGTAAAAAACAGTGAAATCCGGTCATTTGCAACAAAATGGAGGAATCTGGAACACATCATGCTGAGTGAAATAAGCCAGTCCCAAAGGGACAAATATCATATGTTCTCCCTGATCGGTGACAGCTGACTGAACACCAAAAAGGAAACCTGCTGAAGTGAAATGGACACTATGAGAAACGGTGACTTGATCGGCCCTTGTCCTGACTGTTGATGAACAACTTAATGCTTTATCCCTTTTAGTATTTTTTTGTTCTACTTAATACAATTGGTTGAACTCTGTAATTAACACACAATTATTCTTAGGTGTTGAAATTTAACTGAAAAGTGATCTCTGTTAAATATAAGAGTGGGAATAAGAGAGGGAGGAGATGTACAATTTGGGACATGCTCAAGCTGACTTGTCCCAAATGGTGGAGTTAGAAATGTGCCAAGGGATTCCAATTCAATCCCATCAAGGTGGCATGTACCAATGCCATCTCACTAGTCCAAGTGATCAATTTCAGTTCACAATTGATCATACTGATAGGTCTAAGAGTCAAAGGGATCACATAAACAAGACTAGTGTCTGCTAATACTAACCGATAGAATCAAAAAGGGAGAGAACGATCCAACATGGGAAGCGGGATACACAGCAGACTCATAGAATGGCAGATGTCCTAAACAGCATTCTGGCCTCAGAATCAGCCCTTAAGGCATTTGGATTTGGCTGAAGAGCCCATGAGAGTATTTTAGGCATGGAAAGCCAAGACACTGGCAAAAACAAACAAACAAACAAAAAAACCTAAATGAAAGATCTCTGTGAGTGAGATCCCAGTAGAAAGAACGGGCCATCAAAGAAGGAGGTACCTTTCTCTGAAGGGAGGAGTGAACCTCCACTTTGACTATGACCTTGTCTAAATAAGATTGAAGTCGGCAAACTCAAAAGGCTTCCATAGCCTTGGCAACTCATGACAAGAGCCTAGGGAGATTACTGATGCCATAAACAAGAGTGTCAATTTGTTAAGTCAACAACAGGAGTCACTGTGCACTTATTCCTCATGTAGGATCTGTCCTTAATGTGTTGTTCAATGTGAATTAATGCTATAACTAGTACTCAAACAGTATTTTATACTTTATGTTCTGTGTGGGTGCAAACTGATGAAATCTTTACTTAATATATACTAAATCGATCTTCTATATATAAAGATAATTGAAAATGAATCTTGATGTGAATGGAATGGGAGAGGGAGCGGGAGTTGGGAGTTGGGAGGAGTGCGGGTGGGAGGGAAGTTATCAGGGGGAAAAAGCCATTGTAATCCATAAGCTGTACTTTGGAAATTCATATTTGCTAAATAAAAGTTTTAAAAAAGGAAAATTTAATGAATATTTATTTTTATTCATATTTATAATTAGTTGAGTTTTATGGTAATGTATGCATAGTCAAATATATGTAAGTTAGAAAAACTTCCTAACTTTTTGTGGAGTATTCATATACTTACTTCCTCTTCCGCAGTATCTTCCTGATGCCTCAAGTCAGTTTCATAGAGTAAAAAATCTTACTTTGAAATGAAAATTCTACTTAAAATAGCCTATGATTTAAATATGACTTGGGAGTGAATCCAACCTAAGTTCAAATTTTGGCTCCACCACTTAGCCGTTAAGAGAGGTGGACAGTCCACTAATCCCCTGAACTTCACTTTCTCTCGGGAAACAGTTTCCTTGAGTTATTTTGGGGGACTACATAAGTTACTAACATATAACAAAGCACCTCACTTATAAAATGATAGCTAATATTATAAAATAATATGGCATGATGCTTTCACTAAAACACAACACATTATGTAATGGGAATTTTAATAAGTATTAAATTAACATAGCTTCTAAATTAAAATGTCAGGTCTCTATTTTCAAGATTAACTTCAAAAATAATGTGAAACAAGAAAATGTTGATAAATGTGGAAAACCAGCAAGCAATGATGATGACCTAAGAGAAACAGGATAATTTAATGAATTTTCTAGTTGATTTTCCCTATTAGATCTTTAGCCATAATTTTTTTTAATTGCTTATTTATTTGATAGTGTGGGTAGGGGGTGGGTGGCAGAATTTTCTATTCACTGCTTCACTCCCCAAATGCTTGCAGTAACCGGGGCTAGGCCGGGCCAAAGCCAGGAGCCCAGCATTCTATTTGTGTCTCCCACATGGGTGTCAGGGACCCAGGTATCTGGGTCATCACTGCAGCCTTCCCAGGATCCAGCAGGAGGCTGGATAGAAAGTGGAGTAGCCAAGAGTCAAATAGGCACTTTGAGGGCGTCCCAAACAGCAGCGTCGCCCGCCATGCCACAGCACCTGCCCCAGCCACAAGCTCTATCTGATGATTCACGACTGAAATTATCTCTTGTGGCTGACCTCTGACCTTAAGGACTAGTTCTTGAAATCCTCACTACTACTTTCTGCATGAAGTTCTGCTGCCTACTTGCTATTTCTGCACAGATACCCTCTTCTCAGACACAAGTGCACAGCGTCATCGAGTCACATTCACAGGCAGTTCAAAGAGTCGGGTTCACCTACTGTGTGCAAAGTACAGAAACAAACCTGGGGACTGGAGCTGTGGCATAGCGAGTAGAGCCACTGCCTGCAGTGCTGGCATCCCATATGGGTCCTGCTTTGAGACCTGGCTGCTCCACTGCTGATCCAGCTCTGTGCTGTGGCCTGGGAAAGCAGGGGAAGATGGCCCAAGTCCTTGGGACCCTGCACCCACATAGGAGACCCAGAGGAAGCTCCTGGCTCCTGGCTTCAGATTGTTATAGCTCCAGCCAGATTGGCCTTGTGGCCAGTTGGGGAGTGAACCAGCAGATGGAAGACCTCTCTCTCTTTCTGCCTCTCCTTCTCTCTCTGAGTAACTCTGACTTTCAAATAAATAAATAAATAAATATTTTTTAAAAAAAGACCCAAGCTTTGCCTTATGATACAGTTCTTGTCTAAGGTCCTCAATTTTATGTAAGGTCAATAATTGATTGCTTACATTAAATCAGCAAAAATCTAGGGAACCACCCATGGACAAGACTCTGGGCTGAGTACCCTGGAAAGATATGTGGAGAGAAAAGCTTGATCTTAGAGCTAATAGGAGAAATGTATCAAGATGCCATCATTATCATAGGTAGAAGGTACAATGCGATGTGTATCATGAAGAGCTTCAAACAAGGACACACTGTTCAGAAGACAAAGGTCTCTTCCAAGGGCGACCTTCAAAGACAGACGGCAGGAGAGGATATTGAACAGATAAAGTGAAGCTGGATTTCTATAAGATGGCATAAATTAAACGAGGTTATTCCAAGCTGAGGGAATTATATGTACAAAGATACTGAGATATAAAGAGGGGGCTTCCTTTGGTCACATGTAAATAAGTAAACAATTATTGCTAACACTGACTAACATTTGATGAACACCGGCTGCACTAGATGCTTTAGGTATTTTTATCCATTTAAAAATGTAATAATTTTTTATTTATTAGAGAGAAACAGAGAGACTCCAATTGGCTGGTTAACTCCCCACCTGCCTGCAATGGCTGAGGCCAAAACCAAGAGGCAGAAACTCAATCTGAAGCTCCCAAATGGGCAGCAGGAACCCAATTACTTGGGCCATCACACTGCCTCTTGGGCTCTGCATTAGCGGAAAGGTGGCGTCAGAGGCCAGAGGCAGGAATCGAACCCAGGCGCTCTGTTGTCCAATGCAGGCATCTTAACCACTGGGCTAAATGCCCACTCCTGATTGTTTTATCTACTCTTCCTAAAAACCTGTGGGGTAAGTATGAATCGAAGCCGACACACTACTTTCTTATCCTGGAAACAATATGGGAGCAAGCATAAACAAAAACAAAAACAAAAACCAGTTTTGTCTTGTTTCTGGAAATACTTACCTTGGAAAGACTGGGAAAACAAAAGCAGCTCATTTCAGTACCCTTGACTCACCATGAGCACCAAGCCACATCTGTTGTCATAGGCTGTCCACTACCAGCCTCTCCTGCATTGCAAGACCTGTCTTAAAGTCATGAAACCCTGGCCCTAAAACTCCCTAAGCTCTCTCTCTCTCTCTTTCTTTCCCTCTACTTTATTGAAGTGTAATTGACATAAAAAGGTGGACATATTTAATGTAGGTGAGTATTTCAGAAAGCTCATGGCTGGGGCTGGCGTTGTGGTGCAGCAGGTTAAGCTGCTGCTTGCTACACTGAAGTCCTGGACTAGAGTGCTGGTTTGCATCCGGGGCTGCTTCATTTCCAACCCAGCTCCCTGCCAATGCACCTGGGAAGGCAGTGGAAGACGGCCCAAGTATCTGTGTCCTGACACTCATGCGGGACCTGGGATGAGGTTCCAGCCCTGGTTATTGTGGCTATTCAGGGAGTGAACCAACAATTAGATCTCTCTCCCTCTCTCTCTCTCTCTCTCTCTCTCCCTCTCTCTCCCTCTCCCTCTTCCCTCTCCCTCTCCCTCTCTCTATCTCTATCTCTCCCTCTCTCTCTCCCTCGCCCTCTCCCTCTCTCTCTCTGTCTCTCTATCTCTCTCTCTCTCTCCCTCTCCCTCTCCCTCTCTGTCTCTCTCTATCTCTATCTCTATCTCTCCCTCTCTCTGTGTCACTAAATAAATAAATCTTTAGAAAAAAAGAAGAGGGCTCATGGAAAAGAATGCAATGATATTGATTTTCATTCAAAAAATTTTTGGAAACCCATACAAAGCTTTTTATAGTACATATTTTTCTTGAACTTTTAAAGACCTCTCCTAAACATGGATTTCAAAAATTTTACACTAAAATAAGTTTAGCTTTTAATCCTATTTTCCACCATTTTGAAAGACTTGAAATATAACCTGATTAATTTGAAAATAAGTGAAACCATCACCACAATCTAGGCCACAAATTTATCCAACTCCTTCAAAAGTTTCCTCTCGCATTCTTACTTCTTATTATTATTATATGAACACTTAACATAAGATCTAGTTTCTTAGTGTACTTTTTAGTATATAATACAGTATTATAACCAACGGCGCTATACTGTATAGTAAATCTCTAGGCCCTACTCATCTTGTATAATCACAGCTTTGTACTCTTTTTTTTTTTTTTTTTTTTTTTGGACAGGTAGAGTTAGACAGTGAGAGAGGGAGACAGAGAGAAAGATCTTCCTTCCGTTGGTTCACCCCCCAAATGGCCAACACGGCTGGCGCACTGTGCTGATCCAAAGCCAGGAGCCAGGTGCTTCTCCTGGTCTCCCATAGGGTGCAGGGCCCAAGCACTTGGGCCATCCTCCACTGCCTTCCCAGGCCACAGCAGAGAGCTGGCCTGGAAGAAGAGCAATAGGGACAGAATCCAGTGCCCCAACCGGGACTAGAACCCCTGGGTACCGGCGCCGCAGGTGGAGGATCAGCCTTGTGAGCCGCGGCACTGGCATAGCTTTGTACTCTTAAACTACCACCTCCTTCTTTCTTCCTCTCCCAAGCTCCTGGCAGTGACTATTCCATTATCTGCTTCTGTAAGTTTGACCATATGAAATTTATCATATAAATTATGTCGTGTAGTATTCATCTGGCTTATTTTACATAGCATAATGTCTTCCAGCTCACTCATGCTTCAGCAAGTGACTAGATTCCCTTTGTGTTAAGGCTGAATAATGTTCTATGGCATGTATGGACATATTTCCTTTATCCACTCATCTGTGATGGGCAGTTTTGTTGCTTCTAAAGTTCGGCTATTGTGACAGCTGAAAAGAGCATGGAAGCACAGATGCATCTCCAACATACTTACTTCATCACTTTTTAAAAAGATTAATTAATTTATTTGAAAGGCAGAATTGGCTGGCGCCACGGCTCACTAGGCTAATCCTCCGCCTGCGGCCCCAGCACACCAGGTTCTAGTCCCGGTCGGGGCGCCAGATTCTGTCCCGGTTGCCCCTCTTCCAGTCCAGCTCTCTGCTGTGGCCTGGGAGTACAGTGGAGGATGGCCCAAGTCCTTGGACCCTGCACCCGCATGGGAGACCAGGGGAAGCACCTGGCTCCTGGCTTCAGATCAGTGCGATGCGCCGGCCGCAGAGGCCATTGGGGGGTGAACCAAAGGAAAAGGAAAACCTTTCTCTCTCTGTCTCTCTCTCACTGTCCACTCTGCCTGTCAAAGCGAAAGAAAGAAAGAAAGAAAGAAAGAAAGAAAGAAAGAAAGAAAGAAAGAAAGAAAGAAAGAAAGAAAGAAAGAAAGAAAGAAAGAAAGAAAGAAAGAATTACAGAGAGGCAGAGAGAGAGAGAGAGAGAGCGTGCTTCCAATTGCTGGTTCACTCCCTAAATGGCTGCAATGGCCAGGGCTGGGCCATATTAAGCCAGGAGCCAGGAGTTTTTTCCAGGTCTCCCACACAGAGCCATCCTCCACAGCTTTCCCAGGTGCATTAGCAGGCAGCTGGATCAGCAGTGAGGCAGCCAGATCTCAAACAGGAGGCCATATGGGATGCTGGTTTTGCAAGTGGTGGCTTTACCTGCTATGCCACAGAGCTGGCCCCACTACGTTGATTTGATTCCTGTAACTTTGTAACATATTTTGTAACCAGCTTTGTTCTTTGTATTCAAATTTGCTTTAGCTCTTCAGATTCTTTTGTGGTTCCAGATTAATTATAGAAATGTTTTTCTTTTTCTATAAAGAATGACCTTGGGATTTGGGCCGGAATTACACTGAATCTGTAAATCACTTTGGATAGTACTTTCTAACAATGTCGGTTCTTCTGATCCATGAACATAGGATTTATTTCCTTCTATTTGTGTCTTTTAATTTATTTTAAAAATTTTAATTATATTTTATTTATTTGAAAGGCAGACAGCCAGAAAGAGATGGAGATGGATAGACAGAGAGATCCTCCATCCATTGGTTCACTCCCTGAATGTCTACAATAGCCAGGGCTGGGCCAAGCCATACCAGAAGCCTGGAACACAATCTGGGTCTCCCACATGTTATCCAGGGACCTACCTGCTTGCACCGTCACTTGCTGCCTCCCAGGATGTGAATTAGTAGAAATCTGGAATCAGAAGTGGAGCCAGGACTCAAATCCTGGGCACTCAGATACGGGATGCCAGGGTCCCAAACGGTACCTTCATGCCTGCATGAAACGCCCACCCATGATCCTTTTCATGTGCTGCTGACTTTTGTCTTGCTGATATTTTGTTTAGGATTTTTGCCACCCTGTTCACCAGAGATACTGGTCTGTCGTTTTCTTTCCTGGTGGCATCTTTTTGGCTTTGTTATCAGAATGATGCTGGCCTAGTGAGAAGAGTCTGGAAGTACATCCTGTTCTTCAAGCTGTGGGAAGAGTTTAAGAAGAATTGTGTAAATACCCTCTCTTGATTTCCTCCTGAGATTCCACAAAGACTGGCAAGTCGCGATCTTTCCTTGATTGCAGTCAGTCTAATACACTTAGCTGTGCTTGGTCACTGTATTCTTTAACCGTCTTTTAATGAGATGACACTTGACACAGTTGCTAGGACAGCCCCATTTCAACCAAGGCACTCACTTTGTCAGCGTTTCAGAAGTCAATGGCAGCACTGAGACTGGAGCCCAGATACTCCTGACAGGGGAGTCAAGCTCTTCAGCACAGAGTCTGCAGCTGGCACGTCAGGAGTGTGGAGCTCCTTGGTCCCAGAGGGATCTTCAAAGGCCCTCCTCCTAAAGCCTGCCTTTCGGCGCCCTGCACAGGACCTCCCTCCGCAGCGTCATGAGCAGAGGCCACAGACCTCCTGCGTTAATGGTGTCAGAGAGGACTCCCTGCAGACAGAGAACTGCCCGTGTGTGACTCAATGGCACTAAGCACACATTGGTGCTCAGAGCTTATAAAGAAAACGAAGGCAACTCAACGGGAACACGGGTGCACCTCACAGCCCCCCAAGAGCACAGGGTTCTCACACGCCAGGGTCCTCCTCGGCATGGGATTGGTTTATAGGTCGTGATTTTAATCCCTCCGTGACAGGGGTGGGGAACATTCAGCCCATGGGCCAGGTGAGGCCTGCAAAATCATTGGTCTAGCCCTGCCAAGGCAACCACAGGTAGGACTCAAAGTTCAATAAATCTCTAGCAGGCTCATTTTTTAAGTTAATAATTTTGCGTGGCCTGAAAATGACGTTATAAATATCCAGATGGATCTTGGCAGAAAAATTTCCAAACCCCTGAAGCCACAGTTCAGATTAGCAGGCCCCTTGTGCATTCGGTGGTACCCAGGGAGTAGAACTGGGACTTCAGGCATCCGCTAATGCTGCCAACCGTGGCACTCCGAGGTGGTGCCTAGAGCCCAGACATTTACGCGGAATTCCCAACCTTCTGTTTGTCAGAGCACAGCCTGTGTCCAACTAAGTCTGTTTCTTCAGACGGAGGAAGCAGGGTCCAGGGTGGGAAGGCATGGAGGAGGGTACAATTCATTGGCTCATTTCTTCCTGAAACCCTAGCAAAGAAGAAAGCGCCCCAACTTCAATCTGATCGATTCTTTTTATTTCTAAAAATGTATTTATTTATTTTATTTCACTTGTTTGAAAGGTAGAGAGACAGAAAGACACGCAAACAGCAGAAAATTCCCATTGGCTGGTTTGCTCCTCAAAGGCCCTCAACAAAAGCCATGGCTGGACCAATCCAAAGCCAGGAGCTGGGAACACAATCCTGCTCTCCCACATGCCTGATAGGGAGCCAACTACTGGGCTTTCCCACTGCCTCCCAGGGTGCACGGCGGCAGGAAGCTGGAATCGGGGGTGGAGCCAGGACGCGAGCCCAGGCACTCTGATATGGGACGCAGGTCTCCCGAGCTGCATCTTTTTTGCCAAATGAACTGTCCTCATTCTTTTGATATTTAATATGCAAGAATACCCTTTCAGCTGAGTTGTGCTGACTTTAATACATGATCACTTTTAAGCCAAAAGATAATTAGAAACTCCTTGGCTTCTATATTTTTCAAAGAGGCATAAAATGATCATACAGAGACTAACATCTTATGTGTCTTTTTTCATTATAATCTCAATTTTAGAAAACCAGGCAGAGAACTTTAAGAATTCACTGCCTCAAAGGTATTAACTTAGCTCCCAAATTCATATCAACCAGGAACTTGAAAATCAAGTTTTCCACCAAAACCACTGATGTTCATAAAGGGACAGGAACAAGAGGACAATGACAGGTCCCTGGAACATACCTATATGGACCTTCCTCCAACTTTATATTCATTAATTTAACAACTTAATGTCAAACCACCAAATCATTCATTCATCCAGGCTACATTTTTCCAGCTTCTCCGTAAGGATTTTATCCACATAATCATCATTCTAACTGAAATTGCGACAAATTCAATCTCTGCTTTCCACTAGTCTTCAACACTAATGAGCTTTGTTAGAGAGAGATAGCAGGAGCAAACTAAAGTGAATGGTTCCCAGCACCTGCTGTTGGCTCTGTCTACTCATTAATAGATTCTATAATTTTATAGATATTAACACCCAGCTCAGTGTAACTATAGAATATGGAACTTACTATCTCATTTTTTCTCATTTTAATTGAGAAACCAACTTGAATCTAATCTCTTGGCACCTTCAAAATCACCAGCATATCCTCAAGGTTACTCAGTTACCCAACAATTTCAATTGCACCTCTCTCAGCTCTCTTATTCATTTGTATGCCCCTTCGGTGCCTAGTACTGTGCCTGACACAAGTAAGAACCCAATCTCCGTTGTTGTTTTGACATGGAACCATTGAGGGGGAAATGACATTTTAAAAGAGCAGTTCAGGATGGTTTATCTGGCTGTGGCAAAAACGAGAGATGGAAAAGCATAGAACAGAAGTGGAGACAAGCACTTGAGCGGCTATGAGAATGTGCTGGTGTGAGATGAGAGGTGCCTGAGTTAGGATGGTGGCAACAGGGATGGGAGTAGAGACCCGAAAGGAAAGGAAATTTGGAGGGAGAGCAGGCATAGCTTAGCAAGTGACTGAATCTGGGGTCCTGAGTGAGGTAGAAAAGACCAGCTGGTGGCTCAAACTCATGCTTCCCTAGAGTGCTGACAAGAAGGGACTGCCGAGGTAAGTCATTTCTTAGGCCCGCCTGGCACCTTAGTGGGGTTACTCGCTTTCTGTATTTAAATGTGAAAAGAAGTGAAATGTGTTGCTTCTGGATCAACATGGTTAAAAGGCAGGTAGAAAATCTCCATGATCTTTTGCCTTGTCCACTACCCAGACAGTGAGAACTCAAGGGTTCTGGAGCAGCATGGAGTCACTTCGCAGGAAGCCTATGTCCTTGCATGGGCATGGTATGTGGAAGGTCACGTACAACCAAAACTGCTGAAACTGCTCTTGACAAAAGACGCATATGTGCCAAACTACCTAGATTTGGGGTTTATCTGCTATCTCAATTAAAACGGAAAAGGCAAGGATGCTTTTGCGTCTATGGTGACGTATGGAACTCTGGAGAATAGTGGCACTATCTTAATGTATTATAACATGATACAATGGCACCAAGAGGAGCACCGTGTAGGAGGGAAATAGCAATACTTAGCTGACTGGCATCATCACGTGAGGAAAGTTCCAGAAACTGAAAGGCAAAGACTCATCTCTTGATTCAGCCACTCTCCTGAAAAAGTATGGAAAAAAAAAAAAAAGAGGACTTAAGTGAAAGATCTCTGTGAGTGAGATCCCAGTGGAAAGAATGGGCCATCAAAGGAGGAGGTACCTTTCTCTGAAGGGAGGAGAGAACTTCCACTTTGACTATGACCCTGCCGAATAAGATTGAAGTCGGCAAACTCAAAAGGCTTTCATAGCCTTGGCAACTCATGACTAGAGCCTAGGGAGATTACTGACGCCATAAACAAGAGTGTCAAATTGTTAAGTCAACAACAGGAGTCACTGTGCACTTACTCCTCATGTAGGATCCCTCTCCTTAATGTGTTGTTCAATGTGAATTAATGCTATAACTAGTACTCAAACAGTATTTTACACTTTATGTTCTGTGTGGGTGCAAACTGATGAAATCTTTACCTAATATATACTAAATCGATCTTCTATATATAAAGATAATTGAAAATGAATCTTGATGTGAATGGAATGGGAGAGGGAGCAGGAGATGGGAAGGGTGCGGGTGGAAGGGAAGTTATCGGGAGGGAAAAGCCATTGTAATCCATAAGTTGTACTTTGGAAATTTATATTTACTAAATAAAAGTTTTAAAAAATTTTTTAAAAGTAAGTCCTTAAACAACTCACATAATTTTTGTCCTCAATTTCCTCCTGTACTGGATAATGTAAAGGTACATCAAGTCTGAAAAAGGGGCTGGAGCTGTGGCATAGTGGGCTAAGCCTCCGCCTGCGGCGCCAGCATCCCATATGGGGGCCAGTTTGAATCCCAGCTGTTCCTCTTCCAATCCAGCTCTCTGCTATGTCCTGGGAAAGCAGTAGAAGATGCCCAAGTCCTTGGGCCCCTGCACCCATGTAGGGGACCTGGAAGAAGCTCCTGGCTCCTGGCTTCGGATTGGCTCAGTTCCCTCTGTTGTGGCCAATTGGGGAGTGTGCCTCTGCCTCTCTGTGTGTAACTTTGACTTTCAAATAAATAAATATATCTTTAAAAAAAAAAGTCTGGAGGCCGGCACCATGGCTCACTTGGTTAATCCTTCACCCGCGGCGCTGGCATCCCGTATGGGCACTGGGTTCTAGTCCCCGTTGCTCGTCTTCCAGTCCAGCTCTCTACTGTGGCCCAGGAGTGCAGCGGAGGATGGCCCAAGTGCTTGGGCCCTGCACCCGCAAGGGAGACCAGGAAGAAGCACCTGGCTCCTGGCTTCAGATTGGCGTAGCTCCGGCTGTAGCGGCTATTTGGGAGGTGAACCAACAGAAGGAAGACCTTTCTCTCTGTCTCTCTCCCTCACTATCTAACTCTATCTGTCAAAAAAAAAAAAAAAAGTCTGGAAAAATGGAATTAAGAAATGAGTTTACTTTGGTACAGAAAAATCTTGAATCATGTACATTTATATATGCAGACAAGTCTTATAAAATAGAAAATTATTCTAATGTAAAATATTATTATAATGTCATCACCTACTTTTAAAACTACCAGGTACTTCACAGATCATCTCTTTGGAAAAAAAAAAAAAAAAAAAAAAAAAAAAAAAAAAAACACCAAATTTCACATGTAAGTCACTATAATTGAACACCATATTAACTCATATGATTTTTCATGGCACAGATATTATTATCATAAAGAATACACAAACAAAAAAATTGAAACACAGGGGGCCAGTGCTGTGGCTCACTTGGTTAAGCCTCTGCCTGCAGTGCCGGCATCCCATATGGGCAGTGGGTTCTAGTCCCGGTAGCTCCTCTTCCAGTCCAGCTCTCTGCTGTGTACTGGGAAGGCAGTGGAGGATGGCCCAAGTGCTTGGGCCCTGCACCCGCGTGGGAGAGCAGGAGAAAGCACCTGGCTCCTGGCTTCAGATTGGCACAGCACTGGCCATAGCAGCCATTTGGGGAGTGAACCAATGGAAGGAAGACCTTTCTCTCTGTCTCTCTCATTGGCTATAACTCTACCTGTCAAATAAATTTAAAAAAAATTTTGAAACACAGCAGTGATAAGTAACTTTCCCAAAGTCACATCACTAGGAAGTGTAGGAATCAAACCCAGACAACCTGGCTCCCAGATCTGTGCTCTTGATGGTCATAAAAAGATGTCTTTCAGGTACAGCCTCTTCCTTTTTGATGTGCAAACTCTGGTCACGTTACACAGGTGACGATGCACTAAATATAGACTACACTGACAGAAAAGGCAATTTTCTCCCTGGGAAAATGTTTGTTTCTCATAAAAGGCTGGTTCTGCAGAAAATCACTGAGCTGAGAATGCATACATTACTAAGGAAACTGAACAAAATATTGGAGCAGAATTTACGTTGATGGGAGAAGAAAACAAAACGAGGCTTACCCTTGCTACAGCTTTCAAAGATGAAAGGGAAGGCATAAGCAGGTGGATTTATTGACATGCTTCTAGCCAAAATTTTGCCATGAAAAGAAATGGACTCCAATTCCTCCAAGCTCCCGATACAGAACAAAGAAATAGTCCCAGGTGATCAAGGAACCAGATCAAGCTCAACCCTTCTTCTGAAACCTCTTAGCCAGGATAAACCAAGTACAAGCAGTCTTCAAAAAGTTCATGGAAAAATGTGCTTTATCAAAGCACTACCTTTCAAAAAATTCTGCATCAAGATAAATGTGTCCTTTAGTTTCCCTACATTTTTAACTCTCCTCATGTGATAAACTGCCAAGACAGACAAAGAACACACTCCTCCATCCTTGAGCCTCCTCTGATGCCCAGCTTGGAGGACCCTGCACATCCAAGCAGAGCCCCCAACAGGTGGCTGATGCCAGCTGAGCCTGCTGTGGACAACGCCTCTTGTGAATAGGACTGTTCTCCAGATGCCATTGGAAGCCATCAAGCAAAAGGATGGATTCTCCCGGTGTTGAGCCCGCTCACACACACACTCACATTGAGAGCAGAGAAAATCGCATGGTTTCCAGGGGAAACCTAGCTCTTCCCAGGCACCAACTGAGGACGGGATCCACATGTCTTACTCTGACTGCTGACTAGTAGTGGGGCAGCATCATCCTCTCAAGGCAAAGGTGAAACATCTTAGATGAGTTCCCAGGTGCCCAGTCTGCTGCTTCTCATGTCTCACGCTAAGAGAGCCCCAAGTCCACAGGTGGCTGTAGATCTGCCCAGACAGATGTCATCTCTACACAGACTGCTTATTTCCAACCATGCTTTGACCTTGACTGATTGAAGAAGGTCCCCAAAGTAAGACACACTGATAAAGTTCTCTGTTACAAAATGACAAGAAGCGACAAGACAAACCAAGAAGTCAAGCACAACTCAGAACAAAGGAGAAGAGGGTAAAGCAGTGGGGAGGCTTCCCAGAATGACAAAGAGAAAGAAATCAATTTTCGCAGAGACTCCCTGTTTCCAGGCAAGGGTCTCTGTTACAGCTCTGCTGAAAAGGAACACAGACAACCCCGCACCACAGCCCAGTGCAGCGCGACGAGAAAAACTTCTGCACCTGTAGACTTCATGCTTGCAAAGCCGCCCTCCCCTCATTGGTCCTCACAGTGCTCAATTTTACAGGAAACTGAAGTCAAATTGTTTAAGTGATTCGCTTAACGTCCCAGAGCTCTAAAACAGAACATGGCACAAATGGCAGCCCAGGCTCTCTGTCCCACACCGCACTCCCTCTTGCATTGCGATATGAATTCAAGAAAGAGCACAAGTCCTGCTGCCAAACAGGCAGAGGACAGAGGGTGAATTACAACCTCTTTAGGGCCCAGCGTCTTCAGCTGGAAAATGAGGTGATGCTAGAGACAGATGCTCTGCAGTTCTGAAAGTTGGAATCCTGAAGTCTGTATCCACGAATGGGAACAACCCCTCTTCGTTAAATTGATAGTTACTATCCATTAGAGGATCATGAAATTAATTTAATGGGCAGCCACCATTCCCTTTCTTTAAATGAAGTAGAACAGAAAAGGTTTGCATAAATTAGGGTAAAATAAAGATAGGATTAACTGCAGTGGGATAGGATAGGATGGAAAACAACCTTGAACATACATCCCATGTAGTAAAGGTGAACACTGTTTTCTAAAACTGTGTATATCTACTGGGTGCTAATGTAGTTCTTCATACAGGACAGTCAAAACCCAGACTTAAATTATAGACTCACTTGACACCTTACAACAGAGTGCTACTGTAGTCTCCAGATACTTGCTGCTTTTCGTGGCTTGTTTTGGCTGTGATTTGTCTTTCTTCCCTTCGACATCTTTCCCCTTAGACCAGCAGTCCTCATCCCTCCCTCCCCCTTCCTTTTCTGGTTTGCTCAGCATCCGCCCTCCTGGGGGAGGCTTCTGGCTGTGGTCACAGAGGCGAGCTCTGAAGGAAGGGAAGGTGTTAAGGCACTGGACAGAACTGCAGGGTGTATAAAGCTGAAGACATCTCGTTTCCTAAAAGGGGACACCAAGGATGGAGAAAGTTGGGATGGAACTGAAGGCTCCAGAAATCCAGGATAATGGTGTCATTGTCCACAAGAGAGACAGGCCGAGGACTGCCTACATCTCTGACTCTCCCACCCTCTCCTTGCAGGGAAGTGACTAGGGTAGATGAGACCCAAGTTTTTAAGGAAGTAGGGGATTGTATTGGCTTTCTGAAGGCTATCTGCCCAAGGAAAATTGTCTAAAATAGTACAAGAAATGAAAGTTTGGGGCCGGGGGATTGAGGACAAAGGCTTCTAATCTGTTGTCAAAACCACTGTGCCCAAAGTAGGGTTGCCCTTCTAGCCCAAGTTGAAGTGGGCGGGACAGGAGCTGGAAAGAACTGAGCACAGTTTCATAACCCTGGAGCCTCCTGGGGCAGATTTTCAATTGCTACTCTTCCCTTGATTCTCTTGGGTACAAAAACTCTGACTTCCTATGTAATTCAAAGTTGAAAGTCAAGGTCAGTGACTAGAAAAGGAAGCCCCCTATGCTAGGAGATTCTCAGTCATTCAATGTCTAAGATGCAGGTCAGTGAAAACATTTGACCAAGACTTCTAATTCCAGATCATCTGGGTGGAAGCTTGAGATGTAGCAATCTAATTCTTCCGATCCACTTGGCCTTGGGACAGCGTGGTTTGGAATAATGTCCAGGAAATGATTAGTAATGAGAAAACATTGTTCCCAGCAACCACAGTCGATTAAGAGATGTGAAGTATAAGTGTGATCTCACCGGTTCTGCATAAATACTCTTTTGTTCTCTCAGTGACAAAACTGGCATCTCCTTCAAGAGGTTGCAGGTAGAGGTGAGACAAGGGCAGTCTCCCAGGTTCTAATAGGCTCCCTGCACTGAGTTCTGTGCACAAAGGATCACAGGGTCCATTTCAGATCTGCTTGGCAACAAGGACTTGTCAAATACTGCTGTGTTAAGCAGCCCCTGGTGGCTTTATAAAACAGTTGACCCGCTATTGACCTGCTCTATGTCACTGGTGCTCAGAAGTAGTCTCTCTGGCTAAATATTTATGGGCCCCACGGTGGTTATAATAAAGATTATAAAGGCACAGCCAAGACCTAATGGCTCCCAGCTGTCCTGCACTACAAGGAGCGGTTTCTATTAGAGGCGCATCCGCGAGCCCCTTCAGGGATGTCTGCAAGTCAGGTCAGCTTCAGTGACCCCTGGGATGCTCTGCTGGGCACAGCCCTCTCCCCGCATCCCGTACTCCCAAAAGAGAGCCAAAGTGTCCACTGAGACCAGCCCCACATTTTTTTGAAGAAAACACATCTTACCTTACTGAATTCCCTCATTCAAAAGTGACTGTCACAGATTTCCACAGGTAAAAATGTTGTCTTTATAATCACAAAAAAAAATCACTTAGGAATTTAAATTTTTTAAACATTTAATTATTTATTTAAATGACAGAGGGACAGAGAAGAAGAGCTAGAAAGAGAGAGATCTGCTATCCACTGTCCCACTCCCAAATGCCCACATCAGCCAGGGCTGGACCAGGCCAAAGCCAGGAGCCAGGAGCTCCACCTGGGACTCCCACAAGGATGGCGGATGAGCCGTACCTGCCGCTTCTCACGTGTGCTTTAGCAGGAAATCAGATCTGAAGCAGAAGCGGAACACTGAGTCTCAGGCGCTCAGACACGGGATGTGGGCATCCCAAGCAGTAGCTTAACCCACAGAGCTACAAAGACCATCCTAGGAATTGTTTTCCTACTTTTTTTATTTGAAAAGCTGGCGGGGGGAGTGAGAGGGGGAGAGAGAGAGAGAGAGAGAGAGAGAGAGAGAGAGAGAGAACGGTACCATCCGAAGATACTGGGATCCAAGATGGCTGACTAGGGTACCGCCACACTAACGGAGAGAACAAAGGAAGGAGTACATCTCCAGGGCTTTGACGGACAGAAATGTTCAGTGAAGAAGTGATAAAAAAAAAAAAAAAAAAAAAAAAAAAAAAAAAACACACACACACACCAACAGACTCCATGGAACAATAGGAGAGAAGACAGAGACACCGCCGCAGCCGGCTCCCAGCTGTGAGCCGCCACCTTCCACGTCAAGGTAGAACGAGTTCACCCTGCGCCCCGCCGCTCACAGCTTTAGCCGAGACGGAACTCCCCAGTCACCCTGACTTTTGCTTCAGCCTGGAGAGCTGCCTGGGGGCTGAGCAGCTGCCGGGCTTGGAGCAGGGAAGCCACAGTACTTCTTTCCCCTCCCCCACCCACACACAGCACCGTATTTGGCAGAGAAAAGGCACCCAGGGCACCTCTGCTCCGCTCCTGCCAGCATCATGGAGTCAGGACAACGCGGGGGATGGTGAGGGACAGACCCCCTGCCTCCGACAGCCGTGGGTGTTTTGGGGCATTAGCCCCAGAGCCACGCTCACCCACTCTACATGACCCAGGGGGATTCACTCTAGCTTCTGGGGACTAACCCCATGAAAAACCTGCTCCCACCCTGGGAGATCTGCGTAGCGACCCCGCTATACCCCGTAACACCAGGATTGTAACAACTCATTCTAAATAGCTCGGAACCACTAGAATCTACCCGGTGGAATAGGGAAAACCCTACCTGCATTCCACCTCTCTGGACTCAGACCTCCCATAGTAGAATCTCCTGGATACCTTGCCGTCCCCCTGTGGGACTTGAATGGGGTCCAGTTCCCACCCCCTGGTCCTAGGAGTAGGGCTGTTGGTATTACAAGCCACGGCAAACAGCTGGACTTTACCGGCAGGACCAGAGGAAGGGTCCACCCATATCACAGTCTTAGAGCCACAGCGCTTGGTGCCACAAGCCCCAGCATCACTCAGGCTTACCAGTAGGACAAGGGGGCAGCCACCCTTGTCTCCCTCAGCACCAAGAACAAGGCCCTGGCTATCTCACTCACCGGGGAAACTGACACAAAACTCTCTGTTGACCAAAGAGACACACCCAAGGAGACCCTTACTCACCTAAAAGCCACATTTCTATCTCTATGAACAGCAGCAGACTGGACCACTGTGTCACTTGTAGACACAACTGACATTGATTAAGACAAAAGAAACCACTCAGTGACTATACGCCTGGGCTCCCCTAGAATGAAAGCCAAAGCAACAAGCCCAGTGATACCCTGCATTCCAGCTAAACCATAAATTCTTTTTCAATAAAACCTACTCCATAATAAAGAAGGGACCAAAGCACCACCTGGGCAGGCATTAACATAGGGACACAGGAGGCACAAAGAAGCAAGGAAGCATGGTGTCTCCAAGACAACACAATAATCCTCCAGAATTAGATTTTGAACTCAAGGAAATGCACATAATGACAGATGAAGAGTTTAAAATAATGGTTGTAAGGAAAGTCAATGAGATTCAAGAGAATACAGGTAGATTACAGAAATGAGGAAATCAATGAGTGACGTGAGTGAAAATATTATAAAATATTTTCATATAAATATAAAATAACCAATAGAAATTTTGGAGATGAATTCTTCAATCAATGAAATAAAAAATATGATTGAGAGCTTTACCAGGAGAATAAACCAAGTAGAGGAAAGAATTTCTGACCTCAAATAAGAATTCTGAAATAACTCATTTAGACAAAAATTAAGAGAAAGGGATTAAAAAGAATGAAGAAAGTTTATGTGAAATATGGGATACCATTAAACTACTAAATAGTCTTAGTATAGGTATTCCTGAAGGAGAAGAAAAGGAAAAAAGGCATTGAGAACCTGCTAAATGAAATAATAGTAGAAAATTTCCCCAGTCTTGAAGAAGGAGACATGGACATTCAGATACAAGAAGTTCAAAGAATCCAATTGGAACACCAATTAAGTTAACATCAGACGTCTCAGCAGAAACCCCACAGGCCAGATGAGAGTGAGATGATATATTCCAGGTCTTAAAAGAAACAACTTCCAACCAAGATTATCATATCCAGCGAAGCTAACCTTTAAAATGAAGGAAAAATATTTTCCGATAAGCAAAAACAGGGAATTCACCACCACCAGACCAGACTTTGAAGAAAATCTGAAAGGTATCCTGCATGAGAAGGAAACATGAAAACACGTGCCACCACCACAGTCACTGACAAAGCATGTGGAGTCATCACTCATCAACAGAATGACAGGTCCTGGTTCTTACCTAGCAGTACTAACTTGAAGGAAGTGGCCTGAATTTACCAACCAAAAGGCTTATGTTGGCTGAACAGACACTAAACCATTACCCCACTGTATGCTGCCTACAAGAAACTCACTTCACAAAGATACACAGACTGAAAGCAAAGGGCTGGAAAAAGATATACTGGGGGAATGGAACCTCTAGCCAGACTTACAATGAAAAAAGAGAAAAATTCAAATAAATAAAATTAGAGATAATAAAGGAGCCATTACAACCAACACCACTGAAATACAAAGGATCATAAGAAACTACCATGGAAAAGTATATGCGAATAAACTGGAAAACCTCAAAGAAATGGCTAAATTCCTGGATTTATGTAACCTACCAAGGATTAAGTCAAGAAGATAAAGACAACCTAAACAGACAAATAACAAGCAAGAAATTGAAGCAGTAATCAAGTCTTCCATCAAAAAAAGTCTGAAACTTGATAGTTTTACTAAAGAATTCTATACAAAAATCAAAGAGGAAGTAATTCCAATACTCTTTAAACTTTTCCAAAATATGGAACAGGATTTAACTCTGCCAAACTCTTTTTAGGAGGTGAGCATTGCTTTGATACCAAAGTCAAACAAAGACATGACACGAAAACTACAGACTTATCTCTTTAATAACATAGATGCAGGCCGGCGCCGCGGCTCAATAGGCTAATCCTCCACCTAGCGGCACCGGCACACCGGGTTCTAGTCCCGGTCGGGGTGCCAGATTCTTTCCTGGTTGCCCCTCTTCCAGGCCAGCTCTCTGCTGTAGCCCAGGAGTGCAGTGGAGGATGGCCCAAGTGCTTGGGCCCTGCACCCCGTGGGAGACCAGGAGAAGCACCTGACTCCTGCCATCGGATCAGCACGGTGCGCCGGCCGCAGCACACCAGCCGTGGCGGCCATTGGAGGGTGAACCAACGGCGAAAGGAAGACCTTTCTCTCTGTCTCTCTCACTGTCCACTCTGCCTATAAAAAAATTAAAATAAAAAAATTAAAATAAAAAAATTTTTTAAAGAAACCTTCCACCTGCTGGTTCCTTCCCAAATGCTCCCAACAGCCAAGGCTGGGTAAGGCCAGGAGCCCTCTCTCTGGGTCTCCCACGTGGGCAGCAGAGGCCTAGGTACTTGGGCCAGCTTCTGCCGCCTTCCCAGCTGTATTAGCAGGGAGTTGGGTCAGGAGTGGAGCAGCTGGGACTCTGATATGGAATGCTGGCATTGCAAGCTGTGTCTTAACCTGCTACACCACAACACCCTCCCCAGGAATTATTTTTCTATGATTTTTAGCTGAGTAAGGGATATTAGGCATATTCCTGTCATGGCTATAATGAAATAAGTTAAGCACTTGCTGTTAAGAGAACCAATGCACTAAAGAGATACTTAGTTCAGATAAAATGAACATTGACACCATGTGTAATATATGCTAAATCCACCAAAGGTGACAGGAGAGACCACCCGTGGGGCAAGAAGGAAAAGATGCTGGTGGCTTTGAGTACTTACTATGTGTCACACACTGTGTTAGGTGCTATAGGTCTTTTCTCTCATTTAACTGTTTTACTTGAAAAAGAGAGAGACAAAGAGAGATCTAACTCCTCAAATGCCCACGATAGCTGGGGCTGCACCAGGCCAAAGCCAGGAGCAAGGAACTTGATCTGGGTCTCTCCCATGGCTGGCAGAGACCCAAGTACTTGAGCCTTCACCTGCCGCCTCCCAGGGAGTAAATTAGCAGGAAGCTGGAATCAGAAGTGGAGCCAGGTCTTGCATCCATGCACTCTCATGTGGGATGCAGGTGTCTTAACTGCTGCACAAAATGCCCCTTCTCATTAAACCTTTAAACAGCTTTAGGAGGGAAGGGATCATTATTTCCTCTTAGTAAATGAGGAAGCTGATGATTAGTGAGTTTTAGGTAACTTACCCTAATTCCTGTCTCCTTGGGGTATTATGAAGATGAAATGAGATGATATAAGTAATAATTCTGAATATATTAGGGTACTTTAAAAAATACGTGAGGACCCGTGTTGTAGCATGACAAGTTAAGCTGCCACTTGTGTTACTGGCATCCCATACAGGAGTGCCGGTTCACATTCCAGCTATTCTGGTTCTGATCCAGCTCCCTGCATAGGTACCTGGGAATGCAGCAGAAGATGGCCCGAGGACTTGGGCCCCTGCCACCCACATGGGAGACCAGGATGGAGTTTCTGGCTCCTGGCTTCAGCTTGGCTCAGCGTGGCTGTTGCAGGCATTTGTAAGATCTCTCTGTCTCTCTGTCTCTGTCTCTCTCTCTCTCTCTCTCTCTATGTGTGTATATATATATATATATATCCCCATCACTCTACCTTTTAAACAAGCACTCAAATAAGCAAATATTTTAAAATTATATGGGAAATGGGATTAAAAGATAAACTTGTTTTGGTACAAAGAAACTTCTGAAATTCATGCATAGTGTTTTCATAAAACACATTTTCCACAAACTTTTTGAAAACCCATTGTATGCATGGATTTCCATTTTTTGCATCAAAATTTAATCTCTCTGTTTCATTTTTGAAAATGAAATAATCTCGTATATTTTGGAGTACTCTCATACATTTCATGATCTCATCCTTTTCTTCACCTTGAAAAGGATACAACTATTACTGTTGGCTCCGTGAACATCTGTCGTCGGAAGAGACCTATTGGCATAGTCAGGATGGTAGCCTGGGTCCTTGTATTGGACTCTGCAGGCCATTGCTCTCGCCAGTGTGTTTTATATGTTTGTTTAGATCTGTCCTCATTCACGAGATGGGTGAAAGGGAAGCAATTCAAATATCAAGAAAATCTAAGATCAAGAAAATTATGGTTAAACCCAGATAAGTCCAATAACACAGACATGGAGATCCTAAGAGTCTGGGTTGCTGCTGCTATAGCTGAATCTTAGCTCATCGGAGACTGAGTTTTCCAAGCCCCCACACAGAGAGAGGCTGGTAAGTCATCCAAGTTTCTTTGTTCTAAAGGAAGGAAATGTGCCAATTCCTTAGGGGGGAGTAAACTGTATTCTTCAGTTTAGCCCTAAAATAAATGTCTCACATGGAGTTTCCTATTAGAAGCACTATATGGAGGATGGCTTGACAACAGAAAATAAAGTCACAGTTTCAACAGGGCTCTTTCTTTTATGTCTCGCGATGAAAGTTGGCAGGAAAATGAAATGCGGCTCAGTGATAACATCTATAGGGACAGCAGATGCATCTTCCCTAAGATCTGGTTTGATCAAAGAATGAGGAGCAGAAAATCTGAAGAAATGAATAGACCTTTCAAAACCCCTCCACAAAGAGTATTTTCTTATTGGAAAACACTAGAGCTGCCCACCATGGCTTGCCCCCACCTCCACCTCTCCCTCTTCTACAGAATCTACTCTGCTAAGACACCATGACCTCCTCTGCACTGGACACAGGTGGTCAGAAGGGCAGATGTCTCATCAGATAGCCGGAGACCTGTGACGCCTGGCTTGAAAGATGAGCAGAGTCAATCAGATCGCTTTGACTCTAAAACCCCAGCTGGAAGCAGAGACCGCTGCTGCACAGTTGTGAGGGCAAGGGTGGGCCATGTGTTGAATTTAACGACAAGGGAAGTAGATGTCATATGTAATCAGGGAAGCCAGCCAGAAAAGTGCGAAAACAGAGCACACAGGTGCCCAGATGGAGAAACACGAGGGAGAGACCACACAGCTCCTGAGAGAGAAGCTGGCCACGTGCTCACCCCCAAAGCTGCCCTGGATCTGAAGCACCTCCCATTTTCAGACCTGGCTATGATGGGAGTCGTTTTTGGGATTCTTAGGAGAACCCTGGATCTATGTGATAAACTCCCAATTTCTTGGATGAGGTTGAGTGAATACCCCAGGTTAAAAAAAAAAAAAGAAAAATCCTGACTATAACATTGGCTTTTAATAAGATCAGAACAGCAGGCAGTAAAGTATTCTAGTCCCTAGATTGTAGGCATTGCGTTGTTGAGTGAGATCAAAAACAGATGGCGTAACACACATAAACTTGGATGAATCTCAGAGGCATTAGGCTGATGGAAGAATCCAGTCTCAAAAGGTTGTACACTGCGTGGTTCCATTTGTTACATGTCATTCTTGAAAAGGCAAAATAATCATGATGAAGAACAGACCTGTGGTTCCTAGGGGCAGGGGTAGAGGAGAACACAGGAGCTTTGGGAGGTGATAGAACTGGCCCTAAATTGACTGCAGTGGTGTTTACGCACATCTATACCTCTGTTTAAAGTTACAGAACCTTGAAAAGATAAAAGGAAGGGAGGGAAGGTAAGCTCTCGAATTAGCAGAATCACCAAACAGAACCCGAGCCAGACCAGAAGAAAGTCCATCGTTAGGCCAATTGTCTTGACATAAGGCTATCCTCAGCGCTCCTAGCCTTATCTTTTTATCCCTCAACACCTCTTCCTGTTCTTCCAGTGGGCACTGTCACATCAAAATCAAGCCAAGGAAATGAGAGATGAAGGTGGAATTTCAGGGGTCACCAATGAGGTGAGGGAGGGTTTGGTGGCTGGGAGCAGAGGGCCTTGCCCCTCCTCCAGAGTCACACGGGAGCACAGATGGTCTTGCACTCTTCCTTCATATGGGACAGGGATGGCCTAGGAGCAGACCACAACTCCTCCGGGATACAGAAAGAAAAGTCCCCAAGCGCAGGGCAAACTTCATTGTAAAAGCACCTGGTGCTCTAATCAGAACAGTTATACCCAAGATGGGGGGTTGGAGTTAGCCTTGCTCTGGTTAATGCTTTTTTTTTTTTTTTTTTTTTTTTTTTTTGACAGGCAGTGTGGACATTTCACCCTCCAATGGCTGCCATGGCTGGTGCGCTGCGGCCGGCGCACTGCGCTGATCCGATGGCAGGAGCCAGGTACTTATCCTGGTCTCCCATGGGGTGCAGGGTGCAGGGCCCAAGCACTTGGGCCATCCTCCACTGCCTTCCTGGGCCACAGCAGAGAGCTGGCCTGGAAGAGGGGCAACCGGGACAGAATCCGGTGCCCCGACCGGGACTAGAACCCGGTGTGCCGGCACCGCTAGGCGGAGGATTAGCCTAGTGAGCCGCGGCGCCAGCCTCTGGCTAATGCTATGTAGGGCCAGAAGAGAACCCCCAGGACAACTTCCCAGTCCCGGGCAACTGAAGCCTGTTTGTCACTCTGTTCTCCACACTTTCCTTTCCTTCCGAAACCTTATTAGGAAGTGTGACCGGGGCAGCAGAGAGAACAGATACTCCTTATTCTAGCCAAATGTCATCGTAACACTGCCAGAAGCTTATTCCAATTTGTTATTTCTAGCAATGGTGTCCTATCATCTCACACACCTGCTGTTTGGCACGTGGTTTGGCAAATAGCACACAGTAAGCAATTATTAGGTGAGTGGGAGAGAGGCAAACAGAATAAGAGAGAGGGGAAAGGGAGAGTGTGGGAGGGGAGGGGAGAGAGAAGGCGGGAGGGAAGACCACGCAGAACACAAGGCTCACTTCCTCAGGGAGTACGCTACATGGGCTGCACAAACAGGATGGTCACCCACTCCGCAGACAGTCATCACGCACTGCCGGGGGAGCTTCCTTCTACCTGCACGTATGTACCCTCCACCCTCGTCCACGCTGCTCTGGGCCGTGTGACATCCAGTCATGCAGGTGCGACCTGCATCAAGGGGGCACCCTCACCCCGTTACCCAGCTAGATTCAGTCACTAGAGAGGGACAGCAGGAAGTCAAAGGAGGGAGCAGAGTAAGTTCAGAGAATTTACTCCCCGCGCCCTCTCTTAAGAGGTTGCCACGGGCAGGCTGCAGCCCCTGAGTGAAGTGGTCCTGTCCACACAGCTGCGGTTGCCATCTTGTAACCATGAGGAAACAAGCAAGCGTGAAGACAACAAGCTAATATCCTGAGGTTGGTGGAGCAGAAATTTATACAGAAACAGGGTCCCTGAACAACTAAAACAGTATAGCAACAGCGCCTATCTCTAACTCTCTCATCATAAGAGAAAAATAAAACCTTACTTATTTATGAAAACAAAAAAGGACTGTGATATTTCTTAAGTCAAAAGAGTGAAGAAATTGGCAAATTTTCGGGAAAGAATAGATAGATTCTAAGTGATATGGGTTAGGCAGGCAGCGAGGTAGTTCTGGTGAGCTAGAGGTACCTGCAAACCACCCCGCCCCACTTCACCTTGTAAATAATTTTATCCTCTTAATTGTCCATCAAAATATCTCCTTTCCTGGGATGAAGCATCTGCTTCATCCGGGACCTAAGACGACGACGCAATGAAAATATGGAAACTGAACTCCACGTGGAACATGTGGAGATGCCATGTAATTCCCAGGTGGCGTCACACTTGGAGAGGCACCGCCCCAAGCTCATAACGGAGACCAACAGCTAGGAGGGGGTCTCTCTTTCCCACCACAGACCATGGCCGGAGGGACCGGCAGGCTCCCTCTGTCTCTCCTCCCCACCCCTTCTCCTTACAGGAAAATCTGGCCCTTGCTCACTCATGACGCGTATGTCTCTGTGTGGGACAACCCATGCTCGCGTCTGTGTGTGTGTGTGTGTGATGTGTGTTTTCTCATCGTTTGACTAAAATTTAACTTGTACCTGTCAGCACATAGAAATCTTGTCTTTGGGGGCTGGAGCTGTGGCACAGTGAGTTAAAGCCCTGGCTTGCAGTTCTGGCATCCCATACAGGCACCAGTTCAAGTCCCAGCTGCTCCACTTCTGATCCAGCTCCCTGATAATACACCTGGGAGGGCAGCAGAGGATGGCTCAAGTCCTCGGGCCCCTGCACACATGTGGGAGACCTGGAGGAAGCTCTTGGTTCTTAGCTTCGGATAGGCTCAGCTCCAGCCATTGCAACCATCTGGGGAGTGAACCAGCCGATGGAAGACCTCTCTCTCTCTCTCTCTCTCTCTCTCTCTCTCTCTGTCTCTACCTCTCTTTGTAACTCTTTCAAATAAATCTTAAAAAAAAAAAAAAAGAAAAGAAAAAGAAATCTTGTCTTTGCACATGACAAGGATGTGAGATAAAAAGCTAAACCCTCTTATTAAAAAAGACCACGGCATGCTAGTAGGAGAATTTGTAGAAAGTAATTAGTTGAATAGCTAGAGGGAAGGTTGCACTTGCTTTTGTCTCTGCACCTTCAACTTGGAAGACTCAAACAAGTCACCCCTCACTCTTCCTGGGACCAGTAACAGATTCAACAACAAGAGCTCTGTGAGCAGTATCTCTGGGCTTTCTGCACTGCACAGTGGGACTCGCCACTGCTGAGGTGTGAGGCAGATCCCAGCTTAGTTTTCAGAAACTGGCTTTGGAAATTGTCCTATAGCTCCCTCACTGCACATACTAGCCTGTTATGCACCTGCCACCTAATGCAATAATACTTCAGAAAGTTCATAGAAAAATAGAACTAAAAGATACATTTATTTTAGCACAAAAGTGTCGGAATCCATGCAACAAGGGAGTCTTCAAACACACATAATGGAAAAACTGTGCATGGATTTTAAAAATTTTCGCACCAAAATAAACAACTTCTTTGAGTTATGGTTTTCCATGAGCCCTGGAAACACTCTTTTTTTTTTTTTTTTTTTTTTTTTTTTTTTGACAGGCAGAGTGGACAGTGAGAGAGAGAGAGACAGAGAGAAAGGTCTTCATTTGCCGCTGGTTCACCCTGCAATGGCCGCCGCGGCTGGCGGCTGTGGCTGGCGCACCGCACTGATCCAATGGCAGGAGCCAGGTACTTATCCTGGTCTCCCATGGGGTGTAGGGTGCAGGGCCCAAGCACTTGGGCCATCCTCCACTGCACTCCCTGGCCACAGCAGAGAGCTGGCCTGGAAGAGGGACAACCGGGACAGAATCTGGGGCCCTGACCGGGACTAGAACCCGGTGTGTCAGCGCTGCAAGGCAGAGGATTAGCCTAGTGAGCCACGGCGCCGGCCATGGAAACACTCTTGTACAAGGCAAGCTCACAGAGGAGCTGATCTACGCCTTGGCGCTCCAGAGATTAGCATGGAGCCTGGCAAATAGGTGCTGCTTGTTTTCGTAGGACCCTGGCAGCAAGCAGATGGTGCACATAAATACAGACCATTGGATGGTTACTGAAATGACTCTTTGCAAAGGTGGGGGCAGGGTGAAGAGAACCCAAGGGTGTGGAGGAGCACCCTGAGTTAGCAACAGCAGGGAGCCCTTGGTGCCCCAGTTGAAAGGGTGAATGAGGAGAAGGGTTGCTGTGACTCGGGAAAACAGGAGAAGGAGAGAAAGAGGAGGTGAATTTTCTCCTGCTTGGATCTTTTTCAGATACTCCAAGAGAGACTCACTCTTACATTTTATTGGCCAGAAGTAGGTCACATGATCACCACTAGCTACAAGCATTGCTGGGAAATTCAGTATCTGTTTTTCACTTCTGGGTCAGTTTGCCCTCTTTCCTGCTATTGTTGGGTTCACGTATACTTTTTTAAAGATTTATTTATTTATTTGAAAGGCAGAGTTACAGAGAGGCAGAGAGAGAGAGAGAGATCTTCCATCTGCTGGTTCACTCCCCAAATGACTGCAACAGCTGGAGCTGCTCCGATCTGAAGCCAGGAGCCAGGAGCTTCTTCCAGGTCTCCCACATGGGTGCAGGGGCACCATCACTTGGGCCATCTTCTACTGCTTTCCCAGGCCATAGCAGAGAGCTGGATCGGAAGTGGAGCAGCTGGGACTTGAATCGGTGCCCATATGGGATGCTGGCACTGTAGGCTACAGCTTTACCCGCTACACCACAGCGCTGCCCAACCCCCCTCCTCACTTATTTTTTTTTTTTTTAAGCCAGAATAATCTCATTTACCTGTCCAGAAAATCTCTCTTTCAGTTCACTAGAGATATTTTTCATACTGTTTTCACGGAACTCAGGACTCAGGAAAAACTTAAAGCGGGAGCTTTCAATTGCCATTCAGTTTTCCTCTTGATTGGGAGTTATCAGTATGTCCTGCCTGACAGCAAAAGCCTTAGTTATAATAACTCTATGTGAAATCAAAGGAAACCTGTGTTAGTATTTAAATAGTAGCTGCGCATACCTAAACTAGAACTTGAACAGGATCCTCCCATACACAGCAAGACTGTGGAAGGTGCAGAGTGACCGCAGGCAAAGGGGAGTGAGAAGACCATGTGCATCAGGACTGGTCTCTCTCCAGCTCTCGGCCCTCTTATAGAGTTATTGTCTTCCCAATACCAAAAGGCATAGCAGGCCATGTAGCCTAACAGAAGATCTGGAGCCACACCCTGGTGCTATGATCTTAGCCAAGTTCCTAATCTGTAAAGGGAGATAATAATAGCACCTACCTCATGGACTTGTGAAAATGCAATGATATATACATAGAAAGTGCTTTAAATAGTGTTTGGTTTACAATAAGCATTCAATGAATATTGTGAATCGTAACAACAGCTGTTATTATTGTAGTGATTTTTGCTGTGGTCATTCTTGTTATTGGAACCTGGAGTAGATAGAGAGAGCTCCCATCCGTTGGCTCATTCCTCAAACACCCACAATGGTCAGAACAGAGCCAGGCTGAAGGCAAAAGCAGGACACTCAAGCCAGGTTTCCCACGTGAGTGGCAGGAACACAATTGCTTGAGCCATCAGCCACTGACTCTCAGGGTCTGTGTTAGCAGGAAGCTGGAGCTGGACCCAGGGCCAGGACTTGAACCCAGGTGCTCTAATATGGATGTGGGTGTCTTACCCGCCAAGCCAAATGCCCACCCCACTCGTGTTTCCTTTGAACCACTCATGTGTGGTAAGTCAATCAAATCATACTAGCAGACTATGAACTACAGAACAGGGACAAGTCTACCATAAATGAGGGATCGCAGGATGCACAATATATCCCAGAAAGTGAACTGGGCACTCACCCTAGCTGCAGGGCTCATCTTTTTTTTTTTTTTTTAAGATTTATTTTATTTATTTGAAAGAGAGAGTTACAGAGAGAGGGAGAGACAGAAAGAGGTCTTCCATCACTGGTTCACTCCCCAGACGGCCGCAACAGCCGGAACTGCCCCAATCCGAAGCCAGGAGCCAGGAGCTTCCTTCCAGGTCTCCCACGCGGGTGCAGGGGCCCAAAGACTTGGGCCATCTTCTACTGCTTTCCCAGGCCATAGCAGAGAGCTGGGTCAGAAGTGGAGCAGCTGGGACTCGAACCGGCGCCCATATGAGATGCTGGTGCTTCAGGCCAGGGCTTTAACCCGCTCAGCCACAGCGCCAGCCCAGCAGGACTCATCTTGATTCCTTTTAACACAAATGTGACTTTGATTTTTTGCTCCACTCATTGCACTCCCAGGAAAATTCCCCTCCCTCAGTCCCTGATTATTCACAACAGCTACTCTATATGAGCCTCTGTCCTGAAATGCACCAAGAACTTTGTATCCTCGTTACCAGCACCTGCCTGGTGTGCCAGGCTTAGGTATCTATTGTTCAGAAGCCCAAGTATAACATTGCTCCAAATATCTCATTCCTTCCTCTCTCCACAAATGGCTGCTGGCTTCCAGATGTCTGCCCCTGGCTAACCCCAAGCCTGCTTGCTTCTCTCTCAGCATAATCACTGATGTATTGAGCCCTGAGATGAGCCAGCCCCATGTTTCCCCTGGCCGTCTCCAGAACCCAAACAGATTCTGCTCACATATCCCTGTCTGCCACCTAACCACAGCTGATCCATCCCTGATTATTGATTACTTGATGCAAATTAACAAAGTGAATCTTTACCATCATATTTTAACATCCCAAATTGAGTTACAGTTGCTAATTAAAGACTTATTTATCCCCTTTTCTAACCACAGATGAAGTGTAATGTATTGAACCCTACACACCGGAGTGGACTATCCATCTTAAAGTGTGCCAGATGATTTTCTCAAGGTGTATTCCCTGCACAGGGCAGGTTACCACACCGGAGAAGAGCCAGGCCAATAAGTAGAAGGAAGAAGAGGTGAACACCAAGGACATTTAGAAGCACAAGGACTGGCTATAAATTTAGGCAGCTCTGGGTTGAATCCCATCCTCACTTCTTACTAGCCCATTGGAATGGCAAATTAAAAACATGCCCCCTCTTCCTCGGCTCTGTGTACCTGCCCCAGAAGTTTCAAAATCAGGATCCCAAAGAGATTTCTACAGACCCATGTTCATTACAGCATTATTCATAATAGCTAAGATAAGGAAACAACCTAAATATCCATCAATGGATGAGTGAATAAAGGAAAAAATAGAATATACTAACAAGAGGGTATTATTCAGAATTTAAGAAGGAAATCCTGGGGCCAGCACTGTGGTGTAGTGGGTAAAGCTGCTGTCTGCAGTGCCACTATCCCCTGTGGGTGCTGGTTCGAGTCCCCGCTGCACCTCTTGCCATCCACCTCTCTGCTGTGGCCTGGGAAAGCAGTAGAAGATGGCCCAAGTCCTTGGGCCCCTGCACCTGCGTGGGAGACCCAGAAGAAACACCTAACTCCTGGCTTCGGATCAGCTCAGCTCTGGCCATTGTGGCCATCTGGGGAGTGAACCAGCAGCTGGAAGATCTCTCTCTCCCTCTCTCTCTCCTCTCCTCTCTCTGCCTCTGCCTCTCTGTAACTCTGCCTTTCAAATAAATAAATAAATCTTAAAAAAAAAAAAAAAAGAGAGTGAACAGAAGGTGACAATTTCTCAAGTCCTGGGCACGGACGCTGACAGAGTCTCACACCTATCTCCTCTTGATCGTGCAGTCACAGAATTCAGAGTGCATCCAGCTCTCGATGGGAAGCATGTCAGAACGTTCAGGCTGATATTTATCCACATAAGAAAACTGTATATATTTGATGTATGTAATTTTGTGAGTTTGGACATATGCTTGTACCCATAAGGCCACATCACATTCAGTGTAATAAACATATACCTCACCTCCAGAAGTTTTCTTGTGTTTTTTTTGTTTGTCCCTCCACCCCTGGTAAGAATATTTATATGAGATTTACCCTTAAAGCAAAAATTGTTAATAACACAACATAGCATTTTTAACTACACAGGCAGTAGGTTTGCAAAAGATCTTTAGCATTTATGCATCTTCCATGTGTAAAATGCTATACCCATTGAACAACATCTCTATTTCCCAAGCCCCTGATTCTTTGACAGCTGCCATTCTGTTCTGTGCTTTTTTTTTTTTTTTTTTTTTTTTTTTTTACAGGCAGAGTGGACAGTGAGAGAGAGAGAGACAGAGAGAAAGGTCTTCCTTTGCCGTTGGTTCACTGCAGGGTCTTAGCCCACCTGAACAAGGATGGACTGGGTCCGAAGAAAGGTAAGTGCGCCGCTCACCCGTTCCCCAGCCCCCCGATCCCGGAGACAGTCAGATGCAGTAGAGAGTCAAGTCAAGTAAGCAAGAACTCAGTTTATTGTGCGCATAGCAAAGCCTTTTAAAGCACAAGACCACAGGATTACTGGGGCAGGGCATAAGGACCAACCAATTACTTAAAAGATCATTTTACAGGGCAACTTTTTACAGGACCAGCCATATGTCTGTACATTTGTCATCAGTTGTCGTCACCTCCACTGATGCTGTGTGGCCAATCAGCTTTGGTGGTAAACGACTTTGGGTACCGCCCACCTTACTTCCTTTGGACGCCATCTTTGAATTGCCTCCTGTAACTAATTTCCCCACAGTTCACCCCACAATGGCTGCTGAGGCCAGTGCACCGCGCTGATCTGAAGCCAGGAGCCAGGTGCTTCCTCCTGGTCTCCCCTGCAGGTGCGGGGCCCAAGCACTTGGGCCATCCTCCACTGCACTCCTGGGCTACAGCAGAGAGCTGGACTGGAAGAGGAGCAACTGGGACAGAATCTGGCACCCCAACTGGGACTAGAACCCAGGGTGCCGGCGCTGCAGGCAGAGGATTAGCCTAGTGAGCTGCAGCACTGGCCTGTTCTGTGCTTTTTATGCATCTAAATAGATATCTCATGTAAGTGGAGTCGTGCTTTTGTTTTTCAGTGTCTGGCCTGTTTCACTTGGCGTGGTGTCTTTCAGGTTCATCATCTTGCAGAATTTCCTTCTTTTTTAAAAATATTTATTTATTTGAAAATCAGAGCAAAGGAAAGGCAGAGAGAGGTCTTCCATCTGTTGGTTCACTTTCCAATTGGCCGCAATGGCTGGAGCTGAGCTGATCTGAAGCCAGGAGCCAGGAGCTTCTTCTGGGTCTCCCACACGGGTGCAGGGGCCCAAGGACCTGGGCCATCTTCTACTGTTTTCCCAGGCCATAGCAGAGAGCTGGATCGGAAGTGGAGCATCCAGGACTTGAACCAGTGCCCATATGGGATGCCAACACTATAGACTGTGGCCCTACCCACTACACTGCAGCATTAGCCCCTCATTGTCTGTTAATATGCTTGATCTTAGATCCTAGCCACCATGTTGTAAGGAAGCCCAAGCTACCCCATGTGGAGGGTGAGCCACATGTGAATGAGCCATTCTGGAAGCAAACCATCAGTCCCTGTGGAATTGCTCCAAAAGAGCTGAGATGAGCTGGCCTAATCAAGCCCTGCCCAAATTGCAGGTAGGTGGGCAACGTACATGAGTAGGAAGTAGAAACCCACTGTTTTATGCAGCAATGGATGACGGGAACACTGGTGACCTAGTCTCTTAACCTTCTGTGAATGTCACATCCTCCTGTATAAAATCAGTAAAAATACTGCTCAACTCATAGGCTTTATAACAAAGCTTAAGATAAAGATATGAGCAACTCGTGAGTTTATCATGAGTTTAGATGAGATTGCAGACTTGAAGTACTAGTTTCTATCTGGCACTTAGAGGCCAGCTCTGAGACAGGGATTCATGTACACATGATTTGTTAAGGAAGTGCTCCCCAGGAACCCACTAAGGGCACAGGGTAAACAGGCAGAGAAAGAGAAGAAGTCACATAAAGGAACAATTTCAGGCCAACTTCATAGAAAGCGGCATTGGCTTGACCCTGCAGAATTCTAGACTGTTGTAAGTGTGTCAGGGGAACTGGGCTTTCCAGCTCCTGACCCCATGGGTCATTGGTGAAGGACCACCTTGAAGGAACGTAAAAACACAGGCCCTTGTGTGGCAAAGCAGGCGCCATGAGGCTGATGGACGGAGCCCCGCCAAAGAGCTGCAGGTGCCAGCTGCCGGGAGGAAAATACAGCAAAGGCCATGCTGCTGCACCCCTACCCCCTACACATACACACACTACACCATGAGAACACTGTTGAAGGAATGTCGGTGGAGCACCAATATTGTCCATCACTTAGAGGCACTCAGAATGCGCTACTTCTCGTGAGGCTGGATGCTGCCCCTGCTCCTCATGAAAAAGTCAAATGGAATGAATTAGGAGACATTCTCCATGAGAAAATTTATGCCGGAAAGACAGGAAGCAGTAAATAAAGCAACATATTAATGCAATATTACTAAATCCCATCATTTAGGTTCCCGCCTGGCAGATTTAATAAATGCGATCTATCTGTTCTTGGTGGATGCGCTAACGTAAGTACCATCTAAATCAGGCCTGCAGAGAATCAAGTGACCTGACGGGTATCCATCTTTCAGCTCGAGAGCAGCAGTGCATGGAGGATTTGGAAGATTTGTGCCAGGAATCAGGGAAGGCAATGTTTGTCTTGAATTAACTAATTTTTATAATCAATGTACTGTGAGTGATATGCTCCTGCCAAAGTAGATTTGTGACCTGCCTGAAGTACCAATTATGTTCCAATTTATACAGTAAATCCATTTTGTAATATGAGGTGTTGCAGCAATTTTAACACATCAGTAAAGATGGAAATCAATTTATTTTCCTTATCGTTTGGCAATAAGCTTTGTAAATAAAACAAGGAAACACTGGTTTTCCAGGGCCAGGCCAGATTTTGCTTCAAGCATTTCTACTTCCCAGCTGCTGGCTGAGGGCAGAGTTTGCTCCCCTGGAGGCGCCACTCGGACACAAGCCCAGGCCTCCTCCCTCTGGGCCACAAACCCTCTTGAACCGCTGGGAAGCATTTTTTCCAACGCAGACTGTTGATTGGGTGACGGGTGGAACTGAGCATTAAAAGCATGTCAGGTGTTGTCACACACATGGTCTCACCTGGCAAAGTAGCTTGTCCTGATGTCAGCATTCCTGCTTTACAAAGAAGGGAACTGAGGCTGAGAGACCACGAGGGACTTACAGAGGATACAGCTGAGACTCAAACCCTGAGTATTCTGTCTCCACATCCTGACTTTGGTCTTTGAAATCATGAAACGATGTAATGATTCAATCTCTTTGCAAATCTGGCCCTGTCACAGGAATCAAGACAAGCAGGAGGCTGCCAAGTAGAGAAAAGGGAAGGGGAGGGGAGGAGAGGGGAGGGGAGGGGAGGGGAGTGGGGAGAAATCTCAGGCAGAAAGCACAGCATGTGCACACGCAGGGAGGCTTAAAATTTAAAAAGTTAGCGTAGCAATTAAGACATCACACATTCCGTACTGGAGTACCAGTGCTCAAAACTCGTCTCTGCTCCCAACCAGCTTCCTGCTAACGTGCACTCTAGGAGGCAGAGATGATAGCTCAGGAAATGCAATCCCCACCCTCCACGGGGGAGATCTAGATTGAGTTTCTGGCTCCCAGCTTCAGCCTGGCCCCAAGTCCTGCCTGTCGTGGGCATTTGAGGGTGTGAAACAGTGGATGAGAGAGATCTCTGTCTATCTCTATCTCTGTTTCTCTCTCAATCTTGCCTTTTCCCTCTCTGTATTTCAAATAAACAAAATAATTTTAAGTGCATGGTGAGGGTTCTAGAAAAAGTGGCACTCTCATACTTCAAAAAAAGGAATAAAAATTTATAAATATGCACACACACACACACACATACACATACACACGCATATACACACACACAGCTCCAAATAGCACATCTGAAATTGTTCTTGAAACCACCGTGGAGCCGAAGCAACAGAAGAACTTCATAAGGAAAGACTGGTGCCTGGCGGGAGAGCCAGGTCACGCGGCCTTCCTTATCTGGGCAGTTGCCATCACACATGAGAAGAACTCAGTCAAAATTGTTAATGAGTAGGTTAAGGCCAAGTGTAGGCAACTGAGGGTATTTCAAACCCCCGGGGGAGAGCAGGCATCCAGGAAATCCACAAACGATTGCAGCTTATTCCTCATAGACCTCCCTGGGCGCCTGGGGGTCAGGAGGAAAACCTGCTACAGCCGAGGAGGAAAATGCAGCGTCCTCTATTCCTGGGGATACAAGCAGTACACCTTGGAAAGAGGACAAAAGCGCCAGGTACCCCACAGCCCCGAGACCCAGGACGCAGTGCACACCCGAGACTGTCTCCTTAGAAGGAGGTGACAGAGATGTCTCACCACGTCCAGACCACTCCCCACAATAGGGGCTGACAAGCAACAAGTAACAGTTACGTAACAAGTAACAATAGGACACTGCTGGAGAGTTCCAAGAGCATCCATGAAGACTGTCTCTGAGGCAAGTTCCAAGTTCAAAACCTGAGGATTGGGGCCGCCCCGTGGCTCACTTGGTTAATCCTCTGCCTGTAGCACCGGCATCCCATATGGATGCTGGTACTAGTCCCGGCTGCTCCACTTTCAATCCAGCTCTCTGCTATGGCCTGGGAAAGCAGTGGAGGATGGCCAAGGTCCTTGGGCCCCTGCATCCACATGGGAGACCGGGAGGAGGCACCTGGCCCCTGGTTCAGCTCCAGCTGTTGCGGCCATTTGGGGAGTGAACCAGCATAGGGAGGAACTTTCTCTCTGTCTCTCCCTCTGTAACTCTACCTCTCAAATAAATAAAATCTTAAAAAAAAAAAAAAAAAAGAAACCTGAGGATTGAGAAAACATCAAGAAAAGCCCTCTGACTCACCTGTGCCCCTCTAAATACAAGGCAATGCTAGAGGAACTTCAAGCCTTCAGTGCACTGAGTGAGGCTAACCATGACAACAAACCCTAAACTAAGTTCTCTCAAACCTAGCAGAAAGAAAGCTATGCCCACTTCCAGACCACAAAAGCTATTGACTGTTTCTACTATATTATACAAGATGACAAGCTTTTAAAAAAAATTATAAGACGTGAAAAAAAGAAATTAATATTGTCAAGAGACAAAGCAAAGAAACTAAACATATTAAAACTGCTGAAAACATGAGACAAATTTCAAAATCTTTATGAGAACAAGGGAAAAGATACATTTTATATGAAGAAGCAAAAATAAGAATTTTAAGAGACTTCTTGTTAGAAATCAAGCAAGCCAGAGACAGTGGAGGAACGTATGTAAAGTGTTAACAGAGGGACCAGCAATGAGGGCAGTGGTTAACCTGCTGCCTGTGGTGCTGGCATCCGATAATACAGGTGCTGGTTTAAGTCCCGGCTGCTCCACTTCAGATCCAGCTCCCTGCTAATGTGCCTCTTAGAAAAGCAGTGGAAGATAGCCCAAGTCCTTGGGCCCCTGCACCCACATGGAAGACCTGGATGAAACTCCTGGCTCCTGGCCCAGCCCCAGCCATTGCGGCCATTTGGGGAGTGAACCAGCAGATGGAAGATCTCTATCTCATCCTCTCTCTCTGTAACTCTGTCTTTCAAATAAAATAAATAAATCTTGTTTAAAGCATTAAAAGGAAAAAAGTTAACAATTCTATAATTGGCAGGGCCTGTGCTGTGGAGCAGTAGGTTAATCCTCTGCCTGTGGTACTAACATCCCATGTGGGTGCCGGTTCTAGTCCCAGATGCTCCTCTTCCAATCCAACTCTCTGCTAAGACTGGTGAAAGCAATAGAAGATGGTCCAAGCCCTTGGGTCCCAGCATCTGCATGGGAGACCTGGAAGAAGCTCCTGGCTCCTGGCTTCAGATCAGCACAGCTCTGGCCATTACAGCCATCTGGGGAGTGAACCAGCGGACGGAAGACCTTTCTCTCTGTCTCTCCCTCTCATTGTCTATAACTCTACCTCTCAAATAAATAAATAAAAATATTTTAAAAAAAGAATTCTATAATTGGCAAAGATATCTTTCTCAACTAAATGAGGCTTTCTTGTACAAACACTGAAAGAATGCAGTGCCAGCAGATCAGAATACAAAAAATTTTAAAGGAGAGGAAGGAATTTGATGAAATTGTTAGGAGTCTGTTTGGGACACCCACATCCCACACCAGAGTGCCTGGCTTGTGTCTCAGTCTGCTTCCTATTTCAGCTTCCTACTTCTGAGCAGCCTGGAGGCAACAGGTGGTGGCTCAAGTAGATGGATCCCTGCCACCCAAATGGGAGAGCCAGGCAGAGCTCCAGGATCCTACATTCAACCCTGCCCAGCTCTTGCTGCTTTGGGCATTTGGAGAATTAACCAGGACATATCTATCTGTCTGTCTTTTCTTCTTTCTGCCTTTCAAATAAAATGAAATAAATAAACAAAAAATTTTAAAGAGAAATATTAAAGGAAACTATTGAGGTAAAATCAATATGGCAGAAACTGGGATCCATACAAATAAATGACAAGCATTTAAAATAGAATCAATGAAGATTAAAAAGAAAAATCTATTTTATGTTGCATTTCATCTCATTTGGCAGAAAATCTCTGAACTTTATTTTGACTTGAGATTAGAAACAGAGAACAGCAGTGGAAGGTAGATGGATGTCTGAGATCTAAGCCCAGGGACCTCTACTCACCAAGCCTTGTCTCTCGCTTCCTCCATCAGATCACGTAGTCAAACAATACTGTGTGATGATTCGGTCCTCAGGCTCCAATACTCACTCCTTGCTCCACTGCTCACTTGCTACGTGGGTATGGACATATATATAAACTTTATTTGCTCATCTGTCTAATAGAGATAGCAACATACTTATCTCCAGTGGTTGTGGTGAGAGTTGCTGGAGATAATATATAAAAGTACTTAGCATAGGTTGTATAGACTGTAGTAAGCCCTCAATAAAGATAATTATCATCAGATCACCCATTATTATTATTCCTTAAAAAGAAATCCTCCAGCAAGGCTCTCCACAAAGCTAAAACACTTTTGTTGCTTAAAAGACTACTTATTTAAGTTTGGGATATATCCATGGGCAGAAAATATATGAGCTGCAGAAGTCAGATCCGCGGTGGTTTCCTGTTAGGTGAATACCATGGAGCCAAATTTTCTCCTTTCTTACAGGGCTGATCTTGTCCCATCCCAAATTCCCTAAACTGCTTTCCCTCCCTGATCTTTGTTGCTTGGAACTCCTTTAACCAGAACAAAACACTCTCATTAAACAACAGAAATATGGCTGAAAATACACACAGTGCTCAGAAGGCGGATACATTGTATCGAAGTCCTATCAAGGTACAGAAGCAGGTTTTACACATGGAGGGGGGCAAGGTGTGGTTTATCTGAAGAGTGGGAAATTAGGAGGTCCTCACTAGAAGAGGAGACAGACAAAAATGAGGAAAAAATGAGAAGGAGCCCAGAGGGCACACAGACCACAGGTCCTCAGACACTGAGCCCCAGATCAATTCACTAGAATTATCTAGAGTTTGTTAAAATTACAAATCCCTAGGTTTGAGCCCAGACCTACTAACTGAACCAAGTGGCATAAGATGATAGGATTTTAACAAGTGGAAGGAGCCAGTGTGGGAATTACCCATTGCTACCGACTTCTGACTTCACAGAGGAGGAAACAGAGCACAACATAAAGAAGGGAATTTGCTCAGTGGCATTCACAGCTGCCTTAAACAAGCGTGGCTCGGCTGCTCTGTGAGACTGCCAGCAGGCAATGCAACGCCGGCCACTTTCCCACCTACCCGCTTATGGTCCGCCCAAGATTTAACACACGTGGACAGTGTACCTCCTGTGAGCCCAGTCTCTGTGCTAACCACCTCTCTCCAGCCCCTACCTCTTTGTAAGTTCAACTGCTTGATCATACCCCCAACTTTTCTCCAAACAGTAAAAGCGATCCAGGGTGGAAATGTCACATTTGGTCAATGGCTGGCAATCATCGTTGGAGCAGCATACGCTAATAAGAGGAAGTAGCCAGGCACCATAAAAATGATGCTAAAGGGAACAAAGTGACCTCCAGCCAATAAGAAAACACAGCCCAATCAATGGGGTGAAAATGGTCTGCTCAGGAAAATCAATAGGGTGCAAATCAGCTGCATTCAAGCCCCCCCCCCCCCCCCCCGCAGCCTTGCACCTTGCTCTGACCCCAGGTTGAAATGCATCATTCCTGCTTCCCAAAGAGGGCTATTCATCACCTTAATCTCCTCCTCCCAGCGGCTGCCTAATTACTCAGATGTACCTTCAGACTCCAAACCGCCCTGAATCTTGTCAGCACATGAAAATGTCCTTTCTTCCCCAGGCCCCCCCAGCCCGCCCCTGTCTGCCCAGGACCTCATTATCTCACTTCTAGACTATTTCCAGAAACCGCTCCTTCTGCCTCCGTGTGACCCTTGCGCATCTGAGCCTGCAGAGCCAGGATATCTGCTCCTTGTCTCCCATCACTCCCATTACTGTCTGATTTGAACCCTCTGCTAACCTCATTAGCCCTCCCTGAAATTCAAGCATTTTGTTAAGCTTGTTCCTTAGAATGTCTGCTCTCACCTCTCCCCACGTATGCAGATCATTCATCCGCTTCGGGTTGAGCTTTAGAGCCCTCTTCTCTACCAGGCTTTCATGGAACACCAGTAGCTTCCAAATTTCTCCTCTAAAAAACGTACATCTCAAATAATTTAGTTCTTTTTAAAAAATGTATTTATTTGGGGGCGGTGCTGTGGCATAGTAGGCTAAGCCTCCACTGTGGCGCTGGCATCCCATATGGGCGTTGGTTCGAGTCCCGGTTGCTCCTCTTCTAATCCAGCTCTCTTCCATGGCCTGAGAAAGCAGGTGGCCCAAGTGTGTGGGCCCCTTCACCCACATAGGAGACATGAAGGAAGCTCCTGGCTCCTGGCTTCGAATCAGCGCAGCTCCAGCCAATGCAAACACTTGGGGCACAAGCCAGGGGATGAAAGACTTTTCTCTCTGTCTCTTCATCTCTGTGTCTGTAACTCTGCCTCTCAAATAAATAAATAAAATCATTTTTTTTAAATTGTTTATTCAAGATACAGAGTTACAGAGAGTGCTCCCATTTATTGGTTCATTCCCCAGTGCCTTCAGTGGCTGGGGCTGGCCCAGGGCTCAGAACTCAATGCAAGTACCCATGTGTGAGGCAAGAACCTGAGCTATCACCTGCTGCCTCCAGGTCCTGCACTGGCAGCAGCTGGAAGCTGGAGATGGGTATCAACCCACGTTCTCTGATGCAGGACTCAGTGACTCTGTTTTTTTTTTTTTGTTTTTTTTTTTTTTTAAAGATTTGTATTTATTTGAAAGGCAGAGTTACAGAGAGAGGAAGAAATGGGGCAGGAGGGCTCTTCTAGCTACTGGTTCACACCCCAAATGGCCACAATGGACCAGGCTAAAACCACAAGCCAGCCGGTGCCATAGCTCAATAGGTTAATCCTCCACCTGCGGCGCCGGCACACTGGGTTCTAGTCCCAGTCGGGGCCCCAGATTCTGTCCCGGTTACCCCTCTTCCAGTCCAGCTCTCTGCTGTGGCAGGGAGTGCAGTGGAGGATGGCCCAAGTGCTTGGGCCCTGCACCCCATGGGAGACCAGGAGAAGCACCTGGCTCCTGGCTTCGGATCAGCAAAAGGAAGACCTTTCTCTCTGTCTCTCTCTCTCTCTCACTGTCCACTCCACCTGTCAAAAATGAAAGAAAGAAAGAAAGAAAGAAAGAAAGAAAGAAAGAAAGAAAGAAAGAAAGAAAGAAAGAAAGAAAGGCCCTTCTGTGTCTAGGCTGAAAGCAGGCATTCAGAGCTGCTTCTGCAGCCGGTCATGCTGGCTGTTGGGTCCCAGAGAGACCAGGGAACGATGCCCTTGCATACACAAGACGATGTCCGTGAAAGTCAAAGCCACGGCTCCTCCCGAATGCTGAGGCCATTTAAAGTAGCTCCAATCACATTTTTTTTATTTTTAAGAGTTACAGAGAGAAGTAGACACAGAGAGAGAGGTCTTTCATCTGCTGGTTCACTCCCCAGATGGCCTCAATGGTTGGAGCTGCCCTGATCTGAAGCCAGGAGCCAGGAGCTTCTTCCAGGTCTACCATGTGGGTGCCAGGGCCCAAGGACTTGGGCCATCTTCTATTGCTTTCCCAGGCCATAGAAGAAAGCTGGATTGGAAGTGGAGCAGCCGGGACTTGAACCAGCACCCATATTAGATGCCAGTGCTTCAGGCCAGGGCTTTAACCTGCTGCACCACAGTGCCAGCCCAGAAGCTCCAGTCACTTTAACCTGAGACAGGACTGTGGTATTCCTTGAGATTCAAATCGGGTGAAGCCTGCAGTTCAGAGGCCCGGACGCCAGGCTAACAGGGAATCAGAGTGTCAGTGAGCTTCTTGAGTGGACCCTTTTCTGTCTCGAAGCAGACCCACTTCATATGCTTCTCCCAGAGTCTGGAGATACAGGAATCTCACCTGCTGGGTGCTCATGTGCTCAGACAGCCAAGAGCCAGGCAGAGGAAGAGTGCCCTGAGGCAGGCCTCCAGGGATGAGATCTCACCCTCAGCCAACCAGCAGTGGGGAGGAGAACCCCACTCAGTCCTTTGGAGAGTTCCAGGAAGAACCAAGACGTGCCAGCTGTCCCAACAACTAAAGGGCAAGACAGTTCTTCTGTTCCAGGGAACAGCATTGAGCTTCCTGGAATAGGTTAGATGCCAGAATGCGTGGCATTCAGGATTCAAAGAACCCAGACAAGATCGAGGGAGAGCAACAACATCCTTTTCAGAAACACAGCAACCCGGGGCCGGCTCTGCGCAGCAGCGGTTTAGGCAACCTCCTGCGATGCCGCCATCCCATATGGGCATCTGTTGAGTCCCGGCTGCTCCACTTCCGATCCAGCTCCCTGCTAGTGCGCCTGGGAAAGCAGCAGAAGGTGGCCGAAGTGCTTGAATCCCTGCACCCCTGCAGGAGACGCAGATGGAGTTCCAGGCTCCTCGCTTCAGCCTGGCCAGCCCTTGCCATCGTGGCCACTGGGGAATGAACCAGCAGATGAAAGATGAAAGATCTCTCTCTCTCTCTCTCTTTCTCTCTCTCTCTCTCTCTCCTTCTCTCCTTTTCTCCCTCTCTCCCTCTCCCTGTCTCTCTGTAACTCTGCCTTTCAAATAAATAAACCTTTAAAAAATAATACATCAGCTTATTAAATTCATAGAAGAAAACATCATACAATAAACATTGTTTGCTCCTGCTGATGATTCCAGACTTTTTAAACATTGCTTTTAGTTCTACCCAAAAAAAATATTTTTTTCCACTCCTTTGAAAGAATTCCACTGGGGCCAGGGAAGCAGACATGAATGAAACATATACAGAATGATTTAACAGAAATAAACACTTCAAAATATGCATTACCCAGTAACTAGATTATAAATGAGCAAGTGGTCAAGCCAATCTGTGAAAGAACTGTCACGGTATTCCTCCAGACTTACAAATGCTCAGTACGCGGCCCTTACTTCACAGCACAATATCGCTCCTAAGATCCAATCCATTCCAGACCCTTCTAGACCACGCGAGAAACGGCAGCCCTGACTCCATTTTTCATTCACTCAGTGCCATAGGGAAGGTAGTACAAACACAAGCTTCTTTAAAAATTTTTTATTAAAGATTTATTTTATTTATTTGAACACTAGAGTGACAGCAAGAGAAGATGAGACAGAAAGAGAAAGAGATCTTCTACTGCTGGTTCACTTCCCAAACGGCCACAATGGCCAGGGTTGGGCCGGGTCGAAGCCACTGCACATGATGACAGGGCCCACATCCTTGGGCTGTCTTCCACCGCATTTCCAGGCACACCAGCAAGGAGTTGCATCAGAAGAAGAGCAGCTGGGACTCGAACTGGTGCTCTGACACAGGATTCTGGCATTCTAAGATGAATGCTGGCCCCACCCAAGCTTCCTGAAGTCTCCCTGCCAGGAGACAAATACCTAAAAATAAGGTCAAGCACCATTCACTTATTTTTGAGTTCATTTGTGTTCGATATCAAACCTATCAAGGACCTATGGGGCCGGCGCCAAGGCTCACTAGGCTAATCTTCCGCCTTGCGGCACCGGCACACCCGGTTCTAGTCCCGGTCGGGGTGCTGGATTCTGTCCCGATTGCCCCTCTTCCAGGCCAGCTCTCTGCTGTGGCCAGGGAGTGCAGTGGAGGATGGCCCAAGTGCTTGGGCCCTGCACCCCATGGGAGACCAGGAGAAGCACCTGGCTCCTGCCATTGGATCAGCGCGGTGCGCCAGCCGCAGAGCACCGGCCGCAGCAGCCATTGGAGGGTGAACCAACGGCAAAGGAAGACCTTTCTCTCTGTCTCTCTCACTCACTGTCCACTCTGCCTGTCAAAAAAAAAAAAAAAAAAAAAAAAAAAAAAAAAAAAAAGGACCTATGGAACAATGACTTGATAACAAAGCAGAGGTTGCTGAAAGTGTGTCGTCTGCCATGGGGAGGTTTACAACAGAACAAGTGAGAGGGAGAAGAAAATGTTATAGAGAAAGCCACATAGCAGAAAAAGTGCTATGTTTTGGGACAAGTGATTGGAAACATGTCATGGCTCTGCCTCTGACCAATGGTAAGGCCTTGCATAATTCTTTGGAATTCTCTAAGCCTCAATTGCATCACTAATAACATTGAGAAAAACTAACCTGCCTCTCATGAAATCGAAATATTGCTTTCTAATTCAGGATCTCAGGGAGAAAATAAACAGACTAATCAGAGACGGACCCAGAATCCCGATACTGAATACTTCCTAATCTGTTTGGGGGATCTGTTGTTTGCATGGGTATTTTCTGGTCTCAACAGCTTGCATGGTCTGGACACAAAGCAAAGAGTTAGACAGCAGAGCCCCTGAGTCAGGAGGGTCTCCCAGCAGAGAGAACCCAGCACAAACCTCTGCCATGAAAGCCAGAACACACCAGCGGGTGCTCATACCTTCTCACCAGCTCTGGTTATTAAGATACAGGGGCAAGAATTCATAATATTTTCTTACAGGAAGCCTCCTTGGGTCGTTTGGTCTCCTGAATACTTATCACATCACGAAAGCAGGAAGATTCGCTGAATAAGTTAGTTTTGCTTTGATAACAGAGATGCCACAACTCTACATATTTCTCCACAGCCTTGAGTGCACATGCACACATGAACGTGTATGTGTGCACAGGTGTGCATACGTGCACTGGATGCATGTCAGCCACAACAGAAATGCCCGGAGTCTAAGATCACTGACTGGATAAGAGAAAATCAGTGACAAGCGCCACCCTAGGCCCTAGATTGCGCCTCTAGGAATCCCCTTCCTGACCAACAGCGACAGCTCTAAATCTGCTTTGAAAGAGGTTTCAGCAAGCCCGGGGCCCCACCCCTCGGTGTCCAGTTCCTGTGTTGCATGAGGCTTCCAGCCAAGGGACCAATTAGTGTGGACTGTGATGTCAACACTTGCCTGATGAGGCCTGCATCCAGCCCCGTCTTCCTAATGAAGCTCTGAGCTATTTAATTAGGAGTTGTTCTCACAGTCCTGTCCCTGTCACATCAGCAGTAGATTGGAACACAGGGGAGAGCGTTTCCATTGAACCCATGCCCTGGCATTTGCCCTGTGAATTGAGACGAGTGGGAAGCATCCCCCTTGCTAATGCATGGGACTGCGAGGTAGGAGGTGCTCACCACATCTGGTGGGGAGGTATAAAGGCTTAGTCATGCAAAAACCAAAGGAGTTTCTTGACTCCTCCAACAAGCAGCTGTTTGTTTACCATGCCCTCCCTTGAGGCACGTGGCTGCTGTCTCCAAGGGCATTGCTTTTAGAGTCAAAGGAACCTGAGTTTGAATTCTGGCTCTGGCCTTCTTTTGCTGCCTGATGTTCAGATAGATTCCTTAAAAAAAAAAAAGGATTGATTTATTTATTTGAAAGTCAGAGTTACACAGAGAGAGGAGAGGCAGAGAGAGAGAGGTCTTCCATTCGATGGTTCACTCCCCAATTGGCCACAACAGCTGGAGCTGCAACAATCCGAAGCCAGGAGCCAGGAGCTTCCTCTTGGTCTCCTATGTGGGTGCAGAGGCCCAAGGACTTGGGCCATCTTCTACTGCTTTCCCAGGCCATAGCAGAGAGCTGGATCGGAAGAGGAGCCGCCAGGACTAGAACCGGCACCCATATGGGATGCTGGCCCTTCAGGCCAGGGCGTTAATCTGCTGCACCACAGCGTCGTCGGCCCCTGGCTAGATTCTTAACTTCTCTGAGCTCCAGGCTTCTCACCTGTTAAATGAGGCTGTTAGAATGATGCAAATAAACCAAAGACTGAAGTATAAAGCATTAAGTATGGCTATTAAATACTCAACAAAGGCTCTCCTTATTTCCATTTTATCTCAGTGCCCTGTGTTCTAAAGGAAAACATTCCACCTCTCTGATAAACAGCCTTGTCTTATGTTGTCTTATTCATCGCTGTCTCTCCTGCTTCTCACATTGTTCCTTCTATTTTCCAACCTGCTTGGTTCACCAGTCCTCCTAGAATGTAGGTTTCATCCACTCCATCACTTTAACTATAAATTCCAGTTTGTAGGTTAGATTCAAAAAGTGTGGCTCCTGTGGCAAAAAAATGGCCTAAATGAAAGATCTCTGTGAGTGAGATCCTAGTGGAAAGAACAGGCCATCAAAGAAGGAGGTTCCTTTCTCTGAAGGGAGGAGAGAACTTCCACTTTGACTATGGCCTTGTCTAAATAAGGTCGGGGTTTGTGAACTCAAGAGGCTTCCATGGACTTGGCAGTCATGACAAGACCCTCGGGTGATCACTGACGTCATAAATAAGAGTGTCAATTGTTAAATCAACAACAGGAGTCACTGTGTACCTGCTCCCCATGTAGGACCTCTGTCCTTAATGTGTTGTACTGTGGGAGTTGGAGTCCCTAGCTTGCTGAATGCCGGTTTCACTTCTGTACTCTGGCTTGCTTACTTGCCTGCTGTAACACCATGACAGGCCTCATCCTGGACCAGGAAGGAGGAAGGCCGGGTCCTTGAGAACAAAGAAAGTAAGTTCTTCTGGAATTTATGACCTTCTGCTCCTCACCAGCTCCCCTGGAATTTATGGCCCAATGCTTCCGGCCAGTTCCTCCCCATGCCATCTCCTTTGTGTGGTGTTCCCACCACATAATGTATAGCCTTTACGTTTAAATGAACCAATGAACATGCTAGGTCCTAATACCTTGCCAAATAGAGAATAAGAAGGTAACCTACATATAAGGTTTGTGCACTGCTAAATGGCTATGTGTGGGTAAGGGGTCCCAGCCGACTGGTAACAAATAAACCTCTGCTTTTGCATCCGCGACTGTGCCTTGTGCATTGATTGGGAAATTTGGACAGAACAGTACTATGAGAATTAATGGTAAAACTAATCTTCACACAGCACTTCATTCTTTGTGTGTCTGTGTGGGTGCAAACTGTTGAAATCTTTACTTAGTATAGAGTTGATCTTCTGTATACAAAGATAATTAAAAATGAATCTTAATGAAGAATGGGATGGAAGAGGGAGAAGGAGGTGGGATGGTTTGCAGGTGGGAGGGTGGTTATGGGGGGGGGAACCACTATAATCCAAAAAGTTGTACTTTCGAAACTTATATTTATTAAATAAAAGTTTTCTAAAAAAAATAATAAAGTGTGGCTCCCAAGTCCGAATAGCAAGTTCACTACCATGACATACGGCTGGACTCTGATTGCCTCTGAACCAAAGGGCTTGCTCAGTCATTGAGTCTCAGCTCCCATTAACTTTTGAGCAGCCATTCCATGTTAACGTGGAAAAGGGCCCCTCTAGCCCAAGGGCCAGGAGAGGGTGATTCATTTAGAAGCAACCACCTGACCACATATTTAATCTTTGATTAAGTAAAGGGAAATGAGCTCTTGAATTATGCAATTCACTTGTGATTATTACAGTCTTTGAAAAGGTTAAGGTGCTTACCACGAAAAATATAAAACAGATATCCACATCTTTACTGATGAAATCCGAGGAAGAACCCGGAATTTGGGGAAGGCAGCCATTCCGGTGGAGTCTTGGGAGACAAGCCGAGAATGAGAACAAAGTCTGACAATAAACGAAAATGATGATAGGGCAAAACTGATCCATAATTTCCTTGGTTTCTCCATTCTAGTTCAAAAGAAAGCGTGGGCAGGCCTTCCCAAATGGTAAAACAGCCTTGGAGAAAGCAAGCGTGCTGGGATGTCTTTCTTTTTCCAGAGAGGATCTGGAAAACACGTGCCTTTTGCCCTTTCAACTACCACTCCTTCTCCCTTAGGATGTGCAGCGCCCACAGACAGCACAGTTGCAGCAAAGGGCTCTGCACATATTGCACGTGGAACAGCGTGAGAGGAGGTGCACTGGGAGAAGAGCCTTCCGAGTTCTCTGTTCTTCACTCCACCTGCCCTCCAGTCACTACTAACACTTTACAGAAGTCTGGTGGGATCGCCACGCCCCGTGCCGCCCCACTGTGTGTGCGGCTGGCACACCTGCACGGCCATCCCTTCCCCTATGGAGCCAGGCGGAGAGCAGCAAAGGAAGAGTGGTTCTGCCAGCTGAGTTCTACCAGCGCCAAGAGCAAGGTGACAAAAACAGACCAGGTTCCAGAGGTGACAAGGACGGCGAGTCAAAACTCTCATGGATAAACAAATGAGTGTTTTCACTGAGAGCTGCGGAGGTAAGAATTCCTTAACTTTCCCACCCAAAGGCAGAACCAAGAAATAAGGTAAAACCATCTGTCTTGTAAACTTGAACATGAAATCAGAAAGAGAGAGGTCCAAACAAGTGCTCTAAGTCAGAGACCCTTTGGGCTATGTCACAGGCAGGCAGAGAGGAATGATTGATTCAGAGAGACAGGCAGAGGGCCCGAGGATACCCAAGACAGAACTGATGCAGAGAATACCTGATACAGGGAAGATGAAGGAGAGAGTGGTGAACAGACAGAAACGCAAGAGGCCCAGACCCAGGAGAACAACAACAACAAAAAAAGACAAAAGGAAAATCAATAGCAGAATGAACGTTAGAGAAAAGGCGTTGATGGATCAGCATCGAAGGAAACAAAAAGGAAAGGAAACCCAAAGTGAAAGGGGAAGTGGAGATGGAGTAAAGAAAGCAAGGTGGGCGGGGGAGATGCTGGGAACAGAGGAGGCCCGAGGCTTCGCTCTTCTCTTCTCGCAAGGTGCAGGGGACCCTGCCCAAAGCTATTCATGCTTGCTTTCCCAGAGCCTGCAGTCTGGGGTCGGGTGGATCCTGATTCAGATATTTGGACGAGATAGGTAGCCTCTTCAGTTCCAGTTTGCATGTCTGCAAAAAGGGGGGTAACAATCTCCTTCACCAGATTGCTGTGATGACCAGCTACCATAAAGCATAGAAAACCCCATGACCGCAGAATGGATGCTCAATACATGTGAATTAGCCATTCTACACCAGCCTTTCTAATTGTTAATTCTCTGCACCGCCTCCCCCACCCTATTGGAGACCCTGCCTTTCAACTGTAAACTCTTTAAAGACAGAACCAGTGTCTAATTCACTAGAGAATCCTCAGTGCCTCAATATTCAATAACTACATGGGAAAAATAAGCATTTCTTGAATGAATACATGCATGCATGAATAAATGAATTAATGAACACCAATCCTCCTGCTGGGGCAGTTTAGTGTATAGTCAGGGTTGAGTGCAGAAACAAAAGCTAATCCAGGTAGTCAAGTGGAGAAATTAATTTGTGTCTTAGGGGTTTTCAAAGACATTGAGAGGACTGGAGGAGCAACAGCTAGAGAGACGCCACTGAACTCTGGATCTAAAGTTCCCCCTCCCACAGCTCCTCAAATGGGACATTGTTGTTCATGAATGAATTTGCTTGTTCATTCATATACATGTCTATTCAGTCAACAACTATTTGTTCATTTAGTTATTCACAAATCAGGAAGCTGCTGGGTAGGGCATGGCCACAACTCCACTTCAGCCCCACAAAGTGGGTGCACAGACTGGGATCCTGCCCCCATCACTCAGCTCTGCCAGCACTCACACAGCATGCCACACCTATAGCCAGCAGCCACACCTACGGAAAAACAGCACACACTTCCTTTCCTCCAGGTAACAAAGTCTGCACCCACGGCTCTGAGACACGTCGGTTTTACTGCCTGTCAACATGGAATACCGGGAAGAGGGTGGAGTGGAGGCTGAGAGAGCCCACTCACATCAGGAAGTTCTTTCCATCTAAGGAGAAAACTGGCTTGGGCCATGAGAGGGGAGCAACCTGGAGAAGAGCCAGGAAAGGTGAGAGATAAACACGTCTACTCTAACCCTGAGTTTCTAGGATTGTTCCAATTTCAACTGTGCATCCACTCCTTCACTCATTATTTGCCCATTCAGTTATCACACCCCCTGCTGCCTTTTGGATTTGTGAAACTTGCTCACATCAGATACAGAAGCACAAAATCCACCCCGTTCCCCAGATCACCGCATCTTTGACTTCATCCACTTAGGAGGCGGCCAGCGGCCTGGAGAGAAATCACAGTCCTATACGCTGGTATCTGTCCCATCCGCTGTTTCCTCAGATCCTTGACCACATTCCCGTCTGCTGCATGGAGGAGGCATGCTTCCACACCAGCTTCTGAACAGAGGGGGAGCTGTGGTGGCCCCGAGAAAGTGCCTCACAGACTTCCAGCTGCAGGGAGTGCCGCCACCAAGGGCCCCGAGCTGCTGCTGCCTCTGACAGCCTTCGGAATCCCTCACCGCCGTGGTTCTGAGGCCACGCTGCACACACGCTGCTCCCAGGCAGTGACTAAGCGCGGCTGGGACTCAGGCAGGCCCGTCACTGGGAGACGGAGGACTCTACCGATGGGCGGCTTCGGCTCAGTGCCTCCCCACGTGCATTGCCTGGGGATTTTCTTCAGCTTGTTCAGCCGTCTGGATGCTCCCGTCCAGCCTTGCTTTCCTCTCTCCTTCACTCACAGTCAGACCTGCCTCGTGCCGTCGCTGCTCCCCAAGGCTCTCTTAGCTCCTTTCCACTTTCTCAGCCATTTCCCCTGCTGGAATCCTTAGCATCTGCCTCCTGGAGGACCCAGGCTAACACATGAGTCATGCGTGCTGAGGGAGGCCTTCGGCCGATCTTCAACATCCCTGGCCCAAGCACGTCAATGGGACGGGGAAGAAGGAGAACAGGTGAGGCTGGGAGGACCCTGTGTGGCCATCCTGAACGCGCCTCTTCCTTAAGCAGTGGGACAGTGTTTTTCCTATATGCACATCCAGAAAAACAACAGCTCCCAGTCATGAGAGAGAAGGCAGGCAGGGGCTAGGAGATAAACGTGACTGTTCTGTGACCTTCAGCTTCGGGGATTATTCCAATTCAGAGTCCATTCTGGCCCACCACCAGACCTCGTGAGCTTTTTTTATGTTTGTAAAACATTTTCATAAGAGATACTGACTGAGAACAAAATTCACCGCATGGCCTAAACATCATGTATGTGTTTACATGTGTACACATCTGTGTGTCTCTGTGTGAGTCCATACAGAAGTAACAACTGTTAAAAGAAGAGCATTTTGTGTTGTTAATCATTGTTAAGGAAGATAATATCTATTCCTAAGAAATAAAATAATTAAATGTTTTAAAGCTTTCTTCTCTGTACTCAGGCACAATTTTCTTTACTCTTGATGAGTTTGTATTGTTAGGAGTTTAGTACTTTTGCTTAAACTGGCATGAATTGGAGTTTTCCTTCATTATTCATTTCTGAGATACTCCTTGATAGACCAGATGGATGGGTGGATGATACACAGTAGACAGAGACAAGAAACACAGATAGATTTTTATTCATAAATGAGATTTTATTGGTGTTGAGAATCAGTACACAGATGTGGGGAGCAACTCGGACTAGACTAAGTTACTGGAATTAAGACTTATTCTATGCATCTGCTCTCCCACAATAAGGCGCTGGGAGAGGAGGAAACAGCTTCTATGCAGTTGCCTCTCGCCAGTTTGACTGATGAGCTACAGGAGCTGATCCTGCTCCTGATTGGAGTAGAGCAGCGTGCTCGGCGTGTGGGTAGCAGAGTTGCGATTGGTGGAAGAGGACTATAAAGGAGGAGGAGACAACATGCACCAGGAACATCCGGATAACATCTGAGCAGCCCCCGAGAGAGCCGGCCAGCAGTGCGCCACCCCCCCATGGAAGTGGGGAAAGTGGCAGGGGGAGCCGCCCCTCCACAGAGGTGGAAGGGTTGGCAGCCAACCCGGGAAGGACCAGCAGCAAACCCGGGAAGGGCCGAGCAGACGAAAGAACAGCGCAGGGTCTAGTGTCGTTCCTCCGCGAATGGGGGAGCGACACACAGACATTTCAGTTTCAGCTGGATACAATTCCTTTTTTTAAAGATTTATTTATGTATTTGAGTCACAGAGACTGAGAGAGGCAGGGAGAGAGCTTTTCCATCCACTGGTTCACTCCCCAAGTGGCTGCAATGGCCAGAGCTGATCTGAAGCCAGGAGCCAGGAGCTTCCAGTATTGGCTGCTCCACTTCCGATCCAGCTCCCTGCTGATGGCCAGGAAGGCAGTGGAGGATGGCCCAAGTGCTTGGGCCCCTGCACCCGCATGGGAGACTTGGAAGAAGCTCCAGGCTCCTGGCTTCGGATCAGCACAGCGCCAGCCATTGCGGCCATTTGGGGGAGTGAACCAGCAGATGAAAGACTTCTCTCTCCCTCCCTCCCTCCCTCCCTCTCTCTCTCTCCCTCCCTCCCTCCCTCTCTCCCTTCCTCTCTCCCTCCCTCCCTCTCTCTCTCTCTCCCTCTCTCTCTCTCTCTCTCGCTCACTCGTGCTCGCTCTCTCTCTCTCTCCCTGACTCTCTGTAACTGCCTTTCAGATAAATAAACAAACCTTTAAAAATGTTTCAAGAGTTACTAAAAATTATATTTACAAATAATTGATACAAATCTTCCTCTGGGTTGTACGAGAAGGGTGATGGGACAAGGAGACTCACTTTCAGCAGGAAATCTGGTTTCCTGGTGAGCCTCAGCCTTTGTTCTCACTGCTCTTCTTTTCCCTTTTGCTTCCACTTTTTCGTCCAGCCTGTCCCTGCTGCCATCGTTTCCACCGTGGCAGGAGCAAGTTTTAGCCAACAGCCTCACTCATCTCCTCTCGGGCTCTTCCTTCAGCAGCCAGCACTTCTGCAGGGCTGGCCTTCTTGGGCATCGTGGCCACGGGGAGGGCTCGGCTGCCCGGCCACTGCCACTCCACAACCCAGATGCACACATCCTAGAAATCAAGTCTATAAACTCCACATCCGTCTAGTTCCACACTACAACCTCTGTTCCTAGCATAATGCTGGGAATATATTTAACACTTGTAAAAGCGTGTTGATTAGCACTTGACCTTGATCTTTCGAAGGCTGACTTGATAAGGACTGACTCCCAGAAGATTCTCTTTTCATGTTTCTTTCCTAGTATTTGCTTAACCCTGAAACAAAAATGCATCTAGAAGAAACCGAACTTGAGTTGACTTCCACCCTGAAGTAATGAAAAGGATTGCCACTGGCCAACAGAGAACATTACTATCATCAGTTAACCCTAAACGTATTTCAACTAAAAGAGTTGTTCAATTCGAAGTTCAACTGCCTTTGGAGACTGTTCCAGGAAATGCCCAGGATATCACCACTCCCCGAGCAGGCTAAGAGGTTCCAACTTTGTCACTGGACCATTGGCAGGTAAATGGCCACTGGCAGATAAATCTGGAAACAGAAACTGCTTCCTGCCCAATTGACAGCTTGATTGAGGCCCATATACCCAGAATCTCCTTGGCCAATGTGATTCAACTCTAAATGAAACAAGAACTTGGAGTCTGGGGGCTGGCATTGTAGTACACCAAGTGAAGCCTCTGCCTGTAATGCCAGCATCTGCTTCCAATACAACTCCCTGCTAATGTGCCTGGGAAGCATCGAAAGATGGCCCAGTATCTGGGCCCCTGCCACTGATGTGGGAGACCTGAAGGAGTTCTAGGTTCTTGACTTCAACGTAGCCCAGCCATGTGGAGTGAACCAGCAGATGGAAGATCTCTCTCTCTCTCTCTCTCTCTCTCTCTCTCTCTGTCACTCTGCCTTTCAAATAGATAAAATAAATCTTAAAAAAAAAAAAGAACTCTGAGTTTGGTTAAAACAGTCCCATAACCTAATGACTGACTGCTTTTAAAGATAACTTTGGGGGCTGGCGCTGCGGTGAAGCAGGTGAAGCCTCTGCCTATGGCACCAGCGTCCCATGCAGGCAACGGTTTGTGTCCCAGCTGATCCTCTTCCAATCCAGATCTCTGCTATGGCCTGGGAAAGCAGTGGATGAATTCATGGCCCAGGTGCTTGTGCCTCTGCACCCGTGTCGGGGACCTGAATAAAGCTCCCGGCTCCTGGCTTCGGATCAGCCCAGCTCCAGCCATTGCAGCCATCTGGGGAGTGAACCAGCAGACAGAAGATCTCTCTCTCTCTCTCTCTCTCTCTCTCTCTCTCTCTCCCTGTGTGTGTGTGTATATGTGTGTGTTTCTGTGGCTCTGCCTCTCAAAAAAAAAAAAAAAAAAGGATAACTTTGACTACACAAGCCAGGAATGCCATTTCTCCATGGCCTAGAATTCCATCAAGCAGAACAAGTTTGCTTTTTTTTTTAATAACAGAAATAAAACTATTGGTGTAATGAGTTTGTTCCTTTTGTTGTGATTTTTTCTTTACCCTCCTATCATGTGTTCTGCCATTCTGGATCCTGTCTCCAGCCAGCCAGGCACAATTATGAAGCAGGAAAATTCAGGCCTTCATGAATTCACTCTAAATGGCTTATTGAGCACATGCTATATTCCAGTCCTGAAGTTACGTCCTCCTGGGACCACGACAAGCAAAACTGACAGACTTGAAGTTTGGGAGAGACAGAGTAAACACTAAAGCAGTTCCACCAAATTATACCCAATTATAAACAGAAACGCACTCTGAAGAACAGGGTGCCGTGAAGCGTCTTGGAGGAAGTAACAGACTGTGCTCAGTGCTGAAGCACGAGTAACAGTGAACTAGGCAGAAGGGAGCGGGGCAGGGGGACGGGTTCCGGGCAGGTGGACCAGCAGGTGGAAAAGCAGAAAGGACCAGAGAGCATTTCGAGAACTGGAAGGAGGCCAGGATGGCGGAGCCTGGCAGGAGGAGGACTGCAGTGAGATGAGGCCACAGGAGGAAGCCACATCCACAACAGCAGGCCTTGTCCAGATCTCCTCCTTTGCCTTGTCTTTATCCTCCGCCCCCACCAGAGACCCCAAAGCTTACATCTAACTCAGTTCTTTTTTTTTTTTTTTTTTTTTTTTTGACAGAAAGAGTGGATAGTGAGAGAGACAGAGAGAAAGGTCTTCTTGCCGGCGCCGCAGCTCACTAGGCTAATCCTCCGCCTAGCGGCGCCAGCACACCGGGTTCTAGTCCCGGTCGGGGCGCCGGATTCTGTCCCGGTTGCCCCTCTTCCAGGTCAGCTCTCTGCTGTGGCCAGGGAGTGCAGTGGAGGATGGCCCAGGTGCTTGGGCCCTGCACCCCATGGGAGACCAGGAAAAGCACCTGGCTCCTGGCTCCTGCCATCGGATCAGCGTGGTGCGCCGGCCGCGGCGGCCATTGGAGGGTGAACCAACGGCAAAGGAAGACCTTTCTCTCTGTCTCTCTCTCTCACTGTCCACTCTGCCTGTCAAAAAAAAATTAAAAAATTAAAAAAAAAAAAAGGTCTTCTTTGCCGTTGGTTCACCCTCCAATGGCCATCGCAGCCAGCGCGCTGCGGCCGGCACACCGTGCTGATCCAAAGCCAGGAGCCAGGTGCCTGGTCTCCCATGGGGTGCAGGGCCCAAGCACTTGGGCCATCCTCCACTGCACTCCCAGGCCACAGCAGAGAGCTGGCCTGGAAGAGGGGCTACCAGGACAGAATCTGGCGCCCCAACCGGGACTAGAACCTGGTGTGCCGGCGCCGCAAGGTGGAGGATTAGCCTAGTGAGCCGCGGCGCAGGCACGTCTAACTCAGTTCTGCACACTCTCCTCACGCATTGCAAAATCCTTTCTTACCCACTCTTCCTCGCCAGGAAGACTCCAGGCTCCTATCCTGGTCTAGCCTGCAGCAACACCATGCCCAAACCCCCATTCCTTCCTGCTACCAGCTCTGCCTCCTTGCCCCCTGCTGCTTTTTCAGTAGAAAATGTCTTGCTAGTTTTTTCTCTCTCTTGGTTCAAATGTACTCTCACATTCTCCATTCGGTGATGTATAAATACTGGCTATAACCGTCTATAAAATCCCTCCCAAGGATTTTAGACACTGAAAGGGAAATAATCAAGGCCTCTGATGTAACCTACCACAAGGAATCCCGGTTCAGGGTCTCCGGGCATGGATTTTTCCAGGAGGAGAGACATTTGTGGGCAGATGTTCCTGGTGCTCCTTAAATCTGCCATGTAATCACCCGCCGTCCTTCCCAAACTAACCTTGTCTGGCACCTGGTAGAAATATGTAAAAAATGAGATCATCAGAGCTGCATTCAATATACCAATTTTCTCAAATAGGGGTCATTTTGTCCCCAAGAGACTTAGAGTGATGTCTACAGACATTTTTGGTTTTCACACTGGAGTGGGGTGGTGCTGTTCCTAGTGGGTGGAGCCACTTACATCCTAAGCATCCTACAGTACACAGGATACCCACAACAAAGAATTATCTGCTCAAAAGGTTAATAGTGCTGAGGTTGAAAATGCAAGAAACCCTCCCAACTTGGAGGTGACAGTTCAAGGTCTCCATCCCTCATCCCTGATTGATATTACTCAGCTGCTAAGTGTCTCTACAATGCGTTTATGTAATTACGGCATGTATTGTATGTACTTTTGATAATTACAGGATCATTCTTTTGGTCTCTGCAATTTGGATACTCAAGATATTTAAGGAGTGGAAGCATCCTAAAGATACATTTCACAACCTGATGAGCACTAGTTGGGCAATTGGCATCCAACAGTCTCACTCTGTGTTGAGAAACTGTTTAGAATGTTGGAAAGTACTAGGTTTCTATGCCTTTGTTTCTTCATGTGTAAAATGGCAGTAATATATAATTGTTTCACAGAGTGGTGTTGAAGATCAAATGAGATGTTTTATACATAATTCATGACACATTTCAGGCATAGGAATACAGTATGGCATCAATAAACAAAGGTTTCTGTTGTCATTACTATGAGGACCATAATGATCATCTTGTTCTTGCATTTGTTCTATGCGTGAGTCAAGTGGATCATAAGGTAAAATGGACCCAAGTAGTGGCTTCTCCCTAGTTGGCTTTTTTTCCCCCACTGTGACTTACAACACAGTGATTTGTCAAATCTTCTTTTGTAGCCCTGAGAATAGATATTGTTTACTCTTTGTTCACTCACCCAAACTCATTTTTCAAATAGCTACTAGATCCAAGCACCATGCAGAGGGATGAAAACAGAAAGATGGACAAGATCTCAGCCCTGTCCTTCACAGATCCTTGCCCAAGAAGGGGACTAGGGGAGGGCAGGGAGGGACCACGGGAGCCCTGGGACAGCCTGCAGCCGACTGGAGAGGGAAGAGTTGAGTGATACAGGGCTTCGTGGAAGAGATGCAACTGAAGGGCAAGTGGACATTGTTGGGGCGGGGGGCAGTCTGGTCAGGGACAGAGTGCTTGCCAAGGGACAGAGAGGGCACAGCACACTCTGTAATTTTGCAAGGCCAGAATGTTAAGTGCGGTCCCTCCCCTTCCATTCCCTACCCATGAAGGCACCAGGTCTACTGGAGTAGGGCCCCACTCTTACATCTCATTTAACTCATTTAACCTCAGCTCCAGAGACAGCCGCACTGAGGGCTGGGAATTCACCACATGAATCTGGGGTGGACAACAATTCAAGGAAAACAAAAATCAAGGCCCGAGCTGAGATAGTGGTCATAGGGATGACAAAAAGGGGAAGTACCTGAATAAGCGCACGCGGGTAGGACTGATTGGCAGGACGTGGTGAGAGTTCGGGGATGTGACTTCGGCAGCTGAGTAGGGAGTAAGGATACGGCACACTGTGGTGAGAGAAAGCAGGAGATGGAGGAGAGAGCAAGCGTTCACCTTTCAGCTGTTGATTTTGAGGTTTCTGGAGGATCGTCACGGAGAAATTAAGCGAATAGCAGTACATGGTTTGCCTCAAGAAAGCAACCTCGGCTGGAAATCTAGATTTGGGTATTGTCGGTATGGACAGAGGCTGGCTTAGGACGAGCAGATGGATGAAGTGACCCAAGGAAGGTTAGTAAAGTGATAAGAAGAGGCGGCCAGGCTCAAACCTCAGGCAATGTCATTTAAGCAATGGGTGAATAAGAGTCACTCGCGAAGGTGCGCAAGAGAAAGAGCCAGGAAGGGACTGAAACTCAAGAGCATTTGGGGTCAGTAAAAAGCCAGCGAAGGGGAGGCCTTCAGAAAAGGCCTGGTCAGCAGAGTCAAATGTCATGCAAATGTTAACATGGGCGGAGGCATGGAGCACGCGCTCAGGGATCCTGGTGGCCTCCCCTGGGTCAGTCGTGGAAACAGAAGAGGCAAAAGCTACCCCAGGGCATTCCACAGGAGAGATGAGGTAGGAGGAACATCAAGGAGACGGATGCTTCCAATCACCAAAGAAAAGAATGGAATCCAAAGGAGAACTTCTAAGAATGGAGTCCAAAAGAGAACTTCAAAGCAAACTGAAGATTTGGTTTTGTTCCGGAAAAACACAAGCACAGCTGTATGCCGAGGGGCAAGTGCCAGTTAACCAGTAGACCGAGGGGCATCTGATGCCACTTGGGACACCCACGTCTCATATTGGCCTGCTTGGGATTGTGGCCCGGCTCTGCTCTCGATTTCAGCTTCGTGCTAATGTGCAGCCTGGGAGGCAGCAGGTTACGGCTCAAGGACTTGGGTCACTCCACCTTCACGGATATCCACATTGCATTCCTGGCTCCTGGCTTCCGTGTAGCACAGCCCCCGTTGTTGCAGGCATTTGAGGAGTGAGTCAATGGATGGAAGATCTCTGTCTCTCCCTCTTTCAAAAGAAATAAAAATTTTAAAAGAAAATATACTAGAGTGGAGGGAACTGATGGTCCAAGAACCCCTAGGAATCAGCGCATGCAGTTTAGAGTCCAGCCCGTCATCTGTCCTTTTGCACTGATGGATTATGTCTCTGAAGTCAAGTTAGGAAGTCAGAAAGCCCAGGGCCTATTCTTTTCCCTTCCCTGTCCACACAAGTCTTAGATTAAATTCTTCATGTTCTGGGGCTGGTACTGTGGAGCAGAGTTAAGCCACTGCCTATAGTGCAAATACCCCTGAGGTGCCTTTTCGAGTCCCAGCTGCTCCACTTCTGATCCAGCTCCCTGCTAATGTGCTTGGGAAGGCAGAGGAGGATGGCCCAAGCGCTTGGACCCCAGCATCCACGTGGGAGACCTGGAAGAAACTCCTGGCTCCTGGCTCCTGGCTTTGGTCTGGCCCAGCCCTGGCTGTTGCAGCCATTTGGGGAGTGAACCAAAATAGTTTTTATGTTGCCATTTCTGCTTTACTGGAAGCTTTTGACCTGCTCAGAAGTCTCGCTCTTGTTCAGGACAGACGCATTTTGCTATGTTGGACTATCAGTAGTGAAACATCTGGGGCTTATCACAGATGTATTGCATTTACTATTGGAACCTAGCAGATTCAGTAAATATTTGCTGAACAAACAAACCTAGAGCCACAACCTTAGCCTGTTCAGGGCAGACCTTGCCCCTTCCCACAGGCAGCACCAGAGAAAAGAAAAAAAGCTCAGTGGCTGGGACGCTCTCTAGGAAAGACTCGGTATTCAGTCCACATTTCCTGAGTGTATGGTTTTTCTCTTAGCCAGAGAACAGATGGCCCAAGGAAGCTGCTACACAAAGATTCCCTGCTCCCCTCAAATGACAAATCAGTGGCTTCTGCACGCGCCCCTCTGCCGTGATCTGCAGCCAAATACTCTCCCTGAATCCTCAGCCTGGGGAAGCAGATCACTCCCAATTTTTCTTTCTGTCAACAGGAGCTGAAGAATAATTATGCCCAATTGACATAAGCAGCTCCAATTGCCTTTAGAATTTGGCCTGAAGCCCAATTATATATCTCTAGCTAGTGCCACAGTACATGAAAAGTACAATTTGTCTCATTTCTTTCTCTTACATTTCAGGAGATTCAAACATTTTTGGCTCAGTGAAATCAACCAAGCATATTCTTTAAGAATAATTTTGAGCACGAGCCACAAGCCAAGTTAATGTGATATATATTCTAAGAGAAATTCAGTTGGAAGAACCTAGATATATTATTTTTAAATTATATGCACAAGAGTAAAATATATCACATACACATAATTTTTAAATGTTGCTGCCGCATTGAAGATAAATCAAGGTTATAAATATGCTCATGAACACACACACAGAGAGAAACACATACAAGGTCCCAAAATAGCCCAACAAACTGTTTTGTAAGAATTATTTTCTGGGGCTGGTGCTGTGGCACAGCAGGTAATGTTCTGGCCTGAAGTGCCGGCTTCCCATGTGGGTGCCGGTTCAAGACCCGGCTGCTCCACTTCCAATCCATCTCTCTGCTGTGGCCTGGGAAAGCAGTGGAAGATGGCCCAAGCCCTTGAGCCTCTGCACCCACGTGGGAGACCAGGAAAAAGTTCCTGGCTCCTGGCTTCGAATGGGCACAGCTCCAGCTGTTGTGGCCAACTGGGAAGTGAACCATCAGATGGAAGACTTCTCTCGCTCTGCCTCTCCTCTCTCTGTGTAACTCTGACTTTCAAATAAAAATAAAATAAATCTTTTAAAAAAGAATTATTTTCTAAGCAAGTTTTTGAAGTTTAGATTGCATGTTTCCAGAAATAACAAAAAAATGGCGGGCAGCTCACCAGAGTCCTCCCCCAGAATCAACCTCACCTACAAGTTTCTTCAAAAAGTTCATGGAAAAATGAAATTAAAAGATCATTTTGGTGCAAAACTCTTTTTGGAAATCCAAGCATAGTTTTTTTTTTTTTATTTTAGACTTATTTTATTTGAAAGACAGAGTTACAGAGAGGCAGAGGCAGAGAGAGACAGAGAGGGGGGTTTTCCATCTGCTGGTTCACTCCCCAAATGGTCAGAGCTGGGCGGATCCAAAGCCAGGAGCCAGGAGCTTCATGGGTACAGGCGCCCAAGGACTTGGGCCAAACTCCACTTCTTTCCCAGGTGTATTAGCAGCGAACTGGATCGGAAGTGGAGCAGACGGGACTCCAATGGGAGCCCATATGGGATGCCAACTCTGCAGGCAGCAGCTTCACTCACTATGCCACAGCACATAGTTTTTTCACATTTCCATGAACTTGGTGAAAAGCTCTCCTATGCATGGATTTCAATGCTTTTACATGGAAATAAACTTATCTTTTAATCCTATTTTTCATGAACTTTTTGAAGTTTCCTCATATAATTTCAGAAGCAACAGGTGGGACTGATCTGGTTCCCAGGAACAGTAGAGTATATGTTCAGAAGGCGAGAGAAAGAGAAGTGGGGCAGGCAGTTAAGACGATGCTTGGGGAGCTGGAATCCCATACCTGAGTGCCTGGGATCGAGTCTCAGCTCTGCTTCCAATCCCAGCTTCCTGCGACCGCACACCCTGGGAGGCAGCAGGTGACGGCTCCGGTACTTGGGTCCCTGCACCCACGTGGGAGACCCGGATTGAGTTCGGGGCTCCTCGGCTTCAGCCCGGCCCAGCTCTGGCTTTTGCAGGCCTTTGGGGAGTAAACCAGCAAATGGAAGATTTCTGTCTTTCCTTGTCTCTGTTTTCCTGCCCTTCTAATACAATGAAAATAAAAATTGTTATTTTTAAAAAGAGAAGGATGGGGAGCATAGGATAGAAAAACATCAGCTTCTGCTCAACACTAAGTGGACAGTACTTTTTGCATCCTCCCCTCCCCAACTGCCCCAAGTCTCATGTTTTGGAATCCTTTCCCCAAGTCCTGACCTCCACGTGGTAACAAAGGGTCGGAGCACCAAACCTGCTTATTTCTCTTGGGGGGCTAATATCCACATTCCTCCCAAAATGCAAAGCTCACTCCACGGACAGACGGGCACCACATGTGGGTTTGCCCTCAAGAGCAGGCCCCAGTCTGGAACACTCCAGGGAAATCCAGACCATGGGATAGTTTGCTTGGTGCCTTCAGTATGCACTTGCTGTCTTTTCTTTTCTTTCTTCCCAAACTGATTTAGTTGCCAACATTGTAAAATCAGAGCTAGCGTGAGATATGGCAGGCGCTCACCAGCACCCTGGTCCTCTCGGGGCCTGCTTCGTCGTAGGAAGGGCCATGTGGCTGCTTCCGGCCTGTAGGCTGAGCACGAATGGCAAGTGCCTTTGAGGCTGAGGTGGGGAGAAGCGCCAGCTTTCTGTGTCTTGGTGTCTTTCCTAGGACTGCTAGTCCAGAGCCCACAAACCAAATGCTTAAATAACAGAAATTATGGTCTCAGAGTTTCGCAGGCTAGAAACTTGAGTTCAAGGCATTGTCAGGGTCACGCTCCCTTGGAAGGCATTGGAGAAGAGTCTGTTCCAGACCTCTCTTCTAGTTTCTGGTAGTTCCTTGGCTTGTGGCAGCATAACTCCAACCCTCACATGGCGTTCTCCTGCGTGTGTCTCTCCCTGGGTCTAAAATGTCTCCTTCTGTTGCATTAGCATCCACTCGATGATCTCATTGTAACTTGTTTACCTCTGTAAAGATCTCATCTCCAAGGTCTTATTCTGAAGGACCAGGAGTGAAGTTTCCACCACGCCTTTCTTGGGGACTCAGTTCAACCTGTAACACCTGCCACAGGGAACGTGGAGAGCTGGTGCTGAGAGGGTGCCACTTGGAGAGCTTTGTGGAGGCACGGAGGGAGGCTGCCTTGGAGAGGTGCCAGGACTCCCTGGGAGAGGGGAGCTGTGGGTTATCAGAGCATAGCCGGGCCGAACCACATAAAGATACGGGAATATTTCATGTAAAACCCCGATTTTATCCTGAGAAGATGCAGCCTGCATTGCATTTCTGCATTATAGTTGTCAGCAGGCGGCTAAAGAGTACGTTCCTCTTGGACCAAACCAATATGACGGTGCTCCAAAAAGTTCATGGAAAATGGAATTAAAAGATAGGTTTGGGGCTGGTGTTATGGCATAGTGGGTAAAGCCACTGACTGCAATGCCAGCATCCCACATGGATGACAGTTCAAGTCCCAGCTATTCCACTTCCGATCCAGCTCCCTGCTATTGGTCTGGGAATAGCATCAGAAGATCACTCAAGGGTTGGGGCCCTTGCCATCCACACGGGAGACCTGGAAGAAGCTCCTGGCTCCTAGCTTTGGCCTGGTCCAGCTCTGGCTGATGCACCCATGTAGGGAGTGAACCAGTGGATGAAAGATCTCCTCTCTCTCTCCTTCTCTCTGTAACTCTTTCGAGTAAATAATCCTTTTAAAAAGATGATCTTATTTTACTGCAAACTTATGAAATTCACGCAGTTTTTTTCATAATCTGCATTTTTCATGACCTTGTGACTCCTTGTACCCTTCTCAGTCCCCAGTTCCCTACACTCCTGCTACGCACTATCATTACCTACTAATTATGAAGTCAATTACTATTTTCCACCATGTTTCTGCTCCTGTTTTTCTTACTCTTTTTACATGCTTAAATTACCTATCTGGCCTCTTTAAGCTTGTAACACCACCAATTCTACTCGAAACTGACCCTCCTATTCACAGCTTCCTCCTTAACATTCTTTCCTGAACTTTTAAACTATAATTTGTGTGTGTGTTCTCCGTAGCTCCTTAGGCAGCTGCAGGTTAGAATGGAAGAGCGAGCATTTTCTGGCACAGGGTTTGAAATTTACTTGTTTTTCTTGTACACTTTTAAGATAGACGCATAAACAGTTCCACATACATGTTAAAAAATCACATTATAAACAAGTTTACACTTATTTTTATTTTTTAAAGATTTATTTATTTGAAAGAGTTAGAGAGAGAGAGAGGAGAGACAAAGAGAGATCATCATCAGCTGGTTCACTCCCCAGATGGCTGCAATGGCCAAGGCTGTGCCAGGCCAAAGCCAGGAGCCAGGAGCTTCTTCCAGGTCTCCCACATGGGTGCAGAGGCCTGAACACTTGAGCCATTTTCCACTGCTTTCCCAGGTGCATTAACGAAGAGCTGGATCGGAAGTGGAGCAGCCAGGACTCGAACCTGCGCCTATTTGGGAAGCCAGCACTGCAGAAGCCTAACCTGCTGCACCACAATGTTGGTCCCAAAACTTTGAACTGTTAAAAAATTACCAATATTTTTAAATTACCAAATGTACTAGATCAAATGGTAGCTCCTTAAAATGTCTGTCTACTAATCCCCAGAACCTGTAGTACCTTATATATATAAAATTAAAAGGTATCCTATTTGAAGCCGGGGCAAGTGTTGCTGTACAGCAAGTTAAGCTGCTACTTGGACATGGGCATCCCATATCAAATTGCCAGTTTGAATCCCAGCTGCTCCACTTCTGATCCAACTCCCTGCTAATGCACCTGGGAGAGGGGCAGAAGATGGCCCAAGTGCCTGGTGCCCTGCCACCCACGTAGAAGGCCTGGGTGGAGTTCATGACTTCTGGCTTCAGCCTGGTCCAGCTCTGGCCATTACAGCCATTTGGAGAGTGAATCAATCAGCAGATGCAAGACTCTCCTCCAGCACTTCCCCCTGCCCCCCGGCACCCTGTCACTCTGCCTTTCAAATACATAAAGAAAAATATTTTAAAAAAATACTGTTTGGGGCCAGTACTGTAGTGCAGTAGTTAAGCTGCTGCCTGTGATGTCAGCATCCCATATGGGTGCCAGTTTGAGTCCCAGCTGCTCTGCTTCCTAACCAGCCCCCTACTAATGCACCCGTGAAAGCAGTGTAAGCTCACATACTTGAGCTCCTACCACCCATGTGGGAGACCCAAGTAAAGCTCCTGGCTCCTGGGTCCTCCTGGCTTTGGCTTGCACAGCCCTAGCCATTGTGGCTATTTGGGGAATCAACCAGCAGATGGAAGATCTCTCACTCTGTCTCTTCCTCTTTGTAACACTGCCTTTCAAATGAATAAACAAACCTCTAAATTAAATAAATAAATATCATCCTATTTAGAAAAAAGGTCTTTGCAGATACAATTAAGGATTATTTTAAAGATTTATTTTATTTATTTGATGAGCAGTATGACAGAGAGAGAGAGACAAAGTGTGTGTTTGAGATAGAGGGGGAGAGAGGGTGAGGAAGAGAGAGATCTTCCATCTGCTGGTTGATTCTCCAAATGGTCCCAATAGCCAGAGCTGGGAGAGGCCAAAGCCAGGAGCCAAGAACTCCATCTGGGTCTCCCACGTGGGTGGCAGGAGCCTAAGCACTTCAGGCATCATCTGCTTCCTTCCCAGGCTCATTAGCAGGGCAGGAAGCTGCACTGGGAGGGAGCAGGGAGCTGCCCTGGAAGTAGAGCATCTGGGACTTGGCCAGTGCTCCGGTATGGGATGCTGGCATGGCAAGTGACAGCTTAACCCACTGGGCCACAATGCTGGCTATGCCGCTGACAGTTCTGAGATGAGGATATGATCCTGGATTACTTAAGTGTGCCCTGAGTCCACTTTCCTTGTAAGACACATAAAAAAGAAGAGGACACAGAGGAAAAGGCCGTATGAAAGAAGCAGAGGTTGAAGTAGCCCCAAGCCAAGGAATACCTGGAACCACGGGAAACTGGAAAAGACAAAGAACAACCCCCGCTACATCCTTCAGACGAAGCACAGCCCTGCTGAAACTCTGATTAGGACACATGGCGTCCAGAAGTGTGAGAAGATACACCTTAGTTGTTCAAGATACCAAGGGTGCAAGTTCTCACAGCAGCTACAAGAACCTTATCTACCACGTGACACGGAAAATCAGCAAGCCCACCCCTACCTGGGCCTTACCACACTGCCAGTACCATTCCAAGGTGGCAACTTGTGGCTGAGGTCAGGATGAGCGATGCAGTGAGGATGGGACGAGGTTGCAATACAGAGGGAGCCCCAAGACTTCTCAGAATTCACTCACACTTTGGCTGGTTCGTGTCTCAAATGTCCTCATTCATCTATCAGAGTTGAAGTCACTATGGGTTCGGAGGTTTAGTCTCGTGTTCTCAGCTCCAGACTGCACAGGACACGACCAAACACATTTCTCTCAATTCTCTCAGAACTCTGGCCATAGGCATTTCCATTTTCATAATATTCCTACGTAATGCTGGTTTGGGGAGATAAGCCCTGATGCTCTTAAGAACCTATGCTAGTTTAATCAGGCTTCTAAGACACATCTTTAATGTTGTTTTCAGAGTAAAAGTAATAAATATGTGTAAAAACTCAAACAATAGTTAAGTGAATAAAATTGAAATATGAATAAAATTGAAAATGGAAATCACCAGGACACGGGTAGGGACTGGGGTGGAGTGAGGACGAAGGGCAGCTATTGCACACAGCGCTGATGGCAAGGACCATAGATTGTATGATTTTACAGAATCATTTTGTGCAGCCTTGCCATGGCTACATATCTGCATCAAAATAACAGAGTCCGCCTCAACTTTGCATCAAGACAGCCATGGCAAAGTACTCCGTTTCGCCCAGGGAATCGTCCTCTGTCTTTCACCTTCCAAGGTGAAGTCCCTAAGAGACTCCTAGAAACTCCCGAGAGACCTTTAGCCACCGTCTGAACGATGTTGGGTGAGAGTTTCTTTAAATGCCTCTGAGCTGTAACATTCAATAAACGCACGTGGATGCGGATGTACTGACAGTCATAAAATAACATCAGACAACAGAAAGCTGTTGGAAAGGGTACCCATAGACCAGTGAATGCCTGTCAGCAATCAGCAACCCAGGATCGTCTGCCTCTATCGATACTTATGGCTGCAACTTAATGATGTTTTTACTTAACCGATGGCAGCTGTCTCCATGAAAAGCTATTAGCATGTTAGGTCTTTATTGAAACTGGCAAAGTAATAAATAATGTTTGTGACTTCTCCTTTGTTCACAAGGTTAATTGTTGTTTAATAATATTCTTGTGATGTGTTAAGAGCTCCCAAGGAATTATAAATGCAAGCCATTAGGCTAAAAACAGAAGTTTCAACAATCTATTAATTTACAAGTTACTGCTAGATCAGAGACACAAAGGTGGTGACACACTAGGTCATACCACAATTACCCAGGATTTTCCATTTCTTCGACTATTTTTTGTAAACTTAAATAGATGGATATTTATGTAGTAAAAATATTAAATTAGAAACTCTGAGAGGTACAAAGATGTATAAGACATCATTTCTGGTCTTGGGAAACGTCTAATATCATCTCGATACACTTAGTGAACTACTGAATGAGCTATGTTCAAAGGATACAAACAGAAAACTACACCAGGCTGGTTGTGACATATAAACTTTTAACACACTGTTGAATTCGGTTTGCTAAACTTAGAATTTTTTTCATGTCTATGCCATTTGTTTAAGCCACTATTGGTTACTTTGCTACATGCTGTCAAACACATCCTGATTTACCCAGCTGTAGTCATTTAGACAACACTTCCTTCAGAGTGGGACAGGATCTGAAAGATCATTAATTTTGTTCTTTCTATCTTAGAAGAGAGAAGGGCTGTATGAGTCAGCTTCTTGTTCCAACAGCAAAATATCTGAGAAAATTAACATCATCATAAAGAAAAAAGGGTTGGGGCTGGCACTTTGGCATAGCGGGTTAAACCATTACCTGTGACGCAGGCATCCCATATGGGTACTGGTTCGAGACCTGGCTGCTCTGCTTCCAATCCAGCTCCCTGCTGATGTGCCTGGGAAAGCAGCAGAAGATGGGCCAGGTACTTAGACCCCTGCACCCAATGTAGGAGAACTAGAAGAAGCTCCTGGCTCAGCTTTGGATTGCTGTTGTGGCCATTTGGGGAGTGAACTAGCAGAAGGAAGACTTCTCTCTCTATATCCCCCCACCCCATAACTCTGCCTTTCAAACAAATAAATACATCTTTTTAAAAAAGAAAGAAAGAAGGTTGTTTAGTTCATGGTTCTGGAGGTTTGCAGACCAAGATGGGACGGCCCCAGTGGTAGGGCATCTGGAGGAGAGGGGAGTTCTTGCTGGCAGAGCGCTGAGGTGGCACACAGCATCACACGGCAAGAGGGAGCCTACGTGTCTCTGTCTCTTCGTCTAAATCCACCATGTTCAATGATGGGGGCTCCATCCTAATAACTGAATCCAATCTCATCACCTCCAAAAGGCTTCCCCTCTGAACACCACAATTGGATTAAACTTCCACCCTTTTAGTGTCATTGACATAAGACTTTGGGAACCAGCCTTTAACACATGGGCCCTTGGGGGAGACCCAAACTCATATTTAAACCATAAGAAGGGCAGAGCCAAGGGAAGCCAAGGGATTGTTCCAAGTCTCCCGGCCACAGCAAAGCCCAGAGCAAGAATCAAGTTACCCAATTTCTTATCCCTTTGAGGCCTTAGAAGACGGTTTCAGTCGTGCCAGTGGGATATAGTCTACACAGTTTGAACACAAAACTTCAAATCCCAGCACGCATTAGAGACAAAACAGAGAGATAAAGGGAAAAATGATGATGATGGTAGTGGTGATGAAGAAGGAAGAGGAAGGACCAGCATTGTGGTGTAGGAGGTGAAGTTGCTGACTGCAGTGCCAGCATCCCATATGGGCACTGGTTCAACTTCCAGGCAGCATCACTTCCAATCCAGCTCTCTGCTATGGCCTGGGAAAACAGTGGAAGATGGCCCAGGTCCTTGGGCCCCTGCACCCACATGGGAGACCTGGCTCCTGGCTTCAGATCAGTGCAGCTCCAGCCATTGTGGCCTTCTAGGGAGTGAACCAGAGGATGGAAAACTTTCTCTCTTTCTCTCTCTCTCTGCATCTGCCTCTCTGTAACTCTGACTTTCAAGTAAACAAATAAAATCTTAAAAAAAAAAAAAGAGGAGGGTGAAGAGGAGGAATTCATGGGAGAAGCAGAAGAAAACAACTCAATTTGAGCACTTGGACCAGGTGCTTTGCAAACACCGACTGCTAACTTTGCAGCATATCTCTGAGGTAGGTATTGAAATCATTCCAACTTTGCAGGTGAGGAGAGAGTGACGTTAAATGCCTAAGGTCACACACAGTTAAGTGGCTGCTAGTAAATATGAAACTCCAGCCCTGGACTCGAAACCGTAGCACCGTATGACATGGAAGGCTGGGTGGTGTCTGGTAAGCCCCGCCCACCCCCCAAGTCCAAAGGAGCAGGACAGGGGCATCAGGCAGTCTCTGGGGTAGTGGCTGAGAAAGGCCCATGAACGGCTCAGATTCCTACAGCAGCCCCAAATGGCACGTCTGATGTTCTCGCTCTCTGTGGTACATTCAGTTACCAAGACAATCATCTCAAATAAGGATTCCAATGAAGCTCACAGCAAATTAATTAGCCATGCTGCAGACACATTAAAACCCTGCAAGCAGTTACCATAGTAGGTAACCTTGCATGTTTTACAAAGTGTGGCGCTTTCATTTCAGCTCATGTTGAATAATGAATATTTTTCCCTGCCCCCTGCTAAACAGTGAATGATGAGACGCGCTTTGATAACTCAGGGATGTTGAGTCAATCTGTGGGTAGAATAAACACATATGCCCCCCAAGGCTGCCATCTCCTCTCTCCTCTCCTGCCCTACACTGCCCCCACCACCACCCAGTTCCATCCCATACCTGCAAAGGAGACATTGCTATGTTCCTGGCACCATCTGCTGGCAATGCCAGCAATGGGAACATTTTGTGGGACCATGGAGGGGAGTGGTGCAGATGCACCTGGGATTCCAAGCCACCCAGGCATGGTGGGACTGTCCTGTGGCCCCCGCCCCTGTGAACTCCCCTGGCTGTGAGGCGTCACGTTGCATCCTCTCCCAAGAACAATCCCAACACCCTCCGTTGCTCTCCGAGCCCTCTGCCCGGCTTGATATGTCTTTCTTTGTTTTGAATTTTGTTGCTCTCCATTGAATGTAAACAACATATCAGGGAGTTTGCTTTGTTCACTGCTGTCTCCTCAGGACCTACAACAGTGTCTAGCACATAGCAGGTACATGATGTTTGCCAGGTAAATGAACTCTGAATGCATTTGGCAGTCGTGTCAATTGTACTGAGGATTTTTTCAGGAGGTAGAGGAGAGGAGGAGATCACATCACATAAGAAGACCACTAAGGCACCTGCAGGACATCTGTTCTCTTTTGAACTACTTCTCTTGTTCCCACACAGCTTCTACAATGCCCCTCAATTGCTCCCAACAATCTCCGAGTCATACCTTGCCATCAAAACAAAGCCCAGAGTCACTGTTCCCTCTCCCCACCTCCACTTCAGAAATCCCTCCAGTAATGGACAAAGTCACCCAAACATCAACAGGAAACTGACTACATAGATGATGATGCATTCATAAAACGAATGTTATGCAGCCATTGCAAGGAGTTAGCTCAATGACAGATCACAATGGCCAGGACATACGGTTTAGTGAAAAAAGCAAGGTTTAGTACTACTGTGTGTTTTATATATGAGAGAGAGAGAGAGATGAGAACACTTCAAAGGGTTTGAGGGGCCGGTGCCGCAGCTCACTAGGCTAATCCTCCGCCTTGCAGTGCCAGCACACCGGGTTCTAGTCCCGGTCGGGGTGCCGGATTCTGTCCCGGTTGCCCCTCTTCCAGGCCAGCTCTCTGCTGTGGCCCGGGAAGGCAGTGGAGGATGGCCCAAGTGCTTGGGCCCTGCACCCCATGGGAGACCAGGAGAAGCACCTGGCTCCCGCTTTCGGATCAGCACGGTGCACCGGTCGCAGCGCGCCGGCCGCGCCAGCCATTGGAGGGTGAACCAACGGCAAAAGGAAGACCTTTCTCTCTGTCTCTCTCTCTCTCTCACTGTCCACTCTGCCTGTAAAAAAAAAAAAAAAAAAAAAAAAAAAAAAAAAAAAAAGGGTTTGAGGAAAATGAAATGAGAAGATTATTTTTGGTGCAAAAATACACTGAGATGGATGCACAGTCTTTTCATAATATGCGCTTCCATGAACTTTTCAAAGACCCTCATCCACATACGCCCTCAGATATTTCAAATTGTTTTGTCCCCAAAGGAACATCTGTTTATTCTATTTTCTGTGAACTTTTTGAACTACTCTTGTGTTAATGTTTGCTTAGTACATCTTTGGAAACACAGAAGAAACTGTCAATTGTTGGCTCCTTTAGAAAAAAGAGCCAAGAAAATGGGTGAATAGAATAGTGGGAGGAGACTAACTATTGAGTAGGTTTTTTTTAATTGTTCGAAATTATAATTTTTTGTTTGGAGTTTGTTTTGGTGTGTTTAAACTTGAAATTTAAAAAATTAAGTAAACATAATTATATAGTAAAGGAAAGAAAGTGCGTATGGCCAGACAGGCAGATGGTCAAGCAAGCTATGGGTGAATTTCAGCGTGCCCCTAAAAGAATTCACTCAACCAAACCAGAATGCCATGCCCAAGGTGTCTGCTGAGAACATAAGACTTTCTCATTTGCAAGAGTGAAACCTCATAGCACATGAGGGTACCCAATGGATCCAATGATCAAAGAAATTCAGTGAGTGATAGTCAACTTAAACATGCATTTATAGGGCCAGCGCTGTGGCGAAGCGGGTAAAGCCACTGCATGCAGTGCCAGCATCCCATATGGGCACCAGTTCAAGACGCGGCTGCTCCCCTTCTGATCCAGCTCTCTGCTTTGCGCTGGGAAAGCAGTAGAAGATGGCTCTAGTGCTTGGGCTCCTGCACCTGCGTGGGAGACCTGGAGGAAGCGCCTGGCTCCTGGCTTCAGACTGGCCCAGCTCCAGCTGTTGTGGCCATTTGGGGAGTGAACCAGTGGATGGAAGACCTTCCTCTCTGCCTCTACTTCTGCCTCTCTGTAACTCGGCCTTCCAAATAAACAAATAAACAAATCTTTTTTAAAAATGCACTTGTTCCAAAGAAGCTACTTAGTTGTAATTTGGGGGTTGATCACCCCAGAACTTTCAGTATCCCCAGCCATTCTCTTCATGGAAAAAATATTTGTAAGTTCAGAATAAATTAGCTTTTGTGGTAACAATACAATGTAATAAATGTGGGTAAACCTGTTATATTTATCAAGAACGTTCCAATCACATCACTTTGATTTTCAGGAATCTCTTTCTCACTGAATTATTTATCAGCTGCTGGTCCTACTGCCTGTATCTGCCACTTCCTGATATGTCCTATAAAGTTGTTACTCAGTTACTAGAGTAAGAGAAAGAACAAGAGCAGAGATTTTCTGGTTCTGGGTTGACACCATCAAAGGAATCCTGCCTGCCCCTCTGAAGGGTACTGTGAGTGCTCCCAGGAGGTGAGGGGGGCGGCTCTCCCCAGGCAGCTGATGTCAGCTTCAGTGACTGATTGAGCCACGCTCCAAAGCTGGTGAGGAACAGCAAGGGAGACCAGGAATGCTCAGCCAGGGAATACTCACCTCCCACGATTCCGCCAGGCTCCCCACCTACTCCTACATCTGTATCTGACTTGAACCAAGGTACTTAGACCCCTTCTCTTCACCTGAGTTACTGAAAAGGCTGAGGGACACTGATCTTGTCAAGGCAAAGGGAAGGCTGGTGAAGTTCATTCTTTCCTTTTCTTGAAGTGATTCTGCGGGGCCGACGGTGTGGCGCAGTGGGTTAAAGCCCTGGCCTGAAGCGCCAGCATCCCATATGGACGCCGGTTCGAGACCCCGCTGTTCCACTTCTGATCCAGCTCTCTGCTGTTGCCTGGGAAAGCAGAAGAAGATGGCCCAAGTCCTTGGGCCCCTGCACCCACGTGGGAGACCCGGAAGAAGCTCCTGGCTCCTGGCATAACTCAGACCATTGCAGCCAATTAGGGAGTGAACCAGTGGATGGAAGACCTCTCTCTCTCTCTCTCTCTCTCTCTTTCTCTCTCTGCCTCTCCTTCTCTCTCTGTGTAACTCTGACTTTCAAATAAATAAATCTTTAAAAAAAAGAATGATTCTGCATATTTGATACAATCGAGGAGACAGGGTAGAAAGGACAATGCCTTTCTTATAGTCAATTGACAACCAGGATTGGATTTTATATTTCTTTGTTTTATGCAGATTTATTTATTCATTGAATGTCAGAGTTACACAGACAGAGAAAGAGACAGAGAGAGAACCTGCTCCTCTGGTTTACTCCCTAGAGGGCCACAACAGCCAGGGCTGGACCAGGCCAAAGCCAGGAGCCAGGAGCATCATCCAGGTCTCCCATGTGGGTTTCAGGGACCCAAACCCTTGGGCCATCTTCCATTGCTTTTCCCAGCCCGTTAGCAGGGAGCTGGATCGTAAGTGGAGCACGCAGCATCGTAGGCAGTGGCTTTACCAGCTATGCCATAGCGACAGCCATGGATTTTATACTTCTATGCCAACTGAAAACAGAGGGGCTGTGATAGGCCCAAGTAGCAAATCCTGTGCTGCCCGCGTCTGGTTGAGTCAAATGGAGAAAGCCAGAACAGATGTAGCTAAGTAAAACACTGCAAACAAAATCTTTGGGATTTTCTATCTTGCATCTTCCCAAAATTAAAGAAAAACTGCTAATGTAATCAGGAAATTTCTGTATCATTGACGATTACAAAGGGTAAGTTAATAATGCTTCATTAATGTGGAGGCTGATTAGCTGATAAGAGAGGTGCCATTTAGAACTGAAGGGTTCCATACTTCTAGCCTAGGACTTCTCTGGTCTGATTAAAGGCTTTGACCATCAATTTAAACAAGGAACCTGCTTGAACTCCTAGCAGTCATTTACACCCAACTGTGAATTAATATATTTTAGATATCTCCTTAAAAATAGCTTTCCTGTGGTGGAGGAGGGACCAAGGCGAGGTCTTCAGTGTTTGAGGGAGCTGGAAGCGTGGATGCGGGAGGCTCCACAGAGCACGGTTAGCTGAGAAGAAATGGGAAGCACAGAGCCACCACCAAAGACAAGTCTCATGACTCAGGGCGCAGCAGGGCTCTCAGGCAGCGGAGAGCTTTGGCCACCTCACCTGCTTCTGTGTTCTGTCTGGTGGCAGAGAACACGCTGGATTCCTGGCATCCCCTGATTCAAACGTGGCTACTTGAAACAAGCTGGTGGGAAATGGAATTAGTAGATGATTATTTGGGTGCATAAACAGAGTACCACCTCCGCCTGACCACTTCCTCTCCTCTCACCCGGAATAATAAGAACTGGAACATATACAATAAATAAATACAGAATTCGTAATGGCCTATGACTTCATCTGCATGGTTTATCATTGGCAACTTCTTGAAGAATCAACCCTAATGCTAAATCTGACTTCAATAAGGCAACTATCAGACTAGGTGCTTTCTGGGTCCCATAGCCAGAGATTTTAGAGAAAACGTTATCTCACTGTTGAGTTAAACTGCAACCCCCCAAAATTAATATGTTGAGCTTGTAACCCCTAGTGCTGCAGAATATGATCTTATTTGAATAATCAGGTTAAGATAACATCATTAGACCAGGACCTAATCCAATATAATCATGACCTTATAAAGAGAGGAGATGTAGACACAGAGGCACACATGCACTTAGGAGAAACACCATGTGAATATGAAGGCAGCAATCAGGATGACTTTTCTTACGAGAAACAAATGTCAAAAATTGCCAGCAGCCACCAGAAGCTGCAGGAAAGGCATGGAACAGATTCTCCCTGCTACACCTTGACCTTGGCTGTCTCACTCCAGAACTGGGAGCTGTTACCATCAGACTCTGTTTAAGCCACTCAGGTCAAGGTACTTGGTTTCAGCAGCGCTAGGAAACTAACAGACTCGTCTTCAAAGTACTGGCTCCAGACCCATTGGCTTACACCCTAGTAGGTGAAGACATTCCTTACTCTACTTTGCCTGATCCTTTCAGGAATCACTTCTCCAAATGGAGATGGATCTTGAGTTTCCAACTAGAGAAAGAGAAATTTGGATCTTATCCCTGCTTGACTAAATGTGTGAACTTGAATAAGTTACTTCTCACCCCTTATGCCCAAGTTTTCTGGTTGTAATATAAGGGTGTTGGATAAAACTTACTTCTTGTGTCTGTTTTAATTGATTTGTGGTGGCCTTGACCACTCTCAGCGGACCAGAGTCATCCACTGTCTCTGTGCCTGACCCCCTGGCTGTGTGCAACTCATCATGGAAAATCAAATCGCTTGCTGAGCTGGTCCCTTTTTTTTTTTTTTTTTTTTTTTTTGACAGGCAGAGTGGGCAGTGAGAGAGACAGAGAGAAAGGTCTTCCTTTTTGCTGTTGGTTCACCCTCCAATGGCCGCCGCGGCCAGCGCATCGCGCTGATCCAAAGCCAGGAGCCAGGTGCTTTTCCTGGTCTCCCATGCGGGTGCAGGGCCCAAGGACTTGGGCCATCCTCCACTGCACTCCCGGGCCATTGCAGAGAGCTGGCCTGGAAGAGGGGCAACCGGGACAGAATCCGGCGCCCCGACCGGGACTAGAACCCAGTGTGCTGGCACCACAAGGCGGAGGATTAGCCTATTGTGCCACAGCACCAGCGCTGGTCCCTTTGACACACTCTTCCAATGGGCTTCAAGCAGGTTCCCCACACACTCGCAGGAGAAAGCACTTCAGCTTTGCCATCACTCTTTGATTTGCCACTCAGATCTCTCTGTTGGGCAGAGACAGTACAACGATTCACCAGCAACGCCTGATGGGAAATTTGCCCCCACATGACCAGTGGATTTCTCATCCCTGGAATGAATGATCTCTGAGAGCTTCTAATTCCAATTTTTTTAAATTTCTTTCTCCACTGATCCAGGAGTTCTTATCACCACCCTCATTATCACTTTGCTGTTTTGTTATTTTGTCCCAAATCATCCCATATTCCCATCTCCCCACCCCCCATTTCTTTCTTTTTTTTTTTTTTTTTTTTTTTTTGACAGGGAGAGAGAGAGACAGAGAGAAAGGTCTTCCTTTCTGCCGTTGGTTCACCCTCCAATGGCCGCTGCGGCCGGCACATCGCACTGATCCGAAGCCAGGAGCCAGGTGCTTCTCCTGGTCTCCCATGCGCCCACCCCCCATTTCTTCTCCAGACTTCTCCTGTCCCCACTTCTATGCTTCGTGGCTTTGGTGCTGGCGGAGTTGCCTACAATAGCCATCACCAGTCAATGAAAACGCCTCGTTCCCTCCAGACTGGTAAAATGACTCCTCTTAGGGCACTCTCTATGACTTCGGCAGCTTAAGCCCTTGGCTATTTTTCTCAATGTTTGCAATAGTCTTTTAAAGTTTCCGAAGGATCTGTGATAGTCCTGGGTGATGACGAGTGCTAGATGTCACCTTCAGGCCACAGAGAGACTCCCCAACCACAGTGATGACTTCCAAGAGAGGGCTGCTCCATTACAATAATCAAAGCCCGCTGGCACCGCAGCTCACTAGGCTAATCCTCCACCTAGCGGCGCCGGCACACCGGGTTCTAGTCCCGGTCGGGGTGCCGGATTCTGTCCCGGTTGCCCCTCTTCCAGGCCAGCTCTCTGCTGTGGCCAGGGAGTGCAGTGGAGGATGGCCCAAGTACTTGGTCCCTGCACCCCGTGGGAGACCAGGAGAAGCACCTGGCTCCTTCCATCGGTTCAGCGCGGTGCACCGGCCGCAGCGCACCGGCCGCAGCGCGCCGGCCGCGCCGGCCATTGGAGGGTGAACCAACGGCAAAAGAAAGACCTCTCTCTCTCTCTCCCTCTCTCTCTCTAACTGTCCACTCTGCCTGTAAAAAAAAAATAAAAAATAAAAAAATAAAAAAAATAATCAAAGCCCTACTTTCATCCCAAGCCTTCCACGTATTACCCTGCTTGGACATCTTTGCAACCTTGTGATACAGGCAGGACAGGTGCTCTCGTCTTCCCACTTCACATTTAAGGACCAAAATCAGGGAGACTAAGTGACTCAATCACACAGAATTAACACGTTTCAGGGTTGTATCATCTTGCCAGTCACTCAACAGATTATTTAATCTCACTCATGAAGTTATTGCCATATATGATTTCTTTAATGACTATCAAAATCCACCAAATGAGTAGAGTGAGACAGCTTGGCTGGGATCGCACTGATTCAAGACCACATCTAATGGGGCCTTAAACTACATCCAAACAGCTTTTCCTCAGATCAGCAGAACGGTGTCTTGCTAACGCACTCTGCTTGAGCAAGCCAGTTTGCTATAATTTCCTGCCTGACTCTCAGCTCTGCTTGCCTCATCAGGTATGAATCAGATAAAGTTTTAAAATAAGTAAATTCATTTTACACACGATTCCAAGTCCACGGGCTCGGAGTGAGGATGTATGTTTTACTCCACGCTGACTCCAAGAAGGCAATGGACTTGGGATTACTCTTTTCCTTGTGGTACAGATGCCCTCTCACTACAGTCTAGAGACCACTGGATGTCCAGGAGTCAAGCTCACCATGGACATACGAACACAGGGCCCAGCAGTGTCCACAGGGAAGCAGCCATTCCTTCATGATTTCTAAAAAAATAAGGAGATGATAGTGGGATGCGTGCTGTATATTACCGCCACTTTTTTCAATCTGTATCATGGAAATTTTCTGAATTATCAGCAACTAAAAGTAGTGGCCTAACTGGAACAGCTAATGCTATATGCATGTGTTGCAATATTGCACTGTGCCCCTAAAAATGTACAAATATTACATGTGAGACAAAAAGTGCTAAAGACAAAATAAAGAGGGAGATAGATCACAGCACCAACAACAATAATCGTGGATATATTATCAACTTAAAGGAGAAGAGGTTCTTCTGTAGTCTAAATTTTCTCCCAGACCAAAAACTAACGAAAACTCGGCTGTGCAGGAGCACGCCTCTCTAGGACGAGAGGTCGACACTGCCTCTGCCTTCCGGTCCAGAGGAGGCATCCGGTTAGGGGTCTGGGGGACGGTGCACAAGGCAAGCTCACCTCAGGAGGCGCAGCTCTGCCCAGGATTAGGACAGGGACGAGCTGCAGGTTTGCTCCCTGAAGAGCTGGGAAGCTTAGGGAGAAGGAGGAGCACCACCATCCCTCTCTGCACTTGACAGGCATCACCCAAACGATGTGCCGAAAGGACACAGCACAGGCTTCCAATACGTCTCTCAGGCTGAGCTAGCACAGAGCTCATTATCAGATTAGAGATTGAAAGCCACCAGGGTGATTGCCGCCGGGCAGGCCTCCCACAGCCCTGAATCACTCTTCTGGGGCTGTCCACCCACACGACTGCACACGCGCGGTCATCTATCAAGTGTTTCCTGTATATCTGTGAGACCCAAATCCTCAGGTTCTTTTTTAGGCCTTATTTTGTCAGACTTGCCATCACATAAATCATAGTTGATCATTCTCTACCTCTTTAAATTCTCTTTCTTCTCTGTTTCTATGACACCATACAAGGGTACTTCAAAAAGCTTGTAGAAAAAAATGGAATTAAAAGATCAGTTGATTTTAGTGTCAAAATTTTTTAACCCATGCACGGTTCTCTCTTTTTATGATTTTATTTATTTAGCTTTATTTTACTTATTGCCAAGTCAGAGAAAGACAGATAGAGATCTCCCATAGGCTGGTTCATTTCCCAGAGGTCCACAGTGGATGAGGTTGGGCCAGGCCAAAACCAGGTCCTGTGAACTCAGTTCAGGTCCCCACATGGATGGCAGGGTCCCAGGTGCCTGAGCCATCTCCACTGCCACTGAGGGTGCATACCAGGGGGATGCTGGAACTGAGAGCACGGCCAGGAATTGAACCCAGACACTGGCATGGGCTGCAGGGACCCCAAGTGGCATCTCACCCACTCTCTACACCAGAAGCCTACCCCATGCTTTTCCGTAATACACGTTTTCCAGGAACACCTTGAAGGCTCGCATTTGCTCATTCTGAGAACACTTTACCAGTGTCTCACTCATGCCTCCTCCTCTAACTAATGTCTAAATGTTGAGTTCCTAACAGAGCTTTCCCATTTTTTTTGTTCACTATCTTACACTTTCTCCTTAGGTGATCTCATTTAAATTTTCATCATTTTAAATGTTATCTGTATACTGCTCACAGCCAAATTTTTCTTCACAGAAATCTCTCTTATAAATTCTAGATTGTTTATCCAGTCACTGTCCTATTATCTTAGACATCTCAACATCTACTCAACTTAATGAAAGCAAAACTGAAATCTTCGTCTGACTTCCTGCACAGATTTTGTTCAAGAGGAGCAGATTGTCATTTACCCCAGGAGAATCCCTTCTGGTAATGGAGACTAAATAAGTCCACCAGCTACCCCACAGAGAACAACTAGAAAAGTGGGGGAATAATCCTGCGTCTTCTTTGGGCATCAGAGAACTAACACGGCCATGAGTGATTATGGCCAAGACCCAAGGAAAGAAGGAAACCCAGAGTGAAGAACCCACTGCAGCTTGCTTTTTTCCCCTGGGGAAATCTTCCAGTGCATGTAAAGGCGGCTGAGAGGTAGGGAAACTGAACAGAGCTTTAAACAAACCTTTAATCCACGAGACGAAAGTGAGAGTTTGGGGCCTGGTAAGGAAGAGAATCTTTGTAAACCCCCAGTCTTAGATTTCAGACGCTGTGTTTGTTAGGATCCTCCAGAGAGAAAGAACCAATAGAATGTGCGGAGACTTATTTTTAAGGAAAAGTTTGTGTTTCTGCTCAAATCAAAGGCATTCCGGAGGGAAAAATTCTCTTTCTCAGGGTCTTCAGTCTTTTCTCGCAAGGCCTCCAGCGGACCGGCTGAGAACCATCCACGTTATGGAAGGAACTGCTTTACTCAAAATCTACGCATTAAATGTCAATCTCATCTCAAAATCTACTCATTTAAACGTCAGTTTCATCTCAAATGGCAACATCTACAACAGAATTTAGCCAAATATCTAGGTATAATGGTTGCCTAGGCAAGTTTATACATAAAATTAACCACCTCAGGCCACAAGGAGCTATGCCCTAAAAGCGAAGAGAGCAAAGACAGATCTGGGAGAAAATGAAGCCCAAATCCTCTCAACCCATGATTAGAAAAAGGAGATCGCGAATTACTACTGCCTCTCATATATTCTAGAAAAAAACAAGTCTCTTCTCTAAGGAAGGTAATATACGCCAGGCCCCAAGCAATCTTCAGTTTTTCATACCTAATATTCAGGACACACTTAAAAATATCAAGGCCCATAAAGAAGCAGGACAGCGTTACCAAAACTAAGAGAAAGAGCACACAGTACAGACACTTAGAGGATCCAGATAATGGATTGTTTAAATATGTTGAATGATCATGGAAATAAAATGCAAAATTCAGAATTTTCATAGAAGCTGAAACTGGAAAACAAAAAGAACCAGAGACAAACCTCATTCAGATGAAGGAAAGCAAAGACAATTTGTTACAGAAAAGTTACACACAAGGAATGGACAAAGGGGTATTCTCTAAGCAGAAGAAAAATGAACCCAGATGAAACTTTAGAGATGTGAAAAGAAACAAACAACAGTGAATGGCTATATGTGTGGGTTAGCACAAAGGTATGTCAACCGTATATAACCACAATAACGTCTTCTTGGGTGTAAAACATATAAAAAACTGCAATGTATGACGACAGAACATGCGCCTACGGAATTTACTTTGAGATACAGTGTTCCAACGCAGTGCAGTGCCACCAAGAGTGCCCGCTCCAGAACCAGATAAGGCCATCGCTCCCGAGTGTGAGATGCACCACTCACGCACTTAGCGGAAGAGTGTGCTCAATGATACGTGCCATTTGCATTCTGGCACAAGCTTCTTAGTTCGCTGAAAACCAGAAGCAGTTTGTCAACCAGCCGCTGATTCAAGAATCACACTTTGAGTAGTACTATCCTAAAATTCCTGGATTATTTGGTATAAATAAAAAGTATTAGTATAGGGGCCGGCACTGTGGCACAGTGAATTAAAGTTCTGGCCTGCAGCACCAGCATCCCATATGTGTGCCAGTTCATGTCCTGGTTGCTCTTCTTCCCATCAAGCTCTCTGCCATGGCCTGGGGAAGCAGTGGGAGATGACCTAAGACCTTAGGTACCTGCCTCCGTGTGGGAGACCCAGACCAGGCTCCTGGCTCCTGGCTTCAGATCAGATCAGCTCCAGCCATTGTGGCCATTTGGGGAGTGAACCAGCAGATGGAAGGTCTCTCTCTCTCTCTCTCTCTCTCTTTCACTCCCCCCCCCCCTTTCTCTCTACCTCTCTCTGTAACTCTTTCAAATAAATAAAATAAATCTTTAAAAAAAATATTAGTATATGTTAGACTTTGGTAAGTCCAGGATGCATAACATAGTTCTAAAATAACCAGTCAGAAAACAGTAAAATAATGTTTAACTCGAGATAATCGAAAATAATCCAAAGACACAGGGGAAATTTAAGAGGGAATAAAACCACATAGCTTAGGTCAAATGAAATGCAAATAGTAAGATAGTAAACTTAGGCCTAAATATATTGGTAATTTCCTTCAATGTAAATGAACTGAACATTTTGGTTAGAATATAAAAATTGGGGGGTTGGATTTTAAATATGTACATACACACGCAACCATACCCACTGCTGATATTGGTCAGCTTTTCTGTATTATAACAAAGTACTTGCTGCAGTCTAACTTTACAAAGAAATTCGAAGTGACTCGTGTTTCTGGAGGTGTAAGACTTAGGGTCCTCATCCGATGGAGACCTTCTTGCCGACAGAGTCCTGATGGCAAGAGACAGGGGATGCCGTGCCCATGTCCATGTGGTCTTTCTTTGCTTATAAAACCACCAGGACTCAATCACAGGGGCTCCATCCAAATGGCCTAATCCAATCTAATCAGTTCCCAAAGGCCTCATCTGCAAACACCATACTGGAGTGATTCTCTGCCTTAGTAGCATTAACGTAAAACTCCGGGGACTAAGTTCCCGCATGGATTCAAGAGCCAAATCCGAGCCCAGCTTAGAGAGATGAATTTATGTATAATACTACATAAAACAGGGAGTGTCGCTCCCCCTCTTCATGGAGGAACGACACTAAACCATGCCTAGGCTTCATATCCGAGTCACGGCACCATTATGTCGCTCCCCCTCTTCGTGGAGGAACGACACAGGACCCTGCGTTGTTCTTTTGTCTGCTCGGCCCTCCCCGGGTTTGCTGCTGGTTCTTCCCGGGGTTGGCTACTGTCCCTTCCACCTCCGTGGAAGGGCGGTTCCCCCTGCCACTTTCCCCACTTCCGCGGGGGAGCGGCACACCTCCGGCCGGCTCTCTCGGGGGCTGCACAGGTGTTCCTCTTAGATGTTCCTGGTGCATGTTGTCTCTCTCCTCCTTTATAGTCCTCTTCCACCAATCCCAACTCTGCTACCCACATGCCGAGTACGCTGCTCTCCTCCAATCAGGAGCAGGTCCTGCAGCTTGTCAAGTTGGTGAGAGGCAGCTGGGTAGAAGCTGTTTGCTCCTCTCCCAGCGCCATATTGTGGGAGAGCAGATGTATAGAATAAGTCTTAATTCCAGTAACAGTGTAGTCCGAGTTGCTCCCCACAAGGGAGATCAGGAGTAAGAGAACAGAGAAAGATATGCCATGATCACCTTAGCGAGAAGAAAGCTGTGGCAGCTATATTGCTGTCATTGATTGCCAAATAAGTCTTCAGAGCAACATACATTATTGGCTTTAAGGAACAACGTTGCATAAGAATAAAGAGCACCAAAAAGTTGTAACTGTGCTGCATTTGCTTTCATCTTGTAACAGATTTGAAATATGTAATGCAAGAAATAAAGAGAAATGTTTAACTTCACCATTATGGTGGAAAATTTCAACATAATACTCTCACACAGCAAAAGAAAAAATGAAGACAAAATGAGGCCACAGGAGATCAAATAGCACCGTTAACAAACTTCTCACAATTGTTACATAGAGAGAACGTTGCACTTAATGACTGCAGATGGCCGGCGCTGCGGCTCACTAGGCTAATCCTCCGCCTTGCGGCGCCAGCACACCGGGTTCTAGTCCCGGTTGGGGCGCCAGATTCTGTCCCGGTTGCCCCTCTTCCAGGCCAGCTCTGCTGTGGCCCGGGAGTGCAGTGGAGGATGGCCCAAGTACTTGGGCCCTGCACCCCATGGGAGACCAGGAGAAGCACCTGGCTCCTGCTTTCGGATCAGCGCAGTGCGCCGGCCACGGCAGCCATTGGAGGGTGAACCAACGGCAAACAAAGACCTTTCTCTCTGTCTCTCTCTCATTGTCCACTCTGCCTGTATTAAAAAAAAAGACTGCAGAATGTGTATCCCTTTCAAGAACATCAGAACACTTACCAAGTCGCCATATTTAGAGCTATAAAGCAAGTCTCAGTGTATCTGTAAAACAGCAAAATCATGTCAGAATATGTTCTTTGGCTTTCGTGAAATCAAGGTGAGTAACTAGAAAGTCCCTGTGTTTGGATATTAAAAAGTAAACTGACATACCGATGGGCTAAAGAAGAAATCACAAAAGAAATTTTGTAACCAACATAATGTATGCTATATATATAGTATATAAGCAATATTTCTGTGGAGACTTGCAGTCCTAAACGCATACAACAGGAAAAGAAGGAGGCTGGAAATAAATTCACTAAGTATACGTTTCTAGAAGTTAGAAAACTGAGACAAAAGAAATGAAAATGAAGGAAACAGTGAAGATAAGAGCATATATTAATGAAAAAGAAACAGATACACAATAGAAGGGACCATCAAAGAAAACAGCAGGCTTATGGGAAAGAATAGTATGGTGATAAATTCACTCAAGAAAAGATGCAAGTAGACGTCAGGAATGAAAAAGAGGACATCATGATAAATCCTACAAGCGTTGAAAGCTTAGTAAAAAAGATATTACAGAAAAAAACCCTGCCATAAAGTACACACACAGCTTAGCAAACTAAAATTAATTTTTAAATTCCCTGTTCAAAGTCTTCCCACAAAAAAACTTCCCACAAAGAAGGCCCATATGACTTCATTGTGAATTGTATAAAATATTTCAAGAAGAAATAGTGACCTTGGCTGTTCCAGTTTCTTCTGCTTTGTTTCTGTGTATCCTAGATCCCTGAACACAGTGAGCACTCAATAAGTCACTGCCAAAATAATCAGTGAGTGAATAAAAGAACGCCTCCACGTATTCCAAATACACTAAAAACGTGCCCAGCTTTTCCAGTGGTTTCCTTCCAACATGCCTATTTTAAAGCACCATTGCTAGGAACATAATGGAAACTCAGGCGTGCATATAACCTTGGCCTTCCAGACAGACCTTGAATGCCTAGCAAATGTGCACTGTGTCTCACTCAGACGCTTAGAATTAATTCTAACTGCTAAAACAGCTTATCTACTGACACTAGAGTTTGTTTCACATGAACCTTGTGGGAAGTTATTGCAAACAGGCACAAAAACAACCAAAAGCAATGTATCAAGAGTTAAAAGCCTTTATTCAGCTGCGAATACAGTTTACTAGCTGAGCGGACTTCAAAGACAAGTTGCAAAATTTCATTTTTGTGGTAAGCAAATAATGCTCCTAAAATAAAATCTGAAGCCAGTGATATTTATTTACAAATTCCCTCTGACTTCCTCTAAGACATGCTGAATGATGCTAGAATTTTAAAGAGCACCAGCATGGGGCAGGCATTTGGTCTTGTGATTGATAACCCCCCCATCCCACCTCTGAGTGCTTGGGTTCAAGTCTCAGATCCAGTTCTTGATTCCAGCTTCCTTTCTTTTTTTTCCCCTTTTATTTAATGAATATAAATGTCCAAAGTACAGCTTATGGATTACAATGGCTTCCCCCCCATAACTTCCCTCCCACCCGCAACCCTCCCCTTTCCCGCTCCCTCTCCCCTTCCATTCACATCAAGATTCATTTTCAATTCTCTTTATATACAGAAGATCAGTTTAGGATACATTAAGTAAAGATTTCAACAGTTTGCACCCACATAGAAACACAAAGTGAAAAATACTGTTTGAGTACTAGTTATAGCATTAAATCACAATGTACAGCACATTAAGGACAGAGATCCTACATGAGGAGTAAGTGCACAGTGACTCCTGTTGTTGACTTAACAAATTGACACTCTTGTTCATGGCATCAGTAATCACCCTAGGCTCTTGTCATGAGTTGCCAAGGCTATGGAAGCCTTTTGAGTTCACCGACTCTGATCGTATTTAGACAAGGTCATAGTCAAAGTGGAAGTTCTCTCTTCCCTTCAGAGAAAGGTACCTCCTTCTTTGATGGCCTGTTCTTTCCACTAATTCCAGCTTCCTTTCAACACAGATCATGGGAGGCAGCAGTGATGGCTTTGGTAGTTGGATTCCAGCCACCTGGCTGGGAGACCTGGATTGCCATCCTGGCTCCTAGCTGAGCCCCAGCCTACACCAGTCCATTGCAGGCATTTAGGGAGAGAACGAATGAATGGGAGCATTCATTCTTTCTCTCTCCCCATCTCTATCCCCCCCCCCGCCTTTGCCTCTTAAGTAGATAGAAAGTAATTTTTTGAAAATTGAAAGCATCTGCATAATCAACTCAATTTTTTTCTGTTAAAAATACTATCTTCATGTGATAACCCCAGCAAAACAATCTTTATTACTTCTTGCGATTAATCTCTAACTGCAGAGTGATACAAAATTAATTTAGTTATGCCTTTGTACCTCATTTTTTCTACTTGCAAAAGGAGGCTGCTAACGTTAAGTAAAAATAGACTCTGTAGAGACCCTTTAATGATGTAGTCGATTCCTTTTTAACCCCAGAAAGAGAAAATAAAAATTTCCTTTTTATGAAATTGTTTCATGTTGAAAGATCTGGCCAGAACCAGGTCAAAGCCAGTGCTCTTTCTAGAATTAAACCGAAAGCAAAATCACCAGATGATAATCTTATGGGAATAAAACGTAGTTAACATAGTCTTGTAGGCGAGAGAGAAGCAGCACTGGCTTCTTCTACAGACTTGAAGAACACAAGAAGAATCCAAATAAATACCGGTGGTGGGCCTAAGGGCATGTAAGGGTCTAAAAGTGGTAGAACTGATGAGGGCGTGGGAGCTATGTACACTCATGGTCCTGAGTTCAACCCCAGCTCTGTCTCAAACTAAATGCGTTACCCTAGGCAAGTCACCAAACCGTGCTCAACTTCAATTCCTTCATCTGTAGAAAGCGGATAACAGCGCCACCTAAAGGACGTGTTGCACCTTTCCCCTCCGCCCTCCCCTCCCCCACCCCCCCACTTCCTCCCTTTCGTGGAGATCCGTGGTGCCTAATCAGCCCCTTCTCAACTCCTTGCAATGCAAATGGCGAAGCAGAGAAGCTGCGGGGGCAGCTATGAAACAGACAAGAGGACAGTTCCCAGAGGCTTCGAACAGCCCCGACTCTCTGCCACCCACCTTCTAACCCCCCTACCCATAGCTGCAAACTCCCTCCTTAACCCGATAAAAACCTGAGTTCTAAACGTGCACAGACTGTCGCCAACCTCTCTGCTTCTAATAACGCAACCTGACTCTGTTGAGGTCGGGCTCCATCTCCTTTCTCGGGGTGTGAGAGGCCAGAACCCCAGCTATTCCAGACCTAACACCATCTCAAAAGTTCCCTGGGAGAAGGTAGTGACCACCTACAGATGTTACTTGGCACACAGTACGAGCTCAGTAAATGGCAGTTCAGTGGAAAAATATTGACTCTTCGTTCTACTCCTCCTTTGCAAAACAGAATAAAGAAATGTGACTGAGAACCAGCGAAGGGTATTCTTAAATACTGACGTTCCTCTGGGGGATGTTTAATATAGCCAGGGAATCTGAAACCCATCGAAAAAGGAACTTGAGCTGGAAGGAGATAAGACTGGTCCACGGGAGTCTACTCTCTCACATTTCCAAATTAGCATTATCTAATAATTCAACTGACATGAAACCCACACCACACGTGGAACCCCATTGGAAAGAGACAGAGAGGAAGAAGGGAAAGGGAGGAGACAGGAGAAGGAAAAGCAAGGGAAAGGAGAGAAGGGGAGAGGGGGGAAGGGAGGGAAGACATACACAGGAAGACAGAAAATAATCAGCCAGCTCCATCAGGAAGGAAGGTTGCTTATCAGCAGAAAGAACAATATGGGAGCTGCTTCTGCTGTATTCCCCACAAAGCTGAAAACTCACATGCATGGATTCATTTATGTGTGCCCAGCAGATGGCACAGTGCCTGGAACATCACAAGCATTTAATAAATAATTGTTGAATGCACAAATGAATAAATGAATGAACGCATATATCTCTGGAGTCATAAATATTCACTCTGCAACCAAAAACTCAGAAACACAAAGGGCTGATTTTATGCATTAACTCTGAGTATTTGGAAACAGAATTCTAAATACACGTGTCCCCTGGTTGGCACCTAGTGGCTGTCAGCTAACCATCTCTCTCTCTAGCCCCACAAGATGGCTTTTCAAATATGACTTGAAGGTCCTGTGAGGTGGCCTCAATTCCAGCTTGCACTCTGCCAGTGTTTTCAGTTGCTTTATAACTCAGTTTCTGCTGCTAGATATTAAAATGCAGAAAGAACTGTTTGGGGACTCTGAGATATATGCAAAAGAAAAATCAAAGATAGCAGTTGGAAATCAGTCAATACAGGGTCTGTTCTCATTATTGAGAGATGCTTAATCTCATTCAGTTTCAGGAGAGAACAGGAGGCTTGTCAGGAAACTCAATACAGAGGGTATATATAGCAACATATAGAATTAGGATGTTAAGAAATAAGGAAATATTGCAATTATCAATTTCAATATGTTTATCAATAATAATGGCCTATTTAATCAAAACATTCTAAGAATGTGTGTTTTTGATTTTATTAACATATAAAAAGCAGGTCAAATGTCCCATAAAATATAGAATGGCTACAGAAATTTCCTTTGGTCGAGACTTGGGATGTTGTTATAAACCACTAGATTTATGTTTTGAGTCTTTTTCTAGAACAATCTGCATAAAATCATTGCTACCAACACCAGAGCTGTAAGGATTAAATTTAATTGTATAGGCAAAAGTGCTTTCCAACCCTTTTATTCTACCTGTGATGACATTATCACTTCTTTCTCAGCTAGTTTGTATGTGAGATGTAGTCAAATAACCTTCCTATCCTTAGCTGCCTTTCTAGCAGAGGTAAGATTTTTCATCTCTTTCCTTCTTCAATTAATGGGATTGTGAAAAGCAATCTCATCTCATCAGAAACCACAGTATTTCAGAAATGAAGTGATTTATGGGTGGTAATTACATTACAAAAAGTTTATACATCATTTGGGCATCATTCAGGAAAAGAGATATAGTGTATTACTGCTGTTATTAAACCCCAAAGATTCATTGATCGAGACTATAAAGATCAACCACTTGTTTTGTTAAGTAATTAACTTACTCTTCCTTGTAGGACCCACTCAGCCTTAGAATGATTCCATTTCTCATTGGCATGAGAGTCCCCAACAATGTATTGAAAAGGACTACAGAAAGGTGGTGCCAATTAACTGCCGAAAGTAATTGTCATTTTGTAATCACATTAATATCTAATTTGCTGCCACTATATCATTAAAGTGCCAGTTACACATCTCTACTTTAATGTATTCATAAAAAGCAATCATGCATTTATTGCCTTTATAATTCCTGAGATAATTACACAGAAGTGTATCTCTTCTGTAATTCAGCAGACTTAACAACAACACTGAAGGCTCCAATGGTTAGGAGATTAACCTACTAGAACCGATTCATTAGAACTAAAACTGAATAGTCTCACTACTCCATATGAAGAACTATTGGGTCATTCAATGCAATGGAGTCGGGTGGAAGTGAAGAGCTTCCCCTCCTTTCTCCATTCTCCCCCAAGAAGAAGACACATAGGAAGAAGACCTTGTTTGGTAGCAAGGTCACTTCCAGGTTAAGCGAGCAATTGGTACAGGACAGGCTACATTTCTAGCCTGCCAAGGGATCCATTTTCTTTTCTTTTCTTGTTGAGTGACGAGACAGACAGAGATTTGCTATCTGCTGGTTCACTCCCCAAATTCCTGCAACCCCTGAGATGGGCCATAACAAAGCCAGGAGGCAGGAACTGCATCCAAGTCCCCCATGTTGGCGGTAGGGACCCAACCACTTGAGCCAAAACCTGCCTGTTCCCCAGGGTGTGCGTTAGCAAGAAGCTGAACAAGAAGCAGAGCAAGAACTCCAAGCCAGTCACCCCAGTACAGGGTACAAGTGTCCCAAGCAGCCTGTTCAGTGCTGTGACAAATGCCCACCCCTCCATTCTCATCTTAAGGCCCCTCCCTACTTGAGGAGTCGTGAAAGCACCCCTACAGCACAGAGAAGAAAGCCAGAAGAGCTAGAGTTGCAGTCTCAAGAAAGGGTTTGCAGGGTATGGCTTCACCATTGTGCTCGACATTCAGTGAATTCCCAGGTCACGCCCCCATACAAGGGTACTGCAAAATGTTCATGCAAAGCACACATGGTGCAAAAAGTTCACATGGACTTCAGAAATCTTTGCCCCAGCACAAACACCCCTTTTTTTAATTGCATTTTCCATGAACTTTTTGAATGACCTTTGTAGATAGAAAAATTCATTCTGCAGATGAATGGAAATAATTGAAGGAGTCTCTCTTATGGATTTTCTTTCCTCTGTACTTAAAATGAAATAAATGAGTTTCAACTGAATTGAACAGTCCTTTCTTATCACAAAAGTAGTGGTATTGCATGTCCTTTTGTCTTTTCTTCTCCATACTTGCCACATTTATGAGCAAAGCAGTCAGTTAAGTGACACTTGGAGCTTCGCATACAGCAGGAGGTGCTCCCACCATCCGATGGCAGTCACTCCTTCTCTCACAAAGGAATCCACACGGTCGCCTCTTCAGCTATTGCAGTCCCACTGAGTTTTCTTTTCTTCTTCCTAACCTTGTTCTAGTGTGGAAGTCAGACGAGTATGGCCCATAGGCCAAAATGGCCCACCTCTTGTTTTTAGTTTTTGTTTCTTGAAGATTTATCTTATATTTGAAAATCATAGTTGGAGAGAGAGAAAGAGGAAGAGACAGAAAGAGAGAGATCTCCCAACTGCTGGTTCACTCCCCAGATGGCTATAACAGCCAGGGCTGAGCCAGGCTGAAGCCAGGAGACAGGAGCCCCGAGCTTCATCTGGGTCTCCCACATGGGTGCAGGGGCCCAAGCGCTTGGGCCATCCTCTGCTGCTTTCCCAGACCATAAGCAGAGAGCTGGACTGGAAGCGGAGCAGCTGGGACTCGAACCAGTACACATATGGGATGCTGGCTTTTCAGGCGACAGCTTAACCAGCCAAGCCACAACTCTGGCTACCCCCGCCTCCTGTTTTTATAAATAAAGTTTTATTGGAATACTGGCATGCTCATTTGTTTACATATTGTCTGTGTCTGCTTTCACTCTAACCAGCAAAGCTGTTAGTCACAAAAAAGACCATGTAGCCCACAAAGCCTAAAATATATACTGTTATATATTAATGTTAGCCATTACAAAACACAACGAACACTGGAGTAAGGGAAAGGGTTTATTGGGGAACACCCTACAGACCAGAGTGAAGGGGCGGTGAAGGAAAAATGAAAAGGAGACTATAAGAGAGAGAGACAGAAGGAGGGAGAAGAGAGACGAGAGGAGGAGAGAAGCCAAGAGAGGCCAAGAGAGCGCAGGAGAGAAGGACCAAGAGAGTAGGAGAGAAGGGCCAAGAGAAAAGGGCCAAGAGAGCACGTGTGCAGGAACAGGCCCTTTTAAAACTTTGCCGGAGGGCGGGCAGGGAAGCAGGAGCAGCAAATCCCATTAGGATGGGGGTGGAGCCTGGCTCAGGTAGCTGGGCCATGTGGCCACCTGGCTAAAACTGTGCCAGTTTCCTAACATATACTGTCTGGCCTTTTTAGACAAATATCACCAATCCCTATTTTAGTGGCTTTTTTTAATGTGACTATTACAAAGATTTCATCCCCTGCAATGACAATCTTTTGTCTTTTTTCAAAAAAAAAAATCTGTTTATTTATTTGAGAGAGTTATAGACAGAGAGAGGCAGAGAGAGAGGTCTTCCATTTGCTGGTTCACTCCCCAAATGGCCGCAACGGCCAGAACTGGGTGCGTCTGAAGTCAGGAGCTTCTTCTGGTTCTCCCCCTCGGGTGCAGGGGCCCAAAGACTTGGGCCATCTTCTACTGCTTTCCCCAGCCATAGCAGAGAGCTGGATCAAAAGTAAGCAGCCGGGACTCGAACCAGCGACCATATGGGATGCTGGCACTGTGGGTGGCAGCTTTACTTGCTACACCACAACGCCAGCCTCAAAGTCCACATCCTTAAGAATTTTATCAGTACTGGTTTTTATTTTCATATCCAAGACCTGAGAGAAGACACTGCTCCCATGTGGGTCCCGCACGAGTCTCACAGTCACACAACATGTGGAAGATCCAGGTTATGCTGTGCAGACCCACACGCATCCACCAGCACCAGCCTACTTTGCTTGGCACACAGGAAGACAGGCAGGCTTCCAGCGTTAGAGCCTGGGGATGCTGCGATTCCTCAGATAGCAACTCTCGTCAGAGAAGTTCCCCTTAAAAAATAGAAAGGAGTTTCTAATTCCCTGTAGCGAGGGAGTCTTATCTTTTAGCAAACCTCATGGTAGCTATTTCTAACTGCCAGGGGAGGGACATAAATCCCCTCCATGGGAGAAAAGTGTTTTCCTGGATTTAACATGGTGTTTTTATCTGCAGCTGGGTTTTGGTTTCCTTCATTTTATTTCTTTTGCTTTTATGGTGAAAGGTACCTGAGTATAGATGTATGGAGGTGGGAGAGACAATGAGGGTTAATTTTTCTTGCATAATAATGTAAAGGAAATTGTGAGGATATCCCAAAGACAGAAGACAAGGGGGTCTGGAGTGATTGAAAATCGAAGAGGTAGGAGGACAACTGCATTTGTTAGCTTGGGCTGTCAAAGTAAATACCCTAGAGTAGGTACCTTAAATAATAGGCATTTGTATTCTCACAATTCTATATACAGGCTGTAGAACTCAAAAATTAAAATTCAATGGGGTACAATTTCCACTGAATGCTCTCTTCTTTGCTTGAGCTAACCAGATTCTTGCTTTGTTCTCTCATAAACTGTGCTTAGTGTGAGTATATGATCTATTCCTGCCTTTCTCTCTCTCTCTCCCCTTTCTTCTCTCCTTCCCTCTCTCTCTCCCCATATATATCTTCTTTTTTCTTACAATCCTATCAGATTAGGACCTCACTCTCATAACCTCATTTAACCTTAATTGCCTCCTAAATTCCCTACCACCAAATCAGTCGCATTGGAGGTTAAGGGTTCAACACATGAGTTTGTGAGGGGTTGCAATGTAGAGAGAGAAGGAGGCCTCAAGAAGATGTGCACACATTGAGATCATAAGAAAAAAACATTGGTAGGGAGCAATTTCCCACTGCAAGATAATACATGGCCATTAAACTCTGATGTCTGGTATCAATGTTAAAGTTGTTTGCTGTGCCATGTGATCTAGGGGGAGGCGGCAGGTCAAGGGGGAAACAGAAGCAGTGATAGAGAGGGGATCTCATTGTGAGAACAAGGCTAATTATTAAAACAGCCTCCTGGGGCTGGCATTATGGAGTTATGGTGAAGCAGGTTAAGCCTCCACCTGCAACACCAGCATCCCATATGTGTGCTGGTCCAAGACCCAGCTACTCCACCTGCAATCCAGCTCCCCTAATGTGCCTGGCAAAGCAGTGGATGATGGCCCAAGTGCTTGGGCCCCTGAATCCACATGGAGGACCCAGAAGAAGTTCCAGGCTCCTAACTTCGGCTTCAGAAATGGCCAGCCCTGGCCGTTGCAGCCATTTGGGAATTGAACCAGTGGATGGAAGATTCTCTCTCTCTCCCTCTCCCTCTCCCTCTCCCTCTCCCTCTCCCTCTCCCTCTCCCTCTCCCTCTCCCTCTCCCTCTCCCTCTCCCTCTCCCTCTTTCTAACTCTGCCTTACAAATAAACTTTTTAAAACATTAAAAATCTTTTTTTAAAATAAAAAGGCCTCTTAATAAAAGACACCATCATATTGCAACAGAGGAAGGAAATCAATCTCCACTCACAGGTGACATGATCCTAAGTCTACAATAAAACTATCAGAACTAATAAACAAGTTCCACATGATTGCAAGATATAAGACCAATATACACAGGCCAGTGCTGTGGCACAGTGGGTTAAAGCCCCAGTCTGCAGTGCCAGCATCCCATATGCGTGCTCATTCGAGTCCCGGCTGCTCCACTTTTGATCCAACTCTCTGTTATGGCCTGGGAAAACAATAGAAGATGGCCCAAGTCCTTGAACCCTGTACCCCCATGGGAGACCCAGAAGAAGTTCCTGGCTCCTGGCTTCAGATCCATGCAGCTCCAGCCATTGCAGCCACCTGGGGAGTGAACCAGTGGATGGAAGACCTTTCTCTCTCTCTCTCTCTCTCTCTCTCTCTCTCTGCCTCTGTGTCTCTGTTACTCCGTCTTTCAAATAAATAAATAAAAAGACCAATATACAAAAATCCATTGTATTTCTATACACTAGCAATAAATAATCCAAAAATGAAAATAAGAAAAAATCAATTTCCAAAACATCAAAGTAAATAAATACTAATAAAATGTATAAACAAAATAAATATAGGATGTGTACAGTGCAAACAATCCACATCCACTTGTGAGGAAAAAAATTAAACTTTTTTGTCTGGCACTGCAGCTCACTAGGCTAATCTAGAACCCGGCACCCTGGGTTCTAGTCCCGGTCGGGGCGCCAGTTCTGTCCCGGTAGCTCCTCTTCCAGCCCAGCTCTCTGCTGTGGCCCAGGAGGGCAGTGGAGGATGGTCTAAGTGCTTGCAGGGCCCTGCATCCGCATGGGAGACCAGGAGGAAGCACCTGGCTCCTGGCTTTGGATCGGTGTAGTTCCAGCCATAGTGGCCATTTTGGGGGTGAACCAATGGAAGAAAGACCTTTCTCTCTGTCTCTCTCTCTCTCTCTCACTGTCTAACTCTGTCTGTCAAAAAAAATTAACCTTTTTCATATTCTATTTGAAGAGGATCATTGATTAACCATAGAAACAATATGCAATAATACAGACATTTCAGGGGCTGGCGCTGTGGCTCAGTGGGATAAAGCCCTGGCCTGAAGCACCAGCATCCCATATGGGCACCGGTTCTAGTCCTGGCTGCTCCTCTTCTGATCCAGCTCTCTGCTATGGCCTGGGAAGGCAGTAGAAGATGGCCCAACTCCTTGGACCCCTGCACCCACATGGGAGACCCAGAAGAAGCTCCTGGCTCCTGGCTTTGGATCAGCACAGCTCCAGCCATTGCGTCCATCTGGGGAGTGAACCAGCAGATGGAAGACCTCTCACTCTGTCTCCACCTGTTTCTGTAACTCTGTCTTTCAAATAAATAAAATAAATCTAAAAAAAAATACAGACATCTCCATTGGTTAAGTTTACAAAATTCTGACTCAAAAATTAAAATGGAGGAAACTTTTTGCTCAATGGGTGCCAAAACTGTTGTGGTCAGATTAAGCTGCAGAGAACAGAGCTTTTGGTGGAAATTGTGGAAATTTCAAACAGGTAAAATCAAGATCCTGATGCATTTCTCCAGAGAATCGTAACAGGAGATGAAACATGTCTTTACCAGTATGATCCTGAAGACAAAGTACAATCAAAGCAGTGGCTACTGAGAGGTGGAAGTGGTCCAGTCAGAGAACAAGTGGACCAGTCAGGAGCAAAGGCCATGACAACAGTTGTTGCTGTTGGATGTTCAAGTATCTTGCTTACTGACTTTCTGGAGACAAAGAACGCTACTATCTGCTTATTAAGAAAGTGTTTTGAGAGTTAGTAAAGATTTAGCAGAAAAATGCCCAGAAAGCTTCACCATAGAGTCCTCTTCTACCTCAATGATGTTCTCGCTCACTGCCTTCATCAGAAAAGGGCAATTTCATTGGAGTTTTGACGAGAAATCATTAACCATCCCCTGTGCAGTCCTGATTGGCCTCTTTCTGGCTTCTTTTTGTTTCATAATCTTCAAAAACTTTGAAGGGCACTCATTTTCCTTAGTTAATAATGTAAAGCAAGACTGTATTGACATGGTTAAATTCCCAAGATTCTCAGTTATTTGGGGATTTACTAATTGGCTGGTATCATTACTTACAGCACTGTCTTCAACCTGATGGAGATTATGTTGAAATATAAAATTTTTATTTTTATTTTGTCTTTTTTTTATTTATTTGACAGGTAGAGTTATAGACAGTGAGAGAGAGAGACAAAGAGAAAGATCTTCCTTCCATTGGTTCACCCCCAAAATGGCCACCACAGCCAGAGCTACACCAATCCGAAGCCAGGAGCCGGGTGCTTCTCCTGGTCTCCCAGGGGGTGCAGGGCCCAAGCACTTGGGCCATCCTCCACTGCCCTCCCGGGCCACAGCAGAGAGCTAGACTGGAAGAGGAGCAACCAGGACTAGAACCGGTGTCCATATGGGATGCTGGTGCCGCAGGTGGAGGATTAACCAAGTGAGCCATGGCACCGGCCCTATTTTGTCTTTTAATTCCATTTTTCTCCACAAATCTTTGAAATCCCCTTATATTATTCAGTCACAAGGAAGAAAGAGAATCCTGTCAGGTACTACAACATGGATGAAGACTGGGGATGCCATGCTGTTGAAGCCAGCCCGTCACAGCAGGGCAAGAATTGCAGGAGCCCATCTATATGAACTTTCCAAAGTGGCTCAACTTGTGGAATCAGAAAACAGAATGTTTGTTTCCAAGGACTGGAGGGAGAGGGAACTGGGGAACTATTGCTCAATAGGTAAAAGATTCTAGCAGTGAAAGATGGACAAATTGTAGGGATCTGAGGCACAATTGTGCTCATGGCTCACCAGACTCTGTAGGTCTCTCACTGTCATGTTTCTTACGACACATATACTAAAAACCACAACGGTATAAACACGCATCTACTAGGATAGCTATAATTATTAAAGGATGGACAACAGCAATTGTTGGGGAAGTTGTAGAGAAACTGCAATCCTCATACATTGTCGGGAGGAATGTAAACTGCTGCATCCTCTTTGAAAAACAGTTTGGCAGTTCCTCAACAAGTCAGAGTTACAGGAGCAATTCCACTACAACGTAATATAATATGCATTCAAAGAAAATGGAAACATACATCCACGCAAGAACGTATATGTGAGTGTTCACAGTAGCATTTTTGGTAATAGCCAAAAAGTAAAAACACCTCAAATGTCCATTAGCTAATGAATCAAGAAACAAAATGTAGTAAATCCATATAATGAAATATTGTTCATCAATGAAAAGGAATGAAGTCCCAATACCTTCTATAACACGATGAATTCTGAAAACATTGTGCTGAGTGACACAAGTCAGACACACACACACACATATTGTACAGTTCCATTTATATAAAATGTCCAGAAATGGCCAGCTCACAGAGTTTGTCAGGGGCTAGGGACAGAGAGGTGGGGGATGGGGTGGTGACTGCTAATGTATAGGGTTTCATTTGGGGTGATAAAAATATTCTGGAATTGGATCACGGTGATGTCTGTGGAACTTTCTGAACACAATGAAAGCTTCCTAATTGTACACTTGAAAGCCTGAATTTTAGATGTGAATTATATCTCACCTTGGTAACATTTATAAAACCCCCTTTTCACCCCAAACGGCCAGAAGATGACCCTGGAAAAGCAGAGAGATGGTCAGCAGGGGAGAAGTCCACCTCATTCTAGAGAAACACCCTAAAAATAGAGCATTTTTTTAATTCAAGAGAACTACGGGCAGTTTCTAAGGCAGTCCTATTTGAAGTACTGCGCGGAACAGCAATGCCGTCTCTGCTGGAAAGTGGTTTCAGGCGGTTCTGATGGAAAAGGGAAACAAAGACTTCCAAGGAGATGTGCTCTGGACCTTTTTGCTTTTCACCGTGCCAGGAGTTCAATGAAACGTGTGTAGGATTCTCCGGCTACAGAAGAGCCTTCGCTCTCCTGAGACCAGGAACACACTCACAAAGAGCAGGCTGAGCGTGCACTTGAGGCTGAGATCCGGCCCTGCTAGGAGTCCTCCCCAGGAAAACGGGTGGGGCACACAGGCCAGGGCGTGAGATCCGGCCCTGCTAGGAGTCCTCCCCAGGAAAATGGGTGGGGCACACAGGCCAGGGCGTGAGGTCACGGAAGAGGATGTAGCTGGCAAAGCTGTCACCAGCTGCTCCCCACCCCTGACCTTCAGGAGCCCAGCAGGGGCTTGCAGTTGGCTCAAGGATGCTGCAGGCCCTGTGGATACCTGGACGAGACAGCAAAGTCCGTATCTGTAACGTGGTTGGTGACTCAAGTGAATGGCGGTGGAGGGGGAGAAGTTCCCCGAAGTTCAGTCCCTCGGGCCCCTAGTTTGCAGCTCTGTTTTCACCGGGATTTTTTTTTTTTTTTATTTCACAAGTGGAGTTACAGACAGTGAGAGAGAGAGACAGAGAGAAAGGTCTTCCTTCTGTTGGTTCACTCCCCAAATGGCTGCAATGGCTGGAGCTGCGCCGATCCGAAGCCAGGAGCCAGGAACTTCCTCCTGGTCTTCCATGCGGGTGCAGGGCCAAGCACTTGGGCCATCCTCCACTGCCTTCCCGGGCCACAGCAGAGAGCTGGACTGGAAGAGGTGCAACCAGGACTAGAACCGGCACCCATATGGGATGCCAGCACTGCAGGCGGAGGATTAACCAAGTAAGCCACGGGACCGGCCCTTCACCGGGATTTTCATCTAGAGCCCTGTGTTGAGAGTACTGACAGCTTACCCAGGCTCAACCAAATGTGTGTTCCCTGAGTTCTATGTGGACACCAAGGGCAAGTAACCTGACCTGCACGTGCCCTCCCAATAAAGTAAATCAGTCTCCGCTGAGATGGTCTTTGCCAACACGGGGGTGGTCTAACTGGCAGAGAAGAGTGAAGGACCAGGCACGTGGTTAACTGCTAGCTGCAAGACTCCACCCCCTCCAGAACAGTTCCCACGTATGAACTTTTCCCACCGTGAGTTCCTCCCCCTTGAGCAAGGATTTTAGCTACTGGCTACCTTCATCTTCCTGTCACTTGTCTTCATTTGGTCACAAACTGGTTGAGCAGTTCCTGAATTCAGGCTTGGGAAACCAGAAGATTAAGAGACCACAGAAGAAGAAAGAAGCATCAGTATAGATCGAAATTTGCTATTCAACATGTGAGTCCTATCAGAGATGGAAAGATCCTGAGATTTCATTCTTTTTGACTGTGTGGGCACATAAGAAGGGATGCATTAAAAGGACGATGAGATAGCAGAAACCGCGGTAATGGGGCAGAAGTAGAAGACAGGGAACACCCTTGGAAGGCCTGGCAAGGCCATCCCCACCCCGGGAAAAACTCACCCTCCCAACTCCACTACTATACAACACAAGGCTGAAGGCCTCTCTCATTAAACAGAACTAAGAGGTAACTGGATCAAGAGATCAAGGACGCCATGTCAGAATCCCCCCCCCCCCCCCCCCGTCACTTAAACCTCAGTATTGGAGAAGGATTATCACCTGCTCTTGCCTCATCAACAGTCACCATGGGCAGCCAGCAGCACTGCCTCTTGTCTATGGTGCAGTTGGAAAAATGGGGAGGTTCCCGCCCCCAGTCTCCTCCTCCATGGAGACCCCTCCCCACAGTGAGACAGCAAGGGGAGAGATCTACCTCGTAGGCGTCGGTCCTGTCAGCTCGGGTACCTCCAGAACCATTTACTGCTGGTATTACTGGCTTTGGCTCTGGTTCTGAAATCAGATAATGCTGAATTCAAACCTCGGCTTTTCTTGGAACAAGCTAAAAGATCTAGAGCACATTGCCTTCTTTCTCAGTCTCAAAAACATAAAGGAGCTGTCAAGTAAGATGGGTTTGGAGCTGAGAACTAAGAAGACAGAAGGTTCAGAGTCTGGTGTTAGTGGAGCTAATTGAAGCCGTGGCTTTGGTGAGCTTGCTCAGCAGAGTAGAAGGGGTAGAGAGCTCAGGACTGTCAGGAAAATTAAAGAAAAAAACTTACAAAGGGACAATTGAAATTATTGCGATTTCCAGGTACTGCTTAGTGAACCCTCCAGGAGGTAGCCAAGTCAAAAGAGCCATGCACCACTGTCTTCCTATTGGCCAGGCTGTCTTGCAACTCTCTAGAGACAGAAGTTAATCTGTAGAAAACTGATGGTAACACAGGTGATTGTCGTCCACAGCACTGTGAGTGAATTTTGTCCCCATAGAGAAATAATTGACTTTTACCTGATATAAAACATGACTCCAAGCATTACATTTTATTGTGCTATAAGTTAACAATTTTAACCATTTAAAGGCAAATGTATTATAGCCTTCCTAAGTACACATGCATGTGTCTGTTCTTCAAATTTTCCTTTGACCTGATGGTAACATCTTACAGATTTCTTCTTTGATGAGTTAGATATGAGGAAGCCTTAAAAACTTCACGGAAAATGCATATCGTGGAAAGCTACGCATGGATTTCAAAAACTTTGCACCAGAATAAACTTACCTTTTAAACCCATTTCCCCACAAACTTTGTGAAGTACCCTCTAACGTCTTAGATGTGTTTCTTTTACATTTGTGTGAGAGTCTTGATTTTACCTTGCTGAAAATTAAATTTTAGCAGGACCAAGCCGTTGAGGAAGATCTGCAGGGTATCAGAGGAGCAAGATCCTGCAGAGCAGATGAGGCAAGAACAGCGCTAGGGAAAGACTGGGAGAGTTCGGGGTACAAAGGTCAAGGTAAGATGTCACAGTAGGGGAAAGGGAGTGATCAGCCAACTCTAAGTAATCCTCTTATTTGACCACACAACTGTATTCGGCACACAGCCCTCCCCACTGCTTTGCACCACCAATTCCTCCCATGAGACAAAAGGCAACCTTTTCTAAACCACTCAAAGCACAGGATGTCTGGTTATCCCCTTCTCCTGGGACCAGGAGGCCTAGTCTGGCATTTACATAACCAAGGAAGCCTACTCAAGTGTGCTTTGAAGAACAAGGAGCATTTACTTCAAGGTGATTTTCTGTTCCCAAGTTGACTATGAATCAGATGGCACATGGGAAAGGGGGTGGGGGCGGGGGAAGAAAGAAAAAAACTAAGAAGGGGAAAAAAACCCTCAAATTCAATCTGTCATACACCCTTTTTAAGAGTGTATCTCCCCTGCCACACTGCTATCCTTGGAGGTTGTCCCACAACAGTAACTTCCTTGATAACAATCAGCAGGCAAATTGGCTCATTCCCATCATTTCCTGCTCTCAGATGGGCAAACAAAAGGAATTATGCAGCTGTATCTGAAAATGTGGCAGTAACTGAGACCCCTCAAACTTGCTCTTACTTCTGAAGTGGGCTCGTTATCTCAGTAAGCCCAGTTTCCTTCTCTCTTTCTCATGCTCTGACCTCCAGAAGGATTGCACACATCATAGCAGCTGCTATCCCATCATTGTCCTTCTAGAATCTGTAGAAAACAGGAGCAAGATGTGAAAAAAATAAATAAATAAATAAAAATCCAACCAATAGATTTTTTTTATGCAAGTCTTCCAGATGGTCTCTAACCTTATTAGAAACACAGGCCGGAGGGAGTAGCTTGAAGATGCTCTCATTTTTAAATCCCCATTTGTCCAAGTTGAAGGAAAATCCCCCCAACCACCTGCAGGCATCGTTAGTTTTTCTTTGCTGAGCACCGATGAGTCGATCAGCCTCTTGAACTGGGTGTTCTACCGTACCACCTGCTATGATGTTTGCAGGTGTACCTGCAAATGACACTTTAGCTAACAAGCCTGAAGTTTTTCTGCTCATCAGAGGAGCTCTTTAAGAACTACCCATTTGTCTAGAACTGGAGGCGGCTGCAGTCACTGGCATCCCAGATGGTCCTGCTTTTCAGCGTAACAGATTCTAAGGGAGGAACCTGACAGTTCAATACTGTTCTCACCCCAGCATCTGCCGTCCCACGTGCACCTGAAGGTAAGATGGCAAAGACCCTGGTGATTTGCGAATCTTAGTGCTCTTGCTCTATCAGAGAATAAGCACAAGCCAAATTCAGATATCATTTGTGAGTGCATGCCCATAACACCTTTGGTAAAGCCCCACAAATGACACGTGGCTACTATACAAAGTTGATGGAAAATGAAAATAAATATTAACTTGGCACAAACTGAAATCCATGCATACATGGGACTTCAGAAAGCATAGGAAATGCACACTGCGAAAGAATTGCATGGATTTCACAAAAAAAAAAAAAGCACCCAAATAAACATTCACTTCCATTTTTCCGCAAACTTTTTGAAGTTCCCTTACAAAATGCTGGTGTAATTCTTCTCAATAGCCACAAGATGGCAGGCTTTAACCTCTTAAAAGGAGCCCCCAAAGCTGCTCTTTGCTGCTTGCAGGGTTGGGGACACGGATATGACAAGCAGAGGCGTCTCTTGGTTTATTAATATTACCAGGCACCACTTGAGGAGACCTCGCGTCACCTCGGGGAGCTGATTTGTTTTGGCATTCATTTGGTTTGAAAAGAATCCTTCCCAAATCAATTGTCAGATGAGATGCTTTTAAATTTTAGCTCCTGCCCTCATAGAAAAAAAAAAAAGTCTGCCTGCAAGAACCACAAGGAAAGAGTACATAAGCAGAATGTTCACCTGCGTGTTAACCAGGTGGATGTTCCTAGGAGTTTCAGAGAATAAAGAGTTTACCTGTTGGTATAATAAACGTTGATCTAGGTTTCTGGAATACACAGACACAAATCAGAGGGCAAAAACAGTAATAACAGCTCACAAATGCTCTTTAAGGTTTCAACTATAATTATGATGTTTACAATCAGTCCTGCCTGCTCTTTCTTATCCCTAATGACTCGACCACCTACTCAAAGACTCAAAAAAATAAAGATACACGAATCTGTGTTTTAAAGGGTCCAGGCAGGAGGCCAGCGTGGAAGCACAGCTGGTTAAGCTACCGCCTGCAATGCTGGCATCCCATATGGGCAATAATTCAGGCCCCTGCTGCTCCACTTCTAACCCAACTCCCTGGTAATGCACCTCAGAAAGCAGTGGAAGATGGCCCAAGTGTTTGCGCCCCTGCCACTCACGTAGGAGACCAGGATGAAGCTCCTGGATCCTGGTTTCAGCCTGGCCTAGTCTGGCCCAAGCCGTTGTGGCCATTTGGAGAGTGAACAAACAGATGGAAGAACTCTGTCTCTCCCTATCTTTCTGTAACTATACCTTTTAAATACATAAATAAAATGTTCCAATCACATCTTCAAAAAGCAGAAAACCTGTTCCAACTCGTTTACAAAGATTTATAGACTTGTATCGATGGGGAGTCTGCCAGTCAGGGAGGGACCACTGGACAGGGGAGGCAGGGAACAAGTGAGGACAGGGACCCACACTGAGCGTGGTGGTTACACAAATCATCTAGGTGCTCGTGGACAAAATGGGGACATAATTTGGTTGCATGTGGTTCAAGCTTATTTCAAAGCCATAACAATCAGGCAAGGACAAGAGAGAGAGTTATGATGAACATTTTAGACTTGCAATAAAGACCTGATTTCCTCAGGGCCTTTCAAATAGCCACAGCATCCAGAAGGCAGTTAGCACAGACTTGGAGGTTTCTCCAATGTGTCCTGTTCACAGAGACGCCCTCACGGGCCCACCCACAAGAGCTGCTAATTAGACTCTACCACTCCCTTCCCCTAGCCATCTTGCCTGGTGACCATTAACCTCTCCCCAGAGGTGGAGGAAGGGATCTGAGAGTGCTGTCTACACAGGTCAGGGCTCCTAAAGACAGCAGCAGTAAACTCCTTCCAAGTTGGGTGCGTCTGGGGAGGGGGGCAATGGAGAGTACACCTGGCACCTGACACAGCATTTATAGAGCACAGGTTAGAAGAGCTTGGGGAAGAAGAACCCTGTGATGAGTGATGGTTATTAATGACCATTATTATCCTTGTCCTGACCCAATAACTCTCCCTTCCAGAATGTTTACTTAGTGTGCTGAACGGAGCTCCAACATGAAGAGTCCTGAAACTCTGCTATTCACCCACCAGTTTTATAGAGAGAGGAAACTGCACCATGAAATGAAGTCCTCCTCCTAAAAATTAATATATATAAATGAAAATGTTAGAGGCACCATATTCCAGCAGAAGAGAAATGGATCAATTCCCTGCGTGCTGAGTTACGTAATAGAGGGCAATAGGGCAGGCCGAACATGAGTGAGATATTGATTTCCCCTTGTTACTTGATTCAGCTGCATTCCTTCTGGATTGCCAAAGGCCTCAGTGCTAACGTGGGCTGTGGTCTGCAGGACAGTTGGGAGCTGCATTTTCTGATCCTTTGTTTATTCGTAGAAGCTTTCCACTAACAATAGAAGTATCTCAATGAAAAAGAGAGTTCTGTGGGAGTCCACAAGTGTGCCTGGTGCTTTTCAGACTTACTGAGTCCACAGGTTAGTGTGGGCAGGCCATTCTCAGTAGAATTCATGCTATTCCGGGGAATTGGCTTATTTTTTATTTGTTACATTTCATAATTCATTGATATAGTCCTCTTAGTATTTTATATAACATTAGTAGATTTTTGAGGGAAAAGAGAACATCATCTTTCACATATCTGCCCCTCTCTCCCAATTCACGTGCCCCCTGGAAGCACTGTTGGAAGCACTCTTAAGACTTAGCTATGTACCCTGGATTTTCTTTGCTTCTGCATCTATGCACACATATATATATATATACATATTTCATTTTTACAGAAATGGAATCATGCAATCCATGTTGTTGGGCAAGTTTGTCTTGGAGATGTTTCCATGTCAGGATAAAGAGAGCGCCTTCACACTTTCTGACAGGTGCATGGTATTCCATAATCTAGATACTCTTTCACTTGAATTCTTCCACTGATGGTCTTTCAGAATGTTTGGAATTCTTCCAGTCCCAAATTTCTGTGGGATACTGCAAGGTTCATACACCACGGTTTCACAGATGATTCTTTCCTTGATGTGAATGGTGAGGCAAAGTGGTGGTGAACTAGGTCTGGGATGGCAGAGGGTATAACCTGAGACTACCCTCTCCCTGCCCTGGGAGCTCAGTACCACATCTGAAAGACTGCCCACCACTGCTGCTGTGATCTGAGCATGGTTTATCCTTCCAACCCCAGGCTGGAGCTTAGTTCCCATCGTGAGTTTTAAGAGGATGGAAACTTAAACTGACTATGGCATTTAGAGGTGGGGCTTCGGGGGTGGGGGTGATTGGGATTAGATCAGGCCTTTAGCAGAGCCTCTATCCTCATGACTTTATAAGAGGAGAGAGAGACCAGACAGACACAGCATGCCTTGTCTGTCACCATGTGATGCACACGGGATGTCACCTGCCACCCTGCCCCTCTGCCAGCAAGAAGGCTATCATCAGATTTGAGTCTTTGAGCCTTCAGAACTGTGAGCTAAATGCACCACTTTTCTTTATAAAGTTAGCCTGTCGGCCGGCGCCGCAGCTCAATAGGCTAATCCTCTGCCTGCAGCGCCGGCACACCGGGTTCTAGTCCCGGTCGCTCCTCTTCCTGTCCAGCTCTCTGCTATGGCCCGGGAGTGCAGTGGAAGATGGCCCAAGTGCTTGGGCCCTGCACCCGCATGGGAGACCAGGAGAAGCACCTGGCTCCTGGCTTCAGATCAGCGCGGTGCGCCGGCTGCAACACGCCGGCCGCGGCGGCCATTGGAGGGTGAACCAATGGCAAAGGAAGACCTTTCTCTCTGTCTCTCTCTCACTGTCCACTCTGCCTGTCAAAAAAAAAAAAAAAAAAGTTAGCCTGTCCCCAGTTTTTGTTATAATAATGAAAAATTGACTAATACCCCTGCCTGACACTCCTCCCCAGACCCCTCCCCACGTCACTCATGGCAAGCATAAATGAAGCGTGAGGATGAGCCATGGACCTGGTGAGGGCTCACGGTTAAGACAGAGATGATAAGCTGAGCACACTGGTTGAACCCAGTGACCTGAAGCCAGGGGAGGCATGAGGAGTGGACACAGAGCATTTAGAGCCAACACAACAAAGAGAAACAAAGACCTATCAGCAGAATCCAGAGAGACAGCCACCACTCAGAGAAAAGGACAGAAGAAGGGCAGAGTCTGAACTACTTTCAACTGAGGCGGTTGCAACCGCTTTGAAGTAGCAAGATCAAGTTCATCATCATGAATGAAAAAGAACTGCGCGTTGTACTAGCTTGCTTGGGCTGCCATAACAATGCATCACAAGCTGGGAGCCTTAAACGTCAGAAACATATTGTCTTAGAGATCTGAAGGCTAGACGTGGGAGATCAAAGCATCAGCTCTATTGATTGCGTCTGAGAGCAGAAAGAGAGAAGCTGCCCATGCCTCAAAGTTTCTGGTGGCTCAATGACAATGTTTGGCAACACTTGGCTTGTGGATATAGCACCTCAATCCTTGCCTTCTTCAGATAATGTTTCCCCCTGTGTGCAGGTCTGTGTCCAAATTTTCCCCTTTTTATAAGGATACCAGTCATATCGGATTAGGACATACTCTGAATGACCTCTTTTTAACCTGGTCACCTCTGTAAAGACCCTCTCTCCAAATAACACCATCTTCAGGGGTGTCGCTCCCCGTCTTCGTGGAGGAACGACACTAAGCCCTGCCTAGGCTTCATATCCGAGTCACGGCACTATTATGTCGCTCCCCGTCTTTGTGGAGGAATGACACAGGACCCTGCGCTGTTCTTTCGTCTGCTCGGCCCTTCCCGGGTTTGCTGCTGGTTCTTCCCGGGTTGGCTACCGACCCTTCCACCTCCGTGGAAGGGCGGTTCCCCCTGCCACTTTCCCCACTTCCGCGGGGGAGCGGCACACCGCCAGCCGGCTCTCTCGGGGGCTGCACAGGTGTTCCTTCAGATAGATGTTCCCCTTAGATGTTCCTGGTGCATGTTGTCTCTCTCCTCCTTTATAGTCCTCTTCCACCAATCCCAACTCTGCTACCCACATGCCGAGTACACTGCTCTCCTCCAATCAGGAGCAGGTCCTGCTGTTTATTGGTTGAACTGGAGGCAGCTGAGCAGAAGCTGTTTCTCCCTTCTCAGCGCCATATTGTGGGAGAGCAGATGCATAGAATAAGTCTTAATTCCAGTAACTTAGTCTAGTCCGAGTTGCTCCCCACACAGGGGTACCTGAGGTTAGGACTCCAATGGAATATTTCAGAAAGAAAAAATTCAAGACATCACAAACGTGAAGTTTGGAGCAAACTTAGGCAGTGAGTTCAGTCACAACTTGCAAGACTGGCATCCAGTATCGGTGCACTGCTTGAGTCCTGGCTGTTTTACATCCGTTTCAGCTACTCTTGCATACCTGAATCACATAGACTGAAGTTCATACCCCCAAAACTGTCTCATTTGTACCAAGAAATAGGAAAGCCAATTGGGAGGTCTGTCTTGAAGATGATGAACTATAGCCTAGAAGGTGTGGTTTCATATAACATTATTTCTATCTGGCAAAACTTGCAAATAATCCCTAGAAATCCACTGTCTCAAATCTGTTGGGGTGAGAACCTCAAGGCTCCAGGAAAAATCCCACTGGTCACCAAGTGCATCTGAGAAGAGGCCCTGGGAGGGAGCAAGATAAGTTATCCCATGGAGGGAGCTGCACAAAGGTATCTAAGGAGACGGACAGAGATCAGTGTATTAGTCTGCTTTTTGCTGTTATAACGAAATACCTAAGGCAGGTACTTTACAAAAAAAAAAAAAAAACCACTGTTACTTAGCTCGAAGATCTGCAGGTCCAAGAATATGGGCCCCTCCCCCCACTCCAGCTGCATTGCAATATGGAAGGGATGTGGGAAAGGTGCCAGGCATGTGAGTTGGCCTTGCACTGAACAATACAAGACCAGCATTAATCCCTATCTGAGGGCAGTCATGACCCAGTCACAGATTCTACCACTTCTCAACATCACTACTCTGGGAGTCCACTTTTTGTGTATGAATCTTTGGGAGACACACCCAAACCATATAAAACCATAGCAACCAACCAGAGCAGCCTCTCACAGCACTTAGGCTGAGCATAGACTCCTGAGGTCAGGGAACAGGGCAGAAGCTGGGACGTTCAGGTGATGGGTCTATTTCAGATGCAGCCTTCCCAAAAGCCATCACTTATGCATTGCTTCACTTTCCTATTCATCCCAGGGAGAGCCAGAGAGTGGCCTCACTGGCTGGTATCCAGGTTCCAGCCCAAAGCTTTGGTCCAGGTACCCAGGCCAGCATTTTTTTTTATTTGAGAGAGAGAGAAACAAACAGAAAGAGAAGGAAAGAGAAAAGGAGCAGGAAAAAGAGAGAATGAGAAAGAGCTCCCATCTGCAGGCTCCCTCCCCAAATACGTGGGACAGTTGACAAGCAGGGCTGGAGCGGGGAGCTGGAGACTCCTTGGAGGTCTCTCCTAGGGGCAGCAGGAATCTCGTCACTTGAGCATGTTCCCAAGGCCTGTGTTGTTTGGACGCTGGAGTCAGGAGCCAGAGCTGAGAACCAAACCCAGATACTCCAATGTGGAATGCAGACATCTTAACCAATAAGCTAAATGCCTGCTCCCTGTGCCAGCATCGTAAATGATGGCGTAGAAGGCAGGCAGAGTTCACCCCACTTAAAGAGGAAGAAACTTGTTAGAAACCCACCTGTTCTCCACTAGTGAATATCTGAAGTGATGTCAGCAATTCGGCAGCCGGAGGCATCTAGGGGGCCTCCAAAGCATCGTGGTATCTGCCAACCTCTCGACAGTTTCTATAAGACCTTGTCCGGTTATGGAGTTGGTTGTGGAGATTTGTTCAAGGCTGTCACTTTCTTTGCACGTGGTAGAGGCTGATGGGCCAAAGGATGGGATTGTCAGCACCACCTGTGGCTGACTCACTGGTTGAACCAGCTGTGGCACATGCTGCCTGAGAGCAGAGCTCAGACAACCTCTTGTGGCAAAAGCGACAAAAACCGGAGACAAATCGCAGGGAGCTGGTGAGTGTCTCACTTCTAGCTGCTAGACTGGGTTAAACTCCATGAAGCAAAAATTGCATCTCGTGGGCACTGCAGCCCAGAAATGCTAGAAAAGCAGCCTGCAGCTGGTTGACTGATAGAATGCAATGAATAAACATCCCAGCTCCTGACTTCGGGATTATTCGAGGCACGTTTTCTATGCTGGCATAGAGTTCCCTAGGGCCATAAGGTCCAGCCACCTACATGGCTACTCACTTGTCAGCACCCTTCCCTGGGTGCCCTCCCTTCACTATCTCACCTCTTCCTTTCCTGGTTTGTCTCATTATGACTTCCTGCATCAACAATTGGTGCCCAAAGCTGTTGCAAAGGAGTACCCAGGCCGGGGAAGCCACTGGCACCAAGGTGTCGACCAAGGCATGGACATGGATTTACTAAGAAACCCATCTTTGTGTGCTGAGAGAAAACACAACATCAGTAGAACACGGCCCCTGAGGTGGGCAGCGAGTGAGGACTGTGGTTCTAGGTGTGGACATAGGCAGGCTTCTCTGTGGAGGATGGGTAGACAGGGGCTATCTTTTGCCCCTGTCCCTGCATTAGACCTTCAAATCAGAACACGTGCCCTCCTGACAAACTGGGGGAAAGTCCTCCCTCCCTCCATCTTCTCCGTCCCCTTTATGTCCCATCTGTGGACCCAAGGAGGTGTCCTGAGAGTGTGCCCAGCTCCCAGAGATCCTTTTGGATGCAGCCTGCCCACGGGCTGCTTTCCACCATACTCTAGACGTGTAGAAGTCCACCTTGCACCGTTGGGGGATGCAGCTCCCCTGCCCATGCAGGGTTTATATGCGCCATTCAGGTATGGGAGACTATGATGAAGTCCATGTTTCCTTGGAGATTGAGCCACATTCTCCTAGGATTAGAAAAAGGTAGACACTGAGCCTCTCTTGACTCCCATGCCAAGTTCTCAACTGGTTTGGGATCCAGAGGGCAGATGGTGTGATCAGCTGGCATTTTCAGACAGAAACCACCACCAGATAAGCTTCGTGACGCAACAGTGGGAGGAGGTCTCATTCCCTTATGCCACTGGCAGAAGGTGCACTTCGCTGCTCCCCTCTGTGGACCAAAGGTCAGATGGGCGACCCAGGAACGAATTGGCCACAGCAGGTTGCAGGCATCATGCAGCCCAACTCAGCTGCAAACATCTGGTTTCTCCCTGAGTCATTTAATGAGGATTCGTTTCCCTCATCTCCCCAAACCAGGGAGCTGCTTGGCAAAGCAGATCCACCTGATTGATAGCATGGGGACGAGGGTTACTTCTGTGTCCCTGTGGAAGTCACGTCACCCCTCAGGGCTGGCGAGAGCCATCTCTTCTCTGTATTCTTCCCGCAGATCCACAGTGCCCCGTCCCCATAAACAAGCATGCTTTTCTCTCTTAAGTCTTTTGCCTCCCAAATGACCTTGTGCTGCAGCCAGGCCCCAAAATGCCTTAAACCCAAACCTATCCCCGCTGATGTAGATTACCCTAAGCTCCTTCCAGCTTTAGGTAAGCCCAGAATCCCCTACACACAGAACATCTGAACCCTGCATTCCCCCAGCCTCAGAGTCACTGCCCCATGTTATCTGGGAGTCATGTAACTGTAAATAATTCCCTAAAATCTGCTGCCTCATCTATGCAGAGGTGAGACCGCCAGGGTTCTAGGATACCCCTCTAGGAGAGGCCCCCTGACCACCAAGTCAATCAGAGAAGAGGGAGAGTTACCACACAGTGAGTCCTGCACTGCCAAGGACAGAGCCACACACTGTGTCACCCAGAGACGAGACAGAGCAGGGTAGATGGAGGGATCGGGCCTATCTCCCCAGGTAGACCCTACTTCTTCTAGGCTTACCAGAAACTCATTTCTACAAGCAAAATGGGGGGTGGGGGAGAGAGAATGTTCACCACGGTGAGATCATGTGAAGCAACCATTTCTAAGCGCCAGGCATTGGCCTGCATAACTAAAGTAGGCTTGATTTGTGTTAACACCAATGGAGTCTAGACCGCCCTAGGGAGTTCACCACGATGGGGTTTGAATGGAAGGATGCCCTCCTTCCTCCCAGGAACCCCTATTCTCCATCACCTGATCCCCCAAAAGGCCACCAGGCTTCCAGCTGGGGAAGAACTGGAGAAAGCAGAAAGACCAAAATAACTGGAACAATTCTGAACTAGGGGAAAGGCAACTAGCCAGTTGCCCCGAATCGTTCCTCCTCTGTGAAATAAGAACAACCCAGAGCCCATACAGCAGATGTTTTAGCTCCAATGTGAACACATCTGAGGTGTTGCTGTGATCCTTGCCCTTTGACAATGTAGGCAAAGAGCGACGTCCCTATGGCCTGCGGTCTTCGCCTGCCTCTGCCCCCCTTCCCACCAGGCTGGACGCTGAGGCCTGGTACTGACCTTAGAACACCATTCTCAGCCTCACGGTGGCTGGGTCCCTGCTCATGTACTGGGGAAGCAACAGAGGATGGCCCAAGTGCTCCGGTCCCTGCCACGTGTGGGAGACCTGGACGGAGTTCCAGGCTCCTGGCTTCGACCTGGCCTAGTGAACCAGTGGATGAAAAATCTCTCTCTCTTTCTGTCGTTCCCTCTCTTTCTGTAACTCTGTCTTTCAAATAAACAAATATTTTTTTCAAGTAAAATGACATTTAATATATTTTTATATTCTTGGTCACAAAGCTGTTTAAGTATTTTATTTATCATGTTTAATATGATTAAATTATTTTAGCAATTCTTTATAAGCCTCTTCCACAGTTAACACATTCACATTGTGTTCACTCGTTGTGTTGCTGTATTTTGATATTGAATTTTGGATTACTTATGTTCTGCAGAAAGTTAACTGAAATATCTACTCAGAAGAAAATGTATCACTTTAAATATACCAAACAAAATGCATGTCGATCTAGAAAAAAGAAAAAGGTAGCTAGGGGTTTGTGTTCATATCTTACTTCTGTCCTAATGGTGAGGACCCTGGACAGGGTGCTAGGAACCCTGGGGTTGGTGTCAGCTCAGCACCAGAAAGCCGGAGGCCAAGAGGAAGCGTTCCACCTCTTCTACACCCAAGCTCCCTACTTCATGAGACAGATGAATAAGCCAGGACATCTTCAAGGTTCCTTTCGCCGTCTGCGAAGGCTCCACTTGTTTTCATTTTTGAGGTACACGATGCTTTAATTGCTCACACAGACCATGTTCAGGGGCAGGATCAGAGAAGCAGACAGGGAAGAATAACACATCTTTCAAGACACCATTAAAAAGTAATTTATATGCTGAGACTTCCATTCTGTCTTCTTGAAAAGTCTGAAAGAAATTCCTTCTCTCATCCGGCTGCCAGACAACCTTTCTATTGAACTTTCAGCCTCTTCCCCCCACCAACTTTTTTTTTTAAGAAATTTGAAAATCTGGCTTTGGATGGAGACCTGGTTAGGAGTGAGAGCTGACTTCAGGTGTCCCTCAGCAAGAACATGAATCCAGGTTGCTCATCAGTGGTTTGAAATGGAAAGAATTTAAGAACACTTCAAGACAGCTGATAAAAACTAAAAGTGGTAGTAGATACAGGAAGCCAGAAGAAGCTACAGTAGGACTGAGAATTAAATAGCGCACTGTATTTAGTGATTCTCTATTTCGCAAAATACCCCAGCAGGGGTGCGGTTTGCCCTAGCAGTTAAGAAGCTAATTAAGATGTCCACGCCCCACATCAGAGTCGTGGGTTAGATTCCTGGACCCGGGCCCTGATTTCAGCTTCCTGTTGATGAAGACCCTGGGAGGCAGCAAGTCTGGCTCAAGTTGTCAGGATCCTGCTTCCCACTTGGGAGACCTGGATTGAGTTCCTAGATTCCAGTTTTGGTCTGGCTCAGCCCTGGCCATCCATTAGGGGATTTAGAGGAGTAAACCTGTGACTTTGTGGGGGACCCGGATGAAGCTCCTAGCTCCTGGCTCCTGGCTTTGACCTGTCCCAGCACTGGCCATTAAGGCCTCTGGGGAGTGAACCAGCAGATGGAGGACCTCTCTGTCTGTCTGTCTCTCAGCTAAATAAAATAAGTCCTTAAACAAAGAAAGTAAAAAAGCAAAATTAATTTTAAAAAATAGTAACTTTCCAAGGGGTATTTTATCCTCATAGTAGCTTTTTAAGAAAGAGGGATGAATAGTTGCTTTTAAAATGATGAGCAAATTACATAAAAAAGGATAAGCTATTTGCCTTAATTTTCATAGCTAAATAATGACAGTGAAGGTTTAAGCCTCTTGAAGGGGATGGAGTCACTGACCTCAGAGGTCCCCTCCCGGGGATTCCCTGGAGGCCAAGCCCCAGCCTCTTCAGCTTGATGCTTGCTTCTGTGTGAGCATCCACGTAAGACAAAAAAAGGTTACACTCATCACTCAGCCCAAGAAGGATGAGGACCGAGAAAAGACGGAAGGCACAGGCAGATCAGGCAGTGTGGCTCCAAGCAAGACAAATCAGGGTTGATTTGGAGGGACCAGGACAACCACATTTCCCTTGGCTCAGGCCCCTGCCCCGCCCCAGCACAGGCTCTCCTGGGGAACCGGGGCATCTCCACTTGTTTCAGCTCCTTGTGACGGTCTAACAAAAAAACAGAAAGAAGCTCAACTGTTGGAACCCTGAAGTTAGGATACAGCCACACTCGACAGAGCTTTTTTTTTTTTTTTTTTCTAGCCCCAGCTAGTTGTGGAACTAAAGACCATATGTCACATTGTGATTGATTTGTTTATATATCTCTCTTTCTATTAGCCTGCAAATTGAGAGCAAAGACTGATGAAGCATTCAGGTATGTTCAAATTGGCAAGGAGAAGCCACATCCACTTAATCTGTAAAGTTTACACGCCTGGTTTATTCGGCCAAAAATGCAGGAAGCAATGGGGCAGCCGCTCAGAGCAGCGGCAGTGTCCCCTGATGTCCAGAGCAGGTGGAGGAGCCAGTCATCACGACACTGCCTAACGCAGATTCTTCCATATTCGGGACTGGAATCTCTATCCAAGAATACGTGAACACGGGGACAGGCATTTGGCCTATGGGGTAAGTCACCACTTGGCACGTCTACATCCCGTATCAAAAGGCCGGGATTCAAGTGCTAACTCCACATTCTAGCTCCTGTACATCTCAGGAAGCAGCAGGTGGTGGATCAAGTTCTTGGGTCCCTGTCATCTATATGGGATAATCTAATGACATTCTGGGCTCCTGTCTTCATCCTGGCCCAGCCCTGGCTGTTGTGGGCATTTGGGTAGTGAAGCAGTGGATGTGTCTGTGGCTCTCACTCTCACTCTCAGTCATTGTCTCTCTGCCAAATAAATAATTTTTTAAAAATTTCTATAGGCATATAAACCACACCTTTGATAGGAAATATTTCCAAATAACCATCAATCTTTTGTTTCTTCATCAAACTCGCTGAGGTAGAAGTGGAATGAGATAGTAAAGAGGGTAGAAAGTAGAAGTAAGGGCCGGCACTGTGGCACAGTGGGTTAAAGTCCCAGCCTCTGGCACCAGCAGCCCATATGGGCACCAGTTCAAGTCCCAGCTGCTCCACTTCTTATCCAGCTCCCTGCTAATGAGCCTGGGAAAGCAATAGAAGATGGCCCAAGTCCTTGGGCCCCTGCACCCACGTGGGAGACCTGGTAGAAGCTCCTGGCTCCTGGCTTCCGATCGGCTCAGCTTGGGCCGTTGTGGCCATTTGGGAAGTGAACCAGCAGATAGAAGACCTCTCTCTTTCTCTCTCCTTCTCTCTCTCTCTCTCTCTATCTCTCTCTCTATGTCTCTCTGTAAATAAAATAAAAAAGAAAGTAGAAGCAGGAATCCCCCATATTCCTGGATAATATCTCTGCTTCTAGGTGCCCTGCAGGCTGGGAATTCCATTTTTTAAAAAAACTTTTATTTAGTAAATATAATTTTCCAAAGTACAGTTTATGGATTACAATGGCTTTTCCCCCATAACTTCCCTCCCACCCACAACCCTCCCATCTCCCACTCCCTTTCCCATTCCATTCACATCAAGATTCATTTTCAATTATCTTTATATACAGAAGATCGATTTAGTATATATTAAGTAAAGATTTCATCAGTTTGCACCCACATAGAAACACAAAGTGTAAAATACTGTTTGAGTACTAGTTATAGCATTAATTCACATTGGACAACACATTAAGGACAGAGATCCCACATGAGGAGTAAGTGCACAGTGACTCCTGTTGTTGACTTAACAATTTGACACCCTTGTTTATGGCGTCAGAAATCTCCCTAAGCTCTAGTCATGAGTTTCCAAGGCTATGGAAGCCTTTTGAGTTCGCTGACTTTGATCTTATTCAGACAAGGTCATAGTTAAAGTGGAAGTTCTCTCCTGCCTTCAGAGAAAGGTACCTCCTTCTTTGATGGCCCGTTCTTTCTACTGGGATCTCACTCACAAAGACCTTTCACTTAGGTCCTCTCTTTTTTTATTTTTTTATTTATTTATTTATTTTTTGCCAGAGTGTCTTGGCTTTCCATGCCTAAAATACTCTCATGGGCTCTTCAGCCAGATGAGAGTGCCTTAAGGGCTGATTCTGAGGCCAGAGTGCTGTTTAGGACATCTGCCATTCTACGAGTCTGCTGTGATTCCCACTTCCCATGTTGGATCGTTCTCTCCCTTTTTTTTTTTTTTTTTTTTTTGACAGGCAGAGTGGACAGAGAGAGAGAGACAGAAAGAAAGGTCTTCCTTTGCCATTGGTTCACCCTCCAATGGCCGGCGCGCTGCGGCAGGCACACCACACTGATCCGATGGCAGGAGCCAGGTGCTTCTCCTGGTCTCACATGGGGTACAGGGCCCAAGCACTTGGGCCATCCTCTACTGTACTCCCGGGCCATAGCAGAGAGCTGGCCCAGAAGAGGGGCAACCGGGACAGAATCCAGTGCCCCGACCGGGACTAGAACCTGGTGTACCGGCGCTGCTAGGTGGAGGATTAGCCTGTTGAGCCACGGCGCCAGCCATCCCTTTTTTTATTCTATCAGTTAGTATTAGCAGACACTAGTATTGTTTGTGTGTGAAAAAGATTTATTTATTTATTTGAAAGTCAAGAGTTACAGTGAGAAACAGAGAGAGGAGAGAGAGCTTCCATCCACTGATTCACTTCTCAAAAGCCTGCAATGACCAGAGCTGGGCCATGCCAACGCAGGAGCCGAGAGCTTCATTCAGGTCTCCCACATGGGTGCAAGGGCACAGCCACCTTGGGCCATCTTCTGCTGCTTTCCCAGGCAGTGGAGATGGATCAGAAGTGGAGCAGCCGGGACTCAAACTGGCTCCCTCATAGGATGCTGGGTACCACACCACAGCACTGGCCCTGGGAATAGCATTTCTCTGCCACTTCATGTTACTCAGCTCCCAGTGTCTAAATAACATCTGTTCCGTGGCTTCACATTGCACATAACATCTGGCCAATGGTTTGTGTAGTGGAAAATGCATTTCGAATGGACTTTTCAAATGGACTACTACAGTTGTCTCATAGCTGCTTGCCTCACTCAACACCATTTTTGCTCCCATTCAAACTACATAAATCTGAGCCCTGGAGACATTCAGTGACTTAAATAGTGACCCAGCTAGGCAGTGAAATGATCCAGGTCCTCAAGCATTTATTCAGCCTCGTCTTCACTGCACTGCACACTCCCTCTCTTCCTAAAATAAAATCCCTTTAGTTCCCTGTGCCTTAGCACATCAGTCTTCCCACCTCCTATGTCTCCACCTTTTTCCAGCACTAATGAAGGCTTCTTTTTGCTAGTCAAGCAAATCTACTGGTCATCCCCTCACTTCATCCAGGCATCATGTTCCCCCTTCTACAAACTCATGTCTCTTTCTGTCCTGGGTCAGACCTCACCACCTCCAGGAAGTCCACCAGACCAGCACTACTTGCTCATCCCACCTTGACCACTCCCATCTTACATTTCAGTAGTGTTCATGCCCTTTGGGTAGTGCCGGTTTCACACTGCTGAATCATAGTGGGCACTGGACAGGGTTTGTTGAGTGTGGAATGAATAAACAAGCAGATTCTATCAATGCAATCTCTGAGCCATCTCTCCAAGGTGCCCCTTCCTCCCCGCTCCCATGGTTCCAGTCCCAGATAAGACTCTCACCAGTCCTCCCAAGCACCATCAAAACAGCCTCTCTAAGAGCTTCCTCTCCCCTCCAGCCTCCCACGGTTCAGAGCCCACGGTGCGACCTGAGTGACCTTCTTCGTGATTCCCCAATGCCTTTGGGATAAACGCAAAGGCGCTTAGAAGGACAGGTGAGGCTCTTCCCAATCAAGCCTCCAACAACTGTCCCCCTCCCAGCGCGTTACTCCCCACCACTGAAACATCTGCTCTTGCGTCAGCCCTGCCAGCCTATGGCGTGCGCACCTCGTCAACGCTGCGCTTTTTGCCAGCACACTCCCCCTCATCCCTCTCGGAGGAACTTCTGCTTTGAGGCCTATGCCAGACATCCCCACCACAGCCCCCACGGCCACCCTGCCCCACCCAGAGCTAGCGCCACCCTCCTCTGGACAGCCGCCCCACCCCCAGCTTCCATGGGCCCGCACTGAACACAGATCCTGCAATCGCGGGCTGATCGGTCTCTCTTCTCCCTCTGAGAGGCTCTTGAGAGCCGCACGAGGTGTTCCTGTCATCCACAGCCCCATTAGAGTCCTCAGCCCCTCGCCCGCGCTCCATGTTGCTGAGTGCGTGAACAAAGCCTCTTGTTCACACCGTGTTACTTCGCATTCACTCAGAATCACCCACATTTAGAGCTGAAAGACACTAGAAGAATCTCTCTCTGGCTCACTCGTTTCGCTAATGAAGAAACTTCTGTGCACAAGGACTCAGTGACCTGCTCGAGGTTGTAAAGGGACAAGGAGGAACACTGGCCCCGGCTCCTGTGGTTCTCACCGTCCTCTGTTCACTGCACATAAAAACTCATAATACCAGGAGGCAGGGCAAGCGCTTCAAGGCTTTGGGAAAAGAAAGAAAAAGAGCTCCTTCTTTCCTTTGCATTTTCCTATAGGGCTCCACACCCTCACTTGAATTCAACAAGTGTGGCCCGTCCAGTGACAACTACAGACCCGTGGCTCTGCTTTGCAGTTATGCCTCCTGAGATCATTCTGAAATGAGCCAATCAGATGCCCTGAAATTTTTTTTAATTCTTCAGATCCATGGATGCTCTCAAAACCCCTCTTAGGATGATGTCCATTGAAAGAACTGAGTCAGATAACTATGGACGTCGGCTTCCTCTCATACCCGAGACTGAATGACAAGGTTCCCAGCTCATGCGCTGAATCTGGACAAACACCAATGTCAAGAGCTTGCATTCAGGCTCTGTCTCATCCTAGGATGCCGAGGGTGACTTGTACTTCTCTGATGGGAAAAATCAGAGAGGCGACACGGGTGCTCATCAGAGGAGCGGCAGCCACGTGGAGCTGTGAGGCCCATCAGTCAGTGGGAAATGGGACACGGGCTCTTCTCTTTTTCCATCGTCTTTTTTAAAAAGGAAACGCTTTTACTCAAGAAAAACTTGGATGCACTCATATTTGACTCTGCGGGGCTTTGCAAAGCAAAATGCCTTGTGGTTCACCAGTCCCTCGTGGCTCCCACCGCCATTAGCCTCAGTTCCCACTCCTCTAACAGGGACTGCGTGAGTTTAAGAGCTCCAAGAACTCAGTACAAGTAAACACACAACAAGTGTCCTTCTATCATTCGCCAGAGGAAGGGGAGCAGCCACTCTGGAGAGAGTGAGCAGCCTGGAACGGTGCCTCCGTGTAGTGCCCACCGCCTGGACGCGTGATCTTCCCGCTGTGGCGAGCACTCCCTTTCCATCCCTTTGTCCTGCTTACAGTTAAAAAGGCTTCAGGAGTCCCATTACTGTCATCTGGTGCTATCTCAAAGTGCAATCTTAATGAGCTCTGAGATTGTTGCTTGTTTCCCTCTTGTTTCTGCAGAAACGCCGGCTCCTTTTTTCTTCGGGGAGGATCTGAGCCTCCAGGTTCCTCTGATTGCCTCGCACGCCTTCTCTCTTCTTTTATTCTCTTCTCTTCTTTGGCTCAAAAGCAAACTCATTACCAAACCAAATGTATGAAGCCTCCCACACAGAATCTGGGGGAGCAAGATATCCCATTTAATTCAGAGAAGCCATTTCAGACACCAGCTGCAGTCCATGGCTTCGCTGCCCAGAGGGACAAGTCAAGTGTGACGCAGCTGGCTCCGGGACTCTCTGTGGGGACTTCTCTTGTCCTCTGAAGGGAGTCACTGACACAGAAAAGCAGCTGCTTCTCGGGGAGCTTTGCAGTACCCCCACTCAGGTCACGATTTAAACATTAAAATAAGGATAAGAAATTCACAAGCGCTTGAGTTGTATCAGGCACTTGTCAAAACAGATACACTTACACTTACATATACTATCTCATTTAATGCTTTAAAAACATCCACTGAGGTAAATGCCAACATTGCCTTTATTTTCTAGATGAGAAAAGTGAGGCTCAGAAGGGTTAGTAACTTGCCCAGGGTCACACAGCCTTCAAGCGTCAGATGCTCTGGTTCTGCGTTCGTATTCTTTACCATCACTATGCTATGCTGCCTCGAATCAAAGGACAAAAGTATCAAATGATAAATAATATTCCTCTCATCAAAAGTGTCAGGAAATTCATTTTGAAATGCAGACTCCTACAATAAAGATAATAAAAAGTGCAAGATCAAACATTTATTGGAGTCTTACTCTGCACCAGATACATAATTTAGAAAAAAGTGTATAGGCAGATGTTATTACTCCACTTTTTTTTAGAGATTTATTTATTTATTCGAGAAGCAGAATTATAGACAGAGAGGGAGAGACAGAGAGAGAGGTCTCCCATCCTCTGGTTCACTTCTCAAATGGCTGCAATGGGCAGAGCTGGGGCAATCTGAAGCCAGGAGCCAGGAGCTTCTTCAAGGTCTCCCACATGGGTGCAGGGGCCCAAGCACTTGAGCCATCTTCTACTGCTTTTTCAGGCCCATAGCAGAGAGCTGGATCAGAACCAGAGCAGCCAGGACATGAACCGGTACCCGTATGGGATGCTGGCACCCCAGGCAGAGGCTCAACCTACTACACCCCAGCACCGACCCCTACTCCACATTTTTAAAACAGATAACTCAGGTTAAGCATCTTCCTTAAATCATACAACTAGTAGTTGTCCCAGTCAGGAACTAAATTTGAGCAGCCTGACTCCTAAGTCATCTTTCTCTCCATCTGACGTCCAAAAACGCAACGAAAAAGGGCGCTGAAAAGTGCAATGCGTTATGTCACACAATCACCTCCTCTAATATTTCCAAAGGTCATCTTTTAAAACAAAACAAATTGCAGATCTCCTGAGTCCCGATCACGTGCTTCACTCATTGTTACTGCTCCTCTTATATTCTCTATAAATGAATTCCCACCCCTCAATCATCCAGGATTCAAAATTAAACACCTGAAGTCACTTCTGGCTCCTCCGTATCACTGATCACCCCAGAAGCAATTCATCATCGTGTTGCACTGAGTACACCACCAAACACTTCTAGGAGCTACGCTGTTTGCTTATGGTGTAAAATCCAAATCCCATGGTAGCTTCTTGAGACCATTGGCAATCTCATCTCGGGCTTCTCTGCCAGTGTCTCATCACCATCACAACTGTCTGCAACCCCTACATGCAAGTGCTTGGGCCCTGCACCCCATGGGAGACCAGGAGAAGCACCTGGCTCCTGCCTTCGGATCAGCGTGGTGCACCGGCTGCAGCGGCCATTGGAGGGTGAACCAACGGCAAAGGAAGACCTTTCTCTCTGTCTCTCTCTCTCACTGTCCACTCTGCCTGTTAAAAAAAAAAAAAAAGGCAAACAAAACTACACAAACTACACACACAGTATGCCTCATACTGGAGTAAGGCTAGGTTTTGGGAAAGCTGTTTCTTTCATAGCCACAGATTTTGTAGATGCTTTTCTCTATGTGGGCAATATTCTTTTCCAGCCTTTCTGTATTTTGTTTTTTATAATTTATTTGAAAGGCAGGGGGCCGGGCCCGTGGCATAATAGGTTAATCCTCTGCCTGTGGTCCCAGCATCCTTTATGGGCGCCAGTTCTATTTCTGGATGCTCCTCTTCCAGTCCAGCTCTCTGCTGTGGCCCGGGAGTGCAGTGGAGGATGGCCCAAGTGCTTGGGCCTGCACCCCATGGGAGACCAGGAGAAGCACCTGGCTCCTGGCTTTGGATCAGCGCAGCTCCAGCCACTGCGGCCATTTGGGGAGTGAACCAATCGAAGGAAGACCTTTCTCTCTGTCTCTCCCTCTCACTGTCTGTAACTCTGCCTTTCAAATAAATAAATAAAATCTTAAAATAAAAAAAGGCAGAGTTACAGAGAGAGTGAGAGAGATACATAGAGAGAGAGAGAGATTGAGAGAAAGTGCTTCTATCTGCTGGTTCACTCCCCAAATGGCTGCAATGGCCAGAGCCGGGCTAATCTGGAGCTAGGAGCTTCATCCAGGTCTCCCACGCAGGTGCAGAAGCCCAAGCACTTGGGCCATCTGCTGCTGCTTTCCCAGGCACATTAGAAGAGAGCTGGATCAGAAGTGGAGCAGCCAGGACTTGAACCAGCAGCCATATGGGATGCCGGCAATGCAGACGGCAGTAGCTTAACTCGCTACACCACAGCACCGGCCCCCAACCTTTCTGTTTTGTGAACTTATATACAACCTGTAGTCTTCCTCTGGGGACAACCCATATCAGAGTGCCTGGATTCAATACCCAGCGCCAGCTCCTGACTCCCATCTTCTCACTAATGCAGACCCTGGCTGGTAGGGGGTATTCTTGGCTGCCTGCTTTGGCTTGGCCCAACCCAGGCTGTTGTGGGCATTTGTGGAGTGAGCCAGGGGATGGAAACACGAGTCCTTTCACTCTCTCCCCTTCTCTCCCTTCCCTCTCTCCTCTCAAATAAATAAGCAGTTAAAGCTTTATTTGCCTAGCTGGGCAGAATGAGCTGCTGCTTTCTTGGCATTCTCGTGTCACTCTCCTAGCATTCATCTCATTGGGTCGTCATTTCTTACCAGATCACAAGTTCTAGGATGGCAAGAGCTTTGTCTTAAATGTCTTTGTGTCTCTAAAACCCAACCCCATGTCTGCTTAATACTGAATGTTCAACAACTGAAGGTGGATTAAATTGAACCTCTCTCACACAATACTTATCCTATTAGGCAAGTTCCTTTCTACTCAAAGTAGGATCCAATAACAAGGCTCTATGTGACCAGTATTTGAGATTTGCTTTAAATGAATCACCTTTGTGTTGAGTGACCATTTGCAATTACCTAGGACTCACTTTCTTTCTCATCTAACCCAGTGCAACCGGATTAACTCCATCAGTCTTCTAAAATTTGTGGGAGTTCACAGGAATGCAGAATTTCACAATTAGCTATTTTACGCTTTTCCAATGTGAAAGTACTATATTTAGATACCATTCCCTCTCAATATAAAACAATTCATGAAATATCAAAACTATATTGAGGAGAATAAAGCAAAAAATAAAATATCTTTTTCAACAATTACAACAGAAATATGAATAAATTCTAAGTTAAATTGGGCAGGAATTCCAATTAAATTGATGCAGCCTTTAAAAAAAAAACACAGTATATAAGGATACTACAAAAAAAGGTGGAAAATGAAATAGAAAAATAAGTTTACTTTAGTGCCCACCATTTTGAAATCCACGCATAGATTTTTCATAATATACATTTTTCATTAATGTTTTCAAGACCCCTTGTGTGCGTGGTCTTTACATTTTTTGCACCAAAATAAACTTATCTTTTAATTCCATTTTTCCTGAACTCTCTGAAGTACCCTCATATTTCCTTATCAATTTTCAGACACAGAAGATAAATAGCAGAAGGAGCTATTTAGAGCTGTGAAGAACCTAAAAACGTTTTTTAATTAGTTTTTCTTCCCAATTCTGGATGGCAGGACCATATGGCTACACATTCATTTTAAAGATGAAGAAAATAAAGCACAGAAGATTAAATTATTTGCTAAAATTATGCAACCCACCGCCTTCTGGCAGTAAAAATAGTAGTAATCATTTATTAGGACTTACTGTGTGACAGACAAAATACTAGGCATGTATACAAATTATGTCTCTTAGTCTTCACATCAGTCCATGAAGTACTCTTATCTCCCCAAATGTAATACGCTTTTCTTTTTGCATTTAGCAACTCTAAAATTGGTGAGCTTTGCAATCAATGCTGTGTCACAGTTTAATTGGCAGCAATTTTTCTTCCTTAGTTGTGCATAAAATAATGGTGGTACCGAAATGCAAGCATATACATACATACATATGTCAGCTGCACTTTTACAAGTGTGGAAACTGAAGCTTAAAGAAGTAAATCAACCCATTGAAAGTCGTACATCTAGCAGTGGTAGAAGCAAGATTCGAACCCTGGCAGTTTGTCTCTAAACCCACACACTCAACATCTGCAGAACCACTTCCGGTGGGTAATTGTCATTCACAAAATCGGAGTTGCCAGTGTGGTAATGAATGTTCTGCACTGACCCTGGATGGTAGATGTCTTTTTGGTTGCCAGGGTCACTGGGAAGAGTGTTGAATGGCAAATGAATCAAACAGCCAGTTTCGCTCGATGCATGGACTTTGGGGTCTTTACCTCTCCTGCACCTGGAAAGCCATGTGAGAAGGGCCTGTTCTTCTTGGAGTCTAGAGTTGAGCTGCAACATCTTCCAAGAGCTTCCATGGAAGGAGTGGGGGGACAAGGGGGTCACACCCTCCCTTTCATCCCCTAGTCATAGATCTCCCTCTTGCAAAGATGGCCAAGCAAGAAACCCCTGTCACCTCATGTGAACTTTATCTCCTAACATAAAGTTTGACTTTTCTCTAAACTATGTAAACCCTCCTGAGCCCACAGTGAAGTTTCCATTATTAGTTGTGTTTTAGGAAACAAACTTGGCAAGGCTTAAGAGCTTGACAATAACAACCTGGATATGTATTTTTCATTAACAGAAGTCTGACCGCCGTTGTGTAGAGGAATTGGAAAGTGTTAGCTGCTGGGAGAGAGCAGTTGTTGATTCTCCCAGCAGTGGGACTAATTGGGTTTTCTTTTGTGAAGGAATTGGTTTGTATTGATTCATTTATGTCTCATGTAACTCAGCAGCCCCGCCCCGCCCCCCCCCCCCCCACACCGGAAGCCTGCCTGGACTGGTAAGTGCTGAGAGGATGGCAGAACAGCTGGGCTGGCTCATGGGAGCTGTGAGTAGCTCTTGACCCTAACGAGGACGCGGAGCTGGGGTGACCAGATCACTCTCATAGTGTCTTTTCCTGATCAGACACAAGCCAGCCATATGGACCACCCACGGCAGCTGGATTTGGAAGACCTCACACCAGGACTGTTTGAAAACTCACCGGAGAGAGGGCACACACATGGGCAGGCTTTATGTTAACTTCCAGCACAGAGCTTCTGCCTGGGAAAGAGGCGTTTGCTCTTTGGCCTTCAGCAGCCTGTGATGCGAGCATCCCATAGTACACACATTATAGAGAGAGGCTCAGACACTGGGGACCTCGATTCTGCGCTACACAGAGCCCTGCTGTCCTGAAGCAATGACCTAAAACATCCTGTCCCTTAGACGGGAGAATTCTCCCCTTCTCCATGCAGCTCTCTACTATCACCCATCCCAAGTTGAAGAATCTGTGCAGTGACAAACTCAGTACTGGAATTAATTAATAAAAAACCCCGCAGAAAATAGTCTATCTGAATTTACAACATGGATGACTAGAGGTTGGGGAGGGGTGGAGATGGATGACTACGGTTCACAACAATGTATTATATAGTGTATGAAGAACTGGCAGAGGGGCTGGAAGACTCTACACCGAGTAAAGGTAAGGACATGCAAAGACTAGTTGCCTGGTTTGATTGGTTTATACCAACTACCACATGAAAATACATAAGTTTCATGTAGTAATCAAAAAATTTTTAAATGAAATAAAATAGCAAAAAGTCTAGTCACCTCCACAACAGTCAGAATGGAGCTCAGTTTTTCCCTCTACTGTCTGTAGTTACTAAAGAAGATCTGTTTATGCCACTTTAAAAATAATAATAATAATATAGTAAAACCATGAAGACATGACGTCAAGACAACTTTTAGCATAGAGATACTTTTCAGACACTCTAGTGGGAATCAACAAGGCTGCATTCCAGATATGGTTTTGTAACTGGTAACTGGAGGCCCATGAACAAATGACTGACCTTCTCTGGGCTTGTGTTCTCTTAGCTATGGCATCTCATAAATAATTACATGATGGCCGGCGCCGCAGCTCAACAGGCTAATCCTCCTCCTGCGGTGTCGGCACAGTGGGTTCTAGTCCCGGTTGGGGTGCCGGATTCTGTCCCGGTTGCCCCTCTTCCAGTCCAGCTCTCTGCTGTGGCCCGGGAGTGCAGTGGAGGATGGCCCAAGTGCTTGGGCCCTGCACCCCATGGGAGACCAGGAGAAGCACCTGGCTCCTGGCTTCGGATCAGCGCGGTGCGCTGGCCACAGCAGCCATTGGAGGGTGAACCAACAGTAAAGGAAAATCTTTCTCCCTGTCTCGCTCACTGTCCACTCTGCCTGTAAAAAAAAAAAAAAAAAAAAAAAAAAAAAAAAAAAATTACATGAAACCAGTAAACTGATCATCTCTAGAACTCATTTTCCCCAAGAGACCGATGGTTTTGCACTGAATGGTCCACACGCTTTCATGTGTATCACAGGCTACTGAAGGTCACAGAGCAGTCTGAAGACCTACAGGCACAAGTAGATGTAGTAATTGACTCAAAGTCACCCATAAATAGTGAGATGAGATGCTAACACAGGTCTACCCCAACCCCAGACTCACCCCTTTATCACTGCTGCCTAGGAAACACTGGCCTATGAGAAAGGAGTTCCTCAAACAGTGAATTCCCGGACCCCCCGTCTAGACATGCTGCAGAGATTGTAGAGAAACTACCGGAGGCGGAAAAGTTTTTAGTGCCACAGCAGATAATAGAATGCAGTAGCTTGGGGCCGACGCTGTGGAGCAGCAGGTTAAAGCCCTGGCCTGAAGCGCCGGCATCCCATATGGGTGTTGGTTCTGCTCCTGGCTGCTCCTCTTCTGATCCAGCTCTCTGCTATGGCCTGGGAAAGCAGTGGACGATGGCCCAAGTGCTTGGGCCACTGCACTCGAGTGGGAGACCCAGAAGAAGCTCCTGGCTCCTAGCTTCGGATCAGCACAGCTCCAGCCGTTGCGGCCATCTGGGGAGTGAACCAGTGGATGGATGGAAGACCTCTCTCTCTGTCTCTACCTCTCTCTCTGTAACTCTCTTTCAAATAAATAAAAATGAATCTTTAAAGAAATAAAGAATGCAGTAGCTTAAGGATGTTGACCAAGAAATGGCACATTCAAAGAAGGCCGATCCTGGCTCAAAGCAGGAAAACAGGGAACAAGAAAGGTTGCCAGTCCAGGTTCAGGTGACCACTAAGAGAACAGCTTTATCTCGTCACCAGGTGGGCAGTCTTTGGACTCAGACGAAAAGGATTTTGTCGTCTCAGGGTCAGCCTGGTCTCAGGCAACTTGATTGCAAACAAGTAAAGATCTGCACCAGTTAAGGTTCTTTGGTCACAAACAACAGGAACTGACTCCAGCTAATTTGAACAGCAATAAAAAAAGAAACTTGGGGAAGGGCGTGGGGCAATCCACAACAATTAAAGAAAAGTTGAACATTTGTCCATAGAGCAATCAGAAATGAGCACTAATGGACAGTCATCTCAGGTCACCCCTTCAACCGCTTTCCAGGCTTGGTTCAGTGTGTTAAAGATTTAAATTCCCGAGGAGAGTTTCTGATTAGCCTGTCACATGCTGCATGTATGCGGTCCTAAGCGTGCACGCAGGGACACACATGTATGCATGCATGTGCTCAGAGAAGACACAGCACTTCAGCAGGGAATCCCGCAACAGCTGAGTGTACCACGGAGAGGTGGGTGTCACCAGCAGGAGGAAGGGATCCAGGGCAGGCAAGAGCAGAGATGTCTACTCCGCGTCCCAGACCAGGGGTTCTCCACTGGGCCTATGAGGGAGGAGCTTGCTCCTTTCTAGGAGCCACAGATAGGGAAGTTCCTGGGAACTAGACGCCATCCAGAACTGGAAAAGAATTCGTGCAGGCGAGTAAATGCTAGGCAATGGGAATCAGACATTCAGAGTAAAACCAGGAGACATCAAGCCCGAGCAGTGTAACAGGAATTTCCCTCAGCCAGATCATCTTAAATATTTCTTGCGGTGGTGTGGTCATGTCCACAGCCTGGCTTAGCCAGCCTGGCATCTTCAAAGAGAGAGAAAGTAGGATGTGAGCTTCTCAGGAGTTAGGTAATGGAAAGTAATACAAATGTCGCCACTGACAAGCTGCAGAAAGCTGCAACAATTAGTTCTGCCCCTGGAGAGTAGGTGGGCCCACCGCCAAGCACAGCAGGAAGTCTCTCTGGGAGTCTGGGTGTGTGCCAGACCCTTTCGCACTCATACACACACACACACACACATGCAGCAGTCTGGGGGGAAGCCAGGGAACAGACACTATTTATCATCATGAGCGTCTCACTACCTCACCACAGGACTTGGCTTTCAGATCCTCCTCCTTTATGATTTCTCTATCCATTAGCAAACCGATTCGCAATGTGTTATGCTTTGGCATTTGAAGGCCTATTATCTTTCATTCCAACCATGTAATAAAATATTTTATCACCAAAATGTGGTGCAAAGAGCATTTTATTTGGTGTCAGCAGACTTGCATGCATGAATCCGGACACGTCTGTCCAGACCGGTCTCTTCAACTCCATTTCTGCAAGGTGACGTGTGTGGTAAGCAGCCAGAGTTCAGCCCCGCCCCTCCCCAAGGTCTAATGTTCTTCTTAAGCTGCTCTACCTCTGGATCAATTGCAGCCATCTCTCGGGGCCAACCCAACAATGACAGTGTTGGCACAGAGGAAAGCAGTTAATTGACTCAGTTCAAATCCCAGCTCTACCACTGACAAAATGGAAGGTCTTGGACAAGTTAGTTTACCTCTCTGCTGCTCTGTTTCAGAAGCTGCAACATGGAGATAATCCCGCCTCCCTTTCCGGAAGTCCATGAGATAGTGCATGCAGAAAGAAATGCTCACATAGGCAGCTCATAGCTAATATCATTAGCTCCTCTAAAAGCTTTCCCCGACCAGCCCTTTTCACAGTTCTCACTTCTTTCTTTTTATTCCTTTGGTGCAAATTCTCTGTGTCATTTAGTTCTCAAGTGCACCGGACTGCTAAAATGTTCCATTTCTTCTAACACCTATATCAATACAACCTTGCCAATGCCCTGTTAAAATTTTTTGACAGTATAAGACCTGGTGTGCTCCCTTTTCAGGTAATATCCTGCTAACTCAACTCTGCCATCATCATTAAGTTCTATCACTCAGCAGCATGAATAAGATGTTCAAAAAAAAAAAAAAAAACCATTTCGAGTAAGAGGTTTATAACTATATCCTTCAATCTAAATCTTTTCTCTCTTTCAATTTAACCCAGATGCTCTCTTTATCCAGATAAGCTCTTCATTTATAAATCTTGATAAGCACTTTTAGCCATCCCTTCATATCTGTGGGTGAATGGACCCAGGACCCCCCCCCCCTCGAAATTCCAAAATCTGTGGGTGCTCAAGTTCCTTATAGAAAATGTCACGGTATTGTCATTTAACCTACTCACATCCTCTAATATACTGGAAGTCAGCTCTAGCTTACTTATCATACCTAATACAATGTAAATGTTATGTAAATAGTTGTTACACTGTATTGTGTAGGGATTAATAGCAAGTTTTTTTTTTTTTAAAGGGCTACACATGTCGGTACAGACATGAGTTTTGTTTTTTCTTTTTTCATACATTTTGGATCTGTGGTTGCTGGGATCTGCAGATGCAGAAGCTGGGGCTACAGAAGGCCAAATGTGTTTTCTTCCTATAGAGTGAATCCCTCACTTCTCCTGCCTGCACGACCCATAGCCTGGCAGTTCTGTGTCCGAGTTATGCACATCACCCCCTACGTTTCAGTTCCATTCAGCATTGGGATTTGTTAACCTAGGAAAACACTTCTGTGGATGTAAAGAGGAGCGGGCTCACCTCTCCCACTTCCCACTTCCCCAGGCACCATAATTCCCTAAGGAGTTCCTGAATTTGGAACTCATTTCACTCAGTTCCATCCGAAGTCCAGCAATAGCTGTTGCATTTAAGTAAAAAAAAAAAAAAAAAAAAAAAAAAAAAAAAAAAACCACACACACACACACAAAGAATGTGGACGATTAGAGCTCTAGTATCAATTCATTGAATTCAGGCCAGAGACACAATCTGGCTTTCATGGACGACATGAAAGGGTACGGCTGATGGCTTCCCTGGTTGGGAGGGACATGAAGTCAGAAGGCTGTTTCTGCTGAGTGTGCCTAGGGTCAGGCGTCTAGAAACAAAGCCTTAAAAATCAAACAAGATCAGGGCCCAGCGCTGTGATGCAAAGAGTTAAGCCTCTGCCTGCAGCTCCAGCATCTCCTGTGGCTGCTGGTTTTAGTCCTGGCAGCTCCACTCCCTTTCCAGCTCCCTGCTAATGTGTCTGGGAAAGCAGTGCAAGATGGCCCAAGCCCTTGGGCCCCTGCACCCCTGTGGGAGACCCAGAAGAAGCTCCTGGCTCCTGGCTTCAGCCCGGCCCAGCCACGGCCATTGTGGCCATCTGGGGAGTGAACCAGCAGATGGAAGACCTCTCCCTCTATCACTCTTTCTCTTTTTCTCTATAACTCTGCCTTTCAAATAAATTAAAAAAAAAAAAAATGAACAAGATCAACGTACTCAACAAAGAACCATTCGTCAGAACTGGTACTCCATGCAGTGTCTTCCAGAAATCATGTCCTATATCCACTCCCAGGAGAATCTGCACAGATGGACACAGACGGCACCCCCGCGTGTTGATGTAAAACAAGCAACACCCAAAAGCAGGAGGGGAGAAAAAAATCAACAATGGGAAAATCAAGGTCTCTGAGAACTGTATGACCTTTTGATTGACACTCACAAGAAAAACTCTTCTCTCTCTTCCTTCTACTCCTAGGAAGAGTCTTGGTAGCACCAAAAATGGTTTTCTGGTTCTTACTAGCTGTGACAACACACTGAATGTCAGCAACCATCTGACACAATGTACAGTTAGAGCTGGTTTCTAGTCTATGGGCTCCCACTCAGAAATGATAAACCACTAAGGTATGAGGGCGCTTCAAAAGGTTCATAGAAAATAGATGAAAAGGTAAGGTGGGGCCGGCACTGCGGCGCAGCAGATTAAGGCCCTGGCCTGAAGCGCCGGCATCCCATATGGGCGCCAGTTCTAGTCCCGGCTGCTCCTCTTCTGATCCGGCTCTCTGCTGTGGCCTGGGAAAGTAGTGGAAGATGGCCCAAGTCCTTGGGCCCCTGCACTCACGTGGGAGACCCTAAAGAAGCTCCTGGCTCCTGGCTTCAGATTGGCTCAGCTCTGGCCGTTGCGTCCATCTGGGGAGTGAACCAGCGGATGGAGGACCTCTCTCTCTGTCTCTACCTCTCTCTGGAACTCTGTCTTTCAAATAAATAAAATAAATATTTTTTTTAAATTGTAAGATTACCCTGGTGCAAAAAAGTATTTTTGAAATCCACGCATAGATTTTTCATAATACACATTTTCCACGGACTTTTGAAAGACCTTTCATAGTCACAGATTTCAGCTATTTCTGCACCAAAATAAGCTTATGTTTTAAATTCACTTTCCATGAACTTTTTCAAGTACCTCATATTTCCTTACAAGTCTAGAAGTAGCCTCGTATAAATGAAAAACCCAAATGCCCTCTGGAGCAAGTGCATGCCCGCCATTTTCCATAGGGTTTCTCATCTACTGCTTTCTACCCTGCAGCACAGTGGGGAGCTTTGTACCCAAGAAAAGCACCCTGAGTGTGGCAGTTACTCCAGTTGCAAGAGGTCTGACTTTGAGTGACAACCACATTTGAATGCCAGGTGACACACCGGGTTCTAGTCTCGGTCGGGGCGCCGGGTTCTGTCCCGGTTGCTCCTCTTCCAGGCCAGCTCTCTGCTGTGGCCCGTGAGGGCAGTGGAGGATGGCCCAAGTGCTTGGGCCCTGCACCTGCATGGAAGACCAGGAGAAGCACCTGGCTCCTGGCTTCAGATCGGCATGGTTTGCCGGTCACAGCGCACCGGCCACAGCGGCCATTGGGGGGTGAACCAACAGAAAAGGAAGACCTTTCTCTCTGTCCCTCTCTCACTGTCCACTCTGCCTGTCAAAAAAAAAAAAAAAAATGAATGCCAGGGGAAAACAGGAAATGTTGCCCGGATCACAGTTGATAGGACTATAGGCAGGAAAGGAACGTCAAGATGAAGACAAAAGCGTGCCTGGCAGATAAACTTCCCGCTGCAGCTTCTTCAAAAGCAGAACACAGGCTCCTGAGGGTCAGGTTTGGATACAGATTCACAGCAGGTTCATGATCTTCCCTCAGTGATCTCCAAGGCCAACCCCCACCCGCACGGAACGATGATGACGGCTTCTCCATAAAGAGCCCCATGGGTGACTTCCATAGACTCAAGATCCTGAGCCCAGATGTATTTTTTGAATAAGGACAGAAAAATAGGAGGTAGCTTTGGACACTGCCAAGCACTGTGATGCCTTTGCCAGAGAACTCTTGTCTTAATTTTAAAAGCATTCCAGAAATGGGATGCTTGTCTACAATACAGTTTCCTGGTCCTTTTTTTATAGAACAAAAGCAAACACTGCAGAATTTGAAAGAACCCAAAGATCAAGCAGTCCAATTAAGTTTTCAAGCGAGAACTGAATTGTCTCAAATGAGGTCTTTTCATTAGGAAACTGGATCTTTGTTTCTTACAATATTTGGTGCTTGGCCACAATTAGCCTCGTGATTCCTAATTGGATTTGAACCTTTTCTGGAAAACAACATCAGAATGCAAAATTAGGCATGGACTTCCTTGGGAGGGCAATCACACCAGGAGACCACTCCAGCGAGAGATCCCTCCAGCAAGTAAATCCACACACTTCAGTGACAACAGTTCTCAACAGACTTGCTACTCGGCCACCACTTGCAGTGGGTGGAGGCCTGTCACCACCTGTCAGACACACAGCTTTTCCTTGGGTTCCTTAGGAAAATAGTGCATGCCCTTTCTGCTTCCCACGGAGAGTGAATTACTCTTGCCTGCACTCAAGCAGAGAGGAGCTGGCTGGGCTGGGAGCATTCAGCTACAGTCTATTAAACTGAAGTTGCCTTTAAAGTTGGTTAATGACAAGGAAAACTGTGTTTCCATCTATCCTCACATCTAAGCTCAGCTACAGGAGAAAAGAGCTTGTGCATAAAAAGATGCCTTCATTTTACAAACCTGAATGTTTCTGGCTTGACAGCTATAAACTCTGGAAGACACGGAGATAAAAACAAAACCTGACTTGAAATCTGTACTCCATGAGAGTTCAAATGGATGCACACATGCTCACATACCCACAAACAAAGTGACTTTCCTGGAGGTCACACTAACAACAGCGTTGTTAGGCCAAGAAGGCAGCACACCTTCCCTACTGGTCTACACCCTGATCACCGGTTTTGACATTTACATGGTGCTGTCCTTGAGAAGCCTTCCTATGGGCTGGCCGGCAGAAGTAACCTTTGAGAGTTTGGCCAGGAAAATGCCAGTAATAGCAAATAAGACACAGAGAGGTTAAGTTATTTGCCCAGCATCTCAAATTGAGAAATATTTTTTGAGGATCTACATTTTGAGAAAGAGCTAAAAATAAGTGTTGTAACCATCATATTCCCACTGTTGGTTGTTATTCAGTTAGGTCATATCCATGAGAAAAAATTTCAAGCCAAATCTGTAGCAATTTTATTACCCAATTCCTGGTATCCTTCTCTTTAATGGTTATTGAAGTCAGCTTTAAGTGCTTCTAGAATGCATTTTTGGACATGAAATGATGTTACTACAAAAAAGACTACAAACCTGGAATTATCTTCCTTTTACATTGGTCCCACAGACCCTGGTTTTAATGTTTATTTGTTTTAATAGTCAAAGACTATAACCATATCTTAATTGTCAAAGACAACCGACGTAATTATATGTTTAATTTTAACCACTGTTTAATTATTTTAGATAAGAGTTGGTAATGGTCTATGTCCCTGTTCCACAGTTTTAAATCACTCCAAGGAACAATTTCAACTTGCAGTAATTTAGCACTAGCCTTCAATGGAAAACAGAAACAGTGAGGAAAAAGAAAAGGAAGCAGCAACACGTGTCATGACTTGTGAAGCACCTTACAAATGCTTGTCAGTGTTGATGATGAAGGTGATAATGACCATGAGACAGTGGTGGCATCCAGAGACCACCAAGCTTCACCTCTGGTCCTTAACTTCCACTCAGCCCTGACTCATCCCTAAGTAGTTTTGGAAATGCTATAGGTGCAACGGGTCTGGCTGCCCTGCCTGGAGTCTACGCTCCTAAGAGAAACTGGGCACACAGCAAGTGTCTTTTTGGTGTGACAAGAGCTCATTCACTTACGTAGTCTTTGATCTTGGAACTTTCCAAATGGTGCAAAGATTCAGAATGTCATGAAATGGAACTGGAAATAACTTGGGACTAACTTGTTCTTTCCTCAAAGGACAATGGAAATGTCTGGTTCCTTTGCAGCATCAAAACGTTCAATAACCAGATATTTCAGCCAGGTACAAGATGCGCACATTCTGAACCCAGTTTGTAACTCATTAACAACTTCTATCTGAATTTATGCATGATAATAACACTAACTTGTGTACCGAGCCTAGGGGGAAACCGGACAATAAGCTACAAAGAGCAACATCTGGTTTCTTTGTTTGTGCTATTCCTGTGAGTGAGCACAAATAGCCCTTGTGGTGCCGGAAGTTGCAAGCAAAGAGCGCCTCCATCCCACGGGGATGTTGCCCTTTCTGCAACCGCACACATCCCATCCTTACCTGCAAGCACTCACGCTGTCCCCGCCCTCCACACACCCCCACGTCCCATCTTTGTTACTAGCACACGTCAGTGACTAGAATCCCTGGCTAACTAATCATCACTCCTGGGACAGGGGAAGGTTGAAAGGCTGCACAGTGGAGAGGCTCACAGACTCTGGAGCTAGACTGCCTGAGTTCAAATCTCAGCTCTGTCAGTTTCTAGCTACTTGACCTCGAACAAGTCCTTGAACCTTGGCAGTGTCTCAGCCTCTTCCTCTGCTAAGCAGGCATGATAACATCGCCTCCCTTGTGGAGCTGTTAGAAGGATTGCGTGGGTGAAGATGTGAAAAGTGTGTGGAGTAGTAGCTGGAATACAGTAAGCATTATACAAGTCTACGATGTTTTTCTTCACTAAGGGCAAAGGCTGAACTATCTCAATAATGTCTCATTTTCTGCAAACAGGAAAGAACCTATGGACCTCTGGACAGGCAAGCCCCTGACAATGCCCTGGCCGTCCTTACACAAGATAAATGGGCCCATAGCACCAGACCTGTAGTGCAAGAACTCCCGGGATCCTGTCCTAGCTGTCACTCACACAGCTCCTGACCACGCCTCTGGCTATGCTCACTCACAAAGGTCCCTAGAATGCAGAGATCTGAGTGCAACGGAATTGGGCAGTAAACAGAAAAGTTTGCTAATATTAGGAAGAGGACAGAAGTATGTTCTTTTGTCCATCTCCTCTTGTCTAAATACTCCAGAGAGTAAACATCTCAGAACTCCAACAGGTACCCGGAAGCACCTTCCCTTCTGCACTACTTGAACGTGCGCAGACATGCAGCCCCTCCTCCTCCTTGGCAAAAACACCCAGCCGCTTCTCAAGCCAAACCCTGCTGCAATGAGGATGGCTCCCAGCTGTCCCCACTAAGCCTTCTGTCCTTCCTTGGAAGCCCTAAACAGGCCCACTTCCCCTTTAACTTTTCCTGCAGGTGGAAATTGACAGGCCTGTAGGAGGGGAGGCAGCAGTGGCCAGCAGAGAAACAGGATTCTCATTTCAGGGCAAGGGTGTGGCCTCTCCTCCTGCTGCAGATGCACCTGTTTCTGAGGACACACACCATATTAGCAGCCTGGGCTCTTTTCGTAGAAGGAGCCGGAAGGAGGACAGTGGCCAGGAACAATACATATACCAAGTCCACTCTGAAAACTGACTTTAGGATGTGGATTGGAGAATAGTCACTAGCATGCAAAATATTAGCCATTTTCCACTTATACCAAGAGAAATAACAAGTCGTAAGGTCTTGTAGTGCATCACCTACCTGCCTTACAATACATACATCCTACCTTAAGAGGAAGTCATACATATGTACTGTTGAAAATGAGATCTTCAGGGCCGGCACTGTGGTGTAGCGAGTAACACCGCCGCCTGCAGTGCTGGCATCCCATATGGGTGCCAGTTCAAGTCTTGGCTGCTCCTCTTCCAATCCAGCTCTCTGCTATGGCCTGGGAAAGCAGTAGAAGATGGCCCAAATGCTTGGGTCCTTGCACCAGTGTGAGAGACCCAATAGAAGCTCCTGGCTCCTGGCTTCAGATCAGCTCAGCTCCAGCCACTGTGGCCAACTGAGGAGTGAATCAGTGGATGAAAGACTTTCTCTCTCTCTCTCTGCCTCTCCTTCTTTCTGTGTGTAACTCTGTCTTTCAAATAAATAAATAAATCTTTGAAAATTAAAAAAAATTAAAATGAAATCTTGGGATCCTTCAGAATCTACAAAGTTCCTCATTATAATTTCATTTTATTTTTTTAAAGGTTTATTTATTTATTTGAAAGTCAGAGTTACACAAAGAGAGGAAAGGCAGAGAGAGAGAGGTCTTCCATCCGCTGGTTCACTTCCCAATTGGCTGCAACTGCCTGAGCTGTGCCGATCAGAAGCCAGGAGCCAGGAGCTTCTTCCAGGTCTCCCACACGGGTGCAGTGGCCCAAGGACTTGGGCCATCTTCTACTGCTTTCCCAGGCCATAGCAGAGAGCTGGATCAGAAGTGGAGCAGGCAGGACTCAAATCAGCGTCCATATAGGATGCCAGCACTTTAGGCCAGGGCGTTAACCTGCTGCGCCACAGCGCTGGCCCCTATAATTTTATTTTCTCTTCGTAGCCATAGTTAACCTGCTGCGCCACAGCGCTGGCCCCTATAATTTTATTTTCTCTTCGTAGCCATAATGTCCTTACAAATAACATAAGCATATCTGGATCACAGGCTTCTAAAATTTCAAAATCAACTAAGGATTAAAAATTTATTCTTAAAAAATATGGAAACACATCAAATAAACTCTAAGCTAACAGATATACCTAAGCAAAAGAGAAATTAAAATAGAAGTATCTTTAAGCTGGTTCTCACAATCTTTCTATGATTGGTAAAGTCATCATTACAAAAATTTTTTATTCTCATTTTAAAAAAAAATCTCATTGTTTTAGGAACGGTGCCACCTTTGCAAGCCATATGCACAATGTTTAGAGAAAAAGTTCCCCCACTGACACTCCCCCTAGGTGAATCTGATAAGAGCAGTTTCCAAGGTCCCAACCCTTTGTCTCTTTAGGTGGAACTCAGTCTGACCATCTAGGCTCCAGGGGTAAAGCCACCCCTAATTTATCTTTTTTTCTGAAGGTTTTTATTTAACAAATACAATTTTTCATATGTACAGCTTTAAGGGATATAGTGTTTCTTCCCCCCATTCCCGCCCTCTTATAATCTGAGAGTCAGTCTGCCCACCTGTGAAATGGAGATGATTCAAAATAAAAGCTATTTATGAACTCTAAAGTAATACTGTCATTCTAAGACAGCCTCGGTTCCCAGAGACACAGACACTTTCTGAAAAGGCAAACACTCCACTCGTTTCTGTACTTACTTGTAGTTTGAGGTTTCCCAGTCCTGCATCCTCTCATTTATTTTTGTGAAAGGCGCATCCCTCCTGTCTTCTGGTCCCCATATAAATCTTGGAAAGTTTTTACTGACTTGTAGGGGAGAGGGGCACACTTATTCCCACACGAGCATTTTTACAAAGCTGAAAAGTTAGGCCAAAAGAAGAGATTTCTCGGTTATAAACTGAATTCAATGACAGAACAACAGGAGAGGTGATCATTTCTTTGTGACCATTTCCGTTCATTAACACACTCAGCCACTTGTTCAGCACATAATGGTGGCATTAGATCAGAGGCATCCAGGAGTGACCAAACCAAGGCCCTGTTCTCAGAGAGCTTCCTTTATGGCTATGGAAAGGGGTATAGACAGACAACAGCTAGAACGTCAGGTGGTGCTAAGTAGCCTGAAGCCAGATGAGGCAGCTGCGGCAGCACAGCAGGATGGAGGCAGGGTGGCTGCTAGGTCAGGGTCAGGGTGGCTGCTAGGTCAGGGTCAGGGTGGCTGCTAGGTCAGGGTCAGGCGGGCAGTGGTTCGGCCTTTGTCATCAAGTGATATTGCAGCTGCGGCCTAAACAGAGTGATTCAGACCTGTGGGGGCAGCAGAGCCCAAGCAGAGGGCACAGTAATGGAATCCTGGGAGCTACAGTGCTTGGCCCGCCCCAGGACAAGCCAAGAGGGCAGTGTGCCTGGAGCAGTGGGATCAAGAGGGTTGGGGGTGGTGGCAGAGGGCCACGCGGTGTGGAGTCCTGCCGGTCAGGCTGGGGATGCTCAGAGACCGATGTGATCTGATTTGTATCTTTAAAGGAGCCCTCTGAGGAGTGTGAGAGTACTTCAAAAAGTTTGTGGAAAATGGAATCAAAAATAATTTATGTTGATGCAAAATTTTTGAAATCTATGCATAGCTTTTTTCATAATATGCATTTTCCATGAACTTTTCTGTGTCCTTCAGACACTAACTCCTAGTAGGGGTTGGGAAATATAATTCAAGAATTTGGAGAAGAAGGGGTTCACTGTCCTTAGGCAAAATGTATGTATTTTATTAATGGCCTAAACGGCTTCACCTTTAATAATTGTATATTGGGGCTGGCACTGTGGGGTAGAGGGCTAACCCTCCACCTGCAGTGCTGGCATTCCATATGGGCACCGGTTCCTGTCCAGGCTGCCCCTCTTCTGATCCAGCTCCCTGCAAATGTGCCTAGGAAAGCAGTGGAAGATGGCCCAAGTGCTTAGGCCCTTGCACTCACGTGGAAGACCCAGAAAAAGCTCCTGGCTCCTGGCTTCAGATCAGCTCAGCTGAGGCCATTTGGGGAGTGAATCAGCGGATGGAAGATCTTTCTGTCTCTCCCTCTCTGTCTGGAACTCTGCCCCTCAAATAAATAAATAAATCATTTTTTAAAAAAAGAATTTGTATATTATTTTTCTGACACTTTCTTGATGGTGAGAGGGTCTACACTATACTATTCCTGAAATAACTTGACTATTATCTGTATCAAAATTACACGATCCCTAAGCTTACTAGAAGTTGGTGGCCCATCAATGTCCACTTCATTAATTGCTGCACAGACACCTGGTGACAGCTCCTGCTGAAATCCATCCAGATGTAGAAGTCACAGTTGGGGTGGGCGTTGTGGCAGAGAAGTGGTAAGCCAGTGCTTGGGATAAGCGCGTGACAGAGTGCCTGGGATCCAGTCCTGCTCTGTTTCCCACCCAGCTTCCTGGCACGGTGTTGGGAGGCAGTGTATGATGCTCAAGTACATGAGTCCCTGCCCCACTGGGGCACCCGGATGGAGTTCTGGGCCCCTGACCTTGAGCTGGCCCAGGCCTGGCTGTTGCAGGCATCTGGGGAGTGAACCAGCAGATGGAAGATCTCTCTCCGCCACTCTGCCTTTCATTTTCATTTTCTTAAAAAAAAAAAAAAAAAGGTTTATTTACTTATTTGAAAAGCAGAGTGAGAGAGAAAGAGAGAGGAAGAGACAGAGACCTTCCATCTGCTGGTTGACTCTCCAAACGGCTGCAATAGCCAGAGCTGGGATGATCAGAAGCCAGGAACATGGAATAGCTGAGACTCGAACCAGCACCCATATGGGATACCAGTGCCACAGGCAGCGGCTTTACCCACTACACCACAGCGTCAGCCCTGCTGCCTGTCAAATAGATAAAACTTAAAAAAAAAAAATTAGCAAGACTTGCTTTATGCCATTTTATAAAATGTCTATTTACCACTAATTTGGGGATTTGAACAAAGGGAAAGGAGTCAGCTCCATATTTTACACCTTTTCACATAATATTTCACATAATATTAAAATGACTATGTAAGGGCTAGCGCTGTGGCGCAGTAGGTTAAAGTCGTGGCCTACAATGCCACCATCCAACATGGGCGTTAGTTCGAGTCCCAGCTGCTCCACTTCTGATCCAGCTCTCTGCTATGGCCTGGGAAAGCAGTAGAGGATGGCTTAAGTCCTTGGGTCCCTGCACCCATGTGGGAGACCCAGAAGAAGCTCCTGGCTCCTGGCTTTGGATTGGCGCAGCTCCGGCCATCTGGGGAGTGAACCAGCGGATGGAAGACCTCTCTCTGCCTCTCCTTCCTTATCTGTGCAACTCTGACTTTCAAGTAAAATAAATAAGCCTTAAAAAAAAAAAAGACTGTGTAGCAATTTATTTATAAAGCTCATGATCAACACCTAGATTGAAAACAGAACTTTTTTTTTTTTTTAGGTTGGGATATTGCAATCTGCTTGTAAGCTGATGGTAACAACCAAGAGAAGGAAACTGATCTTGCAGGGGAGAGAATGTAAAATTGCAGGAGTGCTGTCCGTGAGGCAGCAAATGTGGGGGATGCACAGAATCCAGCGGGGGGGGGCGGGGGGAGGCAGGACCCTGCTCAGGGGCAGGAACAGTCCTCCCACCTCACACAGTGGAGCTGAACTAGGACACAGACACAACAGCTTATGAGGTCTGATGGCGAGCACACGTGGAATCGCTCTTCGCTTTCTTGTATCTTCTCAGTGAGGCTGGCAATTAGGGCCAGAGCGGAGAGTAAGAAGTAGCGGCAGGTGTTGGAGGTTTGAAGGAAGAGGCTAAAGTATGAGGTGATGGTCTAGGAGGGCGGGGGAATAAATTCTCTGGGGAGGTATTGTGAGATTGGCCGCCTGGACGACTCACTTGAGCCCTGTGGTAATTAATTCAGAGTAGCATGATGGCAAAAGCAAGGAGAAAGGGAATGGAGAGTGTACGAAAGAAAATGATTCTGGGTGTGGGCCATGAAGTCTAAGCCTGTGCTGTGGCCTGTGTGTTCCGAGTCTCTCCAACATTCACATGCTGCTAGCTGGTCCCCAAAGGGCTGATATGAACAGGCAGATCCTCTGGGAGGCCTGGGTGAGGCTCTAGCCCTGTTCTAGCCCCTCTGCCACGTGAGGGTGGCAAAAAGGTGCCACCTGGGATGCAGAGGGCCCACCCTGAATTTCCTGGCACCTTGATTTTGGATTTATATTTAAAACAAAAGTGCACACTCCAGGAATAAGTGTGGGAAAGCTCAACAGAGAAAGGGTTGCAACCAACAAGGTTCAGGGCCATCATTTTATGGTATCTGGAGGCATAGAGGGTGATTCCTGGGGTGGAATTTAATTGAATATTCAAAGGAGGAAGAGTTTGGGGTGGAGCTTGAGTACCATTTCTGTGCCTGTTTTTGAAATCTCAGCATGGAGTCAAGTGCATCGTGGGAGTGGGAGTGTCCGCCATGATAATTTTATTTTAATAATATTATAATAATCTAAAAGTCATCACAGGGACACAGCCTGCAGCCATATTGCCTATTTCTAGCTGGCACTGATTCAAAGTTTGCAACATTGTGGAACTTGTTGATTTCCAACACACAGAAACACAGGAGGGGAGGGAGTTTTGGACCATACCTGCAAAGGGGGGTTATGGACAGTGTACAGAAAAGGTGTTTAGATGGGGCAGACTGGGCTGTCATGCAGGCTGGCTACGGCTTCTGCACTGTCCAGCCGTAGCTGTCACGTGGATCAGCTGGGGCTGTCACATGGGCCATGCAGGGCTGCAACAGGACAGGCAGGGCAGAAGGCAGTGTGTGAACCCTCGGCCTCTCACTACCTCCCCTTCTCAGGGGGAATGAGCTGGGCAAACAGGAGAAGATAGAAGAGACTGGGATTACCAAGGGGCCACATTTCTATAAACATTCTCATTGCTTGGCACGATTTCTCTCCGCCTCCCTCTCTCTCTCTCCCTCTTCTCTCTCCTCATTCTGAAATGGACTATTTCTGCCCTAATTTGAATTTAACTAAAACATATGAAAACCAATGCCTGAAAGAGTCTCTCACCATCCTACTGAAATTGTAAGAAAAAAAAAAAACCTAAAAAGAGCATGTTGCCGATAGAAGCAGAGAGGAAGAACATAAGAAATAGCTGTGTCTGACATTTCAGCAAGCCTGATGCTGGGTGTTTTTAGATTTATGTGACTGATAAATAATACAAGATTCCCTAGAGAGGACAAATTCAAGTGAAAAATAACCAATTGAGGAGAGAGGCATGTGGTTAGTAATTTCGACAGGAAAGGCGGAGGTATCGTGAAATCCAAGATATCAAATGACTATTTTTCTTCTGTAATATTGTACCCTTGGCAATTAAATTGCTTTCCAACTGTTTCCTCCTCTCCACCCTCCCCCCTAGCTCGCTGGTGCTCTCTCTCTCTCTCTCTCTCAAGCCAATACTGGATTTAAATCTCTATCCTGGTAAACTGAGGTCCCACCTATTGAGAAGGGAAGTTTAAGCCATGTTTTTATAGAGCGGGGTTAATCCTGGAACAATCTTTTGTTTAGAAAGTTCTTCTGTTTCCCCAAACCTTTCTGTTTTCTTCCTCATTCGAACATTTCAGCGAAAATTGTTCTCCGTGTTTGACATTTCAAAGAAGGGGGAGGTGGGAGACAAGAACGGCTGGGCTTTCCCCTAAGAGCGAGCTGATGGCAAAAGTGAAGGAAACATGCTTCCAGTTTTTCACAGTAAAAAATAAACACTGTGATATTCATATTTGTTCTTGTTTTATTTAAGGGGCAGAGAGACAAGGTGGGAAGCAGGGAGGGAGGGAAGGAGAGAGATGGGGGGTGGAGAGAGTGAGCTCCCATTCACTGGTAAACTCCGCAAATCCTGAACGCGTGGGGCCAGAGCCAGCCTCCCACATAGGCGGCAGGAATCCAATTACTTGAGCCTTCACCGCTGCCTCCTCTTCTACATCGGCAGGCAGCTGGAGTCAAAACTAGAACCAGGAACCACATCTCGGCACTCGGATGTGGGGCACAGGTGTCTTAACCTCTAGACTGGATACCCACTTCTTGACACTCACTTAACAGAAGCAATGCAACGGTTAACAAACGTATAGAACAATGTTCACCTAATTCATTAGAACGCATTTGCTTTGTCTCTATTGTGATTATTATATATGAGACACTGCTGCAAGTGCCATTCTGAGTCTTTACAAATATTAACTCAATTAAACCTGGTAAGAATCCTATGTGGCAGGTACTATTATTTCTCCTATCTTCACTGAGAACAATGAAGCCAAGTCACAGGGGAACGGAACTCGCCAAGGCCACACAGCCGTAAGCTGCACAATCAGGCAGTTGGGCTGTAGGCCAATGCATTTAGACATCGTAACATTCGCTCTTGCTAGGGAAATGAAAATTGGAAAACGATAACTCGTCTGTCTATAAGATTGGTAAAAAGAAATTTTAAATATTGATAACCCCAATTGCTGGTAAGTAGGTGGAAAAATGGACACTCATCTATTATTGCAACCCTTTTAGAAGCTGATCTGTATTCTCTAAATTGTACAGTGCATAAAATACTCTAGACAACATTCTGTTTCAGTGACTCTCACCTACATGAAGAAAGGCACCGGCATATAAGGCTGGCTCTACATGAAACTGCAGCACGTTGGTGGTGAAATTTTTGGTAAATGCTTTTTTGAACATACCCGAGAAAGCAGAATAGAGCAGAGGCAATTATTAATTTTTATATGCAAGAGAATTTGAAAAAGTTTGTGGAGATGCATATTACAAAAAGCTATGCATTTTTTTTTTAAGGGAAAGGGCTTATTGGGGGAAACCCAACAGACTGGAGGGAAAGGGTGAAGAAGAAGAAGGAGAGTGTGAGAGAGATATCCAGAGACAGAGAGAGACACACACACACACACACACACACACAGAGGAACAGAGAGATTAGGAGATGGACAGAAAGAGAGAGCCATGTATGCATGGGTTTTTAAAAATTTTTTGCACCAAAATAAATCCATGCTAACTTGTTATATCATGTCTGAGCAGGATATAGTTTGAGGCATTAAGAAGACAGCCATCAGTTTGAAAACAGCCCCTATCAACTCAACATGAATTCTTCTAAAACTGAAGCTAGGACAAACATCAAATTCATGGTGAAGCTTGAGTAGAGGTGGTGTGAAAAATTGATGCTTCATGAAAAGTTTATGGGGACAATGCCCTAAAGAAAGAAGCAGCTTACAAACAGATAATTCATTTTAAGAAGGGACACTGTTGAAGATCAAAGCCTGATCTTTAACAGGAGACAATCCACATCAGTTTGCAAGGAGCAAATTAATCACGTTCATACCCTCATGGAAGAGGATCAATAACAAAGAGCAGAAACCAGAGCTAACACCACAGACGTCTCAACCGATTCAGCCTACACAATTCTGACTGAAAAATGAAAGTGAGGCAAACTCTCTGCTCCACGGATGCCAAAACTGTTGCCCCAAGGTCAGCTGCAGCTAGGAACAGAACTTTCAATAAAAATCTTAAGCAAGTAGTATGCACATCCCCAAGCATTTCTTTAAGGAACTGGAACAGCGGAGACAGGGCTTTCCCAGAATGCTCCCAAAGACAAAGCACAACCAAAGCTATGGCTACCGAGGGGTGGACGTGGTTAGTGGAAGCCAAAGCACATCAACCACAGCAAAGGTCATGCAACAGTGTTTTGGGGATATGCAGAGTGTTTTGCCGTTAACTTTCCAAGGGAACCAAAGAACAATACCATCTGCTTACATGTTTCAAGGAAGTTAGCCAAAGCTTTAGCTGAAAAATGCCTGGGAAGCTTCCCCAGAGTCCTTTTTCACCGCAACAATCCTGCTCTTTCCTCTCATCAAACAAAAACAATTTTGTGAGGGTTTTGATGGGAAATCGTTAGTCATCTGACTTACAGTCCTAATGTGACTCCTTCTGACATTTTTCTTTTTTTAGACTACCATCCTCTTCTTTTTTAAGATTTATTGAAATATAATTTTATAAACAATAAAATTTGTTCTGCTGCATTAATTCAGAATTTTTGTGCATTGACTTATTTTTGTTTCCTAACCTTAAAAATATCTTTGAAGGGCACCTGTTTCTCATCAGTTAATAATGTATGAAGGCTTGTGTTGACTTGATTAAATCACCAAGACTATTCTTTGGGCATGGACTAAACAGCTGGTATTATGCTTAGCAAAAGTGTCTTGAGCTTGAAAGAGCTTAAATTGAGAAGTGAAGTTTATTTCTTTATTTTATCCTTTAATTCCATTTTCCATAGACCTTTTGAAGTCTCATCATATTTATGTATTGCTTGATTTTATTTTTTTAAAAGATTTGTTTTATTTATTTGAAAGAGTTACAGAGAGAGGTAGAGACAGAGAGGTCTTCCATCCGCTGGTTCACTCCCCAAATGGCCGCAATGGCCAGAGCTGCACCTATCCAAAGCCAGGAGCCAGGTGCTTCTTCTGGGTCTCCCACGTGGGTGCAGAGGCCCAAGGACTTGGGCCATCTTCTACTACTGTTTTGGATGAGGAGCAGCCGGACTAGAACCGATGCCCATAAGGGATGCAAGCGCTTCAGGCCATGGAGTTAACCCAATGTGCCACAGCACCAGCCCCTGTTTGACTTTTTTATATAAACACATATAAATATCTAATTAAGTTTAAAATATCAGTATAATAATCAGCCTAGAAAATATGTTTTAGCTCTTCAGCTTTGCATAGAAAATTATATGAATAATATAGCTTTTCAAATCAAATGTGAAAGATTCATTTATGTCCATGGAGGCCTCTCACATACAGGCATTGCAATTTATAGTTTTCAGCAATTACAGAATAAACATTAATTTTCTTTAATGGGCATTTCTGGCAACGGGAAGCGGAAGAAATAATTTGCTCATTCTCTGTCTAATAGTATAACTAGCCTGTAGAGGGTAATATCATTTTAAAAATCAGTATATTATCTATAATTTCTGTTTCTATTCCTTCAGTTTCGCACTCCAGTGGAGAGAGAATCTGCATTTGAGGGAAATATCTTTCAGTTCCCTCCTTTCAGGAGAGGTTTACACACACATTTCTCCATCTATGCTTTATGCTAGGCAAGGCTGTCAGAGGAGAAGTTGAAATCTGAAATATGTCGGCACGGAATGGGGGGAACCAGGATCACAAACCGGGAAGTGCCATCCCATCGCCGGCTTCCTACTGCCTCAGCCACAGGTCCTTCCGGGCTGGTGAAATTTAAAGTACTGCTGCCATCTTCAGGAGTTCCCCTTCCAGATGAGGGGACTTCAAGAAGTTCAGGGAAAAGGGAATTAAAAGATAAGTTTCTCTTGGTGCAAAAAAGTTGAAACCCATGTGTGGTTTTTCATAATGTGCATTTTTCCATGAACTTTTTGAAGTCCCCTCAAGCGCATGAATTTCAAAATACTTTGCCCTGAAATAAATGTGTCTCTCAATTCCATTTTTCCATGAACTCTTTGAACTACCCTCATATTTGAATAAGTTACAAGGAAGCTGGCTACAGCCTCATAATCCTCTCCAAGAGTTTGGAATTACAGACAGGAAACAGATTAACTCCAGGTGAGTGCTAAAATGCAGGCAGTTTCTCATAAACGTTTAAGATCTTTACCCAGGAAGGCAGCTTTTTAGTGTACACACACGTATGAGACAGTAAGGTTCTCAGAGGCTATATAAATTAAATCAATATTTAGGGTTCTGGGGCAAGCTTGTGGTGCAGTGGGTTACCCACATCCCATATCACAGTGCCAGTTTGAGCCTGGGCTACTCTGTATGTCCAGTCCAGTTTCCTGCTCATGCATCTGCTATGCACCTGGGAGACCGGGATGGAGGTCCCGGCTCCTGGCTATGAGCTGGCCCAGCCTTCACTGTTGCAGGCATTTGGGGAGGAAAACAGGGAATGTAAGATCTCTCTCTCTCTCTCTCTCTCTCTCTCTCTTAAATGTTTATTTATTTATTTATTTGAAAGTCAGAGTTACACTGAGAGAAGGAGAGGCAGAGAGAGAGAGAGAGAGAGAGAGAGGTCTTCCATCCGCCGGTTCACTCCCCAGTTGGCTGCAAAGGCTGGAGCTGCGCCAATCCGAAGCCCAGAGTCAGGAGTTTCTTCCAGGTCTCCCATGCAGGTGCAGGGGCCCAAGCACTTAGGCCATCTTCTACTGCTTTCCCAGGCCATAGCAGAGAGCTGGATTGGAAGCGGAGCAGCTGAGACTCGAACCGGTGCCCATATGGGATGCCGGCACTGAAGGCACTGGCTTTATCCGCTAAACCACAGAGCCAGCCCCTCACCCCCCTGCTTCTTGGTCACTGTCTTTCAAATAAATAAATCTTAAAAAGATGTGAGGTTCAAACAATGGTATAACTTAGAAGTGAGCCAAGACTTTAAAAAACGCTGGGCGAGGGAATGAGCGAGGCATTCCAATTAAACCTTGCAAGTGAGCACACCCACTGACCTTGCAGTCCCTGGGGACCACAGGCTCACTCTCCAAGGCCAACAATAAGTTTAGAGAACACCTGGTCAAAAGGAGCCTGCAGGCCTCCACTTGTACTTGATTTAGGGGATTTGTTGATTAATTACGAGCCGTCCATCTTCTCGGATTTCCTGAGTCATACATAATCGGTAGGAAAGGCCAAGCTGCCTGGTGGTGTTCTTGAGAGCAAGTTCCAATTCCTTCCCAGAAATAATTCCTCTGCACTGCTTCTGTAGGACATTTAAGGCTTAAAACAAAAATAGGTCCATTACACTGAACGTCTTCATGCTGGTTAGAGACGCTGATACCCACAGACGGTCTGGGAAGTCCCTGGGAACATGGCTGTCTCTTGTGGTTCTCCAGGAGGCAGCAGTCCAGTCTTGAAGCCTTGAAACCACAGTAGCATCTGCAGATGCTCTTTTCAGACACGGAAGCTTTCACACAGCCCCCCTCATATTGGCTGTTATTGCGTCTTCATTACGTTAAGCAACCTTAATGTCTCATGGCAAATGGGACAGGTCTTATCCAGCCCATTTTTGCTCTTGCTTTATATTATTAAAAGCAGAAAGGTAAACTTTGAAATTCACCTTTAGAAAAAGTACACATCATTCCAGGAGATAGCCAAGTTCCCTTTCATCACAAATTCTAAATATGTATGGAAAGACTGGATTAGGATTTGCAGCCAGCACCACGATAGAGGTTGTAGCATCACTGTGGCACAGCAGGAACTTTGCTACATGAGGGCACTTCAAAAAGCTGATGGGGGGAAAAACAGAATTTAAAATAAGTAAGTTATTTTGGTGCAAAAAGATTTGGAAATCCATGCACATGAGGGGGTCTTCAAAAGGTTAATAGAAAATAAGTATTATGAAAAACTACACATGGATTTCAGACATTGATTGCAGCAAAACAAACATCTTTTTGTTTCATTTTCCATGAACTTTTTGAAGTCAACTCATGATGAAGATTCTCCACCTCTTCTGACACTTTCCTTGAAATCAAAAAGCTTTTTATTTTTATTTATTTATTTATTTTTGACAGGCAGAGTGGACAGTGAGAGAGAGAGACAGAGAGAAAGGTCTTCCTTTGCCGTTGGTTCACCCTCCAATGGCCGCTGCGGCCGGTGCACTTCGGCCGGCGCACCGCGCTGATCCGAAGCCAGGAGCCAGGTGCTTCTCCTGGTCTCCCATGGGGTGCAGGGCCCAAGCACTTGGGCCATCTCAAAAGGCTTTTTAAAGGCCTATTCATGTTAGATATTCTGCTAGGCACTTCCTCTTCATTCTTTACAATGATTCTGTGAAGGTCATATAGCCCTAATCAGAAACTGGGAAACAGATCACTTAAGTCATTTGCATATGGTCACATGGGCCTGGAACGGACTGCGCCTTACTCCTGCCTACACAGCTTGCATGGAAGCATCACCAAAGCCAAAAGCGACTTTCTTCCTGAGCTCTTGCCTGCCTGCTTCGATTGTGAAACATCCAATGGATATTTGACTCTTCGCTACAGTCAAGGTATTGCGAATTTTATTAATACAGCGCTTAGAGAGAAAAAAATAAGTCAGGCCTAAAATTAGACTATAAAACAAGCAAAAGTTATAAAAATGTAAAGTATGACTCAAAGCATATTGAGCTGTTTAAGCTCGCTGCCACTGGGGGCATTGCTGACTTAGAAGCGGAAGGAGAACAGGTGAACAGATTGCACGCTGCAGAAATTCCGTAACCTGAAGATGATTTTGAATTTTGAACCCATTCCCAATGCCACATAGGGAAAAAAATTAGGTAAAAACCTAAGACATATGGAAATGCATTTAACGACAATTTGGCAAAAAAGGCTAAGCTATAGAAGAGAATTTTTATTTCTACTTTACTTCCTAGACATATTGCATCTGACCACTCAAGCCTTGACATGGGGAAACAAATGATCCCTTGCAAAATGTACCCCACCTCGGTTTATGTGCGTTGCACTTACTATTTCTGGATCTCAGAGCCCACAGCCTTGCTTCAGCGCTAGGGAAAAGCTATCCGTGTGCGTTTTCACTGCACTTGCTACTCTGTCTGTTGCTCCTACAGCGCTCTAATGGCCCCAGACTCAGAAGTTAAACAGTGAAACCACCATCTCAACCCAGTGCCCCCGAAGTCTCTGGTGCCACTCCACAGCTGCTTACAGCTTAATGAACCACTGCTGAGCGCGCTGCTCAATGAGGTTGCAAACAGCAAACCCTCTCTAACGGTGTCAGCCTTTTGGCGGAGGAAAGAGCAGTTCTCACCCGAAAGACGAAATTCGCCCAGACCTCCCAGACGTCCCACTCCGGTGAAGCGGCAACTCCTCGAGAAGCTCGCTCTCTCTCTCTCTCTCTCTCTCTCTCTCTTTAAATAGATGTTATTTATTTCTTTGAGAGGTAGAATTACAGAAAGAGGAAGAGAGAGAGGTCTTCCATCCGCTGGTTCACTCCCCAAATGGCCACAACAGCCAGAGCTGCGCCGATCCAAAGCCAGGAGCCGGGAGCTTCCTCCGGGTCTCCCACGTGGGTGCAGGGATCCAAGGACTTGGGCCATATTCCACGGCTTTCCCAGGCCACAGCAGGCTCGGAAGAGAAGAAGCTGGGTCTAGACCCGGCTCGCGTAAGGGGTGCAGGCGCTGCAGGAGGAAGCTTAGCCCCCGACGCCAGGGCGCTGGTCGGGGCGGGTCTTGGGCACCGCGTGCTGCTCTGATTTTTCTGCTCCAGCGCTCGGCGTTCGTATTAATGCCAAGTTGGAAGGTGAGACAGGGGGTCCCAGGAGGAAAGCACAAAAGGCTGAATGTGCATTAGCTGGGAGAGATGGGCCAGACTCAGTGCTAATAAAGGTGGAAACTGCACGTCGTCCAAGGGCTCTCCGAAGAGCTTGGACAATTGCTACCCAGACTCGGCCTAAAAGCAGAGAAGCCACGTGTCCTGTGCTGAAAGTGAAAAGTTGAGAACATTATTTGGACCTTGATCTGGAGATACACCCCATACTCGAGGGTCCTCTCTACCCCGAAACTTCTGAGGACGTTTGTCTAAGCCCCTTAGGAAAAAAAAAAAAAAGCTTTTTTATTTTTTGATTGACATATTAATTGTAAGTGTTTATGGGGTACAGTGTGACATTGTAATACATATATAAGAAGTGCAATGGTCAGATCAGGGTAACTTGTAAGGCCCCCACAGAACACACCAAACACTGGAGTTAGAGGTAAGGCTTATTGTCAGGAGGGGGTGAGAGGGTGAGAGAGAGGAGGAGAGCGGCAAGAGAGAGAGAGGTCACGGGAGTGCGTGTTCCCGAACAGCTCCGGTTAAACCTTTGTGGGAGGCGGGCAGGGAAGAAGGAGCAGAGAATCCCATTAAGTGGGGGTGGAGCCGACACCGGTACTTGGGCCGTGGGGTCACCTGGCTTCCAGCAATGGGGGAGGGGGTAGATAGCGCCACAGATAAGACTGGGCCATGTTACTAACCTAGCGGGCATATCCGTTACCTCAGACATAGTCCGCAGTGTTGAGAACATTCAAAATCGTCTCCAAAAGCTATGGTTTTTAAATTATTTATTTACTTTAAGGTTTATTTTGGGTGCAGAAAGAGCACTCCCATACATGGCTCACTCCCCCAATTAGCCAGGCCTAACTTGGAAGCCGGGAATTCAATCCAGATCTCCCACATGGGTGCCAGGGACCCGGATGCTTGAGCCATCACCACTGCCTTCCAGGATGTCAAGAAGCTAGAACGGGAGCAGAGCTGAGACTTGAACCCAGGCACCTGCAGTAGAAGACATAGGCGCCTCACCCAGTGTCTTCACTGCTAATCCCAATGCTGCTGCCGCTAGCTGTTTTTTTTTTTTTTTTTTTTTTTTTTTGACAGGCAGAGTGGATAGTGAGAGAGAGAGACAGAGAGAAAGGTCTTCCTTTGCCGTTGGTTCACCCTCCAATGGCCGCCGCGGCTGGCGCGCTGCCACACTAGCTATTTTGAAACATGCAGTTATTCATGGTGAATCATCAGTATCTTACTGTGCTATAGAACGTTACAAGTTACTCCTCCCGTCCAACTGCACCCCTGTATCCTTGAGCCAGCCTCTCAATCTCCCCCAGCACCCTCTGCAGGCCCCGGTAATCACTGATCTACTCTCTAGTTCTTTGTATCAACTTGCAAGCTTCTCCGCGTTCCTTGTCTTTCTGTGTCTGATTCATTTCATTTAACATACTTTCCTCCAGTTGGTCTGAGTCTCTTGATGTACAGTGCCCGTACATTACGCGTGTTTGTTCCTATTGGCTCACCCTCAGCATGCACAGAACATAACTCCTCACCCGTCGCATCCCAGCCACATCCTCCTCGGCTCACTTGGCGACAGCTCAGTCATTCCCACGGTAGGATTCCGCCCCACCTCTTCCCCAGGCTCCTACAACCACTGTCAGCCAGTCTTCCTGAATGAGCTCCACCTGGTCTTCCTTCCGTCAGCCCTTCCCCCTGTCCAGCCAGTCTGCAGCACCTCTGGTCCTACGTGGACTTGACCCCTCACCTGTCTTGTGACCTTGCACCCTCCGAGCACAGGCTGATTTTCCTGATGTGCCACACTATCTGTCCCATTCAACCCCTCTCTGCGGCTCCCTAGTCTTCAGAGTCAAGTGCTGACTTCTTAGCCTGGGAGGCCAGGCCTCCTACGAGCATCGCAATGCAGAACTGCGTCTCCACTAGGCGGACACTGCTCCAGCCAGAGTAGCTTGTCTTCCTTTCCCTGAAACAAGCCGCGTGCCTTCCTCCGCTCTGTTATCCAGGCTGATCTGTCTCTTCTCGGATATGAATCACACTTCTTCCAGAATCTCAGTAGTACGCTCAGGTCATCCGTTTGTGTTCTTTTCTCCTGAAAGCAGTTTCTTTGTTGTCACCATTTCCCAGACAATGTACAGCCAACTCTTTCAGACTGCAGAATATGTCACTCATTTGCCACTTTCCATATTGCCAGTTGCTAATACAGAGGGTGCTTACTAGATGTCAGGCTGTACACACAGTCGTGTATTCGCCTACTGTAAACTCGCAGCCCACCCTGCGAGCCAGGAACTGTTAGTACTATCCCACTTTGATGGCTCATACTCTCAGAGGTTCTGTCACTTGCCCAAGGCTACTCTGGAACAGCATAGCCCGGATTTTGACCCAGAAATTCAGCTCCAGAAACTATTCTCTTTAGCACTCTGCATTTGTGATGGATTATATTTTACTCCTTGTTAATTTTAGAGACTAGCCCTATCTCCCCAGCCACATTCTTTCTTTAAGAGTGGTCCCTATATCCCACGCTTCATCTTATCCCTTGCTAGGCTAAAGTTTTGCACATGGTTAGTTCTTTATGGTTTGCTGACCACGTATGTCTTAAAATGGTCTTCATTCTTTCAGGGGGAAAAATGATGAATATAAACAAACAAGAAGCCATGGAGGTTTCTTGCATATCAATATCCCTGAAAAAAAATTATGATCCGATCTTATAAAGACTTGTCATCATCCTTGAATCATATAATCTTTTTTTAAAGATTCTATTTATTTATTTGAGAGGTAGAGTTACAGACAGTGAGAGGGAGAGACAGAGAGAAAGGTCTTCCTTCCATTGGTTCACTCCCCAAATGGCTGCAATGGCCGGAGCTGTGCCGATCCGAAGCCAGGAGCCAGGTGCTTCTTCCCAATCTCCCACATGGGTGCAGGGACCCAAGGACCTGGGCCATCTTCTACTGCTTTCCCAGGCCACAGCAGAGAGCTGGATTGGAAGAAGAGCAGCCGGGACTAGAACCAGTGTCCATATGGGATGCCAGCACCGCAGGTGGAGGATTAACCTACTGCACCACGGTGCCAGCCCTGAATCATATAATCTTGAGAAGCCACCATTATAGAATATATGAATCCTAGTAAAAGTGGATGTAAGGCGAATCCTTGCTCCCTCCTCCCCCACCAACTTGCAGTATGATATTAAAAGTTGTTTTCATATGGAAAACAATGCCCAAGAAAGAATTTTCAAATGCATTAAATACAAAACTATTGGTGAAGAAGGTTTGGGGATGGTACTCAGACTTGAAATACTGTAGCAAAGCCATACCCAAAGAACTTTTGACAGCATGTAGATCTGTAGAATGTATCCTTCTAATAGAATAACCTCCTATGAGGCCAGGAACCTTGTGTATTGTCACATTTACATTGTTCGAAGTACGTAGCATAGTGATAGAGACATACGAGGCCTTTAAAAATTCTCTGGATTGATTTCCCCCAGTGTGGGGTTTTCTTGTCCTCGCTGATAGTTTGTCCATATTTCCTCAGGGTATATGCATGTCTCCCAGTCTACGGCTTCCCCTCCTGCACCCTCCCAGCCCCTGCCGCTTGGCCCTCTTTGTTCACCCCTTTCGGGGCCATTTCTCCACCGTGTGGAGTCAGCCTGTAATATCATATTTGCCAGCAGGTGCTGCCATTTGCCACAGGATTTGCCAATTTTCAAAATTCCCTACATCTGAGACTCCAGATTGTGCAAAATAGTACAGTGCCTAATTCATCAACTTGGCAGGTTTGCCATGCTATAAAATCAGTTACTTAAAGTGAGTGATACTTGTAATGGGCTGCACGGTTTTAATGAGCAGAGCTCCACTGCCCTATTAAGACAACAGAAGATCACATTGAGAAAACAAGCAACAGGAACGTGAGGTGAAAAGAAGAGCAAGAAAATCTACTCCTTACCCACAAGATTTCAGCAGGGACAATATGTTCAACAAACAATCGATGTTCTCATCAGCAAGCGAAAGGGACTGCTTTCAGTATCTTTCATAGCTGCCCTTCCTCTCCTCTTGCATCCAAGGGCATCCCTTTATCACTGCATATAAAAGTTATTCCTGTACCCCTATGTCTTCTCTCCTGCCCCAGGTCCTTTGCGTTCCAACACCATCCTGTGTATTGCTGGAATAATCTTCCTAGAATGACACTAGAAATATTCAATGATGCCCAGATGCTTACCACCTAGTCAGGCCTCTGCAGTGTGGCACCCCACACAGTCCCAGATCACCTGTCCAACCACACTGCTTATTATCCCCAGATTCCCCATGGTGACAAGCTAAGAATTTTATTCTCGTCTATGATTCAGCGTGTTCCCATCTTAGTCCCTTTGAGTCTGCTAATCTACACACCTGAAATGCCCTCCTTCTGAACTCCTTAGTCAACGCAATTGCAACATTAATTTCCCAAGAGTCACTTAACACATGGAATATTGTTGGTTAACATAATCCCTTTTCCCAGTATCCTCGCGGACACCTGAAATATGGGACAAGCTCTCAAAGACAGTATTAACGAAGTGCACCACTGTATCCAAGGCTACTCGGGAACAGCATAGCCCGGATTATAACCTCGAGCACGCAGTACGCAGCATACAGAGCATTCCCGGGGAGACCTCAGGCAGTACGAGCCCTTGCTTGTGCCTGCAGACATTTTCCTGTTTCCAGCGGAAGTGTAATTTGGAAGCAGACGCCCACCTTCTTAAGGCTTGCCTTAGCTACAGGAGTGGAAACTCCAGGTACCCAGGAATGGCCTCTGCTCCGTTGAAAACACTGTCTTGCCTTTCTGCCAGCCCAACACACTTTTTCTTCATCCCCTGCTTTTCTGAAGGTCGCAGAATGCCCTGTGTTGTCTGCCCCCCACTGCCCTGGACCTAAAGCACACAAAGCATGACCTCCAGTGGGCCACCATAATGTCCCTCCTCCTTATTTTCATGCCTAAGGCCTTCTGCCCACTCAGCAAACCTCTGTCTCCTCTAAAAACAATATGGTCTATTTAGATCAGAAATTTTTTTTTAAAATCCTTTTAAGATTTATTCATTTATTTGATAAGCAGAATGACAGAGAGAGATTTTCTATTTGCTGGTTCACTCCCCCAGATGGCCAGAATGGCCAGGTCTGGGCCAAGCTGAAGCCAGGAGTCTGGAACTCCATCCAGGTCTCCTGAGTGTGTGGCAGGGGCCCAAGTACCTGGGCCAAGCTCTGCTGCCTTCAGGTGCGTGAGCAGGGAGCTGGATCGCAAAGAGAGTAGCTCGGCCTTGAACCAGGGCTCTGATACGGGATGCCAGCGTCACAGGCAGTCGCTTAACCTACTGCGCCACAACACTCCCCCTTATGTAGTTCTTTAATAATATGCCTTTCCGTGAGTGGTTTAAAGGCCCTTATACATGAATTTCAATTTTTTTTTTGCACTGGAATAAACTTATATTGAGTTCCTTTTGTCCGTGAACCTTTTGAAGGGCCCTTGTACTGCAAATATAAGTGATGGTTCATAAGGCATTGTCTTCTATCGGTCTTGTCATTACGGAAGATCAGCTTTAGCTTTACTGGGAAATCATCGTGGCCACTTACGAGAGACAATTAAAAGAATTCTGGGGAAAGTCCTGGTTCCTAGGTTCTCCCCAGTCCCCTATCATGCCCCCAGATTTCATCATTAGAGCTTCATTTTTGTTTTTTTCGGCATCAGAGAGTTTTTAACCTTTATATGTCTTTCATTAAACGTAAAAGGCTTGTGAACAAACACACCCTTAATTCTCCTTTATCTCACACCTTAGCAGAGTGTGGCTGAAGGTAAACAAAGAGCAAGGTGTTGCAGGAGTAGAAATCAGGGCGGCCAGGGAAGAGTGCCAAGCCCCGGAGAGATATAGGAGGGTCAAAGAGGGGACCGGAGGCTGAAGACAAACTCAGACTCACCCTAGTTTTGCTTTGGCTTGGTCTTGTTAACAAAGCGTTGCTTGGCTGACTGAATCCTTTTGTATCCTGCAGCTTACAATTAGTCTTGGTGACCAATGAAGTCCATTCTCAAGCACCAGTGGAAAGAATGTCTATGAGAATACGTCAGCAAGCGCATGGAAAATGGAATTAAAAGATAAGTTTATATTGGCACAAAAAATTTCAAAAACCACACATACGAGTGTCTTCTAAGGGTTCGTGGCAAATGCATATTACGGGGGCCAGCATCGCAGCACAGTGGACGAAGCTGTGTCTCCTGCAACGCCAGCATCCACTATCAAAGCGTTGGTTGGAGGCCCAGCTGCTCTACATCTGATTCAGCTGCCTACTAATGTGCCTAGGAAGGCAGCGGAGGATGGCTCAAGTGTTTGGGCCCCTGCCACCCATGTGGGTGACCCTGATGGAACACCCAGCTCCTAAATTTGGCCTTGACCAGCCCTGGCTGTTACAGCCATTTAGGAAGTGAACCAGCAAATGGACAACACCTCTCTCCTCTCTCTCTCTCTCTTTCTCTCTCTCTCATTCTGCCTTTCAAATAGATAAATAAACCTTGTTACAAACCAAAAAGGAAAAATGAAAATGCATACTATGAAAAACTGTATTGATTTTTTTAAAAATTTTGCAGCAAAATAAACTTGTGTTTTAATTCCATTCTCCATGAACTTTTTGAAGCACCCTCTCTAAAACCATCTCAGCACACTCACAGGCTGGGGCGAGGTGGGTGGCGGGCAAGAGAGAGACCGCCTGGCGCGTGTTTGAGTCCCAGGCCAGTGGGGCTCCTGCCGGCAGCCCTGGCTCAGCAGCATGGCACTCAAGGCTGGAGCCTCGCCTCCTTGGAAACGTGTCGGAGCCCTGCTTAGCTGCGTCTGCTCCTCTTCCACATGCTTCCTCTTCTATCCACAGTATTTGGAAATATGAGAGACAACGCTGTGAAGCACACAAAGGCTTTTGCAAACCGTCTCTGGCTTCATACGCAAAGCTGTCGCTATCAGGGTTGGATTTAGCAACTTGGCATTCACTTGGTCAGACCACCCCTGTTGGCGGCCATCTGGAGTCTTTTGGAGAATTTTTTTAAGAAGCACTGCTTGGAGAGCATTCTGTAGTAGAGGAAGCACTGGTGTTCAATTCAGGAAGCCTGGGCTAGAGCCCACCTCCAGCAGCTAAGTAACTTTGGGCAATCCACTGCTCTTCCGTAGGTCCCTGTCTTTCATCAGCCAAGCGAGTTGGCAATCCCTTGCTAGATCTGTACGGCAGAGGTTCCTAAAGTGTGGACGCTGGACCAACATGATTAGTGTTACCCGGGGCCTTCATTAGAAGTCTACATTCTCAGCCCCTTCCTGAATCAGAAGCTCTGGGGGCAGAGCCAAGCAACCTGCGTTTATGAAAGCCTCCAGGAGTGTGTTTAGCCTAGCGGTTAAGTAGCCCAGGCCCCACATTGGAGTGCCTGGGTTCCATTCCCAGCTCTGGCTTCTGACCCAGCTTCCTGCCCTCAGAGGCAGCAGGTGGCTCTTGCAGCTGGGGTCCCTGCCTCCCATGTGGGAGGTCTGGATTCTGTTACTGACTCCTGGCTCTGACCATGGCCTACTCCAGCCATTGCAAAGGCATCTGGGGAGTGAACCAGCAAATGAGAGCTCAGTTTCCTTCTCTCTCTCTCAAGTCTGAAAAATAAATAAAATTAGGGACAAAAACAAGAACCCCTTCAGATAATTTTGCATGAAATTTGAGAACCAAATTACCTGGTGTTTCCTCTCTGGTTGTACCTGGGCAACACTGGCGAAGATGTGTTGGAGGCCAAGGAAGGCAGTCACTTGCAAAAGTCGGCTGACCAGGCACCCAGAGGGCTCCAAGTCAGAGTGGACAAGGGACAGGATCCCTTGATCCTGAGGGAGAACCCTGCGTCACTTCCCGAGACCCTCCCACGGCCAACGCTCCAGAAAACCCCAAGATTTCCTATAGAACAGACATTTTGGCTGTGTTCCCATGGCACATTTTTACAACGTCAAAAGTAGCAAGAGCAAAAGGTTTTTTCTTTTTTTTTGTTAATGATGCCAGCCTCGCTTTTGACTATTTTTGGCTCTAATCCCCATAGATACATGTCATTTAGTGCTGGGCAAGGAAAATTGCTTTCTTCATTTCAGATTTTTGTTTTTCCCTCTACCTTGTCTGACAGCTCTTCATTTCCTCCAAGTTATCAGGGACAACCTGCGAGTGTGGTGCTGGGTTCCACAAGGGAACTGCTGTTTCCTAGCAACAGCCAGAGCCTGCTGGGCCATTCTCTGAGTCACCAGCTCTGGGCAGCGCTCGATAAGCAGCACTGCTTGTGGAGGAACCCTCTGCGGACCCCACGCTGGAGCCTGCATGCTCATGTCTCCTTCGCAGGGCGATGGAATCTACAGAGAATAGATCATCCATAGCACATAAAAGATGACATAAATAGGGCGCTCCTTATTCTACGCCAGTGGATATGCTTCTTGGTAACACTATGGGGTGTTGGACAAGGAGAAAAAATATAAAGGGAAGTGGGGAAGAGATAGAGAGAAAGCAGAGGAAGGAGGAAAGAAGAAATTATTTTCAATGAGTATCCCCTGAGCATCTGCAGTAAGTCCTTTAGCTAGATACTGGAGATGCGAAATCAAATGATAGGCGGCCCTTGCCCTCAGGAAGCTTTTAGTCCAATAGGGGGAAAATCAGTGATTCAGCTTGCATGTCATCATGATAGACATCACACAGGAAAAGAACAGGTTCCATGGAGGGCCTCAGGAACTGCAATAGGGCCTCTTTCAACCTCATAATTTTTAAATTTCACTATAAAATCATCCTTATTGTTGAGGTTTTAACGTGTATTATGACTAAATTATATATAATATGGCTTATACGTTGGGTTTAATCTCAGTATCTGTAGTTAAGTTATTGTTTTTATTCTTTGAAAAGAGTTTCCTTTTTGTTTGGAAAGTGGAGATTCAGAGAGAAATATATATATATATATATATAAATGTGTGTGTATAATATATATAAAATGTGTGTATAATATATATATAATGTGTGTATTATATATATATATATAGAGAGAGAGAGAGAGAGAGAGCACTTTACAACACTGATTTTCTCTCCAAATGTCTGTAACAACGGAGACTCAGTCAAGCCAAAGCCAAGAGCCCAGAACTCCATGTGGGTCTCCCACGTGAGTGTCAGGGACCCAAGCACTTCAGCCCATCACCTGCTGCCTTCCAGACTTCACGTTAGCAGGAAGCTGGGTTGAAAGCCGAGACCCCAGCACTCTTACATGGGATGGGGTAGCCCAACCAGTGACTTAACCACTGCACTGAACGCTCACCTTCATTCTCATTGTTGATGCTGGATATTCTGGCTTTTGCTGTTTTTGTGCTAAGATTTTCTAAGACTTTGTGTCTTTTGTTGACTTTTGGAAATAGGTTCTTGGTAAATCTATCAATCCCACTCTTCTTTTACGCATATTGATTTCTGGCATTTTTATTGATTCTTTTCTCTTGCTACCTTAAAGTTATATTGACTTTTTATGTTCTCTTGAATTGAGGCCATAATTGATCCATTTATTTTCATTTTTCTTACGTATTAATAAAGACACTTAAAGCTACGAACATCTCTAATGTTAGGTTTGGCTGCAGCCATTTGCCTTAATATGAATTACAGTTGAAAGTCCTTATTTACTTTGGTTTGCTTGATCTAGCAAAGGGATTAAAGTCGCTTTCTGTGGTTGTGGTACTTGTGAACTTCTCTTTGTATTTAAAAGTTATCATGCATGTGTGTGTGTGTGTGTGTGTGTGTGGACACCTGTGATGCCATACTATTTAGTACTTTAAGTTTCAGTCATGCCTATTTTATGAATTGCCCCTGTTAGAATTTTTAAAAAGAAAGTAATAAAGTAAGAGAAGGAGCCCTTCTTTATCTCATTTAATGACCTCAGTCTTGATTTCAACATTATCAGCTGATATTAGTTTGGCCACTCTGATTTATTTTTATTGTTTATATCTTTCTTTACGTTACACAGAGGTGTGTTTTGCATTTTGACCCAGTATGCTTGGTACTGAACCTGTTCACCTTCGGATTTATTTATTTATGTATTCCTTATTGAATTTTTTATATTACACACAACACCCCAAACTAGTTGAAGGAGTTGCTATAGAACCCCCAAACCGAGTCCGCTCACCCAACATAATGACATAGAAGTGGTAGAAGAAAGTAAGTGTTTATTGCAAAGCGCAAAGCAAGGAGCAGGTCAGCTAGTAGTAGCTGAGTAGTCAAGGAGAAGGCTTATAGATTGAAATTGGGGCTTAGAGTTGTGTGATGAGCTCATGTGCAAGTTCCTGGTTGGCCAGTGGTGCTTGTGACCCTCCTTTGACTGGTCAGAGCTGCCATGTTCTTTAGGGAATTTGTGATGGCCAGGTGGACTCCAGTTGGTCTGGGGGTTAAGGTAGGTGGTCGTTAGAGCTGGAATTCCCCTAAGCAAACCCCCTTTGGGCAATACTGGCCATCAAGGTTCTTATCTGAGAAGGAAGTGACTCCTTGGGTCTGGTGAGTACAGCCTTGGTCAATTGCAACACTCCCTCAAATCACTGAATTCCTTTTGATAACAGACAGCAAGGTGACCTTGGGCTGAGGGAGACAGACAAGAGGCTGAGTCCTGCTTTTTCATGTTAGGGGTTCAGTTTCACTTTTCCCCACTGATTTCAGTTTCTTCTATTGGACAAAACTAGCTAGAAGCCAGGTGACCGGGTCTGTTGGAGACCCACTAGGGTGTAGAACTGAGCAACTGAAGGCCTGAAACCAAACCCCTATCATGTAAAACAGGACACAGTCTCTTCTCCATCTCCCTTAGCCTAAGGTGTCCTTGCCCGTCCTACATCAGAAGGATTTCATTGACTGGAGGCACCGATCCAGCAGGCCCTGTGAGCTTCTCTTCACTAGACTCAAGGAGTCATTGCTTCTGCATAGAGAAGAGCCTCGATGGCACATATTGTCCAGAGGGGTTTACTTAGAGGAATTTCAGGTCCAAGCACAATGGTCAGGAGCACCACTGGCCAACTCCAATCTCAATCTGTAAGAACCTTCACCCCTAACTCCTCAGGGAGCCCAGAATCAAGCAACAGCGGCCCTTCTCCTTGCTCGGCTCTTTGCAATAAATGTCTACTTTCTTCCACAATGCTAATGTCAAGTGATTGACTTTCTGTGCATCGGTGAGTAGAGTAGACCTGGTTTGGGGGTCCTATAGCAACCCCTCCAGCTCATTTGGGGTGTTGCTTGGCAACAAAAGGGGTAAGCCAGACTCTCCTCCCGCTCTGCTCTCCTGTGTTTCTTCTGCAGTAGCTGCAGCTGCAGCTCCCTCTCTGGCTCCGGCTCCTGAAAGATGGGCCTGTCCTGGTTCCAGCTTCTGCCAAGTGATGCTAGTAATCCTGCCGTCTGCCTTCGTTTTTCTAGTGTTGAGTAGGAAGTGGTTTCCTAAGGCTGCTTTCTCTGCGCTGCCCCACTGTCTTTTATTTAGCATCTCTGTTCTTCTAGCCTGTGTAACCCACTTTCTGCATTAAACTCCCCTTGTTTTAAATATTCTGAGTGCTTTCTGTTTTCCTGAGTGAACGCAATGCACCAATTGTTTTTATTTTAGTATGGAGAAAATGTAACCTATTCACTTTTGCAGCAAATGCTGTGGGTTGGTTTACTTAATATCTATTCCAAGCCCCTTTTTCCTTTCCTTCTCTTGTATAAAGACTTCAGAAGTCCCTGTGGCAAGCAAGGCCATGTGGTACAATAAGACCTAAGTAAAAGCCTACTGCAGATTTCTGGCCAAGTCTTGCCTTCTCAGTACAGATATTGCCTTTTTCTGTTCCAATCCTTCTTTCTTCTCCTTTGGTGGCTGGAGCTTTAGCAGCCATTGTGAGATGATGAGGGAAGGGCAAATAGAAACTCTGGACTGGGCCCTGACATCCTTGAACTACTGAACCAATGTCAGCAACCTCCAGACCTCATATTATATGCAGAAAAGAAGGTACTAAGGTATTTAAACCTCTGTAGCAGGATTCTCTCTTATAAACAGAATGCTAACTCAGCACCAACAGAATTCCTAACTCAATATTTCTCGAGGGGATGCAGTTGACATTTAGAGCTGGTCAACTCTTTGTTGTATGGGGGTAGGCCTGCAAATTCCACAATAAATATTTAGCATTCCAGTAGCACTGCTCAACTATTGTGCAGATCAAGATCTCCCCTCCACACATTTGCAAATGCCCTTGAAAAGGACCAAGTTATACCCTCTTCAAAAAACAATGCATATACACAACACACACAATAAGTTTTATTATGTTATTATTATTTTTTGACAGGCAGAGTTAAACAGCGAGAGAGAGAGAGAGAGAGAGAGAGAGAGAGAGAGAGAGAGAGAAAGGTCGCTACAGCCAGCGCACTGTGGCCAGCGTGCTGCGCTGATCCGAAGCCAGGAGCCAGGTGCTTCCTCCTGGTCTCCCATGCGGGTGCAGGGCCCAAGCACTTGGGCCATCCTCCTCTGCACTCCCGGGCTACAGCAGAGAGCTGGCCTGGAAGAGGAGCAACCGGGACAGAATCCGGCTCCCCGACCGGGACTAGAACCCGGTGTGCCGGCGCCGCAGGCGGAGGATTAGCCAAGTGAGCTGCGGCGCCGGCCTATGCTATTGTTTTTAATATCTTTTCAGAAGTTACATGGGGTCACTGCCTCCTCTCTTAGAAACTCACCAAACTTATAATGAAATTCTTATAAGAACATGAGGTTAAATATTTACTACATTTTGAGGGACAGTGCAAACAGTTTTAAAAATATAGTACAAGAATAGTAAGACATACATGTATCCACTGTTCAGAATTAATAAATATTGACATTCTGCCTCTGCTTCAGATTTCTTTTTTTTTTTTTTTTTTATCTTTTATTTAATGAATATAAATTTCCAAAGTACGACTCATGGGTTACAATGGCTTCCCCCCCCATACCGTCCCTCCCACCAACAACCCTCCCCTTTCCCACTCCCTCTCCCCTTCCATTCACATCAAGATTCATTTTCGATTATGCTTCAGATTTCTTTTAATAAAACAGGTAAAACATTGCAAAGTTATAAACCTTTGTTATAGTCTACAATCTCAAAACTCTCTTATACTTCCTCCCCAAGGGCAATCACTTGTTAGGAGTTTAGGATATCTCATTTTAGTTATTGCTTCCTACTCTCATTAGCTACCTACGTGGGCAAATGCAATTTATACTAATGCATGTGTAAGGCTTGGAAAGCTTAAATGTATATGAGTGCTTGCATGCTCTACATACAATTCTAGAATTCACTCTTTTCTTACAAACTTTATGTTTTTGATATTAGTTGAAACACAAGGGGCCGATATTGTGGCATAGTGGGTTAAGCTACCATCTGCAACACCGGCATCCTGTGTGGGCACCAGTTCAAGTCCTGGCTGCTCCTGTTCCAATCCAATTCTCTGCTAATGTGTCTGGGAAAGCAGAGGAAGATTGTCCAAGTACTTAGGCCCCTGCCGCCCATGTAGGAAACCCAGATGAAGCTCCTGGCTCCTGGCTTCTTCCTGGTCATTGCGGCCATTTGGGGAGTGAACCAACAGGTGGAAGTTCTCTGTCTCCGCAATTCTGACTTTCAAATAAATCTTTTTTAAAAAACGATTTATTTATTTATTATTTGAAAGTCAGAGTTACACACAGAGAGAGAGAGAGAGAGGTCTTCCATCTGCTGGTTCACTCCCCAGTTGGCTGCAACGGCCAGAGCTGCGCTGATCCGAAGCCAGGAGCCAGGAGCTTCCTCTGGGTCTCCCATGTAGGTACAGGGGCCCAAGGCCCAAGGCCCAAGGGGCCTGCTTTCCCAGGCCATAGCAGAGAGCTGGATCAGAAGTGGAGGAAAAAAAAAAAAAAAAAGGCTGGTGCCGTGGCTCTCTTGGCTAATCCTCCACCTGCGGTGCCGGCACCCCGGGTTCTAGTCCCGGTTGGGGCGCTGGATTCCGTCCTGGTTGCTCCTCTTCCAGTCCAGCTCTCTGCTGTGGCCTGGGAAGGCAGTGGAGGATGGCCCAAGTGCTTGGGCCCTGCACCCGCATGGGAGACCAGGAGGAAGCACCTGGCTCCTGGCTTTGGATCGGCACAGCGTGCCGGCCGTGGCAGCCATTTGGGGGGTGAACCAACGGAAGGAAGACCTTTCTCTCTGTCTCTCTCTCTCACTGTCTAACTCTGCCTGGCAAAAAAAAAAAAAAAAAAGAAGTTGAGCAGCTGGGTCTTGAACCACCGCCCATATGGATGCCGGCACTGCAGGTGGCGGCTTTATCTGCTATGCCACAGTGGCAGCCCCTCAAATAAGTAAATCTTAAACACACACAAATGCATTTTACTAATTTTAACTGGTGTATTCTATTCAATTGTATGAATTAACCACTGTTCACTGATCTATTCCCCTTTCAATGAGTGTTTAGGTCGTTTCACTGTCACAGGCAATACGAATGAACATGCTTGAAGGAATTCATGTTGGGCACATCTGCTAGTTTCCTTAGGATTTATACCTAGAAGTGGAATTGCTGCATCATAGATATGTATATCTTCAACTCTGCTTATTTTGACAAATTCTCCAAAGTATTGGTACCCCAATAGGCTGAGTTCTTATTTCCCATATAGCTACTAACACTTGATATTGTCAGACATACTGATCTTTACCAAGCGAACTGATAGATGAGAACTGGGATATCTTTGTTATTTTACTTTTCATCTTCCTGATTACTAATTAGCCTGAATGTATCTTCTGTTTTTCTTCTTCTTCTTTTTCTTCTTCTTTTCCCCACTTGAGTTTTCTTCAAATTTTCTGGAAATTGTGCTTTTATTTTTACTTTCTATTAGAATGTCTTTTTTGTTATTTAATTCACAGAATTCTTTCTTGCTAATTGATTATGGACACTTTGCAGACTTTTCATTCATTTATTAAAAAAACTTACTATGTCCCAGCCAATGTTCTTCACCTGGGGATAAAAAAGCAAATCAGACAAAAGTCTTGTCTTTCCATATCCCCCATCCATTTCTCTCCTCTTCCTTTATACTTCCAACTCTTTATCAGGATAAACTATATTTTCAGATTCAGCGTTTCATCTTTAATTGTTTTACTAATGCCATAATGTTAACAGTAATTATCCACACACTAATATTAAATGTTATTGTTCATTTCTTGCAAAAATTGTGTGATGCTCTGACTTCTTCCCATATGAACCACATGATTTCTTTCTTGAATTGCTATAGGACTTCTTCGAGGAATTTTTCTCAGGAAGAGGAACACTTTATGAGTTCTTGAGAACAAGTTTTCTACTACTTCATGCATAAACCAAATAAATTCTTCGGTAACAATCTTTCTCCGCAAAATTCTATGTAAATTATTCCCTATCTAGTAGCAATTTGTATGGTAGAAAAGCAGTGTGCTGGAATACTTACTATTCCCCCTTTCTTGGTGATCTGTTTGGCTTTGTTTGCTTTTGTTTTTCCGAGAGTGTAGGAAGTCAAGGGCCTTAGGCTGCATCATGGGTGGGGAGTCTGTATACTAATCTTGGGTTGATACCTAACAGGTGTCTGAAGATGCAAGTGTTTAAGTAAGGGTTACCTTTTTCTATGGTTTCTTTATTGCTGCGCTTTCTCTAGCTGCTGTCTCCTTTTAGTATTTTTATTATACCCATATTGGCTCTGTTGGATTTACACTCTGTATATCTCCCCCTTTACATGCATATGGTTATGTTTGCATATTTTCCTCTTCATTCTGGGAGAATTTCTCAAGCTAATCATCTAATTCACCAATTCAATTTACTGCAGAATTCAATTTTGTCTCTGCTGCCTTTATTTAAAATTTTAATTTAAGGATTATGTGTCTGACTGTATGGCAATATTTCCTAGCTTCAGGTTGTTCTGTTTTCATAAATACAATGTCCCCTCTAATCTTAAATTGAAATATTAAAAAGAATTGGTGACTCACATACCTTTTTTATTTTTATTTTATTTATTTATTTATTTACTTATTTTTTTGACAGGCAGAGTGGACAGTGAGAGAGAGAGACAGAGAGAAAGGTCTTCCTTTTCCGTTGGTTCACCCTCCAATGGCCGCTGCGGCCAGCGCGCTGTGGCCGGCGCGCTGCGCTGATCCGAAGCCAGGAGCCAGGTGCTTCCTCCTGGTCTCCCATGGGGTGCAGGGCCCAAGCACTTGGGCCATCCTCCACTGCATTCCCAAGCCACAGCAGAGAGCTGGACAGGAAGAGGAGCAGCCGGGTCTGGAACTGGCACCCACATGGGATGCCGGCGCCTCAGGCCAGAGTGTTAACCCACTGTGACACAGCGCCGGCCCCTCAAATACGTTTTTTTTTTCCTTTTTCTGATTATTTGAAGTAAGTCCATTTCAGATAATCATTTCCTCTGATTGCTCTGACTGGCCTCCTTTATTTGAATAATTTGGATAATACTTAAATTTTTCCCAGATCCAGTGGTTTGGTCTTTTGTTTGTTTGTTTGTTTTTCCTATTTACTCATTATTTCAGCTCCTTGTTTGTCCCATGAACTCTCTGCCTTGCCTTCAGATCTTTGCATACGATGCTACTTCTGAATGAAACCCTCATCCTAGCATAATGTCCAGCATGCACAAAGTGCTCAACGAAAGTTCGAGTTTAACAAATGGCGGTCTAGGGGCCGGCATTGTGGCATAGCGGGTAAAGCCACCTGCAGCACCCGCATCCCATATGGGCACCGGTTCGAGTCCCTGCTGCTCTACTTCAAATCTAGCTCTCTGCTATGGCCTGGGAAAGCAGTAGAAGATGATCCAAGTCCTTGGGCCCCTGCAGCTGTGTGGGAGACTCGGGAGAAGCTCCTGGCTCCTGGCTTTGGGTCGGTGCATCTCTGGCTGTTGCGGCCATCTGGGAAGTGAACCAGCGGATGGAAGACCTCTCTCTCTCTCTCTCTCTCTGTGTGTAACTCTGACTTTAAAATAAATCAATAAATCTTAAAAGAAAAAGAAAATTGTAAAAGCAATGGGTCTTTAGAAAAATGAAGCTCTCTCTATATATTTTTCTGTTTTTTTTTAAAGATTTATTTATTTATTTGAAAAGCAGAGTTACACACAGAGAGAAGGAGAGGCCGGGGGTGGGGGTGGTCTTCCATCCGCTTGTCTATACCCCTGATGGCTGCAATGGCTGGAACTGCACCGATCCAAAGCCAGGAGCTTCTTCCTTGGTCTCCCACGTGGGTGCAGGGGCCCAAGGACTGAGCCATCTTCTACTGCTTTCCCAGGCCATAGCAGAGAGCTGGATCAGAAGCAGAGCAGCCAGGACTCAAACTGCTGTCCGTATGGGATGCCAGCACTGCAGATGGCAGCTTTACCCACTACGCCACAGCGCCGGCCCCATCTCTGTTTTGAGATTTGAAAGGTGGCTTATCTAAAACCGTATGGATCTCTATTCAAGCTGCTCGGTTTCAGACAAAGGAGAAAGGAAATTTTTCATATTCCTGTAGTTTTATTCTTGCAAGACCAGCAGTTTTGTCTCTACGAAGTTAGCGAAGAGCATGTGCAAAAAGCTTCCTCCTGCGCCCTGTGGGTTTTCTGGGTTTGTCGTAGTACCCCCCACCTTCTCTGACCTGGCACAGCTTTTCTCAGTGGGAATCCGCTGTGCTGCTGCTTCTGTTTTACTTGATGTCACAGGTCATGGCAAGGGAGGAGCACCGAGTCCGCTACTCCGTAGGGAGTCGAGATCCCACTTCCCCAGACCTTCCGCAGGGTTCTGATTCAGTCCACATTTGCTTCAGCCGCTGTTGCTCTGAGCCTGGAAACAATGTGGGGCTCTGCTGAGGGAATGAGGCCTCTTACATCCCAGGGGAGTCTTTCCTTCACATGTTTTGAACTGTCACTGGGTCAGTACTCAGCTGAGCTGCGTGATTTCCTAGGGCTACCCTAAACTGGATGACTTAAAAGGGAGGTTTATTGTCGTGGTCTGAAAGTTGGAAATCCACAACCAAGGGTCCCTCAGGATCATGCTCCCTGTGGAGTCTCTGGAGAAGAGCCCTCCTTGCCCTGCTCTAGCTTCGGCTGGCTTCCAGCTCTCCGTGGCATTTCTTGCCTTGCAGCTGTGTCACTTCCATCTCCGCCTCTTTCCTGTGTGTCTGTGCTCAAATGTCCCTTCTCTCATAAGGGCTTCAGGTCATTGCATTAGCGCCTACCCTAAGCCAGTGTGATCTTGTTTTAGCTTGCTTACACCTGCAAATACCCTGTTTCAAATAGACCACATTCTAAAAATAATAATGAAAAAAAAAAAGAAATTAACAAGGAAAAAAAAAACAAATGAAAGAAGAAAAAATAAGAAAAAAAAAGACCACATTCATAGTCTCTGGAATTGAGGATTTGTACTTATCTTTTGAGGGGACACAATTCAACTCACAGCCAAGTTTTATTGAAAAATTCACAAAACAAGAGTTTCTCATCGCTAAGATCCTACACCTAGATTTAGGTAAACCGTACCTTACAGAAACTTCTTAGAGTTTCTGACCTGATGGTGGCATCATTTTCTGTTCTGTAGCTCTGCTACATATATTTTCAAATGAATTTCTTTTAAAAAAAGATTTATTTTATTTATTTGAAAGTCAGAGTTACACAGAGAGAGAAGGAGAGGCAGAGAGAGAGAGAGAGAGAGAGAGGTCTTCCATCCACTGGTTCTCTCCCCAATTGGCTGCAATGGCCAGAGCTGCACCAATCCAAAGCCAGGAGCCAGGAGCTTCTTCCGGGTCTTCCCACAAGGGTGCAGGGACCCAAGGACTTGGGCCATCTTCTACTGCTTTCCCAGGCCACAGCAGAGAGCTGGATCAGAAGTGGAGCTGCCAGGACCTGAACTGGCACCCATATGGCATGCCGGCACTGCAGGCTTTACCTGCTATGCCATAGCATCAGCCCCTCAAACGAATTTTGTTGGAGGAAAGGGATTTAAGTGTGTGGCTTCAAATTACCATCTTAAAGTGAAAAATGGCTTGATTTTAAATTTTTGATTAATATGCAATACTTATACATTTTCTGGGGTACAGTGCAATATTTCAATGCAGATCACAATGTGAACCAATCAAAACAGGTAATTAGCCTTTCTGTTTTCCTTGGCTTACATACGCAGCCTGGGAGCGCCACTCTTCTAGTTCTTCACACAGAATATAACACATTATCGTGGACCACAGTCGTTCAGCTGTGCAGCGGGAACACCAGAACTCGCTTCCTTATTTGGCTGTGTTTTAGTACTTGCTACCCAATCGCTCTTTATCCTCTGCCCTCCCCCTTCCAGGCTCTAGTAATCATCTGTTCTAAGTTCACATTGACTTTGATAAACTTTCATCGAAGGGAGAGAACATGCAATATTTGTCTTTGTGTACCTGGCTTATTTTTTACAGTGAAATAGAGTTTCTTTCGCAAACTCTATTAAAATTTCACTTGCTGACAAATATTAAGTGGGATTAATTATGGACACTAAGAGGGACAAGTGGTGCCATGACTTTCAGCTATTAAGAAAATAGAGATGAAACGACTAATGTCAAAAATCTCTGCCCTGAGTCTCTGTCGCTGAGCAACCACTCTAAGCACACTCTTTCCCTCCACTGACGAATAATCCTCCTCCAGAGAGTTTGCTTAGGTGCCTAGCTTGGAAAATATCTAAGAGTGTTTCTCAACATTTTTTTAATGTCAGTAAAAATGGAAAGATAATGTGCAGTGACATTTTCTCATTCTTCTTGCTGAAGGGAGAAGGGAAGCCTTGAGGCACGGGTTGAACTTAAAGAGCAGCGTGGAGCCAGCCGCAGGGACGAGGCAGAGAGCCCGACTCGGGGAGAGATGGATGGGGCACCTTTTCTGTGCCCACACCTGGCCAGGCACCGGACACAGACGAACTCCTTTAATCCATCAAACAAGCCTGCAAAGAGAGTGCTGTAAATGCCACTTGTATAGATGACGAACAAGTTAATTTTCTCAGAGTCATGTAACAGATACGTGACAAGGAAGAAGAGATGGGCTGCTGATTTAGAAGTGACCAGTGAGGTAGGGATCACCAGTCTTAGACCTAGCATGGGAGTCACACACCCTTCTTCCCATCTTGTCTCTGTTCAGTGCCAACTGACAGAGCACCTTCAAGCACCTCACTGGTACCTGCTAGATGAGAGGAGTAATGCCAGGGTGCCCATGTCCCGCTTCAGTGCCTAGATTTGATTCCCACATCTGATTCCTGACTCCAGCTTCGCTGGGAGGCAGTGATGGCTCATGTAGTTGGGCTCCTGCCATCCACATTGGAGATTTGGATTGGGTAACTGGCTCCTGGCTTCAGCCTGGTCCAGCCCTAGCCATTGTAGGCATTTAAGGAGTAAACCACCAAATGGGAGCTCTCTTTTACTCGCTCGCTCTCTGTTTTTCTCTTCCTCCCTCTCCCTCTAAAATTAATAAATAATTGTTTAAAGATTTATTTATTTACTTGAAAGGCAGAGTTACAGAGAGAGGCAGAGGTAGAGAGAGAGGTCTTCCATCCTCTGGTTCACTCCCCAGATGACTGCAATGCCAGGAGCTGAGCCAATCCGAAGCCAGGAGCCAGGAGCTTCCTCTGGTTCTCCCAAATGGGTACAGGGGCCTAATGACTTGGGCCATCTTCTGCTGCTTTCCCAGGCCATAGCAGAGCACTGGATCAGAAGTGGAGCAGCAGAGACTAGAACCGGCACCCATAGGGGATGCCGGCACTGCTGGCAGTGGCCTTACCCACTACACCACAAGGCCGGCCCCATAAATAATTTTTTTAAATAATACAAACTTTGGTGGAGTTAAGCAAGTCAAAATGTGTGACACCTGCCGCAGAAGCACATTAGCTCTCTTCTCCCATTTTCTCCACCCTACGCGGGAAGATGTTCCCAAGGGAATTCTTCCCTGTCCAGCTTTGTTGTCTAGATTGCGCCTTTTCTTTTCTTTCTCAAATGCTCCCACATGCATTACCCTATTCAATCCTGGTTAGGAAAGTCCAACATCCACCTCAGCACTCCAGCAGATGAAGAAATAATCTCAACATCAATCTCAGAGGTATTGAGAAATATTTCCAAGGTCACACAGTTCCAGCTGGAACTGGGACCCAGATCATCTGACTTCTGGTTAAAGCTGCATCTAATGGAGCAATCCCTAAGCACTGCATTTGCTGAATTACAAAGTGATGTAGCTGTACATCAAAGCCAAAAGCTGTAACAAGTTGCTGTGACAGCAATTTCGAGTTGAGTTTCTATTGACCTGTTAGCTGTCCACTCCTTACTGAGGTATGAACTGTCTCACCCTTTTTTGTACTGTGTGGAGGTTTCAATAAAGATCCAAGTGGGGACCATCCATCAGTGTCACATGTTGTGTCTGGAGGCCTTCCTAGGACAGGAATAGAGAAGAAGCTACACGGCCCACAGTCCATGAGCTGAGACAGACGACTCATGTAACATTTGAGTTGCCACTCAGATACCTAACTTTGAAAGAGTTCTAGTAGTTTTAATCATGTGGAATAAATAAAAAGTATTAAAAAATAATATGGGGGTAAGTAAAGATTATCTATGATTTGTTAGCCATCATTATTTAATGTTCCACATTGATCTCTACATCTAATAATCTCTTTCTCTCTTTGCATCTCTGTCTCTCACACACACACACACACACACACACACACGAGTCTAACTCAGCTTCAGATTTGCTGGTGTCTATTTATCTTGACTTTCACAGAAAATAAAGCAAATGTTAAATCCTTCTCCACATTTGAATTCAAATCAATAATGTTCGAGAGCTTTAATACGAGGAGACAAGCTCCAGAGCCATGCTCAGTTAAGATGCTGTGCAACCAGCCTCATTTCCATCACAATATCTTAAGCTCCCGATTGTTAAACCTTCTGTAGTGGGAATCCTTTGCTTGCTATTCCCCTCATGTGCAGGCTACATGATTAGCTTCCCAAATGGGAGACACGCTTTATGCCAAGGTGATCTCAGGCTGTTGCAGGCAGACTTTGTGTATAAGGGGAATAAATCTCAATGACCCTAAAATCTTTCCTTCATACTCAGTTTTCTTTCCTAAAACTGCCTCTCTCTGTGGACTGTCTGGGGCTTTACTGAAATAAGTTAATGTAGTTAATGTAGAAAAGGGAACAGATGGGCTTGACTGTATTCTGAGATTTTTATAAAACAACTGATTTTGAAACATAGAAGTGAGATTTGGTATACAAATTCTCCAAATAATGAATAAAGAATGAGAATTCAGGTCCCAAGATAACAAAGGATAACGATATAAGTTTCCAATCAACAAGTGGCCAGTGGCACTGAGTTCCAAATGCTAATTCCAGCACAGTCACTAACTTGCTCTATGCAAATTGCTCGCTTGCTTCTCTAACGTATGCGTTTGTCAGTTGTCAGATCCCCACTGGGTTAGAGTTTTCATTTGTCTCCCAGGTTTAAGTAAGAAATATCATTCCAACTCTTCTGTGTTTGTCTTAAAGAAAAATTCAGTTCAATTCAAGAATAACAAATTGTCATCAACTGAGCACTTCTGCAATTCAAGACCATCCTAAATGTGGCGTGCCGGGGGTTAGGTGCCGATTTTACAGGAAAAGAGAAATCAAAAATACACAGACCACCTTTCCTCCGAAAACTGTTAAGCAAATGATGGTCCTTTGCATACATGACTGTATCCTGTGATTTGCAACACCCACGCCCCAGTGCCCAACCCCATCCTGAACTCCTGAATGGAATACATGTTTTACTCATCCTGAGATTGATATGGAGCAACCAGACTCTGTTTCCCAGAATTCTGGAATTAGCAAGCTCTGAGCCTCATCAAACATTGCTGGTAGGAATGTAAAAAAGTCCAGACAGTGTGAAAGACAGTACAGCAGGTCCTCAAAGAATTACCATATGACCCAGAAATTCCAAACTTAGATATATGTCAAAAAGAATTGAAAAGATAAGCTTCCACCAAAATTTACACTTGGGGTTCATACCCAGTACCAAAGCCAGAGAAGATTACAAGCAAAGAAAATTATAGACCAATAACCCTGATGCAAAAATCTTCCAAAAAAAATTGGTAGCAAGTTGAATTAAGCAGCACACCAAAAGGATCATTCATCACTATCAAGTGAGATTTATCCCTGAGATATAAAGATGGTTCAACATTTGTAATTCAATAAATATGACACATCAGTGGCTGGTGTTGTGGCACAGCAGATTAACCCGCTACCTGTGATGCTGGCATCCCATACTGGAGTGCTGGCTTGAGTCCTTGCTGCTCTGCTTCTTATCCAGCTCCCTGCTAATGTGCCTGGGAAAGTAGTGGAAGATGGCCCAAGTACTTGGACCCCTGCCACCCGTTTAGGATACCTGGATGGAGTTCTAAGCTCCTGACTTCAGCCTGGCCCAGCCCTGGCCATTGTGACTATTTGGGAAGTGAACCAGCAGATGGGAGATCATCTCTCTCTCTCTCTCTCCCCCTCTCTAACTGCTTTTCAAATAGATAAATAAATCTTTTTTTAAAAAATAACACATCACATTAACAGAATAAGAAACAAAAATCATATGATCATTTTGATGGACATAGGAAAAACATTTGATAAAATTTAATAGCATGCTTAATCATGAAAAGTTGAAAGCTTTTCTTCTAAGAAAAGGATAATGAGACAAGGATGCCCACTCTCAACACCTCGGTTCAACACTGTCCTGGAAGTCCTAACCAGAGCAATTAAGCAAGAGAAAGAAATAAAATATATTCAACTAGAAAAGGATGAAGTGGTTTTTGCTGTTGTTTACTAATGACAAGATACAGAAAATTCTGGACTCCACCAAAAAAATCCTATAAAAAATAAAAAACAATAAATAAAGTTTCAAGATATAAGATCAGTTTACAGAAATCAATAATATTTCTATGCTGTAACAATGATTTGTCTGAAAAGAAGTTATAAAAACAATTTATTTATAATAGCATCAAAAATAAGATATTTAATCAAGGAAATGAAAGGTCTATATATTGAAAACCACAAGTAAATAGAAATATACCCCATGTTCATACATTTATAGAGTTAATACTGTTAAAATGTTCAGATTCTTCAAAGCTATCTACAGATTCAGCACACTTCCTCTCCAAATTCCAACATCTTTCTCAGAAAGACAGAAATTAAAAAAGCAATCCTAAAATGCCCGTGAGCCCACAGATGATCCTGAATAGCCAAAATAATTTTAGCTGAAAAGAACAAGCCTGGAGGCATCACACTACTGAATCCCCAAATATATCACAGAGATAGAGTAATCAAAACAGCATCGCACTGGCATAAAAACAGACATATCAATGAATAGGATAAAGAGCCCAAAAATAAACCCATGTGCCTACAGACAATTGATTTTCAACCACAAGAGCATACAATGGGGAGGAGACAGTCTTCAATAAATGGTAGTGGGGAAACAATGTCCACATCCAGAAGAAAGAAAATAAGCCCTATCTCATCCCTCATACAAGAATCAACACAAAATGGATTAAAGTCTGACACATAAGACCTGAAACTATAAAACTACTGGAAGAAAATGTAGGGGAAAATTCTCATATGGTGCTAGCAGAGATTTCTTGGATATGACCCCAAAAGCACACGCAGTTAAAGCAAAAATAAGCTAAATGGATTGCATCAAACCAAAATCTGCACAGGAAGGAAATAATTAATAGAGTGAAGAGATAACCCATGGACTGGTAGAAAATATTTACAAATAACACCTGAGAGAGGGCATGCTGTCCAAAACATACAAGCAACACAGACTACCAGATAACAGGAAAACAAAGTATCCTACTTAAAAATGAGCTAAAGACTTGCATAGACATTTCTTGGAAGAGGACATATAAATGGCCAACAGATGCATGAAAAAATGCTCAATACCTCTAATCGTCAGAGACACATAAATTAGGACCACAATGAAATATTTTCTCACACCTGTGACATTGGCTATGATAAAAAAAAAAAAAACACAAGTATTAGTGAGGATATGGAGAAAAGGGAACCTTTCTATACGCCTGGTGGTATTATAAATTACCATGGCCCCCTCTCTCTCTGCCTCTCTTTCTCTCTCTGTGTAAATCTGACTTTCAAATAAATAAATAAATAAATTTTTTTAAAAAGGGGGACCTGGGGCTGGCGCTTTGGCATAATAGGTAAAAAAAAAGGGGGGCCGGCACTGTGGTGTAATGGGTAAAGCTACCGCCTGCAGTGCCGGCATCTCATGTGGACGCGGGTTGTATTCCCGGCTGCTCCACTTCTGATCCAGCTCTCTGCTATGGCCTGGGAAAGCAGTAGAAGATGCCCCAAGTCCTTGGGCCCCTGTGCCTGAATGGGTGCAGCTCCTGGGCCCCTGTACCCCATGAGGAAGCTCCTGGCTCCTGGCTTCGGATCAGCGCGGCTCCAGCCATTGCAGCTAATTGGGGAGTGAACCAGGAGATGGAAGACCTCTCTCTCTCTCTCTGCCTCTCTTTCTCTCTGTGTAACTATGACTTTCAAATAAATAAATAAAAATTTAACAAATAAATTACCATGGCTCTTTTGGAAGATAGTGTAGAGGTTTCTCAAAAAACTAAAAATAAAACTGAGGTAGAAGACAGAGATGTGCTACTGGGAGCTGAAAAAAAAAAAAAAAAACCAGCAAGTTTAAAAAAGTGTAATCTTGAAAAACTTTCACTTGGGACTTGTATGTATGGGAGACCCAGATGGAGTTCTGGCTCCTGGCTTCGTTGCAGCCATTTAAGGTGTAAATGAGTGGATGGAAGAATCTCTAACTCTCTCTCTCTCTCTTACTCTGTGTGTCTCCCTCTCTGTAACTCTGCCTTCCAAATAAATAAAAATAAAAAATAATAATAGTAACATAAAGTATACTTGAAAATTGCTGAGTAGATTTTAAATGTTCTCATCACTGAGAGAAGTATGTGAAGTGATAGATATGTTAATTAGCTTAATTTATTCATTCCATAATGTAGACACATATCAGAATATCACATTATACAACTAAATATAGATACCTCTAAGTTAAAATACTAATTTTTTAAAAAGATTTTATTTATTTATTTGAGAGGCAGAGTTATAGACAGAGAGGGAGAGACAGAGAGAGGCATTCCATCCACTGGTTCACTCTGCAAATGGCCACAATGGTCAGAGTTGGGCTGATCTGAAGCCAGGAGCCAGAAGTTTCTTCCAGGGCTGCCACGTGGGTACAGGGGCCCAAGTACTTGGGTCATCTTCTACTGCTTTCCCAGGTGCATTAGCAGGGAGCTGGATCAGAAGTGGAGCAGCCAGGACATGAATCAGCATCCATATAGGATGTTGGTGCTGCAGGCAAAGGCTTAGTCTCCTACACCACAGCACTGGCCCCCAAAAAATAAGTTTTAAAAAACAATTTTTGAGGCCAGGGCTGTGATGCAGTGGGTTAAAGTCCCAGCCTGCAGCGCTGGCATCCCATATGGGTGCCGGTTTACGTCCCAGCTACTCCTCTTCTGGTCCAGCTCTCTGCTATTGTCTGGGAAAGCTGTAGAAGATGGCCCCAAGTCCTTGGGCCCCTGCACCCATGTGGGAGACCCAGAAGAAGCTCCTGGGTCCTGGCTTTGGATCAGCTCAATGCTGGCTTTTGCAGTCATTTGGGGAGTGAACCAGCAGTGGAAGACCTTTCTCTCTGTCTCTCCCTCTCACTGTAACTCTATCTTTCAAATAAATAAAATAATTATTTAAAACAAAACAATTTTTACAACATTATTAATAATAGCCAAAAAGTGGAAACAACTTAATGTCCACCAGCTGCTGTATAGATAATTGAAATGCAATAGATCCGTAAGTGGGATATTATTTAGCCATTAAAAGTAATGAACTACTATTACTGCTTTGATATGGATGAATTCTGAAACATCCTAAGTGAGAGAAACAAGATGCAAATGGCCATATATTGCATTATCCCATTAATATGAAATGTTCTCAATGAGCAAATCTATAGAGACAGAAAGTGGATTAGTGGTTGCACAGGGTCTGGGGGAGGAGGTGACTGAGATGGGCTTCTCATAGCTATGGGGCTTCTTTCCGGACCAATGGAAATATTCTGAAATTGGATGGTGGTGATGGCCGGATACCATCATCAATACACTAAAAGCCACTGCAGTGTACACGTTAAGATGGTGAATCTCAGGTTACATGAGATATATCTCAAATTTTAAATGCTTTTTTTTTTTTTTTTTTTTTTTTTTTTTTGACAGGCAGAGTGGACAGTGAGAGAGAGACAGAGAGAGAAAGGTCTTCCTTTGCCGTTGGTTCACCCTCCAATGGCCGCCGCTGCAGCCGGCGCACCGCGCTGATCCGATGGCAGGAGCCAGGAGCCAGGTGCTTTTCCTGGTCTCCCATGGGGTGCAGGGCCCAAGCACCTGGGCCATCCTCCACTGCACTCCCTGGCCATAGCAGAGAGCTGGCCTGGAAGAGGGGCAACCGGGACAGAATCCGGCGCCCCAACCGGGACTAGAACCCGGTGTGCCGGCGCCACAAGGTGGAGGATTAGCCTATTGAGCCACGGCGCCGGCTAAATGCTTTTTTTAAAGAGCAAAAAAATTAAATCAGGTAGGTATGGGCTGCAGAACAAGAATATTTCAAAACCCAGAGACTGAGCAAAGCACTTAAGGGCATTTACGATGGGCTGTGCACAAGCTAAGCAGAGGGAGCAGCCACTGGAGAGAGCAGCAGAGACGAGGGGCGTGGAGCTCTGCGAGCCCTCCTGTGCATCTGCACGAGCCCCAGCTGCACGACCTGCCCTGGGTGGATAGCCCTGGACCTCCTCAGCAGATCTTGGAAGTCCATCTGCCTCGTAGATCTCACATTTTTACATAAGCGTCTTTGAGATGATTTCCGTTCCTTGTAAGTAAACGAGCCCTGTCTAAGGCAAGCAGGAGGTTCGTGGCAATACAGCGAAGGCACCGATTCCTCCGCTCCCACCTGCTAAGCAGTGAAAAAGCATTCTCTAGGTTTCCCCAGCATTCATGGAAAAATGAAAACAGCCTTAGGTGCTCTTTTCGCGTGTGCCTGATTCTACAGAGAAGAGGAAAGTTTACTTCCACGTGAAACGCTCAGAGGCCCCGATGTAGCAGGAGCTGAGTCTCAAAACGTCTAACTCAAGGGGCAGTGGGCGTGGAGGAGACAGCAGACACTGGTCACACCTGTCTTCCCACTCAGTGCTTAAAGAAGCCCCTCCTAAGCAGCTGCAAGCTGCCCAGAGAAATTCTCTCAAGTTTTCTTCCTCTGCTCTTCCTACCCTAAGGGTATCCTTACTTCCCATAAATCCCTCGATGATTAAATTTTGCGAAGAATGTTTGCTTAAATCTAGTAGAGAGCACTGGGCTATTTCAAGTCTGTTTTTTTTTTTTTTTTTTTTAATTACCTACATAAGATCTTAGCTCTTTCCCCAAAGCATAAAGCAATGAGATAAATGCTAGGAGACAGGCTAGGTGAATACCCTCCCTAATAGTATCCATGAAAATGAACTTTCATTGATTTGCTATTAAAATTCTACATCCATAGCTACTTTGTATAATGATTTACTCAGTAATGCTGATTTTGAGTCATGAGCTGGCAGGTGCACAGGTACATTTATAGAAGAGGACACAATCCTTTTAAAGACGGGGGGGAGGTGTGCCTAAATTGGCATCACTGTTCACACCAAGGTTCCCGAAGATTGGGATCTCTACATCTTCCGGAGACATAGCTTACGGAAACTAGTACTTGCAGAATCAGTATGATGCCCGTGAGGTCATTAGACCTTGGCCTAAATCTAATTTGAATAATTACATTTCGTTCCACCCTGCGTCAGTAGAAGCCCCTGATTAATAATCAGCATTTTCCACGTGCCAGTGAAGTGTCTGCCGCTATAAATAGACAGAGTTAACACTCTAATTAACTATAGGAACTGGCAAGATGAACAGTCCATTCAGGGAGAAAGATAAGTGACAATATTTTTAAGGTCTGTGAGCCCTGAGCTGTCCCTGACCCTAATCCATTAGCAGTTACTGTCAAAGGTCACTCTGTTAACTCTCGTTTTTAAAAGCCTCTCCCCACAGGTGCCACCTTTTCTTTCTAGGGGCAGTCATCTCAGCCATAAATATTCAATAGCGATACTTTAGAAACCTTGAGGCCCCAAGAATAAAACGTGGTGGGGAGTATGCGTCACTGTGTCACTGTCGTCCTGAGGCTTCCGCCCACGGAGAGTGCACAGCCCTTGTACTTGCTCTGCTCTGTGATCCAGGCCCCTCACTCTAACAGGCAGGGCAGGAGGAATCCCACCTTTGCCTTTTTCACAGCTGCCTGGCTCTTGGAGAATTTCTTTGAGGCTTTCCTCTACTCAGTTGTAAGGAATAAAATTGAGTATAAGGTAGACCTCCTTGGGCAAAGAGTGCACTCTACGAAGTGATTTGTCATCTGAAATTCACAATCTGATTTCCATCTGAGAATATCTGAATGTGGTCTACTATTGAATTCAACCAGAAATTCGGACAACAGGAAGATCTCCCACATTCTGCTCGTGACCGTGGCCCCCTTCATTTGTCCACTCAACAGAGGGCATCTAGAGCTTCAGTTACCAAGCCAGCCAAACTCGGAGCCCACTCTTTGCTTTTATCACTTTTTAAAAAAATCATATATGGCCTAGTTAAGGAATAGGTATGTTGACATTGATTTATTAAAATTTTATTTATTTATTTTCACTTTATTTGAAAGAGAGAACAGGACAGAGAGGCAGAGGCAGATTTCCATCTGCTGGTTCACACCCCACATGCCTACAACAAATAGGGCTGGCCAGGCCAACGTACTCTGCCTATCTGGTTATACCACGGGGATGGCAGGGACTGGATGGGAAACATCCCAGGATGAGCATTAGCAGAAAGCTGGATAGAGAAGCAAAGGAGGACAGGAACCAGGCGCTCTGATAATGGGATGTGTGTGTCCCAAGACAGCCACCCCTGTCCTCACCCTTTAGCCAAACTCTGGCCTTTACAGAATATCTAAAAGATGTCATCTTTGTTGTTCATATGGTATCTAAATGCATACAGTATTCTTGTGCCTAGGAGCCCAGGGTCTGGGGTCCTTCTCCACATTTAACCTTAAACTACATATTTCTCTTCTTTCTTACTGCTGAGCTTCTCCACTGAGTGGCCCCTATCTGCTGCTTGGGTCTCTGCCTTCACTGCTTTGTCAAATGCCAGCAAACGCTATGAGTGCTAACATCTCTCCAAGGCTTTGTTGAAACATGTGCCACCACTGAACCCCTTTTGCACTCTTGCAGTTATCCATTCCCTTGGTTCCATTTTCATTCTTTTGGTTTCCCTTAACTTTGGGGCTAGGGTTGCCAGATTTGGTAAAGATAACTACAGGGTTAAATTTGATTTCAGGTCTATAGTCGTGGGTTATTATTTATACCAAAAATTATTTGTTGTTTGCCTGAAATTCAAACTTAAGTGGGTGTCCTGTATTTTATCTGACAATCCTGCTTGGAGATGATCTATATTTACCTGTTCTCACCCTGAGCTTTGGTCTCTGTTCCTATTATTTCCTTTATCCTCACTTGCTCCTCTCTGAATTTATCTCTGCTATCACCCTCAAGCATCGGATCACTTCCAGATCCCCTCTCTGCCTCCTCTGGGCTCCTTGAACATATGCAGCAGTTATCTGTGCTTCCTTGTCACATATATCTCCTCTATTGTCTCCCAGTATTATTTGGACCTTTCATGTCTTTATTATTTGTTGCTTATACTTGATTTCAAATTCCTGGAGGTCAGGATTCCTCTTTGTATTCCTAAGCCCAGAGCATGGTCTCCACCAGAGGCCTGTCTAAAATTGTATGAAATTTCTAATGCTTGTTTTCTAAACTACTCAAAATAATCTCTGACAATTTTATACAGTACTGTCTGGAAATTCTTTTACTATATTTCCTTAGTCTGTTCACTCTCCCACCCTCATGGACATCACACCTCTTCCTCCTTGTTCACTCTTAGGCCTTGACCTTGCTTCCTACATTGCTGAGAAAACAGCAATCAGAGAAAAATCCCAGGAGTTCTCACTTGTCTAGCAAACAACCCAGCAGTATCAGTACCCATATAGTCTGCCTTCCTCCTGTGCAATGGATCCGCTCTGTGCTCCTTTCTTGGGCCAACCCCTCCCCTTGGGTGCCGAATCTCATCTCCCCCACGATGTAAGACATGACCACAGCAGGTTTCCCGGTATCCCTTCTGTAATTTTCTTCTTTCAGGAGAATGCGTTCTCGTGCTCCAGTGCGTCCCCTCTCAGTAAGCACACAAACCCCCTTCTCTCTTGGCATCAAGTTCTCCCCCAGCTAGCACACTCATTTTCCGTCCTGTTTGCAGCAAAACTCCACGAGTCTGTATTGTCTCTCCACCTCCTCTCTTCCCATTTTCCCTCGCCTCCGCTGCATTCGGGATTTCTGTCCCACCCACACGTACTGCTTCTGTCAAGGGTACTTATCAATGACTTCCAAACCGACATTCTCAACGGAAGCAGCACAGTCCTCACCTAACTCCACCATTCAGCAGTGTGTGAACTGAGCTCAGTGCCTGCGTAAGAAGCTTTGTGACGGTCTTGAAACAGCACCTTCCCTCAGCCTCTGCAGCTCCCGAGGCTCCAGGCCTGACAGCAAGGTGTGGGCAGGGCCATGTTTCCTCAGAAGGGTCGGGGGGGGGGGGGGGGGAATCCTCCTGCCTCTTCCTGGTTTCTGATGTTTGCCCAAAATCCTTGATGCTCTTTGGCTTGTAGATGCATTATTTTGACTCCGTGGCAATCTTCGTGTGTGTCAGTGTGTCTGTGCCCAGATTTGCTCTTCGTGCAAGAACACCAGTCACTAGATCAGGGCTCACCCCACCCCAGCCGACTTCATCACAGCTTGATGACACCTGCAAAGACTCCATTTCCAAATCAAGTCACTTTCACACGCATCAGAGGTTACAACTGAGGCCTCTTCTAAGGGGACACACTTCAACTCTCCACGAGATCTGGAGGGCCCAGGAACATCTCCCACAGAATAATCCAGACAAGAAAGTTAACACTGCCGGGAGCTACGCATACAAGACGGTCCAGCCAAGCAGGAATCAGACACATGCCAGAGTTTTCCCTTGCCGCTGAAAACAAGCGGGAAGAGAATCAACCTTAGGTAGGAAATTGTCAGCCTGGTGAGAAAGGATTTGGCAAAATGCCCTGGTTTCTCGGAGAGGCGGATTGATTCATAAAGTAATCTACCTTAATCAGCGTTATATAACCCCGCTAAAGGGCGCGCGGTGCAAACCGTGATGCCAGCAGGCGGAGCTTCGGCAGGAGTTCTGCCCTACATGGCTGTGCAGGGCGGCCGCGCAGCTGGCTCACCTTTCCGCTCGCTCTGCCTCCAGCACCTTGCCCGGCAACTAACCCAGTTTAGTCAGTCCTCGCGATGCTGAGAGAGCTTCTATATTTAGACGACGTTCCCAGCTGGAGGATGAACTATACGGGCCGCAGTGTCACACCTTAACAGAGCTCCCCGTCCCTACCCAGGGTGTGTGTTAGGAGAAACAGCAGCCTTCTCTGGCGCATGAACTGGAGGTATTTTCAGAGCTGGCGAGACCCCAGAAGCTCATTGAATTCAACTCTTTTTTGTAGTAGTCAAATGCAGTGTTTGGAGCCACTACCTGGGTTTGAAGCACGGTCCCAATTACGTCTTGCTGTGTGCCTGTGGACTGGTTCCTTAACCTCTCTGAGCCTCATCTTTCCCACGGGTAAAATGCAGGCCACAGTAGTATTTATTTCAAAGACATGTCAGTCTCTTAAAGCAGTGCCTGATACACGCTGAATTCAAAAGAAACACGACCCATTACTACCACTACTATTGTCATGGTTGGGGATGAGCGCACTAAGGCTCAGAGACACGATGACATGATGTGAGCTGCCCATGTTAATCAGCAATTTAGTGCATAAGCAGACCCGGAATTGGCCTGCCGGGACACCCCCGTCTTATTTCATCCACAGTTAGACACTTAGAGTAGCTCCTTGGAGATGGATAGGAAAGAGAGGAGCCATGGCTCACCGACTCTCTCATTCTGGCTTTCATGTGCTCCCCAGACTGCCTAATTGTCCCTGTGAAAGTCGTGTGGCGGTCCTGCGGGGATGAGATCCTAACAAGAACAGTAAGTTAGATTGCAGGGGTGTGAGATTAAAGGCAGCAAAAGCACTGAGCGGCCGTTACGGTAGTCCATCCAGCTGGTATGTAATTACATGAGAAGGGAAGAGAGAATGGGGAAAGTAAGTTTATTTAAAAAATCATAACAAACGAAAGTGGTTTCGTACCAACAAAAGGGCAAGGAAAATCAGTGAAAATATGGCTGCCTTCCTGGATGAGGGCGTGACGAGGACTCCAGGCAAGCAAGGTGGCTTTGCTGACCGCGAGAAGTTAGCGGCGAAGCAGAACTTCCCAGGAGCCCAGTGTAGTCCTAAGAGGTTTCAGCAACCCTTTCACTCCGTGAGGACCACGAAGGGGGAGTGACAAGGTTTACTTCATTCATGCTTTTTTTAAAAAAATGTTTGTTTATTTTCATCTACTTGAAAAAGCAGAGCAACTCTGTGTGTGTGTGTGTGTGTGTGTGTGTGTGAGGGGTGGGGGTGGGAGAGAGATTTGCCATCCACTGGTTCACTTCCCCATTGTTCACAACAGCCAGGATTGGATCAGACCCAAACCAGGAGACCAGAACTCCATTTGGAACGCCATGCAGATCTCCGACATGGATAGCAAGGGTCTAAGCCCTTGAGCCATCATCTGCTGCCTCCTAGGATGGGAAACAAATGAGCTGGATTTGATCCGGCTCTCCAGTTAAGGGATATGGGCTTCCCAAGCGGTGGCTTAACCTGCTGTGCCACAACACCCACCCCTACCCCTTCATTCTGGACGACCACACAGAGGGCTGAGAAACCCAGAGAGCATGCTGCTCTGCACGGCCTGGAGCCGTCGGTGGCACCAAAAGCCGGAGTGTCTTCTAGAAAGGCATAGATGAATTTTCAAGTAAAGGAAAGAAACTACAAGGCACATCAGCCCATCTAATCAAATTCTTGGCCTCTGCAAACCTCAAGTGATAAGGGGATTTAAACAGGGGCACCTCCACTGGACAGAGGAGGAAGGATTGCAGGAGCTGGGAGGCGACTGGATGTGGGGTGAGGGGAAACGAGGTCTTGATGATGACACCTTGGTTGCTCATGAGCTGTTTGAGGATGCAGGCATTTTCCCGAGTTTGTAATTGACAGAAAGCCCTTCCACATCCACTTCTCCTTCCTCGCCAGTACCTGAAGAGAGTGATAATTGCAACAGCTAATATTGTTTTTTCATGGCCACTTTCTTATTCAATCCTCAAACATTCCTACTATGTAGGTTTCTTTTTGTTTTACAGATAAAGGACTCAAGATTCAGAGAAGTCACAGAACTCTGGTTTTCTGGCAGGTGTTTTCAAGACTGTTGGGGTCATGGCAATAAGTCTCACGGGGAAGGAGAAATTAACATGAAAGTGACTGAGGAAGCCACCTTCTGAGGAGCTCTGGTCTGGAGTCCAGACAGGCCCCTTGGCATTGACATATCACACCAACTGGTAGGACAAAGAGGCCATCCCAGCTGAACTCTGTTCATAGTTGCTCTAGAATGGCAAGATACAGATTCAACCTAAGTGTCTATCAACCAATGAATGGACCAAAAACCAGTGTGTGACACATAAACAATGGAATACCACTGAGTCTTCAAAAAGAAGGCGGTTCTGTCATCTGAACAACATGGATGAACCTGGGGGAGATTATGCTAAGAGAAACAAACCAGGTGCAGACACACAAATCCTGCTGGATCTCACTTATGTGTGGGATGGTAAAAAGGCAAATCTGTAGTAGAGACTAGGAGAATGGGGGTTCCAGAGCTGGGAGGTGGGGTGGGGTGGGTGGGAAACTGGGGAGACATTGATCACAGGGTACAAAGTTTCAGCACGACAGAAGGCATACATTTTCAAGAGCTATTGCACAGACTTAGACTGGTGACCATAATTAATAATAATACTATGTAGCTCAAAATTGCTGAAAAGATAGATTTTAAATGTTCTTTCTGCCAAAACATGTTACAAATGTGAGATGATGGATGCATTAATTGACTTGATATAATCATGCCATAACGTCGACACATGTCAAAACATCACATTTATCCCATATGATTAGTATTTGTCAATTAAAAATAAAATAAAAATGTGAAGAGAAATAAGGAGCCCGGGCCTTTGAAATATCTTGAAACAAATTCATTCATTCTCTTGGTCATGTATTCACAGATATTTTTAGCATGTGCTATTGCCAGGCTGACCCTGTTTTGAAGGCTGGGAATATTGCCCAGGGCAATACGAACAAGGTCTCAGGGCTTCGGCACTTAGAGAAGCAGACAGACCATAAATAAGTAAGCAAAGAATACACTTTCCGACAGTGAATAGTACTGCACAGAAAGTAAATCTGGGGCAACTGGAGCAGGGAACAGGTCAGGGCAGGCAGCATCATGGGGAGGCAGGGTCAGAGGGCACGCCCTCATCTGCATAATCCATGAGTGTCTTCTATGGGGAAAGAAGTCAGTTTTGCTAAGATCTGAGCAAAGCACTATAAAAAAGAAAAGATTTCTTTATTTATTTGAAAGGCAGAGTTACAGAGAGGGGAGAGAGAGAGAGAGAGAGAGAGAGAGATCTTCCATCCACTGGTTCACTCCCCAAATGGGCGCAACAGCCAGAGCTATGCTCATCCGAAGCCAGGAGCCAGGAGCTTCTTTCAGGTCTCCTGCATGGGTACAGGGGCCCAAGCACTTGGGCCATCTTCCACTGCTTTCCCAGGTGCATTAGCAGGGAGCTGGATAGGCAGTGGGGCAGCTGGGTCTCAAAGCAGCGTCCATATGGGATTCCGGCATTACAGGCAGCAGCTTAACCTACCATGCCACAGCACTGGTCCCGGACAAAGCACTTTCCAGGGCTAAGTCAGAGCCTATGGAAGGATAGCAGGCGATAAAGCTGGAGAGATAGGTGGAGAGGGTGGGCACAGACTATGTCAGTCTTTGAATGCTAACAAGTCTAGATTTTATTCTAAGTCTGTGGAGATCTTGGAATATAACAGGTTTGTTTATTATTCCAAGTTCAAAGGAAAACAGTGATGTTAGTTGATATGTGTCTTTTGAAGATTGCTCTAGCTACCCCCAGGAGAATGGATGCCAGGGTAGCACAAGGGACAGGCAGGAGAACATTTAGGAGATGGTTCTACAGCCTATAGTGAGACATAAGAGTGGCTTGGATTAGGGCAAAAGTGGTAGACAAAGGAGTGGATGTGGCGTACCTCACATCGTGGGCAGAGAATGAATGGCCTTGATGTGGAGAGTGGAAGAGAAGGGGGACTTCAGGATAATTCGTAGGGTTCCTAAGCCCTTGCTGTCTATTCAGCCTCAGCAGTGGATGTGCTATGCAGAGACTGAGGCAGTGTACAGAATGAGGAAGGATTTAAGCTTTGGTGATAAACCTACATTTAAGTTCGGTTTCCACCACTGACAGCTGTGTAACTTTCAGCGTCTGTGAGTGTGCATTTCCTCATGTTCAAAACAGCAATAACAGTGCTTGTCTCCTAGGACTCTTACAAGTTAATTCATGTAAGAGGCCAGCGCTGTGGTATAGCAGGTAAAGCCGCCACCTGCTGTGCTGGCATCCCATATGGAAGCCAGTTTGAGTCCCGGCTGCTTCATTTCCCATTCAGCTCTCTGCTATGGCCTGGGAAAGCAGTGGAAGATGGTCCAAGTGCTTGGACCCCTGCACCTGCGTCGGAGACCTGGAAGAAGCTCCAGGCCCCTGGCTATGGTGGGCCCAGCTCCGGCCATTGCCACCATTTGGGGAATGAACCAGCAGATGGAAGACCCCTCTCTCTCTGCCTCTGCCTCTCTGTAACTCTTTTTTTCAAATAATTAAATAAATCTTTTATTTCAAAGAAAAAAGTTAATTCATGTAAAACATTTAACAAAGTATAGGTATATGTTAAGTGCTTAATAAATATTAGATTCTTGTTGTTATTTTCAAGAAGTTTTAGGAATTATTTACAGAAACTGTCACTGTTTGCTCTCCACTGTGCTCGGTTTCTGGGTCATTTGTTTCTCATCACGTGCTTAATTCTACCATCCTCTTAAATCCGAAAGCAGAATCCTTTTGAGCTCAGTCCACATAAAAGACATTTTATCATCTGCTCTCTGGACATTCATTTCATGTCAGCACACACAGGCTTCTGAGTCCGCCCACGCATCCCTGCCAGGGGCATCCAGCAGGTAGAGCATTTTCACAGGCCTCCCCTAGCCCACTCTGCTCAAGAGACAGAGACCTACTTGATGCACTAAGAAGCACAACTCAGATGTTAACCATGCATACTAAAGTCTGGCCGTTCATCAGTAGAATTGCATTGTGTTGAGTAGAGTTGCATTAGTCATCTGCTAGACCAGTATCTTTATTTTGATACTTTATTTTTCATGTTGATTCAATATTAATACAAATTCAATATAGTTCACAGGTACAATTTAAAAAATATAATGATATTTTCACCATGACCTATAGTAAGGAATATATCAGGACCCGGTGCACAGTGTGTAAGTGAAACAGACCCTCAGGAAACAGCATTTATTCTCACCACACATGGTACACTCCCAATAGTGCTGGTTCATGTCCCCACCACCACCACCCTGTTTGCAAATTCTGGTTACAACCGATTAAATTGATTTCATACCTAGCAATGGGTGGTGACTCCCAGCTGGAAAAGCGATGCTGGAGGGTCACAGCAGTTTGTTTCACAGCTCTGAGTGTATATTTGCTTCTTTAAAGACTGGTTTCTCTAGCCTCACCCTGTGTGATTTGCTATGATTTGCATGTGTTTGAACTATCTACATCTGTGTAAGGCTCTCATTGATTGTAATTTTTCAAAGGGTGCTTTTAACTCAAGTGCTAGCCCATCTGTGAAGACCTATTTATTGCTTTACAAGAGAAAAAAAAAAATTGAAAGCCATTTAGGAATTCCAGGCTCACACTAACCAGGATTTTTTTTCCCTTTTGTAAAAGCCTTCCATCTGTCTGCCCTCTTTTGGACACGACTCAAATAGGAGCACACATCTCATCAAATCAAATGTGGGTGCTTTCAAGAAACTGCCAAAATGTCATGCCATTTGCTTTATTTCTTTAAGGAGAATTAAAATCAGATTTGACATAATGAATTGTGTGTTTTGTTACTTGCCTTTCCATTCATCTCAGAAACACAGACCTCAATTTTCTAAGTATAGGTTTATATGGTAGCCTTCCACGAGTAATCCCAGGTTACCCTAAGATAAACCCATAACACAATTCTGCTAAGGCAAATATAGATAGTGCAGAAACAAACCATTGCAAGAGGAGAGAGGGAACCAAGAGCTCCAGGTCTGCACCCCATTAGACCAGGAGCCCCAGGGTAAGGACAGTTGCCCCACCTGGCTTATCGCTCCATATCCTCAAATCCCCTCCAACCCGCAAGTCATTTAATCTTTGACTACTTCCCTAGCATAATGTAAATTTGAGATTTAAAATAATAGCTGTCTATTTACTCTCCCAAAAATATTCTGAGAATAATCAGAAACTAGAGAGTCATAAATGAGAAGATAAAGGAGCAAACAGTTACTGCTAGGTTATCTTGGAGGCCCCTCCCTCATTAACCAAGACCAATGATTTCATAGTCTCAAGGCCATGGTCCTATCACAACTAAGCATGTCACAGCCCTAACACCTACAGAGGTGGCAGGTGGCAGGTGGTATGCAATGATTCAAGAGTAAAGATTAAAGTTAGGCAGAGCCTTGTGTTAAAATTCTGGCTCTACCATCTAGATATGTATCACCTTGAACAAATCACATAATCTCTCTAAATTTCCATTCCTGGGGTGATTAAGTATAAATCATATACAGTACTAAACACATTCTAGCAAAAACGAAGCCCACAAATGTTAGATGCTATTATTATTTTATTGTTTTATTGTTATGAAAGAAATATCCAGCAGGGATAGAGCAAGCAGAATGTGAAGAAATGTGTAAAAAAAGGGGGGGGGGATGAGGAGAGTTATGCTTAAGATGAATATGTTGGTGAAATCAAATGCTTGGAGTTGTAACAATAAAAATGAGAGATTGATGAAGCTAAAGTAGTAAAGCTGGAAAATTATCTTCAATGGAGTATTTAGGAAGAACAGGCTTTCTTGAGTCAGTCTGACATCTTGGTGGTTGAGTCCTGTTTGATTATGTATGCATGTTGCTGTCTAATCATACATGCTTATTAAAGCAGAAGCTTACTGCTGTTTGCCTTCACATCATGTTCATCTCTTCCTGTCACTTTCTCATTCTGTAGAGTCCTCTTCAGAAAGTTAGTTTCTGTTTACTCAAAACATCCTTGCTATGGATTCTATCACATCTTCCCTTACTGCTCTTCCGTGATATTAAATCGGGTCCTACGGTTCTAATCACTGTGCTCCTTGGATAGTACTTAAGTTTTTCTATGTGTATTGTCTGAAATAGAAGTAATTAAAGGGAGGATACAAGAGATCTTCAAGTTTGTTTGTTTGTTTGTTTGTTTTAGAGGACAGGGAGGTTTGTTTTTAAAGATTCATTTATTTATTTGAAAGGCAAAGTTATGCAGAGGCAGAGGCAGAAGCAGAGAGAGCAGTCCTCCAGCTGCTGACTTACTCCCTAAATGACCACAACAGCTGGTGCTGAGCCAATTCCAAGCCAGGAGCCGGGAGCCACCTCTGGCTCCCCCATGCAGGTGCAGGGGCCCAAGGACCTGGGCAATCTTCCTCTGCTTTCCCAGGCACATTAGCAGCAAGCTGGATCAGAAGTGGAGCTCCCTGGAGTAAGGACAGTCTATTCAATTAAAAAAAAAAAAAAAAAAGTGGAGCAGCTGGGACTTGAACCAGCGGCCATATGGGATGCCTGCACATTTACCTAATAGGGCACAGTGCCAGCCCCGAGATCTTCAAGTCTGAAGATTCTTTTTTTTTTAAACAACATTTATGAATTAATTGTGCTTAGTCTCTTCCAATTTACTTTAAAGAACAGACACTATGCAGGTAAGTTTCACTTTGCCTAAATTTATCGGTACATCTATGATTTACAACAGAATGAGAACAATTTTATTTGTTTGAAGATTCTAAGGAATAAAAGTAATCATTGCAGCATTTTTTGTTGGGTCTTAGCAGCATCTTTTTACGTACAGCGTTTAGCATACCTAGTTAACTGGTCTGCCCATTTCATAAATAAGAGTCTTGTCTCCAGTTCTCAGTTCAGTTCAGTAATTCTCTTAATGACATCTGACAGGGCTTCTTATAAGGTAGGACTTCTAAAAGTTGTCTCTGAACAACCTAGAAAGAATACCTTTCTAGACCAAATCAATCCACTTCTAGGAGATATGTATTTGTGGAAAAAGAAATATATTTAGTTATACTTTCCCAATGATTTTTTTTAATTCTTCCATGAATTATTTGTCTTTAATTTTGATTGATTAGTATTTGGCAGGGTTTCCCCCAGACTCTCCCTCAAGTCACTATTGACCAACAAACAAAATGTGCTGAGGAAATGCTAATGTAAAGAAATCCTGCTATTTAAGGAAAATTTGTAAAGGAAGTATCCTTTTATAACATGAATAGCATATTCTTGATTTGTCTAGGTTGGTATTTAGATTTCTGCAGAACACTTTTCTTAAAGTAGAGCCTCAAGGCTGTAACCATAAAGAAAAAATAAATCCACATTAAAATCCTAGTAATCCCCTTCTGCACAACTTGGGCAAGGTATTTAGCTTGCCAGAATGTCAGTATCCCTTCATCACGGCTGTGATCATAGCTACCATGGATGTTGTGAGGATTAAGCGTGCTAATGTTCCTGGAACATAGTGAGCACTTAATAAAAGGTGATTCTTATCATTATAATTAGGGTTTCTAACAGAAAATCAGAGACTAATGAAGCTGACAAGTAAAGCTGGAAAGTTATTTTTAAATGGACTATTCTGAAAAAACTACTTCATGAATGTCTTCATAGTGCTGTCTCTCAGATTTCGACAGCAAATCACCATCCATCCACTGGTATATAAGGCCCTGTGGAGGAAATCCTGGAAGCTTAGATTTCTGTCTCATTAGAGAATCATTCTGCTATGCTGATTTCCTGCTGTGTTATCTAGTAAGTAGCATTGTTTGAGTTACCCAAGTATTACCTGGTTCTGGCCTTTTATTGCAGCTGTTACTGACATATATTTAATGTGACAATCAAGCAGACTAAATGAGATAATAGAGGATTGGAATCTTAAGGACTTATTTATTATTGTTATTACTAATATTTCCTACAAGATATTGGGCATCTTAGACAAGATGAGCTCTGAATTCTCTTCCATTTTTAATATATATATAGAAAGGTCCAGCTCTAGAGAGAGAGGGAGACAAAGAATGAGAGGGAGGGAAGGAGGGAGGGAGAGAGAGAGATCTTCCATCCACTGTTTTACTCTCCCAAATGGCTGCAATTGCCAGGGCTGGGCCAGGCCAAAGACAGAATCCCAGACTCCATCCACGTCTCTGATGTGGGTGACAGGAGCCCAAGCACTTGGCCCATCTTCTGCTACTTCTCTCAAGCCAATAACAGGGAGCTGGATCAGAAGAGGAGCAGCAGGGACACAAATCAACACCCATATGGGAAGCAGGTGGCAGCTTCACCCACTACACTACAATGCTGGTCCCTCTTCTGTTTTTTAATATTTCATTATTTCAGTCCAAAAGATACTGGCATGATTCACTCAACATCAGTCTTCTATCTACAATTATGAGAATGCTATTAAAACTGAAAGATTTTCAAAAGTCATTCGTATGCAGACCTGAATGGCAGGAAAGCCATATACAGTCCTTATATATGTTACATGCATTGGAATGCACAGTGCTCATCACAGATTCTGCCAGCATTGCTGTGTAATATGCACAGATTATGTATTTCTCTTATAGGGGTCTGTAAATATTGTAATCCAGCACCATCTCTAGAAATCTTGACATTCATCTGTCCTTTCTCCTTCTCGTACATGAAGTTCAACCTGGTACCTTGCCTAAGGCAACCATCCCCATTCAACTGACTAGGTTCCCATGAAGAATGTTTCTGCTTTGCAACACTCCCTGCAGTTCGGGTATTTTCTATTTGAGTTCTCAAAGCAAAGGTGTAAATGAAAAGAGAACCAAAGTTGATTCAGTAAGTTTGCCTGAATACCAGCTGCTTGGGAAAAAATGTTTTATTTAAAAAAAAAAAAACTTATTTGCTTATTTGGAAGGCAGAGTTACAGAGAAAGAAGAGACAGAGAGAAAGACATAGAGACAGAGAGATTTTCCATCTGCTGGTTCATTCTTACCATCGCTGCAAGAGCCAGGGCTGTGCCAGGCTAAATCCAGGAGCCAGGAGCGTCATTCAGGTCTCCCACGTGGGTGCAGGGGCCCAAACACTTGGGCCATCTTCCACTGCTTTCCCAGGCACATTAGCAGGGAGCTGGGTAGGAGGTGGAGCAGCCAGGACTTGAATTGGTGCCCATGTGGGATGCATGCATCACAAGCGGGGGCTTAACTGACTAAGCTACAACACTGCCCCCCGTAAAAAGTTTTATTTTGAAAAAATTGATTGAGATTATTGGTGGAAAATTAGATTTAGGCATTGTGTGGAAATTGTACACACACATCCCTCTAAGAAGTAACACCAATATCACATTTTCCTAATGCCTATACCATTCCAAAGAATTCCACACACTATTTTCCCCAAAATATATCTAGCATACTTATAGGAAATATTATGCCCCTTTTTTACAAATGATAAAACCATCATGATAACAATCCACAACAGTAACACAAAGGCCTTTATGTAAAAGAGTATACATTTTTGGCAGGCCTTAAAGTAGGGTGACTTACTGTCTCAATTTTCCTAGAAGGAGGGTTTTCTCAGATGTGGGACTTCCAGTGCTGTGATGGGAAAGCCCTCAGCAAATTGGGAGGAGTTTTCCTGGTGGAAGCTATCTTAGTTATGATTCTTCTAGCCTTTTCCTGCTTAGAAAGGCAAGCATCTCACCTTTGAGGGTGTAGCTAGCGGATAGAAGCTATAAAGAGAAGGTGATCACAGAAGCTACTTTCAGGGACCATATGTACACAAGTTTGCTTTTAAAAATTATGCTAAAGAAGCACAGAACAAGACAGAAAAAATATTTTTACTATAGATTTTTTCTTTCTCCAAGTTTACCTTTGCACTTTATTTGTTTTAAGATTTATTTTATTTATTTGAAAGACAGAGTTACAGAGAGAGGTAGAGACAGAGAGAGGTCTTCCATCTGCTGGTTCACTCCCCAGATGGCCACAACGGCTGGAGCTGCGCCGATCCGAAGCCGGGGGCCAGGAGCTTCTTCCCGGTCTCCCACATGTGTGCAGGGTCCCAAGGACTTGGGCCATCTTCTACTGCTTTCCCAGGCCATAGCAGAGAGCTGGATCAGAAGAGGACCAGCCAGGACTAGAACTGGCGCCCATATGGGATGCGGGCACTGCAGGCCAGGGCTTTAACCTGCTGCACCACAGCGCCGGCCCTTGCACTTTAATTCTTCTGTAATGTTCACTATTTATGCTGTAAAAATCATTTTCAGGGTCGGCACTGTGGCACAGTAGATTAATCCTCCTTCTGCAGCACTGGCATCCCATGTGGGCACTGGTTTGAGTCCCAGCTGCTCCACTTTTGATCGAGCTCTCCACTATGGCCTGGGAAACAGGTGGAAGGTAGCCCAGGTGCTTGGGCCCCTGCACCCAAGTGGGAGACCCAGAAGAAGCTCCTGGCTCCTGGCTTCAGATTGGCTCAGCTCTGGCCATTGCGGCCATGTGGGAGTAACCAGTGGATGGAAGACCTCTCTATCTGCCTCTCTATCTCTCACTTTCTGTAACTCTACCTCTCAAATACATAAATAAAATCTTTTTAAAAAATCATTTTCTCACAATACGATCCAACAATTCCACTCCTACATATATATATGCCCAAGGAGATAGAAAGCAGACTGAACAGATACTTGTGTACCAGTGTTCATTGCAACACTGAAACAACTTAGAAATCTATCAACAGATAGAAGGTAAGTAAAGCTTGGTCTATGCATATAAATAAATATGATTCAGTCTTTACAAAGAAGAGAATTATGACACACTAGAGAATGGATGAACCTTGAAGACATGCTGAGTGAAATAAGTCAGATAAAAAAGGTCAAAGTATGATACCACTAATATGAATTTTTAGGTAATTTACAGACTTAGAAAGTATATAGAAGTTTATCAGAATGGAGTGACAGTGGGGGTGGTTGTTTAGTTGTTATGGAGCTTCTGTTTGAGGTGATGAAAAAGTTTTGGAAATCATGACCATGGTTGCACAACGTTGTGGATAAAATTGACTGCACTGAATTACCCTTTAAAAATATTTATAATGTTAATTTTATGTTACATATATATTTACCACAATAAATCCTATATCAAAAAAATCTTTGTCGGGGTCAGCGCCGTGCACACTTGGCTAATCCTCCGCCTGCAGCGCCGGCACCCTGGGTTCTAGTCCCGGTTGGGGCACCAGGTACTAGTCCTGGTTCATCCTCTTCCAGTCCAGCTCTCTGCTGTGGCGGGGCAAGGCAGTGGAGGATGGCCCAAGTGCTTGGGCCCTGCACCCGCATGGGAGACCAGGAGGAAGCACCTGGCTCCTGGCTTCGGGTCGGCGCAGTGTGCCAGCCGTAGCAGCCATTTGGGAAGGAAGAACTTTCTCTCTGTCTCTCTCACTGTTTAACTCTGCCTGTCAAAAAAAAATCGTTGTCTAAAAACTGAAAAAGTCAAAAAAGAAAATGTAGGCAAAGTATTTGAAGTTTGTGAGTAATGACAACGCTAACAGTATTAGACAAGCTGAGTGTGCTAAACCCAGAGTCATACCTGATGAAACGTGAAAGGGATTTCTTGTGCCTTCAACATCTCCCTTTTCTATACACAGGTCTGTCGTCAAAGGTTAAGCATTTTCAAAACACAGTCATACATCTCTATTACCAATACCACAGACAGGGGCAGCACTGTGGCGTAGCAGGTAAAGATGCCACCTGCAGTGCTGGCATCCATATGGGTGCCAGCTTGAATCCTGGTTGCTGCACTTCTGATCTGCTGTGGCCTGGGAAAGCAGTGGAGGATGGCCCAAGTCCTTGGGTCCCTGCACCTGTGTGGGAGACCCAGAAGAAGCTCCTGGCTCCTGGCTTCGGATTGGCACAGCTCTGGCCATTGCAGCCAGTTGGGGAGTGAACCAGCGGATGGAAGATCTCTCTCTCTCTCTCTCTATCTCTCTGCCTCTGCCTCTCTGTAACTCTGCCTTTCAAATAAATAATGAATAAATAAATCTTTAAAAAAATTTCTGCAAGCCCCTGTCAACATTTTTACTAGCTGATCAATACATAAGTGAGTCTGTTTAAAGACACTTTGTTTATTATATAGTAGGTCCGGTAACATTGACTCAACCAACAGCACAGTGACTGAAGCCTAAATGAAGCGTATATGATACACGGATTTTCCTCATAAAGCAAATATAGCTCTCTTGCTTAAGAACAATAAATAAAATTTGACTGGAGGCTATTTTTGATAGTAAAACCACCAACAAGAAGTACAATTATGTGAAAGGTGTGGCATTTTAAATAGACCACAAAAAAAATGACACTTGTTTACAGCATAGGAACTAAAGCAGGAAGACACACTACCACTGTTCAACCTCAGTAGGGAGCATGAGTGTGACTCCAAGTTTCCACTGCTTCCTGCTTGTCCATCAGTGACTGTGACGGCACCATGAGTATAGACTTGGAGATTACAGATGAATTTTAGGAAATAGACAAATTTATAAATACAGAGTCCATGAACAATGAGACTTGATATGTAGAAATACAACTGATTTTTTGAATTGACCATGAATCCTGTGACTTTGCTAAACTCGTAAGTTTTAGTAGCTTTTCGGAAATGACTTAGGGGAGTTCCCACATAGATGATGTGCAGTCTGCAAAGTAATATTTATTTTTACAGATTTTCTGTGTAGTTCTACTATCAATTACTGAGAGAGGAATGTTGAAATCTCCAACTATAATTATGGATGTCTAGCTCTCATTATGATTCTATCAACTTTTACATCACATATTTCAGATTTCCACTATGTACATGCATATTTAGAATTGTTATATCCTCTTTCTTCATTGATTTCTCAGTATTTCTATTAATATTCCATATTTTGAGAACTACTCACCTGATATTAATTTTCTCTCTCTCTTTTTAAAGATTTATTTTTTTTTTGAAAGGTAGAGTTACAGAGAGGCAGAGGCAGAGAGAGCGAGCAAGAGGTCTTCCATCTTCTGGTTCATTTCCCAACTGGCTGCAATGGCCAGAGCTGCACTGATCAGAAGCCAGGAGCCAGGAGCTTCTTCTGAGTCTCCCACACGGGTGCAGTGGCCTAAAGACTTGGGCCATCTTCTACTGCTTTCCCAGGCCATAGCAGAGAGCTGGATCAGAAGTGGAGCAGCCAGGATTCAAAGTGGCACCCATATGAGATGCTGGCACTGCAGGCGGTGGCTTTACCCACTACGCCACAGTGCTGGTCCCTGAGTTGAGTTTTTGATGGATTCAATAGCTATAAAATTAGTTCTGGCAGCTACTTTTTACCAAGGCTTAAACTTTTTTCTAAGTCTGTAGAGACTTTTTAAAACATCTTAGATTTAAAACATACTTCTTGGCTGGCGCTGCGGCTCAATAGGTTTAATCCTCCGCCTGCGGCGCCGGCACCCGGGGTTCTAGTCCCGGTTGGGGCGCGGGATTCTGTCCCGGTCACTCCTCTTCCAGTCCAGCTCTCTGCTATGGCCTGGGAGTGCAGTGGAGGATGGCCCAAGTGCTTGGGCCCTGCACCCCATGGGAGACCAGGATAAGCACCTGGCTCCTGGCTTCAGATCAGCGCGGTGCACCGGCCACAGCGGCCACTGAGGGGTGAACCAACGGAAGGAAGACCTTTCTCTCTGTCTCTCTCTTTCACTGTCCACTCCGCCTGTCAAAAAAATAAAAAATAATAAAAAAAACTTTAAAAATAAAACATACTTCTTTAATTTATCATATCTGCCTTCAAATAGTGTGATACCTCTTCATGCATAAGAATATCAACAGGGGCCAGCACTGTGACTTAGTGGGTGGATAAAGCTTCTGCCTGCAATGCCAGCATTCCACATGGGCACTGGGTCATGTCCCAGCTGCTCCACTTCCTATCTAGCTCCCTACTAATGTGCCTGGGAAAAGCAGCAGAAGATGGCCCAGTCCTGGCCATCGAGACCATCTGGAGAGTGAACCAGCGGATGGCAGATCACTTTCTCTCTGTCTCCCCCTCACTCTCTCTAACTGATTTTCAAAATAAATGAATAAATCTTCAAAAAATCAACATAGTGTACTTTTGTTTATTGTGCTATTATAGTGCTACATTTTTATTTCTGGATACATCATTAATCACAAAATATATTGTTCTCATTTTAAAGTAATCATCCTTTGAAGAATTTTAATGAGAAAAGTGTCTTTTATATATATTTTTAAAATATTTATTTATTTGAAAGTCAGAGTTACACAGAGAAGGAGAGGCAGAGAGAGAGGCCTTCCATCCACTGGTTCACTCCCCAATCGGCCGCAACGGCCAGAGCTACGCCGTTCTGACGCCAGGAGCCAGGAACTTCTTCCCAGTCTCCCACACAGGTGCAGGGGCCCAAGGACTTGGGTCACCTTCCATTGCTTTCCCAGGCCATAGCAGAGAGCTGAATCAGAAGTGGAGCAGCCGGGACTTGAATCCACGTTCACATGGATGCCGGCACTTTAGGCGGCGGCTTTACCTGCTACCCCACATCGTTAGCCCCTATATTTTCATGCATTTTTCTCCTTTTCATTCCTTCTCATGGGTATATATTTCCACCTGATATGACTTCCCTTGTGCTTAAAGAACTTCATCTTACATTTCTTGCTGTTTAGTCTACAGCTGATGAATTTGCTCTATTTTTATGAAAGTTTCATTTTTGCCTTTACTTTCTGAAATGTCTTTTTGTTGGGTATGTATATCCAAGGGTGGCAGATTTTCCCCCCACCATACATTACTCCACTGTATTCTCATCTACATGGTTTTTAACAAGAAATGTTTTATCGTTCATATCTTTGTCCCTCTGCAGTCAAATGTCTTTTAGCTCCATCTGCTTTAGGATTTCATCTTCGTCATTGGATCTCAGCAGTGCCTCATGTGGTTTTCTTCTGCTCCCTCCAGTTGAGATACCTTCTTGCATTTGTGGGCTTATAAAATTCATCATCTGTGGAAATATTTTTTATTATTTATGCAAATGTATATTTGTATCTTCTTCACATTATCTCTTTCTGGGGCTCCAATTATATGTACAATAAAATACCTGATAGTGTTCCATGAATCACTGATTTTCTGATTACTGACTTTTTTTTTTCTAGTAATGATTCATTTTGGATGCCTTATACTGTGATGTCCTCACACTCACTGAAGTTTATACTGCACAGTCCTAATTAACTAACAGCCCCATTCAATTTGCTTTGCATTTCTTACACTGTATTTTTCATTTATAGTAGCTTAACTGGGATTTTAAAAATGTCTTCCTTTGTCTCACCATTTTTCTGTCTTTCTCTCCTTCCTGAAACCTACTGTTTCATCTGTGTGTACTTTAATGTATAAAAAGTGAGTCAATCTGCCCATCAGGGTCAGAAGTTCTCTCAGGGGTTCTTTTTAACACAAGGCATTTTTTTTTTTTATTTGACAGGTAGAGTTATAGACAGTGAGAGAGAGACAGAGAGAAAGGTGTTCCTTCTGTTGGTTCACCCCCAAAATGGCCGCAATGGCCAGCGCTGCGCCGATCCGAGGCCAAGAGCCAGGTACCTCCCCCGGTCTCCCATGCGGGTGCAGGGCCCAAGCACTTGGGCCATCCTCTACTGCACTCCCGGGCCACAGCAGAGAGCTGGACAGGAAGAGGAGCAACTGGGACTAAAACCCGGCGCCCATATGGGATGTAGGCAGAGGATTAACCAAGTAAGTCACGGCGCTGGCCCCAACACAAGGCATTTTTTTGAGACAATTCAAAGATGAATATTCAAACTTTACAATAAAAAATTATCTGATTTTTGAATCAAGAAATCCTGCTACTTGGAAAAACATGAATGAACCTAGAGGACATTGTGCTAAGTGAAATAAACCAGACACAGAAGGGCAAATACCCCAAGATGCCTCTTATGAAGATGCTTCCCAAAGGCCAAAGAGGGGCAGGCATCTGGTCTAGTAATTAAGAGGCTGGTTAGGATGCCAACATCCCACATCCACACCAATTCCCGCTCCAGCTCTGATTGCAGCTTCCTGCTAATGTGGACCATGGGAGGCAGCAAGGATGTCCTAAGTAACTGAGTTCTTGCTGTCTGCATGTGAGAGCTGGAATGGGTTTCTAGCTCCTAGCTTGATCATCCTGGCTGCTGAGGGCATCTGAGTAGTGAACCAGGAAATGGCAGCTCTCTCTGTCACTTTGCCTCTTAAATAAAAATGTTTTAAAGATGGTGGAAAATGAAGTTAGGCCAGCGCTGTGGTTCACTTGGCTAATCCTCCACCTGTGGCACTGGCACCCCGGGTTCTAGTCCCGGTTGCTCCTCTTCCAGTCCATCTCTCTGCTGTGGCCCGGGAGAGCAGCGGAGGATGGCCCAGGTGCTTGGGTCCCTGCACCCGCATGGAGACCAGGAGGAAGCACCCGGCTCCTGGCTTCAGATTGGCGCAGCGCCGGCCGTGGCAGCCATTAGGGGAGTGAACCAACGGAAGGAAGACTTTTCTCTCTGTCTCTCTCTCTCTCTCTGTCTGTAACTCTCTCTCTGTCTCTCTCTCTCTCACTGTCTAACTCTGCCTGTCAAAAAAAAAAAAAAAAGTTGAAAGATGAGTCTACTTTGGAGCAAAAAGAGTTTTAAATCCACACATACAAGAGTCTTCAAAAAGTTCACTGAAAATGTATATTATCAAGGAAAACAATGCAGGTAGTTAAAAAATTTTGCACCAGAATAAGCTTATGCTAGAATTCCATTTTTCCAAAATGTCTTTTAAGTGCCCTCGTATTCAAGGAATCTAAAACAGTCCAGCACACAGCAGCAGGAGCAGAATCAACAGTGGCTCCGAGGGGACAGGGAGTGGGGAAATGAGAAGGGAGGAGTGGAAGGGTGCCAAGCCTCAGTTCTGCAAGATGAATATATCCTGGAGATCTACCACATAGCATCGTGCCTCTAGTTAACATACTGAAGTGAAGATTTTTAAATTGACTAAATGAGATCTTAGATGAAGTGTCCTGATCACAAAATAATGACAATAATAACAATGAATAAAAAGGTAGCAGGAAGCTTTTGGAGGTGATAAGTGTTTATGGTGTAGAGTGTGGTGATGCTTTCACAGGTATACACTTACTTCCAAACTTGTTGCTCTATTCATGAAGTACGCACAGCATTTTGTATGTCAACCCAATTATATAATAATCAACCATATGTAATAAATTAGTTTTAAAATTTATTTTTATTTGTTTGAGAGATAGAATCTCCCTTCTGCTAATTCACTCTCCAAATGCCTGCAACTGTTGGGGCTGGGCTGAAGCCAGGAGCCAGGAGCCAGGAGCCAGGAGCCAGGAGTTCAGTCCTGGCCTCCCATCTGGGTGGCAGGGACCTAAATACCTGAGCTTTTACCTGATGCCACATGGTGTACACGTTAGCAGGGTCTGCAGTGGAACCAGGGCTTGAGCCCAGGCAATGCACCATGGAATCCATGAGTTCCAAGCAACGTTTAACCACTTCACCCAACGCCTCCTTCTAGGTTTTTTTTTTGTGAATATAATTAAATCATTTTGTAGACAGATTTTTTTTTGGTTTGGTTTAATAAACAATTATCTAAGACCTAAGTTAATGTTTATCATGCATAACAGTTCTGTGGGATCGGGAAGCCTTAGTCTCAGACCTACCATTGCCAAGCTGTGTGAGATTGGCCCATGGTCTCATTCTCCTTTTGTCTCTGCTTCTTCACACATAAAATGAGAGTGGTAATAATATCTATTTTATGGGGCTGTTGTGAACATTAAATGAGCCATCTGTGTATAAAGAACTATATCCATTATCTATTGCTACAGAGCAAAGCTACATAACAAAATATTCCAGAAGTTAGTAGCTTAAAAAAGATCTATTTATTTAGCTCACAATTTGGTAGGTCCAAATTTGGGCTGGGTTTCTCTAGGAAGTTCTGCCACTGGCATCAGTGTCATTTAGTCATGCATCTACCATCTGTGGCTGATCAGCTGGTTCATCTTGTGTCTGGATTTCAGCCCTTCCTTGGTTCTGATGATGGAGATAAGTGGGCCACATGTTTCTTGTCTTTCCACAGGGTGGCCTGGGCTTATTAACATGACCGTCTAGAGTTCTAAGAGCAGCAACAGAGCAACTCTGTCATTCCAGCAGTTTGGAAATCCACCTGTGTCACCTTTGCTGCTTTCCCACTTGCCAATGCAGGTCACAAGACCTAGCCCAGAGTCAAGATACGAAGGCGCCATCGGTAGTATGGATATGGTGAGGGGACATATTTGTAGACATTTTTGTGACCTAGCAAAGGCACTCAGCAATATTGTAACTATTTTTAAAAGTTAGGCATGGGGCCAGGGCTGTGGCGTAACGGGTAAAGCCGCCGCCAGCAGTGCCGGCATCCCAAATGGGCGCTGGTTTGAGTCCCGGATATTCCACTTCTGATCTAGCTCTCTACTATGGCCTGGGAAAGCAGTGGAAGATGGCCAAAGTCCCACTCTCCCACGTGGGAGGAAACTCCTGGCTCCTGGCTCCGGATCAGTGTAGCTCCAGCCATTGTGGCCATCTGGGAACCAGCGGATGGAAGAATGCTCTCGCTCTGTTCCTCTGCCTCTCTCTAACTCTGCCTTTAAAGTAAATAAATAAATCTTTTTTTTTTTTTTTTTTTTTTTTTTTGACAGGCAGAGTGGACAGTGAGAGAGAGACAGAGAGAGAAAGGTCTTCCTTTGCCGTTGGATCACCCTCCAATGGCCGCCGCTGCAGCCGGCGCACCGCGCTGATCCAATGGCAGGAGCCAGGATCCAGGTGCTTTTCCTGGTCTCCCATGGGGTGCAGGGCCCAAGCACCTGGGCCATCCTCCACTGCACTCCCTGGCCATAGCAGAGAGCTGGCCTGGAAGAGGGGCAACCAGGACAGAATCCGGCGCCCCGACCGGGACTAGAACCCGAGGTGCCGGCGCCGCATGGTGGAGGATTAGCCTATTGAGCCACGGCGCCGGCCCCAATAAATAAATCTTTTAAAAAGAAAAATTAGGCCGGCGCCGCGGCTCACTAGGCTAATCCTCCGCCTAGCGGCGCCGGCACACCAGGTTCTAGTCCTGGTCGGGGCGCCGGATTCTGTCCCGGTTGCCCCTCTTCCAGGCCAGCTCTCTGCTGTGGCCAGGGAGTGCAGTGGAGGATGGCCCAAGTGCTTGGGCCCTGCACCCCATGGGAGACCAGGAGAAGTACCTGGCTCCTGCCATCAGATCAGTGCAGTGCGCCAGCCGCAGCGCACCGACCGCAGCGGCCATTGGAGGGTGAACCAACGGCAAAGGAAGACCTTTCTCTCTGTCTCTCTCTCTCACTGTCCACTCTGCCTGTCAAAAAAAAAAAAAAAATTAGCCTTTTCTTTATTTTATTATTGTACAAAAGATCCTCAAAAAGTTCATGAAAAATGAGTATCATGTAGAAACTATGCATGCATTTCAAAATTTTTACATCAGAAGAAACTTATATTTTAATTCCATTTTCCACAAACTTTTTGATGAACACTGGTATGTCATAATTGCACCAAGCATGCAGTTCTTTCTATTTATAAATAATAGACTTTTTTTTTCTTTTTTTTAAATTTATTTGACAGGTGGAGTTATAGACAGTGAGAGAGAAAGAGACAGAGAGAAAGGTCTTCCTTCCATTAGTTAACTCCCCAAATGGCCGCTATGGCTGGCGCTGCGCCGATCCAAGGCCAGGAGCCAGGTGCTTCTTCCTGGTCTCCCATGCAGGTGCAGGGGCTCAAGCACTTGGGCCATCCTCCACTGCCCTCCTGGGCCACAGCAGAGAGTGGGACTGGAAGAAGAGCAACCGGGACTAGAACCTGGCGCCCATATGGGATGCCGGTGCCGCAGGCGGAGGATTAACCAATAAAAGACACTATAAAGGACCAAGTACTGTTAACTCTATCTCATCCATGCATTGTTATAGTTAAAATAAGTGTCTTTATCTTGGTGGAACAGATCTTTGCACTCAGCTCCTGTGGAATTGGTACAACTTCAGGGGACACCTCCTGCCTCCAGTTCAACAAGCACGTCCTGCTGCAAAATTCCTTCTCTCTGCACTCTTCAGAGGGAACACTTCTATAAATCACCCAGAACGTTGGCAAGAAAAGAGCTACTTCTGGGCTGAGTGCTTTTCGAAAAAAAAAAAAAATCTTCCCTGCTACCCAGAAGTCATTTACATAGGTTAATTCCCGAGGTTTAAAATCCTCGGCACCCCTTTTGCTGCAGCAGCTGCGGGAGAGTCTTTTCTGCAGCATCCAGAGATGACTGCTTAAGCATTTTATGCACACGTAGATGCAGGCATTCCTGGCAAGAGCAACGCTGTTTATTGGTCCTGCACTTTTCCGTCTGAATAGCTCTCCCTCCCTGGATGTGTTACTCTCCTGACAGCAAATGCCACATTTATTGTCCTGGTGAAGTATTGCCTGAATCTTCCTGGATCAAGCACTCATCTGCAAATCATTGCTCAATCATTCTCTGGTCCTACTTCCCCAAACCTGATTCAATCATAGATAGTGCGCATGTCCCACAAGTCTTCACCGAACCTCAATAACCTACAAGTCACCTACTTCTGTGTGGCAGGATGATTCATTGAGATATTAATTTTACCTTGTTCTTGCTGCAGTAGGATACAAGGAACGAAAGGGGAATATTCCTCATCCTACCTCCCTTCCGAGAGGGTCATCATGGCCCTGAAATCAGTCTCCCTTGTTTGTGGAAATCAGTATAGTGAGCATCTTTGTTTTTCAAAAGAGACCCTTGAAGCAGCACCCCTCTCCATCCTCACCCCAAGATCTTTGTTTGGGAGCTTGGCAAACAAAGGATTAGAAACCTGAACCCTGGGGGGAGGGAGAGAGAGATGATAGATAGATAGATAGATAGATGGATAATACATAAATGATAAACAGGATATGAATGAATTCCTATAGAGTGGGAGCCTTGGAACTTGCACTCCATTCCCCCGAAGTGGCCCAGGAATGGTAAGACCTCTGATGTGGCAACAAGATAGATACCAGATCGCATGGCCTTCAGAGCCATGGCTAAGGAGAGTATTTATATTCAAAGGAACCAGACAGGCTTGGATGATGAAAATTTTAGCAGCAACCAAGATGTAGTAAAGATCTTTCTCTCGGTCTCCCACACTGTTATAAGTCTTTATAAGTCTTGGTAAGGGAATAGTTCTGTTTCTACGCACCCCGCCACCATGCCCTATTAAATTTCCTGCTAGCTCTAGCATGATCAAGTCAGAAAGCAAACACAAGTATTACCTTCCTCAAATCCTAGCTAAAATGCTAAATTATACTGATAACCTCATAAAAATGTAATCTTCATCAATAAGTTTGCAGGGGCTGGTCGTCTAAGCTGTTATCCATCCTCGCAGTTTTTGGTTTCAAGCGAGTCATTAGAAACCCCAGGGGTAGCAGAAGACACACAGTAGTAGCCAGGAGTTGATGGGAGTTTTGATATGTCAGTGCTAAAACCTCTAGATCTGGTGAACAGCAGCAAGCCGGCTGGCACCAGTAGGCCTGTTAGCAGGTGTGAAATAAAGAGGATTCAAACTCTACCATGGCCCCAAAAGCAATTACACAGAAATGTTGCTGCAGGACTTAATGTTAAACACTCTCCATCAGTTCTAGTTGGCTCTATCCACTAGTCCAAAGGCAATTTCCTCCCAAACTTTTAGCAATATAGATTCCCTCTTTCCCCTTGAACCTGAAAATCCAGCTGTGTTCTCTCGCCTCTGACATCAGTGTTACTGGCTTTGATACAGCCAACCATCTGGTTGATGAGGCATGAGGCAGAATGGAATCCAGCTCAGTGGTCCCTGCTGTTCCACTCACACACTACAAACTCATTGGTGTCAACATGGACGATGAGCTGTGACTCAGACTTATGACAAATCAGCATATTAAAGGACCCAGGCTGTAACTTCTAAAGACCATCAGATATTTTATCTTTTTTTTTTTCTAATTTGAGAGGAAAAGAAACAGTGAAAAGCAGAAATAGACAGAGAGACCTCCCATCTGCTGGTTCACTCCTTAAATGCCTACAAGGGCCAAGGCTGGGCCACAATCGGTATGAGAAACCAGGAACTTACTCCAGGGGTCCACTGTGGGTGGTAGAACCCCTCTCTAGGGGTCTGCAGGAAGTTGGAGTCAGAAGCCAGGAGCATCCTAACCTCTGATCCAAATGTCTGTCCCAATCACAGACATTTTCAGGTTGAAATTGAGAGGACTCTTGTGAGGTCATGGAACTTTGGTGGTTATTTCCAGCCAGATGATTTCTCCAAGAAGTTTACCAGGTGATTGACATCTTCAGGACAGGTGATAGGGATCTAGAATATTGAGAAAAAGAGTTAGCATTTTTAGCTATTTCATTGTTTCACTTACTGTTTGAATTCATGCAATTCTTCTAAAGCTGCATGTTATTTTTCCTACTTGTTTTCCACACCCTATCTGTACATAGAAAGGTTCTATCAGTCAGCACTAACCAATTTCTTCGCCTCCCACCCTTGCCTCACTCCTCCAGCTTTTCTGTCATTTCTGACTCTGGAAATTATAAAGGGAAAGCAGAGACAATAACAACAGCCAAAAACAGGAATGCAATTAGCCTAACAGTTAAGATGTCCATATCCCTTGGGGCCGGCGCCATGGCTCACTTGGTTAATCCTCCGCCTGCGGTGCCAGCATCCCATATGGGCTCCAGGTTCTAGTCCCAGTTACTCCTCTTCCAGTCCAGCTCTCTGCTGTGGCCCAGGAGGGCAGTGGAGGATGGCCCAAGTGCTTGGGCCCCTGCACCCGCATGCGAGACCAGGAGGAAGCACCTAGTTCCTGACTTCGGATTGGCGCAGCGCCGGCCATAGCAGCCATTTGGGGTGTGAACCAATGGAAGGAAGACTTTTCTCTCTCTCTCTCTCTCTCTAACTCTACATGTCAAAAAAAAAAAAAAAAAAAAGTCCATATCCCATTCAGAGGCCTAGGTTCAAGTCCTACTACTGTTTACTGTTCCCAGTTCCAGCTTCCTACTAATCTGTTTCCAACTGGGTCCCTGATATACATATGGGAGATGTGGACTGGGTTCCTAGCTTGCAGCTTCAGACTGGCCCAGCCTTGGCCATTGTAGACATTTGGGAAGTGAACCAACAGTCATCCTCTCTCTCTCTCTCTGTCTCTCTCTCTCTTTCTCTCCCCCCCCACACTCTCCCTCCCTCTCCCCCTCTCAAATAAACATTTTTAAGAGATAGTAAAGGAGTATTTGTAGGAATAGCAGCATGATGATGGAAATAAAGTTTGTTATCAGAACACCTGGATTTAGATTTTATTCTGCTTCTTACTAAATGAGTAATCTTTGTGTAAAATCATTTGAACTCTGGCTCTGAGTTCTAATCTACAAAATAGGGGAAATAATAGTAAATAATGTAAAAGGTGATCTGTGAAAGCTAGAAAGCTTTAATAGATGTTATTGATTAAATAAAATTGATCAAAGAATTTTAAACTTCATAGCACACCAAAAGTGAAAACAATAAAAAAAAAAGGTGCCAAAGAAAACTCTAGTTTCTCCTTCTCATTTTCCCCATGAGCACTGAAATAGGGAATACACTTGTCTGGGTCAGTGCTTTCATTATGGAGATGAATTCACTGAGTTGGTTTTCCCTAGCAGGATAAGAGTATTTTTCTTTCTCTCTCTCTCCCCCTCTCTTGGACAGGGAATAGAAGTTTAGGAATTAGTCACAAAACACAGGTCTCCTTTACTTATTTACCTGCTTGTGTGTGACCTGTGTTCCCTGGCCTGTCCTGTTGCCCTTCTCTGGGTCTCCTTTGAAACTGAAATGTCAAAGGGAAGGAGGCATCCACAGGCTTGCTCAATGTGACAATGCGAGCCTGTCTCATCCTTACTTTGTATTCAGGACACAAGCGCTTCTCCTCCTGTAGTATTTGCTGATACACTTTGCACTCCAGCTGCTGCAATATTTAAATCAGTGATTCAGTACACAGACCACATGATGTGCCACTACACTCCAGCAAGCAAGGTCTGTCTCTCCATGGGGACAGAGGATCTAAGCATCTGTCATTCTCCTCCCGTCGCTTGTAATTAACCACATACCCCTTTACACACATAAATATTTATATGCAAAAATAAAACTCCCTGGTGCTTTAAGCCAATCTCTCCTCTCCTCAGTGAGCTTTGAAAAAGTTGCCAAAATGAATTTTTTATTTAATTCAAACATCTAGAAGAAATACTTTGGTATGAATAACTCAGATCATATCTTTATATTTCCAGAAAATAGCTGGAAGCCTTAAACTTAGACACATGACACATGCATACTTCTGGAATGTAAGCTCCATGAGGGAAAGATCTCTGTCTATTTCATTGATAAATCCTTAAGTGTTTCAGAATAGGCCCTGGCAGACAGTGTGAGCTGCTGGATGACTAAACACACAGGAATTCCAATTGCAAAGCGTGATTCTCTTGTTTAGGATGAAGGATTTAAGATTGGAATTTCTAGGCTAACATTGCAAAAGCTAAAATATTTTGATATTAAGACAGAGTAATCCAGAGTGAAACATAATTGTGAGACATTCACTTATTCACTAAAAAATACATGGTTAATAATCAACAAGCATCAACTATTATGTCCTGAAGAATTATAAAGTAAATGACTGTCCTTACCCTCAGGGAGCTCTTATGTATGATTTTCAAATTATGGTCCATGGATCTCCTCTCAATCTTTGTTAACAGTGCAAATTTCCAGTTCCTACCCCAAAATTACTGAATGAGAATTACTCAGGACAACTCTAGAAATTTGTGTTTTTGACTTATTATCCCAGCAATACTTATGAACAATAACATTTGAGACTCTGGTCTAGTGAACCCCAACTTATTTGACTGTTTCTCAGGAATTCCGTGCTCTTTGCTATCACTCAGATTATATTTGCATTGTCACACCGAATATCTGAGTGAATGGATAGAATGTAATAATATGTAAATAACATGGGGCTGGCGCTGTGGCTTAGCGGATAAAACTGCCGCCTGCAGTGACAGCATCCCATATGGATGCCGGTTCGAGACCTGGCTGCTCCGTTTCTGATCCAGCTCTCTGCTATGGCCTGGGAAAGCAGTAGAAGATGGCCCAAGTCCTTGGGCCCCTACACCCATGTGGGAGACCTGGAAGAAGCTCTTGACTCCTGGCTTCAGATCAGCGCAGCTCCGGCCATTCCAGCAAATTAGGGAGTGAACTAGCATATGGAAGACCTCTTTCTGTCTCTCCTTCTCTCTGTGTGTAACTCTGATTTTCAAATAAATAAATAAATCTTTTTATTTTTTTTTTTTGACAGGCAGAGTGGATAGTGAGAGAGAGAGACAGAGAGAAAGGTCTTCCTTTTGCCATTGGTTCACCCTCCAATGGCCGCCCGCGGCTGGCACACTGCTGCCGGCGCACCACACTGATCCAAAGGCAGGAGCCAGGTGCTTCTCCTGGTCTCCCATGGGGTGCAGGGCCCAAGTACTTGGGCCATCCTCCACTGCACTCCCAGGCCATAGCAGAGAGCTGGTCTGGAAGAGGGACAACCGGAACAGAATCCATTCCCCGACCGGGACTAGAACCCGGTGTGCCGGCGCCGCTAGGTGGAGGATTAGCCTATTGAGCCACGGCGCCGGCCATAAATAAGTCTTTACAAAATGTAAATAACATGATCATTTTAGATTAGTAGTTCAGTATCTTATTGCCTACAAAACAGTTCTCTAAGCTAATTCTTACTGGGACTAGGGATTTGAGATGAAGAATTAGAAAGACAAGCATATAGCATGTACTTTTGGACTTTCAGAAACAGGCCTAAACTAAATTTCATGCTATATTTTCTAAGTTCCTAAACTTTGGAAAATAATGTTTGAAACTTGCCTCAGGACTCATCAATTTCAAATATTCTAGTATCTCCATTAACCTGTCCCTCTCAGCACAAACTCCAGGATTGACTGACATCTGCACACCTTCTTGCAAAGACTAATTAGGTCCTCAGTGCCCAAGGTGTACTAAGAACCAACTACCATCTGGCCCAGGATGGTGCTGCCTAACATACTGAATGTTTATCTTTAATTATGTGTTTGTGCAATTTAATGCAATTTTCTCTGGACTACTGACATAGCGTATCTTTAAACAACTTTGCTGAACCCCCTGTGGCCTGTAAGATCCGTTTCTCAGTTTTTCTTTCCCATTTGAATATCTCCTTGGACCTGGCTTCAGCAAGAGGAACCTTCTGCATTTTTCATTTCTCCAAAGTCTCATTCACTTCTGCTCTTTTATATTTAAACATTGTTCAACTCTGTAATTCATACTGGCTCATGAATCTTCTCCTTTATGACATTGATGCCTTTGATAACCACTCCACTTTAACAGTCTTGCCAATCCTTCTCCAATCCTTACCAATTCTTTTTGAAATTATTTGTAAAAGTTTAATATTTAATTACTTCTTTCTTCTATGCCTCACAACCATGTTGTTTACTGTTTCACTAAGTATGGTTAGTAAAAACTAAAAATTTGATCACATGGTGATGTTGGTTATTATTTATGAATTATATTATGCTCTTATTCTATGAGAAAAGGTAATATTAGAATTAATGCCAGCCAGAAAATACTTTGGAAATTGCAAACATTGGTCACAGAGCTCGCTGCAAACACCTCCTCAACATTTTGAAGAAAAACAGATTAATAATGATTTGAGATCACACTATTTAATGTTTTAATGTTAAACTGTGCATATTTGCTGTTAATCAAAACAATTTTTTCAACTCAAAGTGATGATACTTAATGTTCCGTTAATTATGCAAGGAGCTAATCAATTTGTCCCTTAAATGGATGTTTGACTGATTAAGAGAAGCTAGAAGCTAATCATCAGTTATGAAATCCATAAGGCACAGATGAGTCAGGTTTAAAAAACTTTTTTTTTTACTAACTTGGGGCCAATAATTATGTCTCCTTGTATTACCTCCTATTTCAGATGGGAAAAGTTATATTCTTTCCTTACGCATGTAAGTGTTATACTTTTACCTATGAAAATTAGAGCCTAGTTTAGCCTGTGGTTTAGGAATCAACTCAAGGAGGATGCTATAGTTGATTCAATTTCTTATTTAACCCTTAAAGGACAAATAAGCAAAGGCATGATTCAGCAATAAGAATATGAATTAAATAAGGCAACTTACATGTTTGCCTCCCCTCAATGCTATAAAGAGGATTTAGATATGTAAATTGTTTAGTACCTTAAAAAGATAATATTATTTGATAATATCAATCCATTCACCAACTATTTATTAACTATCTATTATGTGCCAAGACACCAAAAATGTAAAGACACCTTAGAAGGCCAACTAAGAAACAAAACACAACCACTATGATAGATGGATAACACTAACCTGTAAGAGTCACTGAAAAACAAAACATTAGAAACTGATCCATGTAGTAACATACCATAGCTTATACATCAGGGACTAATAAGTGGGCAAAAGCTATCTACATAAAAAGAATGGTTTTATGATTAGATTCAATGGACTAGCAATCAGGATGCTTGACCTTGAATTCTGGCTTGTACCTATCACTAATCCCCTGCTTGTATTTCTCTCTTTGTATTTTTTGTATCCTCTCTTGGTATTTCTACTTTCCCATTTGCAAAAGATTAGGTGAACTTTCCATCATGTAGTAGAGGTCAATTTCAAATAATTTGGAGAAAAATCAAGATACCCTGAAGGGCTTCCATGCTTGGAATCCAAATGCAAAGTGCATTAGTCAATCAATCATTCAGTCAGTAAGTACTTATTGATTATCTGCAGAGCACTCTCCAGGGTGCCAGGCCCTGTTGGGGACACAAAGAGTAAGGAAAAAATGATCACTTTCTTCAATTAGCTGCCATACTTACTGGGGAGAAAACAATCATTATGGAAGTACAAATGAATGAATGAATGAATGAATATTTATCAGGTGGCTGCTATATGCCAAACATTGCTAAGGTTCTTAGACTATAAGGCTCTTTCACATGTTATGCTATTTAAGAGTGAGACAGTGGTATAATCAGAAGCTAGACTGTGTAGTTGTTTAGGCTGTGTAGAAGGTTGGAGGAGAGACATATCAGGCTATCTTCAGGGAGGGCTGCACTGAAATTGGAGGATTTGAGTCAAGATGTTGAGCATCTTGCGGAGCAGGTGAAGTTGGATAGAAAGCATCACATTCCACAGAAGAAGATTAGACTCAAAGAAGGCAAGGAGCATAACGAGCTGATCATAGTGAACAAGAGATCTTCCAAGAGTTTGCTTAAAGATGGAATTAAAACATTATTTTATTTTTGGTGCAAACAATTTTTGAAATCCATGCAAACTTCAGAAATTTCATGGAAAACATGTTTTATGAAACAATGATGCAAGGAATTTTTTTAAATTTGCATCAAAGATAATACCTTTTAAAATGTTTTATTTACATATTTTTGTTTTATTTGAAAGTTAGAGAGTTTACTTATCAAATGCCTCCAATAGCCAAGGCTGATCCAGGGCAAAGCCCGGAGCCTTGAATTCAATCCAGGTCTCCCACAAGGTTGGCAGGAACCCAAATATTTGAGCCATTATCATATGCACATTAGCAGGAACCTGGATCAAAAGTGGAGGAGCCAGGTCTCAAACCAGGCATTGCAATCTGGATGTGGGCATCCCAACGGGTACCTTAATGACTGTGTCAAAGGCATGCCCTAATAAACATGTTTTAATTCAAATTTTCTACAACTTTTTTGAAGTATCCTGATGTTTACAGGTAAATACTTTGACTGTAACAGAGGTCTCTGTTGGCTAGCTAGTGGGAAACTAGAGGTGAATTTTGAAAGACCAATTGAAAACTTGCAGGAATATCAGTTCATTTTTTTTGAAGATTTATTTATTTATTTGAAAGTCAGAGTTACACAAAGAGAGGAGAGGCAGAGAGAGAGAGGTCCTCCGTCTGATGGTTCACTACCCTGATGGGTGCAACAGCCAGAGCTGTGCTGATCCGAAGCCAGGACCCAGGAGCTTCCGCTGGGTCTCCCACGTGGGTGCAGGAGCCCAAGGACCTGGGCCATCTTCCACTCACTGCTTTCCCAGGCCATAGCAGAGAGCTGGATTGGAAGTGAGGCAGCCAGGACTAGAACCGGCGCCCATATGGGATGTCATGGGATGTCGTCACTTCAGGTCAGGGCGTTAACCCGCTGCACCACAGCGCCGGTCCCTGGAATATCAGTTTAGAAGAGAGTGATTAGGAAAACAAAAGGAGAGGAAGAACTATCTGGAGTAGGGAACTGATATGATAGAGGAAGTTGAAGGGATGTTGGTCTTGTAGTGGCATATTGACTGGATGTTAGGATGCAGGCACTAAATAATCAAGATATTGACTCTTCTCACTCTTATTTATAATTTCTGCTGCAAGCAAATCACAGATACTGTTTTTATCGCTTGTACAATGACATATTACTTGGAGATTTTTAAATCTGCTATTTGATTTACTGAATCTACAGTGACAGATGGCTTATGCAATATAAAGTGCTAATCCTACTTGTCCAATTTGAGAATTGTCATGCAAAGATTGTCTCAAAAACAGAATAGTTGTTTATTTGCTCAACCTTTATTACTTCCCTGTCTTTCTTTCTACATTTTTGTTCAGGGTTAAGTTAAAACAGAGTCAGCAAAATAATGCCATTAATCCTTTTCCTTCCTTCAATTTCCAGGCGCAGTGAGTGCCTGGCAGAGATAAAATAGGACCAGGAGTCCTGTGGGGTCCTCAAAGCTCTCCCTGGGATTAGAATCTGGAGGTCAAAGGCAGAAAGAATCAAGATGAGAGCTGCCACAGCAACTTCCCTCTCTGCACAGCTGCCAAAGCGAATTGGGAAGCGGGCGGGAGGAACGGTAAACAGGCAGAGGGGCGGGCAGCGCAAGGCGGGCTCCATGCGGCTGCAGGCTCTGCTCAGAACCAGCCTATTTTCAAATCCAGGAGAGGAGCCCAGAGCCCAATTCAAGACACAAGCTTAGTTTTGCAACTGCCTTGAGTATCTAAGGAGGCTGCGGGCAGCACCCCTGGCAGGAACATCTGCCTGGTGGCCTTCCTCCTCTCTTTCCGCCTCTCATAGACCACTGTGCCAACTCCCCTCCCTTGCCAGAAAGCAGTCATTTCTGTATCCAGATCCATGTCAACTGTTCAAAGGAAAAAAGAAGAGAGCTCTTCTGGTTGTACACAGGAGGGATTGACATTTGACTTTTTTTTTTTTTTTAATTCGGAGCACATTTTTAAATTTATGTTTCAGGCTGTGTCTTTCTCCCTATCTATTATCTTTCTAAATATATGTTAACCGAATTCCTTTTATAAGCAAGGTTGGGTGAACCCTGGATTTGCAGTCTGTCTGGGAATCCTCATGAGTATTCTTTTTTTCCTTAAGATTTGCTTATTTGTTTATTTGAAAGGCAGCAAACAGAAAGAAAGAGACAGAGAGAGATACTCTTCCATCCACTGGTTCATCTACCCAAAAGGCCACACAACAGCAAGGTTGGCCTAGACCGAAGCCACAAGCTAGGAGCCAGGAGCTCCATTGGGCTCCCCTACATGGGTGTCAGGGCCCCAAATACTTGGGCCATCATCTGCTGCCTTCCCAGGCACTGATGTTTGCACAAAGCTGGACTAGAAGCAGAGTAGCTAGGAGGACTTGAACTGACATTCAGACACGGGATGCCAGCATCACAAACAGCGCCTACCTTGCTGCACCACAATGCGGGTCCCATGAATATTCTTGACAGCCACATTTTGTCCCTGCATTCTTTTTCCCATCCTCCCTCCTTGGCTCTGCGCTCCTCCCTGTCATCTCTTCTACTATTCATGGCAGCACAGAGCAAGGGAAAATACGGTGACATCCCTGAAGAAATACTGACTTTAAGAGAGGAGACTCACTTTCTGGAAAAGGTGGACTGTGCAGGGGAAACCCCCAAAGAGGACATCTTATTTTTCCTTAGTTTTTGTTCATGACCAAAAGACTCCATTCTTTCCGACATTGGTGGACATAAAATTGGGTTATTTTAATTAAGGCACTGTTCACCAAGATTGCAAGAATCACTGTGCTACAACTCTCAAGTTCCTTTCTTGCCATCTCTAGAACCCCAGTGGCGATGAGACAACCTCACCTCTACCAGAGCTTCTTTCTCACTCAGGCACGGGTTTCTGGCCTCTGAACATAACACAGAAAGGCTGAGAAGTCCCTCTGTGATGGAGGGTTAGAGCCGATAAAGAGCCAGAAGCAAACTTTCTGAACCTTTTCAAGGTTCTGTTTTCAAAATCATTTCTAATTTTTCATTTCTCTCTCCATCTCCCCCCACCCCGTCTCTCTTTCACACATACACACGTCCTTCTTTATTCTTTTTTTTTTTTTAAAGATTTTTTGTTTATTTATTTGACAGATAGAGTTACAGACAGTGAGAGAGACAGAGAGAAAGGTCTTCCATCCAATGGTTCACCTGCCAAATAGCTGCAATGGCCTGAGCTACGCCGATCCGAAGCCAGGAACCAGGTGCCTCTTCCTGGTCTCCCACGTGGGTGCAGGGGCCCAAGCACTTGGGTCATCCTCCACTGCTTTCCTGGGCCACAGTAGAGAGCTGGATCGGAAGAGGAGCAACCAGGACTAGAACCCAGTGCCCATATGGGATGCCGGTGCCACAGGTGGAGGATTAATCAAGTGCACCATGGCACCAGCCCCACGTCCTTCTTTATTCTTTTTACAACAAGTAAGTACTATTCCAGTTGTCTGCATTTTCCTCTATTTAATCACATGTAAAATCATCAGCAGGGCTGGCACCATGGCATAGTAGGCTAAGCCTCTGCCTGCAGCGCTGCCACCCCATATGAATGCCGGTTCATGTCCCCACTGCTCCTTTTCTGATCCAGCTCTCTGCTATGACCTGGTAAAGCAGTAGAAGATGGCCCAGGTGCTTGGGCCCTTGCATCCAAGAGGAGGCTCCTGACTCCTGGCTTCGGATTGGCCCAGCTCCGGCCTTTGCAGCCAATTGGGGAGTAAACCAGCAGATGGAAGACCTTTCTCTCTCTCCTTCTCTCTTTCTCTAACTCTACCTCTCAAATAAATAAATAAAATCTTTTTAAAAAATCAGCAATGATTATAGATATAAAGTTTATGAATGGATATATGTTATTTTAATTATGTAATAATGCATGCACTATCTGTAGTGTTTCAGATGAAGTTATGATTCTTGCATTCTTATATTGCCCTAACCCTATTCTGTGGTCAATTTTGTAGTAGAAAATGAGTAAGTTTTACTAAATATTATTCAAGTTCACTATACAGAACTGGCCTGCAAATTACTTGTCAGCCCCTAGCTTTTCAATCAAAAATGTTCTTGAAGTATGAGTAATAATTTTCCATCAGCTAATCAATCATAATTTACTATTACCTAATCAATAAGCTTCCTTCTAAGTATTAAAATAGAGGGATGAAAAACCAACAGTTTTTTTTTATTTGAAATTATTTATTCTCTATTTATTTACTGGAAAGAGAGAGAAATCTCTCCACTGGTTCACTTACCAAGTGCCCACAATAGCCAGGACTGGGCCAGGCCTAAGCCAGGAGCTAGGAATTCAATCCAGATCTCCCACATGGGCAGCAGGTCTCCCACATCAGCTACTTGAGCAGTCACCTGCTGCCTCCCAGGGTGTTCATAAAAGGAAGCTGAAATCTGAATTGGAGCCAGGACTTGAACCCAGGCACTCTGATATGGGATAAAGGCATCCTAAACAGTATTTTTATATACTAGGCCAAATGCCTGCCCCTGTAATCATTTTTAAATGTACAATTCAGTGGCATTAATTATACTCACAATATTGTACAACCATCATCATTCTTTGCAAAACTTTTTCATCACCCCAAACAGAAACTAACCTTTAAACAATAACTCTCTTTCCTCCTCCTTTCTCAGCCTCTTAGAACCTAAAATCTCATTCCTGTTTTTATGCACTTCCTACTCTAGATATTTTGTGTGAGTGGAATCCAATAACACTTGTCCTTTGGTATCTGACTTATTTCATTTAACAGAATGCTTTTAAGGTTCAGTGAATAACGTTGCATTTAAGGTTATATCAGATTTTGTTTATCCTTTCATTTGTTAATGAATACTGGGGCTATTTCTGCCTCTGGGTTACCTGAGTGGCACTGCAATGAAGATTTGGCATACATGTATTGTTCCTAGTTTCAATTCTTCAGGTTTCTATGCAGAAGTGGAATTGCTGGGTCTTGTTGTAATTCTGCGTTTGAGGAACGACCAGAGTGTTTTCCAGAGTGACCGCACCAATTTACAATCCCATCAGAAATGGATGAGGGCTCCAATTGCTCTGCAACCTCAGCGACGTTTGCCTGTTTCTGACTCCTGCCATGCTGCTACATGTGACGGAGTATCTCACTGCAGTTCTGATTTTTAGTTCCCGGTAGCTAATGACATTCAGTATTTTTTCCTTAGTTTATTGGTCGTTGGTATATTCTTATACTGTTAGTGGAAGAGATCTTTGTTGTTATTGTTGCTTTTTTGATTTTTGTAATGCTATAATTAATGAATTTGAAAGGCTTCAAGAAAATCAACACTTTTTATATTCTGGATATAGTATCAGACATGAATAAGTTTTAATAATAACCTCATTCTAATAACTGGAAAAAAGAACTGGATATTAATAGTCAAGGTTTTAAGTGATCTAAAAACATACTACCTCTATTTGTCCTACAATTTTTACAAAGATATATTTCCTTAATTTTTCTCCTAATACAGTAATATAGTATTTTACCCATTATATTAAGTAATCATATTCCTTTTCAGTCTATTTAAAGTTCATTTTTAAAATTAAAATACTTTTTGACTCTTCTTGTCTCAGAATGTTTCAGATACATGCTGCCACATCAGACACAGTTTACACCCACATTAATCAAAGCAGAGAGAAATAATTATTAAAGATGTAAGATTGATAACACTGTCTCTTTAGACATCTTGAGAAAATGCTATGCTGCACAGAAAATAATAGTCAGCCCATACCCCTACTGGCTCCTCTCACTTCTCAATGGGTCCCTACTAAAAGCTTTCATTTGTAAGTCAAAGAAGATTCCAGTCCTGACAAAAGAATTTGTCAAAATTCTCTTTACAAACAGATATGATTTTGAGTGCTTACTGAGTAAATAAACAAAGAACGATGAATGACAGATGTGGTTATAGAAACTGTCCAGGCAAGTAGAAGTTGCCTTCCCCCTGAAAGGCATATAGCTTTCCAATAGCAGGGATGCTCATTTAGTTTTGCAAAACTCATTCATATCAATGTTCAGTGTTTTTCTTGAAAGCTCATTCATTTTTGATTCAAAAAATATTTATTTGGCCTCTGATATGTACCAGATAAATTCAAAGTACTGAGAATATAAAATTCTTCTTTTCCCAGAGCTTACATTTTAGAGCATAATTGTATAATGGAAACTTGTGCAATGAAGGAAATATTCTGCATCCATGCTGTTATGGTACCCACCAGCCACATGTGGCTACTGAACTTTTGAAATGTGACTATCGAACTTTGGAAACTGTATCTTTACTTAATTTGAATTTATATTTGAATAACCACATATAGCTAGTCAGTACCATTTTTAACAGTGCAATTTTAGTGAATATAAGTGTGTGTGTGTGAGAGAGAGAGAGAGAGAGAGAGAGATAGCAATAGACTCCATAAATATATAAATAAATGAATAAGAAATGTCAGATAGGGGCCAGCATTGTGGCACAGTGGATTAAGCCACTGCCTTCAACACCAGCATCCCAAATGGGTGCTGGGTTGAGCCCTGGCTGCTCCACTTCTGATTCAGCTCTTTGCTAATGCACTTTGGAAAGCAGCCGATGGCCCAAAAAATTGGGGTCGGCACCCATGTGGGAGACCCAGAAGTTCCTGGCTTTGGCCTGGCCCAGCACTGGCCATTACAGCCATTTGGGGGGTGACCTAGCAGATGGAACATCTTTCTTCCTCTCTGTGTCTCTCCCTCTCTCTGTGTAATTCTGCCTTTCAAATAAATAAATAAATCTTTATTTAAAAAAAGAAAAGAAATGTCAGATTGCATGAAGTACAAAACAGACAATTAAAATAAGGTGATGTCATAGAGAGTGTTTGGGAGGACACTTAAAATGGTTGAGGAAAAGCTGATATTTGAATGACATGAAGGATCCATGTTTGGCACAGCAATTAAAATGCCACCTAGAACTACCACATTAGGTACCTGGGTTGGAGCTCCATTGCCATCCTCCATTCCAGCTTCCTGCTAATGCATACAACAGGTGATGGTCAAGTACTGGGTCCCTCACACCCATATGGGAAAGTCAGATTGAGTTCCAGCCTCTGGGCTTCAGCTTGGCCAAGTCCCAATCATCGAAGGCATTTGGGGAGTGAATTAGTGAATGGGAAATCTCTCTCTCTTTCTTTCTCTTACACTCTCTCCCCCTTTCAAATCAATAATAATAATGATAAATAATTTTTTTAAAGAAGGAACCATACAAAAATCTGACAACAAGAATTCCAAGTAAAGGGAAGAGGTAGTACAAAAGCCACAAGTTGAGAACAGGTCTGGTGTTCCAGTCCCAAGGAGAGAATGGAGAGCAGTGATTGGAAGATAGATAGCAAAAACAGTTGAAATGAGAGTTATACAAGAACCTAAAGCTGTTGTAACACACTTGATGGCTTAAACCAACAACAGAATTCCCTCATTCTCCCACAGCTTTAGAAGCTCACAAGTCTGAAACCAGGGTTCTGTGCAGGGCTCTTCTCCTCCAAAGGTGTAGGCTCTGAGAATTTATTCCATGCCTTTTCCTACCTTCCAGTGGCTCTTGGCAATCCTTGGTATTTCTTGTCTGGGAGCCACATCACCTTAGTCATTACCTTAACCATCACATAGCCTTCTTTCCTATATTTCTTTTTCTCTGTGTGCCTTTTCCTCTTCTTGTAGAGACACTTGCCATTTGATTTAGGGTATACAATTCCTCATCTTAATTATGTCTGTAAAATCCTATTTACAAATAAGGTCATGTTCTTAGATGTCAGGTAGATATGAATTTTGGTGAGCCACTATTCAATCCAGGGCAGCACTTGATTTTGTAAGACTTGAAAAGGCAGATTAAGGAGTTTGGCTTTTATTCTGAATGGATGAGATGCCATTGGGGAATTTCAAGTGAGGGAATGATTAATATGATTTATGCTTATAAAAATCATTTTGGGGGCCAGCATTGTGGTATAGTGGGTAAAGTTGCCACCTATGACACCAACATTTCATATGGGCACCAGTTCATGTCCCAGTTGCTCCATTCTGATCTAGCTCCTTGCTAAAGGCCTAAGAAAAAGCAGTGGAAGATGGCCCAAGTGTTTGAGCTCATGCCACCCACATGGGAGACGCAGACGAAGGTCCTGGCTCTTGGTTTTAGCCTGGACCAGCCCAGGCCATTACAGCCATCTGGAGAATAAACCATCAGATGGAAGATCGATCTCTCTCTCTCTCTCTCTCTCTCTTTTTCTCTCTGTCTCTCTCTGAAACTCTTTTATTTCTGTTTTTTTAAACAGGTTCAATACAATTCATAAACACAGTTCTGAGAATATGATATACTCTTTCTCCCTCCTTCCTTCCCTTTTCTCCCTCCCATCTACCTTCTCTCTCCCTTTCTTCCTTCTCCCCTTCACTTTTGAGATAACATATATTTAATTTACATTACAGCCAAGGACTCCAGTAAAGTCAACCCTTCAGTAAATAAAGAGTTCAACAAGCAAAAAGCAAAAGATCCTAGTTTAGCAGAAATGTAGCAAGGGCTATAACCAATAATCAAATGGGAAAATGACTATTTCACCCATATGCAGTAAATTTCAAAAGTAACCACAGATCATCAAAACTATAATAGTATAAGATTCTTAACAATTTATCATGGAAAATATATAAAACAAAGCTTGTCAAAACTGTATTTGCAGGAATATTGATACACAAACTTTTTTTTTTAATTTTAGCTTCCACATATAAGGGAGAACATGCTGTATTTGTCTTCTTGGGGAGATTGGATTTTAAAGAAGTAAGAATGGAAGAGGAGAAACCAGCAAAGAACCACTGCAGGAGCCCAGGCATGACATAATGTGACTTAGGTAAGTGTTGGTAGATGTGGGCAGACTGGAAATTTGTTTTGGAGGTGAGGGGAGGTTCACTGATGAGTTGGGTGTGGGAGTGAAGGAATAAGAAGAATCAAAGATAATAACTCCCAGATTTTTGGTTTGAACAAAGGGTGGGTGGTATTGCCATTGCCATGACAGGAGAGTAGACATGAGGAAGGCTTTTCCTTTGGTATTATTAACTTTGAGAGACCTGTTAAACAGTCAAGTTGAGACATAAATTAGATAATTTCACATACAGATCTACAGATCTACAGTCACAGGTGGAGACGTAGACTTGGAGATTCAAATCAGGAAACTAAGGCTGAAGAATTCTCCCCAGGAATTCTCAGTTAGTAAACAGCAGAACTAGAATTGGAAGCCAACTAATAAGCATCCAGAATCCATGCATTTAATCACCGTGCTATACAATTTACTGGAACTTAAAAGAAGCTGGAGATTTTGAAGGAAAAATGAAGCAGCAATGGGGCAAGGAAAATATCTGTTCCAGTTGGTCATTATAGCTGACTGTAAGCGTAAGTCATTTATTCAGGCATGCATTGAGTAACACTGCAACACCAATGTGTGTTCATCTTCAGTCATTGCAAAGGCAAAAGTATTATGGGGGCCCACGCTTTCTTCAGAATATGTTGACTTGGACATTGTTGGGTAGAATAAAAAGACTGGTGCTACTATGTGAAAACCAAAACACATGCAACATCACTTCCCATCAAGGACAGTTACTACAAGCTTCCCTATGGTGTATACGCATCCCTAGTGGACTTTCAAGTTAATTGGAAGATAAAGAATTTATACAAGGAGAATCCAGCAATGTCCTGATAGAGTACAATTGTATAAAAAGAACTGTTTACTTACACCAGCTGTCAGAATTCAGTAATTAGCCTGTGGCAACAGTTGATGTAGTGCCTGATAATTAACACCGATCAATCTTTTTTAAATGACTTATCCACAGTTGGTGGTGAATTGTAAAATACTTAAGATTATAGTCACTGAGTCTATTAGCAAGAGAGGATGTGACATTGGTAGGAAATTAAGCCTTTCAAAAACAAGAAGAGTAGGAGATTTTATAAAGATAGCAGGTGCACCATAGACTTACTCTGCCTCAGCTACCCAGTGTGCTGGATGGAACAGCATTGCATGTGTGTTGTGACATGGATGACCCTGGGCTCTGCCACAGCCTAAGTGGGGCCTTGGAAAAGTAGTATAGCTTTTCTTGCTTCTGTTCCTTACCTACTCATTAGAGTTATGGTAGAACTAAACTGAGACAACACATGGGAAGTGCTGAGAACACTTAATACTTTAAAAAGCTTCATTCTTTTCAGATTTCCTCACCCAATTTATCTCTCTGGCTTTAGTTTGAAATAATTGCCTAAGTACATGGCTATGTTTCTAAAAATACTCTTTTAAGAAGTTACCCCAGAGGCTGGCACCACGGCTCACTTGGCTAATCCTCCGCCTGCGGCGCCGGTACTCCGGGTTCTAGTCCCGGTTGGGGCGTCGGATTCTGTCCCGGTTGCTCCTCTTCCAGGCCAGTTCTCTGCTGTGGCCCAGGAGGGCAGTGGAGGATGGCCCAAGCGCTTGGGCCCTGCACCCACATGGGAGACCAGGAGGAAGCACCTGGCTCCTGGCTTCGGATCAGCGCAGAGCACCGGCCATAGCAGCCACTTGGGGGGTGAACCAATGGAAAAAGGAAGACCTTTCTCTCTGTCTCTCTCACTCTCACTAACTCTGCCTGTCAAAAAAAAAAAAAAAAAAAGTTACCCCCGAATGAAAAGGGCTATTCTACTGCTTTTGATCTCTTCCCTAGCTTTTCTCTCAGGAGCCAAATGTTTACTCCAGGAAGTCATTCAAAATCCTCATCATCAACCAACTAATTCCAGTTCAGGGTTTTTATTTGAAAGATTTAACGATTTATGCCCAGATTTAGCAGCAATGTTGTTAATGATAGTAAAAAAATAAATTAAGAAAAACTTAGAGACCAACAATAGAAAATTGGTTAGATAAACTGGAGCACCACCAGTTCAATGGAATTTTAAGAAGCTCTTAAGAAGACTGTTGTGTAAAAATGATGGATTTAAAAAATAGAGGGAGGAATAGTGAGGTCTCTTGAGTATCTGTAGTGCTTTGTTCTTAATTTGGGTGTTGGTTATGAGTGATCAGATGGCAAAAAAAAAAAATTGATCTGCACACTTAGGTACATTTCTTGGTATGTACACTGTATTTTAATAAAATGTTTTTAAAATGATGAAAAGGAAAGTTCATTGTGTATGTGTGTATAACTTTTATTGATTTATCTGAAAGAGAGAGAGAAACAAACAGAGAAAGGGCTTCTGTCCTCTGATTCATTCTTCAAATGCCCACAACAGCCATGGCAGTGCCAGGCCAAAGCCAGGAGACTAGATCTCCATCCAAGTTTCCCATGTAGATGACAGGAAACCATTACTTGAGCCATCACTGCTGACTCCCAGGGTCTGCATTAGCAGGAAGCTGGAATCAGGACCCAGAGTGGGGAATCAAGCCCAGGAACTGCAACAGAAAACATGGGCATCTTAGCTGGAATGTTAACCACTAATATATTATATACATTAATATTTTTGAAACAAGGTATGATGTAGGATATGCCATATGGGACTATTTTTAAAAATGTGTATGTAAATGTAAACATAAAAAATGCCTGGGAGATTTTACAGTCACCAAACTATAGTACAGCACCCCCTCACTCCTCCACTAACACTGGAACGGTCTACTAGCAAGTCTAGGTAACTGGCCATTAAGATTTTTCTTCATTTATTTGAAAGTCAGAGTTAAAGAGAGAGGGAGAGGCAGAGAGATCTTCCATCCTCTGATTCACTCCCAAAGTGACAACAAAAGCTGGGGTGTGGCTGAGCCAGGCTGAAGCCAGGAGCCAGGAGCTTCTTCTGGGTCTTCCACATGGATGCAAGGGCCCAAGCACTAGGACCATCCTCCGCAGGGAGCTAGATCGAAAGTGGAGCAGCCGGGACTTGAACCAGCGTCTATATGGGTTCCTGCGCAGGTGACGGCCACAAAACTGGCCCCTGGCCATTCTCTTGTAACCTCAGCCTCATCGCAACATTGCTAAGCAGACACAGAGAACAAAGAGGGAACACTGGATACAAGCTAGAAAGCAGGAGTAACAGCCTGCGGCTTCTCACCTTCTCCCCCTCATACCTCTTGGCTTTGAAGGTTTCTGCCCTGAGGTCTCCCTTGTGGTAGTTTCCACAAGCAGAGAAGCAAGGAATTATTATATCTCCTGTGTTGGACTTTTCCCTCGATCACTGCTGTTTCTGGGGACCAGTGAAACGATCATAATCATTTAGGGATTTAACATTATGCAACTAGTGAATGATCAAAATTAATTTCCTTTCCTTTTGTCATTATTGGTAATATTCTCAAAAACAAATTATAGATCTACTTTTTTTATTATATTTTTAACTGTGAAATAAACGACTACCATCCTTTTTAATCATAATAATTGAGAATGCTTGTTTTAATGTCAGAAATGGAAGGGATGTCTATGTGTTAAGGTAATCAATATTTAAGACCATTAAAGTCTTCTTACAATATATTCAGATGGTCATTTCACAGACTCTGGTAGGAGATTTGTGATTAATCATAAAAGTTAGTAGTAAAGGTGCCAGCCTCACATATTTTAATGAAGGTGCTGTAATATTTGCTCTGATTTCTGAAATCACTTTTAAGTCCCTGGCATTTGGAAGCAAAGAAGAGCACTTTTAATGAAAATTAAAGTACATTTTCTCTACATTTCAGTGCTACTTTCACCTGAAACTGCAAGCACACACTAGCCAGTAATTTGTAAACCAAGATAAAACCATATGAAATTGCTAATTTTTCCTAAGGTACATTCCAAAATAGTAACAAAGGTATGTAAATTATTTTTAAATAAAACTTCCTAAAAAAGTGTTACCCAGATGTATTTGTTACATACAACAGTTTGTTTTTTAATCTGACAGCCTCACTGTTTTCTCAGGGTATATGTTATGTAACTTGCTCTAAAAAGTAAAGAGGTTAAATCAACAACTAGGGAAAGAATCCCGGAGCTGAAATAACCTTATCATTCATTCAAAAAGTATTTCTTGGGGCCAACGCTGTGGTGTAGAGAGTGAAGCTGCTGCCTGTGACTCCAGCATACCAGTCCTGGAAGATGCTCCCCTTCCTATCCAGCTCCCTGATAATGTGCCTGGGAAGAAGAAGACCCAAGTACTTGGGCCCCTGCACCCATGTGGGAGACCTGGATGAAGCTCCCGGCTTTGGCCTGCCCGAGCTCCAGCCATAGAGGCCATTCGGGGAATAAACCAGCAGATGGAAGATCTCTGTCTTTCTATTTCTCTCTTTCTCTCTCTCTCTCCTTCTCCCTCTGTAATATTGCCTTTCAAATAAATACATAAATCTTAGAATACACACACAAAATATTTCTTGAGCTCACACTATGTTTCACTCTGCCAGATGCTGAAAACACCTGAATAAATGCAAACGATGGTCAGACCATTTACTTAATTCTACATAAATATCCTCATGAGTTTATTTCTTATTTAAATTGTAGGAGACATTTAGTTCCTGGTTATACTTTTTCTCACACAATATAAAATATTATTTATTTTTAAGATGTGATTATGACTCCAAATTTTTTTTACAGTTTTTAAGATTGCATTCTTCATGTACCATTATCACTCCATTGCATCTTTTATGTTGTAGCAGTAGCAAAATATACAACATAAAACTTTAACCACCATTTCTTATTATCAAATACCTAAGGAAAAGGTTATATCTGTGTGCACTTAACATTGTAGGTATAGGTGCATTAAACATTACAGGTCTGTCTACTGATATACCAAGAATTCAAAAAGTAGGAAACCAAATCAAGACCAACCTATCCTTTGGGAAACTGGCAATCAGAGCATGGCACCAACTTGGCAGGAAGTACCAGATCAGCATTTTCCAAACATATTTGATCTAAAAAACAAAAACCACATTACAATGTAGTACTGAAAGATCAACATGAGCTCATGAAATATAATAGACATCTGGACTAGGTAGTGAAAAGGTCTCAAGGAAAACATAGCTTCCAAAGAACATAATCAAAATTTGATGGATAGCACAAATATGCACAGTATTACTATATGGGCTGAAGATCTTAAACTAGTCAATATACATCTGCACATAAACATTCAGAGTAAGTTGATAAAATGATAAATTGAGTGCCAGTCATTTACCCTCCAGCTAATATAGGAAAAATCCTTTGCTGTTAGGATTGCCCAGCATTCCTTAAAGAGATGTTCACATAAGAAGACCATGAGAAATATACTTAGTATTTTTCTCTATTTTTTACACACTTTTGAAAAAAATTTTGCTAACACCAGGGGTTTTTCTTATTTTGCTTTTTTTCTTTCCTGAACCTATAAATATCTTAGAGCACTTTGAGAGCATTGTTCTGTGTGCCATGCAAAGCTATAAAGCATTAATAAACTGAGATTAACTTCCAGTTTTTATAGCTATGAGTGATCCCATCAACTTCTCAACCAGGTTGGGACATTAAATAGAAGCTGACCAATTAATAAATTAAGGAATTCCTTCTTGAAATTATAAATTTTGAGAACAAGACCATCAAGAGTTCCTTGTCTATATCCCTACTAAGCTCCTTTTTTGTATCATTAAAGGACCCAGCTTTGTATCTGGCACATCTCAGACATTTAATAAGTTGCCCTGGAAAAGCTGCAGTGTGGCCTGGCCACACGCACCTGGATTGAAAGTCCAGCTCTACCTCTTACCAGCTGTGGAGCCAGGGGTGCATTTGTTAACCTCAGCACGTGTTCTTCCTGTGTTGTATGACGATGGCAACTTGCTCCACAGTTGCTATGAAAATTAAGATAGCAAATACAATATGTCCAGTACAAAGCACTTAATAGAGAATGCTGAATTCCTTCACTTCCTTTCTATGTTCATACCCATACCAGAGTCAATCCTAAGAACAACTAGAGAGGGGAGACCCCTTCCACTTGTCCTCTTAGTACCTTCCCCCTCCTTTACCCGGCTCCTGCTCACGTCAAGCCCTCCCTGCCCTCATCACCTTGTCCCACTATTAATCTCCTCTCTGCTAGTGTGTTGCTGAGATAGAGCAGGATAGTCAGGAGATCGGACTGCTTATCCCATATCTGGCCCTCACTAGCTGGATGTCTAGGCCAAGTCATTCAACTCAGCAGGGATAAACACTTAGGCAATCTTATTAAGAGATTGGTGAATCAACTGTAGTAATATTAATGCTTTTCTCATATATGTAAAAATATGTTGAGTCAAAAAAAATTTGACACAGTTTTAAAATAAAACAAGAGGCTTCAAAGATACTTCTGCTTGTGACAGTTTTACTTTGGCCAAAGAATCCAGAGATTCCTGGGGGTGCAAGTTCCCTTTCTCATCATTAGAGACACTTTCCTGGATGACCTCTGAAGTTTCTTTCAGCTCAGGAATTCTTTCAGCTCATCATTCCCCTCTCTCCTCCTCACCAAATTTCAACTTAGCCTGATAAACTAGGCATCAGGGAAAACCTACTGCATATTGCCCAAGGCTTCCAGAGGCAATTTTCTGGGCACAAGCAATTAGCTGCCCTAGGCAAAACTGCACAGCAGGCAAAGCTTGCTCCCTCCTGTCCTGCAGGACCCACCCCCACCACCTGCAGGCTCCTCCAGTTGCCTCAGCCTGCCAGAGCACTCACACCCACCTACAGTTTTGACTTCTACCCAACCCTCAAGCTCTAAACTTCCTCCCTCCTGCTCCACCATAGAGTTTTCTATTCCCTCTGTGGGATTAATCTCAGCTAGGTTATAGAAGGTGACATGATTTACATTTTTCTGATTGACATCTGCATTCTAAAGAAGAATATGTTAGCATAAATAGTGAAATATTTATGGAAAATATTTCTGAACCTTTGGGCCATTAGGATGCCCTTTGTTCACTCCAGACTATTGCTCTACCCGTTTCTATCTCTTCTAAAGAACAGAGGTCATTTCTTATACCGTGCTCCTGAAATATTGCCAATAGCTGTGATAAATTAACCAACAGTAGTAAAGTCCTCCTAAGTAACATGCAGCTCACAGCAACTATTAGTTTTCCATATTATTCCTTCGGTTTGTTATCACCTCACTATCCTTCCTCCATCTATTTAAATCAGGGGTCTCAAACTGGTGAGCAAGGACTTCTATAGGGCTTTGATATGTTTTTGGATTTTGGGTGCTATTTGGGGGGGGTGCAACTTCATCAGGCCTGTAATCAGTGGTGAGATAGATATTATTCTTATCTAGTAACAAAATCAGCTTAGTACTTACTCTGCTATATCTAAGGTATTTTAAATATTTACGTTAATTGTATAAGGCACTTGACTTTGCGACCTCTACTCATCCTTCAAACCCCATCCAAATGTCATCTTTTCTGCAAGTGTTGGAGAATTAATCCTCTACATACTTAACAGCCAGTTAGTTGCTAGTTGCCTCAAACATAAGCCTCTAGTCTTACAAGGGAGTTTCAAAATGAGCAGTTGACTGAAAATGCAATTCAGTGTAGCAGGTCTCATGGTGGAGATTTCAGACTATGGCATTGAGGAAGCAAGTATTTTGAGGCCAACTAGGCTTTTCTGTGCCCTGAAACTTCCCAATGTAGGATGCTGACGCCTTTACATCTAGAAATGTCTCATGCTATCTTGTACATTCTAGTGAGTCTAGAGGTAGTATGTAGGTACTAGAGATAGTATGTACTAGATTCACAATATATTACATACACATCTTTGTGTCCCCCCATCCCCTGCCCTCTGCAATATACACACATATAAACTAAGTTATTTGGACCATTTAGATCAGCCAATACCCCACTCCTCCCTTTCATTTCTCTCATCAAAAAAAAAAAAAAAAAGAAAGAAAGAAAGAAAAGCAATAGTAGAGCATCCTGCTATGAATTCTCTCCATTGCCATGACTCCCCCAGAAGGTAAACATAATAATAATGAGAGTAATCACCACTGAAAAAAACAATGGCTGGTGTCTTAGAGCTCTGCAAGGGGCCTACGGTACAAAAGTCATTCTCCTAGTATTTTCATTGCTGAACTTCCTTTGGAATGGAGGTTGAAAGGAGCTAATATTATTCTAAATCTTATCCTTTTGCATACAGGATAATGGCAACATTCCAGCATAATAATACTGGACATTTACATAATGGCCTTTTTCACAGGCTTTCATAATACTTTGCAAAAGTTCTTATGCATTTTCTCAGTATTAGATAAGAGGGAAGATGATTGATTCTACATGGAGGGAGAGGTATAGACAAAGCCCAAATCCAGTGAAATAAAATAAAAGAAAGTGTGAAGCAGAAAGCTTAGCAGTGGACTCCTGACTCAGAACCTAATGTTCTTTCCACACCATCCTTCTGAGAGTAAAGGGGTTTTCCTTTTCTTGAGTTTGCCATTCAGTAACACTGAGTGAATATAGAAAAGCAAAAGGAGAATATTAAAATGATCATTAGAACTGAATATAAGTGAGAGACCTGTTTATAGGAAAGGATTTACTTCAAATGGGTTCCAAATAACCCTATTTTAAATTAGAAAACGAATAGGAAGTCAAAATTAGGGAAAAATATGAAATACCCATAAAACAAGCTACATTTTTGTATACCCTAATGATAGAAGGAAATTGTTAGATAAACAATAATAGGGAAAAAACCAAACCATTCTCAAATAACCGAGAGGTAACCAATAATAAATTGCAATTCATCTGATAAATTTCTCAAAACAAAAATAGATCCAGCCTGAACTCACTTAGGAATTTTCAGAATACTAGATTTAGAAGAAAAAAAAAGTACTTGAAATAGAAAAATGGGGGCGGGGTGGGAAGAGGAATATATAGAGTGATTAAAGTCTGAGTCTGATTTATTTTTTTAGGCAGTAAAAAGAACTAGTGATGTAATAATAACCCCATGGATTTTAAAGAGTTTCCTCAAATATATCTGGGGGATAAGAAACTCTGGAGAGCAAATAGGCCCATTAATAAATGACAAATGAGATGAAATGAGATTTTGAAATAGTTGGACTATGGAATTGCTTTTTTTATTTAATAGATCTTTTAATAAGAAAAACAAAAAAGGGGCTAAGGACAGAGAAGGAACAAGACTTGTCAGCAGAATGCTGATAAATAGCAAGCAAGGGAATTCAGTCCTTGCAAAAATAAGGATTTTCCAAATCAGCAAACTTGGGGGATATGCCTTCCCACTGGGGATAAGAAGGAACTGTGTAATTTATATTCTGAACCACACTTTCTCTTGCATCTCCATCCAACCAGGATGATCAAATTATATTATAGATCCCAGAAACTGCTTTAACTGCATGCAAATCACCTGCCTTGCATACGCACTCCTAACATCCTCAGATAATCTGACCGTGCTTCTAACAAGCACTAATTACTTACTAGAGGCAAGCACTAGGTACTGTGAATACAAAAAATGAAACATGAGCACCTTTTCTAAATCATGCCACTCACCTTGGTCCCCTCACTTTTGATTCAGGACAACACCTGCCCTTCAACACGCACATACACAAGAACACTTACCTACAGGCATACAAGTTAACATGTTTTTCTCTAACATAACATTTACCTATCTTCATTCCCATACAGAAAACCCAAGAACTAAATTCCCATGACCCTGAAACAAGCCAGTTATACCCCTAAAGCTCCCAGAGGTACAAACATTCTTCTTAATAACGTTACTACTAAGAATTTTAACTGAAATAGAGGCTAATATGTGTAATTAACATTTCAGAATTGCTGAAGGATGAATATTTAATTAAAAGGAGATGTTCTGGGGCCAGCACTGTGGCATAGCAGCTTAAGCCTCCGCCTGTGAAGCTGACATTCCATATGGGCATTAGTTTGAGTCCTGGCTGCTCCACTTCCAATCCAGCTCCCTGCTAATGGCCTGGGAAAGCAGTAGAAGGTGGCCCAAGTGCTTGAGACCCTGCGCCCATTTGGGAGACCTGGAAGAAACTCCAGGCTCCTAGCTTCAGATTAGCCCAACTCTGGCCATCACAGCCATTTGGGGATTCAACCAGTGGATAGAAGACCTCTCTCTGTTTCCACCCTACCCCACCCCTCTGTTAACTCTGCCTCTCAAATAAATAAATAAATCTTTTAAAAAACCACAGTAACTGATTTTAAATCATGATCTACATTCTGTGTTTTGCCTTTTTTTACACTTAAGTCTTTATCCATATCAGTGCATAGAAGTCTTTATATTAGCTGCATAATATATCATTTTATTGTGTATATTATCATAATTTGCTTAATAAATCTCCTATAAAGGACATATTGATTGCTTCCTATTTCTAGCTATTATAATAAACTATATTTTTATATATTTATAAACAGGAAATAATAATGTACTTTTGGTCGGGGGCTGGCATTGTGGAATAGTGGGTTAACCAGCAGCCTACGACACTGGCAATCCATACGGTTACCAGTTCATTTCCTGGCTGCTGTACTTCCAATTCTGCTCCCTGCTAATGGCCTGGGAAAGCAGCAGAAGATGGCCCAAGTGCTTGGGCACCTGTCACTCACAGAGGAGATCCCGATAAGCTCCTGGCTCCTAAGTTCAGCCTGGCCCAGCCCTGGCCTTTGCAGACATTTGAGGAGTGAATCAGCTGAAGGAAGATGTCTCACTCTCTGTTTCTCTTTCTCTCTCTCCCTCTTTCTCTGTAGCTGTGCCTTTCAAATAAATAAATAAATCTTTAAATTAAAAAAAAATCTTTGGCAGAGTTTTTTCAAAAATTAAATGAGCTATGAGGGCACTTCAAAAAGTTTGCAGCAAATATGGAATTAAAACTATGGGTTTAGGGGCAAACATGGTAGTACGGTGAGTTAAGCCATTACTTGGGATGCATGCATCCCATATCAGGGTACCTGGGATCAAGTTTCATCTCTGCTTCTGATCCAGCTCTCTGATGATGTGCACCCTGGAGATAGCAGATGATGGCTGAAGTACTTGGGTTCCTGCCACCCATGTGGGAGACCTAGATTGAGTTCTAAGCTCCCAGCCTACGCCTGGACCAGCCCTGGCTATTGCAGGCACTTGGGAAGTTAACTAGCGAATGGAAAATCTCTCCCCCTCTCTGTCTCTCTCTGTGTGTCACTCTGCCTTTCAAATAAAAATAAATAAGAATTGTTAAAATGAGTTTATTTTGATGCAAAAAATGTTTTTCATAATATGTGGGAAATGTGTATTATGAAAAAAATGCATGATTTAAAATTGTTCTTGCACCAAAATAAACTCATACTTTTAATTTTTTAATATCTTCATAATTTATGTGAGGGTGCCTAGAATACCTGGCACGCTGGCACATATCAAGTATCTTTAGTACATGTTAGGTAAATGAATGACTTAAATGAGGCAGCAAATGAACCAAATATGTTTCCAATTTTGTTTCCTGCCTGATATGTCTCTACTCAGTAGAACGAGAGCTTCAGAAATGTAGAGATCAATCTTGTCTGCCTTAATTCACTACTGAGCCCCTAGAGTTCAGAAGAACGCCTACACATAGTAAATGTGTATAGTGAATAAATATCATCAGTTATCATACTTACTTTTTCTTACTTTCATTAAGAGGTAAAAAGAGCCTGCTTAAAATGAAAGTGCATTCTTTATTTGTAATTTTATCCTGAGAAAAGTTTGAGTAAGGCCACCCTTAGATGGGTGTGGGACCCTAGCAACTCAACCAGTCTTGCCTGCCCAAGATAATCTCACTTGAAAGGAAGCTGCACCATCAGCAATTTTCATAAGCTTCTTTGGATACCATTACAGACAGAAATTTTTAATGTGATCTGAATTGCATTCAGAACAAAGGAATCAGGTATAATGCCTCTGAGTCTCAGGGCAGCTACCCTAGTTGCCCTACCCAAAGGATGAGCCTGTGAAAGACTGCCAAAGTTTATGCATTAATCACCATTTTCAAATAGAGATCAAAGTGCAGTAAAGGGTTTCTTTATAATAACATTACACTCACTAGCATTGCCTTCTTAATTAGGAGATAAGAACTGGAGTTAGAGAAATATCTCAACCCTGGATGCTCGGTTATATATCCCATTTGGGAATGTCATCTGTCTTGTGTGTTGCCAAAGAGAAAAAAAAAAAAAATGTTGGCAACAACTTGTCTAGACTAGGACTTTTCAGGTCCTGTAAGAAAGTTGTTCAGATTTCTAGAGTCATGCAACTACATTTCTGGGTGTTAAGTTTGGGGACTGTGGTATAATTCAAATAAATTGGGTTGAGCCTCACTTGATCTGCTCTCATATACAAAGGCACACACTTAGGGAGTCACAAACTATTGAAACAATATTCTCCAATTTTTTCCTTAGCTTCTTGAGCACTCCAAAGAGAAGAATGTATTCAGAATGCAGAGCAAGAGTCTTTTTTTTAAAGATTTTATTTATTTATTTGAGAGGTAGAGTTACAGACACTGAGAGGGAGAGACAGAGAGAAAGGTCTTCCATCTGCTGGTTCACTCTCCAGATGGCTGCAATGGCCAGAGCTGTGCCAGTTGGAAGCCAGGAGCCAGGTGCTTCTTCCTGGTCTCCTATGCAGGTGCAGAGCCCAAGGACTTGGGCCATCCTCCACTGCATTCCTGGGCCACAGCAGAGAACTAGACTGGAAGAGGAGCAGCTGGGACTAGAACCGGCACCCATATGGGATGCTGGTGCCATGGGTGGAAGATTAACCTACTGCACCAAGGTGCCGACCCCAGCAGGGGCAAGAGTCTTTTAAGCCCTTTTCTTATAGTTGTCCTTCTCAGTAGCTTCCCACAGATCATCGCTGCTCCTGAAAACATTCATTCTCAATTCTCAACTACTTCAAAACTCTATCCAACACCCATGCAGCCTAAAGACTTACCTCTCTTCTCCCCCACCACCCTAATGGCATTGTCAGTCAGTCTACTGCGTTCCTTACCTGAGTTTGCACACTTTGGGCGCATAGTTGTCCTTTCAAGAGTTCAAGCTGGTTGAGGAACATACCCTTTACTGTTGTGTTTCCCTCTAAGAAAAAAAGGAAAGAGAAAAAAAATTACCTCCAAATGATTTAAGAAATTCTGTTTTTTTAAACTTTTTTATATTACTTTTTAAAAGGTGTTCAAATTTTCTTTTACTATTTCTTTTTCCTTTTTGACAGACAGAGTTAGACAGTGAGAAAGAGAGAGAGAAAGGTCTTCCTTTTACTGTTGGTTCACCCCCCAAGTGGCTGCTACAGCTGGCGCGTTGCGGCCAGCACACTGCATCCATCCAAAGCCAGGAGCCAGGTGCTCCCTCCTGGTCTCCCATGCGGGTGCAGGGCCAAGGACCTGGGCCATCCTCCACTGCACTCCCGGGCCACAGCAGAGAGCTGGGCAGGAAGAGCTTGGGCAACCAGGACAGAATCCGGTGCCCCGACTGGGATTAGAACCTGGGGTGCTGGCGCCGCAGGTGGAGGATTAGCCTAGTGAGCCGTGGCGCCAGCCTTTCTTTTACTATTTTTTAAATTAACATGTATTAATTTTATAAGAAAAAATTATTCTTAAATTTAAAAACATATATGCTCATTAGAGAAAACTTGGAAAGTTTAGGAAAATAAAGGAATAACATCATCATTATGAACATCTTGATTTAATATATTTTCTTCCAGTCTTCAAAATGCACACACATAGACTATACTGTTCTGTATTTTTTTAATATTTATTTTATTTATTTGAAATACAGAGTTACAGAGAGAGGTAGAGACAGAGAAAGAGGTCTTCCTTCCGTTGGTTCACTCCCCAGATGGCCACAATGGCTGGAGCTGCGCCGATCGATCAGAAGCCTGGAGCCAGGTGCTTCTTCCGGGTTTCCCACATGGGCACGGGGGCCCAAGGACTTGGGCCATCTTCTATTGCTTTCCCAGGCCATAACAGAGAGCTGGATTGGAAGAGGAGCAGCCAGGACTAGAACCGGTGCCCATATGGGATGCTGGCACTTCAGGCCAGGGCTTTAACCTGCTGCGCCACAGCACCGGCTCCTCTGTATTTTTTTTTTTATTAATCTCCCATGTATTTTGACCATTTTCTTTCCTTATTAAATATTCTTCAAAACATTTTATGTTAATAGATCCATTGCATTTCATTAAATGTATATCATAATTTATTCATCCATTCCCATTAGAAATTTAGAATACTTCCAACTTTTATAACTCTATAATTAGTGTTGATTAGTCTTTGTGCCTATATTTTTTAGAGCTATTTTATTGATTCTGAAAGAGTCACAAAGAGAGGTAAAGACAGAGAGAGAGGTCTTCCATCTGCTGGTTCACTCCCCAAATGGCTGCAACAGCTGGAACTGAGCCAGTCCAAAGCCACGAGCCAGGAGCTTCTTCCTGGTCTCCCATGTGGATTCAGGGGCCCAAGGACTTGGGTCATCCTTCAATGCTTTCCCAGGCACATTAGTGGGGAGGTGGATTGAAAGTGGAGCATCCGGGACTCAAACCGGCGCCCATATGGGATGCCAGTGCTGCAGGCTGGGGCTTTAACCCACTGCACCACAGCACTGTCCCCATGCCTATATTTCTTTAAAATAGATCACAAAAATGAGAATTCTTGAACCAAATACTACAATCATTTCTATAAAATTTCAACTGTTCCCCAAAATCGAGACCAGTACAATGAACTCCCTATACACCTCATTCCACGGTCAGCATGTCAAAATTGGGCAGCATTTTTATTTTTAAGGTTGTTATGCCTAATTGCTTTCCAGAAATGAACCAGTTTTCACTTTCACCAGCACCACAAGCTCTCACAAATACTCTGAAAACTATTGATTATTTTCAGTAACTGATCTTTGCTGGCACATTTGGCCAGCTATTTCCTAACTTCTCAGAATCTGGCCTTAACATTTGTTCCATGAATCCACCCCAAGTCCTTGCAGAATTCATCTCATCTTGCAAAGTGGTTTCTCCTTTACAATTGTCTGACTCTCTTCCCTTGAGCAAAGCAGTTCAGCCTGCCATGGATGGTCCTCCAGCCTCTGAGAAATAGATGTGGGTGGCAGATGCCCGCTGTGAGTGTCCTTGGTGTACTGCAGCAGGCCACATCCAGTGCTGATCACCCAGTTACCCCTCAGGGCTTAACTGTGGGTAATGGTGACTGAGGCTGTTGGCAGTTTGTGATCTCATGCTAGCAATTTCCACATGTCAGCCTTCTTCAATTTTGCATCTTTGCTGACTAGGCCAAAATTTAGAAATATGTGTATAATTAAACATGGTTTATTATATGCATAATCAAAACTAGACTGGTCTATTTATAGACAAATTGAGTATCTCACTAGCTTACTATTTGGATTTGAGGTTACATATTGGCAAGCAAAGAATTATTGTTATTGTTGTTGCTCTTATTGTATAAATTATATAATGGTTCTGTGGTGTACTGGGAAGATCATTACATGGAAATGAAGAGTCAAACTGCAGATTGGACTCTGCTATTAACTGGTTGCATTATGTTAGATTAGCTTTAACATTGCTCAAGATTACTTTTGCTCTTTTCAAATTTACTAAATCTTCTTCTGGTTAAAAAAACTCCACAATTTAAATATAGCTTGATCTAATTCATTACCATTTGTGATTAAAGTGCTTTTTTTTTTAATTTTTTTAATTCAAGAAGCAGAGAGACAAAGAAAGACACAGAGCAAGCAAGTTCCTATCTGCTGGTTCAGTCCTCAAATTCCCACAACGGCCAGGGTTGAAGCTGGGAGCCAGGAATTCAATCCAGGTCTCCCATGTGGCTAACAGGGGCCCAGTTACTTGAGCTATCACTATTTCTTCCTAGAGTCTGCATTAGCAGGAAGACGGAATCAGTAGCTGGAGCTGGAATACAGCCCAGATATTCCAATGTAGAGCTCGAGCCTCTTAACCACTGTCTTTTTCTTTTCTTTTCTTTTTTTTTTTTTTTGACAGGCAGAGTTAGTGAGAGGGAGAGACAGACAGAAAGGTCTTCCTTCTGTTGGTTCACCCCCCAGATGGCTGCCACAGCCGGCGCGCTGCACCGATCCAAAGCCAGGAGCCAGGTGCCTCCTCCAAGTCTCCCTTGCGGGTGCAGGGCCCAAGCACTTGGGCCATCCTCCACTGCCTTCCTGGGCCACAGCAGAGAGCTGGACTGGAAGAGGAGCAACCGGGACAGAATCTGGCGCCCCAACTGGGACTAGAAACCGGGGTGCTGGAGCCACAAGCGGAGGATTAGCTTAGTGAGCCACAGTGCCAGCCTAACCACTGTCTTTAAATGCTAGACCAAACCTTTGCCCCTAAAAGTGATCTTCATTACTTTTTAAAAAGATTTATTGGCCGGTGCCGTGGCTCACTAGGCTAATCCTCCGCCTAGCGGCGCCGGCACACCGGGTTCTAGTCCCGGTTGGGGCGCCAGATTCTGTCCCGGTTGCCCCTCTTCCAGGCCAGCTCTCTGCTGTGGCCAGGGAGTGCAGTGGAGGATGGCCCAAGTCCTTGGGCCCTGCACCCCATGGGAGACCAGGATAAGTACCTGGCTCCTGCCATTGGATCAGCGCGGTGGGCCGGCCGTAGCGCGCAGGCCGCGGAGGCCATTGGAGGGTGAACCAACAGCAAAGGAAGACCTTTCTCTTTCTCTCTCTCTCTCACTGTCCACTCTGCCTGTCAAAAAAAAAAAAGATTTATTTATTTATTATTTATTTATTTATTTATCTATTTGAAAGGCAGAGTTATGGATAGAGAGGGAAGGACACACACACACACACACACACAGAGAGAGAGAGAGAGAGAGAGAGAGAGAGAAATAGAGATATCTTCTGTCTGCTGATTCATTCCCCCAAATGGAAGCAACTGCCAGAGCTGGGCCAGGCTGAGGCTGAGCCAGGAACCTGGAATTCCATCTGGATCTTGCATGTGGGTGGCAGGGGCCCAAGCACTTGGGCCATCTTCCACTTCTTTCCAAGGCACATTAGCATGGAGCTGCATCAAAAGGGGAGCAGCCAGGATTCGAGGGATGCCAGCATCACAGGTGGCAGGACATCACACTGCTCCACAAAGCTGGCCCCCCAACAGCACACTTTCAAAGATGAGAGCTAGCACAGTAGAATTGCATTATCTTTAGAAACAGGCTAAGTCATCCTATGATGTTCTACTGAGTTAACAATCATAAGAAACTCCTGAGAGATATCTTTGGTCTAGTCCCAAGGTGTAAAGATTCCCACCATGGATGACTTAAAGCTACCAACTTGAAGTCACTGAATGGGGAATTGGGAAGAGATAGGCACAGTCAGCTCACAGGCCAGTGAGCTGGTTTTGGCACAACTGCAGATATGTGACATTCAGGGTAGACTACAGTAAGCTAAAAGTTTCAGAAAACCTAACTATCAGCAATAGCTTAAGCAATAAAGGCATTTATCTTTTTCATATAATAAGAAGTCAGAAGGTAGTGGTCCCACCATCTCAAGGTGTTGAGTTAGCCATCTACCTCATTATTCCAAAATGGATCCAGCAGTTCCAAGCTTTCTATATTTTTAAAGCAGTGTCCAAATTAGGAAAGAAAATATATGTTTTCTTTGTTTTTGTCTCCTTTCATTAGAGAGGGAAAATTTTGTCCAGAAGCACTTGCTATCTTCCCCTTGTATTTCTTCAGCTAGGACTCGATCACATGTCTATCTTACCTTTATCACTGACAAAGAGGATCTGAATTGCCACAACCGACACACACCAATGGTGATCTTAACTCTAGGACTGGACATAAGGAAGAAAGGGGAGGTAACACTGAAGTTACGGCAAATGACAGTGTCTGCTACACATAAAAAAGTTTCCAGATGAAAAAAGATGATGCATTCAATGATCATGTCCAATTTAATAATTAGACAATTTAGTAATTATTGAGTCTGCTCAATGGACAAGATTCATGATCACCTGTCCAATACTGGCTTTACATATTAATATATTTAACCTTTTAAAAGTTCTTTATGTTCCTAAGACAGTCATATTTTAAAATATAAAACTCCCAAAGAAAGCTTATACAATTAATGTGAATCCCTTAAATCAAACCTTGTGGCCATGTGGACATCAGAGTAAATAATCCTTAATGAACTAAAACATTTAGAGTTACTGTTCTCATTCATGTCTTTTATTATCATGATATGCTACTATGTAATGTGTTTAATTTTATTTATTAGCAAACGCTGCTTGGCTGGTTTATAGATTAGTTTAAGCATATGAACCTAAGAAATAAAATTTCGTTTATTTAAAATGCTTCTGTAATTCATAAATGTTTTTATTTGGTGCCCCATTTTATAGCACTCAGAAAGTTTGCTACAATCCACCATAACTAAAATTGGAGGGGCCGGGCTGTGGTGCAGCGGGTTAACACTTTGGCCTGAGGTGCCAGCATCCCATATGGGCGCTGGTTCAAAACCCGGCTGCTCCACTTCTGATCTGGCTCTCTGCTGTGGTCTGGGAAAGCAGTAGGGGATGGCCAAAGTCCTTGGGCCCCTGCACCCGCATGGGAGACCCGGAAGAAGCTCCTGGCTCCTGGCTTCAGATTGGCACAGCTCCGGCCGTTGCGGCCAATTGGGGAGTGAACCAGCAGATGGAGGACCTCTCTCTCTCTCTCTCTCTCTCTCTTTCTCTACCTGTCCTTCTCTCTCTGTGTAGCTCTGACTTTCAAATAAATAGATAAATCTTTAAAAAAATAAAAAAATAAAATTGGAAACGGAGTATGATTTGGTATATTAAACAAGTCTTTGAATTTAAAAAAATTTTTTTTTTTTTTTTGCATGGAAAGAGCAGTTTATAAAAACAGAAGATTCTGAAGTTTGTCACCCAGGAATACAAAGCCCTGCTCAACCTCTTCCTCTTTATATTTTGCTAATTATCACTTATACACCACTAATTATTTATTTGGAAATACAAATTTTAAAATGGTGCTATATAAAAGAAAGGCTTGATGCGATAATAATTTATTATTTTAAAGTAAAAAGAAAAGTATGTGATAGGAAAATGTTGATTGGTTTATCTTGAATTGAGTTTCCAAGATGGCAGTCTAAAGGCCAAATGCAGGCCATCAATATGTGTTATGTACACACAACATTTAAAAGTCAGTAGAGAATAGGCACTTGGCCTAGGGGTTAAGGCCCCTGTGTCCTACTTTGGAATACTGGGTTTGCTTTGGGGCTGCAGAGCCTGACTTCAGTTTCCTACTAACTCAGACTCTGGGAAGCAGTGATGATGGCTCAGGTGATAGGGTTCCCACCACCTGCCTGGGAGACCAGGGCTGAGTTTACTGCCCCCAGCTTTGGTTCAAGCTGAAGAGCCATTACAGGTATTTGGGGAATGAACTAATGGATGAAAGTGCTCATTTCTCTCTGTCTCTCCTTCTGTCTTTCAAATAAACAATAAAAAAAAATTAAAAATTAAAAGGCAGGAGGTCACAAAACATTCTAGATATTCAACTTCTCTTGAAAACCATGAAGTTGGGGCCTGCACAGTGGGTTAACACCCTGGCCTGAAGCACTGGCATCCCATATGGGCGCTGGTTCAAGATCTGGCTGCTCCACTACCAATCCAGCTCTCTGCTATGGCCTGGGAAAGCAGTAGAAGATGGCCCAAGTCCTTGGGCCGCTGCACCCACGTGGGAGACCTGGAAGAAGCTCCTGGCTCCTGGCTTCGGATGGGCACAGCTCCAGCCATTGCAGCCATTTGGGGAGTGAACCATCGGTTGGAAGACCTCTCTCTCTCTCTCTGCCTCTCCTCTCTCTGTGTAACTCTGACTTTCAAATAAATAAATAAATAAATAAACAAATCTTAAAAAAAAAAAAAATAAAAGAATTAAGTATGGTGTAATTGAGCTACCATGTATCATGGGAGGTGATGATTCAAATAGTCGGGTCCCTGAATTTGCCAGGCATAGATGTTGTGGGCATTTAGAAGGACTGAACTAGAGAATGGGAGACTTCTCTCTCTCTCTGTCTCTGTCTCTGTCTCTCTCTCTCCTCTCTGTGCTTCATATAATTTAAATAAATGAAAATAAAAACCAAAAGTGGCTGGATTGAGTCTGCATTTTCAGTTGGAGTTGACCCCCTATTCCCACAGCTCACGTCCCTGTAACCCTCCAAAGTTCCCACCTTGCACCAGGCTCCACACCTGCACTTAGCCCCCTGACCCTGCCTCACCAGCTTCTCTCACTTAAGGTGCCTAACTTGCATATGCTTGTACAAGTGATAACCTAAAAAGGACACTCTCACTTATGAGGTGGGAAGGGGCTGCCCTCCTCCCCTCCACTGCCAGGGCTTGTACCTCAGAGTCCTGATTGCCTAGAGGAGGCATCTTTCTTCAATTTACAAAAGACTAGCAGTCCTGGAAGGGTTTTAATATGAGCCTGGGAAGTCCTATGAGAAAGAATTTTGTCTTATGTGACTGGTTTGACATTGGGACCAGACAGGCAGGTCTAGGGCATACCACAGCATTTTTTAGATGTGGGACCAATAAATGATTTTTGAATCATGCATACCAAGAATCTTCAAACCATTCATAGAAAATGGATATTGTGAGAAAACTATTCATATATTTTTTTAAATTTGCACCAAAATAAACTTATCTTTTAATTACATTTTCCCATGAACTTCTTGAAGTCCTCTATTACAGGCTTGTTGCTTGCATGTTCTGCAAAAAAAATATTTTTAAGGATTCTAAAAGATTTAAGGTATATTTAGAGGAGTACTGAGTTTCTTAGCCACCAGCCTATAAGGTCTAGTGAATTCTGTGGATTTGAAAAAAATCCCTATTGACTGGTTGGATTGATCCATATTAAGATATTCTACTTCCTTTTCAAATTTTTTAGATACTACAATTTTCTGATGGGACTGAAGCCCAGGCAGACAGCTACCTCCCCCATATAGTTTGTCCTATATACCTTAAGCCAGCTGTGCACCTTAAATTCCAACATGTCTTACAGTTAAGTAACAGTAAATATAACAGTAAACTTCATCAACGTATTTTCAGTTTCCACAAACAGAGCAAACTTCTTTTATAGATATACAAACACATACACACACAAACTATAAAATGCTTTTGCTTTTGGTTTCAATCTGTTGTATTTATATCATACACACACACACACACATCCTATAACAGTTCTCAATTCCAGCTTCCTACTAATGTGCACCCTGGGAGGCAGCAGGTGATGGCTCATGTGGGTGAGTCCCTTCAACCCACATAGGAGACCTAGACTGAGTTCCTTGCTCCCAGCTTCTGCCTGGCTTAGCCCTAGCCATTGTAGGCACTTGGGGAGTGAATCAGTAGATGGAGAGATGCTCTCTCAATATCAAATAAATTAAAAACTTTTGAAAAAAGAAAGAAACCAATATTTTAAACAATTATAATAATTTTTGATCATTTGTTTACTTTCTTATACTTACCTACAAAGGATTATGATAGTTTATGAAAATAATAAAAAATTTATTTAAAAACCCAGCTCCCCCAAAAGGTATTAATTAGCTTATGAGGTCATAAACACAGGTTAGAACTTAAATGTGCAAAGTCTTACACTGCTTCACATTTGTCCCTAAGGAAGTATGCATGCCCATATTTCCCACGAAGAAGCAACACTTCCTTTAGGACCTATTTCTGAAAGAAATGTATTGTGGCTATGTGTGGGTAGTGATGATGGCTGGGGAGTGTTGGTCATGGAGTAGTCTTGGATAATTTTCTTTACAAATGCAGGAATTGCTACATAAAACTCTCTCAGGACATCCCAAGTGAAAGGTGAATGTATGACACAAAATATGACTCAGAGGAAGCAGTTCTATGGGCAGTCCAGAAAAAAATTATTCAAGTAGGCAGCTTTCTGCTGATGCATTGTGATCAGAAAAGGAAGCTTGAAGCAGTATTTCTCAATGGCTGGTCCACAAATCCCACATCAGAGTCACCAGGGAGTGCTCATTAAAACCACACATTCTCCAGATCTACAGAGTGGGAACCTCTGGGAGATGAGCCCGAAAATCTGCAGGTTTTACAAGTTCCCAAGTGGTTCTTAAATCCCATCAGAGCCACAGAATCTCTGCCCTACAGCAATGATCCTTCGACTTTTTTCTTGTATGTTCTAAGAGAATTTTGAAAAAGTAGGTACCATTTCATGCATTTTTAACTAGACACCCAAAATTTTTTGTTCTAAATTTTAATACTTACAAAAAATACCATTTCTGGTATATCATAATATTGACATTTTCAAATAAATCTTTTATAGTACTTTACAATGTACTTAATGAATCTCAAATACCCATATCCAGTTAAATCTAAGTAGGTGAATAAATTTTTCTTCAGCAGTCAAAAATTTTACATGTTCTTCTTTTTGTCCTTGAGCTCAAGTTTCTATCACACCTCACCCATAGAATTTTATTCTAATGCAATATATTTTATGCTTCAAAGTCTTTTCTTTTAACTTTAATAAAATTTATTTGAAAGGCAAAGACAGGGAGAAAGATCATTCGATCTGCTGGCATATTCCCCAAATGCCCACAACAGCTTTGTTGGGTCCGGGCAAGGCTAAAGCCAGGAGCTTGGAATTCAATCCAGGTGTCCCACTTTGGTGCCAGGGACCCAGGTATTTGAGTTATCACCACTGCCTCTTGGGGTGCACATTAGCAGGAAGCTGGAATCAGAGGCACTCCAATGAGGGATGCAGGCATCCCAGGTGGTGTCAAGTGCTATACAAAGCTCCTGCCCCAAAAGCCTTTTTTTAAGCACACTACCAAACTTCTCTGCAAAATAAATATAAATGTACATTCAAGTTTTATTTCCTGTGACCTTAAAACACTGAATGTTAAAATTTCTTCAGAATTGAATTAATACATTTATTATTAGAACACAGTTGATAAAAGCATATACAGTATGAGTATCCCTAAACTCAAAAACTACAATCTGAAATGCTTCAAAATCTGACATTTTTTGAGCACAAATATGACAGTACACATGGAAAATTCCACATCTGACCTTGTCTGATAGTTTATAGTTAAAATACAGGCACACTAATAATATTGTATAAAGTTAACTTCATTCTATGTGTACAAATGCATATATAAGTGAGTTTTGTTTTTAGATTTGGGTCTTATCCCCAAGATATCTCATTATGTATATGCAAATATTCCATAATGCAAAAAAAAAATCCAAAAGCTGGAAACTTCCAGGCCCAAGCATTTCAGATACGGGATACTCAACAATACACACACACACACACACACACACACTATACACACACACATATATATAGTATGTATTTAGTAAACAATTTTTATGTGTAACTTTTTTCTGGAATGTTTCCACTAATTTGATGGATAAGCTGTTTTCTCCCCTAGTTAGCTGGTGTATTCACAGGTGAATAGTACCTCTTGCTAGAATAAGACAGCCTTCAGAATAAATTTTATTCATATTTTTTGTTTTACATATAACACTCATTGAGAAAACTTGTTTATATAAATTAGTAGATGGGAATAGAAGATATTTTGTTATAGCAGTGTCACTCAAGCCTTTAGACTCCTTTGGAATAAGCAAAAATCATACAATAATTTATTACCAAAATTTAATTTTTAATAAACAGAAGCTGATTGTTTGATTATGTGTTCCTTCAATTTTTGTTAAAAGCAAAGAATTGGAAACCATCTAACCAGAAAAAGAATTTGGGGCTGGCGTTGTGATGTAGCATGTAAAGCTGCCACCTGCAATGCCAGCATCCAATATGAGTGCTGCTTTGAGATGCAGCTACTCCTCTTCCAATCTAGTTCCCTGCTAATTCGCCTGGGAAATCAGCAGAAGACAGGTCCAAGTGCTTGGGCCCGCGCCCCATGTTGGAGATCCAGAAAAAGCTCTTGGCTCCTGGTTTAGGCCTGGTCCAGACCCAGCTGTTGCAGCTATTTGGAGAGTGAAGCAGCAGAGGGAACATCTCTGTCTCCTCTCGCTGTGTAACTCTTTCACATAAATAAATAAATCTTTCTTTAAAAAAAGTTTTGTAACCCAGTTGTTAGCAGTAACTTACTCTCTTTAACTCCATCACCAACATTTAAAATTGTAGTTAGTTTTAAAGCCTTAGAATTTTTACACATCCACAAAGCAAGTCACTAAAGCAAGATTCAGGGTGGCTGAAAGGTATTCTGTTCTTTTAACTAGTGGAGAAGGGTGATTGGGAGTGGGGAGGTGGAAAAGAGACAAGGCAGATCCAATTTAGTGAAGTATTTGTAGAAACCAAGAATCCAGGGAAAAATTCTCTAAAATCTATTTTCCCTTCCATATTTCTTGGAAAGTGTTGTGAAAGTTTATATACTTCAGTTTAAAAACCATTGTGCTAAGTATCTGGACACAGTAAGAGAATGCATTACTTACAAAAAGACCTTAACAATAACGCAGAGAATTCAAGAATCGCAAATTTATCTCAATCTTCTCAACTGCCTGGATTCACTCCAAATGTAGGGATAGCTGAGCCTGGGACAGCTATAGCAAGGGTTAAGGAGAAGGTGCCAACAAAAAGGAAGAGATGTGAGTGATCTTTATGAGCCAAGAAGTTTTGCTTTTATGACTCTGCCAGCACATATCTCCTTGTTTTTGTTAATGGAATTCTTTTTTTAAAAAAATATTTATTTAAGAAGTAGAGTTACAGAGAGAGAGGGAGAGACGGGACAGAGTTCTTCTATCCACTGGTTCAGTCCCCAAATGGCCACATAGCCCAAGCTTTGCTGATCCAAAGCCAGGAGCCAGGAGCTTCTTCCATCTCCCGCCGCAGGCGCAGGGGCCCAAGCACTTCTGCTGCTGCTTTCCCAGGCCATAGACAGAGAGCTGAATTGGAAGAGGAGCAGCTGGGACAGGAGCCAGCCCATATGGAATGCAAGCGCCTCAGGCGGAGGCTTAGTCCACTACGCTGCCGCTGCCGTTGCACCAGCACGGTGCCAGCCCCTAAAGGAATCCTTATATCCCCTTAAGGTTTGAATTGGCTCTGGGTCAGAGAGAAACAGAAGGTCCTCATGTTTCCTCACTGAGGAATTCTGTAAATTTTTTTTGCCACAACCAAAGCTGAGGAAAGCAAAGATAGGAAAGCTTCTGGGTTTGTTTTGTTTTGCTTTTTCACTTTAATATGAAAATAATTGCCTCTACTCTTGGAGACCTGGTTTAATTAGACTAATCTGATTTTCCACTGGCAAAACTAACACTAAAATGGTATTGCTCTTGAGTTCTCTGATTATAGAATCATCACACTTTTCCTTAACAGACACTAAAATCAAATGCTATAATGTTGGATGAAGTAATTGTGAACAGCTCGTTATAAGGACTATTTTGAGCTACCACATGAATTTCAGTGACTATTATGCAGTGAAAGGAAGCAACACATACAAAGTTTACAGCATAAAAATATGAATTGCTACTATAATTTATCTAAATAGTGATGAGGTTCCAAAAGTTATTTCATAAGATGTATGTTCGCCAAAGATAATCTGCATTCTTCTACCTCCAAACTCCAACATCTCAGCCCTTGCCCCGGCTTCTCCTCCGTTAGCCAACCCCTTTTTCATTTTCTCCCCTGATAGACTCTCACCAGTATTCTCAGCTCCCTCACACCCTTGAACTTCTGCTTTTATCCATTATGCCAAATCCCAGCCCGGAGTCAACCAACCATCTCTTCTCTCTACTACTGCTTCTAGTTTGCCAATTACTGCTACAGAAAAACTGTCCAACTGGTGATTTGTGCCATGTAAAATCGGCAATTTCCAACCTCATCTTGACCCATATCACTACTTGGCAGTCGTTCATGCCTGCCTGGTTGGGGTCTTTTTCCACTGCCCAGGTGTGCTATTCTCAATCTCTAGTCATCACTCTTCAGAAGTCCCTACCATACCTCCTCAATCAATAGAGGCCTAACTTCTACTTCAAGAAAACAGTGCCTAATGTCCCTCTCTTCCACTTTTTCTACTCATCTATAGCTTCACTCTCTCATCCCTCTGTTCCAGAGGGTAATGTTGAGCATCATTTATTCCTTCTTAGGACTGGTTTTGTCTCTTTCACTTCTAAGCTCTTCACTGTAGTGTCTGTGTACAATATTATAAGTCAGATTTTCTCCTTGGAAGTCACATTCCAAGTTAAAGACATGGGCGTCGGAATGTGAGGAAATAAAAGTTGCTGATTGGTTACCGAACAGGCCACATCAGAATAGCAAGTGTTCTTTCTCTTTGAATCATTTACAACAAGGACAGAAAGGAAGGTGAGTTGGGATACTGCCTACCCATTAAGTGTTTTAAAATTCTATCATAGTTCTGCCAGCCAAATGTCACAACATGAAATTTAAAGAGGTTATGCTTTAGTGATCAATGCCATTTTTGTCCTCCACTATTTGCTGCCACCTGCCACAAACACAGTTTCAGATGCTATTAATAATAATTAGTGCACCCAGTTCCTTCTTTTAACTCTGAGGAGTTTGCTCAACCCCATTCAATCCAAACCTTTCATGGATATTCCTAGTGCAACCAATGTGAATTATGGTTGACATGATAAGACCGTTCTAATTTAATAGCATGTTGTATTAGTTATCTAGCACAACTTAGAAATGATACATGTAAATACTTTTTAGTAAAAGTATTTGTACAGACTATCTAAAAAGAAGTTTTTAAGAATATATATTTATATTCATGTACTTGAAAGAGCATCAGAGAGAAAGAGAGAGAGAGAGACCTTACATTTGGATTTACTCCCCAAATGCCTACAACATTCAGGAATGGGGCAGTCTAAATCCAGGAGCCAGGAATTCCATCTAAATCTCCATGTTGGTGGCAGGGACTCAAGTATTTGGGCCAGTATCTGCTGCCTCCCAGGATGCATTAGCAAGAAGTTGGATTAGAAGTAGAGCAGCCACGACTTGAACCAGTGATTCGGGTATGGGATGTAAGCATCCCAGGTAGTGACAACCCACTGTGCCACAAAGTCTGCCCATAAGAAGTTTTGGTGTGGGGGATACCTAGGAGGGAAAGATCCAGGTTTTGTAGGACTATAAGCATACACATTTGCACATTTGGAGAATACTCTTAAAAAAAAAGAAAGAAAAGAAAAATATAAATTTATAAATACAAAATGAGGTTCTGGCCTTTTGGGACAAAAACTCTGAAAATGAAGGGTTCTGAAGTTTAAGCTTCATTAGTGTCACATAAATCACCCTTTTTTTATTTTTAATCTGACTGCTGAATTGGGTCATTAAACAATGCTGAGACCAAAGCCAACCAAACAAAAATTCACTAAAATGTGAACACCTAACATGAGCCATGCACTTTACATAGTATTATATTTCACCATCACAACAAACCTATCGAATCAGTACTACCAGTCTCGTTTATAAAAAGTGGAAACTGAGGCTCAGAGATTTTAGTCACTTGCTCAATGGCAGTTCACTTCTCACAATGAAGCCAAAATCCAAACCAAGTTCTGACAATGTAAATTTTGTGTTATTTCTATATTACTTTGCTTTTAAGGTTTCCCAAAAGATAAAAGTGTTTAAGCTACTTTGGAGAACATCCCAACAAAATGCAGGAATGTTCAGTTAAAATTAAAATTGACAAGACTCACACTTGAGAGTTTTCCTAAGAATATCGCTCTACCACTCTAAAACTGTGTTTAAATGATGTTAGAGACAATTAAATTAAGTTCTTGGCCCCAACTCTGACACAGCCCGAACCCCAGCCCCAGCCTCAGTCACTGTGGCCATTTGGGGAGTGAACCAATGGATGGGAGCATCTCTCTTCTTCTTTGTTTCTCTCTCTCTTTCCCTCTCAAATAAGTAAAATACCAATTTACAAAAATTTTAATAAAAAAATAAGGGCATGAAAAACAAATGTATAACTCTTTGGATTATCTTCTACTCATTAAATGACATGATGATGATTTCAGGGCCCAGAAAAAAAATGTAGTTCTAATAAAAAGAGGAAAATAGAAGCAGAATCAATTTGAAGGTAAACCTAGAATTACAGACTTCCTGGCTATGGAGGGACATATTGACAGTATGGATCTTTCTCAAATTATATTCTCTTGCTACATGCCTAATATTTTTTACCTTGACATTATTCTCTAACATGTTTTAAGGGTTGGAAAATAATGACAATGCCTTGTATATTATGTTAGTCTATTCTATCTATAGACCTTTGATCTCTATTTATTTAAATGTCATTTAGAAGCGGTCTTTCCTCCTAAAATCTCCAGAAGGCAGGTGCTTTGTCTTTATCTTTTCCTCATTTACAGACTCCAAAGCTCTGCCCTACAGATAGTAGGCATGCCCCAGAGGGATGTATGTCACAGTGTTGATGAGTTTTTTTAAGGAAGCTTTTATTTGATGAATACAAATTTCATAGGTACATTTAGGAATATAGTGGTTCTTCCCCCAATACCTGCCTTCCCACTCCCACCACCATCCCACCTCCTACTCCCTCTCCCATCCCATTCTTCATTAAAATTTCATTTTTAATTAACTTTATATACAGAAGACTAATGAGTTATTTTTGACAAGCCACCATTTTCTAAGACTATAGAAATCCTATAACATAGATATGCTGCAATTCTATTCAATTCATTCACAGACTTCAGATTTAGAGTTTTAGGATTTGTGTAAAGCTAAGGCAAGAACTGATCAGAGCAGTTAGTATTTTTAGACAACAAGCTGTCAATGATGCTGGAGTTACTTAAAATACCTGCTGATGTTGTGGTCTTAGGGCCATTGTGACCTCAAGCTGTAACTAAAATCAGTCCAATGCAACAGGAGTTTCAAGAACAGCAGCTCAAAAATGAGGACTTAACTGGATGGCAAATTAAGGCACATATTTTAAAGAGGCCTCTTTATTCTTAGAGAAAACATTTCCATTCAAGATGACAAGCGGTGCAAGCTCTTCAGGATCTTGCTTGCCCTCAAAAAGGTGAGTCTTGCGTGGCCATTGCTAAATGGGAACTACCCAGGAGGGAGATGAGGCTCTTTCTCTTCTAGCCCAGGCTAAAGGCTGGTGTCCCTTCCCCCGGAAGCTCTAAAATAGATGACAACTACTTGAAGGAATTGAATGAGGACTTAAAGCTAAGGAAGCAGGAACTGCTGGAGATGCTAAAACCTTTAGAAGACAAGAACAACCTCTTGTTCCAGAAGTTGATGTCCAACTTGGAGGAAAAACAAAGAAGGTAAGGGCTCTGCACTCAGGATTCCTAGAGTTAGAAAGCCTCCAGGACTTAAACTCCATAAGCTTGGCAATGATCATTTACATTGTTGGGTTCTGCTTTGTTTTCTTAAAAAAGTCTGGACCCTTAGCTTCGGTAGGTAAAGAATTTGTAAACACAAAATCAGAGTGAAAGGAGTTTTCAGGTTTTTTGTTTTGAATATGACTCAGCCCTCATCTCAAAGGGCTACAATTATTACTCTTCCCCCTAGCGTGCCCACCTCAGAAACACGTAAGAACCTTTAGTCACCTCAGTGTCCCGTGGTTACACTGATTGTTTCCTTATTCATGTTTGTAGAATCACTTTAGGATAAATGACTCTACTTTTTCTCTGCTGAGACGTGAAATATGAAATTTTTTTCTGACCCTAGCAGCCCTCTGGGTTGTGGTCCAGCCATTCTAAACATACAAGGCAGTTGATGTCATAACTACTAGAGTTCTTATTGCTCTTAAACTCATCAATTCTCATTCCTTTCTAGTCTCAGAAGATTTCACCTCAGTTGCTCTACTTTTTGTGAACATTCTTGTCATAAGCATCTTAAGGGACTCAGAGTTTTGGAGAACAAAAACTAAGGCAAAAATGTGTGGTCAAGCACCAGCTGCTTACAATCCAGCAACACAGACTTCCCTCAGGGCAAGAAAACACAAAAGCCTAGACAACTGCTGAGACATGGGGAGGAAAAAGTACAAGGCACACAAATACAAAACAATACCTTTTAAATTTTATTTATGTATTAAAGAGAGAGAGAGAGACAGTCTCAGTTGCTAGTTCACTCCCCAAATGCCCATAGTATCCAGGGCTGAAGCAGGCCTAATCTAGGAGTGAGGAACTCCATCCAGGTCTCTCACATAAGTGGCAAGGACCCAACCACTTCCAATCAAAGATTGCACATAAGCAGGAAGCTGGATTTGGGAGCAGAGTCAGGCATGGAACCCATACATCATGACATAAGATACAGGCATCCCAACAAAGTATTGTAACAGATCAAACACCCATCCCATACATTTATACATTTAAGGGATATCCTATTTCACAAAGAGTTGGTATTGACTGCAATTTTGTTAGAAACTTCTTTATAACTTTAATTCTCTAGGGACTACCACAAGGATATAAGTGGTTTCTCCCCTAAAACTCAAATATCTTTATTTGGAGAACCAAGGGAGTTACAAGGAGATGGACAGACAAGGAAATGGAGTAACTCTGAGATTTATCCTGGACATCAGATTCTTCAACCTCCTCCTTTACAGGGAAGAACCAAAAGTCATACACCAAAACATTCTTCTGAAGGAGTAGAAAGGAGTATCATTACCTGTGGAGACCTAGGAGCACGAAATGCATTACTGAGCAGACAGCTAAGATGAATGTCAATTAGGAATGGAATCATCCTACTCACAGAGACACTGCCATGTCCAGAACTTCCATAACTCCCTAGATTGCAGCCTTCACCCACTGTCTTCCTGACTGTTGCATAATGCTAATATTACTGTTTTGGAGATATGTAATTTTATGATGTCTCTTTTCTAGTTTGCAGATCATGAGGCAGATCATGGCAGGGAAGGGGTATGATGAATCCTCAGTTATGGAGCTAATTAAAGAAGCAGAGGAGATGAAACAGAACCTGGTAAGATGTTAATGGTGGTCCAGGGAACAGCCTCCTGCACAGGACTCAATTCCATTGCTGCTGTTGTCAGATATGGGTGGAAGACAAAGTATTCATCTCTAGCAACTGATGCTCCAACACATTTATGTCCTTGGTCTACAAAGTCCAGTGTGAGCCAAAGAAGTAAGATGGAATGTTGGGAAGAACAGGACTAGCTAGTAAAAATTCATATTTTTTTGACTTTAAAAACTTTTTCGTCTAGGGGTTAAAGAATATAGGCATGTTATCCCTTATCATTTAAAAAAGAATAAAAAATATCAATCAAAGTGCAAATAAGGAAATAAAATTAGACATTAGTGGGCTTGTTACTGGTGAATGGCAGGGTTCTTGTCTTCACACAAGAAAGAATTCAGGCGTGAGACAGAACGGTGGAGAGTAAGTAGCAAAATTTATTAGGGAAGGACATCCGTAAGAACGGATGGGTACATCTCCAGACAGGACCCGAGAGAGAGTGCCCAGCTGTTTGGACTGGGGGGAGGAGCAAGGTTACATGGTTGAGTGGAGAGATTACACCTGGGCTGGCAGGCCGGCGACCCAGCATAGAGGCAGAGGGCTGAGAGCGCCGTCTGGTTTTTAAGGAGATGGGTCTTTGTCTTCACACATAACCTCCTGAAACAAAAGACTTTATGGATCTAAATAGAAAACTTCAGGGAGAAAACTCAGATAGGAGTTTATCAGACAGGGGAAGTCTGGCTGGCACCTTCCCTGTTAGAGGAAGAGCAGGGAGGGCATTTGAAGTGCAGATACTGGGCTGTACCTGGAAAGTTATCAGGCAGAAGGGGAGGGGACCCCTACCTGGCAGGTTATCAGGTAGAAGGAGCAGGGCAGGATGCAAATACTGGGCTGCCCCTGAAACATTACTGGGATGACTTTGAGATGCACATGCTGGACCCAAATGTCTCCTTAGGCCTTTGTCACACACACATAAGCTCATATCTGACTTCCTACCTAACAGGCCAACCTCCAGAGAAATTTTTCTAAGTTAGGAACTTATGTATTTTGATATCATCTCACATCACTGTAATTAAACTTATTTTTCATAACAGTAACTTGCTAAATTCTTTTTGTCATTATCTTCATTAAACTCACTGCTCATGTTCCTGGATTTTGCCTTCCTCTGTGGTTTGCTATATCCCTGCACCCCTTTCCCATCATTGTCTTAGTAATTTCTTCCAACTTCACTCTAGTGGCTGAACAAACACATGTTTCTGTTTGTTTGGTTCTTTCTCCCTCCAACAGGAAAGGAAAAACAAGATGCTTCGGAAGGAAATGGCGATGCTATGGAACAAGGTGTGCCTCTAAGGATCTCCTGAAAGTATTATCCTGCAGATCACCATGCAAAGAATCCCCCTTTCCTGAGGCCCCTTCCCCCCACCCCCCGTCCCTGTTTCTACCCATGCCTCATTCCAATCTACTCTTCACATAACATCCAAACTGCTCTTTTTAAAATAATCAAAACATGTCACTCTTCTTATGAAAACCCTTTTCAGCCACTCACTACTGTGGTACAATCTGGTTTGTACCCACCTCTCAAGTCTCCTCTCCTAGAAGCCCTCCCCTTGCTTTCTAGGAAACCACACACCTTGTGGTTTCTCAAACAGGCCAAGCCTTTTACTGTCTTAAGGCCTTTGCTGTTGCTTTACCCCCTGCCTGTCTGTAATGCTAGTTCCTTGTGGTTGGCTCATTCTCTTCCTTCAGGTCTCAGTTTAAATGTCACCTCCTCAGAGAGGCCCTCCTACTTTCCTTTATACAGCTCTGCTTCTGTCTCCCATAGCAGTTGTCATATATGAACTTACTATTTGTGAATTATTAATTTTTCACTCATGTCTTATCTCCCTGTTCCTTTCTGGAATACAAGTTCCTCTAATGTCTTGATTGCTTTTTCTGACTCCCTAGCACCTAACACAGTGCTTGGAACATAGCAGAAAATCAATAAGTCTAAGCTGAATTAATGAACAAATGATACCCAATTCTAATTTCCCTGATTTTACAATGATGACCAAATTGTTTAAGATAATGATATTAGAGCCTCCAGCTGGGAAAACAAGGGATGAGGGGGAGAATTCCTTTGTGGACTAAGCCCTTGAGACACCAGTGTTTTTTTTGCACATTATGAAGTTAGAGGAGTGAATTGTGTTTTCTGATAGAAACAGGTGTGTGATATGATCTCTGGCTGCTGTTTTCAGTTCACCTTTCCACCAAAGATCAGGATGCCTTCAAGCCCTGCATCTTGTACTGAGATTCACTTCTGGTTCTCAGTAGCAGCTACAAATCACTTCTATGAGTTGTCAGTGTTAGTTCTCAAGTTCTTGACTCCTTGTGGTAAGAAAGGTACCAGCACAATTCTCTATCAAAATTCACCTTCTCCAGAGCTCCCAAAAGACTTTTTATAAGGGATGTCCTAACACCTTAGCTTGTGACCAACTTTCCCTACCCATTCAGAAGGCTTAAAAACATTAACAGGAAATTCTCATTATCTTTCAATTTCACTTCCACAAACTTTTTGAGTAGCCTTGATTTTTTTTTTTTTTTTTTTTGACAAGGAGAAATAGGAGAGCAGCTTGCCTAGTGACTAAGAACCCAGGCTTCAGAGTAAAAAAGATCTGGTTCAAATTCCAACTCTGGGGGCAGGCAGGCATTTGGCATAGCAGTTAAGGTGCTGCTTGGGATGCCTGCACCACTGTGTCATGGTGCCTGGGTTTGAGTCCTGGCTCTGCTTCTGATTCTAGCTTCCTGCTAAGGCACATGCTAGGAAATAGCAGATAATGGCTCTCTGCCATTCACATGAGAGATCCAGATTGATTTTCAAGCTCCTGCCTTTCGCCTGGCCTAGCCCCAATTATTGTGAGCATCAGGAGAGTAAACCAGTGAATGGAAGCTCTTATCCATCTGTCTCTGTTTCTGTCTTTCCCTTGGTGTCGTAAAATTTTTAAAATTTAGGTTGTATACATTATAAAATTGCAGCTCTGCACTTTTTTAGCTGTCTCATTCTAAACAAAATACAATCTCTTAAAGTCTGTTTTCTCATCTATAAAACAGAAATCAAATAGTCCTCAAAGAGTTGTTAGGCTTAAATGAGAATGGAATGTAGTAGAATTGTGCAAGTAATGTAGAAAGTAGCTTAAAGTGTCATATAATAAAGGTTAAGTTAATGACTTATTATTAGAAGGTTCATTTAAGAGATGAAGTGGAAGGGTTCATCCCCCTTTGTTAGCAGACTTTTCCTGTAAGGCTCTGAGAAGTTGCTGATTGGCAGGAACCAAAAGCATTTGCCCATTTTGGTTTTCCACTTCCCTCACATTAATTCCCACTAATTTAAAGCTTCACCGAAATGTCTCTCCACAGACATTTGAGACAGAAGAACTCCGTGATCAACAAAAAGCACCACAGATAAAAACCAAGGAAGACTTTGAGGATGAAAAGGTAAGTGGACTGCATGTGCTTAGCATTTCAGGATTGTTGGTATAATGCAACAGGAACCATCCTATTGACAATCAGAGCTATTTTGGGAGGGCAAATAGGTATGGTCTGGGCAACTAGGGTAGAGTATGTCGCCTCTGTGGTCTGCCCAGCATTGCACTTTTCTCCTGGGACCTCCTATTCCTTTAGCTTTCTTCTTTTTTCCCAGGCTCCCAAATCCCCCTCGTCACCTAGGAGGACCAAGAATGAACTGGAGGTATCATTTGCAGAGAAAGTGAAGGAGATAAAGAAGGTAATACAACCATCTTAATGATAGTAGCTCTCACAGCTGTAAATAGATAAATTAGACATTTTTAATGCAGCAGTAATCTGCCTAAGCTATGATATGCTCTTGAATCATTGCAAATTTTTATAAGTAATCTGCTTCCTCTAGGAAATTATATTTGAGTTAGACTGACATTATAAGTTTCTGGAAAATTATGTTAGGGCAAAGTAAGAGAAGCTATACCAACAATTCCAATTCTGCAATAGCTATGTGATACCAGCACACTTGTTAATTCACTTTTGAAAATTTATTTGAAAGTATTTGCTTATATCTAATCTTCCCATAAGCAACTCATTCACAGAAAATAACCCTATTCATTTAACTTTTAGAGAGTGGACTGTACAGGTGATGTCAATTAAGAGGATTATAGAAGGCTTTTTTAAAGTGTTTTTTTTTTTTTTTTTTTTTTTTTTTTTTTTTTTTTTTAAAGCAGAGTGAGAAGGAGGGAGGGAGGGAGGAGAGAGAGAGAGAGAATCTTCCATCCTCTGGCTTACTTCCCAAATAGCTGCAATGGCTGGGGCTGGGCCAGGCTAAAGCCAGGAACCCAGAGTTCCAAGTACCTGGAACATACCCCACTGCCTTCCCAGGAGCATTAGCAGGGAGCTGAATTGGAAGTGGAACAGCCAGAACATGGACTGGTTCTCTGATATGGGATACTGATGTTATAGCAGTCACTTAACATGCTGTTCCACAATGCTGGCCCAAGGACTGTACAGCTGAAACTGATTTAATAGTGAATTTATGACATCATACTTTTGTAAAGGTTTTTCAGCATTTTAAGAAAACTGATTTCTGATCTTGATTTACTTTGTCACCCAGAGGCTCTTTCTTCCACCAGGAAAAGCAACAGAGGAAAATGGAATGGGTCAAGTATCAGGAACAAGCCAACATCCACCAGGTACTAAGGTCTTCCAAGGCTGGATATAGGATATGATTTCATTCATACAAAGAAAAGCTTTTAGCTTCATATTGTTAAAAACCAATCCTTTCGCCGGCGCCGCAGCTCACTAGGCTAATCCTCCGCTTTGCGGCGCTGGCACACCGGGTTCTAGTCCTGGTCGGGGAGCCGGATTCTGTCCCGGTTGCCCCTCTTCCAGGCCAGCTCTCTGCTGTGGCCAGGGAGTGCAGTGGAGGATGGCCCAAGTGCTTGGGCCCTGCACCCCCTGGGAGACCAGGAGAAGCACCTGGCTCCTGGCTTCGGATCAGCGCGGTGCGCCGGCCGCGCCGGCCATTGAAGGGTGAACTAACGGCAAAGGAAGACCTTTCTCTCTGTCTCTCTCTCTCACTGTCCACTCTGCCTGTCAAAAAAAAAAAAAAATCCTTTCATCCTATATCACCAATTATCCTGCTAAAAGAAATGTGTTATCAAGAAATGGCAAAACAAACCTGTCTCTGGCTCCACCTTGAGTGACTTAGAATATATAGTATTTCTTCCGAGTTGAAACGGGGGGGATGGAACCACATACACTTTTTCTCAGCCTTTAAATATTGTTTAATTATTTATTTGAAAGGCAGAAGGAACAGAGACAGTGAGAAATCTTCCATTTGCTGGTTCATTCCCCAAAAGTCTACAACAGCTGGAGCTGGGCCAGGCAGAAGCCAGGAGGCTTGAACTCCATCTAGGAGTTCACATGGGTGGCAACAACTCAAGTATTTGGGCCATCATCTGCTGCTTCCCAGGGTCTGCATTAGCAGGAAGCTCAAGTAGAAGTGGAGCCAGGACTAAAACCAGGCACTCTGATATGGGATGTGGATGCACCAATGGGAGTCTTAACCACTGCACTAAACACTCACCTCTGCCCAGCCTTTATAGATCAAACTCGATAGGATATTTTTCTTTGACTTTTGAGTGAAGAATATTCAAGTAACACTGAGTTTAGATATCAACACTATCTGAGTAAGTTTTAAAAATATCCTCTTTTGGCCGGTGCCGGGGCTCACTTGGCTAATCCTCCGCCTGCAGCGCCAGTACCCCGGGTTCTAGTCCCAGTTGGGGCGCTGGGTACTAGTCCTGGTTGCTCCTCTTCCAGTCCAGCTCTCTGTTGTGGCCAGGGAGGGCAGTGGAGGATAGCCCAAGTGCTTGGATCCCTGCACCCAAATGGGAGACCGGGAGAAAGCACCCGGCTCCCTGGCTTCAGATCAACGCAGCACCTGCCGTAGCGGCCATTAGGGGAGTGAACCAGCAGAAGGAAGACCTTTCTCTCTGTCTCTCTCTCACTGTCTATAACTCTCTCTCTGTCTGTCTCTCACACTAACTCTGCCTGGCAAAAAATAAAGATAAAAATCCTCTTTCAGAATGACTTTCATGGCAAAGTGATCGAGCTGAGAATTGAAGCCTTGAAGAACTATCAGAAGGCCAATGATCTGAAATTATCACTATACTTACAGCAAAATTTTGAGCCAAAGCAAGCATTTTTAAATATTCCAGGATTCCAAGGTAGGTATAGTGTCATCAATATGCAGTTTGCGGTTTTGTCTGGCTTGTCGTACATTGGATACCCGGATACCATATTACTTGCAAAGTGAGCAATACAATGCCTGGCAAATATGTTAGGTGTTTTTTTTTTTTTTTTTTTTTTTTTTTTTTACTATCTTCATTATTGTTAATACTCAAAAGTTGTCATATCCAAGGTAAGGGTCCTCTATGGAGAAAATTGTTTGCCTTGATAAAGTAATATTTCATATACTTAGTGTATGTAGCTGATAGAGAGTTGGCACCCAATAAGACATTAGTTCACTTCTCACTTTCTCCCCTTTCCTAGGAATTAGAGTTGTTTGATCTCATGAATCTTGTTGGAATTGATTCTACTACTTCAGAGACATTTCACAATGGCTTGTGAATTTCACCAATCCCTTGTTCCTCTGGGAGTTTCAGAGATATCACTCAAAGAATTTGTAGCATCACTAGAGGAAATCATGGTGTTTTTCCCCATAGAAGATAGAATAAAGGAATGGCTCTGAGAGGCAGGGAGAGAATTTTCAAGTATATATGTATCTGAACTTTGTATGAGGGTACTTCAAAAAGTTCATGGAAAAGGAGTTAAAAGGTTTATTTTGATGCAAGCAATTTTTGAAATCCATAATTTTTAATGTTTTTCATGAACTTTTGGAAGATACCTTGTATGCAGAAAGTTTTTACATCAAAATTATTTTTAATTCCACTTTCCTTTAACTTTTTGAAGTATCTCTATTTTTAAAGGTGGATATGCAGTGAGAATTCACGACGAAGGGATAACAATGTTATCAGTATCAGTATGTATATCTCTAATTTCCTCCTCTTATTCCGTGAAGAGATTGAACAGCTTATAAGTCACACATAGGGGTGGGCATGATGGCACATCTCTGCTTGGGATGCCCACATGCCATATCCAAGTGCCTGGGGTAGGGTCCTGCCTTCACTTCCAATCCAACTTGATGCTCATGTGCACCCTGGGGACCCAGCAGATGATGACTCGGTGCTGGGGTCCCCACCACTCAGGTGGAAGACCTTGATGGACTTCCTGTCTTGGATTCAGTCTGGCCAAGCCCTGGCTATTGAGGGCTTCTGGGAGAGTGAACCAATGGATAAAAAAATCTCTCTCATTCTCTATCCTGTCTCTTGACCTTTTAATAAAAACAAAATAATTTTTTCTTAAAAAAAAGTTACATGGGGGATGGGTTTTGACCTATCAGTTGAAATGCTGCTTGGGATGCCCGGAGTGCCTAGAATCAGTTTCCTAGATTGGAGTCCTGGCTCTGCTCCCAGTTCTAGCTTCCTGCTGATGCCCTGGGCTGGGTGGTGGTTTGTGGGTGAAGCCTCAGATCATGGGGTCCCTGCCACCCACATGGGACCTGGTTTCAGCTTGGTTCACTCCAGCTGTTGCAGACGTTCAGGGAATGAATCAGAGAATGGGAGACCTCTATCTGTATCTCTTTCAAGTAAATTAAAAAAATGAAATATACAAGTCATGCACAACACGTAAGATGAAATAAATAGATGAGCAAATCAAAGGAGAGGGAACATAAGTCCAAGTCAAGTAAATCATGAAACAGCATAATGGAAGTAATTTATAGTTGCTAGAGGTAGGCTACAAGTTTGGTCTGAATTTCCCAGTAAAAAAAAAATGGGACAACAGACACACTTGTGGTCCCTGTCTCTTGCCATGTATGGCCCTGTGCCATATTAGGACTCTGCCAGGGGGAGAGGTCCCTAAATCTTGCACCTTCAGAACCATTATGTGGAAGAGAACCCAACTGATTCAGGAGACATACACACAAGTTACATTAGGAATAGGCACCAGAGTGCCCCAGAAAAAAATCATAGGCAAGGGAGCAGAAATATCCTATCCTATGCTTCACTACCAGTATGAATGAGGAATGAAAAAATACAGAGGCCTCCCTCCAGTGGCTTGTGGTTATTTTTAACATACTGACTTTTGATCATTCTCAAAAGTTTTTTTTAATAGCTGAACTATTATGCCATATTAAGTCCTAACCCTGGCTTATAGCTCATGGCAGGTCCTACCTGGCCCAGTACTAGAGCTAGCTGACACCAGTCTGGGCCAGCCCAATTTTGGATGCTTTGGGTAGGTAGAATGGAACTTGTTTGTAGACAATGTCTAGAGGTGGGTCATATAGAAAGTCTACCTCTACCCCCGCTGTTTCAGTGTCTGGAACATAACAGGTACTCAATAAACATTTGCTGAATGGGGAAAAAAAAAACAGATTTTCAGTGTCCACCAGGTACAGGAAACCAATTGCTTTGGAGAAATGTAGCACTTTTTTTGTATTGAGACCTCTTCCAGGTCTTTATAATGGAGACAGAACACTATATGTGTGATAATAGCAGCTAATGTCCTCAACAACATTTCTAATATGAATTTAGAATCTAAATTTCCTAGGCTGCTTATGTGTTCCTTGGTGAAAACTGATAACATATTATTAATTTGAAATTTTAAAAAGTAATGAACCAACTCAAGATGATTTTCAAGGTACATGGCATTGTGCTGACCTGACTTGGCCAATGGTAAAATTTAGAAAACTTAGAAGACTTGATGGACTACTTATCCTTCAGTCAGTGTTTTATACATATATTTCTTTCACCTTATATTTGGGTAAGACTTGGACAGCAGAGAATTGTAAAGAAAGAACTTGGAATGCAACCAGAAATAGTTTATAGACATTAAGATACAAATTAGAAATATACAGGAGAGGAAGGCTATGAATTCTTTCAAAATTAGCTGAAGGTTATCTCAAGGGTTCCAAAGGGTAAAGAGCCAAAATCCTTTTAGCTCCAGGTTCAGATCAAACCTAGATTGGTAAATCATGAAGGCTTCCAGTCAACTTGAGTCCCTCGGGAGACCCTCCCCCACCCTGTTTACAGACTATTAAGTCAACTTTGAACTAGGACAGCTCTGAAACCAAGACTCTTCTCTCTTACACTCCTGGGGAATGGACAGGGCCATATTCTCCTCAGCTGCTACAAATTAACGTACCCATAGGCATGAGTAGTCAGTTGATCTATGTTCTATTGATCCCACATGCATGAAACATTGATAATAGGCAGTTTTCACTTTCTAACACACATATACAAAATCTTTGGGTTTATTTGAGCCTAAGTAGTTCTAAAAAAGTCCAAGATTTTGGTTGTATTAACCTATTTATACTCTTTAGTGTTTGCTGAAAAGTTCTCTTCATAGAGAGATTTAAAATTGTTAAGAGATTTTTACCAACATTGGTGTGGTACCCAGCTTCGTGTATCACTTACACTATTATTTATTTCCTATTCAGACTGACTTCTTAAATGTATTGCATGAAAATAAAATTCGTATGTTTTGTTTTAATTTAGAGACACAGAGAGGGAGCTCTTATCTGATGATTCACACCCCAAATGCCCACACTGGCCCCATGCCAGGAGCTGGTAACTCAATCCAGGATTCCTATGTGTGTGGCAGGAATCCAGTCATGTGAGCTATCACTTGCCACCTCTCTAGGTGCTCATCAGCAGGAAGCTGGAAGCAGGAGTGGAGCCTGGACCTGAACCCAGGCACTCTGATATGGGATATGAGCATCCTAACCACTAGGCCAAATGCCTGCTCCTCTAATACTATTTTAAATGGGGAAACAAACAAACAAACAAAAAACCTGTTCATAATAGAAGATAAACTTATAAGCATACAAAAAGAAACCAACAAAAGTTTAACGGCCTAGAAAGATGCTGAAGCTTGAAACTTGTTATATCTTTATTAGGAAGTGAGTTTAGCAAAGACATAGACTATTTTTAAAGAAAACCAGTGCTAAATTGAAATGCCCTCCTTGAGGCCATCAAATTTAAATGAATTAGGGAATAATTTTCTCACTGTGATTTATAGTATTTAATGCTGTGTTCCAACACATCCTAAATTTATTCATTACTAAAATTATCTTACCATCAAATTTTGGGAAGTTGTAATGTAATGGAAAAAGCAGAGTTGAGAGTTAGGTGCATGAATTGGAGGCGCTACTTTGGGACATTCCAGTTATTTGACCAAAACAAGTCATTTCGTTTCAGTTTTTTTTTTCTTTATATAAAACAACCATTAAAGGAGTGGGTGTTTAGTCTCACAGTTGATGCCAGAATCCCACATTGGAACCAATGGGATTAATTCCCAGCTCTGGCTCCTGACTCGAGCTTGTTGTCAGTGCAGACCCTGGGAGGTAGCTGTGATAGCTCAGTTAGATCCCTGCTACCCATGCGGAAGAACTGGATTGAGTCTGCAGCTCCTAGACTTGGCCTTGACCCAGCCCTAGCAATTGCAGGTATTTGGAGTGAAGCAGTAGATTGGAGAGCTCTCTCTCTCTCTCTCTTTCCCTCCCTGTCTCTCTACTCTCAAAAGAAAGATCAAAAACCAACCTTAACATATAGTAGAATATATTGAAAACTTAGCACGTGGCATAACCCTCACAGTGACTCTATGGAATAAATGTTACACAACCAGAAACAAGCTCATAGAAGCCAGGCTTCTGAGTCTGTAGTCAAAGCTCATTTCCTAGACTATGCTGTAAAATGGGAGTGCATTTTCCATCTCTAAATGCTGTGCTTTGAATCCAAACTTGTACTCTACTGTTAATTTGTTCAGTAACAAAGAAAGGTTCCAAAACAGGTTGAGAGATTTGTATTTCTGCATTTATCCCAGTAGGTGGCACCAACCCCATCAGGCTTCAAGTCTACAAGTGAGTGGTAATCAGGAACGTGAAATGCTGCAGGAGAGATTGGCCTTCTCCTGCCATCAGGACAAAATGTACCATATTTATATATCAAATGAAAGAAAAAAAAATCTATTGATGTTTTGTTCCACACTCTGTGGCACTAAAGTGTATTACTAGCAGCCTTGATTAGATTCTATTAAACTTGGTGTTCTGCTCTACAAGCTTTATCTATTATTCAACTCCCCGATCTACATTCCCTCCATTCCAGAAAGTCACTGCCCACCTCCTCCACAATGTTTGTTCAATACTGTTTTTTTTTTTTTTCTACCACAGATAAATCAGGCCATTGGGACATGGAATTCAAGAGGGGGTTGGGCAATTGCATAAGGTGGTGATTATCTGAAGTTTGAGTACTTAATAGTGTTTTTTTCATCTATTTTCAAAAGAATTGAATCTCACAAATCTGTCTTAGAGAAAAGGTGGAATGTAATTTTGGGCATATCTCCCAGCAAATCAGGGTACAAGTCCTTCTGGTCTAGGCACTTCCAAGTACAAGGAGAGTTTACCCAACTGCTTTTGGCCAAGAATCCCTCCTTCCACTGTCCTGTGTGCTGGTTGGCTGAGTTGCAGTGGTGTGATCTATTCATTCGGCAAAATACACTCCTGTGTTAATCTTACTGACTTTGTTATACTTCAAGCAATCCCTGCTTGCAAATTCCCATGAGGCCCAGGGTATAGCATTACCATTGTTTAGTAGACTGCCTCACCTAGTCTAGAAGAGGAAAACATTTTTCTGTTGTTTACACGCTGACGCAATCTTTCCTTTTGGTTTTTCAGGTTGCATTTGAAGGGCTTGTTTCCCCACCAGAGTAAAACTGTAATTTGAATCAGGGTAAATGGCACATATCCTTGGCTTCTGTAGAGTCAAGAGAACAATTTGTGACCTTTGGCAGTCACCTATCTTAGAGAGCACAGGCACCAAGCAGTCTCTAAATTCAGCTGAATTTTCCATGATACCTGCTGATGTTTAAAGGGATTTATCTTCGATAATAATATAACTGGTGATGTTTGATTTTGACAGTATTGCTTTCCTCCTCTTCCCACCCACCCCTCCCCTTCCCCTACACCACTGCCAAGCCCCACCTCTAAGCATTTGCTTGAACTCATTTTTTGAGAAGAACTTGAAGGTTGGATATGAATATTATGCTACATTTATAAATGGAGGTGAAAGCCCACTGAGGTGGGAAATGAATAGTCTTGAGATCTTATTTACTGTATAACTCTCTCTGTTCTGAAACCACGGCATTCCTCTCAGTTTTAACCTTTACTTCACTTCAGTATTACTCTGATGGCTGAAATACACTTCAGCAGGTGCTAGTGAAAGGAAAATAGTAGTGCTAGGCTGAAATGCTGACAGGCAGGGGCGGAAAACCACAGCCACAGTTAGCTTAAATCTGGGTCCTTGATCAATGCTGCCCTGAAGCACAGGCTTCTGCAAGTTTGAGGCAATCTGAGCTTTTTGAATGTCCAAGTTCGGTTTATAGTATTAGTATGTTACGAGCTAATTTTATTTTATTTATTTTATTTTATTTTATTTTTTTACAGGCAGAGTGGACAGTGAGAGAGAGAGAGAGAAAGGTCTTCCTTTGCCGTTGATTCACCCTCCAATGGCCACCACGGCTGGCGCACCGCGCTGATCCGATGGCAGGAGCCAGGTGCTTCTCCTGGTCTCCCATGGGGTGCAGGGCCCAAGCACTTGGGCCATCCTCCACTGCACTCCCGGGCCACAGCAGAGAGCTGGCCTGGAAGAGGGGCAACCGGGACAGAATCTGGCACCCTGACCAGGACTAGAACCCAGGGTGCCAGTGCCGCTAGGCGGAGGATTAGCCTAGTGAGCCGTGGCACTGGCCACGAGCTAATTTCTAATCTGAATCATTCTTTCATTTCGTATAAAACCTCACATAAGTCCAGGAGAAAATAAAATGCTTTTTTTCCCCATAAGTACAAATTTGAGGATAGAAAAAAAAAGTGGACCTTTGTCAATATTAGGTCAAATATTTTTTTGAGACTGAGGGAGGCAGAGACAAAAAGAGAGAGCTCCCATACATTGGTTCACTCCCCAAATGCCCTGAACACCCAAGAATGCATTCTAAGTCTTTGGGTGGCAGAAATCCAATTATTAGAGTCATCAATGCCACCTCCCAGGGTCTGCATTAACAGGAAAGTGGAATCAGGAGCTGGAGAAAAGGTGGAATGTAATTTTGAAGATACTCCAATGTGGGACATTGGCATCTTAGCCAACTAGACTAAACACCCACCCCTAGCATTATTTTAATGAATGACAATAGATTCTGTAACTTGTTTGCATCACACACTCAGTAGAAAAGCAGATATCTAGGATACAGTATTCACATGTACTGAAAGCTGAATTTCAGATAAACAAAGAACTTTTAGTACAAGTGTGTCCCAGATACTGCATGGGACATAATTACTTTAAAATTATTTGATATTTAATAAAATTCAACTGAGGGAAGTTCCCCTATATTTTAATTTGGCATAGGTCCCACTTCGTACCCTACAACTCTCCATCTTTCCCCTTTTTATTGCCCCTTCTCCCAGTCAGCTTGTGCGTATCATTCTCCCTCATTCTCCTCCCCTATCCTCACCTTTATGTTTTGTTTGTTGTGTTATCCACAGCTGGTCATTCTTGTGGATACATATCTGAGTTATTTGAGGGTATGTATATATATGTATACATATACATACATGATTTATCATTTCATTTTTTCAAGTAAAATTTGTATTGGGGTAGGGGTGGAGTTGTTTAGACTAATGGTTAAGAAACTTACATCTTGGGGCTGGTGCTGTGACATGGCGGGCTAAGCCACTGCCTGAAATGCTGCCATGCCATACCGGCGTGGGTTTGATTCCCAGCTGCTCCACTTCTGATCCAACTCCCTGCTAATGTGCCTGTGAAAGTGGTGGAGGAAGGCCCTAGCCATTGCGGCCATTTGGGGAGTGAATCAGTGGATGGAAGCTCTCTGTCTCTGCATCTCTCTCTCTCTCTGTAACTCTGCCTTTCAAGTAAAAACAAATAACTCTTAAAAACAAAACAAAACAAAACAAAAAACACCTACATCCCAAGTCTGAGAGCCTAGGTTTATATTCAGCCTCGTTTTGGCTCCAGCTTCCTGCTAATGTATACCCTGGGAAACAGCAGTGATGACTCAAGTAATTAGGTTCCTGCTACCCCCATGGGAGACCAGACTGAATTCCCAGCTCCTAGCTTTGGCACTGGCCTTTGCAGACATTTGGGGAGTGAACCAGCAAATAGGAGCTCTGTCTCTCTCTCTCTGCCTCTCAAATATTTTTTTTAATTCTTAAAAAATTTGTACTAAGGTCGGTGCCGCGGCTCACTAGGCTAATCCTCTGCCTTCGGTGCCAGCACGCTGGGTTCTAGTGTCGCTCCCCCTCTTCGTGGAGGAACAACACAGGACCCTGCACTGTTCTTTTGTCTGCTCGGCCCTTCCCGGGTTTGCTGCTGGTTCTTCCCGGGTTGGCTGCCGATCCTTCTACCTCTGTGGAAGGGCGGTTCCCCCTGCCACTTTCCCCACTTCCACGGGGGAGTGGCACACCACAGGCCGGCTCTCTCGGGGGCTGCTCAGATGTTATCCGGGTGTTCCCTTTAGATGTTCCTGGTGCATGTTGTCTCTCTCCTCCTTTATAGTCCTCTTCCACCAATCCCAACTCTGCTACCCACATGCCGAGTACGCTGCTCTCCTCCAATCAGGAGCAGGATCAGCTCCTGCAGGTTATTGGTCGAACTGGAGGCAGCTGTGTAAAAGTTGTTTACTCCTCTCACAGCGCCATATTGTGGGAGAGCAGATGCATAGAATAAGTCTTAATTCCAGTAACTTAGTCTAGTCCGAGTTGCTCCCCACATCTAGTCCCAGTTGGGGCACAGGTTCTGTCCCAGTTGCTCCTCTTCCAGTCCAGCTCTCTGCTGTGGCCAGGGAGTGCAGTGGAGGATGGCCCAAGTGCTTGGGCCCTGCACCCGATGGGAGACCAGGAGGAAGCACCTGGTTCCTGGCTTCGGATTGGCGCAGCCAGCGGCCATTTGGGGCGTGAACCAACAGAAGGAAGACCTTTCTCTCACTGTCTAACTCTGCCTGTCAAAAAAAAAAAAAAAAAAAATTGTACTAAAATACACTCTGTAGCCTCAGTTTTTTTTCCTTATATGTAATCCTCAAATGATTTTTTGCTCTTGTGGGATATAAGCTCTCAGTAGAAAAAAAGTATACCACTCCAACTTTGAAAATACTGTTTAAAAAAATTGTTTAAGTTATTTTCTGAAACAAAAATTAGAAAGTTTACATGAATGCTGATACCACTGAGTCCTACAGTGGTACAATCATATAATACTATGATGAATGTTATAGCAATGCAACTCAGAATTTTTTTTTCCCCCTCAAAGGAAGCCCTAATTTTCCTAATGTTTTCCATCAGGTACTAAGGGGACCACAACTATAGACAGAGCAGCTACTGGCGGACATGACCCCAATGTGGTAAGAACTATTCTCTTTTAAAAAATCACATTAAAGCCTTAAATAGTGGATAGAGATTTTTGGAATACATTTGTTAGCCTAAGGTCTAATTTAATATTTTATAGAGGTATTGCCAAGTTCAGTGCTAGGACACTCGATGTTTTACCTCCCCCTACCCCGCCCCATTTTGTTCCCCGCCTCAGAGATTCCTGGGATCAAAGACCTACAAGGAACAACAAGGATCTAAAGGAAGTCATTTTGATGATGGCGGAGGGAGGCTCTTTTTTCTGAGGTCACTGCCAGAAGAAGCTCTGAAGGATTAGAAGGCTTTCACTCCATTTGCTTTGGACAGATTTAAAGACTAGGCACAGCCATTTGTGTTAATTAAAATCTCTCAAACCTTTGTTTTAGTGCTGTTTTCCCGCTCTCCCCCCACCAATCTGGGTGGAAATGTTAGATGCTTGGCCTTAAGCATGTCAGGAATTTAGTCATTTTAGGGATTGTAAACAGCCTCTGATTATTTTGATCGCTTTTGGATTTTAAATGACTAGATACACTCCACACTGGAAGTTGTTAACATGTCCATAAAACGGAGCTCCTTGCTACCTCTGAAATATTTAATTCTAGGCAGATCCACCAAATGAGCAAGACTAAGTACAAAATAAAGAAAAGTAACTGCCACATCACAAACCATATCCACCTGTCCTATCGACTTTGCCTCCTTGTTATCTTTTCCTTGAATTCTCTCCCACCCTGCCAGTACTACTCTTTTAGTTTAGGCCTCCTTCCTATGTGGATTACCATAGTGTCTTAATTGGTTTCTCTGCTTTCAGTCCCTCTAATCCTGGGGTGGGGAACATCTGGCTCACGGGCCACATAAGGCCTGTGTCTAGCTTGCCAAGGCTATTGCAGGCGAGACTTGATATTTAATAAATCTACTGCAGGCTAATTTTTAAGTTGGTAGTTTTGTACGGCCCACAGATGATATTAGAGATACCCAAATGTGTCTTAACAGAAGAAAGGTTCCCCATTCCTGCTCTAATCCATCCTCCATGGTACTGCTGAAGCTATCTTTTCTTTTTTTTTAAAGATTTACTTATTTATTTGAAAGTCAGAGTTACATAGAGAAGGAGAGGCAGAGTGAGAAAGATAAAGAGAGAGAGGTCTTGCATCTGCTGGTTCACTCCCCAATTGGGCACAACGGTTGGAGCTGCGCCAATCCGAAGCCAGGAGCTTCACCCAGGTCTCCCACACAGGTGCAGGGGCCCGAGGACTTGGGCCATCCTCCACTGCTTTCCCAGGCCATAGCAGAGAGCTGGATCGGAAGTGGAGCAGCCGGGACTTGAACCAGCGTCCACATGGGATGCCGGCACCGCAGGCAGCGGCTTTATCCGCTAAGCCACAGCGCCAGCCCCTGAAGCTATCTTTTCTAAAAGATAATGCCATCATGGATTGTCCATCAACTTTGTTAAAAAGTCCAAACTCCGTCACAGACCACAGATGAACTGCCTCCTGCCTTACGTCCCAGTTTCATCCTTCCCCACGTCCTCCTTCCCTGAAACTTCCTACACTGAGCTCTACAGAATCACCTCCAGCTCCCCGGAGGTACCATGAGTTCTATTACCTCCCTGCACAGAGCTCTCCTTGTCTGCTTGACCATTATCTGTTTTTCTTAAGAACTGAGTTTGGTGTCCTTCTGTCTCAGGGATTCTCAATCCCAGCTGCATATTAGAATTTCCTTGTGGGGTTTGAGAAACAGCCTGTAAATGACCTGGATCCATTCCCAGATCATTTAAATCATGATCTCTAAGAGATAAGGCAAAAGCAACTGTACTATTTGAAGGCCTTCCCTTGGGAAATTTTAATGTGTGCCAGGTTTGAGAACCACTGCACACAAGGGTCTCTTACTTCTGTCATAGCATTTAATGAACTATGTTCCCATTCTTGGTTTACTCAGCTATCTCCCTCACCAGGTGATGGGCTCTTTGAGGCTCAGGACTATATCTTGTTCATCTTTTCATTTTTTTCTTAAAGTATTTATTTATTTGAAAGTGAGAGAGAAGTGGAGAGAGAGAGAGACAGAGAGAGATCGAGAGATCTTCCATTCTCTGGTTCTCTCCCCATATGGTGGCAACAGCCAGGGCTGGGCCAGGCCAAAGCCAGGAGCCAGGAGTTTCTTCTGAGTCTCCCATGGGGTGGCAGGGTCCCAAACTCGTAGGCCACCTCTGGCTGCTTTTTCCAGGCCATTAGCTGGGATCTAGATTGAAGTCGAGCAGCTGGGACACTCACCGGTGCCCATATGAGATGCCTGCATCACAGGACTGGTGGCTTTACCTGAACACCACAACGTAGGCCCCCACCTTTTCATTTTGACACCCAACACAGTGTCTGGGATTTAACCAAGGCTCAGTAAATGACATAAGGCAACAGAAAGTTGATTGCCAAGTCCCAGTTGTCTCAATACCATCATGTGTAAATTACCATTATATTTTACTGTATTTCCTGAGAGGTTCAGATCTTTTTTTGTTGTTGTTTACTCTAAGTTGTCATTAATTTCCTATCTCACATCAATACAAGAATGTTGTCACAACACATTTCATAATCCAAAAGAATCCCTTATACTTTCTGGTAATTATCAAAGTAAGCCAACCAATACAAATTCTCCTTTCTCCCAAGTTCAATTTAAATCTGTAAAGGTACATTTTAAAGGTAAAGTTCAGAAACTGTACTTTTTTTTTTTTTTTTTTTTTTACAGGCAGAGTGGACAGTGAGAGAGTGAGATAGAGAGAAAGGTCTTCCTTTTGCCGTTGGTTCACCCTCCAATGGCTGCCGCGGCCGGCGTGCTGCGGCCAGCGCATCGTGCTGATCCTAAGGCAGGAGCCAGGTGCTTCTCCTGGTCTCCCATGGGGTGCAGGGCCCAAGCACTTGGGCCATCCTCCACTGCACTCCCGGGCCACAGCAGAGAGCTGGCCTGGAAGAGGGGCAACCAGGACAGAATCCGGCGCCCCGACCGGGACTAGAACCTGTTGTGCCGGCGCTGCTAGGTGGAGGATTAGACTACTGTATTTTATTTACTCATTTATTTTAAATGTTTACTTTTTTTATGTGAAATGCAGAATAACAGAGATAGGGAGATATAAAGACAGATAGAGAATCTTCCATCCACTGGTTCACTCCCCAAATGGCCACAATGGTGGTGGTGGGCAGGGGGGCAGGGCAGGCCAAAGCCAGGAGCTTCACTTGCGCCACCTTCTGCTGCTTTCCCAGGCACATTAGCAGGGAGCTAAGTCAACTGGTGCTCATAGGGTTGCTGGCATTGCAGGCGGTGGTTTAACCCACTGTGTCATAATGCCAGCTCTAAAAACGTATTTTTAGACTGGAAAAGATCTATAAGAAATAACAGAATTTTGGCATTAGAAGAAACTTAAGTATAAAGTTCCTTCACTTCATAAAAGAGGAAACGGTTTTCAGTTACATTGAAAGTATGTCCAATGTCCCACAGTTCACTGGGATCAGAGCTGGTTACCAGAGCCTAGGTATTATTACTGCCAGCTCATCTTCCAATCTGATTTCTATCTTTCCTCTCCATCCACAAAAATAGCAGGATCTACAGACCTAAAATGATTAGTGTCATGTTCTACCAACTGAGTTAGCTGAGTATGCAATCCATGCTCTGTTTCAAGAAAGCTACCTCTGTATCTATTTAATCTCTTAAAGTCTTTGGCAGTCCTGAGAGATTTTCCAAGTCATTTGGCCTAGACACAGCAATGAGAACAAATGACAGGAATATAAAATACCTCTACCAATGACTACCTTGAACTAGTTATTTAACCTCAGAGCCTTCGATTCCCCTTCAAAATTATATTGCCATTTTTACCATGATAATGAGTTTTTAGAATATATAACCTACCCCCATTCTCTCTTGTTTTTTAGTTAAGGCATGAAGTAAAATAGTTTACTTGCTAGCAGAAATTTGTAACTTCTAAAAAATTATTTGCCTTCCCAAAATATTGAAACTATAAGTTCATTATCAGGTTTATCATCTTTCTCTCAAATGCTTCAACCTTCCAGTTTCTTCAAAACACAAAACTGAAACACTGTACTCTTTTATGCTACTTTGTCTTTAAGACTAGACATTGTACTCTTTCATCTATGGCAATGTAAAAGTTATCAGGTTGGCTGATAGTCACATAAGCTTGTAATTTGGTGGATATAATTTTTGTGGGTATAAATTTATTCCATTAACTTATCAAAAAATCAGAGACTAATTCAAGAGACTTATAAATCAATTACATTACAGAGTATCTACCTTCCAGTTTGGTTGAAATATGTCTCTATGCAGGCTACTCCCATCTCCAAATCAAGCTATAGGGAACTGAATTAGTAATCCCAAAGTCTTTGGGATTGAAACATCACTACAATTTTACTCGTAACTGTAATAGTCTAATAATGTCTCTGAGAATAAAACCCCTCATATTGTTGTACTTGGGAGATACTTTTCAATTTCAAGGTCAACTGAGGGAAAACTCTTTCCTATCAGCAATATATTTACAAATTAACATTGGTGAGTACTATTCAGAGGCCTTTCACATTTATTTATCTTTACTTTCTAGCTCTTCCAAGGATATTTGTCATCATTGCACCTCAGAGTTGCCTTTAGGAGGGCAACTGACAGTTTGTAATGTCTTTATCTTACACTCTTTTTTTAAAGTTTACTTTCTCATTCTTTGCCCTAACGCTGTATTCTACCTGTAACTTTACACGGCTTCCTTGGAAAGAAACATTTTTTTTAAAGATTCATTTATTTATTTATTTATTTAATTGAAAGTCAGTTACACAGAGAGAGGAGAGGCAGAGAGAGAGAGAGAGGTGTCTTCTATCCGCTGGTTCACTCCCCAGTTGGTTGCAATGGTCGAAGCTGCACCGACATGAAGCCAGGAGCTTCCTCCGGGTCTTCCCATGTGAGTGCAGGGGCCCAAGGACTTGTGCCATCTTCTACTGCTTTCCCAGGCCACAGTAGAGAGCTGGATCAGAAGTGGAGCAGCTGAGTCTTGAACCAGTGCCCATATGGGATGCTGGCACTGCAGGTGGTGGCTTTACCCACTATGCCAGTGTCGGCCGCCATCTTACACTCTTAAATCTAGGCAGAAAATCCAGTTTTATGGTTGTTTTTGTGAACTATTGTCATGTTAGGCAGTAACTCATTTTTTAATAGAAGGTTCTGCAATTCCTGTATTCCAACACAAATTTCTACCAGCCCCTCCGGCACCTTGGGAGGGGCCTGCAGCTCTATTGCAGTCTCTATTGCTTCATATATTCTACATTTAGTCCTCAAACATTGGAAATGGGAAGAGAACAAGGTTCTATTTTTTTTAAAGATTTATTTTATTTATTTGAAAGAGTTACAGAGAGAGGTGGAGACAGAGAGAGAGGTCTTCCATCCAATGGTTCACTCCCCAGATGGTTGCAACAGCTAGAGCTGTGCCAATCTGAAGCCAGGAGCCAGGAGCTTCTTCCAGGTCTCCCACACGGGTGCAGGGGCCCAAGGACTTCTGCCATCTTCCACTGCTTTCCCAGGCCATAGCAGAAAGCTGGATCGGAAGAGGAGCAGAGCAGCCCAGACTAGAACCTGTGTCCATATGGCTTCAGGCCAGGGCTTTAACCCACTGCGCCATAGTGCCAGCTCCCAAGGTTCTATGTTGAAAAAGGAGACTTATTCAACACCCAGTCAATTCCACAGCAGGAGACAGGCAGATAAATATAAAATAAAATAATATAACTTGACTGGGGCCAGCATTGTGGTGTAGCTGGTAATGCCACTACCTGCAACACAAGCATCCCGTATGGGCTCCAGTTTAGGGTTTGAGTCCTGGCTGCTCTACTTCTGATCCAGCTCCTTGCTAATGTGTCTGATACAGCAGTGGAGTGTGGAATGTGGCCCAAGTCTTTGGCCTCAGCACCCACGTGGGAGACCCAGAAGCTTCTGGCTCCTGGCTTCAGCCTGCCCTGCTCTGGCCATTGCAGCCATCTGGGGAGTGAACCAGCAGATGGAAGATCTCACTCTCTCTGTAACTCTGCCTTTCAAATAATAAATAATTACATTAACAAATGAGAATTTTCAGGATAACTGAAAAATCCACATCCTCTGCATCTTTCACAAATTCACTTATGCTTCTTAATATCTAAAACTTTTACTTAACATTCACTTTTAGTATAAAACATGATGTCAACATTCCTATAAACTATTTCTTCATAATTATTAGTCAACCTGGGAATAAATGATATTACTTGGGTCAATAAGATAAGTTTCTTTTCTTTTCTTTTCTTTTCTTTTTTTTTTTTTTGACAGAGTGGATAGTGAGAGAGAGAGAGAGAGAGAGAGAAAGGTCTTCCTTTGCCGTTGGTTCACCCTCCAATGGCTGCCACGGCTGGCGCACTGCGGCCAGCGCACCGCGCTGATCCTAAGGCAGGAGCCAGGTGCTTCTCCTGGTCTCCCATGGGGTGCAGGGCCCAAGCACTTGGGCCATCCTCCACTGCACTCCCGGGCCACAGCAGAGAGCTGGCCTGGAAGAGGGGCAACCAGGACAGAATCCGGCGCCCCGACCGGGACTAGAACCCAGTGTGCCGGTGCCGCTAGGTGGAGGATTAGCCTATTGAGCCGCGGCGCCGGCCGATAAGTTTCTTTTTGTAAACTGCTTTTATCGTGACAGTATTTTTTCTTGTAAGTTGGGCTTTAAGCTAAGTTTTGATTATATGGAAACCAATTAATATTTTAAGAAAAGCAGAATTCATTTGATTTTTTTTAAAAAGGTCACAACCTTCATCTTCAGTGTTCAGGCCTGAGACTCTCTTTTCTTGATTTATATATTCTGAATCCTAAAAACTGAAAGCATTGTACACAGATTCCTGCTGAGAAAAAAGCACATACTAATTGAGATGTTAGCAACATGGCTGAAGACAGGGACTTAACACCTGTATGCCCCACAAAAACGTACCCAAACAATGAACAGACAACCTCATTTAGATTGGAGCAACTGAGGCAGAGCTCTGGAGTAGAGCAGAGAAGTAAGAGACCCAGAGGAAAGATGGCCACACAGAGAAGAGAACAAAACACCGCCTCTGTCAACTCTGCCTTCCTGGCCAGGCCTTTTCTCCTGTGGGAAAGGTGAACGGTCCCCCAGGAGCCTCCATTACTACCATGGACACCTACAGTCTTCTGCTGCTAGAGAATCCTACAGTCCTCACAGGCTCCTGGGGCTGTTAAGACACGCCTGGAGCTCACACCGCCATACTCCATCAGAGGTGCCCACATTGTGCCCTCCCGCACCTACAACCTAAGCTGCTGCTTTGTAGAATCACCTTGAACTAGAGCCACTGGTAGTGTATGCCCTGCTTCCGGAGCCATAGCCATTGCACCTATCCTTGAGGCCATGCTGCCATCACACCCTGTTCACACATGACAGACACTATTCACAGCCAAGCTGTTACAGTTCCTTATATGCTAGAAACAACCTGTCTTGGAGGCATTCCACTTTCCACATTCCAGTGACTGCAGGAACCTGAGCCCAACCTCTCAGAGTCTAGTTGCAGCATCTTAGCACATTGAAACAGTCATTCATGAGATCAAGAGCAATTCCTCGCAGAGATCAAGTACGGTTAAACATATGTGAGTCAGTGAGTGAAGTACATGCAAAAACTTAGTCCCTTGTCCTCTGCTAATAATTTGTGAAACAAAAATGCCACTTTCCTTCCATGATAATTATGGAATACTCTATGCTGAAAGGGTGCATTTTAAGTGTACCACTTTACTTAAAGGGTACTAATTTAGTCTACCACCTTATTTAAAGGGTGATGGGGCTGTCCAAACTTGTTTAAAGTCACAGAACCTGGTGGTGGGTAGGTCTAGAACTTTACCTTTTTAAAAGTTCAAAATATTTTTAATTATTTAAAATGGAATACCCTAGAGAAAAAGATAGGTTAAAAAGGTAAGAATAGGGACTGGCAATAGCGGGTAAAGCTGTCACCTGCAGGGCCGGCATCCCATATGGTTGCCGGTTTGAGTCGCGGCTGGTCTACCTCCGATCCAGCTCTCTGCTCTGGCCTGGGAAAGCAGTAGAAGATGGCCCAAGTCCTTGGGCCCCTGCACCCACGTAGGAGACCTGGAAGAAGCTCCTGGCTTCAGATTGGCCCAGTTCTGGCTGTTGCAGCCATTTGGGGAGTGAACTAGTGGATGGAAGACCTCTCTCTTTCTGCCTCTCTTTAACTGTGCCTTTAAAATAAATAAATAAATACATCTTAAAAAAAAAAAAAAGGTAAGAATGTATGTAACCAACTATCTGCTCTTCATCTTTAGTTTCAGATAAAGGAACTCATTCTCTTTAGACATGCCTTTCTCATCCATATCCCTCATTCTGAAACTAGTCAATGCTATTGGCCACCAGGATCTAGGGTGATAATTATAAGAAACATGTCAGATCTGGTTTAAAATTTTAATAAACCACCAAAAATATTAGCAATACACCTCATCAACTTAAAAAATCCATGAACTGGGGTAGATGTTTCGCACAGTGGTTGAGACACAGCTTAGGATGCTTGGATGCAATTCCAGTCCCAAGTGGGTCTCTGATTCCAGCTTCCTGCTAATGCACACCATGGGATTAAGAATTGACAGATCAATTATTCGGGTTCCTGCCAACCATGAGACCCTTATGGAGTTCCATTCTCTTGGCCTGGCTCAGCCCTGTCATTGCAAATATACGGGGAGTGAGCCAGTGGAAGGAAGACCTGTCTCTGCCTTTCAAACAAATAAAAAATAAAATTAAAACATTCACTTTTATTTCACTTCAATTCCACCTAGCATCTCCTTTGTCCTTTCCATCATTTAAAATGGAATCCATAAAACTGTAAACCTTCAAGGGAGCAATTTCATGTTTCAGTTGAACAAAAAAGCTTACAGGAGATGGCACTGTGGCCCAGCCGGTTAGGCTGCTACCTGCAACACTGGCATCCCATATGGGCTCTAGTTCAGGTCCCGGCTGCTCCACTTCTGATCCAGCTCCCTGCTAATGCGCCTGGGAAACCAAAAGAGGAAGCCCAAGTGCTTGGGCCTCCGGAACCAAGTGGGAGACCTGGGTGAAGCTCCTGGCTCCTGACTTTGGCCTGGTCCAGTCCCCAAAATTGCGGCCATCTGGGCAGTGAACTGGCAGATGGAAGATCTCTAACTCTACCTTTCAAATAGACATAAAAAAATAGAGAGAAAAAAAAAAAAAACTCTGCTTTTAACTGTGTACTAACATTGCTGATTACCCTTTGTTTTTGGTACTTTGGTTTACATTTTTATGCTCCCAGATTTTTAACCAGGGCTGGGAACATAAAAAAAAAAAAGTGTACCCCCCCCCTTTAAATTCATAAGTTGGAAAGGCCAGAAAAAAAGTAACTAAGCGACCTACAAAAATAGCCACAGGTGATTAAGAACACATTTTATGAGAGGCATGCGGAATAAGTGTCAGCAAAAGCTATTTTCAGGGTAACCTCGTCTCTCTCTCACAAATACTGCAATGAAAACTCAATTGCCGCGGCAACCGACTGTGGTGCAGGTGGGAGAAGCGAACGGAGGCTTTTCATGGGAAAGCAAGGTCGTGGAGCGCTGGCTCACGGCGACCAAACTATGGGAGGAGGAGAAGGCAGGCAGGTCCTCTCGCGGTGTCGTCCAGTACCGACCGACACCTAAGGACGGCTGACTGGGGAAGCGGGCGCACAAGATGAGGCGGGACAGGACACCGCTCTCTCCGCCCCCGGCAGGCTCCGTCGCCTCAGCTTCCCTCCTGCCACCCACGCGGCTTTCCAAGCCCCCGCTAGCTTCCCCGGCGCCTTCGGCGGGGCGACCGGCCGTTGCCGAGGGCTGCGAGGAGAGCCTCGGCGCGCTCCCTCCGAGCGGCCGGGCCGCCGGCGAGCGCCGTCCCTCAGGGGCAGCGGACGAGCGACGAGGCGCCGGGCTCGGCCGGGGATTGCTTCTGCCTGGGGCCCGGCGAGGGCTGCGTTCGTGCCTCGCGCGCACCCGCTCCGCGTCCTCTCAGCCAATCCCGCGTTACTCGCGCGCCCAGCGGCGTTCCGCGGTCCTACTCCGTCCGGGCCGGCTCCTTCCCGCTCCCAGTCCTCGGCAGCCGAGCTCGCACTCCTCCCTGCACTCTCCACGAGGTCCACGCCTCGGGGTGTAGCTCCGCCCCTGTGCCAGAGTCCGCCTCCGCAACCTCCCGAGCGTGTGCTCTCTCTCTCCACCCCACCTCCCTCATTCTCTTGCCACCTCGCCGCCTCGGGTCTCCCGCTCCGCAGAGCGCCCCGGGTCCCCGTGGCCTCGCTCCGCCGCCTCCGCGCGCTCTCCCGGTGCGGCCACCGCGCCCCCCGCGCCGGCTCGCCGCCTCCGGGCCGGACCCGTGGCCGCGCGCCCTGACTCCGCCCCTCCCGCGGACCCGCGCGCTCGCGGCGCGGCCTCTCCCCCACGCAGGCCACTGAGCGCTCCGCCGCCTCCCCCCGCTGGCCCGCTCGCCTCGCGCTCCCCGGGCGCCCTCGGTCTCGCGCTCTCCGAGGCGAGCGCGCTCCCGGCCCGCGCGCTCCGGGCTCCGGCTTCTCCGGGCTCCTGTCAGTGCGGTGACTGCGCTGGGAAACATGGCGTCCGAGGGAATGATCCTCACTAACCACGACCATCAAATCCGCGTCGGAGTCCTCACAGGTAACCGGGGACGGAGGTCCGGGGGACGGCCGCGGCCGCTGTCCGCGACTCGCCTCAGGCTTCTCGCCTGTGATGCCCGGCGCTTGACTGCGGCCTCGGGAGGAGAGGAGGCTTGAGGAGGAGGACCGGGGTGTGTGTGTGTGGGGGGGGGGTGCATCTTACAACCCTTGAGAGCTGCTGGAGGTTGGGGTGTTCCCGCGTGTCCCCCCCGGGGAGCCGGAGCCGGCCCCGTGGGATGTCAGGCCCCAGCGCCTTCGCAGCCGAAGTCCCCGGCCCCCGGGGACCGAGGGGGCCGGTGCGGCGGGCGCTGCGGGGCTCCGAGCTGCTGGTGCGGGCAGCGGGATCCCGGCTCCGCAGTCCTTGCACGCCGCTCGCGGCCGGTCGGGGCGCTTCTTCCGCGGCCGCTCTTGGGGAGAGGGGGGAATCCCATGTCTACCCCCTCCCTCGCTCCCCTCCCCCCCTCCCCCCAGCCTGGGCGGCCCCACGCCGCTCGGGCTGTGCTTACCCCGGGCACCGGCCGGACGAAACTCTGCTCCTCCTCAGGCTGCCCCTGGCGGGCCGGGCATCCCCTCAGTCACCCACGGGACACCCCTCGCCTCCCCCGGGAGCTGGGGACCGGCTCGCGTTCGGACCTCGGGAAGTAGCTGCATTCCGCCTTTCCGAGCCACCGGCCCTCCGCCGCCTGCCTCTCCGACCTGGACGGGCTGCAGCTTGCGGCCACCTGGTCGGGGATCCAGCCGTTCTCACTCGAGAGGGAAGGATTCCCCGAGTCGTGGTGTTTGCTCCCCCTCCCTCCTGGGCACCCCCCGGCGAACGGTCCCGAGGCCGGCGGGGAGCTCACTTTCCCCTCGCTGCGTTGCATTTGGGTGATAGCCCTCGATTCGACGACAGGCAGTTGCTGCAGGGCACGACTTCCAGATGTCGAGCGAGCCGCTTTGGAGGGGGGTGTCTGCTGTGGTCCCGTAGTTGGCAAGGTGTGTGTGTGCTCGAGTGGCGAGGCGGCGGTTAAAGAACTATTTTTGGAATCGAAGGGCTTAGTTTGGAGCGAAGGAAATCCGAGACTCAGAGGTGTGATTTAGGAAAGAAGCGATTGTAGACGGGAATCCTGGTGTCTTCCCCACTTCTTTTTAATTTTTTTTTTCCGCTTGTCAAATTCTGACAGGTTGAGACGGTGCTCGGGAAGGGACGAAATTGAATGAGGCTTGCTTTTATTATTAACTAGAAGAAAAAAAAATCTCCGAGACTGCCAGTAGATACTGAATGCAAAGCTTAATTTAGCTCCTGAGTTTCACGAAAAGGGGAAACCCACCGCCCCCTTTCCTTTCTTTTAAAGTAAACAGATTGCCTCTCCCTGGTATTCTTTCCAGATAGGAATGGCGATTTATTGAATTTTCCTAATCCGAAGCCCCCTTGGATATAGAAACTAGTCCAAACCAGTTGCAGGGAACGGAACCCCTCAAAACCAGAGATGTGCTGCCCCCCCCCCCTTTTTTTGGTTCTGAAAGTGTTTCTTGTGGGAATATTCAGTTGTATCACAGAATTCTTACAGTTGACTTTGCTAATTTTCAGATTCTGATCGCCATATGTAAAAGTGAATATATAAGCCTTCAACTTGCACTTTAAATTCTAAACATGGTTTGAAAATGAAAACGTTACTGAGAGTGAAGTTTAATAGAAACCAAAATATGTCAGGAAGGCCATAGATGTTTAAATTTATATCTATCTAAACACACACATAAAACTTATCTTTTTTGTTTATTTAAACTTTCTCTAATAATCTTATTTAATGAATTGTCTTAGCTTGGTCAAGTGACATAATAGGTGTTGTACAGAGTGATCCAAAAGAAATAGCTCTTGTCTAGTATTCTGACAGTTTGTTAGGGATTACATTGATATGCAGATATTTGTAGTTATTCTACATTGTGTTACACATCTGGTGGCTAAATGCAGAAGGAATTCCATATTCGTATGGATTAGGGCAAATGTAACTACTACCTGAAGGGAGAATTTAGTACAATTACTAGGGAGGAAAAGCTGGCATTTTTAATTAAGGGGAGTTGAAAGTCAGCAGCAACACTATAAATAAATAAATATGTGGTTGAGGCTAAAGCTCTTAAGCAGAATAAAAGTGCAATACAAAGGCCTTGAAAAGCCCAGGTGGAATAGGTAGGTGGCAAAGGCAAAATATCAAGGAGAAAATGTAACTTTGGGGTGGAATGAAGACAGTCTCAGCTTGGAGAAGCTATGTCTTGAGAACAAAGGTGCAGCAGTCCAGGGGGCAAATTCTAGAGCTAGGAATAAGGCTTCAGCTGAAGGAATGAAAAGGGAGCTGCAAATTTAGGACAAGGATAGTGGATTTTATTACAAGCAGCTAAATTTCTGTGGTCTTGACATTCTGTATGATTTTGGGGGGAAGCAATGAAGGTGTGTTGTAAAGTGTTCTGCTTTTACTATGTAAATTACTCTTACCTTACTATAACTTGATTTCATTCTTAAGGAAACTTAGTTAAGAGAACACAGTTAACACTGTGCAATTTATGGTAGGGTTTATTTTATAAAATCTCCTTAGCATAGTAGGGCTTATTTTATAAAATCTCCTTAGCATATTTCATAATAGTGATTTTCAGTGTTTTTCTGTTACAAAGGTTGTGGAAACCGTGATCTACCCACACAAACACTTTATAGTGTGTTAGATAATATTTTCATAAAATTGTATTGTTATTTCTAGAGTCCTGATTGACTTCTTTGGGACATTTTGATTACTTGTAGAAAAATAATATTTGCATTTGTACCTTACAAATTTTCATTCTCTATATTTTTGTTATTTTCATTTCAGTTATGAATTTGGTGACTATGATATACAGTCTTCAAATTTCTGATGATGTGCACAAATGTAGTTAATCAAATTATGATAATTAATGTAATGTGGATATTTTAGTTATATTAATTGTTTTTTAGGCAGGAAAATGAGAATATGTACATAAAAAGAGATTGTTGCATGGGAACATTTTATATTGAAGATTTTTCTTGAGATTTATGTATTTATTTGAAAGGCAGAGTTAGAGAGAGGGAGAAAAGAGAGAGATCTTTCACCTGCTGGTTCTTTCCCCAAATGGCTGTCACTGCCAGGGCTGGGCCAAACTGAAGCCAGTAGCCGGGAGGTTTTTTTGGGTCTCCCGCTTGGGTCATAGGGGTCCTCCTATGTCCTCCTCTGTTTTCCTAGGTGAAATAGCAGGGAGTTGGGTTGGAAGCCAAGAAGTTGGGACTCAACTCAGTGTAGATATGAGATGCTGGCATTGCTTAACCCTCTGTGCCACATCGTTGGCCTCTGTGTGGAAGATCATTGTCCATCTTTGAGAACAGTATTTTTATAGTAACTGAGTAACTGTTTTGCATTGATCTTCCAGAAGTGAAGGTTATACGATCTTGGGTGACTTAAGGTCTGTAGTTTAATACTTCTGTTTCTATAGTTTGAAGGTTTTAAAAAAAAACTAGAAATAGATCTACCATATGATCCAGCAGTCCTACTTGTAGATATATATCCAAAGGAGTTGAAATCAGTATGTCAAATGACATATCTGTTTTTTCATAATTTTACAGCACTCTTCACAATAGCCAAGATATGGAATTAACCTAGGTATCCCTTGGTGGATGAATGGATGGATGAAGAAAATGTGCTACATATACACAGTGGAATATTATTCAGCCATAAAAAAGAATAGAATTCTATCCTTTGCAGCAACATGGATAGAATTGGACATCATTTTTTGAAGTGAAATAAGTCAAGCCTAGAAATAAAAATACTGCATGTTCTCACTTCTGTGTGGAAGCTCAAGTTGCTTCTCAAAGAAGTAGACTAGAATAATCGTTACCAGTGCCTAGGAAGGGTGTTGGTGGAGGTGGGAATAGGGGGAGAATGGTTAATGGGTATCAGGATGCAGTTGGATAGGAGGAATAACTTCCAGTGTGCTTCTGTAGCACAGTAGGTTAACTATATTTGACAACAATTACATGGATATATATTTTTTAAACTTTTTTTTTTTTTTTATTTCTTTGAAAGAGTTACAGACAGAGAGGGAGAGACAGAGTTCTTCCATCTGCTGGTTCACTCCCCAAATGGTGGCAACAGCCAGGGCTGGGCCAGGCTGAAGCCAGGAGCCTGGAGCTTCATCCTGGTTTTCCATGTGGGTGCAGGGCCACTATTTTCTGCTGCTTTCCCAGGCATATTGGCAGGGGACTGGATTAGAAGTGGAGCAGCTGGGACTTGAACACAGGTGGCAGCTTAACTCATTATGCCACAAGCTGGCCTCTGCATATTTCCAAAGTATCTAATATAATGGATTTTGAATGCTACTAACACAAAGTAATAATGTTTGACTGAGGTGGTAGATAGGCCAGTTACCCTGTTTTGATCATTACACACTGTATACATGTATTGAAATCCCATACTGTGCTCTATAAATATGAATAATTTATTTGTGTCATTGAAAAATGTATTTAGGGGCTGCTGTTGGGGCACAGCAGGTTAAGCCACTGCTTGCAATGCTTGTATCCCATATTGGAATGCTGGGTTGAGCAGTTCCTCTGCTTCCAGTCAGCTTCCTGCTAATGTGCCTGGGAGAGCAGCAGATGATGACTCAAGTACTTGGGTTCTTGCCTTCCATGTCGGTGACCCTTATAGAGTTCCTGGCACATGGCTTCCACCTGACGTAGCCCTGGATGTTGTGGGCATCCGGAGAGTAAACCACTGGATGGCAGATCTCTCTCTCTTTTTCTGTCACTCTGCCTTTGAAATAAATAAGTAAATCTTTTAAAAATGTATTTTAAAAAACTCAGTAATTTGGAAAGTTTGGAAAAAATTGTTTCTAATGTTCTCTGCTTGTATTACTCTTTATATCAGAGACATAAAATGTGAGAGTGAATAACATGAGGCAAATTAAAATGTATCTGCCACTGCAAAACCAGAAACAAGATGTAGGGCAGATTAGATTTTTTTTAACAGCTTCAGTAGTAATTATACTTATAGTCAGTCTTAACAATTACATAACAGGCTCACTGTATTTCAAATGTGTCACTTTTCACCTACTTTTTCTATTTTGAGAAAAGCTGTTTATCAAGGCAGCATAGTAGTTCTATCACTATTAAAGCTCCACAGAAATAATACCAGGGGGCTGGCATTGTGGCACAGAAGGTTAAGGCACAGCCTGCAATGCCGATATCCCATATGAATACCAGTTCGAGTCCCAGCTGCTCCACTTCTGATTTAGCTCCCTGATAATGCACATTTGAAAGCAGATGGCCCAAGTGTTTGGGTCCCTGTCACCCTCTTGAGAGACCTGGTTGGAATTTCAGGCACCTGATGTTGGTTTGGCCTAATCCCGGCCATTGTGGCCCTTTGGGGAGTGAACCTACTCTTTCTCTGTAACTCTACCTTTCAAACAAAATAAATAAATTTTATAAAAAATTACCAGGAAAATGCTGACTACATGTGAAGATATATAGTGTAGAACAAGATAAATAATTGGGTATTTAATATTCAGTTAGCTAGCCACTACTAATGTTTGGTGCTTAGGTACTTAGTTAAGAATAACAATCTTTTTTTTTTTTTTTTTTAAAGATTTATTTATTTATTTGAAAGAGCTACACAGAGAGGCAGAGAGAGAGAGAGAGAGAGAGAGACAGAGGTCTTCCATACGATGGTTCACTCCCCAAATGGCCGTCAATAGCCGGAGATGTGCTGATCCGAAGCCAGGAGTCAGGAGCTTCTTCCAGGTCTCCTATGAGGGTGCAGGGGCCCAAGGACTTGGGCCATCTTTTGCTGCTTTCCCAGGCCACAGCAGAGAACTGGATTGGAAGTGTAGCAGCCGGGACTAGAACTGGCACCCATATGGGATGCCGGCACTGCAGGTGGCAGCTTTACCCGCTACGCCACAGCGCCGGCCCCTAAAAATAATAATCTGTAACCTAAATTTTCACTAACAGCAGCATGAGAAAGAAAAATATTCAAGTTTTTAGGAAAGGGCATTTAAAAAATTTGTATTTTTGTTCTATTTTATTGCATTAAACTGTAAATATGAAATTAATAGGGGAAATTGGAACAAATATAAGACTAGGTAATAGAGGTTGGATAAAAATCTAATTGTAAATTAGAATACCAAAAATATTACAGTTATAAGGAGTATTTCAGTTATTCATAAATAAAGTCATTCAAAATATTCAAAAACCAAGTTTTGAGCCAAGGAGATGTTACTCTTTTAATTCTGAAATTGGTCAAATGTTTATTTTATTCCTTTATTTATATAAGTATTTCTTTGTTTTGAAAATGGATGTCATTAAGTAGACAAATCATTATTGCAAACAAAATGTAATCCTACCATAGGTGGAATTGTGTGTTCTGGCAAAGTTATCTTTTTTTTTTCCTTTTAAGGACTCACCAAATCCCTTTTCTTGTTTACTTGAGCTGGAGATAGAGTGAAAGAGAGAGAGAAAAAAAATATGAATGAGAATTCCATTCCCATCTGTCCCCAAATGTCTGTATTAGCCAAGGGGCTGAAGCCAGAAGTCTGGAACTCAATCCAGGTCTTCCAGGTGGGTGGCAGGAATCCAGCTACTTGAAGTGTCACTGCTGCCTCCCAGGATCCTCATTAACAAGAAGTGGGAATCAGGAAATCAGGAACTGGAACTGGGACTTGAACCCAGGTACTCAAATGTAGTATGCAGGTGTGCCAACTCATGAGTTACCTAGCTGCTAGACCAAATGCCTGATCTGTGATATGTGTTTTTAATAGTGAGCTAAATGAGTGTTTTTAAAAAGAGCTTCTTTTCCAAATTGGATTGTTCTTTCATGAATTTTTGGTAAGAAGCAATATATTAGAGAGTTAAATGTTTAGTCGAAGTAGGAAAATGTACATTTCTAACAAATATGCTTATTCCTGTTATCACTATATAAAGACTATAAACTTTGGTGGCTACATAGTAAGAGTTTAACTTAGTTACAGCTATTGACTATTTGACTATTGCTTCAAACTGAAGTATATAGTATTTACTGGAGAGGAGGTAGTGAATAAAGTTCTATTTTTTATTGTCATTGGTGATAACTTATTGGTTAAGTTAAACAGGAAACAGTTTTGGAAGCAGTTAAATAAAATCTATACTTTGGTTTTGTAAAGGATTGAAGAGCAATGAAGTTTTTACAATTTGAGATGCTACAAAAAGAGATCATGAAAAACAGTGTAATGAGACCACAGAGTTTTCTACACTTGATCTTGCCCAAAGAGCAGAGAAGTGATCTCACAAAGGTTTTCTTCCTTTGCATCTAGGCAGAGAAGAAAACATCAAGGAAGAGGAAAATATTACTTAGCCTGCTTGAAATAGTTGGAACTGGTAATGTGGATGGCATGTAACCTTTTAATAAAAAAATTTTCTAGTGACTTCAGAAAGCAAATGCCTAGTGAAGTACTGCACAGAAGTTCTATTTGTCATTTAATGAATTCATAAATGAGTTTATATTTAATTAGTTAATTTAAGAAAGCAAAACTCATTGAGACTTTTTTTAAGATTTATTTATTCATTAGAGAGACAGAGAGAGAGAGAGAGACAGAGAGAGAGAGAGAGAGAGATGTCTTCCATCTGCTGGTTCACGCCCCCAAAAAGCTGCAGCTAGGCCAGTCTGAAGCCAGGAGCTTCCTCTGGGCCTCCACGTGGGTGTGCAGGGGCCCAAGCACCTGGTCCATCCTCTGCTGCCTTCTCAGGTGCATTAACAGAACTGGATTGGAAGCGGAGCAGCTGGGACTTGAACTGGCGCCCATATGGGATGCTGGCACTGTAGACAGTAGCTTAATGCACTACTCCACAGCGTTTGCCCCTCACTGAAACTTTTGTAATTAAAATAAACAACACCAAAGCTTTTACATTGGCTTTGTCAGTGTTTATACATTTTGAATGCGCAGGATTACATTTGTTGTACTTTAGAAAAAAATTCTTAATTTGAAAACTAGAGGAACAAGGGACTGAGATGTGAAAGAAGCGTTACCCTAATTTCTGCTTTGCTTCTCAAATTGGGGTACATGGTATTGTTTTGAGGCTACTTTAAAACTTAGCTTTTAAGCTGTGGAAACAAATATAACTTTTGAAGGATCAATTTGATTTGAGAGTATGTAATTAAATCACTTTATTCAGATAAGCATGAATAAATTAGGCACAGAGTACGGAATTCACATGAGCCTTTAAGATAAAATCAGAATTTTCAAAAAATTTCAAGGAACTCATTGCATAGTAGCAAAATTTGTCATTCTTCTGTTATTACTACTTCGTCAAAAAAATTATGATGCACTGGGTCATAGAAGAAACACTGGAAGATTTATGTTCTAACCCTAGTCTAGCAAGCAGTTTTATAACCTTGAGCATATTAATTAACATACATATACTCTTTCAACTTTTCTTATCACTAAAATGAAGGAATCATTCTCAGATCCTTTTGGGCTCTGCTGGTAATATGTTTCTGTCTGTCAGCATCTTGACCAACTGGAAAGAGAAATCTAGGACATTAGACTTAGTTCATTTTCTTTTCTATCTTTATACTGGGAGTAATTATGGTGTATGGGTAGAATATATATAAAAATGTAAGGGAATAAGAAATGAAAAAAACCCAAATTTTCTGAAATTTGCTTCATTACAAACTTAAGGAAAAAATTTAGGTTTTTTCATTTTGAAATTTTTGTGGCATTACTCTTCTTGTTGTTATTAGTTTCAAACTTAGCTCAAGCCTCACTTCCTCAATAAAATCTTTCCTAGAAATTCTTCAATGATATCTGTTTTTGTTTTTCTACAGTGTTTCTAAGTGTTGTGTGTATCTGCAATCATGTATACTTGGAAGGTTGCATGATGTAGTTTTAAAAATAAAAAGGACTTTATAGTTAGATTTGGATTTAAGACCCTGATTTGCCCTTTATTTTGAGAATTCATCCAATCCCTTGAATTTCAGTTTCTTTCTCCAAAGTGAAGATAATATCTACTTCACAGAGTTTTAAGAACTAAGGTAGTGTGTGTAAAAATGACTAGCATATGCATCTAACTCAACTAGATACACTGTAATCTTTAGTTATTTTACTCTTTGTATATTGCTTTGGAGCAGTTTGCTAGGCTTTTCATATATGAGTATACATTTCTTATTCAAAGTGCATTTCAAAGTTCCTGAAATAGGTGATTGTCGTCTTCTTTTCGTGCCCTATTGTCACTTTATCTATTAATGAAATAATTGCTTAGGAGGTGTTTAATAAAAGAATTGAATGCTGTGAAATTTATATAGTTCCTTAGGGAGTTGGTACCCAGCAAGATTTAGATAAGCCAGAGCTTGGCTGTTGTTACTAAAATGACAGTTCAGGGTAGGGGGAGTGGGTTTGAGTATTTTTTAAAAGCTGTATATTCCTGGTAATAGGATTATAATAATGCTGTACTTTTGAGATGTTTTTAGTGTCAAATTTCATATATTGCTTCAGTTGATGGACATAGTTGATATGAGGCTTATTTTATGATAATCAAAGTTGATGCTGTCTTATAAACTGAAAGTTATAAAATTAGAAAGTTTTCATTTCAGAGGCAGAGTTAGAGATAGAGAGGGAGATGCGGGGGGAGAGAGAGAGGTGGGGGGCAACCCCCCCCCCCCACACATATCCACTGATTTACTCCCTAAATTATAGGTAAAAAAAATTTGGAAAATGCTGTTATGATAAGGTTAGTGCTGGTCAAGATGGCATTGATAGGAGTCAAGATTATACCTCCTCTACCACTTTCAAGGTACTCAGCCATATTTTACTTACATTTGCTTAGCTTTAAAATGGGGTAATTATGCTTATCTTATGGGGTAAATGTGAGGAACAAATAAAATACTGTGTTCAGAGTTCAGCACCTACTATGTACTACTCCCTGTGCTAATTGAGGGATGTAATAATGCATAAGAGAATCTTGGTGTGAGAGTTTAGCCTAGTGGTTAAGATTCCATTTAGGATGCCAGTGTCCCACATTAAAATGTTTGGATTCAATGCCTGGTTCCAGCTCCTGTCTCCAGCTTCCTGTTAATACAGACTCTGGGAGGCAACAGTGATGGCTCAAGTAATTGAGTTCCTGCCACTCATGTGGGAAACCTGGTTCCCTCTCTCAGCTTTAGCCTGCCCAAATCTCTGCTGTTCAGGTATTTTGAGAACCAGGTATTTGGGGGAACACTTGTGCTCCTGCTCTTCCCTCCACCCCAACCTCTCTAATAATAAATAAATAATATTAAAAAAGATGTCAGGCTCAGTCCCTGTCTTCTTGAAGCTAATGTTTTAGTATTAACGTGAAAACGTTGTTGAATCATTTTATATGGACAAGTTCATGCTTCACTTACGTTGCATTTCAGGGAATAAAGCATTTCTATATTTTATTTAATGTATTTATCTTTTACACAGATAAGTACAATCTCTAAAACTGTTTTCAAGCTAAGCCATTTTTGAGATGACTTTTTTTAAAAAAAGATTTATTTATTTGAAAGTCAGAGTTACAGACAGGCAGAGACACAGAGAGAGGGGTCTTCCATCCACTGGTTCACTCCCCAAAATGGCTGCAATGGCCAGAGCTAGGCCAGTCCAAAGCAGGAGCCAGGAGTTTTTTCCTGGTCTCCCATATGGGTGCAGGAGCCCAAAGACTTGGGCCATCCTCCACTGTTTTCTCAGGCCATAGCAGAGAGCTGGATCATAAGTGAAGCAGCCAGGACTCAAACAAGTACCCATATGGGATGCTGGCACTACAGGTAGAGACTTCACACACTATGCCACAGTGCTGGCTGGCCCTCAAACAAATTTTTTTAAAGATTTTTTATTTATTTATATGAGAGAGTTACAGACAGTGAGAGGGAAAGAGAGAGAAAGGTCTTCCTTCCATTGGTTCACTCTTCAAATGGCCGCAGCAGCTGGAGCTGCGCTGATCTGAAGCCAGGAGCCAGGTGCTTCTTCCTGGTCTCCCACTTGGGTGCAGGAGCCCAAGGACTTGGGCCATCTTCTACTGCTTTCCCAGGCCATAGCAGAGAGCTGGATGGGAAGAGGAGCAGCCAAGACTAGAACTGGCACCCATATGGGATGCCAGTGCTGCAGGCAAAGGATTAACCTACTGTGCTACGATGCAGTCCCCATGAAGCAAATTTTTAACCACTACACACTTCTTGCTTTCTAAAATAGAAGATAGTACAGTTTTGTTTGTTTGTTTGTTTAATCAGGTTTAAATAATTATGGCTAAAATTTTTGGGCACTTATGTATTCTATTTATGATAAGCACTTAGGATATGTTATTTAATATTTACAACTTTTATAAAGTACTATCTTATTCCTCTTACTTGACTAGGGAGTAGAGAAAGGTTAGTTAACTTGCTCAAGGTGGTAGAAGTCTATGCCAGAATTCAAGCCTAAGTCTGATCATACTCCTAGCAACTACACTTGTATATTCTTTTCTGAATATCGGTTATTGTGGAGTGTGATGGTATATTTCTTTTTTTTTTTAAAGATCTATTTATTTATTTATTTGAAAATCAGAGTTACACAGAGAGAGGAGAGGCAGAGAGAGAGAGAGGAGAGAGGTCTTCCATACGATGGTTCACTCCCCAATTGGCCACAATGGCTGGAGCTGCGCCGTTTTGAAGCCAGGAGCCAGGAGATTCTTCTGGGTCTCCCACGTGGGTGCAGGGTCCCAAGGACTTGGGCCATCTTCTACTGCTTTCCCAGGCCATAACAGAGAGCTGGATTGGAAGTGTAGCAGCTGGGTCTCGAACCGGCACCCATATGGGTGTTAACCTGCTGTGCCACAGCGCCGGCCCCGATGGTATAGTTCTATAATGTGTTTTCTTTTCAGTTGTGATTTGGTACAGTTGCACTTTCCTAAAAAGTTTCTAAACTACTATATTCTTGGAACACAATCAGCTGCTCTGAGAAATATATATGGTATTACATTCAGTTAGGCTCAAAGTGAGGGTCTAAAAGTAAATATTTTTACTTTTGGATTCAAATGACGGATGAGTCTTACTATAATATATGGATTTACTTCCTTTTTTTTTAATATTTATTTATTTGAAAGTTAGAGTTACATAGACATAGAAGGAGAGGCAGAGAGAGAGAGAGAGAGAGAGAGAGGTCCTTCATCTGCCAGTTCACTCCCCAGTTGGCTGCAATGGCTGGAACTGCGCCGATCTGAAGCCAGGAGCCAGGAGCTTCCTCTGGGTCTCCTACATGGGTGCAGGGGCCCAAGGACTTGGGCCATCTTCCACTGCTCTCCCAGGCCATAGCAGAGAGCTGGATTGGAAGAGGAGCAGCCGGGACTGGAACCTGCAACCATATGGGATGCTGGCACCACAGGCGGCGGCCTTACCTGCTATGCCACAGCATCAGCCTCTACTTATTTCTTTATGCTTGGAGCATTTAGGATCATGGCGAACTCTGTCACCTGATGATGAACATGTTAATAAGAATTAAGAAACTTGTGAAAGGAGAACAAAGAGAATCTGAGAACTAAGTAGAAATGAAATGCTTTCTTTAATTCTCTATTTACTTTTTTTTTTTTTTAAGATTTATTTTATTTATTTGAAAGGTAGAGTTTCAAAGGAGAGAAAGAGAAAGGTCTCCCGTTTGCTGGTTTATTCCTCAAATGGCCACATGACCATGATGGCTAGGTCTGGGCCAGGCTGAAGGCAGGAGCTAGGAGCTTCCTCCAGGTCTCCCACGTGCTGCAGGGGCCTAAGGATTTGGGCCATATTCCACTGCTTTTCCAGGTGCATTTGCAGGGAACTGGATTGAAAGTGGAGTAGTCAGGACTTGAACCTGTGCCCATATGGGGTGCTGGTACGCCAGACAGCGGCTTAACCTGCTGTGGCACAATGTTTGCTTTTTTTAAACACTAAGAAAAAATACCCTTGAACTTAATCTTTGAAGTCTAATTCAGGTTCAGAACCATTAAATGTCTTGGAAATAAGAAATTGAATGCGGGGCAACGCCACGGCTCACTAGACCAATCCTCCGCCTGCGGCACCGGCACCCTGGGTTCTAGTCCCAGTTGGGGCGCCGGATTCTGTCCCAGTCGCTCCTCTTCCAGTCCAGCTCTCTGCTGTGGCCCAAGTGCTTGGGCCCTGCACCCGCATGGGAGACCAGGAGGAAGCACCTGGCTCTTGGCTTCGGATCGGCACAGTGCGCCGGCCATAGCGGCCACTGGGGGGTGAACCAACGGAAAAGGGAGACCATTCTCTCTGTCTCTCTCTCTCTCTCACTGTCTAACTCTGCTTGTAAAAAAAAAAAAAAAAAAAAGGAAGAAATTGAATACAGTAAACACTTTTTTAGGAGTAAAATATGACATATTTAAAATGTGATCCCCTTCTTTCCAGTTAAGAGTCAGTACTTACTTAACATTTCAATTGCAATGCAAACTTTAAAAATTAATGTCCATGTGCTGGGAGTTATATTTGAATTAAATTGGAAATGGAAATACTCCCAAATTCTTAAGTCAAACAAAAACTTACTAAAGTACATTTGTGGTTTCCTAAAAATATTTATTTATTTGAAAGAATGACAGAGAAGGAGAGACAGACTGAAATAATCACTCCCCAGATGGCTGCAACAACCAGGTCTGGGTCAGGCCAAAGCCAGAAGTCTGGAACTCTCTCTGGGTCTCCCACATGGGTGGCAGGGGCCCAGGCACTTGGACCATCGTCAGCTGCTCTTCTGGGCTCATTAGCAGGAACCTGGATTGGAAGCCAAGCAGCAAGGACTTGTGCAGCACTCCATTGTGGGATGCTGGTATCCTAAGTATTGGCCCCCTAAGTATTGGCCCCCTAACCTGCTGTGCCACAATGTCAGCCCCATTGTGTGTTGTAAAGATGTACTAATGTAAAAAAGTAAAGTATGAAGTTAATCCCAATCACCGTACTTCTCTAGACTTTTCTGTACTAACCACAAAATTCTTTTGTTTTTGTTTATTCTTTAATATGCAAATTTTTGATATATTGTGTGTGGAACCATACAGTATATCAGAGTTTGCAAATTGGTGGGCCACTGAACTTAACTGACCAGTACACATGTTTTGCTAGACTCATACTATGTCTTTAGAAAAAGTATTAGTTTCTTTTCTTTTTTTTTTTTTTTTAAGATTTATTTATTTATTTGAAAGTTAGAGTTACAGAGAGGCAAAGACAGAGAGAGAAAGGTCTTCCATTCACTGGTTCACTTCCCAAATGGCTGCAATGGCTGGAGCTGGGCTGATCTGAAGCCAGGAGTCAGGAGCTTCTTATGGGTCTTCCACGCGGGTGCAGGGCCCAAGGACTTGGACCATCCTCCACTGCTTTTCCAGGCTATAGAAGAGAGAGCTGGATTGGAAGTGGAGCAGCAGGGACTCAAACTGGCACCCATATGGAATGCTGGCACTTTAGTTGACAGTTTTACCTGCTACACCAGAGCACCAGCCCCAAAGTATTAGTTTCTAATAGTTAAAAAAAAAGATACATTTTATATGAAACCCATATTTTTAACTTTGTAAGATTTAGCAGCACTGCAGCTTCTTTGTCACATAACATTAGTTGTTTAGAGTAGTTATCCCCTGGAGATATGGCATGTATTCTCTAGTTTCCCACAGATCCCACTTGGCCTATTTATATTGTCAGGCTAACCTCAATAAGTATTTGCATTTGTAATCTTTGCTTGTATATAGTTCCTGCACCTTCTCTCACTCTGTACTCTTGCAGCATATGTTGAACATCTTTTTATGTTAGTGAAAATAATAACTTTATTGACAACTTACAAGTGTAAAATATTTTCTAGAGCCTATTAATTAATTTAATCCTGGTAATAGTATTATCACCATTTTAGAATTGAGGAAATTGTAGCCATGAATGAGTAAGTAACTTGCTCGAATTACTGTCATAGGAAACCAAGCTACAAGTTGAATCATGTAGCCTGTTCCTAGAGTAGGAGAGGGGAACGTTTTTTTCTGCTAAGGACCATTTGGATATTTATAACATCATTTGTGGGTCATACAAAGTTATCATTAAAAATTAGCCTGCTATAGATTTATTGAATTTCAAATTCTGTATGTGGTTGCCTTGGCAGAGCCAAACCAATTGATTTCACAGGCCTTATATGGCCTGTGGGCCTGGGATTCCCCACTTCTACCCCAAAGTATAAGCTCTTAATCACTACATTATATTCCTTCTTGGCATCTAAAATTATTTCATATAGATCATTAAGGATGTTCATATACATTTTTCTTCTTAATGGCACTATTTTATAGCATATTTAATCAGTCCTCAATTGATGGACATTGAAGTTTCTAATTTTTCACTGTGACAAATGTTGTAGATAATAATATTGTGCATTCATCACTGCAAATTTGGGAGTTTTTTCATTTTGTAAGATGAATTACCATAAGTAGATTTTTTGGGTCAAACTATATGAATTTTAACATTTTGAAAGAAATTACCCACTTTGCCTTCCAAAAAGGATAATTAACATTCCCACCTTCCTTGAGTAGAGTTGAATCTTTTTATTGCAAATAACAGATACTGAGCTCATAGCTGACTTTAGGGATTCAAACAATATAATCTGGGGCCTAATATAATCATGCTTGCTAATATTCTGTTAACATCAGTACTCTGAGTATGTTCCAGGCTCACTTTTTTTGTGTGTGTATTCAGAATTGGGAGGGTTGGTGCAGGTTTGGATATTATAATACAGATAATTTCAGGCTTTCCCTTTCCCACCTAGTGAATATAGAAGATATTCTTTCTTGTGATATTTGTGTATAAAATTCTAGGCCGCTTCTTGACTTAGGTTGGCTCAAGTGTCTGTCTTTGGTCCACCTTTGAAAGAGTGAGGATTTTGATTAGCCAGGTGTGTGCCACTTGTACATCCTCTGGAGAAGGACAGTAATTGGGTAACCTCACCACAATCACATTAGAGAAGATGTCTTAATCTATTCAGGATGCTATAACAAGCTACCTTGGCCTGGGTAGTTTATAAGCAACAGAAGCAGTTCTGGAAGCTGGGAATTCTGAGATCAGTATGTCAGCCGTTTCTGTATCTGGTGAGGCCTATTTATGGATAGTGTCTTCTAGCTGTGTCCTCACATGGCGGAAGGGCAAAAGGACTCCTTTAGTTTTTTTTTTTTTTTAATATTTATTTTATTTGAGAGGCAGAGAAAATGTGTGTTTGAGAGAGGGATGGAGAGAGAAAAAACACCAAGGAAAGAGAGAGCGAGCGGGAACACATGCACGCATGAAGAGAGCTCCTATACCCTGGCTCACTCCCCAACCCAAATGCCTGTAACAGCTAGGGGCTGGGTGAAGCTGAAAGCCAGGAACTCAATTTAAATCTCCCTGCCATATAACAGGAACCCAACCACTCAGACTCATCCTCTGCTGCTGTCCAGAATCTGCATTAGCAGGAAACTGGGTTTAGGGATTCTGGTGTCCCAAGAGGAGGCTTCCCAACTGCTCTCCCCACAAGCTGCTGCTGCTGCTGCCTTTTTTTTTTTTCTTAAGATTTTATTTATTTATTTGAGAGAAAGAGTTACAGACAGTGAGAGGGAGAGACAGAGAGAAAGATCTTCCTTCCACTGGTTCACTCCCCAGGTGGCTGCAGCGGCCAGAGCTGCTCCGATCCAAAGCCAGGAGCCAGGAACTTCTTCCTGGTCTCCCGTGTGGGTGCAGGGGCCCAAAGACCTGGGCCATCTTCTACTGCTTTCCCAGGCCATAGCAGACAGCTGGTCAGAAGAGGAGCAGCCAGGACTAGATTTACTAATCCCTTGGGACTGGTGTTGTGGCATAGCAGGTTAAGCTGCTGCTACTTGCAATCCTGGCATGTCACAGTGGAGGGCTAGTTTGACTCTAGGCTACTCTGCTTCTGATCCAGCTTCCTGCTAATGCACCTGGGAAGGCAGCAGAAGGTAGCTTAAATACTTGAGTTCCTGCACTTGAGAGACCAGGATGGAATTCCTGGCTTTTGTCTTTGATCTAGCTCCAGACCTGGCTGTTGGGGCCATTTGGAGGAGTGAACTAGCATATGGAAGATTTCTCACTCTGTCTGTCCCTCTGTGTCACTCTGCCTTTCAAATAAATACAGAAAAAAATTAAAAAAAAAAAAGTCTTCTTTGACATATAATCATTTTAGGTACAGGCTTTTGGGGCAGTGGTTAAGAGGCCATTTTTATTTTATTTTATTTTATTTATTTATTGCCAGGCAGAATTAGACAGTGAGAGAGAGAGACAGAGAGAAGGTTATAGACAGTGAGAGAGAGAGACAGAGACAAAGGTCTTCCTTCTGTTGGTTCACTCCCCTAATGGCTGCTATGTCTGGCGCTGCGGCGATCTGAAGAAGAGGCCATTTTTAAATTCAGTCTCAGGGGCCGACGTTGTGGTGTAGTGGGAAAAGCTGCCGCCTGCAGTGCCAGCACCCCATATGGCGCCAGTGTGAGACCCAGCTGCTCCACTTCCAATCCAGCTCTCTGCTGTGGCCTGGGAAAGCAGTGGAAGACAGCCCAAGTCCTTGGGCCCCTGTACCTGCATGAGAGACCCAGAAGAAGCTACTCGCTCCTGGCTTTGGATCAGCGCAGCTCTGGCATTGCAGCAATTGGGGAGTGAACCAGAAGATGGAAGACCTCTCTCTTTCTCTCTCTCTCTCTCTCTCTCTCTGCCTCTCCTTCTCTTTCTCTGTAACTCTGATTTTAAAGCAAGTAAATAAATCTTAAAAAAAAAAAAAATATGGGCTGGTGCCGTGGTGTGCTAGGTTAATCCTCTGCCTGAGGTGCCGGCATCCCATATGGGCTCTGGTTCTAGTCCCGGTGGCTCCTCTTCCAGTCCAGTCTTCTGCTGTGGTCTGGGATAGCAGTAGAAGATGGTCCAAGTGCTTGGGCCCCTGCACCCGCGTGGGAGACCAGGAAGAAGCACCTGGCTCCTGGCTTTGGATCGGCGCAGTTCCGGCTGTTATGCCATTTGAAGAGTGAACCAATAGAAGGAAGACCTTTCTCTCTGTCTCTCTCACTGTCTGTAACTCTACCTGTCAAATAAATAAATAAAATCTTTAAAAATAAATAAATAAATTGAGTCTCAGAAATGTATCTTGTTTTTTTCATTCTTTGATGACTTGCATTCATGTTATCAACAATCTGTTACAGACAGCAAAATTATTGATATGAAATGCCTTCCTTAAAACAGGAAAAATTGCTAGATAAAAGACAAATTTATACCAAGTGTGAATGGAAATAGATGTTATTCCCTTTGCACAATACATACAATTTTATTTCATTTAGTATTATATGTTACAGAGAGTTCAAATTACAAAATGTTAAGATTTAGAATAAAATTGCATGAATGTAAGTGTAATAACTGATTTTCATTGTTAAGGTTGGAAGAATAATAGTGATTTAGGGGTGTTTGAGGTATTATCAGCATTTTTTTCTTTTTGATTTTAAATGTAATACTATACCATAAACCTAGAAAACAAAAATTAGTATTTCTCCCACCAAAAAGTTGTGATTATTTTGCCAGCATAAATAAAATAAAAATTATAAAAATAAGACATATACCTTCAATAAACAATATTATGTTTTAAGTTCACACAGCTATTCAGAATAGTAGGTGGGCTCTGGATTAAACCACCTAGGTTTATATCTAAGTTAAATTAAATTTTTAGAATTACTTCTCAGAGCTGGCACTGTGGCATAGCGGTTAAAGCCGCTGCCTGCAGTGCCGGCATCCCATATGGATCCCATATGGGCGCCTGTTCTAGTCCCAGCTGCTCCACTTTTGATCCAGCTCTCTGCTATGGCCTGGGAAAGCAGTAGAAGATGGCCCAAGTCCTTGGGCCCCTGTAACTACGTGGGACACCCGAAAGAAGCTCCTGGCTCCTGGCTTCAGATAGTCTCAGCTCCGGCCATTGCGGTCAATGGAGTGAACCATTAGCTGGAAGACTCTCTCTCTCTGTCTCTGTCTCTGTCTCTCCTCTCTCTGTGTAACTCTTTCAAATAAATAAATCTTTTTTAAAAAAAGAATTACTTCTCTAGCTTCAATATTTTCATCTGTAAAATGGGAATCAATACTGATGCCCGTATTAAGGGGTTGTTGAGATAAGGGAGGTAATGAATGTAAGCATTTAATGAGTGTGCCCTCATTATAAATACTGATTAAATGTGATATTATAATAAATTTGAATATAACTATATTTATGAACATACTAACAAAAAATAAGTAATACACCTGTTAGATGTCTGACTTAAATGTTAGTTTATCTTCATGGTGTTTTTCCATTACTTTAATAGATCATATTTTAGACACATCATTAAGGCTCAGTATTGTACCAGGCCTTTGCTTCATCTGAACTCATATTTTCCAGCTTAAATTTTGGGCTGTTTGTAGTGAAGTAATTACAGGCAAGAATTGAGATATAGGTTCAAAATAAAGTGTCTGTGGGAAAGAACTTGTGATAATCTCTAAGGCTTGTTAAGACCTGTGGAGAAAACTGCCTCTACATGTATATATGCAGATACTATAGTTATATATAGGGTTCTAAGTACTAAAGTTAAAGTGTTTTCAAAGTTTTGAATGTTATACAAATGGTGCACTAATGCAGGGTGATAAACTGATAGTAAAATAAAACTGTGTACCTAGTTGATGGTTGATTTGGTGGGTAAGGATAAAACCAAACTCCATGGATGGGGAGTCAAGGCTTGAACTTTATGTGTTTTAGGTGGAATAAACGATGGCTTTGTGGCATAAGGAACAATATTATTATGTATAAAATTAGATACTTTGTGAACTCTCAGATGCTAAAATATAATCTATAGAATTTAGAGATTGAGAAAGAGATAATTTTTGGCAGGAAAGTTTGGGGAACATTATCTTGGATTACCACTGGATTTGGATTTTCCAGTTTTCTTCTGCAGGTGGATTTGTAAAGTATTAATTTAAAAATTTTGCAAATGTGTATCATGATGAAACACACATTCCTTTTTGACTCTTAATGCCATTCAGAAGTGGATCATATCTAGTATATGAGAAACTTGAAGATGTACAATAGAGGCATTTCAACTCCACCCTCCCAATAGTGGATACTTAAGTCAATTAAATAGCAGTGGATCTAATTTTATTATTCTGTTGTTTTTCCTGTCCATGAGCAGTATGAACTATACTTATGGTCCACAAAATTCTAGTCATAGCCTTACTTGTTAACAAGCATAGCTCAGTTCAGTAATGTATATGGTAGACTTTGTATTGTGTTAAAATTACTAAATATTTATAATTTCATGTTTTAAGTGTGAGTTGTTGGTTGTAAAATGAACTTACATTTTAAGTTTTTTTGTAAAAAAAAAAGATTTATTTAACTATTTGAAAGACAGAGTTAGAGAGAGAGAAAGAGAGAGGGAGAGAGAATCTTCCATCCTCTGGTTTACTCCCTAAATGGCTGCAATGGCTGGGGTTGGGCCAGGCCACTGCCAAGAGCCTGGAACTCCATCTGGATCTCCTATGTGGGTGGCAGGGATCCAAGCACTTGGACCATCTTCTGCTGCCTTCCCAAGCGCATTTAAGTCATTTTTATATTAGAACATTTTCCAAGTAATGTACGAGTATGACAAGGTTTGCCAGACTTTTTCTCTAAGATGCTGGATAGTAAATTTCTGTCACAACTACTCAGCTCTGCCCATGCAGCATGAAAGCAGCCATAGACAGTATGTAAATGAATGAACATGACTGTGTTCCATTAGAATTTTATTTATAAAAACAGATGATGGGCCATAGTTGGCCAAGGGTAATAGTTTGCCAACCTATGTTCCAAAACACAATCAGTATTAGGAAAATATATTTCTAAGTTACTTGCATGTGAATTATACTTTTATATTAATTTAAATTTGCATTTCAAAATACCCCAAAACATATTTAAAACTATAATTTAATATCTCTCACATTTCTGTTAATTAATTTGGTATTTTTGTTCCAGGTGGCACTGGAGGAAGAAGCTGCCAAGCCATTTAGGGGTTAGGCCTGAAACTGGCAATTTTACTTCACCATTATTCTGTTGGTCAAAATAGTCACAGGTTCAGTCCAGAGTCATTATGGAAAGAGACTACACAAGAGTGTAAACACTGGGAAGCATGGTTAAGTTTGGATCATCAAAGTAACAGCCTATACAGGATAGCTTTGGTTGCAAGAATCCAAATTGAACTAGTTTTAGTAAAAAGGAACCCTGCTATAAGATGAAACCCTAGGTTATTGGACCCAGTGTTGAAAGTCTTAAGGACTGTTTCTTATGTTTGTTGTGCATTGTGAGTAAACTTCATTTTCTGGTACCACAAATCCACCTTTTCTGTATTGGGAAAAATAGTCTCATCAACAGTTCCCTGTTTACATATTACCTTCTCAACCATTCAGAGGACTAACTATTATTGTAGTATGTTTCTAAAATTTTTAAGGAAGAACTTTGTCTTAGACCAGTTGTCTGTAATCACGGGCTAGAAGTTATATTGTACCAATCACATAGTCAGTTGACAGAACAAGGATGCTGAATGTATAGCATTCAAAGAGTCCATTTCTCCATAACCATCTGTTTATTGACAGTTAATTTGTTAATTATTTTAATAAGTAACTCATTTCCTCATTTTATTTATTTGAAAGGCAGAGTTACACAGAGAGATGGAGATGCACACATACACACACAAACGCGAGAGGGAGAGGGAGAAAGAGAGACAGAGACAGAGGCACAGAGAAATCTTCTAAATGGCCTCAATGACCAGCGCTGGGCCGGATCCAAAGCCAGGAGCTTCTTTTGTGTCTCCCACATAGGTGCCGAGGCCCAAGCACTTGAGCCATCTTCTGCTGCTTTCCCTGGCACATTCTCAGGGAGCTGGATTGGAAGCAGAGTAGCCGGGACTCCAACCCTTGCCCATATGAGATGCCTGAGTTGCAGGTGGTGGCTTTACCCACTATGCCATAATGCCAGCCCTCTAACTTACTTCTTTTTTTTTTTTTTTTTTTTGACAGGCAGAGTGGACAGTGAGAGAGAGAGACAGAGAGAAAGGTCTTCCTTTGCCGTTGGTTCACCCTCCAATGGCCGCCGCGGCCGGCGCGCTGCGGCCGGCGCACCGCGCTGATCAGATGGCAGGAGCCAGGAGCCAGGTGCTTTTCCTGGTCTCCCATGGGGTGCAGGGCCCAAGCACCTGGGCCATCCTCCACTGCACTCCCTGGCCACAGCAGAGGGCTGGCCTGGAAGAGGGGCAACCGGGACAGAATCCGGCGCCCCGACCGGGACTAGAACCCGGTGTGCCGGCGCCGCTAGGTGGAGGATTAGCCTAGTGAGCCGCGGCGCCGGCCAATCTAACTTACTTCTTTATTCAGCTGTCTGCCTTTGGCTATTTTGCTATTTTATGGGAGACTAAAGTAAGGAATGGAATTAGTTCAGTATCTTGAAAACTCATTGTAATCTCTTCCTGCTTTGAGTAGGAAACAGCACTTGTAGTATCTGCTATCTGTTTGCCACTAGTAGCATAGAATCACATATGAAAGTGATCTTGCTGTTGTCACTCATTGACTTCCAGGATTGATTTGTCAGATCTGGCTCACTGATCTGGGTATATCCTGCCTTTGGAAAGGACCCACTTGCATGTATGAATGCAAGTACTGTAAACTAAATATACACTGAAATAAGAGCTATAATAGAAGTACAAGCACATGCTGTGAGTGCATAGAAGAAGGAACAATTAATTTTGACCGAGTGGCCGTAGGAGGGATGGCATTTTTATTTTTTTATTTTTTATTATTTTATTTATTTTTATTTTTTTGACAGGCAGAGTGGACAGTGAGAGAGAGAGAGAGAGAAAGGTCTTCTTTTGCCGTTGGTTCACCCTCCAATGGCCGCCTAGGCCGACGCACCGTGCTGATCCGATGGCAGGAGCCAGGTGCTTCTCCTGGTCTCCCAGGGGGTGCAGGGCCCAAGCACTTGGGCCATCCTCCACTGCACTCCCTGGCCATAGCAGAGAGCTGGCCTGGAAGAGGGGCAACCGGGACAGAATCTGGTGCCCCGACCGGGACTAGAACCTTGCTGGCGCCGCAAGGCGGAGGATTAGCCTAGTGAGCCACGGTGCCGGCTGGGATGGCATTTTTAAAAAAGTGGTGTTTGAGCAGAGCCTGAAAGAACAAATAATCCATCCTTAGAAGAAAAGAAAAGTAATCTAGCTGTCAGATTTCTTGGCTGTTGAGGGGTGGCACTAGAGTGTCTAGGCTAAAGTAGATGAACTTAAATATAGGTTTAAGAAATTCAGGATAAACAATAGCATGCAATTGTTTGATTTCAGCCTTCTTGAATTAGAATTACAAGAGTTAATACAGTTTTGCTACGTTTAAGCCTAGGTGACAATATGATAGTTTAAAATTAGAGGATTTTAAAAAATTAAACAATTTATCTGAAAGCTCATATTTTTGGATACAGAAAGAATTTAGGGATTATTTGTACTAACCCACTCTAGTAGGTAAAGAAACTAAGATCTAGGTTAGTGACTTATTTAACCTATACATCCAAATGATAAGAGTTAGAGCTAAAAGTCTACCCACCTTTCTCTTAGTCTTAGGTATTTTTAAAGAATTATACAATGTATGTATCCCATGTAGTAAGGAGATTTACCCGAGGAGCCTGCATTGTGGTGTAACAGGTTAAACTGCTGCCTTCAATGCCGGCATCCCATATGGGCACTGGTTGAGTCCCAGGTGTTGCACTTCTGATCCAGCTTCCTGTTAATGAACCTGGGAAAGCAGTGGTAGTTGGCCCAAGTATTTTAGAACACTGCCACCCATGTGGGAGACAATGATGAAGCATCTAGCTTCATCCTGGCCCAACCTGAGTTATTATGGTCATTTGAGGAATAAACCAGCCAATGGAATTTCTCTCCCTCTCCCTCTCTCTATCTTCCTCTCTCTCTCTCTCTCTCTCTTTGTGCCTATAACTCTGCCTTTCATACGAAATATTTTTTTTTTTTTTTAAAAAAAAGGTTTACCTGGGCCGGCGCCGTGGCTCAATAGGCTAATCCTCTGCCTTTGGTGCCGGCACACTGGGTTCTAGTCCCGGTTGGGGCACTGGATTCTGTCCCGGTCGCTCTTCTTCCTGTCCAGCTCTCTGCTGTGGCCGGGGAGTGCAGTGGAGGATGGCCCAAGTGTTTGGGCCCTGCACCTACATGGGAGACCAGGATAAGCACTTGGCTCCTGGCTTCGGATCAGCGTGGTGCGCCGGCCACAGCGGCCATTGGAGGGTGAACCAACGGAAAAGGAAGACCTTTCTCTCTCTCTCTCTCTCTCTCTCTCACTGTCCACTCTGCCTGTCAAAAAAAAAAAAAAAAAAAAAAAGGTTTACCTGAAATACATACCCATTTGAAATGCCTGTTGTAGTCACAATTTTAAAATTTGTACCTAGTCAAATGCACAGATGTTAATTGTATGCTATGATGAATTTTTCATGCATGTAAACCCTTGTAAATGCCATTCTGGTTTGGATATCAGACGTTGGCAGCACTCTGGAAGCTTTCTTTATGCCCTTTACTAGCCAGTATTCACTTTCCCTACCACTCACTAGTAATTGCTGGTATGCTTTTTTCTATCATCATAGTTTTGCCTCATGAACTTTATATAAATGGAATGACTTCTTTCACTCATAATGTTTGTGTATTCATTGATGATGTTGGTTTATTTACAGGTTTTTTATTGCTGTGTACTTTTCCATTGAATGAATCAATCATTATTTATTCTGTTAATGGACATTTAAATTATTTCTGGATTTGATTATTAGAATTAAAACTGCTATAACTATTCTTGTGTCTTTTGAGGAACATCTTCTATCATTCTAGGAGTAAAGTTGCTAGGTAGAGTTTGCGGTTCCAAGATGGTGGAATAGGGAGGGAGCTTACTGAGAAGAAAGTTTAATAAAAGTGGAGCTAGTGTAGTCTCAGGGAAGAATTAGGGAAAAAACAGCAGAGGAAACTCTTCTGTAATTGGAGGGACATGGTGGACCTACGTGGAGAGTGTGGGTGCCCACGGCTTGGGACTCCAGCAGCCAAGAGCCTCCACACCTGCGCTGGAAAGTGAGCCTCTCAAACAAATAAAAAAAAATTTTTTTTTAATTTCTAGGTAGTTCTTTTCCAAAGTAGTTGTACTATTTTACATCTTACTAACAACAATGTACAACTGAACTGTTGTACATTCATACCTGGGAGCAGCATATGATGACATAAGTAGTTTAGTTCCTGCCACCTGTGTGGGAGAACCCAGATGGATTTTCTGACTCCTAACTTAAGCTTGGCCTAGCCCTGGCTGTTCTGGCTGTTTGAGGAGTGAACCAGTGGATGGACAATCTGTCTCTCTCTCTGTCACTCTGCCTTTCAAATAAATAAATATATTTAAAAAAAAAGATTATTTATTTATTTATTTGAAAGGCAGTTATACAGAGAGAAAGAGGGAGAGAGAGACATTGAGAGAGAAAGGTTGATTTTCCGTCAGCTAGTTCACTCCCCACATGGCTGCGATGACCTGTGCCAGGCCGAAGCCAGGAGCTAGGAACCTCATCTGGGTTTCCCATGTGGGTGCAGGAGCCCAAGCACATAGGTTGTCCTCCACTGCTTTCCCAGGAGCATTAGCAGGGAGCTGGATTGGAAGTGGAGCAGCTGGGTCTGGAACTAGCGCCCATATGAGATGCCAGCATCACAGATGGCGGCTTAACTTCCTAAACCGCATCAATGGCCCCTAAAGTGTGTGTGTGTGTGTTTTTTTTTTTTTTTTAAGAGATGGATATTGTCAGTCTTTCTAATTTTAATTTTAGCTTTCTGGTTTGTGTGCAGCAGCATCTCTTATGGAGTTTTTGTAATTCTTTGTATATTCTTATTTTGAGACCTTATATGGCAGATACATTTTCCCAGTCTAAAACTGGTATTTTCACTTTCTAAATAGTGCCTTATAATAAATAATTATGCAAGCCTGCTTTTTATGGTTAATGGGTTTTTAAAAAACATTTTGTTTAAGAAATCTTTGCTTAGTTGCAGGATCATAAAGATATTCTCCAGAGGTTTTATTCTAGAAACTTTGTTGCTTTCTCTTTTACTTGAAGTTCTATGTTATACATTTCAAATTAATTGTTATGAATGATGTAAGGTAGGGATCAAGAATTTATTATTAAGCATATGGAGTAGAAAGTTGATCCAGTACCATTTGGAGGAAAAAAAAAAAAAAACAAAAACCAAAAAACCTGTTCCCTATTTAATTGTAGAATACCTTTGATTTAAATCACATGGGCCTGTTTCTAGAGTGTATATTCATTTCTGCTGGTTTATTTGTTTATGTTTTTACCAGCAGTGCCTTGTCTTAATTGCCATATCTTTATACTAATATTTGATATCTGGGGCCCGGCGCCAGGGTGCAGTAGGTTAATCCTTTGCCTGTGGCACTGGCATCCCATATGGGCACTGGTTCTAGTCCCGGCTGCTCTTCTTCCAATCCAGCTCTCTGCTGTGGCCTGGGAAAGCAGTAGAAGATGGCCCAAGTCCTTGGGCCCCTGCACCCGGCTCCTGGCTTCAGATCGGCCCAGCTCTGGCTGTTGCTGCCATTTGGGGAGTGAACCAGTGCACGGAAGACCTTCTTGTCTGTCTTTCCCTCTCACTGTCTGTATGTAACTCTATCTCTCAAAATAAATAAATAAAATCTTAAAAAAAAAAAAAAAACAACTCAGCTTCTAAAAAAAACAAAAAACAACTTGATATCTGGTAATATAAGTTCTTCCAATATTTTTGGTCTTTGACTTCAGTTCTTTTTTGGGGATTATATGCTATCTTTTTTTAAAAAAGATTTATTTATTTATTTGAAAGGCATAGTTACAGAGAGGCAGAGGCAGAGAGAGAGAAAGTCTTCAATCTGCTGGTTTACACCCCAAGTGGTCGGAGCTGGGCAAATCCGAAGCCAGGAACCAGGAGCTTCTTCTGGGTGTCCCAAGCAGGTGCAGGGTCCCAAGACTTGGGCCATCTTCTGCTGCTTTCCCAGGCTACAGCAGAGAGCTGGATTGGCAGAGAAGCAGCTGGCACTAGAACTGGCGCCCATTTGGGATGCTGGTGCCACAGGTGGAGGATTAACCTACTGTGCCACAGCACTGGCCCCAAATTTCATTTTCAAGTTTCATAATAATATATAGGAGTACAGTTGAGTTTCTATTTTGGTCTTATAAACAGCAATCTTGCCAAATTTTCTTTATTTTAAATATTTAATACTTTATAGATTCTTTTGTAGTCCCTAAATATATAATCATGTCATAACAGAAAATAGACTATTTTCCCTATTCCTTTCCATTTATTTATTTGTTTTTCCCCAGTGCAATGGCCAGGGATCCCAGAACAGTGGTTAATAGAAATAGTAATAATCTCATTCCTGAACTCAGGGAAAACATGTTCAATATTTCACCATTAATGATGATATTTGTAGTAGGTTTTTGTAGGTTCATTGTATCTTATTTAAAAAGTTCTTATCCCTAGTTTTTTGATAGTTTTCTAAGTAGTAAATAGATATGAAATTTTCCTCCTGCTTTTATGAAGAGAAATGGTGTCTTTAATTCTGTAATGTAATGAAATACACAGATTGATTTTTTCAAATGATAAACTAACTTTTTACTCTTAGGTAAACCTCACATTGTCATGATGTATTATCTTTTTTTAATGGGTCATTAGATTCAATTTGATAATATTTTGTTTAGGATTTTACATCTATTTGTGAGACACTAGCTTGTAATTTTCCTTTATTATATTTTGTCAGATTTTGGTATCAAGGCTTATTGACCTCATAAAAAAGAATGGGGAATTTTTTTCTTTTTTATTATGAGTTTCTGTAAGATTGATAAATTTCATGTGTACTTAAAGAGAATGTTTAGGGGCACTGGCATCCCCTCTGGGCACCAGTTCTAGTCGTGGTTGCTCATCTTCCAGTCCAGCTCTCCGCTGTGGCCCGGGAGGGCAGTGGAGGATGGCCCAAGTGCTTGGGCCCTGCACCCGCATGGGAGACCAGGAGGAAGCACCTGGCTCCTGGCTTTGGATCGGCGCAGCGCCGGCCGTGTTGGGGAGTGAACCAATGGAAGGAAGACCTTTCTCTCTGTCCCTCTCTCTCTCTCACTGTCTATAACTCCACCTGTCAAATTAAAAAAAAAAATTGTTTAAAAGAAAAGAATGTTTATAATTTTGTAGTTGTTGCTATTAGTGTATGGAGTCAACGAGTCAGATTTTTTTTTTTAAGATTATTTATTTATTTATCTGAGAGGTAGACTTACAGAGTGAGAGGGAGAGACAGAGAGGAAGGTCTTCAGGCCGCTGGTTCACTCCCCAAATGGCCACCACGGCCAGCGCTGCACCGATCCGAGGCCAGGAGCCAGGTGCTTTTTCCCCATCTTCCATGTGGATGTAGGGCCCCAAGGACTTGGGCCATGCTCCACTGCTTTCCCAGGCCACAGCAGAGAGCTGGATTGGAAGAGGAGTAGCTGGGAGAAGAACCGGCACCCATATGGGATGCTGGCGCTGCAGGCGGAGGATTAACCTACTGTGCCATGGCGCCGGCCCCATTAAGTCAGATTGTTTAATCATGTTTAGGTCTTCAAATTATTTTTTTCCTGTTCTACCATTTATTAGGTATCTTAAAATTATCAACTATAACCATAGATTTGCCTGTTTTTCTATTTATTCATTCAACTTTCTGTATTTTGAAACTCTTAATAAGTGTATAAAAAACAGGATTGTTAGAATTATTATAAGATTGATCTTTTTGCCATTATGAAATGACCTTCTTTATTGCTGATAATATTTCTTGCCTTAATGGCTACCTTAGGGGTTCATGTTATATCACAGTGGATTAACCCCCTGCTTGATACCAACATCCCATATGAGAGTGTCTATTTGAGTTTTGGCTACTTCACTTCTGACCCAGTGGTGCAGCTTCCTTAATGTACCTGGAAAGGCAGTGCTCTGCCTCCCATGAGGGAGACCAGTTTTGGAGTTCTTTCTTCCTGGCTTTGGCCCATTTGGGCCCTTTTGGGGTAAGAACCAGTGGATAGTAGATCTCTCTCTCTTGGTCTTTCCCCTCCCTTTCCCTTTCCCTGTTTCTCTGTCACTCTGCTTTTCAAATAAATACACAAAATTAAAAAAAAAAAAAGCCTACTTTGGAGTTTCAGTTCAATCATTGTAGGGGCAAGCTTTTGGTACAGTGGTTAAGAGGTCATTTTGCATGCCCACATCTCGCTTTGCAGTGCCTGGGCTCAAATCTAGGCTGTACTTCTGATTCAGCTTCCTGCTGGCATACTCCAGGAAACAGAAGATGATGGCTCAAGTATTTGAGTCGTTGCCACCCAACTGAGTGATTCAGATTGATTACCAGGTTCCTGGCTTTGTCCTAGCCCAGCCCTGTGTTGTAGGCATTTGGGAAGTAAATCAGCTGATGAAAGATCCTACTCTGTCTGTGTCAGTCTTTCTGCCTTTCAAATAAACAAGAATATAAATAAATAAAAAATGTAAAAATATATAGTCAGTCTACCTTTCCTTTTATCAGATTTCTAAGGTAATTTTTTTCTTTTGTTTCCTATCTGTATTCTTGTGTGTGAGTTATATTTCTTGGAAATGGCATATAATTTGGTCATATGTGTTATATAGTTTAACAATCTTTGTGATTTAATTGGAATATTGTTTCTGTTTACATTTAATACAATTACTAATATATTTGGATATTGACTAATCATCTCACTATTTTTCTTTCTGGTTTCTTAAAATATTAATTCCAATCTGTTTTTTCAAATTTTCTAAATTCCATTTTTAAAAAATATTTCTTATTTATTTAAAAGGCAGAGAGAGAGAGAAAGAGAGAGAGAGAGGTAGAGGTCTTCCATCTGCCGCTTCATTCCCCATGTGGCTTCAATGGCCAGAGCTGGGCCGATCAGGAGCCAGGAGCTTCTTTCAGGTCTCTCATGTCGGTGTAGGGGCCCAAGGACTTGGGCCATCTTCTGCTGCTTTCCCAGGCCATAGCAGAAAGCTGGATCAGAAGAGGAACAGCTGAGACTTGAAATGGCACCCAAATGGGATGCTGGCACTGCATGCAGCAGCTTTACCCGCTACGCCACAGCCCCAGCCCCTAAATTCCATTTTTACTCATTAACTTTTCACTTATATGTTTTTTTTTAAAGATTTATTTATTTGAAAGGCAAAGTTATAGGGGTGGGGGAGAGAGGGGAAGAGAGAGAGAGAATATCTTCCATATGCTGGTTCGCTCTGCAAATGGCTGCAATGGCTGGAGCTGGGCCAGACTGAAGCCAGGAGCCTAAGAACTCTACTGGGGTTCCCCATGTGGGTGCAGGGGCCCAAGCACTTGGGCCTGCTTTCCCAGGCACGGTAGTAGGGAGCTGGATTGGAAGTGGAGCAGCTGGAATTCAAACCCCAGTGCCCATATAGGATATTAGTATTGCAGGCAGCAGCTTAACCCACTGTGCCGTAACACCTGCCCTTACCTTCTTCTGTAATTTTCATCATGATATTTTGCTTTTTATTTATTTTCATTTTTTATCTTAAATGTAAGGAAACAAATCTTCTACCCACTAGTTCATTCCCAAATCCCTGCAATAGCCAGGACAAGGCTAGACTGAAGCCAGGGCTCACAGCTCAATTTGGGTCTCCTACCTAGGTGATAGAGATCCAAGTACTTGAGCCATAGTCTGCTGCTTCCTAGGGTATGCATTAACAGGGAGCTGATTAGAAGCAGAGTATCTGAGTCTTGAATTAGGCACTCAAATATGGGATATGGGGCATCCCAGGTGTCTAAAGTGCTGTGTCAAATGCCCACTCTAGGGATTTTAGTAAAGATTCTAGATTGGTTAGTACAGCTTAATACTTTTGCCACTTCCCAAATAATGCAAAACCCTAGATACTATGACTTCATTTATTTCTTCCTGTGCTTTTTGCTTTTTAAAAATATACTTTACTTTAATCTATTATATAAATCTATAATCTTTTAGGTATACAATCAATATTATTTATTTATTTTTATTTTTTATTTTATTTTTTGACAGGCAGAGTGGACAGTGAGAGAGAGAGACAGAGAGAAAGGTCTTCCTTTGCTGTTGGTTCACCCTCCAATGGCCGCCGCGGCTGGTGTACCGTGCTGATCCGATGGCAGGAGCCAGGTACTTATCCTGGTCTCCCATGGGGTGCAGGGCCCAAGCACTTGGGCCATCCTCCACTGCACTCCCTGGCCACAGCAGAGAGCTGGCCTGGAAGAGGGGACAGAATCCGGCGCCCCAGCCGGGACTAGAACCCGGTGTGCCGGCGCTGCAAGGCGGAGGATTAGCCTAGTGAGCCGCAGCGCCAGCTAATCAATATTATTTTATATTTATCCTTGAATATATGTTTCTAGTGTCTTCATTAATGTGTGCAGATCTTTGCTACCATCAGGGATAATTTTTCTTTAGCCTGAGAAAATTCCTTTAATATTTCTTGTAGTGACAGTTTGCTAAATGCAGATCTTGTCAGTTTTTATTTGTCTTCAGTGTCTGTATTTTGATTTTCTTTTTGAAGCAAAAACTTAACTGGTACAGAATTCTGGGTTGCCATCTTTATTTTTTCATCACTTTAAATATGTAATTCTTGTTTTCTGACCTGTAACTTTTGTTGAAAGGTCAGCTGTCAGTCTTAACTCCTTTAAAAGAGTATTTTTTGGTTGTTTTTAATATTTTCTTTCTGCTTTTATTTCAGAGTAGTTTGACATTTGGTGTCTAGGCATGATATTTTCTTTTCATTAATCCTATTTTGGGCATTCTGGGCTTATGTTTTTCATCAACTTTAGAAAATTCGTCTTACATATCTTTAAATTTTGCTTCAATGCAAATCTCTCTCTCTTTACTAAACTATGTTAGGTGTTTTGAATGTGACCCACTGGTCTCTGTGCTTGTTTTCTCTGATCTTTTCTCTTTCTGGTTAAAGTGAGTATTTTATGCTTTTTTAAGCTTACTAGTTCTTTCTCCTGCTGTGCCAGCCTAATATTAAATCTATCCAGTGACTTTAATATTTTATATTTTGAGTTCTAGGAAGTCTGATTCTTTTTCAATAAATTTTCTTTCTTGGTTGATCATCTCTATCCTTTCATAAGTTTTGTCTCTGTTCTTTCTTTTAAAAGAATTTTTAAAACATTTTATTTGAAAGGTAGAGTTACAGGAGAGAGAGAGAGAAGGAGGCAGGGAAGAAGAGAGAGAGAGAACGAGTGAGCCCAAGAGTGAGCTTCCATCTGCTGGTTCACTCTCCAAATGACCACAATGACTCAGTCTGAGCCAGGATGAAGCCCAGAGCCTGGAACAACTTTTGAGTCTCCTACGTGGGTGACAGTAGTAGAAGTACTTGGACCATCTGCGGCTATTTTCCCAGGCACATTTGCAGGGAGCCAGATAGAAGTGCATCAGCCAGGACTGGTGCTCATACAGGCCACCAGCATCACAGGCTGTAGCTTAACCTTTCTCTTTTCATTAACATATTTATTAGGCATTTGGCTCAGTGGTTAAGTCAGGGCTTGGGATGCCTGCATCCCATATAGGAGAGCATTTTGAGTCTGCCTATTCTCCTCTTCCAGCTTCCTGGTAATGGGCATCCTAGGAAGCACTTTTTTTTTTTTTATTTGATATCTAGTTTATTAGTTTATGGACGTTTGTCTGGAAGGCATAGCAAGGTCGAAGAGGTCCCTGCCATCCATGTGGGAGACCTGGATTGAGTTCCAGCCATGACTGTTGCGGGCATTTGGGAAGTGAATCAGCAGTTAGAAGATCTCTCTTCATCTGTCTTTCTTTTTCTCTGCCTTTCAAATAATAATAAAAACCCTTGCAGTTTAAAAATCCTTGTTTCCTAATCTCATTATCTGCTGCACCATCTCTGACTTTACTTCCTTTTTCTGCTTTTTGTTTTGTCTACTGGTCACTTCTTTTGTCTTTCAACATACATTATAATTTGTGTATATAAAATGTTGTATATAACTGTGTAGAAACTGAATATGATATTTTGTACCAGAGATATTTCTCGTTTTCAACTTTTAAGCCAATTGTGAGGAATTATCAGTTAATTTAATTAGGAGTTGAGGTGGATTTTATTTAGGATCAGTCTAGATTGCAGTTTTAGTAAGTTTTATTAGTTTATCCCTGGTTTCTCTCTCTTTACCTACTACCTTTTTGTTTGAGAATCTGTCAGATTTCTTCTGAACAGGTCTGAAAGGCTGCATGAGATTCAGTTCTGCTCTTCGGAGGCTTGAGATTAGCTCTTTGATCCTTGCTCATACTGTTTTAAATTCAGGCAAATGTAAGAGAGCCGTCATGTGTTATTTGTGATTAGTCCCCTTTTTCCAGAAAGACTTTTTCAGAAGAATCATGAGACTGAGGGAGACTTCACTTTGACATTCAGTCTTGCAGCCTTCTGCACCACTTAGAATTCAGCAACTGTTCCTTTTAGCCTTGTATTTGGGGCTCTGTAGTTTTCAGACCACTGCACAAAAAAGCTCTGCAGCTTTCTATTTTCACCCATAGCATCCTTCTGCCTTGGCCAATCTCAATTCTTAGTCTGTGCCCCAAATCTTAAATGCTCCTAGGAAAGAAAATGGCAAGTGATTGTGACTTAGGAAGAGGCTTTTCTCTTTCTGGAATTTTAGTTCATCTAAATTTACTTCATAAGTACTCTGATGTCTTAAAAATGTGATTGCAATTCGTTTTTTTGAATTGTTGAAGTACTGTAATAACTGCTGTCCTTAAAGATTGAAATCTATTTTTATTATAAAAGTAATATACACTATGTAAACTTTTGCTGAGTTATGTTGCATAAAAAATGACCTCAATATTTCATAAGCTTTCAACAATTGTTTGTTTTTTGCTCTTGCTACATGTTAGCTGAAAGTTAACAATAGCTCTGCTCTTGCTCCACATATCTTTTAATTTTGATATCCAGTCTAGAAAACAAGTCCTATTTGGGCCATGCTGTTCTTGTAACTGAGAGGAAAGAGAAATACATTTGGCAGAAATACACAGTGGCTCTTAAAACTTCTGCTTGGGCATTTCTTTATATGGTTTTGGCCAAAGCAAATTAGTAGTCAAGGCCAACATCAATGGAACAGGGAATTTTTTTTTTTTTTTTTTTTTTTTTTTTTACAGTCAGAGTCAGCGAGAGACAGAAAGGTCTTCCCTTTTCCGTTGGTTCACCACCACCACCCCCGCCCCCCCCCCCCCCCCATGGCTGCTACGGCTGGCACACTGCGCCAATCCGAAACCAGGAGCCAGGTGCTTCCTCCTGGTCTCCCATGCGGGTGCAGGGCCCAAGCACTTGGGCCATCCTCCACTGCCTTCCTGGGCCATATCAGAGAGCTGGAGTGGAAGAGGAGCAACCGGGACAGAATCCGGCACCCCAACTGGGACTAGAACCCGGGATGCCGGCACTGCAGGCAAAGGATTAGCCTAGTGAGCCGCGGCACCGGCCTGGAGCAGGGATATTTACTCCTATTGGAGTATTGTTAGTTACATGTTAACAGGTGGGGATGATTATCCTTTTGAAAGTAGATAGTGTGAACAATTGTAAACTGTGATAAAATCCACCACACATGCCAATTAAACATAAATTAACTACAGAGATCTGTAATGTTTCTAGCAGAATTCTGCTTTCTGCCTCCCAGATAATCAGTCAGTGATGTTGTTATGTTTGAAACCATTTTATTGTGCTAATGAAATGGATTCTTTAAAAATAATGGTATGAGGGGCCGGCACTGTGGTGCAGTAGGTTAATCATCTGCCTGCAGCATCGGCATCCCATGGGGCGCCGGTTCTAGTAGTTCTTCCAGTCCAGCTCTCTGCTGTGGCCTGGGAAAGCAGTAGAAGTTGGCCCAAGTGCTTGGGCCCCTGCACCTGTGTGGAAGAACTGGAAGAAGCTCCTGGCCCTTGGCTTCGGATCAGTGCAGCGCCAACTGCTGTGTCCATTTGGGGAGTAAACCAGCAGACAGAAGACCTCTCTCTTTGTCTCTCCCTCTCACTCTCAGTAACTCTACCTCTGAAATATCTAAATAAATAAATAAATAAAATGGTATGGGGCAACAGTGGGTTAAGCCGCTGTCCATGGATGCCACCATCCCATATGGGCACTGGTTTAATTGCCAGTTGCTCCACTTCCAATCAAACTTGCTGCTCTTGGTCCTGGGAAAGCAGTGGATGAAGGCCTAAGTGCTTGGGCCCCTGTAGCTAGGTGGGAGACCTGGAAGAAGCTCCTGGCTCCTGGCTGCAGCCTGGCTATTTGGGGAGTGAACTAGTGGATGGAAGATTTCTCTCTCTCTTTCTGTCTCTTCTCTCTCTCTGTAATTCTAACTTTCAAAAAAAATGATATTTACATAAACTATAAATAATACTTTTTTTAAAACTATTTACTCATAAGAACAAGCTGATTCCATTTAAGTTTTGCTTTTTCAGTTAGTCCCAGGCTTACTACAATATTCAGTTTACAGTTCTAAATGAAAAGTACGTTGAACTCAAGTTTGGGTGGATCTGACCATGGCATGTCAGTGTCATCACTTTCACACTCTTTGAAAGGGGGTAAAAATCAGAATCCTAGGATTTTGTAAAGAATATGTTTTTAAGTGAGAGCATGCTAGAAATAATAAAAGTCAAGAACAAGAAGCTTTTGATCCAGCTCTATTATTTCTGCCTATTATATTTCTTTTTTTATTTTTTTTGACTGGTAGAGTTATAGACAGTGAGTGAGAGAGAGAGAGAGAGAGAAAGGTCCTCCTTCCGTTGGTTCACTCCCCAATTGGCTGCTATGCCTGGCGCTGTGTCGATCCGAAGCCAGGAGCCAGGTGTTTCTTCCTGGTCTCCCACGTGGGTGCAGGGGCCCAAACACTTGGGCCATCCTCCACTGCCCTCCTGGGCCACAGCAGAGAGCTGGGCTGTAAAGAGGAGCAACCAGGACTGGATGTCGGTGCCGCTGGCAGAGGATTAACCAAGTGAGCCACGGCGCCGGCCCTCTACCTATTATATTTCACAGAGATTAAAGTGAGTTAACCAGACTCTAGATTAGAATGATTTGTATGTATAAACATTTTTCTATTCAGTACATTTCTTGGTGGTTCACATTTTCATAAAGGAGGTCCGTCTGAAGAGAAAAGTGAAAGTAATTATGTACACATTGTGGGAGGGCAAGACTCAGTATCCTGTGAGAGTTTGGATACTACTAGGTTCTGAGTATTGGACATGGAAGGAAAGGGTGATCAAAGTAGCCTGGGAGGAACTGTCTAACTTGTAGTTTTGAATTAGGACCTTCCTTTTGGAGATAGGCATACCAATCAAAATCAGCTTTGCAGGACAGCTTTGGTGGATGTTGGTCCCATGGGCAGAATAACTTGAATAAGATAGTTCTAGATTTAGATTCTGTTCCAGTTATGTCACTCAAAAGCTGTGTAATTTGGGCAACTTACTTGTTTGTGAAATAGAGATAGTAATTAACTTATTGATCCTTTCATCTTTGAATTGTCCTTCTGTCCCTTGAGTCATCACTTCCTTTTTTTATCCAACTAATTTCTTAGCCCTTTGTTATTTTTGACGTGCACTCAATTACTTTGCATACACCTTCACCTTTCTTGTCTGTTTCATAGTTAGTCTTACTATAAACCTGTTTACCTTTATCCTTTTTCAGCTCTTATATCTGTACCTCTGAAACTGAATGAAGGTACTTTAAAAATTGCAAAAAATAGAATTAAAATATAAATTTAGGGGCTGGTGCTGTGATGTAGTGTGTAAAGTTGCTGCCTGTAGTGCTGGCATCCCATATGGTCTCTGTTCAAGTCCCAGCTGTTCCACTTCTGATCCAGTTCCCTGCTAGTGCACCTGGGAAAGCAGCAGAAGGTGGCTCAGGTCCTTGGACCCTTGCACCCACGTGAGAGAACTGGAGGAAGCTCTTGGCTTCTGGCTTCGGACCAGCTCAGCTCCTGCTGTTGTGGCCATTTTGGGGGTGAACCAGTGGATGGAATCTCTTTCTCTCTCTCTCTCTCTCTCTCTCTAACTCTGCCTTTTTAATAAATAAAATTGTAATATATGTAAATTTATTTTGGTACAAGATTATTTTGAAATTAATGTATGGTTTTTTCATAATCCACATTTTCCATGCACTTTTTGAAGATTCCTCATATGTGCCCAGAGTAACATGCAAAACCATGTTTTTCCTAGTGATGGTTACTGATATCCTGGCAGTCTATAATACTACCTAGCATTTGTATTATATTTTCCTAGATCATTTATTCTGTTTATAAGATGGCCGTGACTGGTTTTATGTTTTCTTTCTTCAGACTTCTCAATAATATCCATCCTGAGTCTCCCCTCAGCTGATGATTTTGCTTCCTACCTGAGAAAATGGAAGCAATCTTAACAAAACTTGCAGAGACTCCGTTATTGCATCTACCCATCTACTAGCTTTTCTATCCATATTTTCAGCCTTCTCATTACTTTCTTGCCTTTCTGAAGGCAGTCCCTTCCTTTGTTCATTGAATTCTGTTTTCCTATAGTTCCTAATGACACTGTTTTAGCAATTCTCCACTTTCACTCCTGTGTCATAATTTTTTCCATACTACATTACTGTCATAAAGCAAAACAATTGTGATTTTTTTCTTTTACTTAACCCTACTTTGCTTACCAGGTAACACTATTTATTTGCTTACTAATTCTAAAAATCTCCTTGAAAGAGTTATCAGTGTTTATAATCTCCAATTCCTTTTTTCATTTCCTTTTAAATCTAGTACAGTTAGCTATTATCATTGTATTGAAACAGCTCTTGATAAGGTTACCAGTGACCTTCATGTTGCTAAATCTCAAGTTAATTCTCAATTTTCATCATCTCCCTTTACTTAGCAACAGTATCTGATATAATTCATTGTTCCTTTTTACATATGTCTTCTTCACTTGTCTTCCAGAATGTCACACTTTTAAAAAATCTTTCTGTATGATTTGTCCTCCCTCTCTCCTCAGTTTCTTAAAAGCTGGAGTAGTTGTCTTTGCTTCTCTTCTCTATCTGCACTAATACTCCGGATGATCATGGCTCTGGACACCAAATCTATGCTAAAAACTCCTAAATCTTATACCCATTTAAAAATCCCTCTCCTGAATTACTCACATGTACACAATTATATCTGTACCTGTTTGACATTGCTAATTGAGTATCTAATTGACTTACTATGTCTCAAACCATATTACTAATATTCTACCTTTAACTATTCCCAAATATTTGTTAACTTAGTAAATTTCTGTTCTATTTTTAATATTCAGCTGTCCTAGATTTTTCTTTTGCTTACCGCATAACTAATTTGTCAGTAAAATCTTGTCAAACTGTGTCTTCAAAATAAGAAAATATATACAGCATATATAAATTCCTCCACCTTTACTACCTCAGGTGCAAACTACCACTATGTCTTACTTGGATTACTGGATTACTTCTCTCTCAGTTACCCTCTCACACATCTTCTTTTAAGATGTGATGCTCTGTTATTTTCTACTTTCTACTTTTATTGGCTCCGTAATTCTTTTCGTTTAATCACATGATCTACTCCCTGAAATGTCACCTTTTCAAATCACTGTTATTAAAACTGTAACTCCCTCTCCTTTTGACATACACCTCTCCTTTATATCTCTCTGATCCCCTTTACTCACTGTTTTTTCCTGTAGTATTTATTGCTCATTAACATAATTCTCTTTTAAAAATTATTTATTCATTTACTTAATTATATTCATTTGAAAGGCAGAGAGAGAGAGAGAGGCAGGCAAAGATCCTCCATTGCCTGGTTTGCTCCCCAAATTTCCACAGTAGCCCAGGCTGGGCCAGGCTGAAGCTGGGAGCGCAGGACTCAATCTGACTCTTCCAGGTGGGTGGCAGAGACCTAAGTATCTGAAACATCAGCTGCTGTTCTCCCCAGTGTACATTAGCCAAAAGATAGAATTGGAAGTGGAGTCAGGACTTAAACACAGGCATTCCAGTATGGGAAGTGGGAATCCAAGTGGTGACTTAACTGCTGTGCCAAATGCCCACCTTAACATAATTTTTATTTCAAAATAAGGAAATATTTATTTTTTTCCCCTTGACAGGATAAATTCCACTGCAGCAGGGACTTTACCTATTTGTTTTTTTTGTTTGTTTGTTTGTTTGTTTGTTTTTTACTAATATATTACAGGTATCTGGATCAGTGCTTAGTGTATAACAGGTGCTCAGTGAATATTTGTTGAGTGAAAGAAGAACGCCTACCTGTCAAGGTTATGTTGATATTAAATGTGTTAATAGTATAAAACTAAAAAATGTGTGACATTTGTACATGTTCAGTTATTTAGCTCTCTTGCTTCTTCTGCTTCTTAGTTACTTAGGGTATCTGGAGGTTTTGGAAGTGCTATAGATTTCTGAATACCTTGTATCATCTCATTCTCTTTGGTGTAGCCTTTACAAGTAAATCTAGCATTATTTTTGTTCTTTTCCTCTACCAACAGAGGAGGTGGAAGGAGTTAGGATTAAAGAGAGAGAAGGAAAAAGAATATTCTTGGCTCCTTATAGATGGGTGAAAAGTTGGTCAGACTTCTATTTTTTTTTAAAGATTTATTTATTTATTTTGAGAGTTACAGAGAGAAGGAGAGTAAGAGAGACAGAGTCTTCCACTCACTGGTTCACTCTACAAATGGCCGATGGCCAGGGCTAGCCAGGCTGAAGCCAGAAGACAGGAGTTGCTTCTGGGTCTCTCACTTGGATGGCAGGGACCCAAGCATTTGGGCCATCTTCCACTGCTTTCCCAGGTAGACTAGCAGAGAGCTGGATCGGAAGTGAGGCAGCCAGGACACAATCCAGCATCTATATGGGATGCCAGTGCCTAGGTGGTTGCTGTACCTGCTATGCCTCAGTGCCAGCACCTAGACTTCTACTTTTGATGATCTTTCTCCCATTTTAGTAGGTCTCTTGTTTCTCTCCATATATAGTTTGTGGTTCATAATTGTTGCCATGTAGTTGATGCTCAACAAATTTTTGAATGACTATATTTCCTCTGTTCAGTAGAATTATTTCCAAACACAGAAAGTTTCTTTTATGAATTAAAAGAAGCAAAATAATCTGAGAAATAGAAGATTGGTTTAGAATGTTGAGTAAAAACTGATAATGACCTATGATGCATGGACTCGGGGAGAAAATGTAATAATGCAATGAATTGTAAATAGACATTTTTTGGCAAGAAAAAGGTATTGAAAAGATGTAGCCTTTAGGTTTTATAATGCGTTTTGTTGTAATTTAAATTTTTTTTTTTTTGACAGGCAGAGTGGACAGTGAGAGAGAGAGAGAGAGAGAGAGAGAAAGGTCTTCCTTTGCCATTGGTTCACCCTCCAATGGCCGCCACAGCTGGCGCGCTGCGGCCGGTGCACTGCGCTGATCCGATGGCAGGAGCCAGGTACTTATCCTGGTCTCCCATGGGGTGCAGGGGCCCAAGCACTTGGGCCATCCTCCACTGCACTCCCTGGCCACAGCAGAGAGCTGGCCTGGAAGAGGGGCAACCGGGACAGAATCCGGCGCCCTGACCGGGACTAGAACCCGGTGTGCCGGCGCCGCAAGGCAGAGGATTAGCCTAGTGAGCCGCAGCGCCGGCCTTGTAATTTAATTCCTTTAAAACTCTTGCTTATATCAGTTATTATAAGTGGGGAAACTGAGGTTCAGCATGACGACATATACTGTAAGTTTCAGAGTCGGTACTCAAACTTGGTTTCTCTTGATAACTAATTTCATGCTCATCCTAGTACGACAAGGAAACCGTGAGAATTAACAGAAAATAACAGCATTCTGATGTATTAATCCTGGATTCAGATCCATGCTCTGACGCCTATAGGTGAAATCACATTCTTTCCTGGAGACTGCCTCGACAGATTATAGGAAATGACATGATTGAGTACAGGCAAATAAGATTACAGTTGTATGAAGCCCCTAGGAAAATATTACCAGAGGTAAATAAGAAAAATGAAGCTGTTGTATATTAAAGTAATTGAATAGAATTGAGACTTTAAGGAAGAAATAAATAACTTCAAAATGAACAGATGAAGTGAACCCGTAATGTTATGGGAGCAGGGAAGTAGCTGTGAATTTGCTCCTTAAAACATAACATAATCAAGGATTTTCAAACTGAAACAGACTTTAGTGTTTTGACAGGTAAGGAAATGGAGGAACTCAGATGTCAAGTAAATTGCTCAAAGATTTAACAGGTGGCAGTATTAAATTTAACCCCTACCCCAGGGCTTTTTCTGTGTAACAGAAAAACTCTAATAATTAGAATTAACGCTTATATGATGCTTACTACAAATGGGGCTCAGTACTGAGTACTTTACATATGTTAATCAGTTAAAAATAAAAGCTGATGAAATAATGTGACCATTCTCTAAATTTGCATGTGAAGAAGCAGAGAAGTGAAGTGATATATCTAACTCAAGACATTAAGTTAAGAATGTGGACATCCAGAATTTGTTGGGATTGTCCACCTCCTTTTTTTTTTTTTTTTTTTTTTTTTTTTATTTTTTGACAGGCAGAGTGGACAGTGAGAGAGAGAGACAGAGAGAGAAAGGTCTTCCTTTGCCGCTGGTTCTCCCTCCAATGGCCGCCGCTGCAGCCGGCGCACCGCGCTGATCCTGGCAGGAGCCAGGAGCCAGGTGCTTTTCCTGGTCTCCCATGGGGTGCAGGGCCCAAGCACCTGGGCCATCCTCCACTGCACTCCCTGGCCATAGCAGAGAGCTGGCCTGGAAGAGGGGCAACCGGGACAGAATCCGGCGCCCCAACCGGGACTAGAACCCGGTGTGCCGGCGCCGCAAGGTGGAGGATTAGCCTATTGAGCCACGGCGCCGGCTGATTGTCCACCTCCTTAACATCTACATTATAATATATTGAAATTTCATCTCACTGAAATAAGGGACTTATTGAAACGCAGTTGGGTCTTGAATAAATTGAGTGTTTTAAGTGAGGGAATATAAAAGGAAATTTTGAAATCTTATTGAGGGGTATCTACTTAAGAGTGAGCAAAGTAGAAGCATTATTTATACATTTCAAAATAATGCTGAATTATTCAGATTTTGAGCTTTGTTAATGTAAAGTTACTTTGTGATTGCTGGTTTTATTTATGACCAGGTGATGTCAATTTAAATGTTTTAGTATAATTGAAATTGAAATCAAGATGATATTGAATAACCTTGTTTCCAGTGAACTCACTACACTCCCCCTGTTTTTTCTAAACCAAGTTTTATCAACTTGAATTAATGATTAAGAAATATCATTGAAAAATGTATTCATATAAAGATCAGCTATGTTATTTCCAATTAATGGTAATATTAAAAGGTCATCTGATCAACTTTGGTACCATTTTACCAAGTTCTTGCGTTATACTTGGACAAACTTTAGAAATGAGCCCAACCGCCCCATATTGATTCTATTAAAATGTTAATGCTAGAATTTCATACACACTTGAGTGTATGAACAGATAGGTAATGAGCAGTTCCAGTGCAGATTCTTATGCCTAGAATGGTGCTATGTGGGGATTCAGTAACTCTTAGCCACTATGTAACATCTTCAGGTTCTCTCCACAAATATCCATAACAACTGGAGCTGGACCTGGCCCATGCCAGCAGATGGGAACTCCATCTGTGGATGGTAGTGGCAGGAACGGAGGTACTTGCCTCATCATCTCCTGTTTCCTAGGTGCATCAGCACAGAGCTGGATTGGAGGTGGAGACAGATTTTGATCCCAGGCACTCTGATATGTGATGCAGTGTCCTAAGTGGTAGCTTAACCAGCTGTATCACAAAGCCTGTCTTTTGCCAATATTTAAGTTGGGTTTATAGTTTTAAAGTCAAACTATTTTTTTTTTTTAGATTCTTTTTTTTTTTCTTGACAGGCAGAGTGGATAGTGAGAGAGAGACAGAAAGAAAGGTCTTCCTTTTGCCATTGGTTCACCCTCCAGTGGCCGCCACAGCTGGTGTGCTGCGGCCGGTGCACCGCACTGATCCGAAGGCAGGAGCCAGGTGCTTCTCCTGGTCTCCCATGGGGTGCAGGGCCCAAGCACTTGGGCCATCCTCCACTGCCCTCCCGGGCCACAGCAGAGAGCTGGCCTGGAAGAAGGGCAACCGGAAAAGAATCCGGCACCCCGACCGGGACTAGAATCCGGTGTGCTGGCACGGCTAGGTGGAGGATTAGCCTATTGAGCCACGGCACCGGCCTAAAGTCAAACTATTTAAAAACTTTTTTTCTTATCCTTTTTGTCTGTCATCACCATGTGTTTAGAACTGATGGGGTGAGTCTAATTTATTGTACCATCTTGATTGGAAGTTCAAGGCAGAATATTCTTGAAGTCAGAATTTCTTACATGAATGGACTGCAAAAAAACTCTGGGTATTGAAGTGGAGTGAAGTAATTGGGAATATATAAAGAATTCTGCTGGATATCCGTTTTTTGGCACACATTCTGATCTATAAGATGAAATTAAATTGTTCATATTTAGATTAACTAATTATGAGAGAGTAAATCATGTACCCCAAACTTTTGATCCCATAATTATGTGTACCTGCATGTAAAAGCTAGTTTTAAAAAGTCTTTTTATATAGTTTTATATATATATTGAACAGTTGCCATCAAATTTATTGCATATTTATGGAAGTACTTTATATTAGCATGATTTACTTTGCATGATTTTGGTGTTTCTTCATGACAGTTGTCATATTGGTTACTAAAATGTACAAAGGATTCACTTTAGTCATCTGCTACATAACCTAATTAAGAAGCCAACTGATAATGTTTAATGAGTGCTATGATATTAAACTGTTTTGTCAAACTTTCTTGCAAATATAATGATAAAATGAAGGCTTAATTTAAAGGAACTTATAATTAAAAGAGAAGTCATTACTTATTTAAGTGAAGAGTGAGACACTTGGCATTTAAAGTGACTGCTCATGTGAATCACCTATTAGAATCACATCTTTTTTTTTTTAACTAAACATATATTTATTTATTTATTTATTTTTAAGAGTTACACGAGAGTTACAAGAGAGAAGGTAAGGCAGAGAGAGAGAGATAGGTCCTCTATCTGCTGCCGCAACAGCTGGAGCTGTGCCTATCTGAAACCAGGAGCCAGAAGCTCCTTCCCATCTCCTATGTAGGTGCAGGGGCCCAAGGACTTGAGCCATCCTCCACTGCTCTCCCAGGCCATTGCAGAGAGCCTGATTGGAAGTGGAGCAGCTGAGACTTGAACCGGCGCCTGCATGGGATGCCGGTACTGCAGGCGATGGCTGTACTTGCTACGCCACAGCACTGGCCCAAGAATCACATCTTTAGGAATTTGTTTTCATATGTGATGGCAGAATTATGATTTTAAGTGGAATATATTTCCTTTTAACGGAAAAGCTATATTATTTACATTAAATCATAAGGTAGAACACACTACATATAAACACACCATATAGTTGTTATGTAGGTTTTTTTTCTTCTTGGAGCCCTCATGCTTCTCATAAATAAGGCCAAAGTATTAAATTAAATTAAATTAATTTGAATTAAAGGGCCAGTGTTGGGCCTACTGTTAAAAAGACTCTGGTTGAGATGCTGTTATCCTGTATTGGAGTGCTTGTTTTTGAGTCCTGGGTTACTCCAGTTTTGTGATAATGCACACCCTGGAGGCAGAAGGTGGTTTGGGTCTTGGATTGAGTTCCTGGTTCCTAATTTTGGCCGGACCTAGTCACTCACTGTTGTAGCCATTTGTGGAGTGAACCAGCAAATTGGTGGAATACTTTCAGATAGATAGATAGATTGATAAATTGATAAAAAAATAAAAAAAAAGTCGATAGTATTCACTGTCAGAGTATCTGTATGTTTTCCCCCTTAATCTACTGAATTCTGTGGTGTATGGTAAAACAGTCATCAGATCACCTTGACTTGAAAAACTGAATTAGTGAGTCTAGTGTTTTGGTGTAGTGGGTGAAACCGCCGCCTGCAGTGCCAGCATCCCATATGGGGGCTGGTTTGAGTCCTGGCCGCACCACTTTTGATCCAGCTCTCTGCTATGGCCTGGAAAAGTAGTAGAAGATGGCCCAAGTCCTTGGGCCCCTGCATCCGCGTGGGAGACCCTGAGGAGGCCTCTGGCTCCTGGCTTCGGATCAGTGCAGGTCCAACCGTTGTGGCCATTTAGGGAGTGGGCCAGCAGATGGAGGACCTCTCTCTCTTTCTCTGCCTCTCCTTCTCTCTCTGTGTAACTCTTTCAAATAAATAAATCTTTAAAAAAGAACTGACTTATTAACAAATCTAATTGTTGTAGAATTTCAAATTGGGATAATCTTCTTGTCCTTGATTCTCATTTTGGTTTGAGAATATTTTATTGAACTAGTTGGAATATATGGTTTGTTGCTAAATACCGCAAGACATTTGACAGTCTTTAGTAGTTAGTCATTATTTTAGGAATAGTTCAGTAATTTATTTGAAAAAATCACTGAAAACCCTCACAATAAAATATTTCTTCTTAAAAGTCTGAGAAAATGATTTTTTTTTAAATACTAAACCTCTCAAACCAAAGTGGAGTGGGTTTCCAATTGAAGAGTTCTGGTAATCTTTATCACAGTGTGCTGGTAAGCTGTGTAAGACACTGATGGTTTTAACTTCCTGAAGAACTACAGCATTTTTTAATCTTAAGGTATTACAATTATTATTACTACATTCATTTTAATCTATAGAATATAAATAAAAATTTGTGTCTGTATCCATATAAATGTAAAGTGTCTATCATTGATGTCTCATGGTTAAACATTTAATGTTGTAAACCTCCTGAAATGTTTGTGTTTAATATAATGATTTTCAAATTTTGGTTTTATGTTTATCATTGTCTCTGATTGGTAAAATCTGTCCTAAAACTTAATGATTTAAAAGGATGATGGAACTCTGCAGCATTTTGATAACATATATACCCACTTGGATTTATTTTCAGAAAAGACATAAATGCCTTTTTTTTTTCCAACTGATCTTTTGAATAAAAAGTGCTAAAGCATGGTGAGGAAAATAAAGAAGATAACAATCTTTAAAGATAAACTAAATTTTTCTGTGGAATTGTGTAACTTGAATAATGAAAAGACAAAATGTCAAAGTGAAAAATAATCTGATTTTAATGTCTGTGTCTTATAATGATACTGATTATACCTATGTATTTTTTATATATATCATTGGCTATCAATAAATCTTTCATGTTTTCTGTGCCTTGAAATGTGATCCTACTGTTTAAGGAATTCTTATTCTTGTTTTAATTGCTTATCTCAGTTAGTGTAGAATTCATTCTGTAAGTGGAATTATGTTATTCTCAGTAATGTAATCTTGAATTAACACACATTTCTGTATTTTGCCTAATCCTGAGGTGTCTTGAATCTGAGATAGTATTGACTGTAATTGCCATTTTATTTCATGACAGTTGTTTTGTAGATTTCATTTTGTAGATGAGGAAATTGGCATTCAAAGATGAAGAAATAAAGTCAGATATTTAACTGTTGGACTATAAATAGAATAAAAATTTTCTTATTGTAGTGTATATGTTGTGTGTCTTTGTTTCTAGAATTAGGTTGAGTAATTAAAATTGGTACATTAACTTATAAAATTGAAATTATTTATAGAATATATACTCTATTACTTTTCTGTTTCTACTGTAATAAATTTGATGGCTTACACCAGGGATGGGGAAACTTTTCTCTGCCAAGGACCTTTTGGGTATTTATAACATTCACAGGCCATACCAAATTATCATCTTAAAAATTAGCCTGTTATAGATTTATTGAATTTCAAGTTCTACCTGTGGTTGCCTTGACAGAGCCAGACCAAATGATTTTGTCTGCTTTATATGGCCTGCAGGTTAGATGTTCCCCACACACTGGCTTAGACAATATAAGTTTTTCTTACAGTTATGAATGTTAAAAGTCCAATACTGATAGGGCTGTATTTCTTTCTAGTGCCTCCAAGAGAGAATCCATTTTCTTGCTTTCCTCATATCTTCTAGAGGCTGGCTACATTTTTTTTTCATAATGCCACCTTCCTTCTTCAAAGTCTGTAATGATGTGTTGAGTTGTTTTCACACTGTGAGCTGTTCTGTTAGTTACCTTTCTTTGAAAACATCTCAGGTGGGGAGTGGGCCTGGTGTTGTGTTACAGTAGATTAAGCCTCTGTCTTTAAATCCTGCATCTCATATGAGAGTCTGTTCAAGTCCCAGCTGCTCTCCTTCCTATCCAGCTCTGTGCTAATACACCTGGAAAAGCAGCAAATGATGGCCCAAATGCTTGGGCCCCTAACACCCACATGGAAGACCCTAAGGCAGCTTCACATTGGTGGCCTCAGCTGGTCCAGCCTCAGCTGTTGTGGCCATCAAGAGTGTGAATCTGGGGCAGGCGCTGTGGTGCAGCAGGTTAAAGCCCTGGCCTGAAACGCCGGCACCCTATATGGGCGCCAGTTCTAGTCCCGTCTCCTCCTCTTCCAGACCAGCTCTCTGCTATGGCCTGGGAAAGCAGTAGAGGATGGCCCAAGTCCTTGGGCCCATGCACCCACGTGGGAGACCTGGAGGAGGCTCCTGGCTTCAGATTGGCGCAGCTCCGGCCATTGGGGCCATCTGGGGAGTGAACCAGAGGAAGGAAAACCTCTCTCTCTCTACCTCTCTCTGTAAATCTGTCTTTCAAATAAATCGAATAAATCTTAAAAAAAAAAAAAAAAAAAGAGTGTGAATCTGTGGCTGGCGCTATGGTGTAGTGGGTAAAGCTGCTGCCTGCAGTGCCAGCATCCCATATGGGCGCCGGTTTGGGTCCTGGCTGTTCCACTCCGATCTAGCTCTCTGCTATGGCCTGGGAAAGCAGTAGAAGATGGCCCAAGTCCTTGGTCTCCTGCACCTGCGTGGGAGACCCAGAAGAAGCTCTATGCTCCTGGCTTCGGATCAGTTCAGCTCCAGCCGTTGTAGCAAGTTGGGGAGTGAACCAGCACATGGAAGACCTCTTTCTCTTCTTCTCCTTGTCTCTCTGTAACTCCAACTTTAAAATAAATAAATAAATCTTTAAAAAGAAAAAAAGAGTGTGAGTCAGTAGATAGAAGACTCTCTCTTTTTCTCTGTCATTCTTCCTGTCAAATAAGTAAATAAGTAATAAAATCTTAAAAAAGCAACTAGAAGTTTTTTTTTTTTTTTAAAGGATGCATGTAATTAGATTGGGTCCCTAATTACATTTGCGATTTTTGTTTTTGCTATATGTAGGGGAGGAAAAAAAATTTTTTTTTTCCTCTTGCCTTTTCTGAGTTCTCTAGGGTTGTGGGGCATAGGGTGCTGAGCCTGTAAATTAGACTGATAAAAGACAGATTGAGTTTCATTTAGACAGGATTAATAATTTCTGGGAGAGGCCGGCGCTGTGGTACAGTGGGTGAAAGCTCCGGCCTACAGTGCCAGGCATCCCATATGGGCACTGGTTCGAGTCCTGGCTGCTCTACTTCCAATCTTGCTCTCTGCTATGGCCTAGGAAAGCAGCAGAAGATGGCCCAAGTGCTTGGGCCCCTCCACCCATGTAGGAGACCCGGAAGAAGCTCCTGGCTCCTGACTTCGGAATAGCTCAACTCTGGCCATTGCAGCCATTTGGGGAGTGAACCATTGGATGGAAGGCCTCTCTGTCTCTCTGTGCTACCTCTCTCTGTAATTCTGTCAAATAAACAAAATAGATCTTAAAAATAATTTCAGTGAGTCTGTTCATTGTGGTGACTGTAATTAATATATACTTGAAAATTGCTGAGAATAGATCTTATATATTCCACAAAAATATTTATTATATCTTAAATTTACCACAAAAAGTAATATGTGAGATTATGGATATGTTAATTAGTTTGAAATAATCTTCACAATGTATATATCAAAATTTGTTACACAATTCAAATATGTACAATTTTTACTTGTCAAATATGCCTTAATAAAACTGGAGGAAAAAGACAAATAAGAGGAAATAAACATTTGGGTTGCTCATACACCTGGGAGTACTCAGTGGTGAGTAACTCAGAGGGATGGTTAGAATTTGGGCTTATCTATCATCATAACTAAGGAACAATAATTTTGGAGAAATGTTTGAAAAGAAATGGAAATTTGAGCTGCTAGGGACAGCAAATTGTTGTAAGGTAAATATAAGGGGGCAAATTGATGGCAGATAAAGGATAGTAAGATTTGTTATGTAGGTTCCTCTGGTGCTGTCTATTGTGGAGTGGTCAGTCTAGAGTTTCTTCTAGTGATTAAGAATTAAGAATTGGTCCTTCCCCTCCTTGGTAGAAAGGGAGAGGGAAGATCTTACGTGTTGACTTACTCTTAGTTGTCTTTATCTTGAAATAATCCTTATGTCAAAGTGACATATTTTCTGGTGGCATACTTGAACCTCTTCATATATTCATAGGTTCCCGGGGATTAGAACATTTGCAGCTGGGGTGAGAGACATTATTCTGCTTATATACTATGCATATAAAATCCTTTTTTCACTTAAAATTGTATTCACATAAATATAATCTATCAAGATCTTCCAATTAAACAACTTGTAAAGCCCTAGATCTCTTAAAGAATAATTATTTTACATAGAAGACTAATGAACAGGGGCCAGCGCTGTGGCACAGTGGGTTAACACCCTGGTCTGAAGTGCCGGCATCCTATATGGGCACCGATTTGAGACCCGGCTGCTCCACTTCCTAACCAGCTTTCTGCAATGGCCTGGGAAAGCAGTAGAAGATGGCCCAAGTCTTTGGGCCCCTGCACCTGCATGTGAGAAAGCTCTTGGCTCCTGGCTTTGGATTGGCGCAGCTCCGGCCGTTGTGGCCAACTGGGGAGTGAACTCATGGATGGAAGACCTCTCTCTTTTTCTCTTTGCCTCTCCTCTCTCTGTGTAACTCTGACTTTCAAATAAATAAATAAATCTTTTAAAAAAAAGACTAATGAACAGTTTCTTAAATGCTAGAAATAGGATTTTAAAGGCTAATATAGAGTATAACTTTTAGTATGGTTAATGTTTTATATATAATTTATACTGTCTAGGTTTCTGGAGTGAATTGATAATATATGAATCAGGAGAAAAAGCATATAAATTTATTAATGTGCATGGGTGAAGTCCCATAGGAGTCTCATAGGAGAGTGATTACCCAAAAAATCTAGTATGGTTTAGATACTTATATACTGCTCCTTGAATAGGAAGTGGGAAATGGTGGTCTGTATAGGCAGTTTTGAGGGATAGTAAGTGATTTTTAGGGGGAATGAATGGGTTGAGGACAGAAGGTAATTCATAAATGACTTTCTTTGGAAGAAGGAATGACTCGGGAGACAAAAAAAATAGCTTGTAATAAAGCTTATGCAGATGTGGTTACATTCTTGTCTTCAGCTCAGTTAATGAAACCTCGTAGAGAGGACCAAAGGCAGTTGTTTTTCCTCTGTGGCAGTTTGGGTCTTTAGAAAGATAAATAGCAAAGCCTCTTGTACCAGGGTGTCATATTTTGAGGTGAAATTCCCTGGGCCCCTTCAACTTCATGCTAGATGTGTAGGGTTTAGTATATGGGGATTTGCATATATGTACCTAATTCTTTGTTGATCTACTTTTGTTCTAAAAGCAGGAATGAAGAGTTCTTTTTGCATTATTCCTGATTACTAGATTTCAGTTTAATGACATTTACCCCTGTTACTTTTAGCTCTCTAAATTTTTCTTCTGGGGCTGTGTAATGTTTATTTGAGCATTCAAGTGATCATTCAGCCAGAAAAATAATGGAAGACCAATCTTTTTTTTTTTTTTTAAGTTGAAGGAAATTTAAATTATCCTAAGCTAGTAACAGAACTGCTTGTTATGTTCTCATTTTACATCCCAGTTTGAATATCTTTTCTTTATTTCTTAATGACTAAACCCTTTTTAATTTTTTTTTAGCAATTTGGTTTCAGTGTTACGCATCCTGTCTGATTCACCACCTTGCTGTGAACATGGAAAGAACTCAGCTCCTGAAACTTGTACTCTATGGCTATTTAAAAAACTTTTTTTTTGAAGCAACTTTAATCTTGGCAATTTTTGTGACTTTGCATTTCCATTGACTAGGTAATGGGAGAATACTCCCATCTGCTGCTTAATTTCCCCCATCCCCTCAACCTGGACTGGGTGAGGGCTGAAGTCTGGAGCTGGGAATTCAATCCAGGTCTTACATATTGGCAGTAACCCAGTTACATGAGTCATTACCTGCCACCTCCCAGGGTCTACATTAGTAGCAACCTGGCATTGGGAGCTGGAGGAGGGTATTGAACAAAGGCACTCTGATATGGGACACTGGCATTCTAACCAGTGTCTTAGTCACTAGTTTACTCAGCCACTTAAATATTGAAATGCTTAGTCTTGCTTTTCTTGCCTACTAACTGTTGGTTCTTTTTTATTTTATTTATTTATTTATTTTTGACAGGCAGAGTGGATAGTGAAAGAGACAGAGAGAAAGGTCTTCCTTTTTGCCACTGGTTCACCCTCCAATGGCCGCCACGGCCGGCGTGCTGCGGCTGGCACACTGCACTGATCTGAAGGCAGGAGCCAGGTGCTTCTCCTGGTCTCCCATGCGGGTGCAGGGCCCAAGCACTTGGGCCATCCTCCACTGCACTCCCGGGTCATAGCAGAGAGCTGGCCTGGAAGAGGGGCAACCAGGACAGAATCTGGCGCCCCAACCGGGACTAGAACCCGGTGTGCCGGCGCTGCTAGGCGGAGGATTAGCCTAGTGAGCCGTGGCGCCGGCAACTGTTGGTTCTGATAGCAAGTTTTTATCTTACTATTTTGTTATTGTCATGGAAGGTACACAGTAAGTACTTGACGAATAAATTCATTGCATGTTCCACTTGAAGCATTCAGAGGGCATAAAAATATATTCTTTAATGACTATCTAATGTTTCCTGAAGTTCCTGCTCATCTTTGGATTTCTGGGGAAATTGATAGCTATTGATATGTAAATGTAATCCGTATTAAGTTACAGAGAGGTTTAAGCCTTTCACTGGGTGCAGAAAAATAATTGTCCTTATACACTAGTGATTCCTGGATTTTTGGATTTTAATGACTGATAGACTATGTTAAAAACTTTGGAAGATGAACAAAGAAGTGTTCACTTTAATTTCCCTAAGTATAATGAAATCCAATCTTTATCAACTGTCATAATTATATCATAAAGGAGCATCTTGTGGGGAGCAACTCGGACTAGACTAAGTTACTGGAATTAAGACTTATTCTATACATCTGCTCTCCCACAATATGGCGCTGAGAAGGGAGTAAACAGCTTCTACGCAGCTGCCTCTCGCCAACTTGAGTGATGACCTGCAGGAGCTGATCCTGCTCCTGATTGGAGGAGAGCAGCGTGCTCAGCATGTGGGTAGCAGAGTTGGGATTGGTGGAAGAGGACTATAAAGGAGGAGAGAGACAACATGCACCAGGAACATCTAAGGGGAATATCTGAAGGAACACCTGAGCAGCCCCCGAGAGAGCCGGCTGGCGGTGTGCCGCTCCCCCGTGGAAGTGGGGAAAGTGGCAGGGGGAACCGCCCTTCCACGGAGGTGGAAGGGTTGGTAGCCAATCCGGGAAGAACCAGCAGCAAACCCGGGGATGGCCGAGCAGACAAAAGAACAGTGCAGGGTCCTGTGTTGTTCCTCCGCGAAGACGGGGAGCGACACATCTCTTTTTAAAGACTTATTTATTTGAAAGGCAGAGTTAGAAAGGGGGAGGAGGTATATATAGAGGGGTCTTCCATCTGCTGGTTCACTACCCAAATGGCGACAGTTGCCTGGGCTGGGTCAGGCTGGAGGCAGGAGCATCATCTGGGTCTCCTATGGGGGTCCAAGAACTTGGGCCATCTTCTGCTGCTTTCCCAGGCACTGGGAAAAGCAAGGCGCTAGGTGGGAAGTGAAGCAGCTAGAACTGGAATAGGTGCCCATTAGGTATGCCTGCCCTACAGCTGTTGCCTTTACCTGCTATGCCACAATGCTGATCCCAAAGGAACATTTTAACATGAAAAAAGGTAGGACAAAGTTACTGAATAAAAAAAAGTCTTGTCAATTCAATCAATTTAACTTTATAGAAAAATTCAATGTGTTTTTACTGAGAATGAGTAAAACTTGTTTTAAAAAATAGGTCTTGAGTACTGCTACTCTAGTCATCCTGTTTTATTTAAGTAGGGTCTGGTACTCAGATGGACAGAGTATTTAAAAGATTTGTAGGGAAATAAATTTTAAAAGATAAGTTTATTTTGATACAAAAATTTTGAAATCCAGGTATACAAAGGATAATCAGAAAGTTATGGGAAATGTGTAATGGGAAAAAACTGCATATGAATTTCAAATTTTTTCCACCAAACTAAACTCATCTTTTAATTCCATTTTCAGTGAACTTGTTGAAGTATGCTGTATGGGACTTTCCTAAATTCTAAAACTAGCAGTACTTTAAAGCAAGGAGTAGGAGGAATATAGAAATGGTAATTTTGGGGGGGGGGTGGAGATTCTCTTGGAGCACAAATCCAATATTGTGATAGTAAACAGCATTTGTCTTTTCTTTCTCCCCCAAAATATCACATTGTTCTTTTTTCAAGGGTTTTCGTTATTATCTAATTCTCTGTACTTTCTATACCCTTTTGCCTTTATTTCAGTTTGTGTGGAGAGATATATTGTTAAGGTTTCTATGATCTGCTTAGTACTTTATGACTTACTTAAATCATTCAAATATATGCACATGATATATTCAGTACAGTATAGAAATGTATAAATTGAAAAATTAGTTTATCTTCTTTGGCAATTTGTCTTCTTTATCTGCATCCTCATTATTTCTCAACCTCATCCTCTAGTCCTTCCTTCTCCGGAAAGGTAGTCTATGAACAATTTTGAATATAACCTTTCAAAAAACAGTTTATGCATATGGCAGTGGCTGAGTATATTTAAATCTGCCTTCAAATGTATGCACCTATTAAACATAACACTGAGTTTACCCGATGGTATACTTTTAATCTTATTTGGTTTTACTTTGGCCTCATATTTATTTTTTGTTTTAATGACTTCATTTTTAATTTATGCTCTCTTGTCACATTAGAAAAACCCACAGTTGTATTTGAAATCCTCCCTGATACAAGTAAGGATGCAAATAAGTAAGTAGTACTATCCTATAATTTTAGAGCACTGAAATTAAATTTAGATTGATAATTGTTAATTTGTTTCTTTTAAAGTGCTAAAATGATTATAAGGCAAGAACTTTTCGCAGTTAAATTATTATAGAAATAATTGTTTTTGGCATGTATATCATTAAACCTTTTGTCTTTCTCAAATTGTCTATCATGGTTATATGTTTTAAGGAAAATGTTTGGGTAGACCTTTAACCTAGCTGTTAAAATGGCTATCTCCCATATAAGAGTATCTGGTTCATTACCTACCTCCAGTTCCTGATTCCAGCTTCCTGCTTATGCAGATCCTTGGAGCCAGCTATGATGGTTCACATTATTAGGTTACTACCCACCAATGAAGGAGTCTTGGATTGAGTTCCCTCTTCTTGGCTTCTCCTTCAACCCAGCCCCTGCCATTTGCAGAGTGAACTGGTATATGGGCCTCTCTCTCTGTTTCTGATGCTTAAAAAAACAAACAAAAAACAGTAAAAGAGAGAGGAAGAGAGAGATAAGTAAAATTTTCTGTTTCTAGTTAATTTTTATATTGAATGAGTCACATGTAAAATGGGAGGAATGGAATTATGAGTTTCAGATTTTGTTTAATTTAGAAAATAATTAAAATGAATTACCCATTGAATAAAAATGTTGCTTTTCACAACAGTCTGAGTGTAAAGTTTGGCTGTCCGTTTGTTGAAGATCTATGGCTTAGTGTTACACATTTTTTTATTACATTTCTCTTTCATATTGATGTTATAACTAATTTGAACACATTATTGAATTGAATAGAGTCTGAGAGTCCTTCTCTTTGGTAACAATGGACTCTTTCAGAATAAAGTGAAACTTTGAGCTTCCTAGATCTTTTCTACCTGGATTTGATGAGTTTCCTTTCCTCTACCCTCCCCTCCCCTCCCCTCCCCTCCCCTCCCCTCTCTTCTCCTCTCCTTTCCTTTCTCTTTCTCTCTTTCTCTCTTTCTCTCTTTCTCTCCCTCCCTCCCTCCCTCCCTCCCTCCCTCCCTCCCTCCCTTCCTTCCTTCCTTCTATTTATTTATTTATTTATTTGAAAGGCAACAGTTACAGAGAGGCAGAGGCAGAGAGAGAAAGAGAAGTCTTCCATCCGCTGGTTCACTCCCCAAATGGCCACAAAGGCCAGAGCTGGGCCGACCCGAAGCCAGGAGCCAGGAGCTTCTTTTGGGTCTCCCACGCAGGTGCGGGGCCCAAGGGCTTGGGCCATCTTCTACTGCTTTCCCAGGCCACAGCAGAGAGCTGGATAGGAAGTGGAGTAGCCGAGACTAGAACCAGCGGCCATATGGGATGCAGTAGCTTTACCTGTTACACCACAGTGCTGGCCCATGATGAATTTCTTAATCTGGATTTGTGTGTGTCTTGATAAAGAAATATGGTAAACTGGTATAGGATTTATGTATTTTGGCATTCCATTTCTTATTATTTAACTTCATTATTCCTTTTTTTTTTTCAGGGAATATAGCTTAAGTAATACTAGTTTTGTTTTGATTCTAAACATTTTTGAGAAAAAGTTTAATGGGCTAGCAAACTTGATGATTATATTTATTACTAAGAACTAAGTAAGTACGGGTTTCAGCCCTAATTCTGAAATTATTTAGTTGTGAGATCTTGGGAAAATCCCTATTGGCTTTAGTGGCATTACTTTTTATTTACTTATTTATATTTTATTTATTTGAAAGAAAGACAAAAAGATACCTTCCATTTACTGGTAGGGCAGAGGGGATATTCTTTTATTTTTTTTTCTTTTAATATTGAGGAAATTTTATGTGCCAATCTATGTTAAGCTCTTTATATCTTATTTACTACTTGTTTAATCTTTACAATAACCACATTTTTGAAAAAAAGATTGATTTGTTTATTTGAATGGCAGAGTTACAGAGAGAGGGAGCGTCACAGAGAGGGAGAGAAACAGAATCTTCCATTCACTGGTTTACTCCTCAAATGGCCACAGCAGCTGGGGCTGGGCCAGGTTGAAGCCAGGAGCTTGTAACTTCATTTGTGTTTCCCATGTGGGTGACAGGGGCCCAAGTACTTGGGCCATCTTCCACTGTTTTCCCAGGCATATTAGCAGGGAGTTGGATCAGAAGTTGAACAGCTATGACTTGAACTGGAACTCATATGGGATTTTGGCATTGCAGTAGTGGCTTAAGCGGTTGTGCCACAATGCCAATCCCAGTAATCACATTTTTGTAACAATTGTAATAACTAATTAATAGTTGTCCTCATTTTACTGATGAAGAACCTAAAGTATAGAGAGGATCAGCAGTTTCCTAGTGGAATAAGTCATAATAATGTAGGTAGGGTAAACATAATAATTAAGTAGTTTAAAAATGATCTTAAGCTTTTAAAAGTTTTTACCAAAAATTGTTAGATATTTTTAACATTGGAAAGAAGTGGTCATCAAAGAAAGAGGTACTTGCCTCTGAAGGGAGGAGAGAACTTCTACTTTGTTTATGGTTTTATCTAAATACTGACAGAGTTTGTGGATTCAAAAGGCTTCCATAGCCTAGGCAGCTCATGTCAAGAGTCTTGGGTGGTCACTAATGTCATATATGAGAGTGTTAATTGTTAAATGAACAATAAGAGTCACTGTGCACTAACTTCCCATTCAGGACCTCTGTCCTCAAAGAGTTGTAGTATAACTATGTCTAAGTGCTCCCAAAAGATGCATCATTCTTGGATGCTTCTTTAAGTAAGTTTCTTTTATTTCTAACTTTTATTTAATAAATATAAAATTCCAAAGTACAGCTTTTGGATTATAGTGTCTCCCCCCGCCCTATAACTTCCCTCCCACCCGCAACCCTCCCCTCTCCTGCTCCCTCTCCCATTCCATTCACATCAAGATTCATTTTCAATTCTCTTTATATACAGAAGATCAGTTTAGTATATACTAAGTAAAGATTTCAACAGTTTGCACCCACACTGAAACACAAAGTGTAAAGTATTGTTTGAGTACTAGTTATAGCATTAATTCACATTGTACAACATATTAAGGACAGAGATCCTACATGGGGAATGAGTGCACAGTGACTCCTGTTGTTGACTTAACTGTTGACGCTCTTGTTTATGGAGTCAGTAATTACCATAGGCTCTTGTCATGTGTTGTCAAGGCTATGGAAGCCTTTTGAGTTCGCCAACTCCCATCTCATTTAGACAAAGTCATAGTCAGAGTGGAAGTTCTCTCCTCCCTTCAGAGAAAGGCACCTCTTTCTTTGATGGCCCGTTCTTTCCACTGGGATCTCATTCACAGAGAGCTTTCATTTAGGTCTCCCCCCTCCACCCCCAGAGTGTCTTGGCTTTCCATGGCTAAAATACTCTCATGAGCTCTTCAGCCAGATCCGCATGCCTTAAGGGCTGATTCTGAGGCCAGAGTGCTGTTTAGGACATCTGCCATTCTATGAGTCTGCTGTGTATCCCGCTTCCCATGTTGGAACGTTCTCTCCTTTTTAATTCTATCAGTTAGTATTAGCAGACACTAGTCTTGTTTATGTGATCCCTTTAACTCTTAGACCTATCATTATGATCAATTATGAACTGAAACTGATCCCTTTTGACTAGTGAGATGGCATTGGTACATGCCACCTTGATGGGATTGAATTGGAATCACCTGGCACGTTTCTAACTCTACCATTTGGGGCAAGTCAGCTTGAGCATGTCCCAAATTGTACATCTCCTCTCTTATTCCCACACTTATATTTAACAGGGATCGCTTTTCATTTAAATTTCAACACCTAAGAATAATTGTGTGTTAATTACAGAGTTCAACTAATAGTATTAAGTAGAACACAAAAAATACTAAAAGGGGTAAAGTATTAAGTTGTTCATCAACAGGACAAAAAAAGTGAAATTAACTTCAAGATGTAATGACTTTGAACAACCCTTGTCTTAACTATTGAGGCACAGTTTTTTGTTTTATTTTGCTTTTAGGTTTTTTTTTTTACTTGCAAATTATTGAACTCTTTATTTAGTATAGAGTTGGTCTTCTGTGTATAAATTTAATCGAAAATGGATCTTAATGGAGAATGGGGCTGGGAATGGGAGAAGGAGGGACGGGAGAGTGGGTGGGAGAGGTAGATACGGTGGGAAGAATCACTATATTCCTAAAGTTGTACTTAATGAAATTATTGTCTGTATTTTTTTTTAAGATTTATTTATTTATTTGAAAGTCGGAGTTACACAGAGAGAAAAGGAAAGGCAGAGAGAGAGGTCTTCCATCCACTGGTTCACTCCCCAATCTGCCACCACTGCCAGAGGTGCGCCTATCCAAAGCCAGGATCCAGGAGCCTCTTCTGGGTCTCCCATGCGGGTGCAGGGGTACAAGGAGTTGGGCCATCTTGTACTGCTCTCCCAGGCCATAGCAGAGAGCTGGATTGGAAGTGGAACAGCCAGGATTTGAACTGGTGCGCATATGGGATGCCAGCACTGTAGGCGGCAGCTTTACCTGCCACACCACAGTGCTGGCTCTGTATTCCTTAAATAAAAGGTTTCCTTGGGGCGGGTGCGGGATAAGATATCTGTGACATAAAGATATATGTGACATAAATATAGGAAAAAACATCTAATTAGTGATACTTCAATTTTGATGACTAGAAGCCAGTGAGTTGCATGGGTTTGGAGGACAAGTTCTTAAAGGGCAACACAGTAAATATTTTAGGCTTATGGACCATAAGGATTCTGTTGTTACTACTTGACTCTGCCATTGTAACTCAAAAACCATGGACAATACATAAATGAATTGATGTGGCTATATTAGAATAGAACTTTATAAAAGCAGATAACCAGGGACCGGTGCTATGGCATAGCCAGTAAATCTGCCGCCTGCAGTGTCGGCATCCCACATGGGTGCCGGTTCATGTCCCTGTTGCCCCACTTCCGACCCAGCTTTCTGCTATGGCCTGGGAAAGCAGTAGAAGATGGCCCAAGTCCTTGAGCCTCCTGCACCCATGTGGGAGATATGGAGGAAGCTCCTGGTTCCTGGCTTTGGATGGGCGCAGCTCCAGCCATTGCAGCCACTTGGAGAGTGAACCGGCAGATAGAAGACCTCACCTCCCTCTCCTCTCTCTGCCTTTGCCTCTCTCTAACTCTTGCCTTTGAATAAATAAATAAATTAAAAAAAAAAAAAAACAGCTACCCAGTTTATGGGATTGTTTCTTACTCCTGAATTAGATTGAGGGTTCATATGGTTTTTTTGTTTGTTTGTTTTGTTTGTTTGTTTGTTTTTGTTTTTGACAGGCAGAGTGGACAGTGAGAGAGAGAGACAGAGAGAAAGGTCTTCCTTTTGCCATTGGTTCATGCTCCAATGGCTGCCACGGCTGGCGCGCTGTGGCCGGCGTACCGCGCTGTTCCGAAGGCAGGAGCCAGGTGCTTCTCCTGGTCTCCCATGGGGTGCAGGGCCCAAGCACTTGGGCCATCCTCCACTGCACTCCCTGGCCACAGCAGAGAGCTGGCCTGGAAGAGGGGCAACCGGGACAGAATCCGGCGCCCCAACCGGGACTAGAACCCGGTGTGCTGGCGCCGTTAGGCGGAGGATTAGCCTAGTGAGCCACGGCGCCGGCCTAGGATGTATATTTTTAATTTTTGATAATTAAACTTCTTTTTTTAAGTAGATGGTTCATTTCTGGCAACTAGAATAAAAGAAGAGGCTGTTTTCTCACATGCTACATCCTAAATAGGTAGTGTAATACCTGACATATAATAGATGAACAGTTTCGAATGAGTTATTGTAAAAAAGAAAAAATACATTTCTTGATATTAAAAAAGTCAATCAGGAAATGTTATATAAGAAGGATAATTAAACATAATAATTAAACCAGGATAGTAACACATAACATTTAACTTTCTGCATTATATTTGCGAATTAAATGTTTTTCATTCACATTGTTAAGCCATCTTTATTTTTAAAATTTTGCTTAGTCTTGCCAGCTTTGTGGCAAAGCAGGTGGGGCTGACACCTGCAGTGCCGGCATCCAATATGGGCACTGGTTCATGTCCTGGCTGCCCTTCTTTTGATCCAGCTCCCTGCTAATGGCCTTGGAAAAGCAGGGGAAGGTGGTCCATGTGTTTGCGTCCCTGCACCTGCCTGGAAGACAAGGAAGAAGCTCCTGGCTCCTGGCTTCAGAATGGCCCAACTCCAGGTGTTGAGGCCATTTGGGGAGTGAGCCATCTCTCTCTCTCTGTCTCTGTCTCTCGCTCTTTCTTTCTTTATTTCTTTCTGCCTTTGCCTCTCTGTAACTCTGCCTTTCAAATTAATAAATCTTGAAAAAAAGAGATTACATTCTGGAATGTATGACACAGGTAAAAAAAATGAAGATAAGTTCCATGCTTGACCTTGGAAAATAGATAAATATTTTAATGTGTCAATAAGAATATGAGAAAAGTAACAAGTTAGTCATGAATTAAGGAATAGAAACAGAAGGTACTTTCAGTTTCTTTCTTTACTTTGGTTTATTTATTCAGTATAAAATAAAAATATCAATCCATAAGAATTTCAGTTTGTTTGGCATTGTGGAATAGCCATTAAGCTGCCACTTGCAATGCAGGCATCCCATATGAATACCAGTTCAAATTCCTGGTTACTCCATTTCTGATCTGGTTCCTTGTTAGCCTGAAAAGGCAGCAGAACATGGTCTAAGTCTTTGAGCCTCTGTACCCATGTGGAAGACCTAGATTTAGTTCTGGACCTTGAGGGTTGTGGTCTTTTGGGGAGTGAACCAGCGAGATGGAAGTTACTGCTTTGTCTCTATCTCTGTCCCTGCCCCTGCCCTCCACCCCCAACTATGCCTTTCAAATATGTAAGTCTGAAAAGCAATGAGAAAGAAAGAATGAATAAATGAGTGAAACATGTAAGACCTCTAGGGCGATTGTTTTGGATGTTATGCTTATACTGTTAGTTAATTAGCAGTTTTTTTTTTTTTTTCCTTAAGATTTATTTACTTATTTGAAAGAGTTACACAGAGAGTATGAAGGAGAAGCAGAGAGACAGACAGAGAGGTCCTCCATCCACTGGTTCACTCCCCAATAGGCCGCAATACCCAGAGCTGTGCCTATCCAAAACCAGGAACCAGGAGCTTCTTCCAGGTCTCCCACATGAGTGCAGGGGCCCAAGGACTTGGACCATCTTCTGCTTTCCCAGGCCATAGCAGAGAGCTGGATTGGGAATGGAGCAACTGGGACTCTAACTGGCATCCATATGGGATGCTGGCACTGCAGGTGTTGGCTTTACCTGCTATGCCACAGCGCCGGCCCCAGTTAACTGTGTTATTACAAGTTGTGTTTCATTGACTTCCCAACTCCATTCTCTAGGTTGATGTGAAACATTTGTTCTAGTGGCTGCCAATTTCAGGAAAGCTGAAACTGACTTTCTTTGTACCTTGATTCTTTTGATCATGAAATGAAAATTTGAGTACATTAGCAAGCATAAACCTCTCAAAAGTGTTTCTCATGCCCTTTATTTCTGATCCAATAGAAGACAAACTATAATTATGTGAAACTTGTATTGTTTCTGTGCCTTGCTTTGAAAGTGGGAATCCTCAGTTGTACAAAAAATCTTTACTGTTCTAACTAGATTTTTTAGCTCAATAACTGTGGGTTGCACAATAGGAGCATTTTGACTCTAATCTGTGTCCAGCTGTGTATTGGTACTAGCAAATAACTGTTCCTGCAAAAGCGCAAAGTGTTCTGAACTTTCATATTACTGTCGCCATAGCAGAAATTGTGGTATAAAGCTTCTTTTTTCTTAGTTTGGGAAACAAGGGGACAAGTTTGTCCTTAAGTTATTTATAGGGATAAAGATATCAAAGAGTTAATAAGAGGTCTGTAAACATGGAATTTTCGAATGTTATTCCTTATCCTTCAGTGATAATATATGATCCATATTGTAGAAGAGAATACAGTGCCTTTTTATACCTTGACTGGTAATAAAGATTATGATTTGTTAGTCTCATTTATTTTCCAGAGGAAGAACATCATTATACTGGTGCACAGAATATTAGACCCCTTTGAAAGTCTGTTTTTTCTTACAATGTTTCATCTCATTTGTGGCTGCCATAGTATAGTAGGGAAAGCACTGGAATTGGTATTATGTACCTGGATTTAGCCTCTGGATTCAATTGCCTTTGGACAAATCATATATCTTCTTTTAGCCTCATTTTCTTTACCACCAAAATTAGCATGATAAGTCTACTAGAAAGGTTATTTTGAAGATTAATCTAATAGTTTTTATGGAAAAAAGTATAAAAAGATATGGTTCTTAAAAATTTAAATTTATGTTCCTTAAAAATTGTTAAAATTGTTGAAGCCAAGTAAGTAGAGTGTTTAATTTCATGACAACTTATCCATTGTAGATGAATAGGTACAATCTGATTAAGAATAAAGAATAAATTTCATTTTAAAAATTACAATCAATGTAATAATAGAAGGCTAAAATGTTTTAAAAATATAGTAAAGAATAATTTTGTCCAAATTCTCAAGATGTTTTCTTTAATTTATTAGGTTAAAGAGAAATAATTTGGAATGACGAAGTGTTCCTCTCAGATTTTGAGTTAAAATTATATAACTTCTGTTTAAGATAAGACTTTCTGTTTAAGGTATATTGGAGAGAGAACACTGAGATAAGTTGCTAAATTATCTCATAAATACATTAACAGTTTTACGCTTAAAACAAAAGCGTTTCTCATATTTTAAAGCATGCCATCTTCTTTTACATGATTCATTGTTTAATGATAAAGTATTAGGTTTTGATCCTTTGAAGTATATAGCTGTATGAAATAAAAATCAAAGTATTTTTTTGTTTGTTTGTTTTTTAGTAGATTAGAGTGGCAGTGGTTTTGTGATAGTTTCTAATGTGTTCCAAGAGTTGGCCAAAAGTTCACCCTCTTGATTTAAATGTCAGTTTATATAAGTTCAACATCACAAAGTGAATAATTCAGTTGTGAGAAAAATTTTATACACTGAATACTGATATGCACTCTTTAGTGCTAAATGGCAAAGAGCAAAGAAGGGCTTGGAATAAGTAGTATAGTCATAAAACATTAGGATTCACCTCCGCCTAGCGGCGCCGGCACACCGGGTTCTAGTCCCGGTCGGGGCGCCGGATTCTGTCCCGGTTGCCCCTCTTCCAGGCCAGCCCTCTGCTGTGGCCAGGGAGTGCAGTGGAGGATGGCCCAGGTGCTTGGGCCCTGCACCCCATGGGAGACCAGGAAAAGCACCTGGCTCCTGGCTCCTGCCATCGGATCAGCGCGGTGCGCCGGCTGCAGCGCGCCGGCCGCGGCGGCCATTGGAGGGTGAACCAACGGCAAAAGGAAGACCTTTCTCTCTGTCTCTCTCTCTCACTGTCCACTCTGCCTGTCAAAAAAAAAAAAAAAAAAAAAAAACATTAGGATTCAGAGGATTTTGCAGATTTTTTGCTGTAACTTCAGATTTTGAACTTTGAATAGATGATTAATCATTTTGAACCTTGGTTAATTTATATGTGATTTGATAACAAATTTAGTAACCTTACATGATGGTTATTATTAAATAATTATTGTAAAATGTTAATGATTATTGCTATCATAACTGAAGTTATTACTATTTCATGTTTTAAAATCAAGAAAATTAGTAGAAAAAGATACCATATAATATGTGTGAATTAACGTAATTTTTTTGCATTGTTAATTTTGTCTTTTTTATTTCATACACTGTTAATAACATAAGTAATATTTAAAATAGGTAAAAATATACTGGAGATATGAAACTAAAAGTTTGTTTTGAAAGAAATCTTTCTGGAGTAGTTGTTTGGCATATTGGTGAAGATGCCACTTGAGATGCCTGCATCCAATGTGAGTGCCTAGGTTTGAGGATTTGCTCTGTTGCAGATTCCAGCTTCCCATTAATACCTGGGATGCAACAGGTACTCAACTACTTGGGTCCTTGTCTCTCTTGTAGGAGACCCAGATTGAGTCCCTGGCTCCTGGCTTTCTTGGCCCAGCCCTAGCTATTGCAGAAATTTGGGGAGTAAACCAGCAGATGATCTCCTCCCAACCCCAACAGTCTCATGCTTGCTCTCTTAAACAAATTAACAACAACAAAAAAATAATTTTAAAGAACTCTCGGCTGGTGCCGCAGCTCACTAGGCTAATCCTCCACCTAGCGGCGCCGGCACACCGGGTTCTAGTCCCGGTTGGGGCACTGGATTCTGTCCCGGTTGTTCCTCTTCCAGGCCAGCTCTCTGCTGTGGCCAGGGAGTGCAGTGGAGGATGGCCCAAGTTCTTGGGCCCTGCACCTGCATGGGAGACCAGGAGAAGCACCTGGCTCCTGCCTTCGGATCAGTGCAATGCGCCGGCCGCAGCGGCCATTGGAGGGTGAACCAACGGCAAAGGAAGACCTTTCTCTCTGTCTCTCTCTCTCTCTCACTGTCCACTCTGCCTGCCAACAACAACAAAAAAACTCTCAGTATTACAAAAAGAAAACTCAGACATTCAGGAAAAAATAAGAAGCAACATAAAAGCAAAAAAGAACCCCTCATCTTTTTACTTTCTATCCATTTTAGGATCTCCTATTTGTTTGCTATAGCAACAGTTTATGAATTATAAAAATCCCTCAGTGCTTCTTGTCTTTATTAAGAGTTTCGGCACTTTCTGAGCTCAAATTACCTTATGCCATTTTTCAATAAGTCTCCCTCCTTTCTCCTACCTTTACCTTTTACATTATAAGGAGTTTAGCAAATCCATCTTCTTCGTTTCGGGAACCTTAAAGCTTCTTTTACATTTGAGTGTCATTAACCTGTTTTAAAAATCTCTAGACGAAGAGATTCCACCATTTCAGTATAATCCATTTAAGTGTATAATAGCCCTCATTGAAGAGATATTTCCATTTAGTCAAGTAGGTAGACACATATATCCTTAACCCTGGAATAATTTTTAAAATTCTGCAGCTGATTTGAAAAGATAGTTGAATATTTTATGAAGAAATAAAAATATGGAAGAATTGACACATAGCAGATAGTAAATACTTTTTGTCTGTATTTTCCTAGGTTTGAGTTCTATACTTTCCCATACTGTGTTAATTTACCACTTTATGACTTTTAACCCAACCAGACAGCTCCTTGAGGGAAGTTTTAAATTCTTCATCTGTTCTTGAGTCAGATCTAGCACTGGAAGTTAATTTTATTTGTGGGGTTTTGTTTTGTTTGTTTGTTGATTTTTTGTTTGGTCTAAACTACAGATACTCTGAGTCTTAGAGGCTTAAGAATATTCATAGACTCCTAAATATTTTTCAGAATAGAGCAGAACATCTCACAGTTTAGGGCAGATAACAAGGTTGCTCCGGACAGCACAAGACTGTTGACAATTATTATTATTATTATTTTTTACAGGCAGAGTTAGAGAGAGAGACAGAGAGAAAGGTCTTCCTTTTTCCTTTGGTTCACCCCCCAAATGGCTGCCACGGCCGGCGTGCTGCGCCGATCTGAAGCCAAGAGCCAGATGCTTCCTCCTGGTCTCCCATGCTGGTGCAGGGCCCAAGCAGTTGGATCATCCTCCACTGCCTTCCCGGGCCACAGCAGAGAGCTGGACTGGAAGAGGAGCAACTGGGACAGAATCTGGCGCCCCAACTAGGACTAGAACCTGGGGTGCCGGCGCTGCAGGTGGAGGATTAGCCTAGTGAGCCGTGGTGCCGGCCCTGTGACAATTATTAAGGAGCTGAAGTTGGAGAACTTAACAGTCTTAGCTTCTTTGGAATTCTTTGAAGTTTTGGAGTATAAATTTGGCCTCAGATACTGAATTTAGAAATTAAACTGAATATAAAAGAAAGTAATCAAAAGCTGTGACAGTCTAGGTTGTCTTTAAAACAGTATTGTTGGAACTAGTTTTTCAAATGGAGCTAACACCATGATGTATAAGGAAATGTACTATATGTGATCATCTTGAAGAAGTGAAATTATTATCTTTAGCAGAATTCTGCAAGGTAGCAGATATCTGATTTAGGCCCGTAGAGAAAGTACTGATAAAAAAAAATAGAGGAGCAGAAACCAAAGCAAAATACAACTCTGGAATCTTGAGCATCTGGGGTTAGATAAAGCTGAGACTCCAGAGAGGCATTGGCGCCTTCAGGAGCTGTCTATCTTAGGTGTTTTTAGCATCCTAGGGAACTTGGGATGGTGGCAGCAGTGTCTCTCTGTCACTATTTGGTCTGGAAGGATGACTAATGCTAATCCCTAAAAAATGAGCAGATAATATGATTCAATACTGAATTGCTTTCATCTGACATCTTCCCAGGGCTTGGTCATTCTGTTGAAATGCAGAGCAAGAGAATGAGAGAAAGAGGTGGGATACAAGCTGATATGTCTAGCATTGCCATAATTTCCTTTAAAATTCATGGATTTGTTTGTATTTGGATTGTGAAGATGTATAGTACATTGTAGGTTCTCAGTAAATACATTGAATGAATGAATAAATATGCCACTCAGACCTCTAATGGCCATTATAACACTGTTTAACTTATATGAATTATTTTTCTTGAAATAATAATAACTGCAGAACTCATATAAATATTCAGGTTAATTACCCGTCCAAGATACATATTTTATTGGTGTTATTCTGTTACTTTTGTTCACTGATGTACATTTCCACTCAAGAAATAATTATTGGGGGCTGGCGCCATGGCTCACTTGGTTAATTCTCTGCCTGAGGTGCCGGCATCCCATATGGGCACCGGGTTCTAGTCCCGGTTGCTCCTCTTCCACTCCAGCTCTCTGCTGTGGCCTGGGAAGGCAGTGGAGGATGGCCCACGTGCTTGGGATACCAAGCATGGGAGACCAGGAGGAAGCACCTGGCTCCTTCAGATTGGCATAGTTCCGGCCGTAGCGGCCATCTGGGTGGTAAACCAACAGAAGGAAGACCTTTCTCTCTCTCTCTCTCTCTCTCTCTCTCTCTCTCTCTCACTGTCTAACTCCATCTGTCAAATAAATTTAAAAAAAAATAATAATTATTGAATACATTTTGTCTGAGAATATTTATAAAACATATTCTTTGCCATTAAAGAGCTTAAGTTTGGGTAGTTAGCTTGTAGGAAGTTAGGTAATTAACTAGTTAAGTAAATGAAGAGTGTATTGAGTGATGTTTAAAAAGAAAATATAACTGCACATGCAAAATTGGATGAATGGCAGCCTGATTAGTATTTTGAAAACATTCTCTAATGTTCTTCTGTTTTTAACAAGGCATTGTTAAGAGAAATAGGGAGTATTTTTATTTCACATTTTATTTACAGAAAATAACCGATTTATTTTTCATTAAAATGGTGTTATTAGAAGTATTATTAACCATTTATTAATATTTCAAAAAGAAATTTATAGAATTCTAGTGAAGTTACAGTAAGGAAAAAGTGACTTTTCTATAAATAACCATATTTAAGCTTTTATTGATTTAGAGTATTAATACAAATGTTTAGAATTTTATTTTTATATTTTTAGTGAAAGCAAGTTAGTATTCTTGATAAAGCCCATATGTCCTCTTTCCCTGCTGTGGCATTTCAAGCCAGATATTTAGATTCATTTTGATTTAATGGGAACAGTGCCATCTACTGAGTCACCAACATAATATGCAGTCTATTATTTCCAGAGAAAAAAAGAGGGGGAAATATATATTTATTCAGTTATTTTTATTCTCTTATTTTTAAATTTAATTGCTTCTTTATTCAGTTTCAAAAGAAATTGTAATGAAAGAATATGAGTAAGCAGGTGCTTTGATTCTAAAAATTTCCTTGGTTGGAAATAGCAGTTGAATTTGAACTTTAAATATATTCTCTTTCTAGTACATTAAACAGATTGAATTCTATCAAAAGCATACTTTGCACTACTTACAGTATATATCACTTTATCCATCATCATCCTATGTTTTCCTGTATTTTGTCATTAAGCATATCTTTTCTGCTTCCTAGGTCAAAGCATTTTTAATATTATATTGGAAATTTCAACTCAGGATAATCAAGTAATGAAAATTATGTTGATATTTCATCATTAGTACTCTAGATACTGTCATGTTTATAAATATATGGTTACATTTTGTCCTGAATATATATGTAAAATATGTATTTCCAAGAATGAAAAAGCTTCTTGAACAAAATTTATTGTGCTGTGTACCATACAGAAAGTCAGTCATTTTCAGCATATGAAATATTATGTAATTAATCTTTATATATTCAATTTTAAATTTATTAATACTGACTGAGGGCCTGTGTTTAAACACTTCTGTTGATAGTTACAAGCCTTGATGAAAAAGCTGTTTTCCCCTAAAAACTGACTAAATCTCTTTCCCCTTGCACCAGCAAATTTGTTGATTATAGAGAATTGAGGGCAAAAGTATCACTATAATTCTAACACTGAATTAGAAAAGAGATTATTTTTCTTTGACAAGCAGCTCTTTCTGTTTGTTTACTGACCCCCTTCCTCGTAACATACACTACTGTGCTCTTTTTAAACATTACTTTTTCACAAGAATTATGTATATTTATGATACACAACATGTTGTTTTAAAATATGTATACTGGTGCTGTGGGTTAAGTTACCGCTTAGGACACGTGCATTGTGTATTAGAGTACCTAGTTCAAGTTTAGACTACTTTGCTTCCAGTCCAGCTTCCCACAAATGTACCTGAGAGGCAGTGGTGATCTCTTAAGTACTAGCCACCCATCTGGGAGACCTAGATGGAATTCCTGGCTCCTGTCTTTGGTTTGGTCAGCCTAACTGTTGCAGACGTCTGGGGAGTAACCCAGTAGATGGAAAATCTGTCTCCATCTCACTCTATCCTTCAAGTAAATAAATAATTAAAAAAAAAATACATTATGGATTAGCTAATTTGAACGAATTGACATACACTGAGACATGTGATGTGTGTTGAGGGCTTTATTGGCATGTGTTGAATACTTCATATCAGTAATTTCTAAATAGTATATTTCTAATAACTCTAGTCGCTGTGATGTATGACAGATCCATTGAACTTATTCTTCCTTTGTAAGAGAAATTTTGTGTTCTCTGACTTAACAACTGCTCAGGCCCACCCCCTAACTCCAGACCCTGGGAACCAACATTCTACTTGCTGCTTCTATGAGTTTGACTTTTTAATATCCCACATATAAGTGAAAATGTGTAGTATTTTTTTTGTTGCTTTGCTTATTTTACTTAACAGAATATCCTCCAGGTTTATCCATGTTGTCACAAAAGGCAGGGTTTCTTCTTTCTTTCTTTCTTTCTTTCTTTCTTTCTTTCTTTCTTTCTTTCTTTCTTTCTTTCTTTCTTTCTTTCTTTCTTTTTTTTTTTTCAGGCAGAGTGGACAGTGAGAGAGAGAGACAGAGAGAAAGGTCTTTCTTTGCTGTTGGTTCACCCTCCATTGGCCGCCGCGGCCGGCACGCTGCGGCTGGCGCACTGCGCTGATCCGATGGCAGGAGCCAGGTGCTTCTCCTGGTCTCCCATGGGGTGCAGGGCCCAAGCACTTGGGCCATCCTCCACTGCCCTCCTGGGCCACAGCAGAGAGCTGGCCTGGAAGAGGGGCAACCAGGACAGAATTTGGCGCCCCGACCAGGACTAGAACCCGGTGTGCCGGCGCTGCTAGGTGGAGGATTAGCCTAGTGAGCCGTGGCACTGGCCTAAGGGTTTTTTTCTTTTTAAAAGACTGAATAGATTGATTCTATATGTTGAATTTCTGAATAATGCTGAAATGAGTTTGGGAGTGTAGATGTCTCTTCAACACACTGATTTCATATTCTTTGGATGTGTGTTCAAAAGTGGCATTGTTGGATCATATGGTAGTTCTATGTTTAATTTTTCAAGGAACTTCCACGCTCTTCCATAATGGTTATATTGATTTCCATTCTCATTACCAGTGTGAAAGTGTTCACATCTTCATCATGCTTACTGTCTTGTCTTTTTGATAGTAGCTATTTGGACAAGTATGAAGTGATAGGTCATTATTGTGACTATAACTTGCTTTTCCCTTAAGATTATTGATGTTGAATGTTTTTTTCATGTGTCTGTTGGCCATTTGCATGTCTTTTTTGAGAAAATCCTATTTCAGTCTTTTGCCCAGTAAAATTTCTTTTCTTGCTTTTCAGTTGTTAGAGTTCTGTATATACTCACATTTTGTATTCAACCCTTACCAAATGTATGGTTTGTAAATATTTTCATCCATCCTGTGGGTTGTCTCTTCATTCAGTTCACTGCTAACTTTATTTTTGTATAGAAGATGTTAGTCTGATGTAATCACATTTGTGTATTTTTGCTTTTGTTGCCTATGCTTTTGAGGTCATAATAAAAAAAATAATAGTTTGGACCAATGTCATGGAGGTTTTTAGATCTTATATTTAAGTTTTTCTTTTTTTTTAAAGATTCATTTATTTACTTGAAAGAGTTACGCAGAGAGAGAGAGAGGTCTTCCATCCGCTGGTGCACTCCCCAGGTGGCTGCAATGGCTGGAGCTACACTGATCCGAAGTGAGGAGCCAGGAGCTTCTTCCGGGTCTACTACACGGATGCAAGGGCCCAAAGACTTGGGCCATCTTCCACTGCTTTCCCAAGCCACAGCAGAGAGCTGGAATGGAAGTGGAGCAGCCAGGACCCAAACCGCAACTCATAAGAGATGCTGGCACTGCAGGTGCCAGCTTTACCTGCTACGCCATAGCAGGAGGCCCTATATTCAAGTCTTTAATCTATTTTGAGTTGGTTTTTGTGTGTTGTGTAAGATAGGCATCTGATTTGATTGTTCTGCCTTTGGAAGTCTAGCTTTCCTCTTCATTTATTGAAGAGATTGTCTGTTCTTCATTATGTGTTCTTTGCATCTTTTATAACCATCAGTCAATTGACCATAAATGTGTGAATTTATTTCTGGAGTCTTCTGTTGTGTTCCATTGGTCTTCATGTGTGTTTTAATACCTGGTATTATTATGAGCGCCAATGAGATTATACAAGTAAGTGAATGAAATATTGCCTAGCACAAAACAGGCAATCCAAAGATGATGCTGTTACTCCCACCCTAAAAACCACCTGTACTATTTTTAAAAATTTAATTGCATGCACTTTATTAATCATTTTGCTGATTTGGCTAAAATTCTTTATTGAGAAAAATAGTGCACACATGATGAATCGAAATTAATTTTTCATACATTTCTGCATGAAAAAATGGTAAAATGCTTTTCATAACTTCTCAAATGCTTTATGATTGGAAACCCCCAGTCCTCATAGTTTTAGTGTCAATAGGGCAAGTTCCTCACATGACACCATCCACACACCCTTCTTTTCCACCATCAGAATGAAAAAGTTAATACTCTGCATTTAGAAAAAAGTGCCACAGTTGCACACCAGAAGTCATTGCAGGCCAAGGCTATCATTCTTCCCAGAACAGAAAGCTGCCGAACCAGTAAGTTTAAGGATCACTGCCACTTAGTGCATCCTCCTAACAACCTTAGACCTATTCCTTTTATATCTGACCTATGGTTAAAAAATAAAACACTGAGTAAATAATTCCAATTTCTACATGATAAACAATAAACTGTAAATGACCCCCAACTGAATTTTTTTTCAGTTATATCAACATGGATAGATCTAGAGGTTGTTAAATGAAATGAATCAGTCACAGAAAGATAAATATCGCATAGTCTCACACATATGTGGAATGTGAAAAAGTTGAGAGTAGAATAATGATTAACAGAGTTTGCAGAGGTAGGAGTTAGAGGAGGATTGGAATGGTTGATCAATGTGTGTCAATTTATAGTAGGATAGAAGAAGTAAGATTTTGCATTCTTTTGAAAATGTATGGTGACTTTAGATAGTAACAATACATTGTGTGTTTCAAAATTCTATGAATGATTGAGTTTTTTTCATCACAAAGAAATGATAAGCGTATGAGACAGGAGGTATGTTTATCCTGATTTGAACATTACACAATGTATCTATATATTGAAAAATCAAATGGTACTCCACTGATGTGTAAAATTTATGTGTATCAAATATATTATCATGTATATTATCTGAAAACCCAAACATTTGTTTACTCACTGGTTTCCTTTCAACTCACCAATTTCATTCCTGAGCTAACTAGGAGTATGTGTTAAACACCGGAAGAACAGTGGCAATAAAAATACAAATCACAAGTAACCCTTGTTTTTTGTCTCTAAATTGCTGCCTTAATGGTGAAATATAAGTCTTTTTCTAGCCTATAGAGCAAGATTTAAATTTGAGTACTAGAGTCATTTTCCATAACAAATAAGCTTAAAAACTGGACTAATGTGATATAACCTTAGTGTTTAAAAAGGGGGGAGGGTTTTGAATTGTGGTTATTTTATGATATGTATGTATCTCAGAGAATATCACTATATCCTGGATTCAAGGCCACCACAGAGACACAGAGTACTAGAACCTGGTAATTATCTTTGCTATCAGGATTCTCTTTGCCACCATAGTTCTTTGGTCTCTGCTTCTCTGTAAATGGACTTCACCCAGACTGACCAATGATGGATAATCTGTCTATTTACAAGGTATGGGAGTTGGGAGGGCAAGCATGACTTTGGCAGCTTCTAGCACCGTCCATTCTTAGAGATATTACTATAGCTATGATAAAGGGGTATTATGGTAACCTATGATTGGTTTAAGTCTCTACCCCTGTATTATGTAAGGACAGTGTATTGTGTTTAGTAGCTCTCTCAGAAGCCCATTGAGGGGGCTGGCGCCCTGGCTCACTTGGTTAATCCTCTGCCTGTGGTGCCAACATCCTGTATGGGCGCCCGTTCTAGTCCCGGTTGCTCCTCTTCCAGTCTAGCTCTCTGCTGTGGCCCAGGAGGGCAGTGGAGGATGGCCCAAGTGCTTGGGCCCCTGCACCTGCATGGGAGCCCGGGAAGACGCACCTGGCTCCTGGCTTCGGATCAGTGCAGTGCCGGCTGTAGTGGCCATTTGGCCATTTGGGGAGTGAGCCAATGGAAGGAAGACCTTTCTCTCTCTCTCTCTCTCCTCTCTTCTCTCTTCTCTCCTCTCTCTTCTCTCTCTCACTGTCTATAACTCTACTTATCAAAAAAAAAAAAAAAAAAAAGAAAAAAAAGCCCATTGGGAAGAGAGAGGTTAGCAAGATGTCAAAATAGGATGCTCCAGTGCTCATTTCTTTACAGAAACATCAATTTGAACACCTATGCATGCAGAAAAATATCTTCACAGAACTAGGAAAGCAGACATTAAAGCATTTGGAGGTAGCACATAAGTCAGAGATACGCTGAAGAGAGACGGAAGGACAGTTTCACATTCCTCTCATTACTCCTCCATTCGCAGGCAGGACAGTGCAGGAGGAGATACCCTTCATGTGAAGCATGGGAAAGGATGTGAGCAGTGGACTTAATACCAAAACTCTGAGTCTGCCCTAGTGAAACCCTCTCTCACCCTAGATGGGCCCTCAAACCCTGGGTTCCATGCTGGTAACCTCTAGGTTCATTTTGGTGTCACACCAGGCCATATGGCTCTAGACTCTAGGCTGGTCCTAGTGGCCCTAGGCAGTGGAATGACCCTCCTGCCAGTTGGCCTTGCTCTTCTACCAGGCTGGCCACCACAAACTCAATCTGTGGCCCTGTCTTAGGCACGAGGCCTTTGCTATTTCTGGGCTGGTTCTAGATGCAGAGAATGTACCCAGCACTGTATTGGTCCCTCACCATGAAGCCATCCATTTCACCAGTTCTATGAATTTCAAGCTGTTCTATAGAGCTTCAAATGCTGGTTCCTAAAACCCAAGATTCCGTCTGATTACCTGTAGACCCAGCATCAAAGCAGTACCCACAGTCCCAAACTTTAGGCCACAATCTATGGACTCAGCCTTCAGGCCCTGCCCAACCAGGCAAGCATCCAGAGACCCCAGCTCCAGACTTCTTGCTGATTCAGAACCTAGTCAACCCTTGTACTAGGCCAGCCTTTGTAACTTTAGACTCCTGTCTGGCACCCACAGACCCAGCTTACAGGCTTACCAAAATGCCAGACTGGCCCAAGCTTTTGGGCTTGTTCCAGTGCTGATCTTTCTCTGACACTAGCTGACCCCTGTGGGCCCAGATTCTAGGACCAACCCTGCATTTGCCAGGCCACAAGCCTATCTTTGTGGACTCAGATCCTGAACCCACTCTGTACTGAATCTCCCTGCCTCCCCCATTGGCAGACCAACCCCTGTAAACCCAGATACCATGAAAATCTCTGTGCTTGGCCAATTCCTACAGATTCAGGCTCAAAGTCTGCTGCAGAATAGTTACCAGTGAACCTGTTGTCAACTGGCTCCTGTGGATTCAGGATCCAGGCCCACCACACCAAAACCAAGCCCCAGTTTATGCCGCATTTGAGACTCTAGGTCTAACTCCACAGACCCAGATGCCAGCCAGCATGCTGAAGGACTCCATCAGCATAGACAACACTAGACTTCCCAGAATCTCTGGACAAGCCAATGAAGGCTTTTCCTCATCAATGCTAGTCTTCAAAGGCTAGAATAAATCTTTATTTTTTCAAGTGTGTGTATACTAGTGCACATCCATAATGATGACAAAATATTAGGAAAATGTGACACCCTAAATGGAAAAAAAATAAAGCACCAGTATCTGATTCTAAAGAACTTCAGATTTTTTATCTTAACAAAGAACTTGAAATAATTGTCTTAAGGATTAGTGAACTACAAGAGAACAGAGATGGACCCCAGGACCTATATGTCTGTATTTATGCCAGTAGCATCCTGTTTCAATTACTATAGCTTTGTAACAGATTTTCAAATTCTGTAGTATCATGACCCCAGCCTTCTTGGAACAGAATGGCAAGCCTAGAAATAAGTTAATGTATTTATTATCAATTGATTTTTTTGAATGGTTTATTTATTTATTTGAAAGGCAGAGTTAGAGGGAGAGAAAGAGAGAGAGTTTGGTCTTCCATATCCTGGTTTACTTCCCAAATGGACACAACAGCCAGGACTGGGCAAGGCTGAAGCCAGGAGCTTCTTCTGGGTTTCCCACATTGGGGGTAGGGCCGTAAGCACTTGAGCCTCTTCCACTGCTTTCCCAGGATTATCAGGGAGCTGAATCAGAAGTGGAACAGCCAAACATAAACCTTTGCCCATCTGGGATGCCATATAAGATGCTGGCATCACAGGCAGCGGCTTATCCTGCCCCATCAATTGATTTTTTTTACATTTATGATGTTTTATATTTAGGTTAAACTAACATCTGGTTCTAATTTGCTTTCCAATTTAAATTTTTTTAACTTTTATTTAATGAATATAAATTTCCAAAGTACAGCTTATGGATTACAATGGCTCCCCCCCCATAACTTCCCTCCCACCCACAACCCTCCCCTTTCCCGCTCCCTCTCCCCTTCTATTCACATCAAGATTCATTTTCAATTCTCTTTATATACAGAAGATCAGTTTAGCATATATTAAGTAAAGATTTCAACAGTTTGCACCCACATAGAAACACAAAGTGAAAAATACTGTTTGAGTACTAGTTATAGCATTAAATCACAATGTACAGCACATTAAGGACAGAGATCCTACATGAGGAGTAAGTGCACAGTGACTCCTGTTGTTGACTTAACAAATTGACACTCTTGTTTATGGCATCAGTAATCACCCTAGGCTCTTGTCATGAGTTTCCAAGGCTATGGAAGCCTTTTGAGTTCACCGACTCTGATCGTATTTAGACAAGGTCATAGTCAAAGTGGAAGTTCTCTCCTCCCTTCAGAGAAAGGTACCTCCTTCTTTGAAGACCTGTTCTTTCCACTGGGATCTCATTCACAGAGAGCTTTCATTTAGTTCCCCCCCCCCCCCCCGAGTGTCTTGGCTTTCCATGCCTGAAATACTCTCATGGGCTCTTCAGCCAGATCCGCATGCCTTAAGGGCTGATTCTGAGGCCAGAGTGCTGTTTAGGACATCTGCCATTCTATGGGTCTGCTGTGTATCTCACTTCCCATATTGGATTGTTCTCTCCCTTTTTTATTCTATCGGTTAGTATTAGCAGACACTAGTCTTGTTTATGTGATCCCTTTGACTCTTAGTCCTATCATTATGATCAATTGTGAACAGAAATTGATCACTTGGACTAGTGATATGGCATTGGTACATGCTACCTCCATCAATTGATTTTTAACTATGGTTCCAAATACACAAAACAGGCAAAGGATTATTTTAGTTGTTTAATTTTTACCCTAATTTGTTGGAACCTAATGAGGGTTAGTCTAAAGCGTTGTTGTCCTGTAATTTTTATTTTACTGAAGAAACTGCTAGACTCTCTTCCCAAGTGGCTGTACTTTTTTGCACTACCAGCAATAAATGAGAGTTTTTGCTACTGTACATCTTCCCCATTATTGTCAAAATTTTTAGTTTTGGCCATACAAATAGATATATAGTGATATCTCTTTTTCATTTTAATTTAGAATTCCCTGATAACATACATTGCTGGGTATGTTTTTATATGCCTAATTTGCCATCTGTATATTTTCTTTGGTGAGATGTCTATTAAGGTTTCTGCCGATATCTAAATGGATTTGTTTGTTATTGTGTACTTTTAAAAATTCTTTGTATATTGTGGATAACAATACTTTACTTTTATTTATTTATTTGAAAGAGTTACACAGAGAAAGGAGAAGGAGAGAGAGAGAGAGAGAGAGAGAGAGAGAGAGAGAGAGAGAGGCCTTCCATCTGATGGTTCACTCCCCAATTGGCTGCAGCGGCCGGAGCTGCACTGATCTGAAGCCAGGAGCCAGGAGCTTCTTCCGGGTATGCCACGTGGGTGCAGCGGCCCAAGGACTTGGGCCATATTTTACTGCTTTCCCAGGCCATAGCAGAGAGCTGGATGGGGAGTGGAGCAGCCAGGATTAGAACCAGTGCCCATATGGGATGCCGGTATTTCAGGCCAGGGCGTTAACCCTCTGCGCCACAGCGCCGGCCCCTGTGTTTACTTTTTTATAAGGGATATTGGTCTGTAGTGTTCTTTCTTTGTGAAAAAAAGATGTCTTTGTTCATTTTTTAAACAGTGTAATATTGGCTTCATAAAATGTATTGGGAAATGTTAGTTTCCCTTCTAGTTTTTGGAAGAATTGTGAAGAAAATTGGTTAATTCGTTCATGAAATATTTGGTAGAATTCACCAGTGAGACAGTCTTGATCTCTTTCTCTTCTTAGAAATTTTAAGCTTACTAATTCAATTTTGTTACTTACTTGTCCAGATATTCTATTTCTTTGAGAATCTTTTTTTGTCATTTTTGTCTTTCTAGATATTTGTTCATTGCATGTAGATTATCTAGTTTATATTCCTTCATAATCTTTTTATATTTCGTTATGGTCAGTAATGATGTCACATAACAGCTTTCTGTTGTCCATCTTTATACATGTATTTATAGAGCCTATTCTGTTGAAGTCTCTTGGGGTGATGCATCTTGATATGTGTTTTTCCCCATTAAGACATTTCAATTAAGGCAAGTTTGGCATTTGAAATGAGTTTGATTTTCCTTGTAGCAAAATATATTTTCTTGTTCTTTCTTAATAGAAAACATTGCATTTAGAGAAGCTTCAGTTTTTAGGGACTAAAGCTCCCACAGGTTAAAAACTTGATTCTAGAGTAAAGAAAGTAGAAATGGTATGTGCTGTGATGTGCTTAGTATGTACCGTTTATGCACCAGTTTTCAAATGTGAAACATAATAATATTATGATAGAAATATGTCGCTCCCCCTCTTCGTGGAGGAGCAACACAGGACCCTGCGCTGTTCTTTCATCTGCTCGGCCCTCCCCGGGTTTGCTGCTGGTTCTTCCCGGGTTGGCTACTATCCCTTCCACCTCCGTGGAAGGGCGGTTCCCCCTGGCCGCTTTCCCCACTTCCGCAGGGGAGCGGCACACCGCCGGCCGGCTCTTCTCGGGGGCTGCACAGGTGTTCCTTCAGCTAGATGTTCCCCTTAGATGTTCCCCATAGATGTTCCCGGTGCATGCCGTCTCTCTCCTCCTTTATAGTCCTCCTCCGCCAATCCCAACTCGGCTGCCCACACGCCGAGTACGCTGCTCTCCTCCAATCAGGAGCAAGTCCTACAGTTTATTAGTTGAACTGGAGGCAGCTGTGCGGAAGCTGTTTACTTCTCTCCCAGCGCCATATTGTGGGAGAGCAGATGCATAGAATAAGTCTTAATTCCAGTAACAGTCTAGTCCGAGTTGCTCCCCACAGATCCCCCTTTCTTTTTATTTTTTGGCGTTGATACGCGCCTGTCTTCGGTGTCCCGCGGCACACACTCTGCTCTGCTTGCTAGAGTTGCCACAGGTTCTTACAAGTCCTATCAATCAGGCAAACCGAATCCAGGTCCTCTCTTCGCCATGTTGTGAGGAGGTTTTTAGGCGCTGATGTGTGCCTGTGTTCGGTGCCCCGCAGCGCATGCTCTGCTCTGCCTGCAGGGGCTTACAAGCCCTAACAATCAGGCAAACCGAATCCAAGCCTTCTCATTGCCATATTGTGGGGAGGCTTATTGGTGTTGATTCGTGCCTATCTTCGGTGACCTGCAGCTCATACTCTGGTCGAGCTGCTTGCTGGTGCTTACCGCCTTAATCAGGCAGACCGAATCCAAGCTCTCTCATTGCCATGTTGTGGGGTGACTTATTGGTGTTGATAATGTGCCTGTCTTCGGTGACCTGCGGCGCATAAGCTGCTAGCCGCCCGCAGGTGCTCACCACTTCCCTAATCAGGCAGACCGAATCCAAGCTCTCACATTGCAGTGTTGTAGGGAGGCCTCTCTATTTCTCTATTTCTCTATCTCCGGGCATTCCTATTTCTCCCATTTTACTTCTATCTTCCAGCATTCCTATTTCTCTCCTTTTACTTCTAAACTTCTGTTTCTCTTATCCCTGCGGCTTCCCGGCGGCGCTCGCCCCGAGGCTGCTTCTCGGCACCTCGCCCCGCAGCAGCTTCTCGGCACCTCGCCCCGCGGCAGCTTCACGGCTCTGCGCGGCTTCCCGGCGCCTCGCCCCGCCGGCGGGTTCCCGGCTCTGTGCCGCTTCAGCCCGCGCTTCTCTCATCTGCGCGGCTCGGCTTCGCGCGCACACTCCGCGGTCTCCACACACTTCGCGCCCGCACCACGGCCTCGTGCCAGCCCTGCGTTCCCTATCTATTCACGCCCCGTGCTCTCTCTGCACGCGGCGGCTTCCGCGAATGTTTCCGCCACCACCGGCATTCAGTCCAAGTTCCCCGGACTAACCTGGCGAATTCCAACCTGGCGGCCCACGTCTCTGCTTCTGGTTCCAGATCTTCGCCTCTTGCTCCCCGGGGTGACTTGAAGAATTCCAAGGTGGCTTATGTTTCCGCCTTGGCCTGCACTCGCGGCTTCATCCTCCCTAACATTTTTCTCTACCCGGTATGTTTTCTTAAGTTTTCTTCCAACAATATTCCTCTCATTTCTCCTGGCTTCTCCCCACAGTCCGTATCCGAGTCCAAGCCTCCTCCAGGTTTCACTTTCGCTTTCAGTCTCCTAGCTTCCCCGCCATAGTCCGCATCCGAGTCTATGAAAGCTTTCACTTTCGCTTTCAATCCTAACTTCTTTCCCACAGTCCATATCCGAGTCTCTGCCTAGGCTTTCAATAGCTTCTTCCGGCACCTAGGCTCTTTGCTAGTCTCTCTCTCCGGTATTTTCCTGCTTCTTCCCGTTTCTTCCCTCTTCTTCCCTCCTAGGTTTCCTATCTGTCCTAGGTTTCATATCCGAGTCATTTCTTCCCTCCTAAGTTTCCTTATCCGAGTCACGGCACCATTATGTCGCTCCCCCTCTTCATGGAGGAGCAACACAGGACCCTGCGCTGTTCTTTCATCTGCTCGGCCCTCCCCGGGTTTGCTGCTGGTTCTTCCCGGGTTGGCTACTATCCCTTCCACCTCCGTGGAAGGGCGGTTCCCCCTGGCCGCTTTCCCCACTTCCGCAGGGGAGCGGCACACCACCGGCCGGCTCTTCTCGGGGGCTGCACAGGTGTTCCTTCAGCTAGATGTTCCCCTTAGATGTTCCCCATAGATGTTCCCGGTGCATGCCGTCTCTCTCCTCCTTTATAGTCCTCCTCCGCCAATCCCAACTCGGCTGCCCACACGCCGAGTACGCTGCTCTCCTCCAATCAGGAGCAAGTCCTACAGTTTATTAGTTGAACTGGAGGCAGCTGTGCGGAAGCTGTTTACTTCTCTCCCAGCGCCATATTGTGGGAGAGCAGATGCATAGAATAAGTCTTAATTCCAGTAACAGTCTAGTCCGAGTTGCTCCCCACAGAAATAGAGCAAAGTACTGGCCCTTATTTGAAGGATAGAGTTACAAAGAGAGGTAGAGACAGAGAGAGAGATCTTCCATCCACTGGTTCACTCCCCACATGGCCACAGAGGCCAGAGCTGTGCCGATGTGAAGCCAGGAGCCAGGAGCTTCTTCCGGGTCTCCCACGTGGGTGCAGGGGCCCAAGGACTTGAGTCATCTTCTACTGCTTTCTCAGGCCATAGCAGAGAGCTGGATTGGAAGAGGAGCAGCCGGGACTAGAACCATGGCTCACATGGGATGCTGGCGCTTCAGGCCAGGGTGTTAATCTGCTGCGCCACAGCCCTGGCCCCAGTTCATTTCTTTAGAACTCTACTTTCTCATCATATTGGTTATATTGCTTCATTCTTACAATAGCTTTTATCCAAGTAATTATTTTCATTTTACATTAAAGTCATATTAAGGTTTATACTTTTGTGAATAAGAGGCATACTTTTCTGTTGGCAATCTGGCAAAATGAAGTAGAAGTAACTTGTATATATTGAATAGTTACATTACTTTTAATATAACACAAATTATTTTTTTAAAGATTTATTTATTCGAAAGTCAGAGTTATACAGAGAGAGGAGTGGCAGAGAGAGAGAGAGAGAGAGAGAGAGAGGTCTTCCATCTGATGGTTCACTCCCCAACTGGCCGTAACGGCTGGAGCTGCACCGATCCGAAGCCAGGAGCCAGGTGCCTTTTCCCCATCTTCCATGTGGGTGTAGGGGACCAAGGACTTGGGCCATCTTCTACTGCTTTCCCAGGCCACAGCAGAGAGCTGGATTGGAAGAGGAGTAGCTCGGACAAGAACTGGTACCCACGTGGGATGCCAGCGCTTCAGGTCAGGGCGTTAACCCGCTGCACCACAGCACCGGCCTCAATATAAAACAAATTATAACACAACTATCCTTAACTAGGAAGAATTTCATCTCTATCAAACTTTCATTTTTAAATTTTCATTTTTATGCTCTTTATATATTTGCTACACTTATGACAGAATACCAGCAAAAGTTCTTTTTGCCTGTTTATCGCCTTAAAACTTTCCTCTAGACTTCTAGCCTTGCTTCTACTCCAAGACAAAAAACTAAGGGCTTTGATTCAAGACCAGCATCAGCTTCCTAACTCCTGCCTTCCCTGTCTGTTGGCTCAACCGAATTGAGAGAAATAAGATTGAGAGAGAAGAGTTGGAGGTAAAGGCAGGGGAAAAGGAAAGGCTTAACAGATACTGGGAACATTTTGTGACTATCCTGTAATAAGATTTTTATTTTTGTGGTACTTAATTGTTAAAATGTCCTTGAAGTCATTTCCAGGAGGTAATGCTCAGAAATGATTTAAGTAATTTGTTAATGAGGTTGTTTTAAAGGCCAGGAGAACAAGCTTACATATTTCCAGGAAAAATGATCTTGCTATTTTATCATTGTATTTATATCTTAAAAATGATTGAGATAATTTAAGAATAGTTTGCTAGTATCTACTATAAGTTAAAAGTATAGACACCATGCTGGCTGTGGGTTTGTCATATATTGCCTTGATTATGTTGAGATATGTTCCTTCTATGCCCAAAAGGATGTTGTATTTTATCAAATGCTTTCTCTCCACCTATTGAGATAATCTTGTGGTTATTGTCAGTTTGTTAATGTTATGTATCACTTTCATTGATTTGCATATGTTGAACCTTCCCTGCATCCCTAGCATAAATCCCACTTAGTCCAGGTGGGTGATATTTTTGATGTGTTGTTGAATTTGATTAGCTAGTGTCTTGTTTAGGATTTTTGTATATATGTTATGTATACATATTCATCATTCCTGATGAATATAAGTCTATAATTCTCTGTTGCATCTTTTTCTTGTTTTGGATTTAAGGTGATGCTGGCCTCGAAGAAGGAATTGGAAGGATTCCCTCCCTTTTCAATTGTTTTAAATAGTTTAAGAAGAATAGGGATTAGTTCTTCACTAAAACTTTAGTAGAATTAAGTAGTGAAGCCATCTCGTCTTGGGATTTTCTTTGTTGGGAGGGTATTCATTAGTAATTCAATGTCCATCTTGATTATTGGTCTATTAGATTTTCTATTTATTTATAACAGTATTTTGGTAAATTATATATTTCCAGAAATCTATCTATTTTCCTAGATTTTCCAACTTGTTGGTGTATAACTATTTGTAGTAATTCCTTATGATTCTTTTTATTTCAGTGGCTTCAGTTGTAACAACTCGTTTTTCATCTCTCATTTTACTAACTTGGATCCCCTTACCCACTGGAACAAAGGTTTATTTTTTTCCCCAAAAGCCAGCTCTTTATTTCACTGATTTTCTTGTAATTTTTTTGCTTCAATTGACTTGTTTAACTCTCTGTTCAGTTCAATTGACATATGTTTAACTCTCTGTTAAGAGTTCAACATATAATATGAAAAAAAAAAAACTGTTCCTCAATAATCAAGACAAGGGCTGTTTAAACATTGTTTCTCAAAGTATCAATTTCATTTCTACAGATTGACTTTAGGTGCTCTATTAGTTATCATAACTCAGGGAGAACATATAGTATTTGTTCCTTTGGGACTGGCTTATTTCACTAAGTATGATTCATCCATTTTGTTGCACATGACTGGATTTCATTTTTCATTCCAATGTAGACATCTACATCAATGGAACAGAATAGAAATCCCAGAAATTAATCCACACACCTACAACACACTAATCTTTGACAAATGTGCCCAAATCACTCCTTGGAAAAGGACAGTTTCTTCAACGAATGGTGTAGGAAACTTGGATCTATGCATGTAAAAGGATGAAACACCCCCCCCCCTTACATCTTAAAAACCAACTCACAGTGGATCAAGGATCAAAACCTACAGTCTGATACCATCAAATTACTAGAGGCAAACACTGGAGACACTCTGTAAGACATTGGCATAAGCAAAGATGTCTTGTATAAGACCCCAGAAGCACAGGCAAGAAAAGCCAAAATAGAGGAAATAGATTACATCAAGAAGCTTCTGCACAGCAAAGGAAACACAACAAAGTGAAGAGCCAACCAATAGAATAGGAGAAAATACTTGAAAACTATGCATCTGATAAAGGATTAATATTCTGGATATATAAGATGATGAGGAAAGTAACCAACAAAAAATAAACAATCCAATTAAGAAACGGGCAGGTGGCATAAATAGGCATTTTTCAATGGATGAATTACAAATGGCTGACATACACATGAAAAAATGCTTAGGATCACTAACTATTAGGGAAATTAAAATAAAAACCACAATGAGGTTTCACTTCACCTAGTTAGAATGACTGTCATCTAAAAAACAAAAAATAATAAATGCTTGTGAAGCTGTAGAGAAAAAGGTACCCTAATACACTGTTGGTGTAAATGTAAACTAGTACAACCATTATGGTAGACAGTATGGAAATTCCTCCAAAATCTGAAAACAGATGTACATATGACCCAACCATCCCACCCTGGGATTTAACTGCAAGGAAATGAAATCAGCATATTATAGAGTTAATTATACCCCCATGTTTATAGCAGCTCTATTCACAGTAGCTAAAATTAGAATCAACCCATTTATCCATCAACTGATGACTGGATAAAAATAATGTGGTATGTATATATGATGGAGTACTACCCAGCTGTAAGAAGGAATGAAATCCTGTCTTTTGCAACAAAATGGATATAGCTTGAGACCATTAAACTTAGCTAAATAAGCCAGTCTCAAAAAGACAAATATATGCATTCTTGGATATATGGTAGTTAATATAGAATATAAAAAAGTGTAAGAATAAAACTGACATTTTATGATTTATTATTTTTATCCCTTATCTGTATTTCTGTGGAACAGTGATCCTTCTACTTTTTATTTGTTGATTATTATAGTTGGTGGTGTATTAAGCCAGTGAGTATAAAGTAAATTGAAAGTATGTTATTGTAAAAATTAAAGGAAAGGCTGGCGCCGCGGCTCACTAGGCTAATCCTCCGCCTAGCGGCGCTGGCACACCAGGTTCTAGTCCCGGTCGGGGCGCCGGATTCTGTCCCGGTTGCCCCTCTTCCAGGCCAGCTCTCTGCTGTGACCAGGGAGTGCAGTGGAGGATGGCTCAAGTGCTTGGGCCCTGCACCCCATGGGAGACCAGGAAAAGCACCTGGCTCCTGGCTCCTGCCATTGGATCAGCGCGGTGCGCCGGCCGCAGCACGCCGGCCGCGGCGGCCATTAGAGGGTGAACCAACAGCAAAGGAATACCTTTCTCTCTGTCTGTCTCTCTCTCTCACTGTCCACTCTGCCTGTCAAAAAAAAAAAAAATTAAAGGAAAAAGTTAAAAGTAGAGTGGATTGAGGGATTGATGGAGGAAGTTTATTTTCTTAGACTTGTACCTTTGAAATACATGAAATCTGTTCTGTTTATATTAATAGTACAAAAGTCAAAAAAGGAAAGAAATGAATACGTCTTCTATTTTGGTAAAATACTTGCCATAAAAACTGCTTTTTTTGCTATTTTTTTATGCACCATACAATCATGGGCATTAAATACATGCACAATGTGCAACCAACACTATTATCCAGTTTCTGAACGGAAACCCTGTACCCATTAAGCAGTCCCCTCCCTAGTCCATGGCAACCACTAATTTGCAGTTTGTTTTCTATGGATTTACATATTTTAAAAATTTGATATGTGAAGTTATACACATGCCTTTTTATGTCTAGCTTCTTTCTTTTTAAAAGATTTATTTATTTGAAAGGAAGAGAGACAGAGAATGAGAGAGAGAGAGAATGAATTTCCATCAGCTGATTCACTCTACAGATGCCTGGAACATCCTAGGCCAGGCCAGGCCAGGTGGAAGCAAGGAGCTCGGAATTCCATCTGAGTCTCCAGTGTGGCTGGTAGGGATCCAAATATTAGGCAGTCATCTGTTCCCTTCACAGGTGCATTCCCAGAAAGCTCTGTTGGGAACATAGTAGCCTGCAGCTTAACCCTGGCACCCTAGTGCCTGCTGGTGTCTAGTTTCTTTCATTTAGTAAAATACTTTTAAGGTTAATATATTGAAGCATGTGTCAAATAGTTTTTTAATTTTTTTTGGATGCCTAGTTTATTGCATGGATATATTTTGTTTTACCATTCATCCACTGATGAACATTTGGGTTGTTTCTACTGTGGGCTATTGTGAATAATGCTTCTGTGAACAGAGGTGTACAAATACCTCTTTGAGGCCCTCTTGTTCCTTTTTTTTTTTTTTTTAAACAGGCAGAGTGGACAGTGAGAGAGAGAGAGAGACAGAGAGAAAGGTCTTCCTTTTGCCATTGGTTCATCCTCCAATGGCTGCCGTGGCCAGCGCGCTGTGGCCAGCGCACCGCGCTGATCCGATGGCAGGAGCCAGGTGCTTCTCCTGGTCTCCCATGGGGTGCAGGGCCCAAGCACTTGGGCCATCCCCCACTGCACTCCCAGGCCATAGCAGAGAGCTGGCCTGGAAGAGGGGCAACCAGGACAGAATCCGGCGCCCCGACCAGGACTAGAACCCGGTGTGCCAGCGCCGCTAGGTGGAAGATTAGCCTAGTGAGCCGCGGCGGCAGCCGGCCCTCTTGTTCCTTTGAGCTATTTCTACAGAAATGGAATTTTTGGGTCATATGGTAATTATCATTTTTAAGGAATTTTTATATTGTTTTCCATAGTAGCTATAACATTTTACAGTCTTACCAATAGTACACATGGATCCCAACTACAACAGAACTTTACCAACACCTGTTATTTTCTGTGTGTGTGTGTGTGTGTGTGTGTGTTTGGTAGCTGCCATCTCTGTTTTCTGCTATTAGATTGCCTTATCATTTCATTGGTTTTATACTTTGATGCACAGAAATTTTAAATTTTTGAGTAGTATGATTTATCTATTTGTACTTTTGTTGGCTGTGCTTTTAGAGTTATACTTGAGGAATGTTACCAAATCCAGTGTCATGAAGTGTTTCCTTCCACTATGTTTTCTTTAAGTTTTTTTTTTTTAAATAGTTTTAAGTTTAGATCTTTGATTCATTTTGAGTTTTTTTTTTTTTTTTGTATAAAGTATAAGGCAATAGTCCATCTTTCTTTTTTTTTTTTTTTTAGACTATTGATAGTACCAATACCATTAGTTTTACCAGTATTATTTGTTGAATAATGTCTTGGCACCCTATTCAAAAAGCATACAATCAAACAAGTGAGTGTTTATTTCTGGGCTTTCTAGAATTCTTTTAAGTTGGTCTTCATACTTGTGTGTATACCAGTTCATGCTGTTTTGATTATTTTTGTTATATATTTGGAAATTCATAGTTATGAGACTTCTAACTGTTTTTCAGGATTGTTTGACTATTTGGGATTCCTTGAGAATCCATGTGAATATTTAGGATAGTTTTGTCTATTTCAAAAAACACCATTAGGATTTTCATATGTTTATAAAATCTTTAAATTGTTTTGTGTAATACTGACACTGTAATAATAGTAAGTTTTCCAACCCATGAAGTAGTTTGTTTCTGTCTTTAATTTCTTCTAGTAAGATTTTGTAGTTTTTCAGTGCTCATGCATTTCACTTGCTTTAGTTTATTCCTAAATAATTTATTCTTTTAGATGCAATTGCAGAGGAATTATTTTAATTTCCTCCTAAAATTGTTCATTATTATTATATACAAAGGCAAATGATTTTTGTGTGTTGATTTTGTGTCCTGTAACTTTATTGAATTCATTTATTAATTTTTTTTTTTTGGTGGGACAAGTTTTAATATTGTTGAGAACAAGACCATTTTTCTTTTGTTGCTTTTGATTTTGATGTCATATCTAAGAAACTACTGTAAAATCCAAGGTCATGATGTTTGCTTCTATGTTTTCTTTTAAGAGCTTCCTAGTTTTTTGCTCTGATAGGTCTTTTAATGCTTTGAGTTAATTTTTAAGAAATTAATAGTTTTTGCTCTCATTAGATCTTTGAACTCTTTGAGCTAATTTTTAAGAAATTCATGGATTTTGCTCTCATTAAGTCTTTGAACTCTTTGAGTTAATTTTTAAGTGGTGTGAAGTGCTGGTCTCCTTTCATTCTTTTTCATGTATGTATCCAAATTCTCATGGCGCAAGTTATTGAGATGTTGGTCTTTCCCCCGTTGAATCGTTTGTCACTATTACTGAAGATAATTTGTCAATAGATATGGATTTTTCCACTCTGAATTCTGTTTCATAGATTTTTATGGCTTTTTTATGCTAGTAAATGTTTTTGATTGCTATAGTTTTCTGGTAAGATTATAAAATGCAAATCCAACTGTGTTCAGCTTTTTCAAGATGTTTTGATTATTTAGGGTTCCTTGCAATTACTTAGAAATTTCTAAATCTGCTTTTTCATTTAGGTAAAAAATGCCTTTTTGATTTTCATAGAGGTTATCTCTAATATGTTTTATCAGTATCGTAGGTTGTGGCTTAACCTGCTGTGCCAAAGTGCTGACCTCAACCCAGTTTTTTGATCACCATATCCACTTATATCTTACAGTTTCCTTTTGAGGATATAGTCTATCTTTAGTATACTTTATTGAAAAATACTTTCAAAAGTTTAGACAAACCCATTAACTGTTATCTGGAAATGTTTAGTTTTTACTCTTGGTAAAAGATTTCCTCTATCTCCCAACATACCCCATTAATATTCTACGTTTGTAATTATTTTCTGTTATCATTTGATGTTATATTTCCTTTTTTTCTGGCTTCATTTGAGCTATTGAAAAGTCTTCCACTAAACTAATTGTTATTCCTTTATAAGTTAACCTGTCTTTTAACATGGGCTGTTTAAATATTTCTATTTCTTTGTATTATACATTCACTAAAATGTATGTAGGTATGGATTTCTATTTATTTATCATGATTTATTCTTTTTTGTATGTGTGGATTAATGTCCTTAATCTGTTGGGGGAAAATTCTTAGCCATATTCTTTTTTAATGTTATTGCTTTATCATTGGTTGTAGTTTCTCATAATTGTGTCAGGTGCTATGATGAGTAATTCACTTAATCCTTACAACTTCCCTGTTTTACTTATAAAACTATTGCACTTCACCTCACTCCAGTCATATATAGAGAGCCGTCCACAAGTTAGAATACTCCAGAGAGGGCCCAAAACCCCATTGAAGATTCTGCAACAGTATAGTGGAGTAAAACAGTAATGGAGACAATCCACATAACAATGGTGAGACTGGTTTTGAGATACCAGGAGTTGGCTAGGAGCAAAGAAGACAAGACTGAAGCTGGAATTGGGAGAACAGGGAGGACCAACAGTACTCCACAGTCAGACATCAGAATCTCTTATAACTGAAGTAACCAATGACCATGCTTCCAAGAAAACCTAAATGAGCAAACTTGGTTGCACTCTCCTCTTTCCCCAAGAAATATCTACTGTTTAGTCACTTTGGGACAGGAAATGCCATCATTTCCAATTGTGTGTGTGTCCTAATCCTGGAGCAGTAGCTGTTCTAAGAGTGCCCGCACTCCAAACCTGGGCTCTGTGACTGCATTAGGCTTACCTCTGTTCATGCACCATAACTTGTCACCAGAAGGAGCTACTTCCAGGTACCAAAGTCAAGCCCTTGCTTCCTCTGCCAGTGATCCAGTCACCACCTAAACCGCTTTAGAGAGTTATAACCCACCGTGCCCCAAGAGCTGTTATAATTCTGGTCATGTGTATGCCCCCATTCATGACTCCCAAATGCTTTACAATTATATTCACCTTGCACAATTACCAATGCAGCAGCAGAGATGCTTGTATCTTGTTCATCAGTGCCATTACTATCTTCAGTTCCAGAACTGTTCTGGCTCCATGTGTGCTTGTGTTTCAGACCTTAGCTCTTTGTCCACTCCACAGATACAACTCCTTAGATTTTCGTGGTCCAACCACTTTGCAAGTTAGTCCTCACAGCAGACCTATTTGTAAAAGGGGTCCCCTGGAGGGTGATAAAGAGACAGAAAGAATTCTAACAGTCATTGCCTTCGGAGACCTCAGTAATCTTTGCTCTCCTCATAGACATGTACAGCACTGGCCACTGAGGATCTCTGCAGTTGTCAGTACCAACCTCAGTTGAAAGAATTTCAGACTATATAGTAGGCACCGTCTCTAGTGCCAGAACTGATTTACCTCACCAAATAAGTGCCCTTGCATCTACTCCCCAATTTTCAAAGGTCTTCCCACAGTGAGACTAATTATTGTAAAGCGAAATATGTGAATGTTTCATCAAATGCAAACATATTAATGTAAAGCAAAAGTAAATATGAGAAAATAAGGAACAATAACACTACCAAAAGAACACAACAATATCCTGATAGTTGACCTGAAAGAAATGGAGATGTACCAACTGCCTGACAGAAAATTCAGAGTTGCTGTTTTAAAGGATACTCAGTAAACATCATGAAAATACAGAGAAATAGGTCATGGAAATCATTAGGAAAATAAATTTTCAAAATAAGATTTAACAGAATTTGAAATTTCAAAAAAATTATGGAAATGAAAAATATAATGAAAGGGAAAATTGCAACAGATATCAATAATAGAATTTTTCAAGAAGAATAAATTATAAACTCAAAGATAGGTTATTTGACAATATACTGTCAGATGGATAAAAAGAATCCTTATAGGATGTATGGGACAATATCAAAAAAGCAAATGTTTGAGTTATAGGAGTTTGTTAAGGCGAGGAGAAAGACTAAGGAGTAGAAAACTTCCTTGAAGAAATAATAGCAGACAACATTTCAAATTTTTAGCAAAGTAGAAATATTCATGTATAGGAATGTCAAAAATCTACAACAGAACTAAATCCAAACAAGCAATACCAGGCATATTATAAGGAGAGGTTTGTAAAAGCAACCAAACAAAAAAAGCAAGTAGCACGTAAGCAGGTTCCAGTAAAGATAGCAGTGAATTTCTCAACAGAAACCTTATATAGGCCAGGAGAAAGTGAGATGATATATTCAAAGTACCGAAGGTACCACCAACCAAATACTGTAACATATACAAAAATGAAGAAGAGTTAAAGACTTTGCCAATCAAATATAAGCTGGTGAAGTTTATCCCCACCAGAACTATCCTACAGAAATGCTAAAGCTGGTTCTTCAAGCTTAAAGGAAACAGTGCTAATTATTAACATGAAAAGATGTAAAAGCATAAAACTCATTGGTAAAAGCAACTACACAAATTCAGAACATTCTAATAATATAGCAGTGGTATATAAATCACTCTTCAATATGAATGTGAAAAGAAAATTAAGAATAATAAATAAGATAACTTTCTAAAGGAGATGTGGTATAGAAGACAAAGTTGTGACATCCAAAACCTAAAATGTAGTTTGGGTTGGAATGAAAAGTCTAGAATTAATTTATACAATCAAAATTGTCTTAAAACCAGTTATGTTTGATGTAAGCCTCCTGGTGACCACAAACACACAGAAGACATACAAAAGATAACAAGTAAAGAAAAAGGAATAATAACAAAGAAAATTGTTGAATTACAAAGGAAAGCAGATATGAAAGAATGTATAAATAACCTATAAAATAATCAGAAAGTAGTTAACAAAATGGTAGTGGTATGCTTTTAGCCATCAGTAGTTCCTTTGAACTTAAATAGATGAAATGATCCAATCATAAGAACTGAAGTGACTGAAAGGATAGGAAAGAAAATTTAAGAGTTGGAACTATACGTTACCTGCGAGAGACCCATCTCACTTTTAAGGACATGCATGCTGAAAGTGAAAGGATGGACAAGCTACACCATGAAAATGGAGACCAAAGATGACTAAAGATAGTTCTAGTTATATCAAATAAAATAGACTTTAAATTAAAAACAGTGAAAAAAGATTAAGAATATTATGGTGAGCATTTGGCACTCTAGTGAAGCTACCATTTGGAATGGTTACATCTCTTATCAGAGTTCACCCTCATATGGCCTCAGTGGCCAGGGCTGGGCAGGCCAAAGCCAGGAGCCTGTAACTTCATTCAGGCACTTGAGCCATCCTCCACCACCTTCTCAGTTGCGTTAGCGGGAAGCTGAATCAGAAGTGGAACAGCTGGTTCACAAACTATCTCCCATGCAGAATGTGGGCATCACAGGTGGGGTCTTAATCCTCTGTGCCACAATAGTATCTTGATGGAATCTTCTAATTTCTTTGTATAGAATCATTTCATCTGCAAACTGATAGTTTGAGTTTTTTCATGCCTATTTGCATACCTTTTGTTTCTCTTTCCTATTTGATCTGGATAAAACTTCCAATACGATATTGAATAAGATCATTGAAAGTACATTCTTGGCCGGCGCCGCGGCTCACTAGGCTAATCCTCCGCCTAGCGGCGCCGGCACACCGGGTTCTAATCCCGGTCGGGGCGCCGGATTCTGTCCCGGTTGCCCCTGTTCCAGGCCAGCCCTCTGCTGTGGCCAGGGAGTGCAGTGGAGGATGGCCCAGGTGCTTGGGCCCTGCACCCCATGGGAGACCAGGAAAAGCACTTGGCTCCTGGCTCCTGCCATCGGATCAGCGCGGTGCGCCGGCCACAGCGCGCTGGCCACGGCAGCCATTGGAGGGTGAACCAACGGCAAAAGGAAGACCTTTCTCTCTGTCTCTCTCTCTCACTGTCCACTCTGCCTGTCAAAAAAAAAAAAAAAAAAGTACATTCTTGTCTGGTTCCAGATCTCAGAGGAAATTCTTCCAGCTTTTCCCCATGCAATATGATATTGTTTTGAGTTTATCCTATATAGACTTTATTATGTTAAGATACGTTCCTTCTATTCCAAATTTTCATTATAAATTGGTGTTGAATTTTTAAAAAATATTTATTTTTTATTTGAAAGGCAGAGTTACAGAGAGGCAAAGGCAGAGGCAGAGGCAGAGGCAGAGAGAAAGAGAGAAGTGTCTTCCATCCACTGGTTCACTCCTCAGATGGCTGCAATGGCCAGAGCTGAGCTGATTTGAAGCCAGGAGCCAGGAGCTTCTTCTGGCTCTCCCACATGGGTGCAGGGACCCAAGGACTCGGACCATCCTCTGTTGCTTTTCCAGGCCATAGCAGAGAGCTGGATTGGAAGTGGAGCAGCCAGGACTCAAACCAGCACCCATATGCGATACTGGCACTGCAAGTGATGGCTTTACCTGAGATGCCCCGGTGTTGAATTTTATAACTTGCTTTTCTGCATCTGTTGAAATAATTATATGAATTTTATTCTTCATTCTGTTGATATTATGTGTCATGTTCATGGATTTGCATATGCTCAACCCTCACTGCATCACTGGGTAAATCCAACTTGGAGTGAACGATCTTTTTGATATATTGTTGGATTCTATTTACCAGTATTTTGTTGAATATTTTTTATTAATTTGTGTATTCTTTTTTTCTTAGTCCAAAAAAAGGTTTATCAGGTTTTCCTTTTCAAACAAGCTGGTCTTCAGCTCTTCATTTTGTTAGTCTTTTGTATTTTTAAACTATTTCATTTACCTGTATCCAGTTTTTATTATGTCTCTACTTCTGACTGTGAGCTTTTTTTTTTTTTTTAAGATTTTATCCTATGATGTAGTCTTAGGTTGTTTATTTGATATCTTTCAATTTGTTTTTTGATCTGGAGCTTATTGCTATAAACTGTCCTTCCAGTACTGCCTTGCTGTGTTTCATGTTTTGGTATGTTGTATTTCCATTTTCAATATTTTCAAAGAATTTTTAAATTTCTCTTTTTGATTTCTTCAGTAAGTATTCATTAAGAATCATGTTGTTCAGTCTCCATGTATTTGAATAATTTCTAAAGTTTCTTCACTGTTGATTTCTAATTTATTCCATTGTGGTCAGAAATAATACATGATATAATTTGCTTTTTGGAAGTTGTAATGGGACTTGTTTTGAAACTTAATTTATGGCTGTTACTGAGAATGTTTCATATACTATGTATCCTGCAGCTGTTGTATAGAATGTTATGCAAATGTTAGCTCCTTTTGATCTATTGTATAGTATAACTCTGGTGTTTCTTTGGTGGCTTTTTTTTGGGGGAGTATGGGTTTTGTGTCCATTAAAAAGTGGGGTATTACTAATATTATTATATATTATATATTATATTATTATCACTAATATTATATGGGGCATTTTTCCTTCTGTTAGATCTAATAGTATTTGTTTATTTTACAATTTATTTATTTGAAAGCCAGAGTTGCAGAGATAGAGGGAGAAACATAAAGAGATCTTTCATCCACTAGTTCACTCCCTAATTGACCACAATAGTTGGGGCTGAGTGAGGCCAAAGCCAGGAGCCAGGAACTCCTTCTGGGTTTCTCTTGTGGGTAGCAAAAGTCCAAGCACTTGGGACATCTTCTGCTGCCTTCTCAGGCACATTAGCAGGAAGCTGGATTGGAAGGTGAGCAGCAGGATTTTAACTGGCGTTCAGCTATGAGATGCCAGCATCACAGGTGGTAGCCTAATCCACTGTGCCGCAATGATGGCCCCATAATGTTTGTTATAAAACTGCGTGCTCTAGCAATAGGTACATACTGATTTATCATCATTATATTTTCCTGTTAAATTGATCCCTTGATCATTATTTAGTATCAGTTTTGTCTGTTTTTACAGTTTTCATCTTAAAGTCTATTTTGTCTTATATCAGTGTAGTTACTCTTGCTCATTTTTGTTTTTGTTTTCATTGAATACCCTTTTCCAGGCTTTAACTTTCAATTTGACTGTGTCTTTACTAGTGAAGTGAATTTCATATAGGAAATATATCACTAAATCTTTTTTTTAATTTACTCAACCAATGTGTATCTTTTAACTGGCAGATGCAGTCCATTTACATTCAGATATTAATCATGAGTAATTACTTCTATTTTTTTAATATTTCTTCTGGTTGTTTTGAATATACTTTATTCTTTTTCTATTGGGTTTTGTGCTTTCACATATTTTCATGATTTGTCTTTCTTGGTTTCTGTATATAGGAGACCCTTAACACATCTTTTTGAAAGACTGGTTTGGTGGTAATGAATTGCTTCCATGTTTGCTTGTTTTGGAAAGTCTTTATTTCTCTTTCATTTATGAGAGATAGCTTTACTGCGTAAAGTATTTTTTGCTGGCATTTCTTGTCTTTCAGAACTTGGAATATATCATTCAGTTCTTTCCTAGTCTGTAAGATTTCTGATGAAAAATCTGCTTTTAATCTAATTGAGGTTCCCTTAAAAGTAACCTTTTTCAGCCAGGGCCGCGGCTCAATAGACTAATCTTCGCCTGCGGTGCTGGCACACTGGGTTCTAGTCCTGGTCGGGGCGCCGGATTCTGTCCCGGCTGCTCCTGTTCCAGTCCAGCTCTCTGCTGTGGCTCGGGAGTGCAGTGGAGGATGGCCCAAGTGCTTGGGCCTTGCACCCGCATGGGAGACCAGGAGAAGCACCTGGTTCCTGGCTTCGGATCAGCGCGGTGCGCCAGCCACAGCGCGCCAGCCACAGCGGCCACTGAGGGGTGAACAATGGAAAAGGAAGACCTTTCTCTCTGTCTCTCTCTCTCACTGTCCACTCTGTCAAAAAAAAAAAGTAACCTTTTTCAAATTTTAGGATTTTCTCTTTGTGTCATACTTTTTAGAAGTTTACTATATTGTGACATGGTGAGGATCCTTTCTGGTCATGTCTACTTGGGGTCCTATGGTCTTTCTGTACTTGATTATTCATATATTTCTTCAGATTTAGGACATTTTCAGCTATTTGTCATTGAATAGGTTTTCTGTGCCTCTACTCTTCTCTTTTCCTTCAGGAGTACTCATTACATGAATATTAGTTCATTTAAGCCATTACATGTTCCCAGTGTTCATGGAGGCTGTCTTCATTTTTTCTTTTTTCAGGTTTCTTCAGAAATACCTGTCTTTAAGTTCAGATATCCTTTTTTTTTTCTGTTTGATCTAGTCTGTTATTGAGTCTTTCAACTATAATTTATATTTAACGTTGAATTATTTATTTCTGTGATTTTATTTGATTCTTTTTCAAGATCTGTGTTAAATTTCTCATTTATATAATGCATTGATTTCCTAATTTTATTTTTAATGATCTGCCTGTATCTCTTATAGCTCTTTGAGTATCCTTGCAATCATTCTTTTGAATTTTTAGTAGGATATTTTGCCATTCTTCCTTTGTAGTCTGCTATTAAAGCATTATTGTGTGCCATTGAGAGTATCATCATATATTATTTTTTCATATACATCTTGTGTCTCTACATGGATTTTTGCATATCTGTCAAAACCATTGTTTCTGGTTTTTTTTTTTTTTTTTTTTTTTTTTTTTTAAAGTATATTTATGTGTAGGAAAGGCAGAGTTACGGGGCAGGGGGAGGGGCAGGTTGGAGATACCTTCCATCTGCTGAGTCACTACCCAAATGCTTACAATGCTAGGGTTGTGCCAGGTTGAAGCCCAGAGCCAGGAGCCTCTTTCAGGTCTCCCACGTACTGGGGCCATCTTCTACTACTTTTCCCAGGTCATTAGCAGGAATCTGGATTGGAAGTGGAGCAGCCAGAACATGAACCGGTATTCAAATGGGGTGCTTGTGTTGCAGGTAGCAACTACACCACTACACCACAATTTGGTCCCCATCTGTTGGTTTTTAAAGAGTAGCTTTTGTGGATAAGACCTTTATCTGAAGGTGTATCTTCTGGTTTGTGTTTAGTAGGCTACTTTGGCTTCTTCTAGTTGGTTGTTGTATTATAATCTCTCTATACTTCCTTTTGCTGTAGTAGATAGTGTAGGGCACTCCTGGAGCCAATAGGGTTACTTGGATCTTTGGTACACAGTCCCCTAGCCATTGCTTTTCAAGGGGCAGAAACTGCAGGACTAGGGATTGATGGGGGTACACTGACCTCTTGCCTTTTCTTTTCTCTCTCTCTCTCTCTCTTTCTCTATTTTAAAGATTTATATTATTTATTTGAAAGAGCCACAGAGAGAGGTAGAGCCAGAGAGAGAGAGAGATCCAGAGAGAAAGAGAGAGAGAAGAGAGAGGTCTTCCATCTGCTGGTTCACTCCCCAAATGACCTCAATGGCCAGAGCTGAGCTTATCTGTAACCAGGAGCCAGGGGCTTCTTCCACATCTCCCACACAGGTGCAGTGACCCAAGGACTTGGGCCATCTTCCACTGCTTTCCCAGGCCAAAACAAAGGAAAGCTGGATCAGAAGTGGAGCAGCTGGGACTTGAACTGGCACCCATATGGGATGCCAGCACTGCAGGCCACAGCTTTAACCTGCTGCGTCACAGCACCAGCCCCAACCTCTTGCCTTTTCAAAGACTGGAAGCCTTGTGAGGGCCTCGTATGGTTTAGATGTATAGACCGTAGATCCCAGTCCAGGCTGAAGCCCTAAGCTGTGGAATCTGTGTTGGTGATGAGATAGGTGGGGTATATAGACTCCTGGCCTGTGTCTGTGTGAAGGCCAGAAGTCTTAGAACCAGCTACTGCCAGGCTTTTTGGGGCACATGGAGCCCCAGTCACTGTGTGAGGGCCTTGAAACCATGGTATCCACTTTGGTTCTGAGACAGGTGTGTCACACAAAACCCTGCCTCTGGCTGTGAAAGAGCCTAAAGACCAGCTGGAACCAGGATGCACAGGGCATTCAGATCCCTGGTTGCTGTCTGAGAACCCAGTGTAGCAGAACTCATGGGCAGGTTGTGCAGACCCCTCTGCTCTGTTTGCATAAGGGTCTGAAGTTGGAGGACTGGATGGCACCAGAATTGTTGGGTTTATGGATTTCTTATCACTGTGCAAGGGCCTTATACAGAGGTACCTTGGCAGGTGCCAAGATGGGCAGAGTGTGCATTCTTCCAGTTACTATCCATGTGATTACCTGAAGCTGCCAGACCAGCTCACAGCTGGATGATCAGACTTGCAGACTCCATCAATGTGCAGTGGCTTGAAGCCACGAAATCTTTGTTGGTGTGGGAAGGGGCAGGATGCAGACCATCATCCTCCATAAGTACAGGGACCTGAAGCTGTAGGAACAACTGGCACTATGATAAGCAGTATTCACATATACTTTGTCACTGCCTTTGTGAAAGCCCAACACAGTGTGAGCTTCCCTGGTATTTGGAAAGCAGGGCTATGCAGACTGCTGACTTCCAGTCATCCAAGGGTCACAGGACTTGTGTTACCAGCAGGATGGGCAGGGTGCCCAGACCCTCAGCTATTGCCATTGCGTGGGCCTAAAGCCAAGGAAGCAGTGCTGGCACTGCAAGCAGCCTGAGTGCAAGCATAGTCCTTAGCAGTCTGGAGAGTATGCATAGTTCCAAGCAGCAGTGGCAGACCAGACTGGGGTCACAGGAGTCCTGACTGCAAGTCTTCATGTGTGTAGGTCCTGATGTAATCAGTGACTTCCTGGGTGGCAGTAGGAGGGGAGAGCCTTGAAGGGAGGTGGCACTTCCTGTCTCTTGCAGTGCAGTGTGTGAGCTAGGGTGTTAAGTTCACAGTTGATCTGCTAGATACAGTTGGATTTGTGACTGCAGTTTGTCTGTATGTATATGGAGCCTTGGGAATAGGGATATGTGATAGGCTTTGTCTTCTAGGACACTGTTGATTCTGACAGTGACTTCTTTTTTAAGACAGTGCCATACTGCTGTAAACTCTGCTCTGGAGATTTTGGGGAATCTAATATGAATTTCTTCTCTGAATGACAGCGACTGACTGTGAGATGCCCGGGCAGCTCTCTTTACTGGGTTCCAGGTTTGTGGTGCATGTGGAGTCCTCCTGTAACTAGGATTGCCTACTAAGGCTGTTGTGCAGCTGGGCTCTGCTGAGGCTTTCCTGTTTACTTTTTGCCGTGCAATGGAAATTCTCCCCTGCTGTTGGGCCAAAGTCTTAGTTACTGATTGGCTTTTCCTCCTCTGCTGTCATCCCAGGTCTTTGTGTCCTAATGGGTTTTTGCTATTCCCCAGCTGAACTCTGGTGTTCTTCCTTAGGCACTCACCTTGAGATGCAGCTATTTTTATTTGTTGTTTTGGTTCTTCTTTGTGGAGGAGAAGGTGAACACTGAGTACCTCTATTCAACCATCTTGGAAACTCTTAAAAGGTAATTGTACAGCAGTATATGCCTACATCAAAAAAATAAGAATTCCAAATAATGAATTTAATGCTATACCTCAAGGAGCTAGAAAAAAAGAAAAACTAAGCCTAGTATTTGTAAAAGAAAGGAATAATAAAGATCAAAGAAGAAATAAATGAATGAGACTTTAAAAGCATTAGAAAAGATGAGCAAAACTAAGAACTGGGTTTTGGAAAATATAAAAACAATGACAAACCTTTAGATAGACCAAGAAAAAAAAAAGACTCACATGAATAAAAACAGGAGTGAAAGAGGAGATATTATAATAGATATTACAGAAGTACAAAGGATCGTGAGACTACTATGAACAATTATATGCCAACAGATTGCATAACTTCGAAGAAAATGATAAACTACTAGAAACCTGGAACCTCCCAAAACTGAATCATAAAAAAATTTAAATCTGAACAGACCAATAATGAGGATATAGAGAGTATAAATTCTTCCACCAAAGAAAATCCAATGACTTGATGCCTTCCTTCACTGCTGAATTTTATAAAGATTTAAAGAAAAACTAATAGCAGTCCTTCTGAAACTCTATGTAAAAAAAAGAGTAGCAAAAGTTTCCAAACTCATGAGGTTAACATTACGTGATACCAAAAGCTGTCAAGACTACTTAAAAGAAAATTTTAGACCAATATCTCCAGAGAACATAAATGCAAAAATCCTCAACAAGATACTTGCAAACTGAATTCAATAGCATATTAAAATGGTGATTCATCACGATCAAGTGGAATATATCCCTAGGATGCAAGTATGGTTAGCATATGCAGATTGATGAGTATGACACTTTATATTAATAGAATAAAAGACAGTAACTGTTATGGGCTAGTTTAGCCTAGAAATTATTATTTCAGGTTCTTGCCTTTTACTTAGAGAAGAATTCTAAAACAGGCTCACACAGCATGTAGCATGGTAAAGTTTAAAGTTTATTTAGGGAGTGAGAAGGACACACAGGAACATGAGGGCGTTATTAAGGGTGAGAAATCCATCATTGATGTTACATTCATTGATGAAATTTGGAAGCTTTTCCTGTAAGATTAGGAACTAGACTAGGATGTCCATTTTTACCACTTCTATTCAACATAGTTGTTGAAGTCCTAGGCAGAGCAGTTAGGCAAGAAAACTAAACAAATAGGCTAAAAATCAGAAAGGAAGAAATTAAATCATCTATATTTGGTGATGACATCACCTTACATATAAAAATCCTGAAGTTTCCACTTAAAACTCTTAGATCTAATCAACAAATTTAGTAAAGTTACAAAAATCAGTAGTGTTTCTATATACTAATTAACTTTGAAAAAGAAATCAAGAAAACCCATTTTCTGACAGTGTCATCATGAGTGGATTTTGGAGGAGAGTACCTCAACAGACTCCAAGGTCTAGGGAGCAAGTACCTTGGTTAATCAAGTCTTGGGGGTGTCCCCTCCCTGCTCTGTAATGACCTGTCCTCTAGTTTAGGGCACTGCTTGGACTTGGGTCCTGGGATCACTGCTTAGTTCAGTTGGTCTGTGAAGCTGCAGCCTTTTGTACAAGTGTGGTAGAATGTATGTCAGACTGCAATGATGTGGGTCTTCTGTCCACCCTGGCAATATGGCTTTGTTTTTAACATGACAAATGTGCACTGCAGCAGCCTGGGCTCTTGACATACAGCTGTTCATTTGTTCTTTGGAGAGGAGGTGAGCACTGGGCACTCTATTTGGTTATCTTGGATTCTTTAATCTCAGTGTCCTTCTTTCTAATGAAAAATTTTAGAAAATCAGATTTTACTTTTTAGAAAACCATTCCAGTATATAACTGTATATATACCCAGAAATGCTTATATCTACTTTTAAATTTTTTATTTTTTAGCTTTAAGCTTCTATTTTAGTTATTGAAACTAATATAAGCAATAGTTGCTTATCCTTAAAGAAAAAACATTCAACCATACTTGGTAAAGTGTGGTAAAGAAGACTTTATTCAGGACCATTGCAGTAGACAAATGCAGTGAGATTTTGCAGTGAAGGGGTAAGTTTTTGTTTTTGTTTTTTTTTTTTTTTTTTTTTTTTCAGCTCAAATACAACACTGACAAGTGAGAATTTATAGCAAAAAAGCAGGGTTAGGGGTCAGTGTATGGAAAATTACTAATAGCACTTATTCAGGCAATGAGGGATTCTGGCTAAACTGAACTAACAAAATTCTTGCTGAAATAGCCTGACTAAAGTTTGGGGAAGCCAATATTCTTTGTTCCCTTACATAGCTCTCAAATAATTGGAATAGCTTTAATAATTGTGAACTTAACTTCGAAAATTTTCAGTTAAGAAGCATATACAGTTCAAGAATATTCAGGTTGACTTTGACTAATAATTTAGTTATGTATTTCTCTCTCTTTTATTTATTTGAAAGTCAGAGTTACACAGAAAGAGGAGAGGCAAAGAGAGAGAGAGAAGTCTTCTATCTGCTGGTTCATTCCCCAATTGGACGCAATTTGGCAACGGCCAGACCTGTGCTGATCCAAAGCCAGGAGCCAGGAGCATTCTCTGGGTCTCCCACGCGGGGGCAGGGGCCCAAGTACCTGGGCCATCTTTTACTGCTTTCCCAGGCCATAGCAGAGAGCTGGATCAAAAGTGGAGCAGCCGGGACTTGAACAAGTGCCCATATGGGATACCAGCACTGCAGGCATTGGCTTTACTTGCTATGCTACAGTGCCGGCCCCGTATTTCTCTTCTTTCATTAGAAAAGTTAGATGAGAACATTTATGATTTCTGCTGACTAAAATTTAGTCCATTAAATATATGTACAGTGTTATTTTCATGTTGATAGACATTGGTAGAAGTGGAAGAATGGGACTGGGATGAAGAAACTTTTTATATAAGATGCCCTCACCCCCAGTATAAATCCTTTTTTTTGAACAGCATTTCTGTAATGGCAAAAAAATCATAGAAAATATACTCATTGCTATTTGAATTACATTGTAGCAAATGTGGAATTGTTGCTTAGGCCTTTTTACTCATCCCATAACTAGGTTATTTTTAAAACATCATCCCAAACTGAAATTCTTAAATTAATTGGATTGACACTTCTAGTTGTAAATTAACACTTCCAGTTATAAATTTCGAGGAAATTGGCATCAGACTTCAAACTGGCATCACATAGTTGTTTTCAGTAGGTTAGTTTTCTTAGTATTAAATTGTGTTAAGGAGAAGAAACTCATGTTTAAATCTCTTCAAAATTATGTAATTTGATACTTGCTCTTTTGAAATCTTTATACCATCAAATAGCAGCTCAATATCTATCTATCCTTGACTCGGCATTCTCCCTATCACTAACTTGTTAGCATCATTATCCATTACTGTGACATTGTATCCCTCACATAACTGAAGTTTCTGACACTTAACTCTTATCCTATTACCACCAAACTTGAATGTATAGAATAATTCTGTATTGCCTAACCTGTTTTCTGTGGTCTAGCATTTCTGGCTGTTTGTGTGTGTGTGAGATCTCACCCTCCCTGCGCCTCCCCCCTGCAAATCTGGTGTTTTTTTCTGTTTGTTTGTTTGTTTGTTTAAATTTCAGATGTATCTCTTATTATCCTTTTTTCTTGACTTTAAGCTTAACTGTCCATAAAATAGTCCAATACCAATAGTATGTTGATCATTTTGTTACACGTTTTTTTCTTTATGAAGTGGTTATTCATCATATTCACATGTCCAACCTCCGCCTGTGGCACCAGCACACCGGGTTCTAGTCCTGGTCGGGGCGCCGGATTCTGTCATGTCTGCTCCTCTTCCAGGCCAGCTCTCCACTATGGCCCGGGAGTGCAGAGAGGATGGCCCAAGTCATTGGGCCCTGCACCCGCATGGGAGACCAGGAGAAGCACCTGGCTCCCGGATTCGGATCAGAGCGGTGCGCCGGCCGCAGTTCGCTGGCCACAGCGGCCACTGGAGGGTGAACCAACGGCAAAGGAAGACCTTTCTCTCTCTCTCTCTCTCTCTCTCTCACTGTCCATTCTGCCTGTCAAAAAAAAAAAAAATATTCACATGTCCAAAATCTACCAAATGTGCCAGTTCCAAGGACTTTCCATGATGACCTTCAATTCCTGTCTCTTCCTTAGCTCCTCTACATACCTGTTATTCCTTATTTTTTAAAACTTTGTATTTTGAAAAATTTAAGGAATATACAAACACAACGATTTAAAAAAAACATTTACTTATTTATAAGTAAGAATTATGGGGAGGGGGTAGGGAGGGAGTGGGGGGTATCTTCCATCCACTGGTTCACTCCCCAAATGACCATAACAGCTGGGCTGGGTCAGGCAGAAGCCAGGAATCAGGAACCTCCTCTATGTCTCCCACATGGGTGCAGGGGCCCAAACACTTGGGCCATCTTCCACTGCTTTTCCAGGCCATAGCAGAGAGCTGGATCGAAAGTGGAACAGCCAGGACTTCAACCAGTGCCCACAGGGGATGCCAGCACTGCAGGTGGCGGCCATACAGTGCTGGACCTCTTCTGTTTCTTAATTCTTGTGAATGGTGCTGCAGTAGACATAGGAATACAGATGTCTCTTGGACATATTGGACATAAACCCAGTAATAGTGGGATGGCTGAACTGTGCAGTAGTTTTATTTTTACCTTTAAAACAAGGGCCCTGCACTGTGACACAACAGCTTATCCATGGCCTGCTGTGCTGGCATCCCAATGGGTGCCAATTGAATCCTGGATGTTCCACCTCCCTGCCAATGCACCTGTGAAAGCAGCAGAGGATGGCTCAAATTGTTGGGCTCTTGCACCCAGGTGGAGGACCCCGAAGAAGGTCCTGGCCCCTGACTCCTGGCTCCTGGCTCCAGCTTGGGCCAGCCCTGGTTGTTGCAGCTATTTGGGGAGTGAATCAGAAGATGGAAGATTTCTGTCTTTGCTCTGTGTCTCTAAGTCTGCCTTTCAAATAAATAAATAAATCTTTTTTTTAAAAAATGAAAACATTTATTTATTTATTTGAAAGAGTGACAGGGAGGGAAAAGGAGAAGGGAGGGAGGGAGAGAGAGAATTTTTAATCCACTGATTGACTCCGCAAATGCCTACAACATCTGGGGCTGGGGCTGAGCCAGGCCAAAAATATGATCCAGAAATTCCTCCCAGGTCTCCCACAGAGGCAGCAGGAATCTTAGAAGATGGATGAGCTTTCACTGCCTCCCAGTTGCATTAGCAAGAAGCTGGATCAGATGCTCCTAGTAGCTGAGACTCAAACCAGGCACTCTGATATGGGATGCAGGTGTCCCAAGCTGTGGCTTAACCCACGGCAACACAACATGTGTCCCTCTATTTTTACTGTTTGAAAAACCTCCATTTTGTTTTCTACATGCTTGTACTACTTTACATTCCCACCAACAGTGCATAGGGTTTCCTTTTCTGCACATCCTCACTATCAGTTGTTATCACATGTCTTTGATAGTAGCCAATTTAAATTGGGTGAAGTGACATTTCTTGGTGATTTTGATTTGCCTGATGATTAGTCATATTGAGCATTTTTTCATGTACCTGCTGACCATTTGTATGCCTTCTCTTTTTTTTTTTTTTTTTTTTTTTTTTTTTGACAGGCAGAGTGGACAGTGAGAGAGAGAGACAGAGAGAAAGGTCTTCCTTTGCCGTTGGTTCACCCTCCAATGGCCGCCGCGGCCAGCGCGCTGCGGCCGGCGCACCGTGCTGATCCGATGGCAGGAGCCAGGAGCCAGGTGCTTTTCCTGGTCTCCCATGGGGTGCAGGGCCCAAGCACCTGGGCCATCCTCCACTGCACTCCCTGGCCACAGCAGAGGGCTGGCCTGGAAGAGGGGCAACCGGGACAGAATCCGGCGCCCCAACCGGGACTAGAACCCGGTGTGCCGGCGCCGCTAGGCGGAGGATTAGCCTAGTGAGCCGCGGCGCCGGCCTGCCTTCTCTTTAGAATTGTTTATTTAGGTCTCTTGTCCATTTTTTAATTGAAATATATATATTCATATATTGTAATTGAGTTCCTTGTATATTCTCGTTATTAATTGCAACCATTTTCTCCCATTCTGTTTTTAATATTAAGCATTGTAGTGTTTATTTTTTTCTTTTTTTTGTATTTTTTTTTAACTTTTATTTAATGAATATAAATTTCCAAAGTAAAGAATATGGATTACAATGGCTTCCCCCCAATAACGTCCCTCCAACCCGCAACCCTCCCCTTATCCACTCCCTCTCCCCTTCCATTCACATCAAGATTCATTTTCGATTCTCTTTATATACAAAAGATCAGTTTAGCATATACTAAGTACAGATTTCAACAGTTTGCTCCCACACAGAAACATAAAGTGAAAAATACTGTTTGAGTACTAGTTATAGCATTAAATCTCAATGTACAGCACACTAAGGACAAAGATCCTACATGAGGAGTTAAGTGCACAGTGACTCCTGTTGTTGACTTAACAAATTGACACTCTTGTTTATGGCATCAGTAATCACCCTAGGCTCTTGTCATGAGCTGCCAAGGCTATGGAAGCCCCCTGAGTTCACTGACTCTGATCATATTTAGACAAGGCCATGGTCAAAGTGGAAGTTCTCTCCTCCCTTCAGAGAAAGGTACCTCCTTCTTTGATGACCCATTCTTTCCACTGGGATCTCACTCGTGGAGATCTTTCATTTAGGTTTTTTTTTTTTTTTTTTTTTTTTTTTCCCCAGAGTGTCCTGGCTTTCCATGCCTGAAATACTCTCATGGGCTTTTCAGCTGGATCCGCATGCCTTAAGGGCTGATTCTGAGGCCAGAGTGCTGTTTAGGACATCTGCCATTCTATGGGTCTGCTGTGTATCTCACTTCCCATGTTGGATCATTCTCTCCCTTTTTGATTCTATCAGCTAGTATTTGCAGACACTATTCTTGTTTATGTGATCCCTTTGGTTCTTAGTCCTATCATTACGATCAATTGTGAACAGAAATTGATCACTGGGACTAGTGAGGTGGCATTGGTACATGCCACCTCGATGGGATTGAATTGGAATCCCCTGGTATGTTTCTAACTCTACCGTTTGAGGTAAGTCAGCTTGAGCATGTCCCAAATTGCACATCTCTTCCCTCTCTTATTCCCACTCTTATATTTAACAGAGATCACTTTTCAGTTAAGTTTCAGCACTTAAGAATAATTGTGTATTGATTACAGTATTCAACCAAAAGTATTAAGTAGAACAAACAAACAAAAATACTAAGAGGGATAACATATCAAGTTGCTCATCAACAGTCAGTGTGAGGGCTGATCAAGTCACCGTTTCTCCTAGTGTTCATTTCACTTTAACAGGTTTCCTTTTTGGTGCTCAGTTAGTTGTCACCTATCAAGGAGAACAAGTGGTATTTGTCCCTTTGGGATTGGCTTATTTCACTCAACATAATGTTTTCCAAATTCCTAACAGGGATCACTTTTCAGTTAAAATTTAAACACCTAAGAATAATTGTGTGTTAATTACAGAGTTCAACCAATGGTACTAGAACAAAAAAAAATACTAAAATGGATAAAGTATTACATTGTACATCAACTGTCAGGACAAGAGCTGATCAAGTCACTGTTTCTCATAGTGTCCATTTCACTTCAACAAGTTTCCCCTTTGGTGCTCAGTTAGTTGTCGCCAATCAGGGAGAACATATGATATTTGTCCCTTTGGGACTGGCTTAATTCACTCAGCATGATGTTTTCCAAATTCCTCCATCTTGTTGCAAATGACTGGGTTTCGTTGTTTTTGACTGCTGTATAGTATTCTATAGAGTACATGTCCCATAATTTCTTTATCCAGTCTACTGTTGATGGGCATTTGGGTTGGTTCCAGGTCTTAGCTATTGTGAATTGAGCTGCATTAAACATTAATGTGCAGACTGCTTTTTTGTTTGAGAATTTAATTTCATTTGGGTAAAGGAGTGGGATGTCTGGGTTGAATGGTAGGGTTATATTCAGGTTTCTGAGGAATCTCCAGACTGACTTCCATAGTGGCTTAACCAGTTTGCATTTCCACCAACAGTGGGTTAGTGTCCCTTTTTCCCCACATCCTCTCCAGCATTTATTGTTGGTAGATTTCTGAATGTGAGCCATTCTAACTGGGGTGAGGTGGAACCTCATTGTGGTTTTGATTTGCATTTCCCTGATGGCTAGTGATCTTGAACATTTTTTCAAGTACCTGTTGGCCATTTGGATTTCCTCTTTTGAAAAATGTCTATTGAGGTCCTTGGCCCATCTCTTAAGTGGGTTGTTTGTTTTGATCTTGTGGAGTTTCTTGATTTCTTTGTAGATTCTGGTTATCAACCCTTTATCAGTTGCATAGTTTGCAAATATATTTTCCCATTCTGTCGGTTGCCTCTTCACTTTCCTGACTGTTTCTTTTGCAGTACAGAAACTCTCAATTTGATGCAATCCCAAATGTTAATTTTGGCTTTGACTGCCTGTGCTTCTGGGGTGTTTTTCAAGAAGTCATTGCCGGTACCTATATCTTGCAGGGTTTTTCCAATGCTCTCTAATAATTTGATGGTGTCAGGTCATAGATTTAAGTCTTTAATCCATGTTGAGTGGATTTTTGTGTAAGGTGAAAGGTAGGGGTCTTGCTTCATGATTCTGCACGTGGAAATCCAATTTTCCCAGCACCATTTATTGAATAGACTGTCCTTACTCCAGGGATTGGTTTTGAACCCTTGATCAAATATGAGTTGGCTGTAGATGTTTGAATTGATTTCTGGTGTTTCAATTCTGTTCCATTGGTCTATCCATCTGTTTCTGTACCAGTACCATGCTGTTTTGATTACAACTGCCCTGTAGTATGTCATGAAATCTGGTATTGTGATGCCTCCAGCTTTGTTTTTGTTGTACAAGATTGCTTTAGCTATTCGAGGTCTCCTGTGTCTCCATATAAATTTCATCATCATTTTTTCCAGATCTGAGAAGAAGGTCTTCGGTATCTTGATTGGTATTGCATTGAATCTATAAATTGCTTTTGGGAGAATGGACATTTTGATGATATTGATTCTTCCAATCCATGAGCATGGAAGATTTTTCCATTTCTTGGTATCCTCTTATTTCTTTCTTTAAGGTTTTGTAATTTTCATCGTAGAGATCTTTAACGTCCTTGGTTAAGTTTATTCCAAGGTATTTGATTGTTTTTGTAGCTATTGTGAATGGGATTGATCTTAGAAGTTCTTCCTCAGCCATGGCATTGTCTGTGTATACAAAGGCTGTTGATTTTTGTGCATTGATTTTATACCCTGCTACTTTGCCACACTCTTCTATGAGTTCCAGTAGTCTCTTAGTAGAGTTCTTTGGGTCCCCTAAATAAAGAATCATATCATCTGCAAAGAGGGATAGTTTGAGTTCTTCCTTCCCAATTTGTATCCCTTTAATTTCTTTTTCTTGCCTAATACCTCTGGCTAGAACTTACAGAATTATATTGAATAGCAGTGGTGAGAGTGGGCATCCCTTTCTGGTACCAGATCTCAGTGGAAATGCTTCCAACTTTTCCCCATTCACTAGGATGTTGGCTGTGGGTTTTTCATAGATTGCATTGATTGTATTGAGGAATGTTCCTTCCATACCCAGTTTGCTTAGAGTTTTCCTCATGAACGGGTGTTGTATTTTATCAAATGCTTTCTCTGCGTCTATTGGGATAATCATATGTTTTTTCTTCTGCAGTCTGTTAATGTAGTGTATCACATTGATTGTTTTGCACACATTTAACCATCCCTGCATACCAGGGATAAATCCCATTTGGTCTGGGTGGATGATCTTTCTGATGTGTTGTTGCATTCTATTGGCGAGAATTTTATTGAGGATTTTTGCATCTATGTTCATCAGGGATATTGGTCTGTAATTCTCTTTCAGTGCTGCATCTTTTTCCGGCTTAGGAATTAAGGTGATGCTGGCTTCATAGAAAGAATTTGGGAGGATTCCCTCTTTTTCAATTGTTCTGAATAGTTTGAGAAGAATTGGGGTTAGTTCTTCTTTAAATGTCTGGTAGAATTCATCTGGTCCTGGGCTTTTCTTTGTTGGGAGGGCCTTTATTACTGTTTCAATTTCTGTCTCAGTTATGGGTCTGTTTAGGTTTTCTATGTCTTCCTGGTTCAATTTAGGTAGGTTGCCTGTGTCCAGGAATCTATCCATTTCTGATAGGTTTCCCTGTTTGCTGACATACAAGTCCTTGTAGTAATTTCTGATGATTCTTTTTATTTCTGTGGTGTTTGTTGTTTCGTTTCCTTTTTCATCTCTGATTTTATTGATTTGGTTTTTTTCTCTTCTTTTTTTAGTTAGTTGGGCCAATGGGGTGTCAATTTTGTTTATTTTTTCAAAAAACCAGCTCCTTGTTTGGCTGATGTTTTGTAATTTTTTTTGGATTCAATCCTGTTAATTTCTTCTCTGATTTTAATTATTTCTCTTCTCCTACTAGATTTGGGTCTGGTTTGCTGTAGGTTTTCTAGATCCTTGAGGTGAATTGAAAGCTCATCTATTTTGTGCCTTTCCAATTTCTTAATGTAGGCACCTATTGATATAAACTTTCCTCTTAACACTGCTTTTGCTGCGTCCCATAAGTTTTGGTATGTTGTGCTGTTATCCTCATTTACTTCCAGAAAGTTTTTGATTTCTCTTTTAATTTCTTCTATGACCCATTGTTCATTCAGGAGCATGTTGTTCAATCTCCATGTGTTTGCGTATGCTCTAGGGATTCCTGAGTTGCTAATTTCCAACTTCATTCCTTTATGGTCTGAGAAGCTGCATGGTATGATTCTAATTCTTTTGAATTTGCTGAGACTTGCTTTATGGCCTAGTATGTGGTCAATCCTAGAGAAGGTTCCATGTACTGCTGAGAAGAATGTAAAATCTTTAGCTGTAGGATTGAAAGTTCTGTATATATCTGTTAGATCCATTTGGGCTATAGTGTCGTTTAAATCTACTATATCCTTGTTGATCTTCTGTCTTGTTGATCTGTCTATTTCTGAGAGTGGAGTATTGAAGTCCCCCAGTACTATTGTATTGGGGTCTAAGTCTCCCTTTAAGTCCCTTAACAAATCTTTTAAATAAACTGGTGCCCTGTAATTAGGTGCATGTCATTGATAATCGTTATATCTTCCTGTTGTATTGATCCCTTAATCATTATATAGTGTCCCTCTTTGTCTCTCTTAACAGTTTTTGTGGTAAAGTTTATGTTGTCCGATATTAAGATGGCTACGCCAACTCTTTTTTCATTTCTGTTGGCATGGTATATCTTTTTCCAGCCTTTCACTTTCAGTCTGTATGGATCTTTGTTGGAAAGATGTGTTTCTTGTAAGCAGCAAATAGATGGGTTTGTTCCTTAACCCAATCAGCCAATCTGTGTCTTTTAACTGGACAGTTCAGGCCATTAACGTTCAATGTGACTAATGATAAGTGGCAACTTTGCCCTGCCATTTGCCAAAGATAAGTTCTAATATATGCTTTGAATTCCCTGTGATCTTTTGCTGTGAGGTTTCCTTCATTTACCTTCTTTCGTATTGATGACCGTGTTTCTGTGTTTCTGTGTGTAACACATCTTTAAGCATCTTTTGCAGGGCTGGACAAGTGGCAACAAATTCTTTCAATTTCTGTTTGTTGTGAAAGGTCTTTATTTCACCTTCGTTCACAAATGATAGCTTTGCAGGATATAAAATTCTGGGCTGGCAGTTGTTCTCTCTTAGTACCTGGGCTATATCTCACCATTCCCTCCTAGCTTGTAGGGTTTCTGATAAGTCAGCTGTGAGTCTGATTGGAGATCCTCTGAGAGTAATCTGACGTTTCTCTCTTGCACATTTTAGGATCTTTTCTTTATGTTTCACTGGGGGGAGTTTAATTACAACGTGTTGTGGTGAGGATCTCTTTTGGTCTTGTTTATTAGGGGTTCTGTGAGCTTCCTGTACTAGGATTTCTCTGTCCTTCTCCAAACCTGGGAAATTTTCTGCTAGTATCTCACTAAAAAGGCCTTCCAATCCTTTCTCCCTCTCCATGCCTTCAGGATCTCCTAGAACCCTAATGTTGGGTTTTTTAATAGTATCCTGAAGATTCCCGACAATATTTTTTAGATTTCTAATTTCCTCTTCTTTTCTTTGGTTTGATTGTATATTTTCCTGTGCTCTGTCTTCTAATTCTGATATTCTCTCTTCTGCTTCACCCATTCTGTTTGTAAGGTAAGGGTCTCTATTGTGTTTTTCATTTGATCTATTGAATTCTTCACTTCATTATGATTTCTCGTCACTATTACAGTTTCCTGTTCTACTAGTTGTTTCGTTTCATTTTGATTCCTCCTTAATATTTCATTTTCACGAGAGAGATTTTCTATCTTGTCCATTAAGGATTTTTGTAGTTCGTTCAAGAATTTGTTTTTGAGAACTTCTTAATGTTTTTATCAATTTTTTGAGATCTGCTTCTTGTATTTCTTCTATCTCATCATCTTCATAATCTTGAATTGGGGTGTCTTTTTCATTTGGGGGCGTCATGGTGACTTCCTTGTTTTTATTACCTCAGTTTTTGCGTTTGTTATTTGGCATATTGAGATATTCTTTGGTTTCTTCACTGTGGTGCTTTTTCTTGTTATACTATGACTCTAGATTAAGTGGACTGTCTGTTTTTGATGGAGCCTTAGAGGCTTGAGATGGGTGTGGCCTGAGAGCTCTGTTTGGTGTGCCAAATGTGACACTCCCAGGTTAGGCGTGGTAGATCTCTCTCTCTCTCTTTCTTTCTTTTTTTGATTCAAAAGGGACATAATTCCACACAGCTGAACGAAGTTGGAGGTAGTTAGCAGGCAAATGATATACCCACAGGAGCCAGAGATCGGAAACTCTTTCCCAAGGACCACACAGGGAATCTGTTCTGCCCTCAGAGTGGGCTGATTCTCCTTCAGTCTCCCACTGGGTTGCCAAAGTTACAGAATTGTAGCGTCTCTGGAGAGTACTCACGTGAATTCCGTGAGTTCTCTCCCCCACCGTCTCCTTTTTCACAGTCTCAGTCCAGTAGCACCACAAATTTACTAGGTCCTAATCTCCTGTTAATTCGCCCCGCCCTGCTAGGCTCAGGGCTGGTGCAGACCTGAGGTCGCTCTGCTTATGACGTATGTCCAAGATGGCGCCTGCTCTTTGTCTTGCTCGCCCTTGAGAGGTGAGCGGAGAGAGAGAAACCCGTGTCCATACCAGTCACCTTTTTTTTTTTTTTTCTCTCTCTCTCTCTTCCAGTTAGCCTGGTGAACTTTTTCCCCCCGGGGGTCGTTCCCTCTAGTCTCCTCTCTCTGCTTGCCTGCCGGTGTCTTGGGCTATTGAGGTTCTGCTCACCTCGCGTTCCAGCGCTGGTGTGTTGAGTCTGCCGCTGGTGTCCCGAACTGTGGGCTCCCACGCTCTCCACGCAGGTCCACTGTGAATCACGCGTTCCGGAAGAGTTTCTTCTGCTGTTTCCTCCCCTACTCTTCCTTGAACCTGCAGTATCTCCACTTTTATTAAACTGTCTCTCCCCGGACTATCAGTGTGCTCCCTTCCTATTCCACCATCTTCGAAAACTTATTTGAGTTTTTCTTACTATGGTTGTTTGTTTATGTCTTATCTCTCCCACTGGAAACTTTTTGATGACAGTATATAACTTACATTTGTATTTGTGAAAGTAATGTTTTGGAGAGGTAACATCCTTGTTTTATGTATACAAACATTGGAACTGGATAACCTAGTTTCAAAGTTCAAATGTCTCAATTACAAGTTTTGAGATCTTGAACAATAAAAAGAAAATAGTAAGAAGTGAATTTTTCATGAAGGTATTAATTTGGGCATCCCATTAAAAATTTTGCAGTTTGGAAATCAAACTTCTTTGAGATTAAATATATTTTCCCTGGTCAAATGAGTAGAAAGTAGCAGAAAGATTTCCAAACCAGTTTTAACTGACTCTAAAATGTATGCTCTTAGATTGATGTACATAGTACTGTCATCCAATCCTAATGTAAAGTCTACAGTTTATCATTAAATTTCTGGTCACCATCAGTAGTTAAGAAGTAAATGAATGAAAGTATATCTTTAAACATTGAGGGTTCCAATCCATGAATATGGTGTAACCCTTCATTTACTTAGGTACTTTAAGTTTTCTGAATAAAATTGGCGTAATTTTTACTGTGGAGGAAATTTCACACATTTTTTGTTAGCTGTATTCCTGGTAATGTGATACTTTGTGTTGACTTTGTAGGTGATATCATTTTTAAGAAATCTTTATAAGATGGCCCAAGTATTTGGGTCCATGCCTCCCTTTTGGGAGTCTGATGGACTTCCAGGCGCCTGGCTTCAGCCTGGCTCAGCCCTGGCTGCTGTTGGCAACTGGAGAGTAAACCAGTAGATGAAAGATTCTCTCTCTCTCTCTGTCTGTCTCTCTGTCTCTCTCTGCCTTTCAAAGAAATTAATCTTTAAAAAATTTTCATAGGTAATTATGTGTTAATTTTTTCTGAACTTACCTCTTTCAAACTTGCTGAATGCACATTACTTTTAATGGTTTATCTAAACATTCTTTGCATTTTCTATTTATAAGATTGTTATTTGAGATAAATGAAAATTATATATTTTCACTCCCAAACTTTAGTTTTAATTACTTTTGATTAGCAGTACCATTTCAACTTTGAATATAAGTAATAATATGGGTATTTTTATATCATTTCCAATTTCAAAGGAAAAAATTTTAAATGAGAGTGCTGATTTTTAAAAAAATTTTATTTATTTATTTATTTTGAATAGCTGAAGTAGTGCTGTTCACTCCCCAAGTGGCTGTAACTGCCAGTGCTTGAGCCAAGCTGAAATCAGGAGCCAGGAGCTTCATCAGTATATCCCATATGGGTGGCAGGAGTCCAAGTACATGGGCCCTGCTGCTTTTCCTAGGCCATTCACAGAGCTGGATCAGAAGTGGAGCATCTGGGATTTGAACCAATGCCCATGTGGGATGCCAGTGTTGCAGGCCATGATTTAACCTTCTGTGCCACAACACCAGCCCCCAAAGGAAAAGTTTTTAACCTTTCATGAGCAGTGTAAAGTTTGCTCCACATTTTTGTAAATATTTTGCTATCTGATTATGTCATCCTTATTTAAATAGGTTGGAAAACTACATAGTAGGCCGGCGCCGTGGCTCAATAGGCTAATCCTCCGCCTTGGGGTGCCGGCACACTGGGTTCTAGTCCTGGTCGGGGCGCTGGATTCTGTCCCGGTTGCCCCTCTTCCAGGCCAGCTCTCTGCTGTGGCCCGGGAGTGCAGTGGAGGATGGCCCAAGTGCTTGGGCCCTGCACCCCATGGGAGACCAGGAGGAAGCACCTGGCTCCTGGGTTCGGATCAGCGCAGTGCGCCGGCCGCAGCGTGCCAGCCGTGGCGGCCATTGGAGGGTGAACCAATGGCAAAGGGAACATATTTCTGTCTGTCTCTCTCTCTCACTGTCCACTCTGCCTATCAAAAATAAAAATAAATAAATAAATAAAAATAAAAAAAACTACATAGTAGAAAGAATTTACTAGTAAAGTCCTCTGTGGCTCTAATTTGATAATTGAAGTTTATGTTTTTCATTTTATTTGGAGGAATGGGAGTGAACATATAATAAAGTATACATTTAAAAATAGTTTTATATATATATGTGTGTATGTGTATTATACAGTTCATGCTAAAGTCAAGATAGTAAACCTATTTTTCATTTCCCTAAAATTCCCCAAAAGTTCTTGTCCCTCCATGTCATTCTACCTCTGCCTATCACTGAGTTGTTTACCTTCATAGTAATTAGTTTACATTTTCTAGAACTTCACATTACATAAATGGAATCATATAGCATATGATAATTTTTCTGTAGTTTCACTCAGCAAAATTAATTTTGAGGTTGTGATTGTTAACCATTTATTCTTATTGTCAGTTCATAAATTCTGTTGTATGAGTTTGTTTATCCATGCTACTCATAGACTTTTTTTTTTACCTTTTGACTATTACAGATAAAACCACCATAAATATACATATAAAAGTCTTTGTATGAACATTTGCTTTGTTCATTTGGGTAAATACCTAGGTGTGAAATGGCTGGACTATTTAGTTTTACTTTTTAAGAAGCGATATTTTTTTCCAAAATAGTTGTTATCACTAGCAATGTCTGAATATTCCAGTTTCTTCACATCCTTGTCCATACTTAATTATGATCAATCTTTTAATTTTATTCATTCTGAAAAGTATATCACATTTGTTTTTTTTTAATATATATATATTTTTTAATTTGACAGATAGAGTTAGACAGTGAGAGAGAGACAGAGAGAAAGGTCTTCCTTCCATTGGTTCACTCCCCAAATGATTGCCATGGCTGGCGCTATGCCGATCCAAAGGCAGGAGCCAGGTGCTTCCTCCTGGTCTCCCATGTGGGTGCAGAACCCAAGCACTTGGGCCATCCTCCACTGCACTCCCGGGCCACAGCAGAGAGCTGGACTGGAAGAGGAGCAGCCGGGACAGAATCCGGTTCCCTAGCCGGGACTAGAACCCTGGGGTGCTGGCTCCGCATGCGGAGGATTAGCCTAGTGAGCCACAGCGCTTGCCCCACATTTGGTTTTAATTCACATTTCCTTGTTGCCTATTTATACACAGTCCTGACTTGTCTTTCATTCTCAGTACATTGTCTTACAAAGAGCAGAAGTTTTAAATTATGACTATAAAATAGTGTCTTAGAAGAAAATCTAAGAGAGTATCTGACATCTTGGGTTCTGTGAAGAGACCTTACATATCATACCAAAAGCATAACACATAAAAGGGAAAATAGCTAATAAAGCCTTGTCTAACCTAAAAACTATTGTATTATAAAAAGAGACCATTAAGTGTGGGGAGCAATCCGGACTAGACTAAGTTACTCGAATTAAGACTTATTCTATGCATCTGCTCTCCCACAATGTGGCGTTGGGAGAGAAGTAAACAGCTTCCGCACAGCTGCCTCCAGTTCAACTGATAGACTGTAGGACTTGCTCCTGATTGGAGGAGAGCAGCGTACTCGGCGTGTGGGCAGCCGAGTTGGGATTGGCGGAGAAGGACTATAAAGGAGGAGAGAGACGGCATGCACCAGGAACATCTATGGGGAACATCTAAGGGAACCCGTGCAGCCCCCCAGAGAGCCGGCCGGCGGTGTGCCGCTCCCCTGCGGAAGTGGGGAATGCGGCCAGGGGGAACTGCCCTTCCACGGAGGTGGAAGGGATAGTAGCCAACCCGGGAAGAACCAGCAGCAAACCCGGGGAGGGCCGAGCAGACGAAAGAACAGCGCAGGGTTCTGTGTTGCTCCTCCACGAAGAGGGGGAGCGACAATTAAGAAGATGAAATTATAAGCTATAGGATGTAGAAAATTTTTCCCAACCATATACCTGATAAAAGCCTTATACCCATAACAAATAAAGAACTCTCAGAACTCAACGTTAGGAAGGAGAAAAAAACAACAAACAAGCACTGAACAATCTTTTATGGAGTTAATTAGGTTTCCTCCAAATTCCTGTGTTGAAATCCTAACTTCCAGTTCCTCAGAATGTGTCTGTATTTAATGATGGACTCTAAAGAAGTTATTAGGTAAAATAGTTCATAAGTAAATGCATACTTCCCATGTAGGTCAGCAATTGCAGTCATTTAATTTTTTCCCAGAAAAATGAAAACATACATTCATCCAAAAGCTTATACATGAATATTCCTAGGAACTTTGTGGTAGTGTACACACTGGAAACAACTCTCATGGCCTTCATTGGGTGAATAATTGAACAAACTCTGGTACATCCAGAATGGAATAGAACTAGACAATAAAAAGGAATAACTGTGATAAATATAACTACCTGGACAGACTTCAAGCGTCTTAGGCTTACTAAAGAAAGTTATTGACGAAGGGTTACATAATTTATGATTCCATTTATATAACATTTTCAAAAAAATGGGGGGTGGGGATAAATGTTTGGCGTAGTGGTGATGACACTACTCAGTACACCTGCATCCCATATCAGAGCACCTAGGTTTGAGTCCTGACTCCACTGCCAATTCCAGCTTATTGCTAATGTGAGCCCTGGAGACAACAGGTGGTGGCTGAAGTAGGTGCTACCCACATAGGAGACCTGGATTGCTTTCCCAGCTTCTAGTTTTGGCTTGGCCCAGCCCCAGCTGTTATAGGTTTTTTGGAGTAAATCAGCAAATAGGAGCTCTTACTGCCTTTCTCTCTGTTTCTCAAAGGAATAAAAATTAAGCAAATTATGAAGATGAAGTACAGTTTAGCGGTTGCCGCTGGGACAGGAGTGATATAGGAAGTGAATGTGAATACAGAAAGATAATAATGAAGGAGTTATTTTGCAGTTTGGGAATTATTTTCTACCTTGATCATGGCAATGGTTAAATCTATACTTGTTATAAAATTGTATCGAACTAACCATATATACATATACACATAAATGAATACATGTAGAAAATTGGTCAAAACGGAATATGGCTTTTGTATTTGTTGAGTGTGTTGTACAAATGTCAAATTTCCTGGGCATGATGTTGGACAATTTATTACTACTGAGAAGGCTGAACAGAGGATATATAGAGCTCTTTTGTAGATTTTTTTGTCACTTCTTGTGAGTCTGATTATTTCAGAATAAAATGTTATGATGAAATTCTCTATCAGTTTGTCCTCTTATAGGTTGTATTTTGGTATTGATTCTCAGAAATATTTCCTAACCCAAGAAAGATTTTCTCCTGTATTTTTTTGTAGATGTTAAGAAATTTACAATTTTAGTTCTGTCATCGATTTTAAGTGAGTTTTTGTATTGAATGTGGTTTGGATTGAAATTCACCCCCCCCCAAATGTCCATCTGATTTTTTCCATCTGTTGAGAAGACTAACATTTCTCTACTTAATTGTTTTTGCACCTTTGAATAAAAACAAATATTCATATATATGAGGATTTCTTCCTGCACCTTTTTCTTCTTCTGTTGACCCAGTTATCCATTTTTCCACCAATACTGTACTGATAGCTATATTTTTATAACAATTATTTTTAATAGATTTTTAAAAAAGATTTATTTATTATTCAATATTACACAGAGAGACAGAGAAAGACACACACACACACACACACACACACACACAGAGTGAGAAAGAGAGAGAGAGATAGTGAGATCTTTCATATCCTGTTTCACTTCCCAAATGACTGCAACAACCAGGACTGGGGCAGGCCAGCCAGGAGCTGGTACCTCCATCCAGATATCCCACATGGGTGGCAGGAGCCCAACAACTTGGGCCATCCTCTGCTTTCCTCACAGAAGTGTTAGCAGGGAGCTGGATCAGTAGTGGAACTGCTGGGACTCAAACCAGCTCTCATATAAAATGTTAACATTGTAGGCTGTGGCTTAATCTGTCATGCCACAATGTCAGTTCCTATAATAATTCTTGAAGTCAGGTAGAACTAACTCTCTAGTTTTGTTCTTCTTCAGAGTTTTTTTTTTTTTTTTTAGGTTTGCTTTTCTTGATCTTTCCCATTTCCATATGAATGTTTATTTTAGTTTACCTCATATGAGATTTAGAATCACCTCATCAAATTATATGGTAAAATCTTCTTGGACTTTTGCCTGAAATTATGTTGAATCTGTATAACTTGATTTTGAGACATGTTAACAATATTTAGACATGTTAACAATATTAAGTCTTTTGACCATCTAAGAAAGTATGTCTATTTGGATTTTTAAGTTTTCTTGGCAGTGTTTTGTAGTTTCATTGTGCAAGTAATTTGTATCTATTATCATATTTATTCCTGAGCGTTTCCTTATATTTATGTTATATTGATACTTTAAAAATTTGTATTTCATTTTCCAGTTGTTAATTGCTAATTGTAGAAAGTAAGTTGATATTTGCATATTGACTTTGCATTCTGCAACCTTGCTAAACCTACTTATTAGTTCTAATGGCTTTTATCTGATTTGGTAAGTAGATATGATGCTGTTAAGAGATATGGCCTTATGGAAGAAGGAATACAAGGATTTTCTTGGGCTTGTTTAAGAGATGTGAGATTTCCTAGAACCTGATTATCAATGCTTTTGCCCAAGTGCTGGATGTAAACAGAGAATGGAGAGGAAATTCTGCCCTTACCCCACCTATCAGTGAATGTTTATAGGTTAGTAAGTGAGGATTTGAACAAGTACCAAGTACTTTTCTTGGTGTATGCTCTCATCTATGTGAAAGAAAAAGGAGAAGTTATTCTGACAATATGGTTGCAAGCCCTGTGGCCCTTATAAATTCAGTACTACTGTGACTACTCAGTTAAATCATCCCTGAAGACTAAATAAATGGTGTCAACAGTAAGAATACATACCTTTGGATGAGCCAACAACATTAGAAGTTAGTTTGGTTGAAACATGTGACTGGCTGCTCAAAACAGAATGTAAATGGAAAGCCACACTTAATTAGTATATACCACTTTGTGTCTTTTCATTCTACTATCCTTGTATCCTCCAACTTCAGCTTGCTTCCAGGAAAAAACCAAGTGCCCTCATAGACTTTGAAGGAGAGGAGGGACTCAAATTTTAGAATCTGTTGAATATAGGTGCCTAAGTCAATACCATTCCTGATCCTATGTGAGGGTGGAAAGTTTGGTACAGGGATTGCCAGAAATGCTAAAGTTGGAGGTAAGAGCTTCAGTGGTACATAGGCCCCCTGAGTTAGAATGCTTTTTAAATACAAGAAGCTACACAAAGGAGGAAGCAACTCTGGAATTTAGACACCGACCCTGGAACAAGCATCCAAAGGGTAGAAAAAACTTACACACTTCTTTTGATGTTCCCACCATCCTTTTCCTTTTAGTCTACTCTGTACTCCCCACGTTTCCAACCTAGGATTATAGTCATTTGTGGCTGTTAACTGTCATTCCTAACATATGCCTATTAGACACTGGTGGTTTTTCAGTATGGAAAGAAGTACCTGACTCTAACTAAGAGAGCTGAATAAGATTTTCAGTGGCAAATTGTTTTAAATTAACCTTGTGGGTAAAGCTCTCGAGGGATTCTTACATACTACATAGAATTTACTTTAAATGTCTGGACTGGTTCGCTGATGGTTTAGCTAAGTGAAAAGCTGATGGTGTCCACTGGGTGGCAGCCACCCTCCAGCTTCAAGGACAATTCTGGAAGGCTGAATTGAAAGCCATTTTCTTTGCCTTAGGGATTGGCAAATTTCATCCTGTGTGCTAAATCTGGTTGCAGCCTGTTTTTGTGCTACTCTTGAGTTTGGAATGATTTTTACTTTTTTTTTTTTTTTTTTAAAGTGTCAGGGTATGAAGGGAGTATGTACCAGAGACTATGGGACTTGCAAAGCCTAAAATATTTACTATCCTTTTCAGAATAAAGTTTTCTAAATCTTGCCTTTGACAGTACTCCTAAGGATTAACTTTGTTGTATTTTTCCTGAATGTTGGGCTGTTTCTTATGGCCTCACTTGAATAAGAATATCAGATTACAGGCACACACCTCTCTGTCGGGGTACTAGCTGAGGAAACAAACAATAACTGTCTGCTGGAAGGTCTGAGTCATAAATTTTAATGCCTAGTGCATGGAGTTGTTTCTGATGAGATTGACTGGAATCAAGCTGCTCATCAAACCTGTACAGCCTAGATCACTACCACGGCCACTTGGTTCCATCATTGTACCTGGTGTGGCAACCTATCCATCATCATAGAATTGTCCTCCTCTTCCACGCCACACAAAAGAAGACTTTATGTTTCTAAAGAGAAGTCGTTACTACCTACCAAAGTTGTTACAGACCTGAAAAAACTTGACTCATTTTTTTATGGTAAAGGACCTTTGACCACATCCTGGGACTATTGTTAACTGTTATTGATAGTTTTTTATTTTTTTATTTTTTGCTTATTATACTCTGTCTAGGTGACCATATTATCACTATGGCTCTTTTTTAAAAAAAATTAATTAATTAATTTGATAAGTAGAGAGAGAGGGAGCACATGAGACAGTTATCTGTCATCCATTGAGTCACCCCCCAGATAGGCACAACAGCTAGGTCTGGGCCAGGCCAAAGCCAGGATCCAAGAACTGTGTCCTTATCTCCTACATGAATAGCAGGGGCCCAAGTACCTAAGCTATTTTCTTCTCATTCCTAGTTGCATTATCAGGAAAGGGTATTAGAAGTAGAACAACTGAAACTTGAACTAACATTGTGATATGAGATGCTGACATTGCAACTGTAGCTTAACCCAATGTACCACAATGCTGGCTCCTCACCCTGACTCTTGAAACTAATGTGTCATGTTTTTGACCTGAACTGTTTACAGTCTGATAATGATATGCTTTTTGTCACTAGGGTCTTAGTAGAGAGTGGGTCACAGTATTTGATTGAGACCATGTTTCATACCACCCACACTCATCTGCTGTTGTTGAATCCTGTATTGACCTCCTGAAATATGAGATCAAGCAGGTTTCTCACTTGTTCTGGTGTACATTTCTTGGTAAAATGTGGCTGTCCTTAGAAAGAGATCATGTCTGCCTGACTTTGTCTTTGCTAGTTAGCACAACTAGAGAGATAAGAGATTATATAGATCTATTTTGAAAATTTAAGATTTTGTCCTGATCATTCCTGGACATGTTGCTTCTTTCTTTCCCCTAGTGGAAGTCCAGGCCAGTTGAATGGAACAAGGGGGCATTTCTGGGTGACAGCTTTGCCCAAGGAAGAAAAGAACCAGTGAATGAAGACTGCTGTGGGAGTTCTAGATATTCTAACCTTTATGGGTACCCACATGTGGCCTGTAAATAGTCATTAAATTTTTTTTTCTGTTTTCATCCTTCTTCTTCTTCTATTTTTTTTAATTTCCTTCTGCTGTCACTATAACAACAAGGGTGAAATTAGCTTTTCTTTTCTTTCGTGTTCTGGGTTTTAATTCTTTTAAGTTTCTTTGCCTACTAGCACTGTGGTTTTTTTGTTGTTGTTAAATAATGATTATTTTTATTTGTTCATTTAACATGTTATTGATCTTGACACTATTGTGACTAAATAATATATTATGCAGAAGCAGAAGTCTATGGAATGGCTTTAGAATTTTTTTTGAAGCTTTATTTGATTTTATGAAAGGCAGAGTTACAGAGAGAGAGAAGGAGGAAGGGAGGGAGAGAGACAGACAGACAGATAGATACCTTCCGTCCACTGATTCACTCCCCAAATAGTTGCAATGGCCAGAGCAGGGCCAATCTGAAGCCAGGAGCCAGGAGTTTTCTTCCAGGTCTCCCATGTGAGTGCAGGGGACCAAGCATTTGGGCCATCTTCTACTGCTTTCCCAGGCCATTAGCAGGGAGCTGGATCAGAATTGGAGTAGCTGGGACTCACACCAACACCCATGTGCGATGATGGTGCCATGGCAGTGGCTTTACCTGCTATGCCATGATGCTGGCCCCTAAAGTTTCTTGAATTGATATAGTTGTATCAATTATTGTATAGTATACAACAGAAGATGTTGAAGTACATATGCACTGTGAAGTGTTTAAATGTAGCTAAGTAACAAATAAGCAACTTCCATAATTACTATTTTTGTGGTGAGAACACTTAACATTTACTTTCTTAAATAGTTTTTCAGGTATACAACATAACATCATTAACAGTAGTCACCATGCAATACAATAGATCACATAAACTTATTCTTTCCATCTAATTATGATTATATGTGCTTTGGACAACTGTTCCCCAACTCTTTGTCTCTCAGCTATCACAGCCTCTGAAACCATCCTTCTGTTCTTTACTTCTATGAGTTCAACTTTTTTTTTAAAAAAGTAGATACCACATATGAGAGAGATAATGCAGTATTTGTTTTACTGGGTCTTATTTTACTTAAAATAATGTCCTCTAGGATCACCCATGTTGTCACAAATGACATGATTTTGTTCTTCTTAATCACATACCATATTTTCTTCATCTGCTCACCCATTGATATTAGCAAGTCAATTCCATATTTGCACTGTTGTGAATAACCTGTAGTAAGCATGGGAGTGCAGATATCTTTTTGAATTACTGATTTTGTTTTCTGTGGTATGTAACTCAGTAGTGGGATTGCTGGATCATATGATGGTTTTATTTTCACTTTTCTGAGGAACTTGTATACTGTTTCCCATAATGGCAGTACTAATTTACATTAATGTTAACAGTGTATCAAGGTTCCTTTTTCTATACATCCTAATCAACACTTGCTATCTTTATCTTTTTGATAATAACCAATCTAAATGGATTGGGGCAATATCTTATAGTGGTTTTGAATTGATTTGTACTTTTCTGATGTTTAGTGTTGCTGAGCATTGTTTTTCCTAAGTTTGTTGACCATGTGTCCCATTTTGAGAAATGTCTATTCAGCTCATTCGCTAATCGGGTTATTTGTTTTCTTGCTGTTGAGTTTCTTATATAGAATTTTAGAAATTAAATACTTTATGAATATTTTTTCCATTCTGTAGGTTTTTTTTAAAGGTTTTCTTCCCAAAGGAACCTTTTATTTAATGAGTGCAAATTTCATAAGTACAACTTTAGGAATATAATGATTCTTTCTGCCATATCTGCCCTCCCACCCCAACTCCCACCCCAGTTCCTCCTCTCTTTCCCATTCCCAGTCCTATTCTCCATTAAGATTCGTTTCCAATTAAGTTTATACACAGAGGACCAACTCTATACTAAGTAAAGATTTCAACAATTCACACACACACATGCACACAAACTGAGAACAAGTTTTACAGTTAATTCTCATAATGCCATTCATTGAGAACAGAAGTCCTGCATGGGAAGTAAGTGCACAATGACTCCTGTTGTTAATTTAATTTGTTGTTAATGATGTCAGTGATTACTGGAGGCTCTTAACATGAGCTGCTTAGGCTATGGAATCCTTTTGAATCCACCAAGTCTGTCAGTATTAGACAAGGCCATAAGCAAAGTGGAAGTTCTCTCCTCCCTTCAGAGAAAAGTACCTCCTTCTTTGATGGGCACTTCTTTCCACTGGGGTCTTTCACAGAGATCCTTCATGTAGAGTTGTTGTTGTTGTTGTTTTTTTTTTTTTTTTTTTTTGCTACATTTTCTTGGCTTTCCATGCTTGAATGCTCTCATGGTGTCTCTCTCTCTCTCTTTTTTTTTTTTTTTTTTGAACACGATTTACGCAGTGTATTGAGTTTTAATTATACAAACAATTGACACACTTAAAGAAATGAAAATATTAGCTCTGAGTTATAGTAAACAACAACAGTGTCACACTACTTATTCTCTCTCTTTTTTTAAACTTTTATTTAATAAATATAAATTTCGAAAGTACAACTTTTGGATTATAGTGGCTTTTCCCCCCATAACCTCCCTCCCACCTGCAACCATCCCATCTTCCACTCCCTCTCCTATCCCATTCTTCATCAAGATTAATTTTTAATTATTTTTATATTCATTTGTTTCCAGAAATTTTTTGATTTCTCTTTTGATTTCTTGTATGACCCACATACATTCAGGAGCATGTTGTTCAGTCTTCATGTGTTTGCAGGTGTTTTAGAGATTCCTAAATTGCTTATTTCTAGCTTCAATCCATTGTGGTCTGAGAGGATATATGGTTTGATTTCTTTCTTTTTTTTTTTTTTTTTTAATTTGCTGAGAATTGCTTCATGGCCTAGTATGTGAGCAGTCCTAGAGGAAGTTCCACGTACTGCTGAGAAGAATGTGTATTCTGCAACTGTAGGATGGAAAGTTCTGTGGATATCTTTTAGGTCCATTTGGTCTATAGTGTTGATTAACTCTGCTGTTTCCTTGCTGATTTTCTGTCTGGTTGATCTGTGCATTGCTGAAAGTGGGGTATTAAAACTCCACATTACTGTTGTAATGCCACTAAGGCCACATTGGAGCTTCCTTAAATTTTCCCTGTGAGAACCTGGAGGCTCTCATAGATGAAAACACTGCAGATGTGTAAGGGCTCCTTTTGACTAAAGCCCATAGAGCTTTTTATTCTGTTGCTCCTTACATTCCACCTCAAGTTCATCAGAATTGCTAAGCATTCTGTAACATACTTAAGATTTCCAAGTAAGCACATCTTGGGTTCTGTGTCTCTCTCTGTGTACTAGACTTTCCAGGTTTAGGGTTGACAGTTTGCCCTGTGTCCTTGGACAGGTCCAAGAAAAATCATGGACTTTTAGTTTGTCAAGTGTTTTCTTATTGTAAGGATTAGAGGAACAGTTTTTAAGCTTTTAACATGTCAGAGCTGAAACCATAAGCCTCCAATGGCATTTTGATTCTTAATCTTTTATGTAAGTGAATATTCAGTCCTTTAGTCATTTTCATTCTCTGGACTCTAAACATTTTTTAGTAGTTATTTGAAAGGCATAAGAGATAGACAGACTTACAGAGAGAGCTCCCATCCATCTACTGGTTCACTCCTCAAAGGCATATAACAGTCAGGGCTGGGCCAAGGCCAAAGCTGGAAACTGGGAATGCATTCAAAATCTGCTATGTGGGTGACAGAAACCCAGTAACTTGAGTTGTCACCAACTACCCCTCAAGTCTGCATTGGTAGAAAGTTGAACCCAGGTACTCCAATATGGGATATAGGCATCTTAGATACGAGGCTAAATTCTTACTCCCTAGAATCTTTTTTCTTCTCTTCTCTATTCTTTTCTTTTTCTTTCTTTTCTTTTTTTTTTTTTTTGGTACTGTTATTCTGAAATTTCTTTTTTAAAAAATTATTTATTTATTTTGAAAGTTAGATTTAGAGAGAGAGAGGGGAAAAGAGGGATTATCTTCCTGGCCACAGTGGCCGGGCTGAGCCAGGCCAAAGCTATGAGCCAGGAGCTTCATTCGGATCTCCTACATGGGTGGCGGGAGTCTCAAACACTTAGGCCATTTTCTGCTGTTTTTCTCAGGCCATTAGCAGGAAGCTGGATTATAAGTGGAACAGTTGGTATTCAAACCAGCTTTCATATGGGATGCCCATGCTGCAGGCAATGGCTTTACCCGCCATGTTACAATACTGGCCCCCTGAAATTTCTTGAGGATGTTTTGTGGTAAGGGTTTAAAATAATTTTAATTTGCTCTGCTAGGTACTTAGTTCTTTAGTTCACTCTGTTAGTTCTATTTAATCTGGAAATGTATTTTTAAATCGTAGGAAATTTTCTTACTATTTCCTTAATCTGGCCCTCCTTTTTTTTCTTTTTCTTTTTCTTTCTTTTTTTTTTTTTTTTACTTTTCTTGGAACTTCTGGTTGGATGTTAGACTTCTCAATTCATTTTTTGATTTTCTTAACTTTTCTATCCTATTGTCTGTAATTTTAATTCTTTCATTGTAGTTCCTGGTAATTTGTTTTCCTTGCATGTGTCTTCAGACCTTTTAATGCATTTTGCATCTCACATTTTTAGATTCCAAGAATTCTTATTTTTTGAATGCCCATTTTTAATAATTTCTTATTCTTGTTCCAAGCCTACATCTTGATCTTCCTTTAATGACATCATAGTTTGTTTTTAGTCTTTTGTTTCTTCCGTTGTCTTTATTTCTTTTTTGTTTGTTAATTTGTTTAGATTCATCTTTGTTGTTCATAAGGAAGTTTCTTCACATATTGTGTGATTCCTATATATACATTTATATTTAATAGGGAGGCATACTTTTTATGTGATATGATAAGCTTTATAATCTAGTAGATTTCATTATAGAGTTATTAGATAGTTTATCTAGCAATTTTGTTGAAGTCATGAATGCCACTATCTTACTGTATTTTCCCTTGAGCCATTTTGTTCTTGAGAAAACCCTTTAATCACTTGTCTATATGACTTGTCTGCTGCTATGAGTATTCTTTTTGTGGTGTGGTAGAATAAGCTATGATTTTCAATATTTAGTTTGCTAACTTTTGTTTTTTTTTTAAACTTTTATTTAATGAATATAAATTTCCAAAGTACAGCTTATGGATTACAATGGCTTCCCCCCAATAACGTCCCTCCCACCCGCAACCCTCCCCTTTCCCACTCCCTCTCCCCTTCCATTCACATCAGGATTCATTTTCAATTCTCTTTATATACAGAAGATCAGTTTAGCAAACATTAAGTAAAGATTTCAACAGTTTGCTCCCACACAGAAACATAAATAAATGAAACATAAATAAATGAAAAATACTGTTTGAGTACTAGTTATAGCATTAAATCTCAATGTACAGCACACTAAGGACAAAGATCCTACATGAGGAGTAAGTGCACAGTGACTCCTGTTGTTGACTTAACAAATTGACACTCTTGTTTATGGCATCAGTAATCACCCTAGGCTCTTGTCATGAGCTGCCAAGGCTATGGAAGCCCCCTGAGTTCACTGACTCTGATCATATTTAGACAAGGCCATGGTCAAAGTGGAAGTTCTCTCCTCCCTTCAGAGAAAGGTACTTCCTTCTTTGATGACCCATTCTTTCCACTGGGATCTCACTCGTGGAGATCTTTCATTTAGGTTTTTTTTTTTTTCCCCAGAGTGTCCTGGCTTTCCATGCCTGAAATACTCTCATGGGCTTTTCAGCCGGATCCGCATGCCTTAAGGGCTGATTCTGAGGCCAGAGTGCTGTTTAGGACATCTGCCATTCTATGGGTCTGCTGTGTATCTCACTTCCCATGTTGGATCATTCTCTCCCTTTTTGATTCTATCAGCTAGTATTTGCAGACACTATTCTTGTTTATGTGATCCCTTTGGTTCTTAGTCCTATCATTACGATCAATTGTGAACAGAAATTGATCACTGGGACTAGTGAGATGGCATTGGTACATGCCACCTCGATGGGATTGAATTGGAATCCCCTGGTATGTTTCTAACTCTACCGTTTGAGGTAAGTCAGCTTGAGCATGTCCCAAATTGCACATCTCTTCCCTCTCTTATTCCCACTCTTATATTTAACAGAGATCACTTTTCAGTTAAGTTTCAGCACTTAAGAATAATTGTGTATTGATTACAGTATTCAACCAAAAGTATTAAGTAGAACAAACAAACAAAAATACTAAGAGGGATAACATATCAAGTTGCTCATCAACAGTCAGTGTGAGGGCTGATCAAGTCACCGTTTCTCCTAGTGTTCATTTCACTTTAACAGGTTTCCTTTTTGGTGCTCAGTTAGTTGTCACCTATCAAGGAGAACAAGTGGTATTTGTCCCTTTGGGATTGGCTTATTTCACTCAACATAATGTTTTCCAAATTCCTAACAGGGATCACTTTTCAGTTAAAATTTAAACACCTAAGAATAATTGTGTGTTAATTACAGAGTTCAACCAATGGTACTAGAACAAAAAAAAATACTAAAATGGATAAAGTATTACATTGTACATCAACTGTCAGGACAAGAGCTGATCAAGTCACTGTTTCTCATAGTGTCCATTTCACTTCAACAAGTTTCCCCTTTGGTGCTCAGTTAGTTGTCACCTATCAAGGAGAACAAGTGGTATTTGTCCCTTTGGGATTGGCTTATTTCACTCAACATAATGTTTTCCAAATTCCTAACAGGGATCACTTTTCAGTTAAAATTTAAACACCTAAGAATAATTGTGTGTTAATTACAGAGTTCAACCAGTGGTACTAGAACAAAAAAAATACTAAAATGGATAAAGTATTACATTGTACATCAACTGTCAGGACAAGAGCTGATCAAGTCACTGTTTCTCATAGTGTCCATTTCATTTCAACAAGTTTCCCCTTTAGTGCTCAGTTAGTTGTTGCCGATCAGGGAGAACATATGATATTTAACTTTCAAATAGGATTAGGCTGTTTTTCAACATTTAGTCTGCTAACCTTCAATTAATACCCCTGTTTTTCATAAGGTGCATCTCCTGTGCCATCTACTATGTATGTGCAGATAATAAATAGAGTACCAGAATCTATTTAGCGTCTTCATAGGCAAGGACTGAAATTTATGTTCTAGCTTGTAGAAGAGAAAATTGAATTTAGCCCAAAATATATGTAAATGTATACAAGTTATTCTGTTTCTTCTATATTCATAATTAATTTCTTCTAAGTTTTGACATTTTATTGAGCTGTAAGAAACTTTATTCTCAGAGAATTACATTCATTTAAGTAATTGTTTCATGAAAAATACTTATTCTCATTCTGATAAAAAATATTCACTGTAGGATAATTATTTAACAGGAATGCTAATAGTAATATATGTATCTGAGTAGGATTTTATTAAGATGAATGTTAGCAGGTAACTTAATATATTTAGGATATGATCCTTTTAAATAAAAGCAGCAAGATATAATGTATTAAATTGAATGCCATAGGCTGGCGCCGTGGCTCACTAGGCTAATCCTCCACCTGTGGCACCAGCACCCCAGGTTCTAGTCCTGGTTGGGGTGCCGGATTCTGTCCTGGTTGCTCCTCTTCCAGTGCAGCTCTCTGCTGTGGCCTGGGAAGGCAGTGGAGGATGGCTCACGTCCTTGGGCCCTGCACCTGCATGGGAGAGCAGGAGGAAGCACCTGGCTTCTGGCTTTGGATCGGTGCAGCGCGCTGGCCGCAACATGCCGGATGTAGTGGCCACTTGGGGGATGAACCAACGGAAAAGGAAGACCTTTCTCTCTTTCTCTCTCTCACTGTCCACTCTGCCTGTCAAAGAAAAAAGAAATTGAATGCAGTGGCCGGTGCCGTGGCTCACTAGGCTAATCCTCCGCCTGTGGCACTGGCACACTAGGTTCTAATCCTGGTCGGAGGGCCGGATTCTGTCCCAGTTGCTCCTCTTCCAGGCCAGCTCTCTGCTGTGGCCCGGGAGTGCAGAGGAGGATGGCCCAAGTGCTTGGGCCCTGTACCGGATGGGAGACTAGGAGAAGCACCTGGCTCCTGGCTTCGGATCAGCGCGGTGCACCGGTCGCAGCGTGCCGTCCATAGTGGCCATTGGAGGGTGAACAATGGAAAAGGAAGACCTTTCTCTCTGTCTCTCTCTCTCACTGTCCACTCTGCCTTTCAAAAAAAAAAATTTTTTTTGAATGCCATACTTCTAGTTACTCTGAGTTGTTAGATTTACATAATAATTTTTATTATCTTCTTAGCTGGGTCTTACAGGTAGTTAATAAAGACAGATATAGTATATATATATATGTGTGTGTGTGTGTGTGTATATATATATTTTTTAATTTGACAGGTAGAGTTACACAGTGAGAGAGAAAGGTTTTCCTTCTGTTGGTTCACTCCCCAAATGGCCGCCACGGCCGGTGCTGCACTGATCGAAAGTCAGGAGCCAGGTGCTTCTTCCTGGTATCCCACATGGGTGCAGGGGCCCAAGCACTTGGGCCATTCTCACCTGCCTTCCTGGGCCACAGCAGAGGGCTAGACTGGAAGAGGAGTAACCTGGATTAGAACCTGGTGTCCATATGGGATGCCAGTGCCGCAGGCGGAGGATTAACCAAGTGAGCTTTGGCGCTGGCCCCCAGTATATTTTCCATTCATTAAAACATACCACAAGCTTTTCAGCCTGTCTTTATAGTGAAAGAGGTTAACATATGAGTATGAATTGAATAATAAACAATTCAACTTGTTGTGCTTGTAATTGGATTGCATACAAGTGTATTGGAGATAAAATTCTTGTGGAAGATCAATAACTGACTGCAAGTATAGAATTTTATAATCCCATCAGATATAAAAGAGTATAGTTATAATTTGCTTTGTAATTTCTGACTACTAAGAATTTGCTTTATTTTTTTATTTATTTATTTATTTTTGACAGGCAGAGTGGACAGTGAGAGAGAGAGACAGAGAGAGAAAGGTCTTCCTTTGCCGTTGGTTCACCCTCCAATGGCCGCCGCTGCAGCCGGCGCACCGCGCTGATCCAATGGCAGGAGCCAGGATCCAGGTGCTTTTCCTGGTCTCCCATGGGGTGCAGGGCCCAAGCACCTGGGCCATCCTCCACTGCACACCCTGGCCATAGCAGAGAGCTGGCCTGGAAGAGGGGCAACCGGGACAGAATCCGGCGCCCCGACCGGGACTAGAACCTGGTGTGCCGGCGCCGCAAGGTGGAGGATTAGCCTATTGAGCCACGGCGCCGGCCCAGAATTTGCTTTATTAGGAATGCCTGCATTTCAATGTTAGAATTAATATAGTCTTCTGAAGATTTTTTACATAAAATATTCTTGTTCAGAGGAATAGAAGATAGTTAGCAACAAATTTTAAAGTGCTCTTAATCTAGTAAGTTTAGGTAATCACTAGTGAATTTAAGAAAAAAGGATTACAGATAGAATGATAGTCTTTGAATTATTTATCTGTATCATTTTCCTTCATCACTTGCTTTCCAGAAGTATCCCTAATTCTGAATTTGGTGTTTTCATGCCCATGCTTGCTTTTACATTTACATTTATGTTGTTTTTCTGATATCCAGAAAATATTGTCTTGCATATTTTATATATATGCTGAAACATACTTTTCCCCCCTCAACATTGTTTCTGAGGTATATTCATATGATAGATCTAGCTTTTTACTTCATTTTAACTTCTGAGAAGTAGTATATTGCATAAATGCACATATATCACAATTTATTTTTCTGTTATTTCAGAATTTTTACTATTGCAAAAAAAATGCTTCAGGGAATCATGTGTATGTGAAATTTTCCCTGGTGTAGATATCCAGGTGTAGAATTTCTGGCATATAAACATTTTTTAATTTTACAAAATGTGTCTGGATTATTTTCCAGTGTGGTCCAATTATGTTCCTCTCAGCGGTGTATGAGGGTTTCGCTAATAAGATTTAGTATCATTAGGCTTAAGGTATTGCAGGCTTACATATGTAAATTATATGATGTGTTATTTTGCATTTTTAGATATGAAAAATATTTTTAATGGAAGAATTAACCCTTTGGTCCTTTTTATCCCCTATTTAAATTAGTGATGATGTGTTTCTAATTACTTAGGTTATTTTTCCATTAATTTGTACTTTTATTATAGAATCTCCCCTCTACTCACTTTTATATAAATCTCTTTGGATTAGGTTTATTTTGTGCTGAGCAGTAAAAAATTTAATGTTTTTGTTGTCAGCTGTTGGTGAAGATTGGAACCTGGTGTCTAGGTGATAATAGGAAGATAATACAGTGAAGGAATAACCAGTCAGGGACCCACATAGTACAAAATTCAGTTACTAACAGTGATTAACTATGTATAAAGAAAATGGCACCTTATCAAAAATCCCACTTCTCAATTATGTTGTCTTTATAGAATAATTATATTCTATGATCTCTTTTCTAGATCTTGAATTCTAAGATAATTACAAGTCATTTTCTCTGTGATTCACTTAATTTATTCCTAAAAGGATTAAGTAAGATTTCACTAGATTGACTTTTCCCTACATGTTAGCTGCAACATTAGCAGGTTATTGTAATTAACCCAGTTTATTAAATTTAACAAGCGATGGTTACATATTAATGAAGGATAAGAGGAGAGCCTGGATTACTTCTAGAGTTTGGTTGGTTCTGGTGGAACTCACTGGACAGTTAGAGTAGAGTTTGAGGATATAAGGAATGGGGAAGAGAGGAAATGGACAAGACAAAATGCTGAAAGATATTCTTTACAGACTTAGTTTATGTGGCTCATGCTGCTCCTTTCTATACTTTTCACTGGCTCCTTGGATTTAAAAGAGATTATAATTAGGGAATTCAGTAAAAGAAAGATAATTATGTTGAGAAGTATATACCTAATTGGATCCCATCTTGGGATAGAAAGAATCCGCTCACATTTCCTTAGCGCCTTGGAATATAAAACTATAAACAAGATGGAAATAAATGTTAGAGAAATTGGAAGAAACAAAGAAGGGCAGGTTCAGTGAGATTATACTAGGGATTGGACAATTAGTATCCTTTCCTAATTTGTTGGGGTGTACTTCAAAAATTTTATTAAATAGTGTTAGACAATAAGGTATATTTTCCATGAAGTATTGAAAAGCCATCATGTGAGCAGATTTTCTTGTCATGTTAGTTAATTACACAGTCTATGAATATTCCTATATTAATTTGTTCATAGCCTTTCACTATGAAGTAATTTTATTTTCCACCAATTTAATGTTAACTTTTTACATATATTTAAAGAGAGTGCATAGCCTGTGTTATTTCCTCTTGTTCAGTATTATCAGGAAAATGAAACTTCATCTTTAAGAACAATTAGCAATTTTAATTTTAGCTCAAGAAGTATTTTTGTATCCCTTATACCCTTATAAAGTAAATATAAATTTCCAGTATTTTTATCATTGGATGATTTTATGTAATTTTTTTTTCTCAGTAGGTCTTTCTTTGTAAGAATTACTGTTTTATTTTTAGAACTTTTTATTTATTTAAAAGGAAGAGAGACAGAGATAGACAGTTCTTCCATCTGCTGGTTCACTCCCCAAATGCTGGCAGTGGCCAGAGTTGGACCAGGCCAAAGCCAAGAGTCCAAAACTTAAATCTGAGTCTCCCTTGTGGATGTCAGGGACCCAAGTAGTTGAGCCATCATCTGCCTCTCAAGGGTACATATGAACATGAAGCTTACTCAAAAGTGGAGGAGTAGGGATTTGAACCAGCCACTCTGATATGGATATGGGTGTCTCAGTCAGTGTCTTAATTGCTGTGTGAAACACCCAGCCCAGTATTATTTTGTGAGGCAAGTTTGTATGAGTTCTAAAAAGCTTTTTGGTATGTGTAACTAAAACAGGATAGCATCTTTATTTTGAGTATATAGATATGATGGCAACTACTAGATAATTGTCTTTAGGAAGATTTCTTATTGTATTAAGTCGTATATTGTGACAGTTTTAATACGTTTTAGTTTTAGATGAACTAATTATGTTATAAATTAATGTTGGTTTTTATTCTTCTGTTTATTGGATAAATTTCTCACTTTATTCTTCTTTATCATGTATGCAAATGATCTGTTTCCAGGACTGAACAATTTCTTTTTTTTTAAGATTTATTTATTTATTTGTAAGGCAGAGTTAAAAGAGAGAAAGGGTGGGGGGGAAAGAGGGAGAGAGATTGAGAGAAAGAGAGGGAGAGAGATCGATCTTTCATCTGCTGGTTCACTTCATTTTCTTTTTCTTTTTTTTTTTTTTTTTTTTTTTTTTATACTGTGTCCGTGTTAAGTGGACTGCCTGCTGTTGGAGGAGCCTTGGAGGCTTGAGATGGGTGGGGCCTGAGAGCTCTGCCTGGTTCTTCCAGGTTAAGGGTGTGCAAAGGTGACACCCTCAGGTTATGCGTGGTAAATCTCTCTCTTTTTATTTATTTATTTATTTTATTTATTCAGGGGGTAAGTAACACCACAGGGCACGGCTGTGCAGAATTGATGGTATTTAGCTTCCAGTCTTTGGCTCCTCTGGACTCCCACTGGGTTGCCTAGGCTACTGAATTGTAGTGACTCAGTTCCTTAGCTCTCCCCCATTGATATGTAAATCCAGAGAGCAGGCCTGCTCTTTGTCTCTTGGGAATTCTTCTAGCCTCCCAGTCTTGTAACCTTTGCTAGGTTAGGGGGAAGAGAAACCCCGAAGCTTTTTTTTTCCTTCTTTCCGGTAGTGAGTTTGCTGCACTTTCTGGCCCCCCTCTAGATTCTGACCCCCGTTTCCCCACCAATGTCTCGGGTTATTGAGCTCACCTCCCCTTCCAGCGCCGATGTGTGGACTCGGAGCCCTGAGCGTCCCAAGTCTCCCCTCTGTTGTCTGTGTGGCATGCACTCCCCTTGGAGCACTGGGGCTTCTGCGGCTCGGTCCCACGACTTGGCTTCCGCGCGGTGGGCGACCTTGTTCTCCCAGTAGGTCCTCCGATTCACGATTCCCGTGCAATTTTTTCCTGGTTCTTTTTTCTGCGGCTACCGTAACTCCCCTTTTATTAAACTAAATTTTCCCGGACTATCGGTGCGCGCCCTCACTATTCCGCCATCTTGGCTCCGCCCCCTCAAGGTTGTCCTGGTTCACTTCATAAAAGGCTGCAGTGACCAGGGCGGGGACAGTCTGAAGCCAGGAGCCAGGAGCTTTTTTCAGTTTTCCCATGTGAGTGTAGGAGCCCAAGTATTTGGGCCATCTTCTGCTGGTTTCCCAGACACATTGGGAGTTGGATTAGAAGTGGGACAGCTGGGACTCAAACCATCACCCCTATGGTATGCCTGTATTGCAGTTGGCGGCCTTACACACTGTACCTCAGCGCTGGCCCCAGCCTGAACAATTTCTAAGCCTGCGCAGTTTTCTTTCATCACCTTCTAAGCATTCATTTTTTTTTCTTTTTAAATCTTGCTGTAGGTTCAGGTTCATGTTATCTGAATTATATTATCCTTTCCTTCTGCTACTTAGTTTCCAGTCTAGATACTCTACCTAATTTTATGTTTATATAATTGATAATAGTATTCTCTTAGTTGATAATTTTTTAAAAATTAAAACAATCTATACTGGCTGTGTCTGAGATATTTGGGTAATTAGTTACCTGCTCCAAGCTTCATTTTCTTGTCTATAGAAAAGGGGATGTCAATGTCTCACAAAATTGGGAAAAGGATTAGATTAAATGGAATAATACAAGTAATGTGCTTGCTGTGGTGCCTAAATCTTAGCAAGTAAGTATTGCCCTGTAAATACCCAGGTTCAAAAGCTCATAATTATCTATATCTGCTAAGAAATGAGAAAAAATTGATTTGTCTTTATTTTATTTCACCTAGTAGAACCATCCATTCCATCCAGTTTGGTCTACTCATTCAAGGCTATCACCATTCCACTTTCTATACTCTCACTCAGATTAGGGCCTTTCTACCATTTCATTTGAGTGTACACTGGTCTATTCCTATTCCCGGTATAGTTGTATACTGATTTATATAGATCTTATATTACTGTTTTCTGCTAATATTAAATTTGATCTCTCATTGCTATTTTGGCTCTTGTTACATTTTTTCTTGTTGTTCCTGATTAGGCTAGTTCCTTCTTTAGAGTTTAAATTTATTTATACTTTATTATACTTTGAGTCCTGGCTGCTCCTATCCGATCTGGTTCCCTGCTAATGCACCTGGGAAAACAGTAGAAGATGGTCCAAGTGCTTGGGCCCTTACACTCATGTGGGAGATCTGAGGAAGCTACTGGCTCCTGGCTTTGAACCAACTCAGCTCCAGCCATTGTGGCCATTTGGGGAGTGAGCCAGCGGATGGAGGACCTCTCTCTCTCTGCCTCTGTTCTATCTAACTCTGCCTTTCAAATAAAAAAATAAATCTTTAAGCAAATTTTACTTTTACTACTTACAGTACATTCTTTAGGCTATTTGCTTTCAATGCATTTTATTCTTTAGACTGTTTCATTTTTTACATAATAAATTCCTTTATACTTTTTATTTTTCTTTAAATGCATTCTCTTTCTTATTTCTGAAAATAGTACTTTTCAAGGCATCAACAAAAAGTCAGCTGACAGGCAAGATTTCTTTTTCCCTCATCCCAATAAATTAGTTTTACCAATTTTGTGCTGTATATACCTGGTGTCTTACAGTATATACTCTTTTGTGTTTGACTTTCATTTTGTTTTTGAGTTTATGTTATGGTATTCATAAAAACTTTTATATTGCTGACTAATATTTCATTGGAAGGATGTTTTACAATTTCAAAAATCTATTAGTTGATTTTTTATACAAATATTCTTGTACAAATATTTTTGTATATGTGTATTTTTTTCATTTCTTTTGAGTAAATACCTCTAAATGACTTGCTTGATCTTATGCTAAGTTATACATCTTTGTCCATACTAGCACAAAAGTGATGCTGTATTCTTCCTATTGTATCTCATCAGGTGGCTTATTTTATTGTATTTGTCTTATTACTAGTAGTGTTTAATTCAGCTGCATGTTATGTATCTATAGTATGTGCTATATTTCTGCATTATAATTTCACAATTTTTCCCCTTCATGGCTAGTAAATATTTTTTGTAGACGTACTTTGCTGAAGTTTTGATTGATTAATATATTAACATGAACTAGTAGATTATTTTATTTGGTAATTTAAAACATACTATCACTTATTTTAGTGCTTACATAGTTTCAGATATGGTTTATGGCAGTCCTATCTGTGTTGCTGTTGTCTTTGTTCTCTTAACATGTCTATCAATTCTTTTGGCACTTGCTTACTTTCTAAGTTTATCTTACATTCTCTTTTCTGGAAATGGAATCTTGAATTTAGCTTTTTCATTCAGAGATCTTTTTATAATTAATTATTTTGCAATTTGAATTTTCAAACCTGTTCTCTTAGGAAAGTATATAGAAATCTCTTGTACAGATACCTGTAACATATAGTTAACTATGTTTATTTGCCTTAATTATTTTGATGCTGCAGCCTCCAATATATGTAGTTTTCAGAGAATATTGCCATTTTATCTAGCTAGGTTCTTCAGTTCTTTGGATATTTATATATTTGTGGCATTTAGCAGATAGTGTATCATTTGAGTTATAAATAGTAGGTTATGCATGGCCATGCTTGTATCTTTTGAATGATATCTTTTTGCCCTAAGATCGAAGCAAGTAAGTTTTCCTCTTAGGATAAAGTACAAAATTTTCGCGTTAATTTAACACATATTTTTAAATTGTAAGTTCCCAAATTGTTGTATCTTTCCATCTTATGCTATAACAAACAAAAGCCAATAATAGATTCTGGGAATTAAGTCTTTTTCTTAAGAAAATGATTAAAGTTTTACTTCACCAGGAAACATAATGTGAGAATAATTACAATTATTAAGATATAGACAAGCATTGAGCTAGACTATAGTCACAACAGTGGTCCTAAGACATGTCATTGAAAATGTGTATTGTGAAAAACTATACATGAATTCCTAATTTCTTTTACCAAAATAAAACTTTCCTTTATTTCACTTTTCATTACATTTTGAAGCCCCTCATATTTACACTTTATTAAATCTAACCCATGCTAGATACTTTCTCATTATTCTTTGAGATTTATATAAAATTGGAAACAATTAATATGGTATGTTAGAATTCAGATAGCTTCCCTTCTTTGTAGATAGTGAATGCTACAAGCAGTGAGAGGATCTGACTTTAACACTGTGATCACAGTGTTTTTAAGGCATGAATTTTTAAAAATAGTAAATTTATTTTACAGGAAAATCCTTCCTGACTAGAGAAAGATAGGATGTTAATGCCTCCCCTAGAAATAAGAGATTGTTACATCTTTCATATATATTTTCTAATAATTTGATAGACTGATCCAAAATGATTGAATAGGGATGGACATTTGACTTACAGGTTAAGATGCCAGTTAAGACACAGACATCCAATATCATGTAAATCATGGCTCTACTCTCTCTCTTTTTTTTTTTTTTTTAAGATTTATATTTATTTGAAAGTCAGCATTACACAGAGAGAGAAGGAGAGGCAGAGAGAGAAGGAGAGGCAGAGAGAGAGAGAGAGGTCTTCCATCCGCTGGTTCACTCCCCAACTGGCCGCAATGGCCGGAGCTGTGCCGATCTGAAGCCAGGAGCCAGGAGCTTTTTCCGAGTCTCCCACGTGGGTGCAGGAGCCCAAGGACTTGGGCCATCTTCTACTGCTTTCCCAGGCCATAGCAGAGAGCTGAATCAGAAGTGGAGCAGCTGGGTCTTGAACTGGCACCCATATGGGATGCCAGCACTGCAGGCAGTGGCTTAATCTGCTACGCCACAGCGCCGGCCCTGTGGGTCCACTCTTAAATCCAACTTCTACTAATGCAGACTAGGAATCAGCAGTAATGGCTCCAGCTATTAGGTTCCTGATGTCCATATGGGAGATCTGAGTTGCATTCCTGGCTCCAGAATTGAGACTCATCCAGCCCCAGGTGTTCTGGTCATTTGGTGGGTGAACTAGTGGACCACAGCTCTGTTTATCTGCCTCTCTCTCTCTCTCTGTGCCTCTCAAATAAATGAAGGAAATGGTAAAATAAATGAATAAATGTTTCATCAGAGATCATATTGAGTATATATAGTACTACATTATACTTATTGTAGGTGAGAATATGAGCACATAGTGCTTAGCACATTAATAAATATCAATTATTGCCTAGTTCTAGATTAGAAAAATGAATATATACAAAAAATTATTTATTATTAGGCAAGAACTCTGCTAAATAGTCTATTTTACAAATATTTCTAAGTATACAGTAATTCTTGATGATGCTAGACAAACTATGATTGTCATTTACTAAGTAATGGAGGGTAGAACTACTGTAGTTTGGAAATTTGCGTATGTGTTTCAGCTTGCATCAAATCTGTTTGGTAAAAATTCTTTAAGTAAAATCTTTGAAAACAATCTAATATATAACAAATGAAAACAGAGTTAGTTCTGTTCTTTTCTTTTCTTTCTTTTCCTTCCTTCCTTCCTTCCTTCCTTCTTTCCTTCTTTCCTTCTTTCCTTCTTTCCTTCTTTCCTGGCAGAGTTAGTGAGAGAGAAATAGAGAGAAAGGTCTTCCTTTTCTGTTGGTTCATCCCCGAAGTGGCCGCTACGGCCGGCGCATTGCGCCAATCCAAAGCCAGGAGCCAGGTGCTTCCCCCTAGTCTCCCATGCGGGTGCAGGGGCCCAAGCACTTGGGCCATCCTTCACTGCCTTCCCAGGCCACAGCAGAGAGCTGGACTGGAAGAGGAGCAACCAGGACAGAATCTGGCACCCCAACTGGGCCTAGAACCCAGGGTGCCGGCGTCGCAGGCAGAGGATTAGTGAGCTGCGGCACCAGCCCCAGAGTTAGTTCTTTAGCTGGAAAGGAGAAAAGGATGTTATTGATCCTCTAGAATAAAATTTAGACCAGCATGTTTATTATTTTATATATTATATTTCTATAAAATCAGTGTGCTTAAATTAGTGTATATGATTGAAATATTGAGTTTATCCTTAAATATTAATATGTTGCTAAATTGATGAAGCCTAAAATCAATCAATATTGGTGTTTGGGAAAAAAGTGAATTTTCTTCTCAAAATTCCTTTTGGTCAGCAATGGCTTATGTGAAATGTAAACAAAAATTAATTTTCTTTTCTTTCCCCCATTCCTGTTTAGTGAGTGATAGTTGCTTCAGGAATCTTGCAGAAGATCGCAGTGGGATAAATCTCAAAGATCTCGTACAAGATCCTTCTTTGTAAGTATTTGGTTTTCATTACTACATGTAATTTAAAACTTTATTGTTGGTTTTACTTTTTTCAAAAGAGGGCTAGGAGCTAATTTACAGGTAGACTGTTTCTTTTTTTCTAATGATTTATGGTAGATGTTGCAAAGTCTGATAGAACAGTTTATTTTAAGGAACAGAAGAATTTTAAATGAAAGAATGTTATTATTAGTGACTGATTTTTAAAGGTACAGAGCTAATGGCTGGTGATATCTTACCAGTGTGGAAATAGTAGACAGGGAAGATGATTAGTAATTGGTTTGCTTTGGAAGGTAGGATTTAATTTAGTTCACTTTAAGTTTAAGTTTATAAAATATAATTACCATAATTATTTGTATTTTAATTAGAACTATAAAATAGCTGCTTGTAGTAACTGTATTTAGTTTAACATATTAAATGTGTTTCTGATATTCCACATTAGAAAGGTGTATATGGCACAAACATTTTGCAGAATTTTGTGGGGTTCATGTTTTAAATTTCCCTGCTTATGAGTCAGTGCCACTCTTAACAGCATATACTTGGTTATAATATCATTTTCTACTTCATGAATTCATTAATTTTTTGCACTCCTATTTACCAGGAAATATACATATTCTCTTCTATATGAGCCCACATTCTCAGGAAGATTGTCTTTTATGTAAAGAAAAAAATTCAAAGCTGGTTAAGTCTGGGTACTTTAATGATGTTTGATGCATATAATAAAATATTTTAAAATAAGAAATCAGTCTTCTAGATTGCATGTGATCTCTACCCTCCTACAAGTTTCTCTAGGAACTCCGTTGAAAATTTTGTGAGCAATAAAACATAAGAATATTTGAACTTAAAGATTATTGATTTTTTACTGATTGAACAGTCATTTTGAAAATATGTTATCACAAGAGAGTGCTGAATATATATATTGATTATTGAAGTTTATAATGTAATTAGTTCTGATTGCTTTTCCTACTCTTTCCATTTTGTTATCTTTTTTCCATCTATTACTTCACTCAAACATTGACAGTGTTCTTTCTCCAAAATTTTAGTCCTGTGAAGATTAACAGCTATCCTTTCAGCCCTGCCTTTAACCAAGAATAAAATTATTCTCTGGTAATGTACACATACCTAGTAAATAAACATTGAACCATTTCCATGAAGAATTTTATTTTCCTTATGGATATGGGAGGAAATTACATAATCAAAATATTTTTCCCACTAGAATGAAAAGGTTTTTTCATTAGTGCTCTACTTGTTTGGTGTATGTTTAGTCAAATATGATTATATTTGTTAATACAATAATATGTTAAAATCTGCCCATAAGGATTTTAATTATTTAAAAGCTGTGGAGAATTATACTTGAATACAGTAATGAACTCTAGTTTTTTGAGTGCTTTGTGTTTCTTCCTAATATGTAGAATCATATTCATCTTTCAAACTACTAGTAAATTCTGAATTTTATCCTAGAATAAAAGAAAAATTCATATCAGATAACTTTACTGGATGCACAAAATAACTTCTGTTTTAAAACAGTCAGACATACTAATTCAGTAGCATTCTCTTAACTTGACTTAGCCTCTTGGCATTAGTCTAGAGTATATAAATATTAGAATTCAAGGTAAAATAATTTGTTTTGATCTCTGCCTGTTTGGATTTGGAAAAAGTTTTTTCTTTATCAAGAATTATTAAGATGTACCATAATGACTCAAATTCATACAATTATTTTATAGATATATTTCTTTCTTGGTAAAATCCTTTAGAGAAAGACATGTCCAGTGTGGTGCATTATTTCTAGTTGTTATGATGAGAAATAGTTTATTCTGAGTTCCTTTCTGATTACAGTATTCACTTAGTACATACTTCATTGATGAAGATGTTTTCTTAAACCAGGTATCTTTCTTAACCAAACTCTTGATATAAATCTTTGCTATTTTTAAAATTGATTTGTGTACACTTCTTGGTTCTACATGAAGTCAAATTCTTTATGTTGCAACATTGATAAGGATAGTCACTGAAATTTCTCTTTTTACAGTAATCCTCTCAAAAAATACAAGTACTTTAATGGTTATTAAAATTGCATAAATATGTTATTTTAATAAATACACTAAATAAAAATATTAGAATAATGTGTATAAAGTAAATACATTCTTTGTTAATGTGCCTTAAAGATACATATTATGAGTCACCTGAGCTACTGATGTTGAAAGGAATTGATGGTAACGAGAATTAGATATTTCAAGCAATAGTGATATTAGAAAGGAAGTTAGGATAGCAGAAGTAGAAAAAGCAGGCTGGGGAAAACCTAGGCTTTTCTGGTCATTGTTGACACTCAGAGCAGTGTGTTGTGTGTCTTCATCAGATAGTTAAGCAAATGCATAATTTCTATGAACAAATCACAGAAATAAAACTGAATCAAGTATATAGATAAAATGATGTTTCAACAGAAAGCACTCAGAATTAGATGATGTGGTTACTACCTCAGGGAACCTTAAAAAGGCAGAACTTAAAGTGATTAATTCATACCCTAAATCTGTGTCAAGCTTGTGGGATAATGTGATAGGCATTCTGTAATTTCCATAACCTTTACAATGCATACTGCAAGATTTTGTTTTCGTAGTAATAAAATGAACCACTGGGCTTGAATGAGTGAGCAGTGTAAAAACAATGGAGGAATGCACTGGGAAAAAGGAAATATGAGAAAGTTGCGAATCTCTAAGCAACACTTTCTGGTCTTGCTGCTAACTTATGATCTGCTATAATGGAGCATTTCCAACTTCTAGCAGGGTTGAGGTGAAGTGGATACTTACAGGCCTTTTTTCTTGGTTACCCTGAAAATACTTGTTTCAAATACAATCCTATATCTATTAAGTATAAGACAAAGTAAGTGAACTTGACATTTACTTTTGGCTGATTAATGTGTCTATGAATTTTATTTGAGTTAATAATTTTCATGTAAGCTAAATTTTGAAATAAATAATTTATTTTCATATATTATTTTCTATTTATGCTTATAAATCCAAGGTTGCTTTCTTTTACTATATAATTTGCTAATCTGAGTTGTGCTGTAAGATATCTTATTGCAGTTGTGGTCTCTAAATAGTGTATTAAAAAGTTGTCAAGTTGAACTTGATGTTGTCATCATATTAGAAACATAGCTAATGTACTACATAATTTTCATGTAAATTCTTACCATAACTTTATATGATATAATTACTTTTTAAGCAGAGAGATGCATGCTATTTAAATAATAAAATATCATTTGTGCTGTTTCTTCTATAGACATGACTACTATATGCAAAAAGGTTATGTAAATAACTATTTTGAATTATGTTCAGGTATGTTCTCTTTAGAGGTAATTTTCATAAATACTTTCAAGTCCCTGTAGACTTTCTGCTGAATGTAAGAGATAAAAACATTACCATTTTTATGCTTTAAGATTTCTTATTTTTTGTAAACTGGCATAACTGATTATTTGAGTTCTGACTCATTTATGGATATTTTAAAAGCTGTTGAATATTTAAGAATTAAAAGAGAATGGGAACATGTGAATGGAAAGAACTAGAGAAATCTCTATTATTCACAATGCTGATGGTGATTATGTATACGTGGGGATGTTGCTGATTGAGGATGTATGGATGTGTCTTGTCTTCTTTAATTAACAAAGGCTGTTAAAAGGACGTTCTTAGATATGTGTTGTGAAGACATAGAAAGGATCATTTAATTTGTAGGAGAACTGATCATCTCTGAATGCCAAAAGCGTAATTCAGATATAGGATGTTAGTAATTTTCCTTTTGGTCAAATGGGGAAAGTTCCCCATTTTCTGTGTGTGCCACATTTTGTTTATCCATTCATCCATCAGTGGACACTTGGGTTGCTTCTGCTTTTTGATTGTTGTGAATAATCACATGGGTGTGCAAATATCTCACAGCCAAAAAGGGAATTGTTGGATCATATAGTAATTCTATTTTTAATTGTAATAAAATTACATAAAAACCAAACTGTTTTCTTTAGTGGCTGTACCATTTCACATTGCCAATGGCAGTGTATGAGAGTTCCAGTTTCTCAACATCTTCACCAGTACAGATTTTTGAAAATACATATAGTATCCATTCTAATGGGTATGATGACCCATCCTAATGGGCGGTCTTGGTATTTTTAATTTAACTTTATTTCCTTTTCAATGCATTCTCTTTAATAAAAACTTTCATGTAACTTATCTAAAGAAAAAGTGATATTCTTTGTTTGACCATTATAATATCCTGGTATTATGGGAAATGAACTATATAAAACTATATTTAATAAACTAGAAATTTGCTTCACTGTTATTATAAAGAAGAATATAAGCCGGCGCCGTGGCTCAATAGGCTAATCCTCCACCTTGCGGCGCCGGCACACCGGGTTCTAGTCCCGGTCGGGGCGCCGGATTCTGTCCCGGTTGCCCCTCTTCCAGGCCAGCTCTCTGCTATGGCCAGGGAGTGCAGTGGAGGATGGCCCAGGTGCTTGGGCCCTGCACCCCATGGGAAAAGCACCTGGCTCCTGGCTCCTGCCATTGGATCAGCGCGGTGCGCCGGCTGCAGCGGCGGCCATTGGAGGGTGAACCAACGGCAAAGGAAGACCTTTCTCTCTCTGTCTCTCTCTCTCACTGTCCACTCTGCCTGTCAAAAAATAAAAAAAATAAATAAATAAAAATATAAAGAAGAATATAAAGCACAAATACATCTGTAATAATTTAGTAATCATAGCAATTTAAGAAATTAATCTGGGCCGGCGCTGCGGCTCACTAGGCTAATCCTCCGCCTTGCGGCGCCGGCACACCGGGTTCTAGTTCCGGTCAGGGCGCCGGATTCTGTCCCGGTTGCCCCTCTTCCAGGCCAGCCCTCTGCTGTGGCCAGGGAGTGCAGTGGAGGATGGCCCAAGTGCTTGCGCCTGCACCCCCTGGGAGACCAGGAGAAGCACCTGGCTCCTGGCTTCGGATCAGCGCGGTGCGCCGGCTGCAGCGTGCCGGCCGCGGCGGCCATTGGAGGGTGAACCAACGGCAAAAGGAAGACCTTTCTCTCTGTCTCTCTCTCTCACTGTCCACTCTGCCTGTCAAAAAAGAAAAAAAAGAAATTAATCTGAAGCATTTTGTGTTGACTTCTGTACTACAACTGCTCTTGTTATATCATAGAGGATTACTTTTTGGTTTTTCTCTTTTTAGTTAGTGGGTAACAGCTTGGAAATGTAGCATACTGACTAAACAGCAACAACAGCCTGCTGGTTGAAATATATTTGGGTATTATGGATCATTAGTGCTTTATAATGGTGTTTTCTGTGTAAGAACAAAGGTAAAATTGGACAAATAGTTGTTATCTAATTGTAAATTTCTTAAACATGAAAATTGTGTTTATTTTTATGTACTTCTCTACAAATGTTATCATTTGTGGTGGTTCTGAAACATAGCCTTTTCCCCCTGAGGATACCTGTCTTCACACTACAGTATATCTGATTAAGTGATATTTTAGTCCCTGGGATCATGCCATTAAATATGAAGGAACGGCAGGATTGCTGTCTGGAAAGCAATCATCTCTAAATATAGTCTGTACTTATCTGCTGGTGTTAAGACAGGTTGCTATGGTGAATTGAATTTCTTAAAAATGCCAGTCAGCAGAGGATAAACATTGGTTTCTCAGGTGATTATTTTCTGTAGAGCTGTACATTCTCATACTGCATTTTCAGGTAGATGAATTTTTTGAGACTACTTATAAAATTTTAATTTTAGAGTGTCTTTGAGGCTTTTAACATGTATTAAACAAAATAAGACAGTTTTTATGTTGTTATCCTTTATTTTTCTATAGATAAATTTCATTTGGTATAGAAATTAATTTTTCCAATGGCAGTATTTTAGACATTATGGATTTTTCATTTTGCCATGCTGTCAGTAGTTCTTCTAAATCTAAGACAGTTTTCAAAATTATCTCAAAATATAAGTTTTTGTCATTATCAGGTTGTTTTGAGTTATATACTTCCTGTTCTAAAATGTGTATAGTTTTTAGTGCCACTATAAAATATATACATTATTCTATGTTGAAACTATAAAACTATAGATAGATATACTATGCTTTTTAGAAGACATTTCTTTATTTCCAAGTATTTCTAAGAATATAGGTTTAATTTTTAGTGGGTTCATTCATTTTAGAACCTATTTAATCAGAAATCTTTGGGAAATGCTGAAGTTCTTTAGCAATATAGTTTAAGAAATATAGTTCTTGTAACTAGGAAAATGTGATCCAAGATGAATAGTATCTATGTGTTTTTCTTGAGGCATATAGATAGGCAATCTGTTATTTAAGTTTTTTAATGGAATATATCAGTGTAGTTAATTTTATTATTTTCGATGTACAGAAATCTAACTCAAACTAACTTAAAAAGCAGATTGGGACTTGATTGACTTATATTAGTAAGGAATACATAATCTTAAGTTTCAGATGCCTGGTTAGCTTCGTGAACCTTAAGAAATAAAATTATTGGATTTTTGCATCTGGGTCTCTCTCACCTTCTGCCATCCTCTTCTCTTCTGTTTCTTCTGCTCCCTCTCCTTTCTTCCTTATAGCTCAATGGTCTCTATCAACTTTAAAATCCTTGAGAGAGTAATAATTTCATTTATCTTGTTTGACCATAGCTCAGCCAATCGCTGTGGTTGTAGGAATAGGCTATATTGAGTGACTAATTATAGGGCAGATACCTGTGATCAGACCTGTAAGTATGTAGAGGAGAAGGTGAGCTCAGAGAGTAATAAAAGCTAACAGATGTCCACTTTATTGATTAGTTGTTAAGGAAGAATTTATGCATGAACAAGAATTGTTACTACTTCAAAATAGAACATTTTACTTACCTGTACACAGTATCTCAATTAGATAGATATTGGTAGTATTACCTGTGATAATTTTAAAGGATTGTATAATTAAATTGATAGTAGTTATTCTCTATTTGTTGATATTAGTGATTATATAATACATATACGTAAATGTGAATGGCTCAGATGAATTGATTGTTCTATTGGTTATTGTTCAATTTGTAGAATAACAATAGGTTTTTTTCTATTTTTCCGTGCTTTCTTTTTCTTAAAAAGTAGATCTTCAGAGTCCTTCTTCGTGGTGTAGCCTGAGCTGTTCTACTTCTGATCCACCTCCCTGCTAATGTGCTGGGAAAAGCATCAAAAGATTGCCCAATTGCTTGAGCCCATGTGACCATGTGGGAGACCCAGAAGAAGCTTCTGAATCCTGGTTTCAGCTTGGCACAGTTCTGGCCCTTGTGGCCATTTGGGAGAGTGAACCCTCAAGTGGAAGATCTCTCTCCCCACCTCCTCCACACTCTCTCTCTGTAATTCAGCCTTTCAAATAAATAAAATAAATCATAAAGTCTCTTCAGCACCATAAACCAAAAAGAAAAATGGAGTCAAGCATCCGTAATCACCATTCTGTTATGACACTTTAATGAGGAATAGTGTTGTACACACAAAATCAGTGGAAGCACTGATGAAGTGTTCAAAAGGAGATGATCCTCCCCATGAAGCTTTTGTTAAGAAAGGAAGGAAAGAAGGAAGAAGAAAGAAAAATGATAGGATGAAAGGGAAAAGAAAAGAAGAAAGGAAAAAAGGCTAGCAGAATGGCAGGGTGGAAGAAAAGAAGAAGGGGATTAAGGAAAAAAGGTGTTAGGAGGAAAGAGATTGACTATGAGAAGGAAGGGAAACTTCATGAATATGTTACACTGCTTAGAAATCTACTTAGCTGATGATGAATGATGATATGGCAGTTTAAAGTCAATGATTAAATTTTGATATCCATGATTGCATTATCTACTTAAATCACTTTTAAATTGTGATATAGCAAATCATCATAAACTCATCAGCTTTAAAAACCTGCGTTTGTTATTTCTCCAAGCCAGGAGTTTGAGCACAATTTCACTGGGCTGTCTTCTCAGACTCTTCCAAGATTTCAGTGAAGTCTTGATTGGGTTGTATGTTCTTTTCTTTCTTTCTTTCCTTTTTTTAAAAAAATTTATTTATTTGAAAGTCAGAGTTAAAGATATGAGAGGGGTTTCCCATCTACTGGTTCCCCAAGGTGGCCACTACACGCCAGAGCCAGAAGCCTGGAACCCTATCCTTGTCTTCCACTTGGGAAGTATTTGGGCCATCTTCTGCTGATTTCCCAGGCCATCAGCAGGGAGCTGTATAGGATATGAGGCAGCTGGGACTTGAACTAGCGCCCATATGAGTTGCAGGCATCACAGGTGATGGCTTAATCTGCTGTACTTCACCAGCCGCTGAATTTTCTTTCTTACCAGGAGAATCAAACTGAATTAATTCTTTTAGCTTAGAGATGTAAAATCTGAAACTCAATTTATGGTTTATCCAAAGTCATAAAAATCTACAGTTATAAGCTACTTGACATCTACATATTGTGCTTTCACTCCCATTCTTAGTTTTGACTTTGTTGTTGTAGTCACTTTTTTTTTTTTTTTAAGATTTATTTATTTGAAACACAGATTTTTGGTATGGCCTGGACACAAACACTTTTCCTTTTTTTTTTTTTTATAAGATTTATTTATTTATTTGAGAGGAAAAGTTACAGAGAGGGAGAAACATGGAGAAAGACCCACCATCCACTGATTCACTCCCCAAATGACTGCATCTGAAACCAGAAGCCACAAGCTTCCTCTGGGTCTCCCACGCGAGTGTAGGGGAGCAAGCCTTGGGCGATCCTCCACTGCTTTCCCAGGTCACATGCAGGGAGCTGAATGGGAAGTTAAGTAGACAGGATTCAAAACGGATCCCATGTGGGGTGCCAGTGCCACGGGCAGAGCTTTAACCCTACACCACAGCACTGGCCCCATGCAAAATGCTTTTTTGATCTTTTTTTTCATAATAAATGTTTTAAAATGAGTATTTTGCCAGTATATATTCATAGATAGAGTAATAGACTTTGGTTTTATTTGCTTTTAATTTATGTTGATATATGATCAATGAAACTATAGAGACTAAAAGTGAGAATGAGACTTAATAGCCTCACAAAAAAAGCCTCAGTGGCAAAATGCTCCTTGAACTTGGTGTGGGCATGGGGTTTATTAACTTGTACTCCAGGCTCTTACATTGCACCCAGACAAGCATTCTAAATGCAGAGATGTATGTGGTGCAAAAGTGGTAATGGAATTTATTCAAAAGGTGAGAAGGTGAACACACTTAGACGCTTAAGAAGGTGGAGAAATACCCATCACGAGTTGGCATTGGGCCAAAAGTTTGCCTGAAAAGAGTAGGAATGAGAGAGAAAAGAGAGAAGGGGAACCTATGTTCCACCTCCAGCCCTGTTCTGCAGCAAGAGAGGGAGCATGCACCCCTCCTAGTTGATGGTCTCATTTATGAAGTAGGAAGTGGTGCCTCTGCTGGCCTGAAGCCACCTAGGAATTATGTGGCACCTCCAGAGGTTCCATGTGGAGCTCAGATTCCAGATTTTCATGGTGTTCTGCCCTTAGGTCCTGTATAAAGCAAATGCGTCCCAGGAAAGGGAATGTTTTGACTGACATATAGGAGCATAGAATTATATATGGGAGCTTGCAGTGACTTTCAATTCAGCAGATCTGAATGAAACCTGCCTATTCCACATCAAGTCCAGTGTGTGGACTCCTTTATGGAATTTTCAGTGGAAGATTGCTGGCTATGAAGTGGGAAGAGTCAAACAGGCAGGCAAAGAGGTTTGCTAATCAGAAGTCCACATAAGTTTGCTTCCCTAATGAGCCCCTTAAGAAACACCTGCTTGTGACTCAGCCAAAATTAGTAAGAAAATGCCAGAAGAAAAGCTAGAAGATACTAATTGTTTCTTTTCTAGATGTTTTGAGTTTAAAATTTCTAAAATACTGTTCTCTGAAAGATTATGGAAAATTAAATTAACTCTACCCAGCTGGGGAAATTCCCATAATACTACACTGTTGGGCAGCTGTTTCTCAGATAGTGTAGTAAATGACAATTACCATAATGTTTTTTTTTTTTTTTGCCATCTGAGAGAAATTAAATATAAGCTAACTTTAGACAGAAAGCTAATTTTTAAATTTAATTCAATCTACTTAGGGCAGAAGACTGATTGAATGGACAGTTTGTTTTTTCTCTCCATGATCTCACAATACTCTAATGTGTTTTCTAAACATGCACCACAACTTTTTATGGTATAATTGTGTATAAATGATCTGTATTTGTCAATGGATTACAGCCTTCTTTAGGGCCGAGAGTGTGCTTGTGTTTTATTGTGTCATTACCACCCATTACAGCATTTAATATACAGTAGAGACATAGAAATACTCCTTAAATAAAGAAATGAATATGTGAATGAGCAATTTAGTTACTAAATGAAAGAATGGGTAATGGATGGACTAAGGAGTAACAGATTCAACGTGTAGTGAATGTACATTGGCAATGCCTGCCTTTTCTCTACTCTTCAGGCAGTTTTGTATTAGCATTCAGCACTCTGTTGGTGTTCAGTACACCAACCTGATGTATTTTCTGGTGACCTGATGACTGTATTTAAATTTTAATCATCATTATACATTGTGATTAATTCTATGAGATATTGAGAGATCTAGTTCTAAGTGAAGTGCAAAAAGTAACATCAGTAATCTCCATGGTTTGACTTCGAGTCATTTGCTGCTCAGAATACCCAGAACAGATGTAACCAAGAAAGGATTCAGTTCTTTCCAAAAGAAATCAGGAGGATCCCTGCAAATATTTTCAGCTGAATGTACTTTCTGAACAGCTCACATTGAGAAAAACTTTCATACTATAATTTTGGTAGAGGAAAAAAATATTGTGAGTAGTTCAGACTTAAATTATCTTGTTTCTTAAAAGGCAACGGCTTAAAAAGCATGTTAAGAATATGGTATTCTTTGTCTAAATTTATCTTCTCTTTCGTGGATTAACAGCATAGTTAGAGGTAGAAAACACGTGATTGCAGAGTGTGGGGTGAGATGACATTTATATTCTGCTCAGCATCTCACTTAGTTACCTGGCTTTGAGTGTTAATTCTTACAGTCCAGTTAGACTGAAGTATCATAATTAAGTCTTCAAATGCTTCAGCTCAAATGGATGAAATGCAATTATGGAATTTTAAAATACTAAGTTTAAAATATTTTTCTTTTTTCTATCACAGAGCCATTAATTTGGAAAGTTTAGAACAATAAATGAATATTTATGAGTACCTATTATGTGTCACTTAATATGACAGATCTTCGAAAATGATGATGAATAAAGTATGCATGGTCCCTGCTGTAATTTTTGGGCCAAGTGAATACAACACAACAGAGATTACTGTTTTTCACTCTAGGATACCTCTGTGAACAACAATATCTTGGGAAAGGAGTAGATATTGCTAGTAAGAAACAGTCCAGGGGCCGGCGCAGTGGCTCACTTGGTTAACTCTCCGCCTGTAGTGCCGGCATCCCATATGGGTGCCTGGTTCTAGTCCTGGTTGCTCCTCTTCCAGTCCAGCTCTCTGCTGCGGCCTGGGAGGGCAGTGGAGGATGGCCCAAGTGCCTGGGCCCCTGCACCCACATGGGAGGCCAGGAGGAAGCACCTGGCTCCTGGCTTCGGATTGGCACAGCACCACCCGTAGCAGCCATTTGGGGGGTGAACCAATGGAAGGAAGACCTTTCCCTCTCTCTCTCACTGTCTGTAACTCTACCTGTCAAATAAATAAAACAAAACAACAAACAAACAAAAGAAACAGTCCGAAGATCAGTTGTCCATCTTGATAAAAAATAGGTAAAATAAGATAATTTCTTATATACATTATATGTAACTTTTAAGTTTAGTTTAATCTTTCATTTATTCAGATATTATGGCATTCAAGGTAGTTGGATATAAGAAAGACACTCAGAATAAGTTTTAGTTTGTCAGTGCCTCTCTTTCAACATAACAGCAAGAACTGAACACATTATTTTGGATATAGTCTGGCTGTCACTGAAGAGGATGAGACTTGCTGAAATTCTGTTTTTTATATTACTGATTTTTGTGAGTTCACTTTTGTTTTTTGGAAGGGGTTGTGTAGATAGAGTCTGATCAGCTACAATACCTTTGCTTCCAAGGAATTTTTTTAAATAGCTGTATTGTTTGTTGAGATATAATCACATACCATACAATTCAACACCTGAAGTTTACATTGCAATGGGTTTGGTAAAAGTTGTGCAACCATCACTGCTGTTGATTTTACAGCAGTTTCATTTCCCAAAAATAAATCCCAACATCTTTCACATATGCAACCCTTAATCAACTCTGTCTTTATTTGCTTATTTTGGATATTTCACATAAATAAAATGACACAATTGTGTTTTGTGACTGGATTCTTTCACTTAACATCATATTTTCAAGACTCATCTGTGTTGTAGCATGTAAGAGTACTTCACTTTTATTGCTTAATAGTATTCCATTTTATGGACATACTGCATTTCATTTACTCATTCAACAGTTGCTAGTTATGTGCATTTTTCCCCCTGTTTTTTGGCTATAGTTAATAATGTTCCTATGAAATATGTATATAAGTGTTTGTGTGAAAGTCTGTCTTCTTGTCTCTTAGGTATAAATCTGCCAGTAGAATTGCCAGTTAATATGGTAACTTCAGGTTTAACATTTTGAGGAAGTGCCAAAAATGTTTTCTGAAGAGATGAGGCTTTTTTTTTTTTTAGTTTTAGAGATTGTATGAAATATGTATAAAATTTACCACCTTACCATTTTTAAAGTTGACAGTATTAAATACATTCATAGTGTTGTGTAATTACCATCGCCATTCAAGTTCCACTTGAAACTCTTTACTCATTAAACACTAACTTCCATTTCTCCTTGTACTAGCTCTTGGCAATAGCATTTTTACTTTCTGTATTTATGAATTTGACTGCAATAAATATATAAGTGGAATCATCCAATATTTTTTATTTGTGACAGACTTAATATAGTGTTATCTTTTCTTTAAAAAAGATTTATTTTATTTATTTGAAAGACAGATTTACAGATAGAGGTATAGACAGAGAGGAGAGAGAGATCTTCCACCTGTTGGTTCACTCCCCAAATGGCCACAGTGACTGGAGCTGAGCTGATGCAAAGCCAGAAGCCAAGAGTTTCATGCAGGACTCCCACTTGGATGCAGGGTACCAAGGATTTGGGCCATCTTCCTCTGCTTTCTCAGGCGTATTAGCAGAGAGCTAGATCAGAAGTGGAGCAGCCAGGACTGGAACCGGCATACATATCAGATGCCAGTGCTACAGGCTGGGGCTTTAACCCACTGCACTACAGCACTGGCCCTAATATAGTGGTTTCAAAGATTTGTCTATGCCACAGCTTGTGTAAAAATTTATTTCTTTAAAATGCTAAATAATATTCCGTTGTGTAGATATACTGTGTTTTGTTTCTGTATTCATCTTTATGCAGACTCTTTGGTTGCTTTTACACTTTGTTGTGAATAATACTGTTATGTACAAAAATGGTTTCATAAATGTTTGTTAGATTCCCTGTTTTCTCATGTTTCTGTCAATATACTGAAAAAAGGCATATATATATATACACACACACACATATATATGTATATATATATATATATCTTTGTTGCATTTTTTGAGACATTGCTTACTTTTTTCCATATTGACTATACCATTTTACATTTCCACCAACAATGTATGAAGACCCCTCCTTCATACAATGCATGAAGATTTCTCCAATTCCTTGTAATCATTTGTTATTTTCTCTCTCTTTTTTTAAATTTACTTTGATTTGTTTGAAATACATATGGAGAGAGTCAGAGACACACAGGCAGACATCTTCCATCTGCTGGTTCACTCCCCAGATGCCCACAGTAGCCAGATCTGGGTGACACCAAAGCCAGGACCACTATCTGAGTGTCGCACATGGCTGGCAGTGATGCAAGTGCTTCAGCAGTCATCTGCCTCCCAGGGTATGCATTAACAGGAAGCTGAATCAGAAGGAGAGGCAAAACTTGACCACAGGCACTCTGAAAATGGGATCCTGGCACCCAAATGGCCTCTTAATCATTTCACTGAATGCCTGACCAAGAGTGATTATTTTAGAAGGCCAAAGTAGACATTAAGGCAAGAACTACTGTCGTGATAAAGGAGATTATTTCATAATGGCAATAAAGTCAATCCAACCATAAATTCTAATAGTCCTAGGTTTTTTTTACACTTCATAAGAGTTTCAAAATACATTAAGGAAAAGTTGGTTGAAAGAACTAAAAGGAGAAATAGTCAAGTATATGGTCACTGTTGATTTTAAGACACTTTCTCATAGCTGATGCAACAAATCAGAAAAGAATCATTTGAAGATTTAAATAAAGTGGTAAACAATTTGACCTTGTTTACACAGAATACTAACAGCAACAACTGTGGAGTAAAGATCTTTCAAGTACACATAAAATTTATCAATAACTGATACTTTATTTGTCGGTTATTTGTGTATCATAAATAGAAAATTTCTATATATTAATATTTTATATCAGGATACATGTGTAGTTTTTCTTTTTTTAATAAAAGATTTATTATGTATGCATTTGAAAGGCACCATGAGAGAGAGAGAGAAATAAAAGAGAGAGAGCCGGTGCTGCGGCTCACTAGGCTAATCCTTCGCATTGCGGCGCCGGCACACCGGGTTCTAGTCCCGGTCGGGGCGCCGGATTCTGTCCCGGTTGCCCCTCTTCCAGGCCAGCTCTCTGCTGTGGCCAGGGAGTGCAGTGGAGGATGGCCCAGGTGCTTGGGCCCTGCACCCCATGGGAGACCAGGATAAGTACCTGGCTCCTGCCATTGGATCAGCGCGGTGCGCCGGCCGGGATGCGCCGGCTGCAGCGGCCACTGGAGGGTGTACCAACGGCAAAGGAAGACCTTTCTCTCTGTCTCTCTTTCTCTCTCACTGTCCACTCTGCCTGTCAAAAAAAAAAAAAAAAAAGAAAAAAGAAAAAGAAATAAAAGAGAGAGAAAGAGAGAAATCTCTTCAACCACTGGTTTGCTCCCCAAATGACCATAAAGTCAGGGCCAGGCCAGGCTGAAACAAGGAGCCAGGAACTTGTTCTAGGTCTCTCATATGGGTGGCAGCCAGTATATGCAGCTTCCAAGTAACATTGGCAGAGAGTTGGATCAGAAGTGTAGTAACCAGAACTCTAACTGGCACTCTGATATGGAATATAGGTGACCCACGTGTTGGCTTAACCTACTGTGTTACAGTGTCTGCACCCAACCCCTATGTATAGTTTTCTTTGCTCCTGTATGTGCATCGCAGAAATTCGTATTTGTACCCAATCCCTTACTATGCAGTTATATATCTTCATAGATACTGAGGCATTTTTTAGTTAATCTACTTCAGGATCAACTAAATACGTTAAATGTTATCTGAATTGTATTATTAGTGATGACTTTCATTGAACAAGAAATATTTTTGAGTGTCTACTATGTAACTGAATTGATAATTTGCCTTTGTTATGTAGCATGATATATAAGTTCAGAGTAGTATTAGGTTTTGTGAAATTTAAGAGTTTTATTTTAAAGAGTTGCTGGGAAGTATGTAAGTATTTAAAGAACCAAATGAAATGTGGATTTGAGTATACTTGTGACATTGAGATTAAACAGAATTAAAGATATTGGTGTAGTTGTGTTCTCCGGATTTTTTTTGTTGTTATATTGGCCTCCTTTCTTGTACTGGATAGACATTATATAATTTGAAAATATGATCTAGAATATGGTTTGATGAGCTATGATCTACAGCCCAGATCTGTCTTTTTGAATGGTTTTAAAAAGTATTCTTTTTATCAGATGCCATTTAATACATAGCCTATTTCAGGGCTGGCCTATGGCAGAGCGGGTAAAGCCGCCGCCTGCAGTACCGGCATCCCCTATGGGCGCTGGTTTGAGTCTTAAGCTGCTCCACTTCTAATCCAGCTCTCTGCTATGGCCTAGGAAAGAGGTAGAAGATGGACCAAGTCCTTTCTGGAAGAAGCTCCTGGCTCCTGTTTTTGGATTGGTGCATTTCTGGCCGTTGTGGCTAATTGAGGAGTGAACCATCAGATGGAAGACACCTCTTTTTATCTCTCTCTCTTTCAGCCTCTCCTTTCTCTTTCAAATAAACAAAAATAAATCTTTAAAGAAAACATAGCCTATTTCAAAGAACTTTTGGAAATTTTGAACTAAATATTTTGTTAAAGTTTTTATTTTAATAGAGAGTGAGATATATATATATATATATATATATATATATATATATTGACAGAAAGAGAGAGACAGCGAGAGATCAAGATCTTCCATCTTTGCTTCACTACCCAAATACCTGCTACAGCCAAGCTGGGCCAGGCTAAAGCTGTGAACCTTGAATTCAGTTTGGGTCTACCACATGCTTATCAGGGACTCAACTACTTGAAGTATTACCTGCTGTCTCCCAGGGTGCACACCAGCAGGAATCTGGAATCTAAAGCAAAGTCAGGACTTGAACCCAGACACTATATATGGGATATGGGTATCCCAAGTGACATTCTTTTTTTTTTTTTTTTGAAGATTTTTTTTTTATTTGAGAGGTAGAGTTACAGACAGTGAGAGGGAGAGACAGAGAGAAAGGTCTTCCGTCCGTTGGTTCATTCCCCAAAGGCCGAAGCCAGGAGCCAGGTGTATCTCCCCAGTCTCCCTTGCAGGTGCAGGGTCCCAAGGACTTGGGCCATCTTCTGCTGCTTTCTAAGGCCATAGCAGAAAGCTGGATTGGAAGAGGAGCAGCTGAGACTCAAACCAGCGCCCATATGGGATGCTGGCACTGCAGACAGAGGATTAACCCATTGTATCGTGGGCCAGCCCCCCAAGTGACAACAAACACCTATCCCTAAACATTTCTTTAATGATTTTACATGTCACCAATAACAATTGATATGTGACATACCATGTAAAGCCACCACCTATGATACTGGCATCGCATGCAGGTGCCAATTTGTACCATGGTTGCTCCACTTCCAATCCAGCTCCCAGCTAATGGCCTGGGAAAAACAGCAGAAGATGGCCCAAGTGCTTGTGCCTCTGCCACCCGTGTGGGAGACCTGGATGAAGTTTTTGGCTCATGGCTTTGGTCTAGTCAACTGCTGGCCATTGTAGCTCTCCTGGGAGTGAACCCGTGAATGGAAGATTCATATTCTCTCTCTATCTCTCTCTTTCATTCTGTAATTCTAACTTTCAAATAAATAAATAAATATTTTTAAAGATTTATTTATTTGAAAGGCAGAGCTACAGAGAAAAAGAGAGACATAGAGATAGAGATAGAGAGCTTTCATCTGCTGGTTTACTCCCAAATGGCCGCAACAACCAGAGCTTAGCTGGTCCAAAGGTAGGAGCTTCCTCTGGGTCTCCCATGTGGGTGCGGGGGCCCAAGCATATGGGCCATCTGCCACTGCCTTCCAGGCATGTTAGCTGGGAGCTGGATCAGAAGTGGAACAGCCAGGACTTGAATTGGCACCAGTATGGGATGCCAGCATTGCAGGCCATGGCTTTCTGCTACACCACAGTACCAGCTCCTACATTTTTTTTAAAAAATATGTTTAGCCTGAGGTTTTTTTATGACTTTAAAATTATATTTTGTAAGTGATGTGATAAAATTCACTAGTGGTATATTTTATCCTCTGAGTTATTCTTCATATGAACTGTTCAAATCAGAAAACATGGTTAGATACTTTGTAAATAATATTTGGCCTCTGATTTAGTTTTGAACTGTTACTATTATGTAAATAATTTTAAATCTGTGTGAAATTACAGGATTCACAGATAAAAAGGAGATAAAAAATTTTGGAGAAAATTAAGTTGTATATTCAATTAGTAGAAACTCATGTTACAGTCCCATGCTGTTTAATATGGGGGATACGTTCAGATAAATTTGCTATTAGGTGATTTTATTGTTCTAATTTCATTGAGTATATTTAAACAAAATTTCAGTTTCATTCATCATTATATTTTTTCGTACCCTGTTAGTACAAAACATAGTATTTGTCTTTCTGGAACTGGCTTATTTCACTAAGTATAATGGTTTCTGGTTGCATTCATTTTGTTGCAAAAGTTAGGATTTCATTCTTTTGTACAACTGAGTAGATAGTTACAGACATACACACACACACATATCAGTACCATAATTTCTTTATTCAGTCATGAATTGATGAACATCTGGGTTGATTCTATATCTTAGCTGTTGTGAATTGAGTACAGATAACTCTTTCATGTGCTTATTTAATTTTCTTTGGGTAAATTCCAAGGAGTGAGATTGGTACGTCATATGGTATTTCTATTTTTAGCTTTCTGAGGTATCTCTATACTATCTTCCACAATGGCTGTACTAGTTTACATTCCCAGCAACAGTGTATTAGGGTACCTTTTCCCCCATATCTTTGCCAGCATTTCTTGTTGATTTCTGTGTGAGAGCCATTCTAATGGATGAGGTGAAATCTCATTGTGGTTTTGATTTGCAGTTCCCTGACAGCTAGTGATCCCTAGCATTTTTCATCTATTTGTTGGCCATTTGGATTTCCTCTTTTGAAAAATGCCTATTCAAGTGCTTTGCCCATTTCTTAACTGGATTGTTTGTTTTGTTGTTGTTGAGTTTCTTGAGCTCTTTATTAGATGCATAGCTTGCAGATTTTTTCTCTCCTGTTCTGTTGGTTGCCTCTTTGCTGAGTGTTTCCTTTGTAATGTAGAAGCTTCTCAAGTTAATGCATTCCCATTTGCCAATTTTTGCTTTGATAGCCTGTGCTTCTGGGATCTTTTCCACGAAGTCTTTGCTTATGCCAATGTCTTGCAGAGTTTCCCTGATGTTTTAGTAATTTGATGGTTTCTGGTTGTAGAGTTAGATCTTTGATCAATTTTGAGTGGATTGTTGTATAAAGTGTAAAGTGGGGGTCTTGTTTCATAATTCTGCATGTGGAGATCCAGTTTTCCCAGCACCATTTGTTGAAAAGATTGTCCTTTGGCCGGCGCCGCGGCTCACTAGGCTAATCCTCCGCCTAGCGGCGCCGGCACACCAGGTTCTAGTCCCGGTCGGGGCGCCGGATTCTGTCCCGGTTGCCCCTCTTCCAGGCCAGCTCTCTGCTGTGGCCAGGGAGTGCAGTGGAGGATGGCCCAAGTGCTTGGGCCCTGCACCCCATGGGAGACCAGGAAAAGCACCTGGCTCCTGGCTCCTGCCATCGGATCAGCGCGGTGCGCCGGCCGCAGCGCGCCGGCCGCGGCGGCCATTGGAGGGTGAACCAACGGCAAAGGAAGACCTTTCTCTCTGCCTCTCTCTCTCACTGTCCACTCTGCCTGTCAAAAAAAAATATATAAAATAAATAAATAAATAAATAAAAGAAAAGATTGTCCTTTTTCCAGGGATTAATATTACTCCTTCATCAAAGGTTAGTTGGTTGTAGATGCATGGATTGATTTCTGGGGTTTCTATTCTGTTCCATTGGTCTACATGTCTATATTTGTGCTTGTACCAGGCTGTTTTGATTATAACTGCCCTGTAGTATGTCTTGAAATCTGTTATCGTGATGCCTCTGACTTTGTTTTTGGTGTTTAAGATTGCTTAGCTATTCAGGATCTCTTTTGTTTCCATATGGATTTTAGCATTTTTTTCTGGATCTGAGAAGAATGTCATATTTTTATTGGAATCACGTTAAATATGTGAATTGCTTTTGAGAATATACAGATTTTGATGATTTTAATTCTTCAAACCTATGAACATGGAAGATTCTTTCATTATTTTGTATCTTCCTCTATTTCTTTCTTTAATGTTTTGTCATTTTCCTGTAGAGATTTTTTACCTCCTTGGTTAAGTTTATTCCAAAGTATTTAACATTTTTTATATCTATTGTGAATGGTGCTGATCTTACGAATTATTTTTCAGCCATGGCATTGTGTGTATATCTGAAGGCTATTGAGTTTTGTGTGTTAATTTTATATCCTGCAACTTTACCAAACTCTCTTATGAGTTCCAGTAATCTTAGTGAAATTTTGGTAATGTCATATTCTTTAAAAGTCAGTGAATCCTAGTGACTATCCAATACATATGTTTATTCTTTATTGAGACTGCAATTTTAAAAAAGAATATGTTTATTGTTGGTAAGATAATGATAAATGAACGCTAAATAGTTTTATTGGAGCCCAGCCTTGTTCATGTATTTATATATTACCTATGGCTGCTTTGTCTCTTTAACAGCTGATACAGTGGTTCCATATATCACACAAAGCCCAAAATATTTAGAATCTGATTACTTACAGAAAAAGTTTGACTCATGATAAAGAAAACAACTCATTGTGACCTGGACTAAGAATGTTGGGAGGCATTTCATGGTCTCTGTAACGCTTGCAAGTTGAGGAAGAGTATAGAGCTACAATGTATACTTCCTATAGTTTAGTGGATATATTCCATGTAGCATGATAGCTGTCGCTCCCCCTCTTCGTGGAGGAACAACACAAGACCCTGCGCTGTTCTTTCGTCTGCTCGGCCCTCCCCGGGTTTGCTGCTGGTTCTTCCCAGGTTGGCTGCCGTCCCTTCCACCTCCGTGGAAGGGCGGTTCCCCTGGCCACTTTCCCCACTTCCGCAGGGGAGCGGCACACCGCCGGCCGGCTCTCTCGGGGGGCTGCACAGGTGTTCCCCTTAGATGTTCCTGGTACATGCCATCTCTCTCCTCCTTTATAGTCCTCCTCCACCAATCCTAACTCGGCTGCCCACATGCCGAGTACGCTGCTCTCCAATCAGGAGCAAGTCCTACAGTTTATTGGCTGAACTGGAGGCAGCTGTGTAGAAGCTGTTTTCTCCTCTCCCAGCGCCATATTGTGGGAGAGCAGATGCATAGAATAAGTCTTAATTCCAGTAACTTAGTCTAGTCCGAGTTGCTCCCCACAATAGCTAAGCCACTTAATCTTTCAGAGACAGTTTCTTCACATGTTAAATGAGCCTAATTATAGTGCTATACTTAACTCAGAGTTTCTAAGACAAAATACTTTTTAAATATTAAATGTGAATAATGATGTTAAAAACGATGATAGACATGCTTTATGATTTAATCAGTGAAATCCTAACAAGAGTGAATCTTGTTTAAGATAGTAGACTTTTTACTATGTCCTTGTGACTAAATGAGTGGTTGGAAATGGTATATAAATTTGTTGTTTATTAATTTAATGTCAAACTGGAAGAAAATCTTCAGTGTTATACAGTTTTTCTGTTTTTGTTGTGTGTTGTTCAACATTTTTAGTCACAAGATTTGGAAGATTTATTTATCAGATGTCATTATTATATGATATTGGAGGATTATTGACTTTAGAAATATATTTAATCAGTTGTCAGTGATCTCCATAGGCTGGATGATAGAAACATAAAAATAACCTCATTTCAGTGAGAACAAAAATATGTATCACAAATACAAGATGCTATTTGCCAGCATAGATGCAGTTTTATGAAATAAGTCTACTGAGTTTAGTTAAGCGTAATGTGAACCAATGATAATTCAACTGCATACGAGTAAGCCACAACAAATAAAAGCAGAGGCTGGCTCTGTGGCACAGTGGGTTAAAGCCCTGGCCTGAAGTGCTGGCATCCCATATGGACACCGGTTCTAGTCCCAGCTGCTCCACTTCCAATCCAGCTCTCTGCTATGGCCTGGGAAAGCAGTAGCAGATGGCCCAAGTCCTTGGGCCCCTGCACCCACGTGGGAGACCCAGAAGAAGCTCCTGGCTCCTGGCTTCAGGTTGGCTCAGCTCTGGCCGTTGCAGCCATCTGTGGAGTGAACCAGCAGATGAAGGACCTCTCTCTCTGTCTCTAACTCTCTCTGTAACTCTTTCAAGTAAATAAAATAAATCATAAATAAATAAATAAAATCAAAGCTTTAGACTAGTATGTGGAATTGTATTATCTAGATTACCTGTTAATTTAGTGGGCCGTTATCTGTACTCAGCACACTAAACTTAGAATATTATACTCAGTTCTGTAATAGCTGTTTTAAGAACAAATAGGGGATGGAGGTTTTAGTGTAACAGATTAAACTGCTGTTTGGGATGCCTGCATGCCATACTGGAATGTTGGGGTCAGTTTCCACCTTTGATTCCAGTTTAGGTCCATGTTTATGCACATTTTTGGAGGTAGCATGTGGTGATGACTCAATACTTAGTTGTGTAGCATCCACATCGGAGACCCAGCTAGAATTCCTGGCTGCTGGATCCCGGCTTCTGCCCCTCCCAGCCCTTGCTTTTGTGGAATTCGGGCAGTGAACCAGATGATAGTGCACTCTTGGTTTGTCCATGTCTCTTTCTGCCTCTACAATGACAAAGAATAGGAGCTGTTTGGAGAAATTTGAGTATCCTCGGCATTAGGTATGGGAAGAAAAGTAGTGGGAAGCTATGTTGAAGGGAAGCTTTGAAAGACAAAGAGGAAAGTTTTTGAGCAGGAAAGATATATTTGGAGTTGTCCTTGTGAGGCTTATTGTCAGTTGCGTGCTTACACATAACAGCATGGAGATTATTAATATCAATATATGTACTTTGCATACTACTCTCATAAATTACCCTGGATTTTCAGTTATTTATAATTAAAAAGTTAATTGACAACATTATATTAAGTTGCTGAGATATTAGAATTGCTTTTACAAATACAAATATATGCTAAATAGATTCCAGTTACCCATCATTTACTCTTTTATGTTTATAAATCCCAGAATGTGTTCTGGCATTTAAAATCTGAGAAATCTCTTTTCTCTAACATTGTGGATGAATCTAATCTTAGACATCATCACATTTCAGAAGCTGTTAGTCAGATCGTGATATGTCTTTTACACATATATATGGATATAAAAATAGCACTTTGTGTATGAATTTGTTTATAGAACATGAAAAATACTATTTTTCTCTATTTTTTTTTCTTATTTCATACTGCTTTTTCTATATCCATTGTACACAGATCTGCCTAAGGTAGAATAGCTGGGAACTTAATGATTTATACTAAAATACTATCTACAGAAAATATATTAGGCAGTTTAGTATAAAAGTTTAAAACTGAAACTGAGCTTGACAGCCTGGGTGGAAATTTTAATTTGACCTAATGTGGGCATGGTGCAGCACTTCTGGCTACTGTCTGGGGAGGTGAATGCTGGAGCTGATTGGGGGTTTAGACTCCTACCCTCTACTGCACTGGAGGGTACTGGATGATTCAGTGTTCAGAGAGAGCACTCAGTGCCAGCGCACTTCACTCAGCTAGATGTTTGCAATGTCAGAATGTCAGTCTATGCTATACTGCACCCTCTGATCCTGCTGTGAGATCCATCCCTGGTGTGTAGGGAGCTCTGAGGCACCATAGCAGACTGGATAGGAATAGGGCTGTTGCTTTTTAAAAAAGAGAATCTCCCTCCCTCTCCTCCTACCTTATATGAGAAAACAGCAAAAGGTGATTGTCTGCAAGCCAGGAAGAAAGCCCTCTCCAGAACCTGATCATGCCACCACCATCTCAGTGAACTTTGCAGCCTCCAGAACTGTAAGAAATACTATTATTCATGCAAGCCACTCAGCCTATGGTATTTTTTTTAAGGCAGCCTGAGTTGGGCGCCACAGCTAGCAAGTGTCAATCTTGCACAACGATCAAGTTTAAGGTGTATGCTGTTACTCTTTATACTCTTGATTTAGCTGGATCTGTATTTATTTCTGCATTCTCCTCATATTCATGGCCTTCATTGGAAAACAATGTGCTTCATGTGGCAGTAGAGTTGTATAACTATTTTTACTCAGTTTTTATTGTTCCTTCCCTACAATTCTCTTGTAAATACTGAATACTTCATTCAGTTTTTGTGTATTAATCTAAAATTTCACTGAAGCTTCCATTTTTAAAATATTTCAGGTTTTAAATATTTGGCATAAAATTGCAAGCTGGTCATGTATGTATGCATGGTGTTTAATAGGTTAATAAAGTTCTAACACTTTTTATTCAAATTGCCTCTCTGCCATGACATTTATAATATACCATGATAAAAGATTTGATCCATAGCATTGTAATTATTGCTAATGTCTTTGACTACAATCAGTTTCTTTAAGTTTTGGGGATCAAAAGAGATGAAATTAAGACTGATACTCTGCCGGCGCCGCGGCTCACTAGGCTAATCCTCCGCCTAGCGGCGCCGGCACACCGGGTTCTAGTCCCGGTCGGGGCACCGGATTCTGTCCCGGTTGCCCCTCTTCCAGGCCAGCCCTCTGCTGTGGCCAGGGAGTGCAGTGGAGGATGGCCCAGGTGCTTGGGCCCTGCACCCCATGGGAGACCAGGAGAAGCACCTGGCTCCTGGCTCCTGCCATCGGATCAGCGCGGTGCGCCGGCCGCAGCGCGCCGGCCGCGGCGGCCATTGGAGGGTGAACCAACGGCAAAAGGAAGACCTTTCTCTCTCTCTCTCTCTCTCACTGTCCACTCTGCCTGTCAAAAAAAAAAAAAAAAAAAAGACTGATACTCTTTCTTTCTTTCTTTCTTTCTTTTTTTTTTTTTTTTGACTGGCAGTTAGACAGTGAGAGAGAGACAGAGAGAAAGGTCTTCCTTCCGTTGGTTCACCCCCCAAATGGCCACTACGGCCGGTGTGCTGCGCCAATCCGAAGCCAGGAGCCAGATGCTTCCTCCTGGTCTCCCATGCAGGTGCAGGGCCCAAGCACTTGGGCCATCGTCCACTGCCTTCCCAGGCCACAGCAGAGAGCTGGACTGGAAGAGGAGCAACCGGGATAGAATCCGGCGCCCCAACCGGGACTAGAACCCGGGGTGCCGGCACCACAGGCGGAGGATTAGCCTAGTGAGCCACAGCAACGGCCTAGACTGATACTCTTTCAAGTAAAAGAAATAAATAGGTGTTTTAAAATTAGCATAAATTATTAAACAGTGCCCCAAAGTAAATACTTCTTTGTAAGACTTTTCAAATATGCCTTATCTGATTCCTGTTAAGTTGATGAAAACATATTATTCTTAAACAATGTACCTTTTTGGGGGGAGTTTATTCCAGAAAAACCTGGAATAATTAATGCTTCGAGCTCTCAGAATTTCATTTATCAGTAGAGGTATAATAACCGAAATAGAAGCTCTTTGAAATTCAGAAAAAAAACCATGAAATTTGTAATCAATTTGAATTAGAAGATGGTGATGTTTTAAAGATGTGTTCTGATAAAGACTTACTGCCTTTCTTATTTCCAGTGAGGAGTAAGTCAATCTAGTTATGAATCTTTTTACTTGTTTTTAATTACAGTTGTTAGGGTAATCTTCCAGGTCTGTTATAGGAGCTTTGATTATTAGTAGCTAGAAATTGGGCAGTATGCTAGTTGATGATATTATGATTTTAGGTTTTTTACTACTTTGTATTTATATAGAATATTTCCTTAAGAAGTCAAATATATATATACACACACATATATATAAAAGTTTACAGTTAACAGAAATTCCCTGTGAACAGGAAAAATACATAGGACTAACAGAAAATAACTACTTTACAATTGTTAGAAACAGTTTACTGATTATGTGTTTAAAACTCAAGAGTTAATACTCAGTTTATGTGCATAAGGTGGGGCAGTCTCACCCTAAAAACCAAAACAAGCTGGATAAACTATATAACACAGATTTTAAAACCTAACCTATGGCGATAGAAATGTGGAAGTAGGTGACTGATAGGGAGGGAATTTACTGGAAAGAGGAATGTGGAATATTTCTAGAGTAGTGACAGTAGTCTGTACAGAGCATTATTCATGGTTTTGATTTCTCTGGTTTCAGTTACCCATGATCAACTGCAGTTCAAAAATTTACATAGAAAACTCCAGAAATAAACAATTCATAATTTTTAAATTGCACACCATTTTGAGAAGCATAGTAAAATCTCATGCCATTGTACTCTTTTGCTCTCTTAGTGTAAATTATCCCTTTGTCAAGCATACCTATGTTGTATATGCTATCTGCCTGTTATCAGATCAGCTCTCACAGTGGCACAATGCTTGTGTTCAAGTAACTCTTATTTTACTTAATAATGGCCCAAACTCATGAAGTTAGTTATGATGGCAGGGCGCCTCCTTTAAGTGAAAAGTTTAGCTTTTTACTTTTAAGAAAAAAAATAAATCATATGTTGAGTTTGTTAAGACCTATGTTAAGAACAAATCTGTCTGTGAAATTGTGAAGAAAAGTTTTCTGCTGCACTTCAGAGTGCAATATTTGTGACCACAGTGTGTGATAAGTACTTAGCTCCCATAGAAAAAGTATAAAATCGCAAGATTCAGTAATATTTGCAGTTTCAGCCCCCCACCCTGGGAGTTTAAAGCATGTCCTCAGGGATAAGGGGGTGGGAGATCATTGTATGTTGTTTGGATGAGAGTTTCACAAGTATTATATAAATATGTTAAAACTCATCAAACACAATATCAAAGATCTTTTTGTTTTTGTGTATGTTTACCTTGCATGAGAATTTGAATTAGAATATTTTATGATTACAGTTTTAAGATGAATCAATTTAACAACAGAAGAGAGAAAAAAACATGGAAAATAAAGGTTATTATATATCAGTTGGCACTAACAGTCAAGGGGTTGTCAGAAAGAAGAGTGACAGTCTCATTTTTTGTATGGAACCAAAGATTCTGGTAGAAAATTTTCTAGAGTACACTGTAAATCTGCTCTGCTCTTCTCCAAGATTGTGTTATTAAAGTGAAGACAACTTCAAATTTCTGCTGGAACTTGCATTCATCAAAGCCAGCCAGCTAGTGATCACCAGGACTGTCATGAGTTTTGCCACTCTTGGTTAAAAAAATGGGAAAAAAACAGACTTAATATAATATTGGTAAGCATGTTCACTATATTGTAATTATCAAAGTTAGATTTATTTAGCTTGCTACTGCAGGGCAGTATGTATACCAGAGGATCTGGGGTACCTTGTTATGAGAGAGTACTAGGAATTTGTCATAGATTTTATGTGTGTGCCTGAATTTTTAATTGACATATAATATTTATACTTATTTATGGGATAGAGTATTATAATTTCATAACTGTATAAACTGTGAAATGAATCTAAGTAGTTAGCATTTCCATATCCTCAAATATTATCATTTCTTTTTTGGAAACCTTTAAAATCTTCTTCTCTATTATGTAATGTAAAATTAATTTTTATACGCTAGAGTTACTCTACTGTGTTATACAGAACTAGAACTACTCCCCCTCCCAAATGTATCTGGGTACTCATTTTCCAGTTTCTCTGTCTCCTCCCTGTCCATATATTTCCTAGCCTTTATTGACTTCTGTTCTACTCTCTGCTTCTATGTGATCAACTTTTTTAGATTCCACAAATAAGTGAAAGAATGTGATACTTGTTTTTCTGTGCCCAGGTAACTTTATTTGACATAGTGACCCCTGGTCCCACTCATGTTGCTGCAAATGAGTGGATTTCATCCTTTTTTGTGACTGAATAATAATCCATTGTACCTGTGTACCATATAGTTTTTATCCATTCATCCATTAATGAGCATCTCAGTTGATTTCAACTTGTCTATTTTGACAAGTGCTGCAGTAAACATGGACATACAGGTTTCTCTCATATGATTTTATTTCCTCCCAATGTATACCTGGTATTGAGACTACCACATTATCTACTATTTCTGTTTTCAGTTTTTTGAGGATTCTTCATATTGTTTTCTATATTGGCTGTACTAGTTTATATTTCCACCAATAGTGTTTGAGTTCCTGTTTCTCTACATTCCCACTAGTAGTTTTTATCTATTTATTTATGTTTTGTCTTTTTGATTGTAGTCATACTGGCCAGAAATAGATGAAGTCTCATTATAGTTTGACTTGCTTTTAGCTGATGATGACTAATGTTAAGCATTTTTAAAAATATACATATTGAACATTTCCATGCCCTTCCTTTGAGAAATGTCTGTTCATCATTTGCCCATTTTAAAATCAGATTATTTGCTGCGGTTGAATTCTTTATATATTTGAATATTAACCCTTTGTCGGATTAATATTTTACAAATATTTTTCTCATAGTGTATGTTGTCTCTTGACTCTGCTGTTTATTTCTTTTGCTGTACTGAATTTGGTAAAATATCCTGTGTTTAGTTCTGCTTTTATTACTGGTGCTTTTAGGGCCTTTTTTTTTATTTAATGAACATAAATTTCCAAAGTACAGCTTATGGATTACAATGCCCCCCCCCATAACTTCCACCCACAACACTCCCCTCTCCCACTCCCTCTCCCCTCCCATTCACATCAAGATTAATTTTCAATTATCTTTATATACAGAAGATCAATTTAGCATATATTAAGTAAAGATTTCAACAGTTTGCACCCACACAGAAACACAAAGTGTAAAATACTATTTGAGTACTAGTTATAGCATTAATTAAACACCTAAGAGTAATTGTGTATTAATTACAGAGTTCAACCAATAGTTTTAAGTAGAACATAAAAAATACTAAAAGGGTTAAGTATTAAGTTCTTTTTTTTCTTTTTCTTTTTTTTGTTTGTTATATAGTTATTTTTTTATTTAATAAATGTGAATTTACAAAGTGCAACTTTTGTATTGTTGTGGCTCCCCCCAACAACCTCCCTCCCTCCTGTGGCCCTCCCCTCTCCCACTCTCTCTCCCATCCCGCCCTTCATCGAGTTTCATTTTCAATTACTTTCATATACTGAAGATCAACTTAGTATATACTAAGCAAGGATTTCAACAGGCTGCACTCACACAATCGCACAAGGTATAGGGTATTGTTGGACTAGTAGTGTTGTTTTTAAGTTTCATAGTAGAACACATTAAGGACAGAGATCCTACATGGGGAGCATGTACCCAGTGACTCCCGTTGTTGATTTAACAATTGGCACTCTTATTTATGATGTCAGCAATCACCCGAGACTCTTGCTATGAGCTGTCTAGGCTATGGAAGCCCCATGAGTTCACCGACTCTGAACTTGTTTAGTCAAGGCCGTATCACAGTGGTGGTTCCTTCCTCCCTTCAGAGAAAGGCGCCTCTCTCCTTGATGGCCTGTTCCTTCTGCTGGGGTCTTGTTCACCAGGATCTTTCATTTAGATTGTTTTTTGCCACCGTGTCATGGCTTTCCATGCCCGTGAGACTCTCATGGACCTTTTAGCCAGATCTGAATGTCCCAAGGGTTGATTCTGAGGCAGGAGTGCTGCCATTCTATGAGTCTGCTGTGTGTCCTGTTTCCCCCGCAGGATCATTCTCTCCCTTTTAATTCTATCCTTCATTAGTTGCTTACACTGGTCTTATTTGTGAAATCTCATTGACACATACCCTATCTTTTTGATCGGTTGTGTATTTATACTTATCACTTTACCAAGTGCGTTGGCATTGGTACCTGCCTCATTGGAGTTGAAATCCCCTGGCACATTTCTAGTTCCACCTTTGGAGGTAAGTCCGAGTGAGCATGTGCCAACCTATATATCTCCTCCCTCTCTTATTCCCACTCCTATGTTTAACAGAGATCACTTTTCTGTTAATTTTATATGCCTAAGAATGATTGTGCATTGATTACAGAGTTCAACCAGTGGTCTTATGTAGAACAAACAGAGCAACAACAACAACAAAAATACTAAAAGGAATAAAATAATATGTTGTTCCTCAACAGTCTAGACAAGGGCTGATCATGTCATTGTCTCTCAAAAAATACTTGTCTGCAAAAATGTCTTTAAGTGTTTGCACTGTGTTGTCTTCTGGCAGTTATCTAGTGTGCGGTCTTACATTTAGATCTTTGACTCATTTTGGGTTTCTTTTTGGTATATGGTGAGAGGTAGAGGTCTAGATTCATTGTTCTACATATGTATCTCCAGTTTCTCCAACAACATTTATTGAAGAGACAGTCCTTTCTAATTTTTTTAAAAAAGATTTATTCATTTATTTGACAGAGTTACAGAAAAAGAGAGAGAGAGACAGAGATCTTCCATCCACTGATCGTGAATCCCCAGATGGCTAAAATGGCCAGGGCTGGGCTAGGCTGAAGCCAGGAGCTTCTTTCAGGTCTCCCATGTGAGTGACTGGGGTTTAAACACTTAGGCCATCTTCTGCTGCTTTTCCCGGGCCATTAGTGGGTAGCTGGATTGTAAGTGGGGCAGTTAGGACACGAACTGGTGCCCACATGGAGTGCTGGCATTGGCAGTGCCAGCTTTATCTGCTCTGCCACAACACCCGTGCTAAAGAGACAGTCCTTTCTCCAATGCATATTCGTTGTACCTTAGATGAAAATCAGTTGGCTATATATGCACAGATTATTTTTTGGATTTTCTAATCTATTCCATTTGTCTATAGATCTGTTTTTTATGCTAGTACCCTGCAGTTTTTATTACTATATTTGTTCAGGATTTCTTTCATTGTTCTGGGTCTTTTGAGGTTTCCTATAAATAAACTTCAGTGTCTTTGTTCTCAAGGCTGTAGCATCCTGTGCAATGGAGGGTGGAAGGGAAACAATGCGAGTTCCTTTCTGTAGCAGTGCTACCATGTAGACCCCAAGTGGTTCATTTAACTGGACTCCAAAGCTGAGGCAGTTGTGAACTCTGCAGTAAGAAGGGCTGCCAGCATTCACAGCGGTGTGCTTTGCTAAGATTCTCCTGCTCACTCTTTCCTCACAATGAAGATGGATCTTTTTCCACTAATTAATTCCCCAGATGCCAACAACAGCCAGCCTGGGCCAGGGTAAAGCCAGTAAGGTAAAGACCTCAGTTCAGGTCTCCCACATGGGTGGCATGGACCCAAGTACATGAGCCATCACTACTGCCTGCCAAGGTGTACATTAGCAGGTATCTGGAATCAGAACCAGAGCAGAGCTTCAAAACCAGGTATTCTGCTTTGGGATGCAAGCATCTGAAGTAGCAATATAACGATTGGGCCAACTGTTCACCACAGTTTTTCTTTATTTTAAACTTATTGATAACTCAAATAAGTTTAAGTTTATTGTTGAGGTATGTGTTTTGTAAGTATGAAGTTCATTCTTTCACAGAAGAATTTGATTTTCCATTGCATATTAGTCTCATACCTATCTGAAAATGCTAAATTTTTGAAAGTTTTGAATCAGACCGTTAAACCTCCATTAATGTGAGTTTTTGATATTAATTCTCAGGGGAGCCTTTTTTCTTTGCCCTTTCTTTTTTCTTGTCTGTCAACTAACTTCTATTTGAATTTTGTTTGTTTTTCCTAGTTTTCTTTTTTGGAATTTTTGATTGTGTTTGAATTTTGTGTGATATGAGTTCATATCCAAATTTAACTCTAAATTTGCAGCTGTCATTATAGGGTCCTGTGATAACCAGGCTGTATGTCATACATCAGCATAAGCCACTAGGATCAAACAGATATCATCTTTCCCTCCTTTTTACTTATGGTCTTCTAACTGGCTCAGCCATTTCCTTAAATAAGTTTTTAACAACATTTCTATTTTAATAACTACCAGGACATAGGAGCATTAATGAAATATCTTGGGTTTTCATGGTTCAAAAAGATAATTCATTTGATTCTCTGGAAGACTCTTACAGGAATCCATGCTGACTAGAATCAGAGCAGACTACAAACTTAAGAATTCTAATGTCTGAATTTGTTGATACTTTATTTGAAATTGGAATTAGAACTTTTTGTCTACCCCAGAACCATAGCCAAATGAGACCCATCCTTTATAGAATATTTAAAATAGTAAAATTGATCTGGAAGCTAGATCTGACTCTTCAAGATTGCAGTGAGTTCTGAAAAGATACACCAAGGTGATAGGAAACTGGTTTTCATCCTGTCTATATTCATTCCTGAACATCACCCCGAAAGACTATCTCAAATCCAAGTTAGGAATTCAAGAACCATTAATTCAAAAATTATCTTCTTTGTCTTATTTTAAAGTGTTAAAGTAAAACAGACTTTTTTCTACCCCAGAATAGCTCCATGAGAACAGTCTGCTGTCAGAGAAGTCATCCTATTATAAAGTTATTCTGCTGTTATATGTATAGTCTCTACTTAAAATGTTAAGGTACAAATATTTATCCTTCTGAGCCATCTGTTCTGCTAACTACCCAAAAGTATTATAGAGTACAATATGAAAAATGGAAATACTTGGAAATCTTTGCATTGTTGACTCTTTTTTTTTAAAGATTTATTTTATTTATTTGAAAGAGGCCAGAAAGAGGTAGAGACAGAGAGAAGTAGAGAGAGCTAGAGATAGAGAGGTCTTCCATCTGCTGGTTCACTCCCCCAATGGCTGCAACAGCCTGAGCTGCGCCAATCCGAAGCCAGGAGCCAGGAGCTTCTTCCGGGTCTCCCATGTGGGTACAAGGGCCCAAGGACTTGGGCCATCTTCTACTGCTGTCCCAGGCCATAGCAGAGAGCTGGGTCGAAAGAGGAACAGCTGGGACTGGAACCAGCGCCCATATGGGATGCTGGCGCTTCAGGCCAGGGCTTTAACCTGCTGCACCACAGTGTTGGCCCCTGCATTGTTGACTCTTGATTTTTTTGCAGCATATGTCTTGCTTTGAGCAGAACGACGTTGATACAGAAAGCTTATTTCTAAAACATTACATTATATCATTAAAATAATGTTAAATCCTGTTTTAGAAAGGATTCTCATTATCGTGATTACATTATTTCATTGAAATATCCAGTTTCTAAATAAGCATAAAAACTGTTCAATGTATTTCTTATAATATATATTACTTCTTTAAATTTAGAGTTCTGGTAGGTTAATTTGTTTGCTATTTAAAATCATCACCTTAATTAAAGAAAATTTCTGTTAAGAATGTTAAGAGAAAAATTTATTCTCGCCCTCCCTCCGTGAAATTATTTTAAAACTGTGGTATAATTCCAAGAAATTGATTACTGTCTTCAACCAGCAAATGTAATCAATATATATCTTACTTTGTGCTTCTTTCATATTTCTTTTTTGTATGCCATTCCGTTGAACACATTAAGGAGATTAATCAACTATCTAATTCCCCCTAAACACTCTCATTCCTATAGGACTGGAAAATGGAAAGAAGGTTACCTCTGAGCTGGAAGTAACAGATTTATGAAAGTTCCTAGGAAGTAGTAAACATAAATTGACCTTTGAATGAGTTTATAATTCAGATTCACATAATCTATGCTGTACATAGAAATGTTAAATATATAAATTTAGTGTAAAGTAGTCCATAATTGATAGTGCTTCTCAGTACTTGACAAAAACAAATGCAAAATCTCTGGTTAATAGACATTTACCTTTAAATTCAAAGAAGTATTAAAATTTACTTACTAATAAATTTGGAAAAAACACATGGAAATGATACACTGTGAGTGTGAATTTGCTGGAATACTAGACAAGAGAATCAACTCTGTTTAGACATAAAGTGTTAGAATAATTAGATATAGCAGATAAAACAACTATGCTTATTTACTTATAGTGTTTTTTTTATTTTTAAAGATTTATTTATTTATTTGAAAGTCAGAGTTACACAGAGAGAGAAGGAGAGGCAGAGAGAGAAAGAGAGGTCTTCCATTTGATGGTTCACTCCCTAATTGGCCACAACGGCCGGAGCTGTGTGGATCTGAAGCCAGGAGCCAGGACCTTCTTCCAGGTCTCCCACATGGGTGCAGGGGCCCAAGGACTTGGGCCATCTTCTACTGCTTTCCCAGGCCATAGCAGAGAGCTGGATTGGAAGTAGAGCAGCTGGGTCTCAAACCGGCACCATTTTGGGATGCCGGCATTTCAGGCCAGGGTGTTAACCCGCTGCACCACAGCACTGGCCCCACTTACAGTATTAAACACAATAAAACTTAAAAGCAAAAGTGTAAGGGAAAAACAGGGACCAGGAAACTGTTAAAATTGCAAGAAAATTTAAAGAGGAACCAAGTACAATTTCTATAATTTAAAAGAAAATAATTAAATTAAAAATTGAGTGGTGTAATGAGCAGAGCAGATGCAATAGAGAAATAATAAAGTAAAAAATGGGTTGAGGAAAATTCCTGATTACATTAAAGAGAAAAAATGATCAGAAATATGAAAGAGAGCTCAAGAAATAAATCACACAAAAATGCATAAAAAGAAAATAATCAAGTATATGGTTAAAGAAGCTCATTCTTCTGTGGCGCTTTCTATAAGAAGAAAACAATAAGGAAAAGAATATGCCTGACAACAGGAAAAAGATTAGAGATTTACAGATCATCCGTTATAAATGTTTTTGTAAATATTTAATGTGATGTAGAAAATACTTACCTTGATATTGCTATGTATAGATTGATCTAAAATGCAATGAATAGTAATTTTTGTGTAACAACATATATATATATATATATATATATATATATATATATATATAACGAGTATGTTAGAATAATAGAGTTCTTCTGAGCACTAGTATTATAGATACTTTATTCAATTTTCTGCTTTTGTATTTTTCAGTTGTTATAAAATGATTTTATTACTTAGAAAAAACCTTAATAAAACTGCCACTAAGAATTAAAAGTGTTTAAACAAGATTTATTTTATTGATTTGAAAGGTAGAGTTACAGAGAGGGAAGAGGCAGTGAGAGAGAGAGAAAGAAATCTTCCATCTGCTGGTTCACTACCCAAATGGTTACAATGGCAATGACTGGACCAGGTGGAAGCCAAGAGCCAGGAGCTTCTTCCGAGTCTCCAGTGTAGGTTCAGGAGCCCAAGTACTTGGGGCATCCTCTGCTGTTCTCCCAAGTGCATTAGCAGGGAGCTGGATCAGAAGTGAAGCAGCAGGGACTTGAACTGTTGCCCATATGAGATGCATTATTGCAGTTGATGGCTTGACCCATTTTGCCACAATGCCAACCCCCAAAATTGATTCTAAGTCATATGTTTCAGAAGGATTTTCCTATGCCAGATTTTTTTAAAACACTGATTTGTTTGATATTGTAGTTTCTTAATGTATGATATCTCAGTAGAAGTAGATGAAAGATAAAAATTATTTTTATGATTATGTGATTATAAAATAATATATAATATATAATTATATAACAAATATTTGGAATATGTTGAATTACCTCTTGATTATTGGGAATTTAAACTTAGTAAGCAACTTGAAAGGAGTTTTTCATTTGCTCACTCACTAATGTATGCAATATTTTGTAATGTTATCTGAACTGTCAAAGAGCCTTTTAAAATGTAAGTTCAAATGATTATATTACAGGTTTTCAAAAATTATACCAATTGGCAATACACTATAATTCTTTATGATAAAATATTTCTCAATTAGAACATATCTCTTCTTGAACGTGGCACTAAGAGAGGTCTTTCTTAGAGGAAAGAGAAGGATGGATGGGAGCATGGGCAGGAGGGAGGTCTGGGTGGGAAGTATCACGGTGCTCCTGAGTCTATATATATGAAATACATAAAATTTGCTTACCTTAAATTAATTAATTAAAAAAATAAAAGAAACTGGAAAAAAGAGAGGAATTACTCTATTCATTAAAATTTATAAATGCAATTATATTTTAGAGTTGGCCTTTTCAGGACATTCAAATGTAATATGTAAGCAATTTGGTTTTAATTTTTTTCATATACTAAGTATATTGAATGTCTATTATATGCTATTATTGCATTAGACTTTGGAGATTAAGTATGAAACCATATGTAGTATGATTGTTTTTTCAAATGAAATTTAGAGTTCAGTACAGGAGATATATGATTGAAAAATTTCCTTGAATTACTATACATCCATTATATTGAATATCATTTGCTTTACTGCATTTTAACTTCCCAATAGCATTTCTTGTTTTCTTGCAACTTGTCAGTATGATTTGTTTTTATGTTTTTAATTCTTGCATATATAAGTTGGCTGAACAGTTCATATCTTCTTTGTACCAAATTTCACAGCCTTTTATTTATTTATTTATTTTAACTTTTATTCAATGAATATAAATTTCCAAAGTACAGCTTATGGATTACAATGGCTCCCCCCCCATAACTTCCCTCCCACCCACAACCCTCCCCTTTCCTGCTCCCTCTCCCCTTCCATTCACATCAAGAATCATTTTCAATTCTCTTTATATACAGAAGATCAGTTTAGCATATATTAAGTAAAGATTTCAACAGTTTGCACCCACATAGAAACACAAAGTGAAAAATACTGTTTGAGTACTAGTTATAGCATTAAATCACAACGTACAGCACATTAAGCACAGAGATCCTACATGAGGAGTAAGTGCACAGTGACTCCTGTTGTTGACTTAACAAATTGACACTCTTATTTATGGCGTCAGTAATCACCCTAGGCTCTTGTCATGAGTTTCCAAGGCTATGGAAGCCTTTTGAGTTCACCGACTCTGATCATATTTAGACAAGGTCATAGTCAAAGTGGAAGTTCTCTCCTCCCTTCAGAGAAAGGTACCTCCTTCTTTGAAGACCTGTTCTTTCCACTGGGATCTCACTCACGGAGATCTTTCATTTAGGTAATTTATTTATTTATTTATTTATTTATTTATTTATTGCCAGAGTGTTTTGGCTTTCCATGCCTGAAATAGTCTCATGGGCTTTTCAGCCGGATCCTCATGCCTTAAGGGCAGATTCTGAGGCCAGAGTGCACACAGCCTTTTATTTTGAAAAATTTTAGGTCTGTACAATAATTGGAAGGGTGCTATAATCATCAATATATGATTTTTATCTTGATTATCCAGTTAACTAATAATTTTATTTCCTCTCTGTGTCTTTCTCTTCCTTACTCCTTCTTTCTTCCCTTCCATTTGCAACCTCTACCCTTAGGTACTTGAAAAAATATGCCAGAGATATTTATTCAGGAATATAGGTGATTCAATATTAGGAAATCCATTAGTATAAGAGGTTGAAGAAAATATGAAGAGAGCTGGCGTTGCGGCTCACTAGGCTAATCCTTCACCTGCGGCGCTGGCACCCCAGGTTCTTGTCCCGGTTGGGGCTCCGGAACTAATAAAGAAAATTAGATAAGAAAAATAGGAACCAGCATTGTATTACAGCAAGTTAAGCTGCTGCTTGCAATGTTGGCATCCCATATCAAAGTGACAGTTTGAGTCCTGGCTTCTCGACTTCTGATCCAGCTTTCTGGTAATGCACCTTGGAAGGCAGTAGAACATAGCCCAAGTACTTGGGCCCTTGTCACCCATGCAGGAGAACCCAGTGGAGCTGGCTTCCAGCTCCTGGCTTCAGGCTAGCTCAGTCTGATGGCTGTTGTAAACATTTGGAGGGTGAACCAGCAGATGGAAGAGCTCTGCCTACCCCTATCCCCAACTCTGCTTTCAGGTAAATAAATAATCATTTTTAAAAAAATAAATAAAAAAATCTTGCATTTTATTTCCTGATTGATAATTTTGCATATCCCCTGGTATGTGTGCCTTTTAATTTGGCGACCATTGCACTGTGGATTCTATCCTATTTAAAGCAAAATAGAATAAACATTTAATTTTGTAGAATTCTTATTGTAGAATTCTTGTTCGTTTGTTTTTTAAAAGATTTATTTATATATTTGAATAGCAATGTTACAGAGAGAGGAGCGACATAGAGGCCTTCCATCTGTTGTTTCACTCCCTACATGGTTACAATGGTGTGGGTTTGTGCAGGCTGAAACCAAAAGCTGGGAACTTTATCCAGGTCTCTCGCATGGGTGCAAGGGCCCAAGTACTGGGCCCATGTACTGTTGCTTTCTCAGGCCACCAGCAGGGAGTTGTATGTGTGTATGTGTGTGTGTATGAGAGAGAGACTTGGATTTTCATAGTATGTACTAAGTAACTGCACACAGCTACCTGCTTAATGATTCTGATGCTTAGAATAACAATGAATTATCTAATGTATTTTCATGATTTTTCTTATACTTCAAAAGAATATTCATAAATTTTCTTACATAGAAACATGGTCTGATGCCATGTAGTAGGTACTCAGTTTTATTGATTCAGTATTTTTCAGAATATTAAAAGGTTAAGGGCCAGCGCCATGGCTCACTAGGCTAATCCTCCGCCTGTGGCGCCGGCACACCGGGTTCTAGTCCCGGTCGGGGCGCCGGATTCTGTCCCGGTTGCCCCTCTTCCAGGCCAGCTCTCTGCTGTGGCCTGGGAGTGCAGAGGAGGATGGCCCAAGTGCTTGGGCCCTGCACCCCATGGGAGACCAGGAGAAGTACCTGGCTCCTGGCTTCGGATCAGTGTAGTGCTCTGGCCACAGCGCGCCGACTGTGGTGGCCATTGGAGGGTGAACAATGGAAAAAGAAGACCTTTCTCTCTCTCTCACTGTCCACTCTGCCTGTCAAAAAAAAAAAAAAAAAAAAAACAAAAAACAAAAAAAAGGTTAAGAATATGGTTGGCCAGACATTTTAAGATACTATGGGGGCCAACACTGTGGCTTAGTGGGTTAAGCTGCTGCTTATAGCACCGGCATCCCATATGGGCTGTGGTTTGAGTCCCAGGTGCTCTACTTCCAATCCGGCTCTCTGGTAATGGCCTGGGAAAGCAGCAGAGGACTTCCCAAGTGCTTGGGCCCTGGAACCCACATGAGAGACCCGGAAGAAGTTCCTGGCTCCTGGCTTTGGCTTGGCCCAGTTCCCTGTTGCAGCCATTTAGAATATATGGAAGACCTTTCTCTACTTCTCTCTCTGTAACTCTGCCTTTCAAATAAATAAAATAAATATATTTAAAAAAATATTTTATTGTAGACAAATTCACAAAAACTCTTGCTTCCTAGATTGAACCTTTTATAGATAGTTTCCATCTAGAAAGACAGTGTTATTTTTAATGGTGTGGCTTTTTTGTTGTAGTTTTTTTGTTGAAGCTTTAATATAGCAATGAATAATTTAAAAAATTCTTGTCAGCAATTATGTTACCAAATTCTACTTCATATTTGTATTATATAAAGTATGATAGAAAGCCTTCATCTTGATGGTAGACTTTCATAAAGCCTTAAGTCAAATTGATTATACTCACACTTTAGTCAGACCATTTAGGACAAAGAATAGTGAAGACACCAAGTGTTACACTGTAAAAATGTGTACATCTCAGTAGAAGTTACATAAACTACATTATTTGGTAATAAATTCATCATTTTTAACCCATCAATTTTTTTTTGCTTCAATTCTTTTTTTTTTTTTTTTTTTTTTTTTTTTTTTTTTTTACAGGCAGAGTGGACAGTGAGAGAGAGAGAGACAGAGAGAAAGGTCTTCCTTTTGCTGTTGGTTCACCCTCCAGTGGCCGCCGCGGCCGGCGCACCACGCTGATCTGAAGGCAGGAGCCAGGTACTTATCCTGGTCTTCCATGGGGTGCAGGGCCCAAGGACTTGGGCCATCCTCCACTGCCCTCCCGGGCCACAGCAGAGAGCTGGCCTGGAAGAGGGGCAACCAGGACAGAATCCGGCGCCCTGACCGGGACTAGAACCTGGTGTGCCGGCGCCGCTAGGTAGAGGATTAGCCTATTGAGCCACTGCGCCGGCCTTCAATTCTTTTTTCAACTTTTTATTTTGAAAACTTTCAGACATTCAGAGAAGTTGAGAGAAGAGTATGATGATCAGCTGTACTGTCTGCACTTGGATTCATGATTAATATTTTATAGCACATGCCTTGTACATATTCATGTATCACTTTTTTTCTTCCCTCTTTTACCTATACCACTTGAAAATAGTTGCGGACATCATGGTGCTTCACCACTGTATATTTCCACATGTGTATCTTAAAATAAGGCCTTTATGCACAGTACCCTCATTTGTATATAATATTGTTGTGATATAAATCTATTTTTAGATTTTTCTGATTATCCCAAAATATCATTTATACATTTTTTATACAGTATTGTGACAAGGATCATAAGTAGCACTTAGTAGTGAATTCTCTTCACTGTTTTGCCAAAGAATGACAGAAATTTGATATAGGATAATTCCATATTTTAGTAGCTGTGAAAACTGTCAGGTCAATTGTTAAAAAAAATTCAGATAATTTGGAAATATTCCACTATAACTTTTGCTATATAAATGAGTTTATTCAAGTGATTGTGTTTTAGAAAAAGGTTTGTTTTGTTTATTTGAAAGGTTGGATGACAGAGAAAGTGGGAGAGATAGAAAGAGATCTTCCATCTCTCCCATCATCGCCACTACAGCCTGGTCTGGACCAGGCCAAAGCCAGGAGCCCAGAACTCCATTTGAGTCTCCCATGTAAGTGTAAGATGGTACAAGTACTCTCCCAGATGCATTAGTAGGGAGGTGGATCAGGAGCACAACAACTGGTAGTAAAAGCAGTGTTCCAATATATGATGCTGGCATTGCAGGCTGTGACTTAAGCAACTGTGCCACAACACTGGCCCCAAAGTAATTCTTACTCATTTAAAGACAGTTTACTTATGGATAGATTATTTATGCTGACACCCTAATTTAATTTTTATTATCTCTTTTTAAAAATTTATCTTAGGGGCTGGCACTGTGGCTTAGTGGGTAAAGCTGTCACCTGTAGTGCTGATATCCCATATGGGTTCTGGTTCAAGTCCCGGCTGCTCCACTTCTTATCCAGCTCTCTGCAATGGCCTGAGAAAGCAGTAGAAGATGGTCTTGGGCCCTTGCACCCACATGGGAGACCCAGAGGAAGCTCCAGGCTCCGGGCTTTGGATTGGCCCAGCTCCTGCATTGCTGCCATTTGGGGAGCGCACCAGTGGATGGAAGACCTCTCTCTCTCTCTCCTTTCTCTCTCCTCTCTCTCCCCTCTCTCCCCTCTCTCCTTTCTCTCTCTCCTCTCCCCCCCCCTCTGTAACTCTGCCCTTTAAATAAATAAGTAAAGCTTTAAAAAAAAATCTTATCATTTTAAGTATTTAAACAGTAAAACCAATTTTTTCCTTTTCTAGTCAAAGAATACTTCCATCATTCCCAAAATATCTTTTGTACCTTCACTTCATAATCACACTCTTCACATCATCATACCACCTCTGCTACAAACAGATTTATTTTCCATTATTATAATTTGTTTTACCAAGAACATGAAATAAGTGGACTTCAGAAAGTATCTGCCCTTTTCAGATTGGCTTTCCTCATATATCAACTGGTGAATAGTATTCATTGTATGTATAGTCCATGGTTTGCCTTTTGATCAAAAGACTTCTCGGTTGCTTCTAGATATTGGCTGCCACACATAAATTTGCTATGAGCATTTTTATGCAGGATTTTTGTGAACCTAATCAGTGATTTTTTTTAAAGATTTTTTTTATTTGAAAGTTTGTGGCTGGCATTGTGGTGCAATGGGTTAACGCCATGGCTTGAAGTGCCGGCATCTGATATGGGCACTGGTTCAACATCTGGCTACTCCACTTTTGATTCAGCTCTGTGCTATGGCCTGGGTAAGCAGTAGAAGATGGCCCAAGTCCTTGGGCCCCTGCACCCACGTGGGAGACCCAGAAGAAGCTTCTGCTCCTGGGTTCAAATTCACACAGCTCTGGCAGTTGCGGCCAATTGGAAGTGAACTATCGGATGGAAGAACTCTCTTTCTCTCTCTGTCTGCCTCTTCTCTGTGTAACTCAGACTTTCAAATAAATAAATGAATCTTTAAAAAAAAAGTCATAGTTACAGAGAGAGAGAGAGAGTAAAACAGAGAGAGAGAGAGAGAGAGAGAGAGAGAGAGAGAGAAATTTTCCATCTACTGGTTCACTCTGCAAATAACCACAATGGCCAGGACTGGGCCAGGCTGAGGAGTTTCATCTGGGTCTCTCACGTGGATACAGGGGCCCAAGCACTTGGGCCATCTTCTGCTGTTTTCCCAGGTCCATTAGTAGGGAGTTGTATCGGAAATGGAAGATTTTTCTACAACATCAGAAGACATTGACTACAAATGAAATATTGATTCATTAAATTATTCTTTCCATAAAAATTTAATGAGCATCAACTCTTGGCCTGGGACTGCAGAAATAATGAACACGATAGGCAAAACTCTTTCTCTACAGGGGGCAGTTGATAAGAGCCAGGCATTTATACTATATTTTGAAAAATACTACATGTTCAGAAGTATAAAAGGAATCCAAATATTTTAAAAATTGCATATTTATTTTTAAAATAAAACTTTTCTAGGTATACACTGCATCTCTTTTTCATTGACATAATATTTATGTATTTATGAATATAGTATGATAATTCAATACATTTATATAATGAAAAATATAATGACAAAATCTGAGCATTTCCATTTCTTCAAAGATTTATTATTTCTTTGTATTAGGAACCTTTGAACTTCTCTTTTCTAGTTCTTTATAAAATATGTAATAAATTATTGTAAACCACTGTGCTATAGAACATTTCAAAAATCTTAATCCTCCTATGTAACTGTACTTTGGTACCAATTATCCAACCTCTGCGTATCCCATTCCCTGGGTCCCTTGGTAACCTCTAATTGCTATTATTCTATTATGTACTTCTATGCAGTCAATTTTTTTAGCTTTCTCATCAGAACAAGAAGATTCAGTATTTCCTTTTCTGTGCCTAGCTTATTTCAGTTAACATGATCTCCTCCAGTTTTGTCAACCTTGCTCCAAGGACAGGATTTCATTTTTTATTGCTGAATAATATTTTATTATGTATATGAGCATAATTCAAAAAAGTTTGTGGAAAATTGAATTACAAGATGTTTATTTTGATGCAAAAAAATTGAGATTCATGCATACTGTTTTTATAATATTCATTTCCATGAATTTTGGAGATGCTTCATATCTACCATATTTTCTTTATTTAAGACAAAAATATCTCTCTCTTTTTTTTTTTTTTTTTTCGACAGAGTGGACAGTGAGAGAGAGAGAGACAGAGAGAAAGGTCTTCCTTTGCCATTGGTTCACCCTCCAATGGCCGCTGTGGCAAGCGCAGTGTGGCCGGCGCACTGCGTTGATCCGATGGCAGGAGCCAGGTGCCTATCCTGGTCTCCCATGGGGTACAGGGCCCAAGCACTTGGGCCATCCTCCACTGCACTCCCGGGCCACAGCAGAGAGCTGGCCTGGAAGAGGGGCAGCCGGGACTAGAATTGGCACCCATATGGGTTGCCGGCGCCGCAGGCGGAGGATTAACCTAGTGTGCCACGGCGCCGGCCCCTACCTTTCAAATAAATAAATAAATAAATCAGTCTTTTTTTAAAAAAAAGACTTGAAATAATGGAATGCAGTAAGTGCTAATATTTGTTTTGCTTTCATCTAATAATATATATTACGTGTTATCTCTATTCAAACTATCATCATTGAGAAATACCAATTTAGCAATAAAGTTAACACTAGTTATGAAGAAAACAGTTTAAAAAACAAGCAGGCCATGGCATGTTTTCCCCATTACTTGAAAACCCAAAATAAAAGTAACCTTCCTATAGTACTTAATATAATATAATTCACTTTCCTAAAAGTTCTCTTTATCTAACCCTCCCTTTCTTTTTTTTTTTTTTTTTTTTTGATTTTTGGATACTTTTATTTCAACTGGAAACACAAATCCTTTTGAAATACTTCCTATTCAATAACTAATGCAAACCAAATAAGAGGATTCTTTCAAAACAAAATGTAAGTAGACTTTTCCTGCACTATCAACTTGAGGACATCATATACTAGATCTGTAACTGTCAAGAAAACTCACTCCAACACAAAGACATCCTGCAGGACAGAGTTCTGTGGGGAACTTATCCCCAATACCAGATACATTAGGTCACCCCATCCAAGAGTCTACATGCAAACAATATCTGGAAGAATCCTTTAAGCCAAAACTTAAAGGCAAAACAACTTGCTGAGTGTGGCTAGCTCACTTTCAGATAAGCAGACAGACATTTTCTGTGAGAACTGGAGAGGGAAACACACACAGCAAACAAGCAGTCTTGGGATGGAGTTCCCCTCCCACCACTGGATGAGACCAAGTCCTCCGCCTGGCATTCTCTAGTCACTGTCTCCCTCCGGAGTTCCAGGATCAGGAAACTCATCCGATGTTATGCAGTGAAACTTCCACCTGTTTGAGGTGTCTGACACACGGAGGTCATTTCCACAGTTCTTTTAGACTTTCACTCAGTGTGGCGCAGTGAGCTGATGCTTTGATTCACCGTTTACTCCATAAAGAAAGCAATGGTAGATAAAGTATAGGACAGAAAAACAAACATATAATGGTGAGCTCAAAAACAAGATAAAAATCTCTGTGGACCAGAAAGCAGTGAAGCAGGCTGAAGCTGCCATCCTTTGGGCTACATCAAACGTACATAGTAACTTGGAAAATCTCCCATCAGCCAAAAGAGTAATATCAAGAATACCAATTCCTGTTTTACGGGATGTTCCTTAGGATTAACTCCTTGAGTTGCCAAATAAACCCAAAACATTGAATTTAATGTGTACGCAGACACTAAATCCACCTTTGCTTGTTCAAGTGGGTCTAACTTTTGTAACAACTCATTTCTGGAAACAGACATCATGGTCTTCAGCATCTCATCCACAGTGCTGATGGAGTTCTCAAATGCAGACAAATACTCATGAATTTCTACTGGATAGTCTTCATTAATTTCTTCACCTGCCATTATGACCAGCTCAAAGCCTCCGACTCCTCGCCTCCTCTAACCCTCCCTTTCTTCTGGCTCCTGACACTACTAATTTTTTTTAACTGTTTCTACAGTTTTGCCTTTTCCAAAATGTTATATACTCAATTTTATGTAGTAGATAGTCATTTCAGATTGACTTCTTTCAATTCGTAATATTCACTTACTTTATTTTTCTTTTCATGCTTTGATAGCTTAGTAATTTTTCTTTTAAAGATCTTATTCATTTATTTGAAAGAATTTCATAGAGAGAGAGGGCAACACACCCCCCCCCACACACACACACACACACATATCTTCCATCTGCTTGTTCACTCCACAAATGGCCACAACAGCTCATACTGGGTTAGGCTGAAACCAGAACTCAGTAGCCTTATTTGGTCCCCTACATGTGTGGCAGGGTCCCAGACACTTAGACCATCTTCCACTGCTTCTCCCAGACCACCAACAGGGAGCTGGATTGGAAGTAGAACAGCTGAGACACATGGGATGCCAACATTGTGCGTGGTGGTTTACTTGCTGCATCATAATATTAGCCGTGATAGCTTATAGCTTAATAATTTTTAACACTAAGTAATATTCCATTTTCTGGATGTATCACAGCTTGTTTAACCTTTATCTATGGAAGGACATTTTGTAGCAGTGAATAAGACTTCTGTAAACATTTATGTACACATTTTTTTAAAAATTTGTTTATTTGAAAGGCAGGGTTCCAGAGAGTGAGAGATGGAGAAAAAGAGAGAGAGAAAGAGAGATTGTCCACCCTCTTGTTCACTCCCCACATGGCCACAACAGCCAGGCCCAAGCCAGGAGCCCAGAACTCTATGTCTCCTTTGTGGGTGTCAGGGCCCCAAGTACTTGGCCCATCTTCTGCTGTTTTCCCACATGCATTATCAGGAGACTGGATTGAAGGTGGAACATCTGTGACTCCGACTGGTACATGTATGGATGCTGATGTTGCGGACAGCCACCTAACCTGCTGCACCTTAACACTGGTGCTTAACAGGCAGATTTTTATGTGGGCATCAATTTCAATCCCTTTGGGGAAATACCTCATAACAGATTGCTGTGTCAATATGGTATGGAGGAAGAATCTGAAATCTGAAAAAGTTTAGGTTTTTTAGAAACTGCTGGACTGTCTTCCAAAGTGGCTATACCAACAATGAATGAGAGTTCTTGTTGCTCCCTGTCCTCACCAGTGTTTGATATCATGTGTTCCGGTTTTTGACTATCTTTACAAGTATGCAGTTGTATTGCTTTGTTATTTTAATTGGCCTTTCCTTGGTGATATATGATATGGAGCATCTTCTTACATGCTTATTTGCCATCTGTATATCTTCTTTTTTGAGGTATCTGTTAATGTGTTTTTCCTATTTTTCACTCAGATTGTTCATTTCTGATTCCTTCTGTAGATTCACTTTCTCAAATGGTCACAAGGAGCTTGGAACTTCATCCAGATCTCCCATCTGGGAGGCAGGTGCCCAAGTACTTGGATTACCTTATGCTGCTTTCCTAGGGACGTTATCAGGGAGCTGGACCCTAAGTAGAGCAGCCAGGACTTGGAACTGGCACTCTAATATAGCATATTGGTGTTATAGGCAGTGCCTTAAGCCACTGCATCATTTTACAAGCCAGATTGTTCATTTCCTTGCTGTTGAATTTAAGTATCTTTTGTATAGGTTGGGTAATAGTTATTTATCAGAATTTTGTAATTCAAATATTTTTCTCTTAGTCTATGACTTGGCTTTTCATTGTTTTGACATTATCTTTCACAGGGCAGAAAATTTAATTTTAGTGAACTCCAACTTATTTCTTTCATGGATCATGCCTTTGCTGTCATATCTAAGAAATAATCACAAATACCGAAGATCATCTAAATTTTCTCCTGTTATCTTCAGAGATTTTTATAGCTTTATGTTTTACATGTAAGTCAGATTAATTTCGATTAAATTTTGTGATGAATGTAAAGATCTGTGTTGGATTATTTTTGTTTTTGTTTGTATCTCTTTTAAGATTCTTGGTTTTCTTAGGAGGCATTCCTTGGCCAGGGTTCTGATTTGGGCTTTACAAGGTTATATCACTACTGTGATACTAAAATCCAGCCTTAATCATCGTAGTGTTCTTTTCAAGTCTGGAAATGTGGATAGCACTAACACAAAAGTAGTAGCCATGGTTTTCATGGTCCAGAGGGGGACTATGGAGAGGGAAAATACATTAATTTGGCAGGGATACAAGGGCAGAGGTGGTCTCAGTGATTCTTTTGGCAATGGAGGCAAAGTTGATTTATAATAATGCCAACATGTATCTCTTTTATGCAGGCAGTAGCAAGAACAAAGTAGTTAACTTATCAAGGCTCAGTAACATTCTCATTATTATGGGGGCTTTTGTATTTTCCACATAGCAAATTTCCTGATTTAATTTGAAAACAAATGAAACTTAGGTTGAACTGAATCTCTCTAAGACTTCATAACTTGATAGCTGTGACTTATTTCCCCCAATTAGGAATACTACTATTCCTAATTGTGCAAGGTGTCTTTGACTCGTGTTCCAGGAAGTCAGGCAAGCTAGAACAATTGACCTAAAAATAAAGTCTGTGAATTTCATGGATATCATATGGCTGATTTTCTAATTTTGTTGAGTTTGAGTCAGAATTAATTATGTGATTTTGGCAAAAGTGTTAGGTCGGTATTTATAGTGTTCTGTTTTTAAAAAGCCTTAGAACTTTTAAAATATTGAATGATAGTGAAAAATTTGTAGCACTTACATTTTGGCCATGATTTCCTGGAACCTGCTAAAATTAGTATCGTCTATAGTAGATTGGAATAAGGACATCCATCTTTCTTTTCCTTTTATCTTGTTTTCTTTTTACACTAGATACAAGCTGTATGTAGAGGAAAGATTAGAGCATCTTCTCTTCTTTATCAAGTTTATGCGTGTTTATGAATCACAAAATTAGAACCAGAGGGCCGCAGCAATGATTTTCAAAATATCTGTGTACGATTTACATCAGAATCACCTAGAGTGCTTATTTGAAATAATTATTTGGGACCCTCATCCAAAACATACAGAATCAGAATCTCCAGAGATTAACCTCAGGAACAAACTCCCATGTGGTTTACATGGCTACATAATCCAGATCGGTGGTCTCTGAAGTGGGTTGTATGTAATGTGTTTGAAGACTTTTGGCAGACTATATAACCTGTCTACCCAAATAAATGCTTACCTTCTTTAGTATATCACTAGAATATATGTTGTCGCATTTCTGCAATCAGGTGTGACTGTCGCTGAATTCCAGGAGCCTAAATTAAATGTTTGCTATTTCTTGACAAGGGCCATATAAACTTGTATGCGTATTTGTCCATGTTCTTTCTTCTCTGTCTTACTAGAATTGAAATGACTATGGCAGATTTAGAAGCCAGAGGTTGAATATAGTAGAGCCTTATCAGCCTGAATATCTGACTAGAGTACAACCACTACTGGTCCTTGACCAAACTATTATATGAGAAAGAAATAAGTTTCTTGTTCTTTAAGCAAGTGAATTTTCGAAGAGATACCATGTATATTGTCTTAGCCTATGTACATTATCTAATATGAAAATGTTTCAGAATGGTAAGAAAATATTAAAATTTACATCTATATTATTTTTTATGTAAGACTTCTTTTTTTAAAGATTTTTATTTTATTTATCTGAGAGGCAGAGTTATAGACAGAGAAGAAGAAATAGAGAGAAAGGTCTTCTAGCTGCTGGTTTACTCTCCAAATGGCTGCAACAGCCAGAGCTGGGCCAATCCAAAGTCAAGAGCCAGGAGCCAGGATCTTTTTCTGGGTCTCCCTCATGGTTACAGAGCCCCAAGAACTTGGGCCATCTTCCACTGCCTTCCCAGGCCATCATTCCAAATAGCCACAATGACTGGGACTGGGCCAGGCCAAAGTTTCTTTTGGGTCTCCCACATCGGTGGGTGCAGGGGCCCAAAGACTTGAGCCTTCCTCTGCTGCTGTCCTAGGAGCATTAGTAGGGAGCTGGTTTGGAAGTGGAGCAGCCAGGACTTGAACTGGTGCCTGTATGGGATGCTGGTGCTAAAGGCCATGGCTTTAACAACTGTTCCACAGTGCTGGCCCCTGAAGCACAAGTTTTTTTTTTGTTTTTTTTTTTTTAATGATTTAAATTTCTTCCAACTATGTGCTTTTTTTTCTTTTCCTTTCTTTATTTATTGTCATCTGTGTGCTTTAAATCTTCATATATTTTAGTGGAAATGTACTTTTTTTTCCTTTGTTTTTTCCTCCCCAACCACCCTACTGCCCACAACCATCCCATCTCCCCCACTCCCTCTCCCATGCCATTCTTCATCAAGATTCATTTTCAATTATCTTTATATACAGAAGATCTACTTAGTATATACTAAGTAAAGATTTCAACATATTGCACCTACACAGACACACAAAGTATAAAGTGCTGTTTGAGTACTAGTTATACCGTTAATTCACATAGTACAACACATTAAGGACAGAGATCCTACATGGGGAGTAAGTGCACAGTGACTCCTGTTGTTGATTTAACAATTGACACTATTATTTATGATGTCAGTAATCACCCAAGGCTCTTGTCATGAGTACACCAACTCCGATCTTATTTAGACAAGGTCATAGTCAAAGTGGAAATTCTCTCCTCCCTTCAGAGAAAGATACTTCCTTCTTTGATGGCCTGTTCTTTCCACTGGGATCTCACTCACAGAGATCTTTCATTTAGGTTTTTGTGTTTTGTTTTTTTTTTGGTTTTTTGTTTTTTGTGTTTTGTTTGTTTGTTTGTTTTTGTTTTTGTTTTGCCAGAGTGTCTTGGCTTTCCATGCCTGAAATACTCTTATGTGCTTTTTAGCCAGATCCGAATGCCTGAAGGGCTGATTCTGAGGCCTGAGTGCTATTTAGGACATCTGCCATTCTGTGAGTCTGCTGTGTATCTCGCTTCCCATGTTGGATCGTTCTATCCTTTTTAATTCTATCAGTTAGTATTAGCAGACACTAGTCTTGTTTATGTGATCCCTTTGACACTTAATCCTGTCGTTATGATCAATTATGAACTGAAACTGATCACTTTTGACTAGTGAGATGACATTGGTACATGCCACCTTGATGGGATTGAATTGGAATTCCCTGGCATGTTTCTAACTTAACCATTAGGGGTAAGTCCGAGTGAGCATGTGCTGAACTGTACATCTCCTCCCTCTTTTATTCCCACTCTTATATTTAAACACCTAAGAATAATTGTGTGTTAATTAAAGAGTTCAACCAATGGTATTAAGTAGAACAAAAAAATACTAAAAGGAATAAAGTAGTAAATTGTTCCTCGACAGTCAGGACAAGGGCTGATCAAGTCATTGTTTCTTAGTGTCCATTTCGCTTCAACAGGTTTCCTTTTAGGTGCACTGTTAGTTGTCACCATCAGGGAGAACATATGATATTTGTCCCTTTGGGACTTGCTTAGGAAATGTACTTTTAAACAAAAAGTAGTATTTATGTCAATTTCATTTTGAAATCTTATATAATTTCATAGAGTAATAATTTTTTAAAGATTTATTTTATTTATTTGAAAGAGTTACAGAGAGAGGTAGTGACAGAGGGGGGGGGGAGGGAGGGAGAGAGGGAGGGAGGGAGAGAGAGGTCTTCCGTCCACTGGTTCACTCCCTAACGTGGCCACAACAGCTGGAGCTGAGCTGATCCAAAGCCAATAGCCATTAGCTTCTGCTGGGTTTCCCATGTGGGTGCGGGAGCCCAATGACCTGGGCCATCCTCCAATGCTTTCCCAGGCACATTATCAGGGAGCTGGTTTGGAAGTAGAGCAGCTGGGACTCAAACCGGTGCCCATATGGGATGCAGGCCAGGGCTTTAACCCACTGTGCCACAGTGCCAGCCCTTCATAGAATAATCTTGATGTCTGTTTCTGTATTAATGTCTTGATCCTTGGTACAGATTACTGGCATCACCTGGGACCTTGTAAGTAATAGGGATTTCAGGTCCCATATTAGATCTATCCCATCAGAATTCATGTTTAAGTTTCATTATTTCTGGTTTCACTAAAGTCACAAATGTAAATTTTTGCTGAGACTGCCTCTTAGTGACAGATTTATAGAAGCCCTACAATTACTCCACTATGTGTTATAAACACGTGTTAGTAAGAAGTTCCTGTGTTTTTTTTTAATTTTATTCATTTTTATTTATTATTTATTTCAGAGGAAGTGGCAGTTTCCCCACTACTGGTTTACTCTCCAAATGCCAGGACTAGGCCAGATACTCTGTATGGGATATGTGTATCCCAAGCATATTTTTAAGCTCTGGACCAAAGTCCCACTATTATATTTTTTCATGGCAAAGTAGCAAAACAGTTCATGCAGAATAAAAGACCATAAAATAAAAGAAAGGTGCCATCCTTTCCACATCCAGTCCTATACCAGCTCCCTAGCAACAGGCACTTTTTATTCTTTTTTAATTTCATACTAAAATAACAGTCCAGTTCTTTTGTTTACTTATGGGCCTTCTACACCAAAAAGTGAAGAATTGACTTATATCATCTCGTTTCTCTTTGTTCCACTACTTTTTGGTAATTACATTGATTTAGGCTGTTTGGTAGGTTTGTTTTGAAAAGAACACAAGTTCTTTTCACGTTCTTAAGTTGAGGAAATAAGTGCCCTAACTGCAACCTAACAAGTTGTATTCAAAATTTTATAATTTGTACATGTTTTTCAATGCAGACCAGTTGGTATGAATGATATTAACAGTATTAATTTCCTAATGAAGAAGAAATTGCATTTCTATGTCACTTAACTTTGTGCTAATAAAAGGTCAAGAGCAAATACATTCTTCCTTCCTACATTCCATGACTTCAAAATAATGACTCATTCGTATTTGCTTTATATTTGGACTATGACTTTGTTTTTTAATATAGCTTCTTGAAAGTCTCTAATTGCCTTTTTCTTCCTTCATAGCATATGCCATTCACCCTGTCATTAAGTGTCTCAGTGTCATCATTTTCATGTGTTGCATGTTTTCATATTTAAATTTATCATTCCCAGAGTGCCCTGGCTTTTTCCTAGAGGCCTTTTACTCAATAGGCCTACTACATGGGCATAATTGTGTGCTTTATCTTCATTGCACTCTTGAATCTGTTGCTGATTCCTGGATTCATTTCTAATTTTGGTAGAATCTGGCCTCTACAGATAGTGGTAAAGTATCTGAGATCCTGTGTCCCTAAAAAGGTTTTATTTTCCCTACTTACATTGATAGTTTGGCTAGATACAGAATTTAAGCAAATTCCCTCATATATTTTTTTTTGACAGGCATAGTGGACAGTGAGAGAGAGAGACAGAGAGAAAGGTCTTCCTTTGCCGTTGGTTCACCCTCCAATGGCCGCTGCGGCCGGCACACCGCGCTGATCCGATGGCAGGAGCCAGGAGCCAGGTGCTTTTCTTGGTCTCCCATGCGGTGCAGGGCCCAAGCACCTGGGCCATCCTCCACTGCACTCCCTGGCCACAGCAGAGAGCTGGCCTGGAAGAGGGGCAACCGGGACAGAATCTGGCGCCCCGACCGGGACTAGAACCCGGTGTGCCGGCACCGCTAGGCGGAGGATTAGCCTAGTGTGCCGCGGCGCCGGCCAATTTTTTAAAATTTTATCTTTGACAGGCAGAGTGGACAGTGAGAGAGAGACAGAGAGAAAGGTCTTCCTTTTGCCGTTGGTTCACCCTCCAATGGCCGCCGCGGCCAGCACGCTGTGGCCGGCGTACCGCGCTGATCCGAAGCCAGGAGCCAGGTACTTCTCCTGGTCTCCCATGGGGTGCAGGGCCCAAGCACTTGGGCCATCCTCCACTGCACTCCCTGGCCACAGCAGAGAGCTGGTCAGGAAGAGGGGCAACCGGGACAGAATCCAGTGCCCCGACCGGGACTAGAACCCGGTGTGCCGCCACCGCAAGGCGGAGGATTAGCCTATTGAGACACGGCGCCAGCCTGGAAATCCCTCATAATTTTAAAACAGTTGTTTTCTATAATGTAATATTGTTGGGTTTCTGGTTTTCGTTGATTTGCATATTGTCATTTCTTTATCTTTTTTGAAGAATCATTATTTATTTTTCCTTTTTCTGGTCTCATATTTTATCAGATTGCATGTTAATAATATGTCACATAATAACACTTTTCATTTATCATGCTTAACATTTGATAAACCATTTCAGTCTGATTAAACTTTTAATTTATAGAAATCTTTTCATAGATTGTTTTCACCTAGTATGTATTTCTTTTCTCTAAAAGTCCTGGTCAATATATATATTATCTGCTTTTTTCATCTTTAATTGACAGTAATTATATACAGTTATGAGGTATGAAGTTATATTTTCATATAAGAATGATTAAATCATTCTAATGTATTTGCCACCTCACAAACATATCGCCTTTTCTTTTTTGTCATAATGTTTAAAATCTACTCTTGCAGTAATTTTGAAATAGTATAATATATTAATATTAACTGTGGTTACCATGATATGCAGTAGATTAATAAAACTTATAACTCCTGTCTAATGAAAACTTTCTACCCTTGTGCCAACATCTCCTCTTTCCCTTTTTCTTTTCTTTTTTTTTTTTTTTTAAAGATTTATTCATTTATTTAAGTCAGAGTTACACAGAGCAAGGAGAGGTAGAGAGAGAGAGAGAGGTCTTCCATCCAATGGTTCACTCCCCAATTGGCCGCAACTGCTGGAGCTGCACCGATCCGATTCCAGGAGCCAGGAGCCCTTTCCAGGTCTCCCACATGAATGAAGGGGGCCAAGGACTTGGGCCATTTTTTTTCTACTGACTTCCCAGGGCACAGCAGAGAGCTGGATCGGAAGTGGAGTATCCAGGTCTCAAACCAGCGCCTATATGGTAAGCTGGTGCTTCAGGCCAGGGTGTTAATCTGCTGTGCTACAGCACCAGCCCCTTCCCTTTTTCTTTCTCTCAGCTTGCCTCCCTAGTTTCTGGTAACTGCCATTCTCTTCAGATATTGTGAACATGTATTTGTATGTTTTAGGTATTCTAAATATGTTTGTATATTAGATATTCTAAATATGTGTGAGATTATCTAGTGTTTATCTTTCTTTGCTTATCTTGTTCTACTTCACATTATGGCCTCCAGGTTCATCTCTTAAGTTTTCACAAATGACACAATTTCCTTTGTGTAGTATTTCACTGTCACTGAGTACATCACAATATGGCAGATGGCATCATGGCAGGAGTGCATGTGAAAGAGAGACAATATGTGGTGAGGTAGGAAGCAAGCAAGAGTCAGAAAATTAGGTTTGTTCTTTTTTATAACAACTCACTCTCATGGAAACTAATCAGGATTCCCCAAGAACTACATTAATCCCTTCTGCGCACTGCAACCCTGCTGACCTAACTACCTTCCACTAAGCCCACCTCTTAAAGGTACCACCACTTTAGTTCTGCCAGTACATGAGCCTTTGGCAAACACATTCAAATCATATCCAAACTGAATCTTTTAGTTCTCATCATTGTGTTCCTTAATTTCAAAAGAAACAAGGTAAGTTTTTGAGGCTTTGTCATTTCCATTCCATATAATCATACAAATTTAGTTTATTTGGTAACTGAGAACTTGCTGTATGTCACTCTGTACTGGTATCAAGTAATTGCAGATAAGAACAGAGTCCATAGCTTTGTTGCTTTCTTATATTTATGTCTTAATTTATAATTACTATACACATAAACTTAATTCACTGTGCAAAAAATAGAGGCATGTTGAAAGTGCAATAGGAAATAGGAAAGAAAGAAACCAAAATGGACTTGAGGATTTCTGTGGATAGTCAAGCTCCAACTGAATCTGATAATGCTCCACTCAGTTTGCCATGTATCCATGAGTCTACCTGATTCAACCAAGTCTTGAGCAGACATTGGGCAGATTCTCCTCTAATTCAGTAGAAAAAATAAGTTGTTGTTTTGAGCCTGTTGAGTTTTTTGGGGACAACAATAGCTAACAGGTGTAACAGGTATGAATGCATTTATTCTACTCAAGAAATATTTTAACACAGGTTCTGTTCTGGTATCTCTTCTCATATCATTAACTGATATGTTAGTAAAAGATAGGTCTTTTGGTCCAATACAAAAAGTATTTGCTTTATTAATTGTATTTGACTGTTTTAGCAGAAGCACTCTAATAGCTGGCAAGGGAAAACAAAGCAAACTTTAATTTTTAAAAATAGTCTTAATTATGTGTACTGTACATACTATAAAACTGACCAATTTTTAGCTGTACTGTTCAATGATTTTTAGCGCCTTTACAGATTTGGACAGACAATACCATGACCTAATTTTAAACATTCCCATTATCCCAAAGGAAACCTTTCTGTCCATAGCTTGTAACTCCTTTTCATACTCCACCCTAGCTCCACTCTAGATAATCATGGTTTATTTCCTATCATTAAATATTTGCCTATAGTGGACCTTTTATAAGAATAGAATATATAACTGGGACCGGGGCTGTGTCACTGTAGGTTAATCTTCCTCCTGCGGCCCTGGCATCCCATATGGGCGCCGGTTTGAGTCCTGGCTGCTCCACTTTCAATCCAGCTCTCTGCTATGGCCTGGAAAAGCAATAGAAGATGACCCAAGTGCTTGGGCCCTTGTACCTGTGTGGGAGACCTGGAGGAAACTCTTGGCTTCTGGCTTCAGATCAGCTCAGCTCCGGACATTGCAGCCATTTAAGGAGTGAATCAGTGGATGGAAGACTTTTCTTTCTATCTCTCCCTCTCACTGTAACTCTACCTTTTAAATAAATAAATAAAATATTTTTTAAAATTTATTTATTTGACAGGTAGAATCATAGACAGTGAGAGAGAGAGAGACAGAGAGAGAGAGAGAAAGGTTTTTCTTCCGTTAGTTTACTCCCCAAATGTCCGCCACGGCCGCTGCTGCGCCGATCCGAAGCCAGGAGCCAGGTGCTTCTTCCAGGTCTTCCATGCGGGTGTAGGGGCCCAAGCTCTTGGGCCATCCTCCACTGCCCTCCCGGGCCACAGCAGAGAGCTGGACTGGAAGAGGAGCAACTGGGACTAGAACGCGGCACCCATATGTGATGCCGGTGTCACAGGCGGAGGATTAATCAAGTGAGCCACAGTGCCAGTCATAATAAATAAATAAAATCTTTTAAAAAAAGAAAAGAACTATAAAACTGGTAGGTTTTTGTGTGTCTGAATTTTTTCTCTTGGTGTATTTTTACGGTGCTTTGATGTTAAAACATATATCAATACTCAGTTTTTAATTGTGAGCAGTATCCCATTGTTTTATTACATTAATTTGTTTATCTGTTCATTAGTTAATAGATATTGTGTTGTTTCCACCTTTTGGCTAGTTTCTAATAATGCTGGCTGTGAGCATTCCTTTTGATAATATAAACATTTTATTCTTATTATAAATATTTATTTTATTTATTTTTTTATTTTTTTTTATTTTTTGACAGGCAGAGTGGACAGTGAGAGAGAGAGACAGAGAGAAAGGTCTTCCTTTGCCGTTGGTTCACCCTCCAATGGCCGCCGCGGCCGGCGCGCTGCGGCCGGCGCACCGCGCTGATCCGATGGCAGGAGCCAGGAGCCAGGTGCTTTTCCTGGTCTCCCATGGGGTGCAGGGCCCAAGCACCTGGGCCATCCTCCACTGCACTCCTGGGCCACAGCAGAGAGCTGGCCTGGAAGAGGGGCAACCGGGACAGAATCCGGCGCCCCAACCGGGACTAGAACCCGGTGTGCCGGCGCCGCTAGGCGGAGGATTAGCCTAGTGAGCCGCGGCGCCGGCCTATTCTTATTATAAATATTTAAGAATTCTTTATTATGTTGCAGCACTAGGTTTAACATTTTAAGAAATTCAAATTGTTTTCCAAAGTGACTATACTATTTTACATTCTCACCAGAAATTTGTGAGGAGAAACTAATAGTAATTCATTTACATTAAATATTCAGTTTGTACTCTTAAAGTCTTTAGTGTTATAATATATGATAATAATAATTATACATAAAAGATAGTAATCAGAAATAAACTACTCTTTTTTTTTTAAGATTTACTTATGTATTTGAAAGTCAGAGTTACACACAGAGGGAAGGAGAGGCAGAAAGAGAGAGAGAAAGAGAGAGAGAGAGGTCTTCCATCTGCTGGTTCACTCCCCAGTTGGCTGCAATGGCTGGAGCTGCACCGACCCAAAGCCAGGAGCCAGGAGCTTCTTCTGGGTCTCCTACATGGCTGCAGGGGCCCAAGCACTTGGCCATCTTCCACTGCTTTCCCCGGCCATAGAAGAGAGCCTGATTGGAAGTGGAGCAGCCGGATCTTGAACCAGTGCCCATATGGGATGCCGGCACTGCAGGCGGTGGTTTTACCTACTATACCACAGCACTGGCCCCTACTCTTGGTTTTAAGACATATGATCAGACAAGCAATATTCTTTGTAACCAGTTTGTTTTTCCTTTTATTTATAATTCATATAGTCATGACAGCTTAATATCTTGTTTTTTTTTCTCTTGATTTAGAATAATTTTCTCTCTTTTTTTAAAAATACTTTTTTTTAAAGATTTATTTATTTGAAAGACAAAGTTACAGAGAGGTTGATGCAGAGAGAGAGAGAGAGAGAGAGAAAGAGAGAGAGATCCTCCATCTGCTGGTTCACTCCCCAGATGTCCACAATGGCCAGAGCTGCACTGATTCGAAACTAGGAACCAGGAGCCAGGAGCCTCTTCTGGGTCTCCCATGTGAATGCTGTGGTCCAAGGACTTCGTCCATCTTCTGCTGCTTTCCATGCCATAGCAGAGAGCTGCATGAAAGTGGAGCAGCCTGGACATGAACTGACATCCATATGGATGCCAGCACTGTAGGTAGTGGCTTTACCTGCTATGCCACAGCATCGGCCCCTTGAATAATTCTCTTTAGTTAGCATTTCTATTTTGTAGTCTCTATGAGATGTATGACTTGAAAAAAATCCACAGAATAAACTTCTGTTTATATGTGTTTATTGAATAGGTAAGTTATAGCTATAGTTTTCACAATTAAGGTAAGCCATGTTTTCTCCTATTTGAAATTGGAGGCATATTGTTGACCATTGATCCTGAGAACTAGGAATTGGATTCTATTTTTGAAATCAAGGGGCGGAGCCAAGATGGCGGAATAGTGAGGGCGCGCACCGATAGTCCAGGAAAATTTAGTTTAATAAAAGGGGAGTTACGGTAGCCGCAGAAAAAAGAACCAGGAAAATATTGCAGGGGAAACCCTTCTGGATGGAGTGGCCGTGAATCGAAGGACCTACTGGGAGAACAAGGTCGCCCACCGCGCGGAAGCCAAGTCGCGGGACCGAGCCGCGGAAGCCCCAGGGTCTGCGCGCCAGTGCTCGAAGGGGAGTGCATGCCACACAGACAACAGCGGGGAGACTTGGGACGCTCAGGGCTCCGAGTCCACACATCGGCGCTGGAAGGGGAGGTGAGCTCAATAACCCGAGACATTGCTGGGGAAACGGGGGTCAGAATCTAGAGGGGGGTCAGAAAGTGCAGCCAACTCACTACCGGAAAGAAGGAAAAAAAAAAGCTTCGGGGTTTCTCTTCCCCCTAACCTTGCAAAGGTTACAAGGCTGCAAGGCTTGAAGAATTCCCAAGAGACAAAGAGCAGGCCTCCTCTCTGGATTTACATATCAATGGGGGAGAGCTAAGGAACTGAGTCACTACAATTCAGTAGCCTAGGCAACCCAGTGGGAGTCCAGAGGAGCCAAAGACTGGAAGCGAAATACCATCAATTCTGCACAGCCATGCCATGTGGTGTTACTTACCCCCTGAATAAATAAAATACATAAATAAATAAAAAGAGAGAGATTTACCACGCATAACCTGAGGGTGTCACCTTTGCACACCCTTAACCAGGAAGAACCAGGCAGAGCTCTCAGGCCGCACCCATCTCAAGCCTCCAAGGCTCCTCCAACAGCAGGCAGTCCACTTAACACGGACACAGTATAAAAAAACAAACAAACAAACAAACAAACAAAAAAACCCACAGTGACGCAAGAAGAATTAACTATGCCGAGTAACAAACACAGAAATAGAGGGAGCAAGATCAACGATGACACTATGATGCCTCCAAATAAGCAAAACACCCCAAGCCAAGAGTATGAAGATGATGAGATAGAAGAAATGCAAGATACGGATTTCAAAAATTTTATGATAAGAACATTTAGAAGTTTTCAAAAGCAAATCCTTGAACTACAGAAATCCTTAATGGACAAGATTGAAAATCTCGTGAAAATGAAATTTTAAGGGAGAGTCAAAATGAAACTCAGAAACTAGTAGAACAGGAAAGTGTAATAGTGAAGAGAAATCAAAATGAAATGAAGAGCTCAATAGATCAAATGACAAACACATTAGAAAGCCTTAAAAACAGAATGGGTGAAGCAGAAGAGAGAATATCGGACTTAGAAGATAGAGCACAGGAAAACATACAGTCAAACCAAAGAAAAGAAGAGGAAATTAGAAACCTAAAAAATATTGTTGGGAATCTACAGGATACTATTAAAAAAACCAACATTCGAGTTCTAGGAGTTCCTGAAGGCATGGAGAGAGAGAAAGGATTGGAAGGCCTTTTTAGTGAGATACTATCAGAGAACTTTCCAGGTTTGGAGAAGGACAGAGATATCCTAGTACAGGAAGCTCATAGAACCCCCAATAAACATGACCAAAAGAGATCCTCACCACGACACGTGGTAATTAAACTTACCACAGTGAAACATAAAGAAAAGATCCTAAAATGTGCAAGAGAGAAACGTCAGATTACTCTCAGAGGATCTCCAATCAGACTCACAGCAGACTTCTCATCAGAAACCCTACAGGCTAGGAGGGAATGGCGAGACATAGCACAGGTGCTAAGAGAGAAAAATTGCCAGCCCAGAATATTATATCCTGCCAAGCTCTCATTTGTGAATGAAGGTGAAATAAAGACCTTTCACAACAAACAGAAATTGAAAGACTTTGTGGCCACTCGTCCGGCCCTGCAAAAGATACTTAAAGATGTGCTACACTCAGAAACACAGAAACACGGACATCAATATGAAAGAAGGGAAAGGAAGAACACCTACCAGTAAAAGAGCATGGGAAGCTCAAAGCATATACTAGAAAATATTTCCGGGAAAATGGCAGGGCAAAGTCACTACGTATCAATAGTCACATTGAACATTAATGGTCTGAATTCTTCAGTTAAAAGACACCGTTTGGCTGACTGGCTCACAGAACACAACCCAACTATTTGTTGCCTACAAGAAACACATCTCTCTAACAAAGAGGCATGCAGACTGAAAGTGAAAGGTTGGAAAAAGGTATTCCATGCCAACAGAAACCAAAATAAAGCAGGGGTAGCCATATTAATATCAGATAAAATAAACTTTAATACAAAAACTGTTTAAGAGAGACAAAGAGGGACACTATATAATGATTAAGGGTTCAATTCAACAGGAAGATGTAACTATTATAAATGTATATGCACCTAATTACAGGGCACCGGTCTATTTAAAAGATATGTTAAGGGACTTAAAGGGAGATTTAGATTCCAATACAATAGTACTGGGGGACTTCAATACTCCACTCTCAGAAATAGACAGATCAACAAGACAGAAGATCAACAAGGAAACAGCAGATTTAATTGACACTATTGCCCAAATGGATCTAACAGATATCTACAGAACTTTCAACCCTACATCTACAGACTTCACATTCTTCTCAGCAGTGCATGGAACCTTCTCTAGGATCGATCACATACTAGGCCATAAAGCAAGTCTCAGCAAATTCAAAAGAATTAGAATCATACCATGCAGCTTCTCAGACCACAGCGGAATGAAGCTGGAAATTAGCAACTCAGGAAACCCCAGAAAGTATGCAAACACATGGAGACTGAACAACATGCTCCTGAATGAACACTGAGTCATTCAAGAAATCAAAAAAGAAATCAAAAACTTTCTGGAAGTAAATGAAGACAACAACACAACATATCAAAACTTATGGGATACAGCAAAAGCAGTATTGAGAGGCAAATTTATAGCACTAGGTGCCTATATCAAGAAATTGGAAAGGTACCAAATAAATGAGCTTTCAGCGCACCTCAAGGACCTAGAAAAACTGCAGCAAACCAGACCCAAATCTAGTAGGAGAAGAGAAATAATTAAAATCAGAGAAGAAATTAACAGGATTGAATCAAAAAAAAAAAAACATTACAAAAAATCAGCCAAGCGAGAAGCTGGTTTTTTGAAAAAATAAACAAAATTGACACCCCATTGGCCCAACTAACTAAAAAAAGAAGAGAAAAGACCCAAATCAATAAAATCAGAGATGAAAAAGGAAACGTAACAACAGACACCACAGAAATAAAAAGAATCATCAGAAATTACTACAAGGACCTGTATGCCAGCAAACAGGAAAACCCATCAGAAATGGATAGATTCCTGGACACATGCAATCTACCAAAATTGAACCATGAAGACATAGAAAACCTAAATAGACCCATAACTGAAACAGAAATTGAAACAGTAATAAAGGCCCTCCCAACAAAGAAAAGCCCAGGACCTGATGGATTCACGGCTGAACTCTACCAGACATTTAAAGAAGAACTAATCCCATTTCTTCTCAAACTATTCAGAACAATCGAAAAAGAGGGAATCCTCCCAAATTCTTTCTATGAAGCCAGCATCACCTTAATCCCTAAGCCAGAGAAAGATGCAGCACTGAAAGAAAATTACAGGCCAATATCCCTGATGAACATAGACGCAAAAATCCTCAATAAAATTCTGGCCAATAGAGTACAACAACACATCAGGAAAATCATCCACCCAGACCAAGTGGGATTCATCCCTGGTATGCAGGGATGGTTCAACATTCGCAAATCAATCAATGTGATTCACCACATTAACAGACTGCAAAAGAAAAACCATATGATTATCTCAATTGATGCAGAGAAAGCATTTGATAAAATACAACACCCGTTCATGAGGAAAACTCTAAGCAAACTGGGTATAGAAGGAACATTCCTCAATATAATCAAAGCAATTTATAAAAAACCCACAGCCAGCATCCTATTGAATGGGGAAAAGTTGGAAGCATTTCCACTGAAATCTGGCACCAGGCAGGGATGCCCACTCTCACCACTGCTATTTAACATAGTTCTGGAAGTTTTAGCCAGAGCCATCAGACAAGAAAAAGAAATTAAAGGAATACAAATCAAGAAGGAAGAACTCAAACTATCCCTCTTTGCAGACGATATGATTCTGTACTTAGAGGATCCAAAGAACTCTACTAAGAGACTATTGGAACTCATAGAGGAGTTTGGCAAAGTGGCAGGATATAAAATCAATGCACAAAAATCAACAGCCTTTGTATACACAAGCAATGCCATGACTGAGAAAGAACTGCTAAGATCAATCCCATTCACAATAGCTACAAAAACAATCAAATACCTTGGAATAAACTTAACCAAGGACGTTAAAGATCTCTATGATGAGAATTACAAAACCTTAAAGAAAGAAATAGAAGAGGATACCAAAAAATGGAAAAATCTTCCATGCTCATGGATTGGAAGAATCAACATCATCAAAATGTCCATTCTCCCAAAAGCAATTTATACATTCAATGCAATCCCAATCAAGATACCAAAGACATTCTTCGCAGATCTAGAAAAAATGATGCTGAAATTCATATGGAGGCACAAGAGACCTCGAATAGCTAAAGCAATCTTGTACAACAAAAACAAAGCCAGAGGCATCACAATACCAGATTTCAGGACATACTACAGGGCAGTTGTAATCAAAACAGCATGGTACTGGTACAGAAACAGATGGATAGACCAATGGAACAGAATTGAAACACCAGAAATCAATCCAAACATCTACAGCCAACTTATATTTGATCAAGGATCTAAAACTAATTCCTGGAGCAATGACAGTCTATTCAATAAATGGTGCTGGGAAAACTGGATTTCCACGTGCAGAAGCATGAAGCAAGACCCCTACCTTACACCTTACACAAAAATCCACTCAACGTGGATTAAAGACCTAAATCTACGTCCTGACACCATTAAGTTATTAGAGAACATTGGAGAAACCCTTCAAGATATTGGCACAGGCAAAGAATTTCTGGAAAAGACCCGGGAGGCACAGGCAGTCAAAGCCAAAATCAACTATTGGGATTGCATCAAACTGAGAAGTTTCTGTACTTCAAAAGAAACAGTCAGGAGAGTGAAGAGACAGCCGACAGAATGGGAAAAAATATTTGCAAACTATGCAACAGATAAAGGGTTAATAACCAGAATCTACAAAGAGATCAAGAAACTTCACAAAAACAAAACCAACAACCCGCTTAAGAGATGGGCCAAGGACTTCAATAGACATTTTTCAAAAGACGAAATCCAAAAGGCCAACAGGCACATGAAAAAATGTTCAAGGTCACTAGGAATCAGGGAAATGCAAATCAAAAGCACAATGAGGTTTCACCTCACCTCGGTTAGAATGGCTCACATACAGAAATCTACCAACAACAGATGCTGGCGAGGATGTGGGGAAAAAGGGACACTAACCCACTGTTGGTGGGAATGCAAACTGGTCAAGCCACTATGGAAGTCAGTCTGGAGATCCCTCAGAAACCTGAAGATAACCCTACCGTTCGACCCAGCCATCCCACTCCTTGGAATTTACCCAAAGGAGTTTAAATTGACAAAGAAAAAAGCGGTCTGCACCCTAATGTTTATTGCAGCACAATTCACAATAGCCAAGACCTGGAACCAACCTAAATGCCCATCAACGGTAGACTGGATAAAGAAATTATGGGATATGTATTCTTTAGAATACTATACCGCAGTAAGAAACAACGAAATCCAGTCATTTGCAACAAAATGGAGGAATCTGGAACACATCATGCTGAGTGAATTAAGCCAGTCCCAAAGGGACAAATACCATATGTTCTCCCTGATCGGTGACAACTGACTGAACACCAAAAAGGAAACCTCCTGAAGTGAAATGGACACTATGAGAAATGGTGACTTGATCAGCATAGCCCTGACTGTTAATGGACAACTTAATACATTATCCCTCTTAGTATTTGTTTTGTCTGTCCTACTTAATACTACTGGTTTAATTCTGTAATTATCACACAGTTATTCTTAAGTGTTGAAAATTAACTGAAATGTGATCCCTGTTAAATATAAGAGTGGGAATAAGAGAGGGAAGAGATGTATAATTTGGGGCATGCTCGGGCTGACTTGCCCCAATTGGTAGAGTTGGAAACATACCAGGGGATTCCAGTTCAATCCCATCAAGGTGGCATGTGCCAATGCCATCTCACTAGGCCAAGTGATCAATTTCAGTTCACAATTGATCATAATGAAAGGACTAAGAGTCAAAGGGAGCACATAAACAAGTCTAGTATCTGCTAACACTAACCGATAGAATAAATAAAGGGGAGAGTGATCCAACATGGGAAGTGAGATACTCAGCAGACTCACAGAATGGCGGATGTCCTAAATAGCACTCTGGCCTCAGAATCAGCCCTAAAGGCACTCGGATCTGGCTGAAAAGCCCATGAGAGTATTTCAGGCATGGAAAGCCAAGACACTCTGGCAAAAAGATCTCTGTGAGTGAGATCCCAGTGGAAAGAACAGGTCTTCAAAGAGGGAGGTGCCTTTCTCTGAAGGGAGGAGAGAACCTCCACTTTGACTATGACCGTGTCTAAACAAGATAAGAGTCGGAGAACTCAAGGGGCTTCCATAGCCTTGGAAACTCATGACTGGTGCATAGGGAGATTACTGATGCCATAAACAGGAGTGTCAATTGGTAAAGTCAACAACAGGAGTCACTGTGCACTTACTCCTCATGTAGGATCTCTGTCCTTAATGTGCTGTACATTGAGGCTTAATGCTATAACGAGTACTCAAACAGTATATTTCACTTTGTGTTTCTATGGGGGTGCAAACGATTGAAATCTTTACTTAATGTACACTAAACTGATCTTCTGTAAAAAAAAAAAAAAAAGAAATTATCAATTCCCAACTTGACTCTCACTGGGATTAAACATGACAATAGGTCTGATCTGATTTCATCATCATTAAAAAAAATCAAATCATCTATTATTTTTCACTTTATGTTTCTGTGTGGGAGCAAACTGTTGAAATCCTTAATTAAGGTATACTAAGCTGATCTTCTCTATATTAAGATAATCGAAAATGAATCTTGATGTGAATGGAAGGGGAGAGGGAGTGGGAAAGGGGAGGGTTGTGGGTGGGAGGGACGGTATGGGGGGGGGAAGCCATTGTAACCCATGAGTCGTACTTTGGAAATTTATATTCATTAAATAAAAGATTAAAAAAAAAAGAAATCAAAACATTCCCCTTGTTTGCCCCTTATCATGTCACCAGGGCTTCTGTCAGACAGCCTTTCTTCATATACCTACGCCCACTCTGTTCCTATAACTGCTTCCTCCCCTACCCCTTTAGTCTTAATTAAAGGCTCTCCATTGTTCCTCACTCTATCAATACTGTCCTGTCTCTGATTGGTTTCCCTAAGCCCAGCCCAACTGAATTAACAGAAGTTGAGTGTGTCATCTGTTTCATATCATTAACTTAATAAAAACAAAGTTGAAACCATTATGATTATATGATGATAGGATAATGCTTCCCTAACTTGGGGGAAAATTCCTTGTTCTGAATTATCTTGTTTTTATTAAACATAGAATCTGATGATCATGGGAACACTAAAAGTGTTTAAGGTTGTATTTTGGCAATGCTTTTCACTGTTGAATATCTCAAATTGATCACTGAAGTACAGAATACATGGTCAGTAGGTCCTAATTTAAAATCAAAACCTTAAAACTTTGTTAAGTGTACTTCTCTGCAGTGAATAATGTGTATAACTCATGTAATAATTGAAGAAATGTGTAAAACTGGCTTTTTATAATGCTACCAATTCTTATTTTCTAAAGTAATTGATATATTATTATATAAACAACTTATTTTCTACTAATCTATAAAATTGTTAAAAAACTAAATGCTATTTTCTTCAGTAATTTTGTTGCACCAAACTCACTTTATACTACTGTACTCAAGGAGTTAAATTACACTAACTTATTGCCTCCTTTTCAAAAAAAATTAAAATGGCCTTTTGACCTTTGAAGACTTTCTTAGAGAAGTTATTATAGCTCAGGTGCAGCTATGGGAATATGAATCTTATTAAGAATGAATTATAGGCCGGTGCCTCGGCTCAATAGGCTAATCCTCCGCCTGCAGCGCCAGCACACCGGGTTCTAGTCCTGGTCAGGGCGCCGGATTCTGTCCCGGTTGCCCCTCTTCCAGGCCAGCTCTCTGCTGTGGCCAGGGAGTGCAGTGGAGGATGGCCCAAGTGCTTGGGCCCTGCACCTGCATGGGAGTCCAGGATAAGCACCTGGCTCCTGCCATCGGATCAGCGCAGTGCTCTGGTCACAGCACGCCGGCCGCGGCTGCCATTGGAGGGTAAACCAACGGCAAAGGAAGACCTTTCTCTCTGTCTGTCTCTCTCTCACTGTCCACTCTGCCTGTCAAAAAATAAAAAATTAAAAAAATTTAAAAATAAAAAAGAATGAATTATAAAGGTTAGATGGGTTGTTTTTATGTTTCTTTTTCCTGTACTTGTGTGGAACCTTTAAAATACGTTAACAGTGAATATTTGCACTTTAGCCTACAATGCTGTATAATCGAAGTATGCACCCAAATAACATGTTGATTAGTAGAATAGTTGATAGTCTTTGTACTCATTAGAAGTTAGTAATCTTTGTCTCTGATTTTGTGTTAAACTTAATGTGGTGGGTTGTGATTTCAGTGTTTAAGAATACAAAGTCATAGAAGTGTAACATATTAGAGATTGTTTATACAAGCAGAATATTTTGAGAAATTCTGTGGCATTTCTTAGTAGGAATATAGTTAGTTAACTTGACTTTATATTTGCTTAATATTAATCTGTCACGGTATAAGTATATAACATGGGTTTTAAATATCTTGCTGTTGCTCTAAACTTATGTCACTATTCTGGTTCTGTGAAACCATCTCAGTGTCTGAAGCTTTTTAAAAATGAGTGAGTAGGGTGTGTGTTTTCTGGTAGTAGCTTAAGCCACTGCTTGGGATGCTTGCATCCCATTGTTGGAGTTACAGTTCAAGTCCTGCTGCTCAGCTTCTGGCTAACGAATACTCAAAGGCAGCAGAAAATATCTCAAGTGCTGGGACCCTGCCACCCACCTGGGAGATCTGGATGGAGTTTGAAGTTCCTGGCTTCAGCCTGTCCATTGTGGGCTTTTGGGGAGTTGAACCAGTGGATGGAAAAGTCTCTCTCCCCTTCTGTCTGTCTCTCTGTCTCTTTCTCTCTTTCTTGACTCTCCCCTTTAAGTAGGTAAAAATCAATTTTTTTTTTTTTTATTTTTTGACAGGCAGAGTGGACAGTGAGAGAGACAGAGAGAAAGGTCTTCCTTTTGCCGTTGGTTCACCCTCCAATGGCCGCTGCGGCTGGCGGGCTGCGGCTGGCGCACCGCGCTGATACGATGGCAGGAGCCAGGTGCTTATCATGGTCTCCCATGGGGTGCAGGGCCCAAGCACCTGGGCCATCCTCCACTGTACTCCCTGGCCACAGCAGAGAGCTGGCCTGGAAGAGGGGCAACCGGGACAGAATCCGGCGCCCCGACCGGGACTAGAACCCGGTGTGCCGGCGCTGCAAGGCGGAGGATCAGCCTAGTAAGCCGCGACGCCGGCTGAAAATAAATATTTTTTAAAAAATGAGTGACTCACAAATAATAGACATTTCCTTGGAAGTTTTTTGATATGTATCATTTTTTTGACAAAATTTCCATGTGGTTTTTTTATCTGTTGAGTAGTAAACTTTATAGAGCTATTTGACTACTGTTATTTTCTGCTAGTCTTTTCAGGTCTTTGTGATTTATGGGTTCTGTAAAAATCTTATATTTGTGCATGGCTATAATTATTTAGCTACATGTTTTTCAAGAATATAAGAAAATTTCTTAAAAATGTTAAAACTCATGAATATAGTCAACCAACATTGTATTATAAAATGTATCTCTGTGCAGATATTTCCAGTAAAATTTGGAACAGAAAAATCAGTAATTTAAATGTATCATGCTGTTAGTCTGTCAAGGGGAATTAAAGACAAATATTAGTTAAAAAGAGAACCTTCAGGTATGATAACAAAAAATATATTTGCACCAGAGAATTAGCAAGAGAGGTAAAGGACACTCCATTCCAGAACTGACTTTAGGTTCTGACCTTAAAGACATTCTTCTTAACTATTTGTCACAGTTATAATTAATTAGTATTTGCTCACTTATGTGCTAATATCTCCTTCCCTTTATAATAAATTATAAGAGGGAAAGGATTGTCTATCTTATTCTGTCTTTTATCTAAATCAGAACATGTTGTGTGGCACATGGTAGTATTAGTCAAAAAGTATTTGAATATATACATAAATTTGTACACTTGACTTACAAACTTACTTAAAAAGTACTTATTATGGAGGGCTTGCAGGTTTAGTAGGCATATAATAAACATCAATTTCGTTTATTATATAGTCAATATGTAACATCTATCATATCGTTAGTATTTAATATCATATTTCTACTATTTGTTCATATTAATCATCTGAAGTAAATGATAGCATTATTTCCATTTCATAAGCAAGCAATGTGGAATTTAGAGTAAATTATTTACTGCAGGGATACATAGGTTTAAGTGATAGATCCTGCGTGGACATGAACCATTTGTTTTTAGTACCTCTTGAATGGTAATATTAATTCTATACCCAGTTCTTAATTAGTTAAAAGATGGCTATAAAAGCAATGTACATATAATTATCATAAAATCTAAAATATATAAATGAATACTTTTATATTTGCTAAAATAGTAGTCATAAAGAGCATGAAATTGCATAAATCTGGGTTGGGTTCATTTAATTCTGTCATACATGTGAAAACAGAGCAGCCATGTTTCTAAAAATTGTGCAAGGCAGGAACAGAAAACACTGTCAATTAATGAGGAAGCATATACTGTCTCTGAATTACCTAGATTAGTTATTTCCTTGAATGTCCTACAAATATTTGAGTTCAGCTCATTAAATTTTCTATTACTGCCTTAAAACCAATGCAATTAGCAATGATACGAGAAGTAAAAGGAGATGAAAACAGAGTAGAGGACGATATTTTAGTTCAAAATGGGAATATGTAACTTTCCAGGAAAAGTCATGGAAATGTGAAAAAAAATCAGTGGTACATTTTACTTAAATTGTAACCAAGACAGTCTTTAGAACCAGAGATATGCAGTGTAGAATAAGATTATCTTTTTTGAAGGCATATGTAAGCATTATCTTATTTTTTTATTTGTTTTTATTTTTTGACAGGCAGAGTGGACAGTGAGAGAGAGAGACAGAGACAGAGAGAAAGGTCTTCCTTTGCCGTTGGTTCACCCTCCAATGGCCGCCGCGTCCGGCGCACTGCGGCCAGCACACCGCGCTGATCCGATGGCAGGAGCCAGGTACTTCTCCTGGTCTCCCATGGGGTGCAGGGCCCAAGCACTTGGGCCATCCTCCACTGCACTCCCGGGCCACAGCAAAGAGCTGGCCTGGAAGAGGGGCAACTGGGACAGAATCCGGCGCCCCGACCGGGACTAGAACCCGGTATGCCGGCGCCGCAAGGCGGAGGATTAGCCTAGTAAGCCACGGCACTGGCCTGCATTATCTTAATTATTAATAAAAATATGTACAATAATATATAAAACTTGTATTATACATAACATGAGAGAGGGATATGTAGTTGCCTTTACATAAAGGGACACATAGGAAACTGATTGAGTAGTCTAGAGAGCAAGATTTTGTACTATACTTTCCTAACTTGGGAATTTTTTTCTTTTTCTGTTTCTTTTTTTTTTTTTTGACAGGCAGAGTGGACCCTGAGAGAAAGAGACAGAGAGAAAGGGAGAAAGGTCTTCCTTTGCCGTTGGTTCACCCTCCAATGGCCGCCGCGGCTGCCGCGCTGCGGCAGGCGCACTGCGCTGATCCGATGGCAGGAGCCAGGTGCTTCTCCTGGTCTCCCATGGGGTCCAGGGCCCAAGTACTTGGGCCATCCTCCACTGCCTTCCTGGGCCACAGCAGAGAGCTGGCCTGGAAGAGGAGCAACTGGGACAGAATCCGGCGCCCCAACCGGGACTAGAACCTGGTGTGCCGGCACCGCTAGGTGGAAGATTAGCCTATTGAGCCGCGGCGCCGGCTGGGAATTTTTTTCTTAACCGTGTGATCTACCGTTTATTTCAAAAAGAAATTTAAATGAAAAATAATAATGATTCCTCAAAACAAGTTTTTTTTTCTGTATGGTAGTGGAAAACTTAATTATTTAAAAAATCGTATTATAATTTTATGTTTCCTGTAATTTTTAAAATCTGTTCTGGTCCACTTAAAAATATTTTTAAAGACATATGTATTCTCTTACCTTTTTTAAAAAAGATAACCATTATTTTGTTCAGTTCTACTGGTGAACTGATTTCTTTATTCATCTTTAAGTATATACATGTCACTGCATGAAACTACCAGTGATTATTATAGTTTATATTATATAAAAGTCACATGTTTTATATATATATTATCATTTTAGCTTGTACTACCTCTGTACATTTCTTTATCATGTATTTTTTAAGAATATTTCATGTTCTTCTTACCCTGCTACCTTATAATCTCACTAATTCAATCATTTTACATGCTATTCTTGTCTAGCACTTAAGATACCCATATCTCATAACAGAATTTTGAGTTCAAGTTCTAGCTCTGCTATGGGTTCCTACTGCGTTCTAACACAGACCTTGGGAGATAGTGGTGATGACTCAGTAATTGGGTTCCTACCATGTACGTGGGATACCTGGATTTAGTTCCTGGCTGTTAGCTTTGGGCTGGCCCTTTCCCAACCATTGTAGGAGTTTGGGAAATAAACCAGCAGACAAGAGTACTCTCAATCTGTCTCATCATTTCTATGCCTATTAAAAAATTTAGAAAATTCATAATGCATTCCAGTACTTGCATAATTTATTTCCCCCCTTCTTTACATACTTATTTATACTAAGCTTCAGCAGTTTCTCTTATTTTTCTACCATCTGTCTTGTATATGTACAGTTGCTTCCTTTGTACTTTTGTTTATACTCTCGTTTAGGAATATCTCCCACTTTCTTCTTTGCCTCCTGTTATGTAACAGAGACCAAAACAACATACTAAAATATTTACATTTTCTGCCTTTCAATTCTCCCAATTCCCATCTTGGATAACAAGTAGAGAGGAAAATTGGAGAAGCCAAAATTGTACCAGATTGCTTCATGTAGTAAATTGAAGGCTTTTGAAGGAGAAATTGAAAGTAGAAAGAAAAGTTAAGGTAAGAGATGAGTGCTAAGTGACTTTTAGAGGAAAGAAGAGATTCTGCAGCTGAATAAGGTATATGATTCTTGCCTAAGATATGGGCCAAAAGAACTTCTAAGAAATTTGACAGTGTTTTAGGAATATACAGTAAAATTCTCCATGTTTCACATATTTTTCACATATTATTTAAAATTATTTTTCTCATATTTAATCATTTATGTCTACATAAATATTATGTGATTGTAAATGTATAAGCTATATATGTAACTTTATATATGTTAACACAGACTTTATATGATCTTTATGCTGTGTGTATATGTATATATATTTTGCCTGTCTATAAAGATAATAAACCTGGGGCTGGCATTATGGTACAGTTGCTGCCTGTGAAACCCCAGCTACTCCTCTTCTGATTCCACTCCCTGCTACTGTACTTGGAAAACAGGAAGATCACTCAAGTCCTTGGGCTCCTGTACCCACATGGGATACCTGCATGGAGTTCCAAGCTCTTGGCTTTGAACTTTCCCAACACTGGCTGTTGCGGCCATTTGGGGAGCAATAGGAAGATAGGTCTTTCTCTTTCTCCCAATCCCTCTCTGTACATGCCTTTTGAATAAATAAGTCTTTTAAAAAATAACAGATTATAAACTTATTGGCACTAAAAATTATCACTTTGTATTCCTCACAGATTTCGAACAATCCTAGTGTAGAAGTGAAGATAGAAATGTTTGTGGTGAGGAGAACTAAAAAATTTTAAAGATAATTTAAAAATAATAAAAAGATGAGTTATAACTCAGCTTAGCTGAATTCTCTGCTCTTATTCATGGCAAGTAAAAAATATATTCAGATTTATCTACCATATAAAAAACCTCCAGAGTTCGTGTTTTTTTTTCCTTTCTTGGTTTAATTTTTATTTTTTATTGAACTAATACATTCACATGTTTTAAAATGTCAAGTGATACTAAAATATCTCATAACAACAATAAAAGCTTACAATATCTTCCTTGCTACTTCCCAGAAACAAGCATTAGCTTTTAGCTTTTTCTTCTGATATTTACATACATATTGTAAGCTGTTTCTTTTGCTGTATCAGGATCAGCCATTGTATGTTAACTAATGTGTGGGGAGCAGCTCGGACTAGACTAAGTTACTGGAAGTGGGACTTATTCTATGTATCTGCTCTCCTACAGTGTGGCGCTGGGAGAGGAGAAAGCGGCTTCTACCCAGCTGCCTCCAGTTCAACCAATAAACTGTAGGACTTGCTCCTGGTTGGAGAGCGGCGTGCTCGGCGTGTGGGCAGCCGAGTTAGGATTGGCGGAGGAGGACTATGAGGGAGGAGAGAGACGGCATGCACCAGGAACATCTAAGGGGAACACCTGTGCAGCCCCCAGAGAGCCGGCCGGCGGTGTGCCGCTCCCCTGCGGAAGTGGGGAATGTGGCCGGGGGGAACTGCCCTTCCACGGAGGTGGAAGGGATAGTAGCCAACCCGGGAAGAACCAGCAGCAAGCCCGGGGAGGGCTGAGCAGACGAAAGAACAGCGCAGGGTCCTGTGTCGTTCCTCCACGAAGAGGGGGAGCGACACTAATGTGTTAGATTTCTATATCTACCACAACAGATTGCCCCAAACTTAATAACTTAACAGAGCTTTATTATTTCACAGTTGCATAGCTCAGAAGGCCCATACAGGATCTCACTAGGCTAAGATCAAGATGTCAGTAGGCCCGCATACTTTTCTGGAGGCTCTAAAGGAGAATCCGTTTTCTTGCTTTTTCTAACTTTTAGAGGCCCTTTTCATCTTCAAAGCCAGCAATATCTGGCAGGTCTAGGTTTCATGCTGCCATCTCTCTGCATACCTTTTTTATGATTTATTTATTTGAAAGAGTTACACTGAGAGTGAAGGGGAGCCAGAGAGAGAGAGAGAGAGAGAGAGAGAGAGAATAAATATCTTCCTGGTCCACTCCCCAAATGACAGCAACAGCCAGAGCTGAGCTGAGCTGATCTGAAGCCAGGAGCCAGGAGCTTCTTCCGGGTCTCCCATGTGGATACTGGGGCCCAAGCACTTGGGCCATCTTCCTCTGCTTCCCCAGGCCATAGCAGAGAGCTGGATTGGAAGTGGAGCATCTGAGACTTGAACCAGAGCCCACATGGGATTCTGGCACTGCAGGTGGTGGCCCCTCTGCATATCTTAATATGTAAAAAACGTTGATCACAAAAGATATCCAAGTGAGCAACAGGCATGTGTAAATCTAGGTGGGATATCACCTAGCAGAATGGCTAAAATTTACAAAAGACTGAATAGTTTATAGGAATGTAGAACAATTGGAAATAACCTATATATTTCATGGAAATGTAAAATGCTATAACTCTCCCTTTCAAATAAATAAAATTAAGTATTTTTTAAATCACATCAACATGAGTTTTTCTTAAAAAAAGTGTATTAACTCAACCATGAAGTTACATGATTTCTGAGCATTATATATAAGAATCATTTTTAAATATTTAAGTAAATGCTATTGGATTGACACTGTGCTTGATGTGGAAAATAATAACAAAAATCCAAACTTTTATACTCAGGCTGTGCACAAATAGAAAAATTAGTCAAGCATAGAATTCTGTTTAGTATCTATATTATATATATATATATATATATTAGTATAGCTAACATTATTAAGCTTCTGCTAGGTATAATGTATGATTATTTCTAAGGATTTCCTGTACATCTGGTTGGAGGGTGATGAATTCTTTCAGTTTTTTCATGTCTAGGAAGTACTTTTTTCTTTTCACTTCTAAAGGATAGCTTTGCTGGAAATAAATTCTTGGTTGGAAGTTTTTTTTCTTTCAGCGCCTTGAATATTTCATCCTACTCTCTTTGTGACAGTAGAATTTCTGATAAGGAGTCTGCTGTTAGTCTAATAGATTTTCCCTCATATATGAGTTGACATTTTTCTCTCACTATCTTTAGGATTCTTTTGACCTTAACTTTTTCTTTTTTTTTGGACAAGCAGAGTGGACAGTGAGTGAGAGAGACAGAGGAAAGTCTCCCTTTTTTGTTGGTTCACCCCACAATGGCCACTGTGGCCGGCACACCGCGCTGATCCGGAGGCAGGAGCCAGGTGCTTCTCCTGGTCTCCCATGGGGTGCAGGGCCCAAGCACTTGGGCCATCCTCCACTGCACTCCCTGGCCACAGCAGAGAGCTGGACTGGAAGAGGAGCAACTGGGACAGAATCCGGCGCCCCGACCGGGACTAGAACCCGGTGTGCCAGTTCCGCAGGAGGACAATTAGCCTAATGAGCTGCGGCACCGGCATCTGACCTTAACTTTTGACACTTTGATAATAATATTCCTTGGAGAATGTCTTTTTTGGTTGAATCTGTTTGGAGTCCTTTTGAGCCTTCTCTGTTAAATAGGGCTAGAATATTTAGAAACTTTCTAATAAAATTGAAATTTTTAGCATAATAGACAACAGAATCTCCTTGAAAAAATAATATAAAGGTTACTTAAAGTTTATTAAAGCTGTATTTGATAGCTTTTTAAATAGCATTGCAGGTGACAGCTTTACCTGCAATGGCACAATACTAGCCCCTAGAAATAATTTTAGAATAGTCAGTGTATATCAGCTTGTGTGTTCCAAAAATTTATTATAAAAATGATTAAAATAGAGATATATTGCTCCTATTGGACAAAAGATTTGCTGAAGAGCCTTGTCGAAGTTGTCATGTTAAGCTCTTGTGGCATTATTCCTCAATTCCCCAAACATTTCTTAATTTATCATGCTTTATACCTTCTTTGTACTGGAAATACAAGCATAAATATTCAAAATATAACCTTTAACTTCATAATCCAGTGGAGGAGGATTTATAAGTCTTTAGATTTATCTGTTAGGTAAATGTTGTAATGCAGATGTAAGTCATTGTTAAGTCACAGTAGACTAACTGCTTATCTCTGTTTTTAAAACGTGGGTAAGTCATCTGAAAGCTGTTTAAATCTTGAAGGGTAATTAGAAATTTGTGGAATGAAAAAGACCATTCAGAATAAGAGTAATATAAAGACATAAAGGTAAGAGATTGTCTGGAGCATTTATGAAACTACTGATAATGGAGTATGGCAAGAACAGAAAGAGTTTATGAAAGGGCAAGATAAGAAATGTACCCTAGAATCAGATTTATAAAGGGGATTGTCTTATCAACCTTTTTTTTTTTTTTTTTTTTTTTTTTTTTACAGGCAGAGTGGACAGTGAGAGAGAGAGACAGAGAGAAAGGTCTTCCTTTTGCTGTTGGTTCACCCTCCAATACCCGCCGCGGCTGGCGTGCTGTGGCTGGCACACCGCGCTGATCCGATGGCAGGAGCCAGGTACTTATCCTGGTCTCCCATGGGGTGCAGGGCCCAAGGACTTGGGCCATCCTCCACTGCACTCCCGGGCCACAGCAGAGAGCTGGCCTGGAAGTGGGGCAACCAGGACAGAATCCGGCGCCCCCACCGGGACTAGAACCTGGTGTGCCAGCGCCACTAGGTGGCGGATTAGCCTATTTCCCGTGGCGCCGGCCTTATCAAACTTCTTAAGGTATTAATGTATTACTTAGGTGTTATATGATGAAATTATAAAAGTTGCATTTACAAAAATCATCTTGAGAAGCTGTGATGAAAATATTATTAAAAATGTGGGTAGAAAGTAAAAATGGAGGATAAGTTATGGCATGTAGAAATATGGTTCAATCACTAATGGCTATAGGGACTGAGAGAGAAGAACACTTCCAGAAAAGATTTCCATAGTTCTGATATGAGCTACTGGATCAATTAATATTTCCCATAACAAAATTGAGGGAAACTGGTAGGGAGACAGTTGTGAGTAGGAATGTAAAATGGAAACATTCTGAGCAACCCTGAAGTACCTTTAAATATTACTTTTCCTAAATGAATGTTGGCTAAAATATTTTTTCTGGAGTAATTTCTCTAAAGCAATAACCATTACCTAGACAATTTTTAATTTTTATTTTAATGCCATAATTTCATTCAAAAATGTCATTTGATTGAAAGTCTATTAATAGAATTTATAATAAGAAAATCAGTATATTTGCACACTTACTATTCATAGTAACTTAAGAGATCCAAGCACAGTCATGTTTCAGTTGAAAATAGTGGTAACATAAAAACAATATGTTGCACATTCTACAGGATAGATGGTAATATTGAGTTTGCCAAAAATGTCAATATTTTAAAAAGATTGAATTCATACAAAATATCTTATCTGAACACAGGGAAATGTGTTCCACTGTCCACTCTGCCTGTCAAAATAAATAAATAAGTAAGTAAATAAATAAACAAGAGAGAAAGTAGAAATCACTGTATATGGAAATTAAGCAGTCCACTTTTCACTAGTGGGTTAAAGAAGAAATCACAAGAATAATTTTAAAATATCTTTGTTTTTTAAAGATTTATTTGTTTATTTGAAAGTCAGAATTGTACAAGAGAGAAGAAGAGGCAGAGAGAGAGAGAAAGAGAGAGAGAGAGAGGTCTTCCATCCACTAGTTCATTCCCCAGTTGCCTGCAATGGCCAGAGCTGCACCGATCCAAAGCCAGGAGCCAAGAGCTTCCTCTGGGTCTCCCACGTGGGTGCAGGGGCCCAAGGACTGGGCCATCTTCTACTGCTTTCCCAGGCCACAGCAGAGAGCTGGATCAGAAGTGGAGCAGCTGGGACTGGAACTGGCGCCCATATAGGATGCTGGCACTGCAGGCGGCGGCATTACCCACTATGCCACAGCGCAGCCCCTAAAAATATCTTGAGACAAATGAAAAAAAAAATTGCAATATATCAGAATTTGCTGGATGCAATGAATGCAGTGCTCACCAGGAAATTCACATGTATACATTAAGCAGAAAGAAGTATTTCCAGTAAATAATCTATCCTTATACCTTGATGTAGTAGAAAAAGTGAGAAACCCAAAGTTAACAAATGGAGAGCCATGTAGAAACTTTTTTGCATATATTTTAGAAGTTAAATTGGTATCAGCTCAAACTCAATCATTAGAAATTTAGACTATTAAAGATGTTCCTTATCATAACCATAAAGAGATTATCTAAAAGATATATATAAATGGAAAAGAGGTGATACTGAAAATGACTCATAAAATGGAAAAAATAAGACAACTAAACACAGAAAGCAGTAATGGAAGAAGGCGAGTGAGAGTAATAAAGCTCATAGAGCGAATAAATGAAGTAAGAAATATAAAAAAATAGAAACAATGTAATCCTAAATTGATCTTTGAGAACATCAACCAGATTGACAAACTTAATTGATTGATTTAAGAAGACACAACAAAGATGAAAAAACCAAAAACAGAAATGAAAGTGGATGGGAATATTACTAACAATATAGTGGTAAAAAGGATTATATGGGGGCCTGTGCTGTGGCATAGAGGTTTAAGCCTCCACCTGCTGTCCCAGCATCCCATATGGAAACTGGTTTATTCCCTGCTACTCCACTTCTGATCCAGGTCCTTGCTAGTGCACCTAAGAAAGCAGCATAAGATGTCCCTAATATTTGGACCCCTGGACCCACTTGAGAGACCCAGAGGAAGCTCCTGTCTCTTGGCTTCTGCCTGTCCTGCCCCTGGCCTTTGTGGCCATTTGTGGGGTGAACCAACAGATGAAAGAACTCTCTTTTTCTCCTTCTCTCTCTTTTTCTCTCTGTATTTTCTGCCTTTCAAATAAATAAATACATCTTTTTTTTAGGAAAGGGGTTATAAAACAACAAATAAAATAACCTAGAGAAAATGGCCAAAATTTAGGAAATTTCTGTAGACCTATGGGTGAAGCAGTTGATCAGTAATCAGAAACCTTTCAATAAAGAAAAGTGTTAGACCAGCTCCCATATTGGTGAATTAAGCCAAATATTTTAAGAATGATGAACATCAATCTTTCCTAAACTCTTCTAAAACATAGAAGACATGGGAATACTTCCTAACTCATTCTGTTAGGCTGACATTATTTTGCCACCAAAGCCAGTTAAAGGTATCACAAAAGTACATACCAATATCCTTTATTAATATATAATGGAATCTTCAAAAAGTTCATGACAGATATATATTAGAAAAAAACTACTCATGGATTTAAATTTTTTTGCATTAAAATATCTTTTAATTTCATTTTCAGTGAACTTCTATAAGCTGCCTTGTAAATACAAAAATAGTAGCAAATTGATCAGTCAGCATATTTAAAAAATTATACACTCAAGCATCTTAGAAATTCTCTTAGAGAGACAGAGAGATAGAGGGTTCTTCCATCTGCCAGTTCACTCCTCAAATGGCCGCAGTTGCCAGAACTGGGCCAATCCAAAGCCAGGGTCCAGGATCTTCCTTTGGGTGCAGGAGCCCAAGGGCTTGAACCATCTTCCACAGCTTTGTCAGGCACATTAGTAGAGAGCTGGATTAGAAGTGGTGCAGCTGGGAAATGAACCGGTGCCCATATGCAATGCCGGCACTTCAGGCAGCAGCTCCAATAAATAAATCTTTTAAAAAAAAATCAATAGCATTTGTATACACACTCACTGCCACGGCAGAGAAAGAATTTCTCAGATCAATCCCACGCAGAATAGCTACCCCCCCCCAAAAAAAATCCCAAATACCTTAAAATAAATTTAACGAAGATGTCAAAGATCTCTGTGATGAGAATTACAAAACAATGAAGAAAGAAGTAGAAGACACAAAAGAATGTAAATATCTTCCATGTTCATGGATTGGAAGAATCAGTATCATCAAAATGTCCATACTGCCAAAAGCAATTTACAGATTGAATGTAATACCAATGAATATACCAAGGACATTTGATGCTGAAATTCATATGGAAACACAAGCAATTTTATACAACAAAAACAAAGCTGGAGGTATCACAATCCAGGTGTCAAGATATACTACAGTGTATTTACAATCAAATCAGGCTGGTACTGGCCCAGAAACAGATGGATAGACCAATGGAACAGAATAGAACCTCCACAAATTAACCCATGCATCTCCAACCAACTTATCTTTGACAAAGGAGCTAAAATCAATCCCTAGAACAAGGACAGTCTCTTCAACAAATGGTGCTAGGAAAACTGAATCTCCACATGCAGAAGTATGAAGGGAGTCTCTATCTTACCCCTTGTACAAAAATCCATCCAAAATGGATCAACAATCCTAATCTATGACACAATACCATCAAATTACTAGAGAACATTTCGGAAACCCTATAGGACATTGGCATACACAATGGTTCTTGGAAAACAACCCAGAGGCACAGGCAATCAAAGCCAAAATTGACAAATGGGATTACATCAAATTGAGAAACTTCTGCACTGCAAAAGAAACATTCAGCAAAGTGAAGAGGCAAACTGTTATTTGCAAACTATGCAACTGATAAAAGATTAGTATCCAGAATATATAACGAGCTCAAGAAACTAAACAACAACAAAGCTAGCAACCCAGGGAAGAAATGGGCAACAGATTTGAACAGGCATTTTTCAAAAGAAGAAATCCAAGTGGCCAACAGACATATGAAAAAATGATCAAGATCACTAGGCATCAGGGAAATGCAAATCAAAACTACAATGAGGTTTCACCTCATCCCCGTTAGACTGGCTTTCATGCAGAAGTCAACAAACAGCAAATTCTGGTGAGGATGTGGGGAAAAGGTACCCTAATCCACTGTTAGTGGGGTAAATTGGTACAGCCCCTGTGGAAGACAGTATGGAGATACCTCAGAAATCTGAATATAGACTTACAATATGACCCAGCCATCCCACTCTTGGGAGTTTACCCAAGGGATATGATATCAGCATATAAAAAAAGTTATCTATACTCCCATTTTTACTATAACTCAATTCACAATAGCTAAGATATGGAGTCAACCCAAATATCTGTAAACTTAGACTGGATAATAAAATTATGGGATATGTACACCACGCAATACTACACAGCAATTTAAAAAAAAGTGAAATCCTATTGTTTGCAACAAAATGGATGAAATTGGAAAACATCATACTTGGTCAAATAAGCCAATCCCAAAAGGACCAATACCATATGTTCTCCTTGATCTATGATAACTAGTAGAGCACCTGAAAGGTAATCTATAGAAGTGAAATTGATACTTTGTGAAATAATGACTTTGAATAGCTCTTGTCTCAACTGTTGAAGAACAGTTTTTTTTTATACTGTTTGTTGAACTCTTTACTTAGTATAGAGTTAATCTTATGTGTATAAAGTTAATTGAAAATAGATCTTAGTAAAAAAATAAGAATGAATAGGAGAGGGAAGAGGAAGAAGGGTGGGAGGGCAGGTGTGGTGGGAAGAATCACTATGTTCCTAATGTATTTATGAAATGCATGAAGTTTTATAAACCTTAAATAAAAGGTTTCTGGGGAAAACATTTAAAAGCTTACACATGACGAAAGTGGGAATATACTAGGAATGCAAGGGTGGTTCAATGCAAGAAAAACAATTACTATAATACATTATGTTAAGAAATAGAATAAAAATGATCGTATCATTTGAAACACACAAAAAGCGTTTAAGAAAATCCAGCAGTTTTTCAAATACACTGAAAACTAGTAATAGAGGAAATTCCTTAGCGTGATAAAAAGTATCTGTGAAACACTCATTGCTAATTTCATACTCAGTGGTATAAAATTAAAAGCTTTCTCTTCAAATAACTAACAAGACACTCACTTTCACTCCTGCTGTTGAACATAATGATGGCAGTTTTCACAAGAGCAATTAGACACTAAAAAGAAAAAAGGCATCTGAATTGGAAAGGGAAGGTGTAAAACTGTCTTTTCATAGAAAATAACATGACATATATATATATAAAATAAACAAAATCCACAGGAAAGTTACTAATATTTTTTTTAAAAATTGCAAAATACAAAGTCCACACACATCATTTTTAAAAATTTGACTATAATAATATATCTGAAAAGGAAGTAAAAAGAACTTCAATTAAAATAACATCAGCCGGCACCACGGCTCACTAGGCTAATCCTCCACCTTGCAGCGCTGGCACACCGGGTTCTAGTCCCGGTCGGGGCGCCGGATTCTGTCCCGGTTGCCCCTCTTCCAGTCCAGCTCTCTGCTGTGGCCGGGAGTGCAGTGGAGGATGGCCCAAGTGCTTGGACCCTGCACCCCATGGGAGACCAGGAGAAGTACCTGGCTCCTGCCATCGGATCAGCGCGTGCGCCGGCCGCAGCGCGCCGGCCATGGCGGCCATTGGAGGGTGAACCAACGGCAAAGGAAGACCTTTCTCTCTGTCTCTCTCTCTCACTGTCCACTCTGCCTGTCAAAAAAAAATAATAATAAAATAAAAAAATAACATCTAAAAAGTAAAACCCTTAGGAATAAATTTGACCCAGGATATGAATGAATTGTACATTGAAAATTCCAAAGCATTGATGAAAAGATTAAAGAAGACCTGAAGAAGTGAATAGGCATCCCATGTTCATTGAGTGAAAAGATTTTATGTTGTCAAATTTTCAATAGTATCCAAAGTGATCTACACATACAATATAATCTCTATTAAAATTCTAGCAGCCATTTTTGGCAGATGCTGAGAGTTCTGTGAAATTGTGACATGTCCTTGTCAAAATAATTTTGTAAAATAATAGTGATAGACTCATACTTTCCATTTTCAAAATTTACTACAGACAATGCAGTAACAAAACAGTGTGTTACTGGCATAAAAATAAAACTATAGACCAATGTAATATAATTTAAGATTGAGATATGAAGACACACCTCTAGGGACAATGGATTTTCAACAAAGGTGCCAACTCCAAATGTGACAACTTTGGGACAAGAATAGCTCCCTTTGCAAATCTGAAGATAGCTGTATTTCATTTGTAAAAGAAGAAATCAATTCCTCAGTCCTATAAAAAATTAAAGCTTAACTCATAAATAACAAATATAATAATTAAAACCATAAAAATTCCTAGAAGAAAACATAAGGATAAATCTTCTTCACCTTGAATATGGCAGTAAATTCTTATGCTATGTGACAATAACATCAGCAACTAAGGAAAATATAGACAAATTGGAATTCTTCAAAATTTAATATGTTTTTACATCAAAGCGTATTGTTAAGTAAGAGATAAATAGAAAACTTTTGGATATTATATCTGATAATGTCTTGAAATTTGAAATATAGAAAGAACGTCTACAACTTAGATAATTCGATTTAAAAATAATAAGACTTCAAGAGTTATTTCTACACAGTTATACAAATGGCCAGTATGCACATCAAAACATCCTCAATATTATTAATCATTAAGTAAATGTAGATCCAAAACACAATGAGATACTGATTCATACCCACCAGAATGACCATAAAAATTAGTGAAAACAGGTAGTTGGGAAAATAGAAAATTGGATCCTCATTATATTGCTCATAGGAATACGTAATGACATAGGTAATGGTAGAGACTAATTTGCTTGTTTCCTCAGTAATTGGAAGGTAGAATGACCAAGCAGTTCTTCCTCCTAGATGTGTACTCAAAAGAATTTAAAAAAGAGATTCAAACAGATGGCTTGTATGCCAAGTTTTATTGCAGCATTATTCATAACAGCCGAAAGAAAAAGCTACCCAAATATCTCTCACTAAATGTGAATGGATAAATTAATGTGGTATATGTGCAATGGAATTTATTCGATCATAAAAGGGAGTAAAGTCCGGCGCCGCAGCTCACTTGGCTAATCCTCCACCTGCGGCGCCTGCACCACGGATTCTAGTCCCTGTTGGGGCGCCGGATTCTGTCCCGGTTGCTCCTCTTCCAGTCCAGCTCTCTGCTTTGGCCTGGGAGTGCAGTGGAGGATGTCCCAAGTGCTTAGTATAGAGACTCCATGGGAGACCAGGAGGAAGCACCTGGCTCCTGGCTTCAGATCTGCCCAGCACGCTGGCCGTAGCAGCCATTTGGGGGGTGAACCAATGGAAAAAGGAAGACCTTTCTCTCTGTTTCTCTCTCTCTCACTGTCTAACTCTGCCTGTCAAAAAGAAAAAAGAAAAAAAAGAAAAGGGAGTAAAGTTTTGTCACATGCTACAATGGACCTTGAAAACAACTGTGCTTATTGAAATAAGCAAGAAGCTGTTTACTAGATGAAATGTCTAGAATAAGCAAATTCAGGGCAACAGAAAGTACATTAGATGTTAATAGGGGCTAGGTTGTGGGGACAATTGGAGTTATTGTTTAATGTTACAGTTGTTGTTTGGGGTATGCAAATGTGTTGGGAAATAGATAGTAATAATGTAGAATATTATGAATATAATTACTGCCATTGAATTGCAATGTAAAATAATCAGGGACTGGCAATGTGGGCCAGCAGATGAAGCTGCAGCCTGCGATGCCAGCATCCTACATTCGATGCCAGCATCCCATATTCAAGCTCTGGTTCGAGTCCTGTCTGCTCCGTTTTCAATCCAGTTCCCTGCTAATGTGTCTGGGAAAGCAAGGAAGATGATACAACTGTTTAGCTTTCTGCCACCCATAAGAGACACCCCATTGGATTTTCTTCTGGCTCCTGGCTCCTTGCTTCTGGCTTCAGGCTGGCCCAGCCCTGGCCACTGCAGCCATTTGGGGAATGAACCAGTGCCCTTCAAATGTTGAATAATTTTTTAAATTATTAAAATACAAATTTATTACATATGTTTTTAATATAAAATGTAAAAGAAAACAAAGATCAAATACTGATAAATGTGAAGGTTTTTTTTTTACTTTAGTTGTATTGGACTGTTTTATGGATCTATCTTCATGCTTAGTACCACATTGTCTTGACTGCTCTCACTTTTTAGCAACTTGAAATCAGGAAATGGGAATTCTCTTACTTTGTTGTTTATAAGGTTGCTTGTTCTGTGTCCCTTGAATTTCCCTATGAGTTTTAGAATCCTCGTCAATTTTTCTTTTTTTTTTTAAGACTGATTGATTAGATAGGCAGAGGGACAGAGACAGAGAGAGCCTTCCATCCTCTGATTCACTCCTCAGATGGCCACAACAGCTGAGGCTGGGCCAGGCCGAAGCCAGGAGCCAAGAACTCTTTAGGTCTCACTTCTATGTGGCAGGGACTCAAGTACTTGAGCCAGCATCTGTTCCTTCCAAGGCATATTAGTAGGGAGCTGGATCAGAAGCAGAGTAGCCTGAAATTGAACAGCACCACGCCCAACCTGGAACAAAATTCTTAAGCCCTGCTTTCTCACTCCTAGTTATGAGACTTTCGAAAAATTACTTGTCTTTTCCAAAACCATTGTTATAGAATTTTAAGTGAGAAAATACATGTAAAATATGACATAATGCTTAACACATGGTAAATGCTAAATACAGATTTAGCGTACCTAATCCAAAAAAATCTGAAACCCGAAGTTCTCCAAAATCTGAAATATTTTGAGTACTGCAACATGACACCACAAGTGGAAGATTCCATACCTGGCTTTGTGACATAGCAAACAAAGTACAGACACAGTTAAAATGTATAAAATTACCTATACGTAGTTCATATGAAACATAAATTATGAGTCCCATCCCCAAGGTATCTCATTATGTGTAGGCATATATTCCAAAACCAATAAACACAATACAAAACACTGCTCTTCTCTTTCATTTTTTATAAAGTATATTCAATCTGTGTACTGCTTAGGCTTAGTATTGATACTGTTAATACCATTGTCACTGCCAGTGTAATAATATTTTTATGCATTGGCTAGAATAAAATAAAATTCTTCCTTCAGAGTATACTCTTTCTTCATCAATGAGAATGAATTTGTAATGGAAAAGAAAATTGTAATGTGTAGTGATTTATTTTATTATCTAAGCCTGAGTATAGTGTTTGTGGAATCTTGATAGTTTATTAAACTTACAGATATTTGAAATCTGTGTTCAGTGGTACCATGAAAATAGAAATGTAATATTCAGAAATCAATTCAAAGGTCAAAACTATGAATTCGTAAAGTTACCATTATTTTAGTTGTAATCAGGCAATAGAACTTTTATCTTCTTTCCCAGTTCTGTGTTTAGTATAAGGTAGATGCTGTGCAGGTTTCTTCTATTCCTAGCCATTTGATCATCTAGTTATGCTGTTACTTCTTTAACAAAATATTCATATGTATACTTTGTATATCCCATATTCCATTTTAATACAAGTAGAAATATGTAAAGCCAAATAGAGGGCTTTAACCCACATTTTTAACAGCCAAATCCATTGTTTTGTTTTGAAGTTGATGCAAGAATACTAGTTTGGGGGCCGGCCTGGTAGTATAGCAGATTAATTTGCCTTCTGTGACCCAAGCATTCTAAATGGGCACTGATTCCTATCCTGGCTGTTCCATTTCCGATGCAGCTCCCTGCTAATGCACCTGGGAAAGCAGCAGCAGATGGCCCAAGTGCTTGGGCCCCTGCACCCACATGGGAGACCTGGATTTAGGGAGTGAAACAGTGGATGGAAGATCTCTCTCTCTCTCTCTTTTTAATTAATTAAAAAATATTAATCTGGACACCTACTTTCCTGCACTCTTCCCAGAACTGGATTCCAGTAAAGTAGTATTTGAAGTACTTATTAGCGTTAATAAAGGTAAAAAAAATAAGTTATTTATTGAAGTAGAATTAAAGTTTATTGTAACAACTTTGTTGTTATTTTTCTAACAAACTGTTTCTGTAATCTACTATTCCATTTTTGTAACAATTCTTGTAGACTGCTTTAATTATAACCAATCTCTTTTACAGTGAGAGGTAATTTTTAGATTTTTTATTTTGAATTAACTTCAAACTTTCTGAATTTCAGTTCTAGAGTTTTCAATAGTATTTTGCCTCTAATCTCTTCATTGATATTCCACCAATCTCAACTTCTAGTTGAGTAGCTTTTATAATTGAAAGTTTAGCAAAATTTTATTGTCAATTTTAAACCTCTTTTAAGTTAAACTTATGTAAGTTTATATTTTAGTAACTTGTAGTTCTATTCTTTTACTATTTATGTTACTATCTTCTTGTTTACTACATCAATAGTATAATTTATCTGAAGTGAATTAAAATTTCTTAATCTATGCACTTTTTGATCATAGAACTTTAGGTATATGAAACAGTACTTGAACATATGAATAATAGGCTTATTACCCAGAATAAATGGTAATAAATATTAGCAAGTTTAAATGTAATTTCATTTAATAATAATCTTTTGCTTGGATTTATATTTATTTTTAAAAGATAAAATATATTATATTTGGGGGAGAAGATATCCTAATGATTCTGGAATGTTTAAGTGGCTTGTATATGATATTCGAGTGCTTTCCCAGGTACATTAGCAGGAAGCTAGATATGAAGTGGAGCAGTCAGGAACTGAACTGGTACTCATATCGGATGCTAGCATTTAAGGCAGGGCTTAACTTGCTGTGACACAATGCTAGCCACAAGTAACTACAATATAAAAAGAAATAGAATATGAAAATGACTTTAATAATGTATCATTTTTCATGAACTTTTTGAAGCTCCCTTGTTTTCTGGTTCCTTTAAAACCCGGTATATCCAGAATGTTTTTGAATATGTAATCAGTTGTTTGAAATTTTTCTTCTTTTCATACTAATTATTCACAATTTGATACATATTTTATACCTGTGGATATTTCTTTTAAGTCCTTTAGTTACAAGTGTTTTCCATCAAGAAAAAGTACTGAATGTCCATCTTTTACAAAAAAAAATTTAGTTATTATTTGAAAGGCAGAGTTACAAGGACACAGAGACAGAGGACACACAGATCTTCCATCCACAGAAATCAGTTCTCAAATGACCGCAACGACCAGGAGCAAATGAGCTTCATCCAAGTCTTCCACAAAGTTACAAGGGCCCAATCACTTGGGGCATCTTCCACTGCTTTCCCAGGCACATTAACATGAAGCTGGATACAAAGTGGAGCAGCGTACATGAACTAGCATCCCACAGGCGGCAGTTTAACCTGCTATGCCACAATGCTGACTCCCTGGATGTCTATCCTAATTTCTTTTTTGTTTAAATAATAGAGACATTTACAAGAATTAGATAACATTGGCATGCCTGGCATATAATCTTATATAAATCGTAGTTAGTATCTTCAATATATTTGGAACAGGTAAACATTTTATGTAATATCATTGTCTTGCAGCAAAGAAAATCCTAGGGATTAAATTATAACCTCCAAATTCTTTTCTATTCCCTTGGACAGTGCTAAATAAACACATCTGAGTCTCTATGTATTTTTTAGAAGATACAAAATCAATATTGGTTCATAAATTATGACAAATATATCACACTGCTACTTGCTACTAAAAACAGGATAAATGGGAATATGTGGATTCACTACTTTTTGCCCAATTTTTTGTAAACCTAAAAGTACTCTTAAAAAGTACTTTTAAAAATAACGTCTGGGCCGGCGCCACGGCTCAATAGGCTAATCCTCCGCCTGCGGCACTGGCACACCGGGTTCTAGTCCTGGTCGGAGCGCCGGATTCTGTCCCCGTTGCCCCTCTTCCAGGCCAGCTCTCTGCTGTGGCCCGGGAGTGCAGTGGAAGATGGCCCAAGTGCTTGGGCCCTGCACCCGCATGGGAGACCAGGAGAAGCACCTGGCTCCTGGCTTCGGATCAGCACCACGCGCCGGCCGCAGCGGCCATTGAAGGGTGAACCAACAGCAAAGGAAGACCTTTCTTCCTGTCTCTCTCTCTCACTGTCCACTCTGCCTGTCAAAAAAAAAAAAAAAAAAAAAAAAAAAAAAAAAAAGATGTCTATGTCTGCTATTGATTCCTGATTAGTTTAGGGAGAATCCAATAGGAAAAGTGACATGTTCAGTAAGAGAATCAATAAGAGAAGTCTAGTTGTAGTTAAAAGTATAATGTTTCCTTTTTCAGTAGTCATTCATTATCTACTTCTTTTAAGCTAATAAATGGAAACTTAAGTACAAAATGGTTGTTTTCCACCCATAGTTATTGGGGTAGGCATTGGGAAATTATTGGTGGCACTCTGGTGCAAGTGGAGAAAAATTTCCTTAATTTTTTCATACACTGTTGCTGGTTTTGAGAATATCTTCTTCTCCTAATTTCAGGTTGGGTGGGACTATATCAGCATACAAGATAGTACCAGACGAAATAGAAGAAATCAAGGTATGGTATGGCGATTTTCACCTTTACAACGAGAGTATCCTCAAGGGGAAATGAGGGAAGAGTTGCTTTTTCTTTAAATTATTGAATTTGGGGGGTGTGTTAGGACATCATTTATTTCTTGGTAATCCTACTTGAATTAAAAGTATATATATGCCAGATAATCCTCGTCAGATTTTACCTGCCATTTGTAATGCATTTCAGAGAAATTTATCAGGAGAATCAAAAAGGAACACTTTTATATGCAGTTCATTAAAATCTACATAACAAAGCAACTATATATAAGCATTAATGTGCCTATTGGATATTCTTTTCATATCATTGCAATTCCTTTTCCTTATATGCCTTTACCAATTATAAGTAATATCAGTCTTTTAATAAATTGAAAGACATTGTTGATCTGCATTTCTGTCCAATCTGTTGAGCTAAATCTTGCCCAAAGTGAGAAGATTAGAAGTGAAGGCATTATCGCTCGTATGCTTCTGGAGATGGGGTATGTAATATGTTTTCTTCATATCCCAGAGCATTATAGATAGTTCCATTAGTAAGATCAGTAAGACCAAAAAATTAGAAAACATACATTTTAGAAACCAAAAAAATAGTTGACATGACACTTTTTTTTTAACTTTTATTTAATGAATATAAATTTCCAAAGTACAGCTTATGGATTACAATGGCTTCCCCCCCCCCCATAACTTCCCTCCCACCTGCAACCCTCCCCTTTCCCTCTCCCTTCCCCCTTCCATTCACATCAAGATTCATTTTCAATTCTCTTTATATATAGAAGATCAGTTTAGCATATATTAAGTAAAGATTTCAACAGTTTGCTCCCACACAGAAACATAAAGTGAAAAATACTGTTTGAGTACTAGTTATAGCATTAAATCTCAATGTACAGCACACTAAGGACAAAGATCCTACATGAGGAGTAAGTGCACAGTGACTCCTGTTGTTGACTTAACAAATTGACACTCTTGTTTATGGCATCATAAACAAGAGTGTTTTGGCTTTCCATGCCTGTAATACTCTCATGGGCTTTTCAGCCAGATCTGTGTGCCTTAAGGGCTGATTCTTAGGCCAGAGTGCTGTTTAGGATATCTGCCATTCTATGGGTCTGCTGTGTATCTCACTTCCCATGTTGGATCGTTCTCTCCCTTTTTGATTCTATCAGCTAGTATTTGCAGACACTAGTCTTGTTTATGTACTCCCTTTGGCTCTTAGTCCTATCATTATGATCAATTGTGAACAGAAATTGATCACTGGGACTAGTGAGATGGCATTGGTACATGCCACCTTGATGGGATTGAATTGGAATCCCCTGGTATGTTTCTAACTCTACTGTTTCAGGTAAGTCAGCTTGAGCATGTCCCGAATTGCACATCTCTTCCCTCTCTTATTCCCACTCTTATATTTAACAGCGATCACTTTTCCGTTAAGTTTCAACACTTGAGAATAACTGTGTATTGATTACAGTATTAAACCAAAAGTATTAAATAGAACAAATAAACAAAAAAATACTAAGAGGGATAACGTATTAAGTTGTTCATCAACAGTCAGGGCAAGGGCTGATCAAGTCACCGTTTCTCCTAGTGTTCATTTCACTTTAACAGGTTTCCTTTTTGGTGCTCAATTAGTTGTCACCAATCAGGTAGAACATATGGTATTTGTCCCTTTGGGACTGGCTTATTTCACTCAGCATAATGCTTTCCAGATTCCTAATAGGGATCACTTTTCAGTTAAAATTTAAACACCTAAGAATAATTGTGTGTTAATTACAGAGTTCAACCAATAGTACTAGAACAAAAAAAATACTAAAATGGATAAAGTGTTACATTGTACATCAACAGTAAGGACAAGAGCTGATCAAGTCACTGTTTCTCATAGTGTCCATTTCACTTCAACAAGTTTCCGCTTTGATGTTCAGTTAGTTGTCGCCGATATTGTCCCTGTCGCCGATCAGGGAGAACATATGATATTTGTCCCTTTGGGACTGGCTTAATTCACTCAGCATGATGTTTTCCAAATTCCTCCATCTTGTTGCAAATGACCGGATTTCATTGTTTTTGACTGCTGTATAGTATTCTATAGAGTACATACCCCATAATTTCTTTATCCTGTCTACTGTTGATGGGCATTTGGGTTGGTTCCAGGTCTTAGCTATTGTGAACTGAGCTGCATTAAACATTAAGGTGCAGACAGCTTTTTTGTTTGCCAATTTAATTTCCTTTGGGTAAATTCCAAGGAGTGGGATGGCTGGGTTGAATGGTAGGGTTATATTCAGCTTTCTGAGGAATCTCCATACTGACTTCCATAGTGGCTTAACCAGTTTGCATTCCCACCAACAGTGGGTTAGTGTCCCTTTTTCCCCACATCCTCGCCAGCATCTATTGTTGGTAGATTTCTGAATGTGAGCCATTCTAACCAGGGTGAGGTGGAACCTCACTGTGGTTTTGATTTGCATTTCCCTGATGGCTAGTGATCCTGAACATTTTTTCAAGTACCTGTTGGCCATTTGGATTTCCTCTTTTGAAAAATGTCTATTGAGGTCCTTGGCCCATCTCTTAAGTGGGTTGTTTGTTTTGATGTTGTGGAGTTTCTTGATTTCTTTGTAGATTCTGGTTATCAACCCTTTATCAGTTGCATAGTTTGCAAATATTTTTTCCCATTCTGTCGGTTGCCTCTTCACTTTCCTGACTATTTCTTTTGAAGTACAGAAACTTCTCAATTTGATGCAATCCCAAATATTAATTTTGGTTTTGACTGCCTGTGTTTCTGGGTTATTTTCCAAGAAGTCTTTGCCCGTACCTATATCTTGCAGGGTTTTCCCAATGCTCTCTAGTAATTTGATGTTGTCGGGTCATAGATTTAAGTCTTTAATCCATGTTGAGTGAATTTTTGTGTAAGGTGAAAGGTAGGGGTCTTGTTTCATGATTCTGCACGTGGAAATCCAGTTTTCCCAGCACCATTTATTGAATAGACTGTCCTTACTCCAGGGATTGGTTTTGTATCCTTGATCAAATATGAGTTGGCTGTAGATGTTTGGATTGATTTCTGGTGTTTCAATTCTGTTCCATTGGTCTATGCATCTGTTTCTGTACCAGTACCATGCTGTTTTGATAACAACTGCCCTGTAGTATGTCCTGAAATCTGGTATTGTGATGCCTCCGGCTTTGTTTTTGTTGTACAAGATTGCTTTAGCTATTCGAGGTCTCTTGTGCCTCCATATGAATTTCAGCATCATTTTTTCCAGATCTGAGAAGAATGTCTTCGGTATCTTGATTGGTATTGCATTGATTCTGTAAATTGTTCCTGGGAGAATGGACATTTTGATGATATTGTTTCTTCCAATCTATGAGCATGGAAGATTTTTCCATTTTTTGGTATCCTCTTCTATTTCTTTCTTTAAGATTTTGTAATTTTCATCGTAGAGATCTTTAACGTCCTTGGTTAAGTTTATTCCAAGGTATTTGATTGTTTTTGTAGCTATTGTGAATGGGATTGATCTTAGAAGTTCTTTCTCAGCCATGGTATTGCCTGTGTATACAAAGGCTGTTGATTTTTGTGCATTGATTTTATATCCTGCTACTTTGCCAAAATCTTCTATGAGTTCCAATAGTCTCTTAGTAGAGTTCTTTGGGTCCCCTAAATAAAGAATCATATCATCTGCAAAGAGGGATAGTTTGAGTTCTTCCTTCCCAATTTGTATCGCTTTAATTTCTTTTTCTTGCCTAATATCTCTGGCTAGAACTTCCAGAACTATATTGAATAGCAGTGGTGAGAGTGGGCATCCCTTTCTGGTACCAGATCTCAGTGGAAATGCTTCCAACTTTTCCCCATTCACTAGGATGTTGGCTGTGGGTTTTTCATAGATTGCATTGATTGTATTGAGGAATGTTCCTTCCATACCCGGTTTGCTTAGAGTTTTCCTCATGAACGGGTGTTGTATTTTATCAAATGCTTTCTCTGCGTCTATTGAGATAATCATATGTTTTTTCTTCTGCAGTCTGTTAATGTGGTGTATCACATTGATTGATTTGCGAATGTTGAACCAGGGATAAATCCCACTTGGTCTGGATGGATGATCTTTCTGATGCGTTGTTGCATTCTATTGGCGAGAATTTTATTGAGGATTTTTGCATCTATGTTCATCAGGGATATTGGTCTGTAATTCTCTTTCAGTGCTGCATCTTTTTCTGGCTTAGGAATTAAGGTGATGCTGGCTTCATAGAAAGAATTTGGGAGGATTCCCTCTTTTTCAATTGTTCTGAATAGTTTGAGAAGAATTGGAGTTAGTTCTTCTTTAAATGTCTGGTAGAATTCAGCCATGAATCCATCTGGTCCTGGGCTTTTCTTTGTTGGGAGGGCCTTTATTACTGTTTCAATTTCTGTCTCAGTTATGGGTCTGTTTAGGTTTTCGATGTCTTCCTGGTTCAATTTATGTAAGTTGCATGTGTCCAGGAATCTATCCATTTCTGATAGGTTTCCCTGTTTGCTGGCATACAGGTCCGTGTAGTAATTTCTGATGATTCTTTTTATTTCTGTGGTGTCTGTTGTTGCGTTTCCTTTTTCGTCTCTGATTTTATTGATTTGGTTCTTTTCTCTTCTTTTTTTAGTTAGTTGGGCCAATGGGGTGTCAATTTTGTTTATTTTTTCAAAAAACCAGCTCCTTGTTTGGCTGATGTTTTGTAATTTTTTTTGGATTCAATCCTGTTGATTTCTTCTCTGATTTTAATTATTTCTCTTCTCCTACTAGATTTGAGTCTGGTTTGCTGTAGGTTTTCTAGATCCTTGAGGTGAATTGAAAGCTCATCTATTTTGTGCCTTTCCAATTTCTTGATGTAGGCACCTATTGATATAAACTTTCCTCTTAACACTATTTTGCTGTATCCCATAAGTTTTGGCATGTTGTGCTGTTATCCTCATTTACTTCCAGAAAATTTTTGATTTCTCTTTTAATTTCTTCTATGACCCAGTGTTCATTCAGGAGCATGTTGTTCAATCTCCATGCGTTTGCATATGCTCTAGGGATTCCTGAGTTGCTAATTTCCAACTTCATTCCTTTATGGTCTGAGAAGCTGCATGGTATGATTCTAATTCTTTTGAATTTGCTGAGACTTGCTTTATGGCCTAGTATGTGGTCAATCCTAGAGAAGGTTCCATGTACTGCTGAGAAGAATGTAAAATCTTTAGCTGTAGGATTGAAAGTTCTGTATATATCTGTTAGATCCATTTGGGCTATAGTGTCGTTTAAATCTACTATATCCTTGTTGATCTTCTGTCTTGTTGATCTGTCTATTTCTGAGAGTGGAGTATTGAAGTCCCCCAGTACTATTGTATTGGGGTCTAAGTCTCCCTTTAAGTCCCTTAACAAATCTTTTAAATAAACTGGTGCCCTGTAATTAGGTGCATGTCATTGATAATCGTTATATCTTCCTGTTGTATTGATCCCTTAATCATTATATAGTGTCCCTCTTTGTCTCTCTTAACAGTTTTTGTGGTAAAGTTTATGTTGTCCGATATTAAGATTGCTACGCCTGCTCTTTTTTCATTTCTGTTGGCATGGTATATCTTTTTCCAGCCTTTCACTTTCAGTCTGTATGGATATTTATTGGAAAGATGTGTTTCTTGTAAGCAACAAATAGATGGGTTTTGTTCCTTAAGCCAATCAGCCAATCAGTGTCTTTTAACTGGACAGTTCAGGCCTTTAATGTTCAGTGTGACTATTGATAAGTAGTAGCTTTGCCCTGCCATTTGCCAAAGATATTTTCTGATATATGTTTTGAACTTCCTGTGATCTTTTGGTATGAGATTTCCTTCATTTACCTTCTTTCGTATTGATGACCGTGTTTCTGTGTGTAACACATCTTTAAGCGTCTTTTGCAGGGCTGGACAAGTGGCAACAGATTCTTTCAATTTCTGTTTGTTGTGAAAGGTCTTTATTTCACCTTCATTCACAAATGAGAGCTTGGCAGGATATAATATTCTGGGCTGGCAGTTTTTCTCTCTTAGTTCCTGGGCTATATCTCGCCATTCCCTCCTAGCTTGTAGGGTTTCTGATGAGAAGTTAGCTGTGAGTCTGATTGGAGATCCTCTGAGAGTAATCTGACGTTTCTCTCTTGCACATTTTAGGATCTTTTCTTTATGTTTCACTGTGGGGAGTTTAATTACAACGTGTCGTGGTGAGGATCTCTTTTGGTCATGTTTATTAGGGGTTCTGTGAGCTTCCTGTACTAGGATGTCTCTGTCCTTCTCCAAACCTGGGAAATTTTCTGCTAATATCTCACTAAAAAGGCCTTCTAATCCTTTCTCCCTCTCCATGCCTTCAGGATCTCCTAGAACCCTAATGTTGGTTTTTTTAATAGTATCCTGAAGATTCCCAACAATATTTTTTAGATTTCTAATTTCCTCTTCTTTTCTTTGGTTTGATTGTATATTTTCCTGTGCTCTGTCTTCTAATTCTGATATTCTCTCTTCTGCTTCACCCATTCTGTTTTTAAGGCTCTCTAATGTTTTTCATTTGATCTATTGAATTCTTCACTTCATTATGATTTCTTATCACTATCACAGTTTCCTGTTCTACTAGTTGTTTCATTTCATTTTGATTCCTCCTTAATATTTCATTTTCACGAGAGAGATTTTCTATCTTGTCCATTAAGGATTTCTGTAGTTCAAGAATTTGTTTTTGAGAACTTCTTAATGTTCTTATCAATTTTTTGAAATCCGTATCTTGCATTTCTTCTATCTCATCATCTTCATAATCTTGAATTGGGGTGTCTGTTTCATTTGGGGGCATCATAGTGTCTTCCTTGTTCTTGTTACCTCGGCTTTTGCGTTTGTTTGTCATATTGGAGATATTCTTTGTTTTTTTTTCTCGTTATACTGTGATTCTAGATTAAGAGGACTGTCTGCTTTTGATGGATCCTTAAAGGCTGTGATGGGTGTGGCCAGAGATTCACGTGATTGTTCTCTTGCTGGCTCTTGCTCTCCCTCTCTTTTTTTTTTTTTTGACTCTGTTGGGACGTAATTCCACACAGCTCAGTGGAATTAAGAGTAGTTGATGTATGAAATCTGGCCCCTGTGGGTATTCGTTTGCTTACCAGAGTCGGGTTTTTCTGCTTGGCTAATGAGAGACACCCGCTTTAGATATGCAAAATGGCGCATACCGCTTTACTTTCTTCAAATGGCACTTGCCCTTTGTCTTGCTGGGTTTTGTAAGGTGAGTGGAGAGAGAGGCTAAATATCCGTGCAGGTTCCCCTTATTTATTCGATTTTTTCTCGACTCCAGCCAGCCTGGTGAACTTTCCCCAATGGGGTTTCAGGCCTCGTTCTCTGCAGGCTTTTTCTGCCTTTCCCCACCAATGTCTCAGGTTACCGAGAGGTTTTTAGCTCACCTCCCCTTCCAGCGCTGGCACGCAGACCCTGCGGCTCCAGCGGGTCCGGCGGGTCTGGTGGCCCTGGCGCCTCCCGCGGCTCAGCTTCCACTGACATGGCATTTCTAAGAAGTTATTGAATGCAATATTTCTAGTGTATCAAGGAAAATTGATTAGCAGATGATTTTAATAAAAAGCATTTTATTTACAAACTGAATCTGTTTCTCTGTACCTAAGAGTATATTAAGGTCAAGAAGAGTATTAAAGTATAAGAGTCTATTAAGGTCAAGAAGAGTAGCAAAGTAAAATAAAAATTTTATATTTGCCATATTAAAAAAAGGTTTCAGAAAGATTTGCAAAATAGAATTAAAAATAATGTACATTTTTTGTGAACTTTTTAAAAGCCCTTACTTTCTGGTTCTATTGAAAACCTAGTATGGGAATTATAATTAAACTTTACCTTAGAGTAGATGAAGATTCGATCTTACTGAACATTACTACGTCTTTTTCTCTCCTACTTTTTACTAAGTTCAATCAACTAGCATAGTGTGTTGCTTCTGTGCCTTAAGAACTGAATTTACTATCTATTTTATAGAAAGAAAATTAATAATTAGATAGCAGTTGTCAAGGATGAAAAGTACTATTATTATTAACATGTAAAGACAATAAATTATTGATCTTCATTTGATTAAACTCAATATCGAGTTCAGTAAATTAAAGTCTTAATAAATAATCTTGACCGGCGCTGTGGCTCACTAGGCTAATCCTCCACCTTCGGCACCGGCACACGGGTTCTAGTCCCGGTCCAGGTGCCGGATTCTGTCCCAGTTGCCCCTCTTCCAGGCCAGCTCTCTGCTGTGGCCCTGGAGTGCAGTGGAGGATGGCCTAAGTGCTTGGGCCCTGCACCCGCATTGGAGACCAGGAGAGGCACCTGGCTCCTGGCTTCGGATCAGCGTGATGTGCCAGCCGCACTCTCTCTCTCACTGTCCACTCTGCCTGTCAAAAAAAAAAAAAAAAAAAGAATTAGTACCATAATTATATTCTGGTATTGTAGGACCCCAAAAGCGGTGTCCTCTTGTGACGACCCCAGAAACACAGACTCCAGACCAGACGATGCAATAGAACAGGAGGTAATTTTTATTTCATTTGTACAAATGGGCCCCCTACTGCTGCAAGCAGCAAGCAAGTGAGAGGAGCCCCGAGCAGCTATCTCACACAGCTTTTAAAGGGCAAAACCACAAAATTAACATATTATAGGCTGGCGTAAGTTCATTGGATAATTTTCAGTAGCGGGCCTTGTATGGCAGTCTAAAGTGGTAATGTCGGTGGAAAAGTACTAGGTCAAAGGGATACATTAGGGGAGGGGGTTTCTAGGAGAGAGGAATAGGTTGCTATGTGCCTTGTAGCTTTTTTAGTTAACCTTGAGCAAGCGTAGGGAAGGGGCTTATCTACAAGGCAGGTGTTCTGTGTATCTCTGGTTAGTAGCTGACTGCTTTCTCTGTGAACCGGTTTACTCCCCATTTTCCAAGGCCGTCTCTGGAACGGTTTGTCTCAGGAGCCCCATTTTTTTATGGTGGCTCTTGGCTCCTTTCAGTATCAAGATTTTCAAGAGATTAAATCCAATTTGATGTAAATTTATAAAATATTTTAGTTGGAAGGAAATTTGGGTCTAATCCAGGTCTCTCATTTTTCAGTTGAGGATATAGAAATGAATAAAGATGAACTTTTGAATTATTTGTGGTTCAGTAATTACTTCTGAAAATATAATCATTTATTGTTAGAGGAAGAGAAAAAAGGGAGTGTACTACTTCTTGAAATACATTTTATGGCTCAGCAAAATTGCATTCTAGAAATCTTAAGCAGTGAATAAATATATGTGTATAGAATGATATAACATTTATGTAAAGGATGTAAATTTTAAATTCATCCGTTGTAAAAGCATTGTCTTAAAATATGATTAAAATATGTGTTAGGTGAAAAGATAAATAGCGATTCCTATAGAAATATTAGGAGTCTTCAAAGTTTGTAGAAAACAAATATTATCAAAAAACTATGCATGGATTACAGATTTTTTATACCAAAGTAAATGTGTCATCTACTTCCATTTTTCATGAACTTTTTGAAGTACCTTCATCCATAGGAAATACATCTTTCTAAGAGATAAATTCATCAAATTGGTGATCTATGCAGATGGGAGAGACATTTGGGCAAGCATGTCTATGAGATTATATAGCCACAGATCATAGGAAATAAAATGAAGACTGTAAAGATGGAGTTCTGGAGGTGTATCTCTTTGCAATTATAAGAAGTTCGGATTTTATCTTAAAAACTATAGAGTGCTATTATGCGATTTTAAGAAAGAAAACAACATAATCAGCTTCATAATTTTTATGTTGTTTCTATTTTTAATGAAAAAAAAATTATTTCAATGGAGAATAAAAGCTTCTCACTGGAAGGAAAGAGGATGATGACAGGAATGTAGATATGAGATGATTAAAACCCAAACTTAACAGTGGCAGAGAGCCTCGAGGAAAAAAAAAGTCTTACTTCAGATGGTAGAATCAACAATACTTGATGACTTACTGAATGATTAGTGGAAGTTAGAGAGGTTAACTCTAGTTTTTGGGTTAGAAGATTGAGTAGAAAATCTTGCTGCAAACTTAGAGAGGATATAATGGGGAAGTAATACAATTGAAAGGAAACAGGGTGTATTTTGTACTTGTTTAATTTGAGGTCCCTTTCAGATAATCAAATGTCCAGTAAGTCATTGATAGAACACTCTGAACAGAAATATAATCTAAAGATTTATATGGAATTTTCATCATTCATGAATTAGTTGATGCCATGCTAGTGAATAGAGTTACATGGAAAACTGTTTAAAGTAGTAACAATTCACTGAAGATGAAGCCCTGAGGAAGACACATCCTTAAACCAGAGGGTTAATATATTCTTTAATTAGAAGAAATGTCTATATTTTAATAATAACTTTTCTTTAAGGGGTATTATTTTTCATTATGTATTTTTAAATTCTAGAGTGTTAATAATTAACTTTAAAAGACTTATTGAATATATCAATAATAGGTAACATGATTTTTCTCAACTGATAATTGATATTACATCTAAAGTAACTTCATAGTTTGAGGTATGCAACATTGAACATATGGAATTGGTCTAACTTTCAAATATGTTGGAAGAAAAACTGTTATAAAGTATTTCATCAACATTTGATGGCATCATTAGCATTTTCAGCTGAAATCACATGTAATATTTTTGTTTGATTGGAGGAAATGTGAAACTTCTGGATATAAAGTTCATTTTAGGTTCCAGCGCTGTGGCTCAGTAGGTTAATCCTCTGCCTGTGGTGCCGGCATCCCATTTGGGCGCCGGTTCTAGTCCCGGCTGCTCCTCTTCCAATCCAGCTCTCTGCTGTGGCCTGAGAAAGTAGTAGAAGATGCCCCAAGTCCTTGGCCCCTGCACCCATGTGGGAGACCTGGAAGAAGCTCCTGGCTCCTGGCATTGGATCAGCGCAGCTCCGGCCATTGTGGCCATTGGGGTGTGAACCAACGGACAGAAGACCTTTCTGTCTCCTCCTCTCACTGTCTATAATTCTACCTCTCAAATAAATAAAATCTTTTTGAAAAAGTTCATTTTAGTTATGTAATAGCTATGTAATCTGAAATTATCTGAGTACAATTCAGTTGAAATTTGATTCACTTTCTATAATATGCCATGTGTACTTTACACTATTTTTTAAAATATTTTTTATTCATATTTGAATGTCAGAGTTACACAGAGAGAGAAGGAGAGGCAGAGAGAAAGAGAGGTCTTCCATATACTGGTTCACTCCCCAATTGGCTGCAACAGCTGGAGCTGCGCCGATCCAAAGCCAGGAAACAGGAGCTTCCTCTGGATCTCCCACGTGGGTGCAGGGGCCCAAGGACTTGGGCCATCTTGTAATGCTTTTCCAGACCATAGCGGAGAGCTGGATCAGAAGTGGAGCATCCAGGATGTGAACCGGTGCCCATATGGTATACCAGTGCTGCAGTTGGCAGCTTCACCTGCTATGCTACGGTGCCAGCCCCATGTACTTTTGACTATTAAAATAACTGATTGCTGAAAGATAATTCAGCTTTTGTCAGATATGGTAGTATTTCACATTTTTAACATTAGAGATCATTTTTTATCTCATGAAAAGTCTAAATTAAGCACATATTTACTGATTATAACAAGCGACTTCAAAATATGTAATAGTTGCTTGGCCAAAGTTAAGGGATCAAGAGTAAACATTCCAGGCCCAATCATAATCTGCTGTTCCTCTCTGGATATAACTTAATCCCAAGCCTCTATCAGTATCAGTTCCTTGCTTTTCCTAATTTTTTCCACAAATCCCTAAGAAGTGTAACTTAGCTGTGTCCTCTGAACTTTTTATATGAATTAAGTCATGTTGAATGCATTTTTTGTGTCTTTTTTTATCAACACATGCTGTGGTGCTCATGCATTTTAATGTAGCTAAGGTTTTTGTTTGCTTTTGTTTTATTACTCATTGTACCAAGGTTATTGAAACCTCAAATTTTTATGAAATTTTTCTTTGTTTTCATTTGGGACATTTATGAAAAATTATGCTATAAACATTCTCTGAAAGCATCCCTGGTACACATGTGTAAGAGTTTCTCTGAAGAATATACTGAGAAATGGAATTCCAGGGTTTTATAAAGTATGTATTTTCAACTTTTCCTTTGTGAAATTGAACTGTTTCCTGAAATAATCATGCAAATTTATAGTACAAGTTTGGAAGTAGTTATTTTAAATAGCTATGTTTATCGCTTGGCCTTTTGGCTAAGATCAATTGTACTAAATAGCTATGTTTAAATATACACTGCCAATTCAAATGTATTTTTTTAAATATCTATATTTAAATATTCTTTAAATTATATTTTTATATTTGTATGTGGATGACTAAACTGATATGATATTTTCCGTATGTATCTTCATTTCTTCACCACAAATTACAGAAAACTTTATTTTCCCCCACTAGCCTGAATTGCCTCATTTATCATATACTAAGTTTTCCTGTGCCTAGACACAGGTATACACACTACATAGCCTGTCTTTTCCTTAACTTTCATTCTATTGATTTATTTATGTTTTTCTTTGTCACCACTGTATGGTTTTGGTTATAATTCTTTTTCAGCAAAGTCAGGAAAATCCTATGTTTGTTTTCTTTTTTATTCTGCCACCATGTAATAGCTTCTTTCTTTCCAGATTGATCTTACAAAAAAAGATTCCTAGGCATTACGAAATAAACATAGAAAGATTCTAAATGGTGGAAAGAGAAAAACTGACCAAGAATCTCAGGACTTCAGGAATGACATGGCAATGAGTTACTTGGTGTATGTTATTATTTCTTATATGTTCTGGATAGGGTATTGAAAAAGCCTTCAATCAAGTGCCACCAACAGGCACAGACCAAACAAAAAAAAATTGCTCCTACAAAAATCCTATTTGTCTAGTCAAAAGACCACACAAGGTCCTGTAACAGAATAGAAAACCTTCATGGCAATACTTGCCCTGTGCTTGCCAAATGCCAATGAAGAAACTACTGATTCCCCCCAACGCTCTGTTTTAACAGAAGCAAGCAGGGAGCTGATTTCCTACCTTTCCACCTGCCATCCCCCTGTAACAGATAGCAGAGTTCTCCTTCATCTTGTAAGTGGAACTGAACAGGGAACTCATTCTTCTATCTTTCACTTGGCAGAGACGGTTTCATTCTGATTCTGTGGTCAAGGTATTGTCAGTAGTACCAAGTAAGAGTTGATCTTCCTTCACTAGCTCAGACAAAACAAGATGCACTGATTGCTCCAGCATGATAATGTCAAGGTGTCTGGCAGTGAGCAGAACGTCCATCCTTGCTGCTGTTCTTTTAATGTGCCCTCTTCAAAAGCATGTATTGGAAACTTAATCCCCAATGCAACAGTGTTGGAAGGTCAGGCCTACTGAATGGGAAGTCTTTAGGTCATGAGGGATCTTCCCTTGTGAATGAAGTAATGCTGATTATAAAAGGACTTGAAGCTGCAGATTCACTCTTGTGTGCACCTCTTCTCATTCTCCCTCTTCCCTCTACCCTCTTTATTCTCTCCACTTCCCTCCCCTCTCTCCCACAGCATGTGCTCATTCTCTTGCCCTTTTACAAAAGGCCCTTATCAGATGCAAGCCCTTGCAACTAGACTTCCCAGCCTTTAGAACTATTCATTATAAATTACCTAATCTCATGTATTACGTTATAGCAGTATGGACTAAGAAATCCGTCTAGCAACAAAGAGGCTAAATAAGGCAATGCAAAATGGAGCTGGACACCACTGTCTCACCTTCTCTTTCTCATTGTCAGTATTCCTAGCCAGGGAGGTGAGCTTCTACCCCAACCACTTCAATAAGACTGAATTGAGTTGGTGCTCCACTTGGAGATGAGTCAGTAAAAAATCATCATACCAAGAACAAGGAAAATCACAGCTGAAGTGAGAAGAAAAACCTTCAGTAGACACAATTACAGGATAAAGATGAATCAAATATTGAAATTGTGTTACCAGGATTTTAAAATATCTATGAAAAAAATACTTGAACAAGCAATTATGAATTTCCTTAAAACAAATGAAAAAATAGAAAATATATCCAAAGAAATAAAACCCAAATGGAGATTACAGAACTGAAAAATACTGTTATCAATATGAAAACCCCATAGGAGGCAACAGAGGAAGTAGCACATTATTTTTCAAGTGCTGGAAGAAACAACTGTCAACCATAAAGAGTTTCAGACAGAGAGGGAGAGACAGAGAAAAAGGCCTTCCATCCACTGGTTCACTCCTCAGTCGCAGCAACAGCTGGAACTGAGCTTATCCCAAGCCAGGAGCTTCTTCCAGGTCTCCTATGTGGGTGCAGGGGCCAATGACTTGTGCCATCCTCCACTGCTTTCCTAGGCACATTTGCAAGGAGTTGGATTGGAAGTGGATCAGCTGAGGCTTGAACCCTTGCCCATATGGGATGACTGCGCTGCAGGCCAGGGCTTTAACCCATTGTGCCACAGCACCAGCCCCATAATAGGCTTCCTTAAGGGATTAAATAAAGATGATTCTCAAGAAATTTTTGAGGGACATAAGTTGAAAGAAGAAGATTGGAAAAATGGGAGCTGGCATTGTGGCAAAGTGGGTTAAGTCTCCTGTCATCAAAGACAATAGATTTAGCCAAGCTCCCTATCCTCCAGCCTAATAGTAAGTCTCAAAAGCTAACATCTTGATAAGGAAATGAGCATTAAGCTTGGGTTAAGCTTACTACTATAGATGTTTTTGTTTCTAAAGTACTAGGAAGAATGCAACATTTCATTTTGTCTTTCATAAGCTTATTGTGTAGCTTCGCAATTCTTGTGTAGTACCATAATCCACAATTACTTTCCAAGGAGAAAACCAACCATGTGTTTGAATCCATTTAAGTTTCTAATTTCTAAATGTCTTTCTGATTTATTTTTCCCTAGCTGAAGTTCTCTGCCTGATAAAGCTTATAAAGAGCACAATGACCAAATCGCAAATACTAATGAGTGCAAATATTAGTGCAAATGCAACATGAGTGCAACTATGGGGTTGTGTCATAGTGGTTAATAAAAAAAAAAAAAGGTCTTCAGTTGAATAGAATCTTATATGTATCTTAACTGTTCCAAATGTTTCTCTAAACACAGGTAGTAAAACTTACCTTTGGTGGATAGCAAAACTATCTGTTTTCATTGTAAGGATGAAATATTGTTAAATTGCTTAGCTTGGGACCTTATACAGTAAATGCACAATAGATGACATCCTGTAGACTTGAGAAATGAGGAATTAGAAAAAGAAAATTCAAAAGTTTAGCTTAGGAAGCTCATGGAAGATAGTCCCACTCCCCTGAGTTAAAGGATTCAGAAGAAGAAGCATATTTCAGGGGAAATAGTGAGTGTTGAGAGTCTTTAAGGCATACAGGTAAGAACATGCAAATTAAAATGTATTCACTTTCCCAACTAAATAAGTTAGCACTCGTTTCTGGTTTGTTCATTGTAGATGATTTTCATCTCTCTTATAGTCTCTTCTGGTATTATGCACTTAACTGTGTGCCTTCTTTGTATATTATCTTATTCTCAGCATCTCAGAGGATTGATGGAAGAAATACAACACTTTCAAATACAAAAAATATTACATAGTTTCAGATTTTGTCTCTACTATATTTTTGATCAATTAGTCCCTTTTGATTTTAAACTAGAACTTAGAACCAGCATTGTATAATGTGAGTAGGTAATTTTCCTCTCAACATCAGAACATTGTGACCTAATAAGGAGAACAGTTCTTGGCTGTCTTTGAAACGATATCTTAAAGCTGTCTTTTTAATATTTTTTGCTGCCTATATATAGATCAATCTATTGCTTCTCTTAATTAATAATGATTGCATAATACCTTTATTCCAAAGTCTTGACTAATTCATCAGGTTACTGTATTTTCTTAAAATGAATTTCCTCTGCTATTCTTTATATATAATGACTTACATTTATATAGACATAACATCTGTTGTCAAATCAGATATATTTTAATCACCGATATTCTAATTAGGAAAATAAACCACATGTTAAAAGTTATTTGAAAAATCAGACTTTTTCATAAAAAAAAGGGGCTGAATATCGGTGAACTAAATTACAAAGCTTTCCCGATACTTTTCTTAAGGACTCAAGTAGAATTAATTAAACAATTAATTAAACAATCCATGTTATCCATGGCCAATTATTTGTCTGTATTCAGCCTGTAATGCTATACTCAAAGGAAAAGTTGTATTATTCATTTAACCTTGTCAGAGGTATGTATGTCATTGGTATTTGAGAGAAGGCTTTCTGTTTTTTGTTTGTTTTTGAAATTTATTTATTTGAAAGAGAGAGAGTGAGAGATCTTCAATCCACTGATTCACTCCTCAGATGTCTGCCGTGGCCAGGGCCAGGGCCAGGCCAAAGCCAGGAGCTTCTTCTGGGTCTCCCATTTGGTGGCCGGGACCCAATCAATTGGCAGTCCACCACTGCTTTCCCAGGTCATTTGCAGGGAGCTGGATCAGAAGCAGTGCAGCCAAGACTCAGACCAGTGTCCCTATGGGATGCTGGTGTCACAGGTGGCCGCTTACCCTGCTGTGCCACAATAGCAGCCTCCAAGAGAAGGTTTTATATTTATGACAAAAATTTTTCTTTTTCTTACTAATTATTTAATTTCAATATGATATATCAAATTTTGATATATACAAAAGTCATTAATAAATATCACTTACTTCCTTAAGTTGCTTCCTTAAGGTATTTCTCATATTTGTGTGTGTGTATGTACATAGAAATAAGAACTTATTTTTAAAATTATTATGATGTACCCAGAATAATGGAAAATGTCCCAGTAGGGTTGCAGTTGTGTGAACTTACCTGTGTACACAAAGCTAATAAATAGATACACTGGAACAGTACCCAAGAAAGCCTTGTCTCTAAAGCTGTTCCCTTTCCATTACCTCATCCCCTTCCTCACGGTCATACAGATAGAAAATTTACAAAAGTAATATGATGTTTATATTCGTGAAAAGCTAAACAAAGCCTAAATATCCATTATTAGATATTTTTAAAATTACTATATACATAATATTATTCAGACTGAAAAATTATTATAACAAACTGTATTTCTCAATATGGAATTATTCATGACATGAATGAAAATGTAAATTTGAATCATGAGTGTATTAATTTGTGGAAATTTGTATAAGATTGCCAAAAAGTTTCAAATGAATTTTCTCTAGTAAAATTTTAGTTATTTTATATTTGTTTATACTTTTTATGTTTATTGAGTCATTTTTGCCTTTTTAAAAAGTAAGCAGCCTTGAAAGATTGTAAAATCATTGAGACTAATTTCATTTGAGGCAAAAGGTATTAAAAGTGAAATAAAAATTAAGGATAGGTTAAAATACAGAGCAGTTATTTTTCCCCCACTATTTCTAGAACTAGTTCACCAGATGACACATTTAACTAAAATTCATTCACAGCCAGTTATTTTTTCATATTGCCTATGCAGTAGTAATGACTTGAATGGTTTGAAATGCCAGACTCATAGAGATGGTGCTGAGTTGTACTGATAAATAATAATAAATTAAAAATTACGTTGAAAGGGAGCTCCCATCAGAAGTTTCTATCTGTTACCTAATTGAAAATGAATCTTGCTGTGAATGGAATGGGAAAAGGAGTGGGAGATGGGAGGGTTGCAGGTGGTAGGGAAGTTATGGGAGGGAAAAACGCCATTGTAATCCATAAACTGTACTTTGGAAATTTATATTTACTAAATAAAAGTTAAAAAAAGTTTCTGTCTGTTACCACAAATAATGATTATAAACTCTAGACTAAACAGAAAAACACATGACATTACCATCTGAAAGCACTGGAGAGAACCTAATGCTTGAAAGAAGGCCCTGTTTGGGTGTTACCATTCTTACAACTTGTAGCCTGAGAGTAGGACCCAATCTGTTCTACCTGGACATAAAATCCAGCAGGTTTACTGACTGCAAAAGCTGATTGGAAGCAACTGCAGCTGCTTTAGAGTTGGGGAAGAAATTTTGGAAAGGAGAGAAACAGAGGGGAGCTCAGATTCTGTAAATAAATACCCCGGATTGCTGGCTGACCTTTTGAACCATGAATGTATTGGCTAGACTATAAGCAATCCTAGTGAAACTAAAAGATTTTAACTGAAATTTGAATTACTGTCCAATTCAGACCAGTTTTTGCAACTGAGTCTGCCCAAGTCATCTACCTATTAAAGTTTAAAACAACACATCAATATTCTAAGTAATATTATAACAAAAATTAAGCATTTCTTCAACATAGCAATCTCAAATTCCAGGATATAATCCAAAATTACTTAACATACAAAGAGACAATTCAAAATGACATGTTCTCAAGAGAAAAGATAATTAGCCAAAATCTTAACTAGAAGATGACCCAGATAATGGAATTCACAAAGATTCTAAATTAGCTACTCTAATTACATTCAAGGGATAAAGGAAAGTATGCTTCTAGTGAATGAAGAAACAAGAAATCTTAGCAGAAAACCAGAAATCAAACAAATTTTAGAACTGAAAAATACAAGAACTGAAAAGTATTTCAGGTTTTTTTGTTTGTTTGTTTGTTTGTTTGTTGTTTGGTTGTTTTTTTTTTTTTTTTTTTGGTCTTTGAATTCAGAGTTCCACATGAACCAGTTTAAGATTGCTGGCAATTACGCCACTGAGATTGTGGCACAGAGGGTTAATCTTCTGCCTGCATGCTGGCATCACACATGGGCGCTGTTCTATTCTGACTGCTCACTTCCTATCCAGAACTGGGTTTTTCCAGTTTTTCCCAGCCAAAACAGGCCATTGTGCTTGGACCCCGGCCACTCATGTGGGAGACCTCGATGGAGCTCCTGGCTCCTGGCTAATTCCTGGCCCAGTACTGGCCTTTGCAGCCATTTGAGGAGTAAACCAGCTGATAGAAGATCTCTCTGTCTCTGTGTAACTCTGCCTTTCAAATAAATAAATCTTTTTTAAAAGACTTTTTCTACCTGCATTTGTTCATGGCTAAAATATCTCCTCCATGCTTTAAAGATTAGATGTAATCTAAGTGTATTATCAAATATTCATGCAGAAAGCTTTTTTCAACATACAGGCTGTAGATGCATACATATGTACATGCACATTATGCTTACTAACCTACAAGGTTTTCTTAGGTTTCTCAGTGTTGCAAATAACTCACAACTGAGTAAGGAAAATTTGTAAATTTTTACAAGTTAGGCAGTCCACAGTAAGTAACAGTAATAAATGCTTTCTTAGTGGAGGCCAGTGAGAGACTAGTCTTTATCATGGCAGGTATGCCCTCTAAGGTTGCTATCATTTGTTTAATGGAACATGGTAAATACTGTAATGCTACCCATGGTGTGGTTAAGAATTGTCTTTATTGAGGAAATGGAAAAACGTATAAATCCAGAAAAGATATGACCTCTAGTATCCCAAATAGAGAGGTGTACTTGGATCTTGACCAGCTGTTGAACTTAGAAATTGGGTCTGAATTCTAGTAGACACTCCACTCTCCATATTACTCTTAAATGAGTTGGTGAACCTATAGATTACTTGGATTTTGTCTGGAGTGCCAGTGTCTGCAACTTGTGGAAACTTTTATTCCCTTATAGGTGATAATAATTTTATAGTTAGTGGGAAACTATGTTTAACTATTGCTTCTTCAACTTAGAGAATAGAGAAAGGCCTTACTTAGTGTGGACTAATGTGTTTTAAAGGCAATCCTAGGGTCACTTCAGTCAATACCATTAGCAGTGCTTGTCTTGACATGCCTGACTTCATGAGAAACAACATCTCTTACTATGAGTAAGTTCTGGAGATCTATTATACAGAATATAGACCACAGTTAATGACACTGTATGTAATACTTGAAATTTGGTTATACCTTAAGTGTTTTCACTACACACAAAAATAATGTTAACTATACAAGATGATAGGGTTAACTAACTTACTTGTGATACTTTTTTCACAATGTACACATATATCAAATCATCATGTTTACATGCTAAATATATAAAATTTTACTTGTCAATTATATATCAATAAAGCTGTAGTAAAAACATCATATGTACCCAAAATACAATTTATAATCACCAACACTCCCAGTCTCAGATAAAGTAATGAAAATATTTTTATGTGTTACGTTTTCATTTCTTGAAATCATACTTCATGTTTGCCCTTGCATTGACAAACAAAATTATTTTCAATTTCTATTTCTTCAATTATAGAACTTAAAATTTCCAACTTAAAAATACCTCATGATTTTTCCTAAAGCCTTTGGTCTGTTCCAAAATTATCCCTCTCCCCATCCTATTTCTTTTTTTTTTTTATTTAATGAATATAAATTTCCAAAGTACAGCTTATGGATTACAATGGCTCCCCCCCCCATGACTTCCCTCCCACCCACAACCCTCCCCTTTCCCGCTCTCTCCCCCTTTCCATTCATATCAAGATTCATTTTCAATTCTCTTTATATACAGAAGATCAGTTTAGCATATATTAAGTAAAGATTTCAACAGTTTGCACCCACATAGAAACACAAAGTGAAAAATACTGTTTGAGTACTAGTTATAGCATTAAATCACAATGTACAGCACATTAAGGACAGAGATCCTACATGAGGAGTAAGTGCATAGTGACTCCTGTTGTTGACTTAACAAATTGACACTCCTATTTATGGCATCAGTAATCTCCCTATGCACCAGTCATGAGTTTCCAAGGCTATGGAAGCCTTTTGAGTTCACCGACTCTTATCATATTTAGACAAGGTCATAGTCAAAGTGGAAGTTCTCTCCTCCCTTCAGAGAAAGGTACCTCCTTCTTTGAAGACCTGTTCTTTCCACTGGGATCTCACTCACAGAGATCTTTCATTTAGGGTTTTTTTTTTTTTTTTTTTTTTTTCCAGAGTGTCTTGGCTTTCCATGCCTGAAATAGTCTCATGGGCTTTTCAGCCAGATCCGCATGCCTTAAGGGCTGATTCTGAGGCCAGAGTGCTGTTTAGGACATCCACCATTCTATGAGTCTGCTGTGTATCTCACTTCCCATGTTGGATCATTCTCTCCCTTTTTTTATTCTATCGGTTAGTATTAGCAGACACTAGTCTTGTTTATGTGATTCCTTTGACTCTTAGTCCTTTCATTATGATCAATTGTGAACAGAAATTGATCACTTGGACTAGTGAGATGGCATTGGTACATGCCACCGTGAGCCCCCATCCTATTTCATAAATGAAAAATTGCCACTACTCAAACCATTATATGCAAGCAGATTGTGTGTGTTGATTTTCAATTAATACACATCTCTTCAATTAATATACATCTTGTATTTTATTAATTCTATACCAGTAGACTTGGTAGCTTTTAAATTCAAGAATTTTCAGTAAGAGTTTTGCTGGTTCATTGCTATGAGGCAGTAGGCTGAGCCTCCACTTGTGGTGCTGGCATCCCATATGGCTGCTGGTTTGTGTCCTGGCTGCTATTCTTTCAATCCAGTTCTCTGCTAATAGCCTGGGAAAGAAGTGGAAGATAGGCCCAAGTGCTTGGGCCCCAGTACCCACATAGGAGACCTAGAAGAAGCTCTTGACTCTTGGCTTAGGCCGTTGCGGCCATTTATGGACTAAACCAGTGGATGGAAGAAGACCTTTCTGTCTTCCTTTGTCTGTAACTCTACCTCTCAAAAGAAATACATTTTTTAAAAAAGCTTTTGCTACAGTTTCATGCCACTCTGTTTGCAATTTGCCTCTGTTGTATTTAACTGCTAATGCAAAATCTATTAGAAAACGTACTAAATATAGAAATGTGGACAAGAAGAGCAAAATCATACTCGTTATTCTGTTTTTGACAGTAACAATAAAAGCTGTGTTTATTGAACACATACAAGTCAACAATTCTCAATTTATTTGATTTGAAATACAGAGGGCCAGGAGAAGGGGAAGACAGAGCAGGAGAGAGAGATACCTCCCATCCACTGATTGACTCCACACATCCCCATAACAGCCTGGACCAGGTCAAGCTTGGAGCTGGAAACTCAATCCTGTACTTCCTTGAGTAGAAGGGACCAAACTACTTGGGCTATCACGTCCTGCCTCCCAATGTGAGCACTGGCAGGAAGTTAAGATCAAGACTGGTGTTGGAACCTGAACCCAGGCACTCCAATATGGAATATAGGAATCTCAAGCAGCTTGTTAACCACTACACCAAATGCCCTTCCCATTAAAGTTTTATTTGAACTGATTTGTATTATGGTATTTTAAGCTTTCTGGATCTTGGAAATGGTATGGTATTGTTTTAAAAAAAGTTATTTTCTGATTAAGGTTATATGGGCTTCTATAATCATATTAGTTTTTTTTTAGAGATTTATTTATTTTATTTGAAAGAGTTACACAGAGAGAAGGAGAGGCAGAGAGAGATCGAGAGAGAGAGGTCCTCCATCTGCTTGTTCACTCCCCAATTGGCTGCAACGGCCAGAGCTATGCCGATCTGAAGCCAGGAGCCAGGAGCTTCTTCCGGGTCTCTCACGCGGGTGCAAAGGCCCAAGGACCTGGGCCATCCTCCACTGCTTTCCCAGGCCACATTAGAAAGCTGGATCGGAAGTGGAATAGCTGGGTCTCGAACTGGTGCCCATATGGGATGCCAGCACTGCAGATGACGGCCTAACCCATTATGCCACAGTGCTGGCTCCTAGATTGTTTGAAATATGGAATACTTTGGAAATACCTCCCATCAGTTTATTTTAACTGTTTTACAAGTTCTTAATGGAATCCAGTTGAAACTGTTTATTGGTGTTGTTTGTTTTCATATTTCTTGGTGGGAAGAGAGAGGGTTACTGGCATTTAGTCATTAGGGCCTTAGGGTATTGTTGTCTCACAGGCAACAAGACAGTCCTGTATAATGAAGAAAAATCCTACCCCAAATGCAAGCACACATTGAAAAACACAAATATTCTTGTTTTCCTTTGAGATTCCTTTTGCTATTATTTTAGGTAAAAGTGTGCATTTGATGGCAATTTGGTACTATAATAGTCACATAACAACAGGGCTCTAATCCAACTTAATAAACAGTGTTTAAGCATTTAGAATAAGTAAGACACTGTCCTGATTAGTATAAGAACTTTTTGACACATGCATTTTGATACTGGTTTGACTTCTTTACTACTTGGGCAGATATTTTCTATGTATGGTGGGAACCACTGCTCTTGAAGACAAGATGATGCCCCAAGCATTGTTTTTGTTCCCAAGGGGCCTTCAATATTGTGACAAAAGTGAGAAGTTTATGCAGATTGTTTTAAAAATAAAATACATATTAAAGAAGAAGTATAAGACAAGCTCTCTAAAGGTCCAGCGTTGTGGCATAGCATTTTAAGCTACCACCTGTGATGCTGGCATTCCATATGGGCACCAGGTCAAGTCCTAGGTGATCCACTTCTGACCCAGCTTCCTACTAATGCTCCTCAAAAGGCAGAGGAAGATGGCCCAAGTACTTGAGCCCTTGTATCCACATGGGATACCCAGAAGAAGCTCCTGATTCCTGGCCTCAGCCAGGCACAGCCCTGGCCATTGTAGCCAGTGGAGTTTGATCTAGCAGATGGAAGATCTATCTCTCTGTCTCTTCTCTCTGTGTAACTCTCCCTTTCACATAAATAAATAAATCTTTAAAAAAAGACAAACATTTTGGGTAGCTCAGAAGAGGGAAATATTATAGCTATAAGAAAAAAGAAGAGTATTGTAGCATTAACTTTCAGTGTGAACTTGAAGAATAGTAATTTTGAAGTAATTATTTAAACATACTGTTAAATGTGATTTTTACAAAATTACTGAAAAAAATGTTAAGATCTATTTTTTATATCTGAAAAAGTTACAAAGAGAGAGGGGGAAAGAGAGCGATTTTCCATCACTGATTCACTCTCCAGATGGCCACAATGGCTAGGGCTGGGCCAGGCGGTAGCCAGGAGCCTGGATCACCATCTGGGTCTCCCACGTGAGTGGCAGTGGCCCAACATTTGAGCCACCTTCTGTTGCATTCCCAGACACATTAGCTGGGAGTTGGAGCAGGCAGGACTCACACCAGCACTCATATGGGATACCAGCATCACAGGTGAATTAACCCACTGTGCCACAATGCCAGCCCCACAAAACTTTTTAAAGTTAAAACAATTTATTCGAGGAAGATTTTAACAAGTGGAGATGGGAGTAGTACTGAGGAAGCAACATCCAAGGAAAGATAAAGAATCAAAAGCGGGCCGGCACCGCGGCTCACTAGGCTAATCCTCCGCCTTGCGGCACTGGCACACCGGGTTCTAGTCCCGGTTGCCCCTCTTCCAGGCCAGCTCTCTGCTGTGGCCAGGGAATGCAGTGGAGGATGGCCCAAGTACTTGGGCCCTGCACCCCATGGGAGACCAGGGTAAGTACCTTGCTCCTGCCATCGGATCAGCGTGGTGCGCCGGCTGCAGCGCACCGGCCGCAATAGCCATTGGAGGGTGAACCAACGGCAAAAGAAGACCTTTCTCTCTGTCTCTCTCTCTCTCACTGTCCACTCTGCCTGTCCAAAAAAAAAAAAAAAAAAAAAAAAAAATCAAAAGCATTAGCTAAAAGAGTTTTTGATGTACTTGACTTGGACCTGGATGATTTTAGTCATTGAAGTGGAAATAGTATAACTGATATCAAATACCCCATAGGTTCATTGGGTAAAAATTACTGAGGAATGTAGAAAAAAATGTTCTTTGAAGTTCTACTGGAAAATGTAGAGATTAGAAAAGCTTAAGAGAATAATGAAAGCCTACTTAACAAGGTAAATCATTGTTATCAGGATTAAGTTAGGTTTAAAATCAAGCAAGATTTAAGTAGATATAGATACAGAATAAAGGTTCTAGAGTCCACAGTTATAAGGCAATAGGAAGGAAAAGTCGGAAAAATTGAGCCAAGCAAAAGTCAAAGCTAAAAATGAATGGGAGAAAGCTGCATATTAGCATATTTGTTGCACCATGTTACAATTGTCTTCTGATGGTGGATGTTGAATAGCCAAAAACACATTTTTAAAGTATTGGCTTTCTGTTCTTTACCTTGACAAAGTAATATATTATGAACCATTCATACATGTGGTACCAATTTTTTAAACATATATAAACTTTCTGTTGATGTAAGTTTGAGCTGAATGTGTCCTGTAACCTGATTACAAAGTAACTGTCTTACTTTGAGTAAGAGGTAAGAATCGCAGCGTAGTGTTAGCTAGCATTTAGGAACGATTATGTTATGCATTTACTGCCACATATGAGAACCCTTCCTGCAGAGCACATAAAAGAATATAATTGAAGCAATTAATACTTGTAGTCAACCAGCAACATAGGACTAAAGGATGGAGACCAAGGATCCTATTTTAGTATTTTATTTTATTTTATTTTATTTTTTATTTTTTATTTTTTTTTTGACAGGCAGAGTTAGACAGTGAGAGAGAGAGACAGAGAGAAAGGTCTTCCTTCTGTTGGTTCACCTCCCAAATGGCCGCCACGGTTGGTGCGCTGTGCCGATCCAAAGCCAGGAGCCAGGTGCTTCCTCCTGGTCTCCCATGCGGGTGCAGGGCCCAAGGACTTGGGCCATCCTCCACTGCCTTCCTGGGCCACAGCAGAGAGCTGGACTGGAAGAGGAGCTACTGGGACACAATCCGGCACCCCGGCCGGGACTAGAACCCGGTGTGCCAGCGCCACAGGCAGAGGATTAGTCTAGTGAGCTGCAGCACCGGCCTTAGATTTGTTTTGTTTTGAGTCTTATAATATTGAAAGATATGGCAGCAGAATATTGTAGTATTTGTACCACTATTTACAAATTATGACCATTGCATTAAAGTGATTTTATGTTGTCAGCAATAAATCATTGTATGACCAAGACTCCAATTTTATGTAAAATATGAATAAATTTCACATACCTATATTTAAAAGTGCATGTATTTTATAAGCATTATAAAATATAATGGTAATTTCATATGCTTTCTTTTCATGGCAGTCTATAAACCATATCAACTTCAACTTTCAAACAGGAGTCCATATTTCCTCTCATCTGCATAATGAATAAATCCCAGACAATCAATGTTATTTCTTCATTATGTCAGTCAATCCTTGTTAAAAACCACAGCTATGTAGGGGACTTTAACTACTTTGGCCACCTCCATTGTAAAAATTTATTCTGTTCTTTGGTATGATTTCAGTATTTGAGCTGACCACGTTCACTGGTTGTGTATACTCTACTTTTGAGTTTGATTATTCTTTGAGCATTTTCCATATTGACAGTATAGGAAGCAGAGTTGGCTGTTGATATTAGACTTATTACTAAAATGTTAGGCAAAAAAATTAACATGCAAGGAATAAGTATATTAGGAAAAAAATAGCACTGGGGGAGTTTTCGAAAGAACATGTCCCATCCATAGGAATATCCTCTTGGGATCATGCATCGCTAACACTGCTAAACCATGTACATGTAGCCACTACTTAATTTTTCTTCCTGTCACTTTCAGTTCTGACTCAGCTAATTTCTTGACTGATGTTTGAAATTGGAGATCAGATGCCATTCAAAGTGAATGTATATTAGCATTAAAGGAATTAATGTTATTGTGGATCAAGAAGGAAAAAAAAAGGAGAATAGAATGTGGTAGAAATCAATGGGCTGATGAGTTTTCTAAAGCTATAACTGTAAACTTTTGAGGCCCCCTCACTTTGGAACATAGATAGATACATAGATATTGTAAACATATGTTAATTGTTTGCTATATAGAAGGAACTGTGCTAGGTGTTGGAAGTAAGACAGAGTACTGCTTTATGAAATAGTTTGTTGAATTAATATGTAAATACTACTAAATAGATGTACAGTATGCTAGGAAACATAAAACAAGGGGGAAAACGATGTTTAAAAAATATCTGAGGAGTAGGAAGCAGCCAACCAGAAAAGGGAAGTATTATAAATAAAAGCCCAGTAGAAAAGATAGAATATGGTGGCTGGTGCCATGGTGCAATAGGTTAATCCTCTGTCTGCGGTGCTGGCATCCCATATGGGCGCCGGTTCTAGTCCCAGCTGCTCTACTTCCAATCCAGCTCTCTGCTGTGGCCTGGGAAAGCAGAGGAAGAAGGCCCAAGCACTTGGTCCCCGCACCTCCTTGGGAGACTGGGAAGTAGCTCCTGGCTCCTGTCTTCGGATTGGTGCAGCTCTGGCCATTGTGGCCATTTGGGGAGTGAACCAACAGAAGGAAGACCTTTCTCTCTGTCTCTCCCTCTCTCTGTCTGTAACTCTACCTCTCAAACAAAATTAAAAAATCTTAAGAGAAAAGAATATAATTTTCAATTAAATGAAATACAGATTATTCAGATATGAAGAATAAGAGGGGGCTTGTGCTGTGGTGCAGTAGGTTAAACCTCTGCCTGCAGCACTAGTGTCCCATATGGGGACCTATTCGAGTCCTGGCTGCTCCTCTTCTGATCGAGCTCCCTGCTGGGAAAGTAGTAGAAGATGGGCCAGGCCCTTGGATCCCTGCACCCGCATGGGAGACCCAGAAGAGGCTCCTGCCCCCTGGCTCCTGGCTTTGGATTGGCACAACTCTGGCTGTTGCATTCATTTGGGAAGTGAACCAGCAGATGGAAGACCTTTCTCTCTGTCTCTCCCTCTCACTGTCTGTAACTCTACCTTTCAAATAAATAAATAAAATCTTTTAAAAAAAGAAGAGAAGTATGTGTCAAAAAGTTCAAAAGGGTTTAAAGAAGAAAATTTTAAGAGAAGATTGAAAAAGACTTAGTTATTATGTTGACTATGTAGTATTAGAGGAAAGGGAAGTTAATGAGAAATCAAAGGGGATGAGGAGTGGAAATCAGATTTGGCAGCATGGAGTAAGTGTTTGGTGACCTTAGCAAAGATTCATGAAATGGGGTGATGACTGTACAAGTCATATTAGAGTATTTGGGGAATGAAGTAAAGGTGAAGAAATGGGAATAGTAATTATACACAGCTCTTAAAAATTTACAAATGTCCTGTTTTCAGCAACACCAACAAAAATCACAATGGAAAGAAGCCAGAAAGTATGAGTTACTGTGTTAAAAAGAAACAAAATAAAATGATAGGAACAGTCCAGCTATTTTATAGCCCAGCTTTAAAGTAGCTGTCTTAAGCATTTCAAAAAAGTAAAGGAAAACATGGAAAAGGAACTAAATAAAACCAGGGAGAAAATATCTGATCAAAATGAAGATATCTGTAAATAGATTTGACAAGAAATGAAACAAGCAAAAATCTCAAACTGAAAAGTAAAATAACAGAAATGAAAATTTTGCTGCCAGAAAAACAGTGCATTGAGTTGGCAGAAGAGAGAATCATTAAACTTAAAAATGAGAAAATTGGAATTACCCATCTGAGGAGCAGAAAGAAAAAATATAATACAGACAACTTTAGGAGTCTAAGTATCATTGTATGGTAGAGCGTTAAAGAAACCAAAATATATGTCTTTGTAAATTTGGTGAATAATATGAATCTGTACATACAAGAAGTAAAAAACCTCCATGTAGAATAAACCACAAAAAAACAAACCTAAGATGTATAATCAAGCTATCTAAAGCAAAAGATGAATTAAGAATCTTGAAAGCAGTAAGAAAATCTTCATAATCTTGTTTCTTAAATATTATACCACGGGAATAGGCATTTAGTTAGCAATTTAAGACATCCACTTTCCCACATCAAAATGCCTGGGTTGACTCCTGGCTCTAGCTTCAGACTCCAGCTTCCCCACCAGAACAGACCCTGAGAAGCAGTGATAATGGCCCCCGTAATTGAATTCGTTTCCTGCCACCCATGTAAGAGACTCGGATAGTGTTTTTGTTTTTGGGTTTTTTTTTTTTTTTTTTTTGTCTTGACTTTGGCCCTGGCCCAGTCCTAGCTATTGTGCCCATTTGAGGAGTGAACTCATGGATAGGGGAGTACTTGCTCCCTCCCTCCCCCACGTCTCAATATTCTCTTTCCCTTCCTCCTTGCTTTCTTCTCTCTTGTCAGTGTTGCTCTAAGAAATAAAGTTAAATGTTTAAAATTGAAAATATGACATTAAAATGATAGGAAACAAAAAGAAATAGATAAATTGGACTTCAAAATTTAAAATCCTATGCATTAAAGAACAGTATAAAGAGAGCAAAACAAAAATAGCCCATGGAATGAAAGAGAATATTTCTAAATCATGTATTTGATACGGGATTAATATCCATAATTTATAAACAACTCCTGCTACTCAACAACCCAATTCAGCATATTGCCATTGACTCCAAGGAAGACATACAAAAGGCCAGTAAGCACATAAAAACATGCTTAATATCACCAGTAATTAGAGAAATCTTACAAAAACTATAATAAGATACCAAATCACATCACATTTTATCATAAGATGGCTATTATAAAAAGCAAATGAAAAATAGTAAGTGTTGGAAAGGATGTGGATAAATTAAGACCACCATACATTGCTCCTGGAAATCTGTAATGTAGAACCATATGACCACGCAGCTCCACAATAGGTTGTATTGGTGCAATGGGTTGGGTGTTCCCCAGAATTCATTTGTTGAAAATTTACTCCCCAACATCGTATTAATGGCATTTGGACATGGGACCTTTGGGAGATAATTAAATGAGGTTTCAAGGGTAGGACTCCCATTATGGTAGCAGTGGCTTTATAAGAAAAGGTAGAGACTTCAAGTATCATGTTGTTCCATGTTGGCCTTGTGATGCTCTCCACCCTGTTGTGATGGAGCGGAGAGGCCCTCACAAGACGCCAATGCAGTGCTCTTGGATTTCCCAGTCTCTAGATCCATGAACTAAATAAACCTCTGTTCCTTATAAAGTAGCCTGTCTGTTAATACCAACAGAAAACTATGACAGTGCTCATTTTAAAAAGAATTGACAGGTGCATGAATGCTCTCGGCAGCCTTAGACAAAATATGTAGAAGACAGAAACAGTTCCAATATCCATAAAGAATTAAATGAATAGGGGCCCTTGCTCTGGCACAGCAGGTAAAGCCATAGCCTGCATTGCCAGCATCCCATGTGGGTACCAGTTCAAATCCTGGCTGCTTCACTTCTGATCCGGCTCTCTGCTATGGCATAGGAAAGCAGTGGCAGATTACCTAAGTCCTTGGGCCCCAGCACCCAAGTGGGAGACCAGAAGAAGCTCCTGGCTCCTGGCTTCAGAACGGCATGGCCACCTGGGGAGTGAACCTATCTCCGTAACTCTTTCAAATAAATAAAATAATTCTTTTCTAAAAATGGCTAAAATAATGAGTTTATTGTTTCTACATATATTTTTGCTACAATAGAATTCTGAATAAATCATGTATTATATTCAAGAAATACAAATTTTGAAGCATTAAGCTACATGAAGGAAGCTTAGTGACAAAAACACATATGATTCTGTTTTTGTAATTATCTAGGATACACAAAGTAATAGGAACAAATAGTAAATTTTTAGCTTTCTGGAGCCCCTCAATCAGAGTGGGAATGACTACTGATGTTTACTGGGTTTCTTCCTTAGTACTGATTCGATGAAATTAAATTATGATAGTGGTTGCATAATCATATGAACATATTAAAAATATAATCTGTATATTGCTTTAAGTAGTATACACACTTTAATGATTATTGATTCTCCCAACCCATGAACAAGGAGTATCTTTCCATTTTTTGTGTGTCCTTGATAATTTCTTTCATCAATGTTTACTAATTTCATTGTAGACACCTTGTACTTCTTTGGTTAAATTTATTCCTAAATACTTGATTTTTTTGTTGCTATTGTGAATGGGATTTCTTTATTGATTTCTCTTTCTGTGAGTTCATCACTAACATATACAAAAGCTACTTTTTTGTATGTTTATTTTGTAATCTATAAATTTACTGAATTGGTGGAGGTTGAAGTCAACCACTATTGTATTGGAGTGTATCTCTCCTTTTAGGTCTATTAGTATTTGCTGTCTATATCTGTTAGTCTTGTGTTGGGTGCATATGTATTTATGTTTGTTGTATCTTCTTGCTGAATAGAAACTTTTTTCAAAATATAATGTCCTTCTTTATCTTTTTTTATAGTTTTTGAGTTAAAGTCTGTTTTATCTGATAACAGAATAGCTACTCCTGGTCATTTTTGGTTTCCATTTGCCTCATGCGTTATTTTCCAGGCCTACACTTTCAGAATGTGTATATCTTTGTTAAGTGAGTTTCTTATAGACAGCATATAGTGGGGTCATGGATTTTTTTTTTATCCATTCAGCCAACCTGAATCTTTTGTTTGGAGAATTTGATCCATTTACATTCAAGGGTAATATTGATAGATAAGAACTAAGACATGTGATTTTGTTGATTAGATATGATTCTGCCTACTCCAATAGTGAATTTGGTGATTTTTTTAAAGATTTATTTATTTGTTTAAAAGGCAGAGTTACAGAGAGAAAGACACAGAGGCAGAGAGAGAGAGAGAAAGAGAAAGAGATTCCTTCTGCTAGTTCACTCCCCAAATGGCCACAATGGCTGGAGCTGGGCCAATATGAAGCCAGGAGCCAGGAGCTTCTTCCAAGTCCCCCATGTTGGTGTGATCCAGCCAGGACTTGAACCAGCACCCATATGGAATGCCAGCACTCCAGGTGGCAGCTTTACCCGCTATGCCACATTCTGGACCCTATGTTGTATGTTTATGTTTACTTCTAATGCAGTACACTCTTCAGAATTTCTTGTAAGGCTGAGCTAGTGGTGGTGAGTTCTCTATTTTTGCTTATCTGGAAGATACTCTATTTTTCCTTCACTTTTAAAGAATAGCTTCACTGGATATAACATCCTTAATTGGAAGGTTTTTTTCTTTTAAGACCTTCAATATATAATCTTATTCTTTCATGGCCTGTAGGGTTTCCACTGAGAAGTCTGATTTTAATCTAACTGGTTTTCCTTTGTATTAAATTGACCCTTTTCTCTTACTGTCTTTAGGATATTTTCCTTGTCTTTAAGTTTGACAATTTGACTACAATATACCTTGAAGAAGATATTTTTTGGTTGAGTCTGCTTGGGATTCCTTGAGTTTCTTGTGTCTGGATGTCCATATCTCTTTCAAGTCCTGGGCGATTTTCAACTATTATTTCATTCTGCAGGTTCTCAACACCTTTTTCCTTTTCTTCTCATTCAGGAATACCTATAAAACAAATATTTGTTTGCTTAATGGAGCAAATGGACTTTCTTCATTCTTTTTAAATATTTTCTCTTTATTTTTGTCCGATTGGATTATTTCAGAATTCTTGTCCTCAGAGTCAGAAATTCTTTCCTCTATTTGGTTTATTCTGGTAAAGCTCTCAATTATATTTTTTATTTTGCTGATTGAAGATTTCATCTCCAAAATTTCTGTTTGGTTCTTCTTAATGAGTTCTGTCTCCACAGTAACAAATTTACATTCATGTCACTCATTGATTTCCTTATTTCTTTAATCTGTCTATCTGTATTCTCTTATATCTCATTGAGCTTCTATATAATCATTATTTTCAGTTTTATACCTGTCATTCATACATTTTCTTCAGTTCAGGATCTTATTCTGGAGGGTTATTATATTCTTTGAAGGCATCATGTTACCTTTCTTCTTCATGTCTCCCATGCTCCTACACTGACATCTGCATATCTGGTGTAATTGTCTCTTTTATGAGGCAGGTTTTGTTGGAAAAGAATTTATGGTTTAACTGTAATGCAGGGTATCACTTGGCTTATAAGCATTGGCATTGGTTCTAAGTGGTTTCTTTTGTCTTAATCAGTGTCAGTTGTGTCTACAAGAGACACAGTAGTCTATTCTGCTGCATTTCAAAGGAATAGAAGTATGTCTTTGAGATGAATATGGATTTCCTTGGATGTGTATCTTTGGTCCACAGAGAGTTCAGTGTTAGTCTCCTCGTGTTTGTGATAGCCAGGGTCTTCTTGTTCTTGGTGCTGAGTGAGACAAGGATGACTATCCCGTTGTCATACTGTAAAGCATGAGTGATGCTGAGGCTTGTGGCACCACTTGCTGTGGCTCTAGGGCTGTGTGATATGGGTGGACCCTTCCTCAGGTCCTGCTAGGAGAGTCCAACTGGTAATGGTCCTAGGACTAGCAGATATTAACTGAACCCTGCTCTAATTCTACAGAGTGACTACAAGATATACAGGAGATTTTACTCTGGAGGGTAAGAGTCCAGAGAGGTAGAATACAGGTAGCTTCTTCCCTAGGTTCACTGTTTAGATTCCATTGGCATCAAGAAATTTGGAACTAATTGTTACAGTCCTGGTAATGTAGGGTATAGCGAGGTCATTATCCAGATCTTCCAGTGGGAGAAGGTATTTTAATGGGCTGCTTCTGGTGTTAGCCTCCAGAAGCTAAGGTGAATCCCCCTGGCTCATGTAGAGTGTGAGAGCATACATCTGGGACTAATGCCCCAAAGCTTCCAGTTATAAAGTGCAGGGAATCTGTGCTTTGCCGCACATGTTGCCCTGACTCTGGCTCTACTCAGTATCTGGTAGGGATGGAACAACTCTGCAAGAGTCAGGAGGGAAGGAAAGCAATGTGGCTTCACCACTTGCAAGCCCAGCAGTTGCTCAGACCTCAGGCTGAAGTAACAGTCAGTAGGTGACTATGGCATTCCCTCTTAGCTAAAACTGGGAGTGGTGGGGCCAATGGCAATTTGATAAGACAGCAGCTCAGCAGTGTCTCTAGCTTCTCTCCTTTTGTCCCATGGGATCTTCGTTGTATTTTTACTTCTTTGCCAAAAATTTCCATCAGTAAGACCCTGGAAACAAACAGTCCTTCCTTTGTTCTTCTAATATGCCAGAACATATGAAGTTAGTATAGCTATATCCTATTCAGCTATTTTGTATCCCTTCCGAGTTTCAAACGCCTCAAAATGGGATCCTTCTCCTGTTCTGCTAACATTACAGACCAGAAGTACATGATTTTGGAGCTCATGCTTTGAGAGGAAGAGATATGTAAACAAACATTAGGCTTTACCAAAAATATGGCCCTAAAATTTTTTTAGGGTAGAAAGAATTTGTTATATAATAATTCTTAGATAGATCAGCTTGTGTCTACTTGATTCAGTGATTCATATTTCTATCCAAAAATGTAAAGAAAAAATAGTATAAGAAATACTGTAATACTACAGGTGATGTATTTTCTAAACTTACTCCCTCCTAGCTATACTAATGTTCCAGTTTCCACTGTGTTGGATTCTGTACTCTTGGATAAGAATATAATTTTGCTAAAAATTTCTAATGATTGTCTATCTATGGTAAATTAGATATTATATATTCATCAATATATGTTTCTAATGCAGTTTTATTTAGTGGGCATCCTTCCTATATAGCAGTAACCATAACATATTGATGTATCAGTTTATTCGAAGTTTTTCATACCTCTAAGCTCCTTGGTATCCATATCCATTTTTAAAATTTTCCTGGTAAAGCCAAGACACTGTGGCAAAAAATAACCTAAGTGAAAGATCTCTGTGAGTGAGATTCCAGTGGAAAGAACAGGCCATCAAAGAAGGAGCTACCTTTCTCTGAAGGGAGGAACAAACTTCCACTTTGATTATGGCCTTGTCTAAATAAGGTCAGAGTTTGTGAACTCAAGAGGCTTCCATAGCCTTGGCAGCTCATGACAAGAGTCTTGGGTGATTACTGACATCATAAATAAGAGTGTCAATTGTTAAATCAACAACAGGAGTCACTTACTCCCAAAGTAGGATCTCTGTCCTTAATGTGTTGTACTATGCAAATTAATGGTAAAACTACTCTTCAAACAGTACTTTATACTTTGTGTGTCTGTGTGGCTGCAATCTGTTGAGATCTTTACTTAGTATATACTATGTTGATCTTCTGTATATAAAGATAATTAAAAATGAATTTTAATGAAGAATGGAATGGGAGAGGGAGTAGGAGATGGGATGGTTTGTGGGTGGGAGGGAGGTTATTGGGAGAAAACCCGCTATAATCCAAAAGTTGTACTTTTGAAATTTATATTTATTAAATAAAAGTTAAAAATAATAAAGAAATAAAAATTTCCTGGTTTGGGGCTGGCATTGTAGTGTGGCCATTTAAGCTGCTGCCTGCAACACCAGCATGCCATATAGGTACCAGTTCAAATCCCATCTGTGCCATTTCCAATCCTGTTCTCTGCTAATGGCCTGGGAAAAGCAGTAGAAGATGATCCAATTGCGTGGGTCCAGTTGCTTACATGTGGAGACTTGGGAGAAGCTCCTCATACCTAGCTTCAGCATTGGGCAGTCCTGACCTTTGTGGCCATATGGAGAGTGAACCAGTAGATGAAAGACCTCTCCTTTTGTCTCCTCCTCTTTTTCTTTAAGTCTTTCTTTGTTTTTTATTTGTATGTATCTCATAAATACAACATCAGGAACATAGTAATTCTTCCCACCACTCCGTCTCCCACCCACTCCCCTCCTTCCTCTGCCCTCTCCTGTTTGGTCTGAGAAAGAAAAGGAAATAGGAAGGAAAGAAGGAAGAGAGAAAGGAAAGGAAAGGAAAGGAAAGGGAAGGGAAGGGAAGGGAAGGGAAGGGGAGGGGAGGGGAGGGGAGGGGAGGGAAGAAGGAAGGAAGGAAGGAAGGAAGGAAGGAAGGAAGGAAGGAAGGAAGGGGTAAAAAAACTAAGAGAACTGTTCCTCAACAAGGGCTGTTCTTTCTTATTGCTTCTCGAAGGTGTTTTTGCTTTTTCTCCCCTTTTCCCTTCCTTCCTCTCCTTTTTGAAACTTAATTGTCTTTAAAGAAGAACCCAAGTATGATACATATTTTGTGAGCTCTTACATATGAATATAACTTATGAGACATAATAATATCCTCCTTTTAATACACTAAAAGGAAGTGATTCTTGAGAACAAGTTCAACTATTAGTCTCATGATACAACTCTTTGTGAACAGATGTCCTGCATGGGATGTTAGTTCACAGCGACTCTTATTGTTTATTTAACAAACAATAATCTTACATATGACATCAGTGATCACCCAAGGCTCTTGACATGAGCTGCCTCGGCTATGGAAGCCTTTTGGATCCAATAGCTTGACAAGGCCCTAAGAAAAGTAGAAGTTCTTTCCTCCTTTCAGAGAAAAGTACCTCTTTCTTTGGTGGCCACTTCTTTCCACTGGTGTCTCATTCACATGGGTCCTTTAATTAGGACGTTTTTTCCCAGAGTGTCTTGGCTTTCCATGCCTAAAACGCTCCCCCTTGGACTTTCCAACCAAACTGGAATTCCTTGAAGGCTGCTTCTGCAGTCAGAGTTCTACTCAAAATGATTGTCATTCTATGAGTCTGCTATATGAACTGCTTCCCATGTTGGAACCTTCACTCCTTTTTAACTCCATCTATTCTTGTTTCCAAACACTTAGTCTTGTTAATATGATCACTTTAACTCTTAATCGTATCTATATGGTCACTCTACCAATTGTTCCTGTGCATTGGGTCTTTGTAACACTTAAGCTGCTATTTTATCAGCCAGATTAAGGGATTTTGTGGTTTTATGACTGGTTGTTAGGTTGTACCCTTAGAAGTATGTCTGTGTGAATGTATGTAGGAATATACTTCTTTATGGTTGCATACTTCATACATTTTACAATTACAACTTTATGATCTTGGTGATTTTTCCACTGTGCACACCCTACACCCCCCTTCCTATTCCCTTTCTTATTCTCACTCTTATTCTCTACTAAGATCTATTTTCAATTAATTTTAGACATATATTATTAACTCTCTGTTAAGTAGACCACTCAATGAATTGTCTGAAAAAGAAAACAATAAGGAAAATATTTTAAAGGGAAAGATAAAGATATAGAATAAGAAGCTGTTCCTCAACAGTCAAGAGAAGGGCTGTTCATAATCATTGCTTCTCAAAGTGTCAGTTTCATTCCTACTTGTTTTTAGGTGTTCCACTAGTTATCACATATCAGGGAGAACATATAGAATTTGTCCCTTTGAAACTGGGTTATTTCACAAGTATGATGTTTTCTAGTTCCATCCATTTTATTGCAAATGACTGGACCTCTTTTTTTTTACTGCTGTTTAATATTCCATAGTGTACATATCCCATAATTTCTTTATCCAGTCTTCAGTTGACAGGCATTTGGTTTGATTCCATGTCATAGCTGTTGTGAATTGAGCTTCGATAAACAGGGAGGTACAGATAGCTAGCTCATTCATATGCTGATTTCATTTCCCTTGGGTAGATTTCCAGGAGTGGGATGGCAGGGTCATGTGGAAGATCTATATTCAAACCTCTGAGGTATCTCCACACTGTCTTGCATAATGGTTTTATCAGTTTACATTCCCACTAACTGTGGATTAGGGTGCCTTTTCCACATAACCTCGCCAGTATTTGTTGTTTTTTATAGGCTTGTCCTGGGAGGCCCACATTGTCGGGGATGATGGGATGACAGCATTCTTCGACAAGAGGCATCGGAGACAAGTTTCAATGAATGTGTTCATTTATTAACAATCAGGCACAAGCTTTTAAAGGGCAGGCAAGGGGGAGTAGCTAATTCAGGGTAGCAACACTAATTCTATAGGACAAAGCAGATACTGGTGCCTCTATGCTTCTCCAATCAGCTTGAAGGTCATGTAGCCTATGTAACCTTCCAGGTGGTCTTTATGGGTCTGGGCCACACCTGGGAGCTGCTTACCTAGTTGACAGTTACAAGGCCCTTCAACAGGAAGTGGGGGAAATGTGCCTGGGGTCCCTGCTGACTGCCAGCAGCCAGGTCACTTGTGGTGGTCCCAATGTGCTGAACTCTTGACCAGGGTTTTTACTGGGGGGCATGGCATACCATGCCCTCTCAACCTCCTGCATGGTCTAGGCAGGCAATCTCCCAGCCAGGCTGTGCCTGGATCACCCACTGTTTAGTGATTTCTGTATGAAAGCCATTCTGACTAGGGTGAGGTGAAACCTCATTGTGGTTTTGATTTGCATTTCTCTGATACCTAGCAATCCTGAGCATTTTTTCATATGTCAGTTGGCCATTTGGGTTTCCTCCTTTGAAAATGTCTCTTTAAGTCCTTTGTCCATTTCTTAACTGGATTGCTTGTTTTGTTGTTGTTGAGTTTCTTGATCTCTTTATATATTCTGGTTATTAAACCTTTATCAGTTGTATAGTTGGTAAATATTTTTCCCATTCTGTCTGTTGTCTCTTCACTTTGCTGATTGTTTCTTTTGCAATACAGAAGCTTTTCAGTTTGATGTAATCCCATTTGTCTATTTTGGCTTTGATTTCCTGTGCCTCTGGGGTCTTTTCCAAGAAATCTTTGTCTATGCCGATGTCTTGTAGGGTTTCTCCAGTGTCCTCTAATAATTTGATGGTGTCGGGTTGTAGATTTAGGTCTTTAGTCCATTTTGAGTAGATTTTGGTGAAAGGTGTCAGGTAAAGGTCTTGCTTCATACTTCTGCATGTGGTGATCCAGTTTTCTCACCACCATTTGTTGAAGAGACTGTCCTTGCTCCAGGGATTGATTTTAGCTCCTAGGTCAAAGATAAATTGGTTGTAGATGCTTGGATTGATTTTGGGTGTTTCTTTTATGTTCCATTGGTCTATCCATCCGTTTTTGTACCAGTACGAGGCTGTTTTGATTATAACTGCCCTGTAGTATGTCTTGAAATCTGGTATTGTAATGCCTCCAGCTCTGTTTTTTATAGTATGAGATTGTTTTAGCTATTTGGGGTCTCCTGTGTTTCCATATGAATTTCAACATCATTTTTTCTCTATATCTGAGAAAGAATATCTTTGGTATTTTGATTGGTATCACATTGAATCTGTAAATTGCTTTCGGTAGTATGGACATTTTGATATTGGTTCTTCCAATCTAAGAACATGGAAGATTTTTCCATTTTTTGGTCTCTTACTCTATTTCAATCTTTAATATTTTGTAATTCTCATCATAGAGATCTTTGACATCCTTGGTTAAATTTGTTCCAAGGTATTTGATTTTTTTGGTAGCTATTGGGAATGGGATTGACCTTAGGAGCTCTTTCCCAGCTGTGGCATTGTCTGCATATACAAAGGCTGTTGATTTTTGTGTGTTGATATTGTATCCTGCTACCTTTCCAAACTCTTCTATGTGTTCTAATAGTCTCTTAGTGGAGTCTTTTGGATCCCCTACATATACAGTCACGTCATCTCCAAATTTGACTTCCTTCCTCCCGATCTGATTTGTACTTCTTTGATTTCTTTTTCTTGTCTAATGGCTCTTGCTAGAACTTTTAAGGCTTTATTGAAAAGCAGTGATGAGAGTGGGCATCTTTGTCTGGTTCCAGATCTCAATGGGAGTGCTTCCAGATTTTCCCTACTCAATAGGATGCTGGCCATGGGTTTGTCATGAATTGCCTTGATTTTGTTAAGAAATGTTCCTTCAGTTTGTTGAAAGTTTTCATCATGAAAAGTTGTTGTATTTTCTCTGCATTTATTGAGATAATCACGTTGTTTTTATTCTTCAGTTTTTTAATATGAAGTATCACGTTGATTTACAAATGTTGAACCATCCCTGCACACCAGGAATAAATCCCATTTAAGTGTTGTACCTGAGCAAGTGCAAACAAAGGAGTACCACACACTGATAAAATTTGATGGTCCTTTATTGCCAGTGGTACAGAGTGGGTTCATGCCCTCAAGAATTCTCATCCTTGAAGCCCAAAGCAACAGAAGTTATAAAAGGAAAAACCACAAAATTGGGAAGGGAATACGTGGTTGTCTTATCAATTTCAATTGTAATCTTGACATTAATCCAGGTATTGGCTTAAATCATATGTAGGACATAAACAAATTACATTTTTATCATTAGCCCAAGTGCAGCCTATCTGCTTCCAAGCTTGAGCGATCATGCTGGGGGTTTCTATGCTTTGCCAAGTGTGATACAGGTTGCCAGGTGTGATGTAGTGGACTGCTATTGCTGAGTGTTTTAGATCATAGTTTCAGACCAGAGTTTCATGGTGGGGAGGGGGAGAATGGATGGTGCTTTCTCATGATAGAGTCTCAGGAGCTCAGTGTTGTTGGATTCTATTGGCTAGTATTTTGTTGAGGATTTTTGCATCTATGTTCATCAGAGAGATTGGTCTGTAGTTCTCTCTCTCTGTTACATCTTTTTCAGGTTGAGAATTAAGGTGATGCTGGCTTCATAGAAAGAATTTGGGACGATTCCCTCTGTTTCAATTTTTTTTTAATAGATTGAGAAGAACTGGTGCTAGTTCTTCTTTAAAATGTTTGGTAGAATTCAACTGTGAAGCCATCTGGTCCTGGGCTTTTCTTTCTTGTTAGGGTCTTTATTACTAATTCAATTTCCAACTTGGTAATGGATCTATTTTGGTTTTTCTTGTCTTCATAGCTCAATTTGTGTAGACCATGTGTGTCCAGGAATCCCTCCATCTAGGTTTCCTGTTTCGTAGGCATACAGGTCTTTGTAGTAATTTCTGATGGAGACCCAGATGAAGCTCCTGGCTCCTGGTTTTGGCTTGGTTCAGCCCTGGCTGTTCCGGCCACCTGAGGAATAAACCAATGAATAGAAGATATTTCTCTCTCTCTCTCTTCCTCTCTCTCTCTCTCTCTCTCTCTCTCTCTCTCTCTCTTTCTCTCTTTGTTCCATCTTTCCCTCTCTTCCTTCCTCCCTCTTTTTCTGTAACTCTGACTTTCAAATAAATCTTAAAAAAAAAAAAAAAAGTCATCATTAGGGACAGTCCCTCATCCCATACCAGAGTGCCTACTTTGTATCACAGTAACTCTGTTTCCCATCTAGTTTCCTGCTAATGCACGTGGGAGGAGTCAACAAATGCTGGCCCACTCATATGGAATAGCTTCCACATGAGTTTCAGGCTTCTGAGTGACCCTGATCCAACCATGACTGCTGCAAACATTTGGGGAGCTATATAATGAATGAAAGATACTTCTCTCTCTCCCTCTCTCTCTCTTTCTCTCTCTCTCTCTCTCTCTCTCTCTCTCTGGCTCTTTCTGTGTCTCTGCCTTTCAAATAAAATGAAGGTAAACAAATAAATGTTTCAAATCTAACTACCCAGAATTAACATAAGTCATAAAAGATTCTAACATTTTTCTTTCCTATTATATGGATAGAAGAATGAATAGATGTTTAAATGAATAAAAGGCATAACTATGAACAAAATTCTGATAACTCTCTAAAGATATTACATAATAGTATTTTATTTGCAATTAAACAAAAAAACTGAGTAAAAGAATATATAAACTTTAAAATAACTATTTTTTATTATAAGAGACATGTGAGAAACAAAGATTCCCTCAAAGGTACAAAAAAAAAGTAGTAGCCAACAATAGGTTATAGACATGTTTATTTTTTAAATGTTTGGCAAAATTGATTGAATACTATGAAAGATAAGGATATAGCACTAGTATATTTCTTTCCATGTATCATCTTCTTGCCTTTAGATTTCTGTTCATTTTTTGGTTATCAGGGTAAAAGTAATAGAATAGTGTCCAGGACTGAAACTAGAGCTTGCTTCAAAGCAGTTGTAGACATGCTACATAGAAAATCAGCCCAGAGTATACCGGATCTGGAGCTTGCACTGAGCAAAATCAGAGGAAGCAAGAAACCAGAGAAAATATGTAACCCTCTTTGGAATACTGTGATGTTCCCTCTGAAATTTTGTTAAATGTCTGGTATGTAGTACTGAAATCTTTATTTTTAGATAATGATTTAGCACAAAATTTTGGAGGAGGGGATCAACAAATTTGAGATTAGTTACACAAATCAGTGTCCATTTGTTCCTGGAGCCTTCATCTTGATCATCTCTTGCTACATCTGTTTCTTATAGCAGCTGTTAAAAAGATGAAAAAAATAAGGAGTCTCATTCAGTTTGCATCTCTCTGGATATGGAGGTGTTAATGATATTTATAGCATTTTGATAATGCATCTTTGTGACCAGTATTAGAACTTCACAAGGCTGTACTTTGCTTCTGAAAGATCTTTTGTTTCTGTACTCAGTCACACAAATTCTGAAATTCATGACATGAAACTACAGTGTTTTTCTTCATTGATTATTGCTGATGGAAATTTACTTACTAATAAATATGTGAAAACACATGGAAATGATACACTGTGAGTGTGAATTTGCTGGAATACTAGACAATAGAATCAACCCTGTTTAGACACTAAGTGTTGGAATAATTAGATATAGCACATAAAACAACTATGCTTACTTATAGTGGTTTTTTTTATTGTTAAAGATTTATTTATTTATTTGAAAGTCAGAGTTACACAGAGAGAGAAGGACAGGCAGAGAGAGAGAGGTCTTCCATCCAATGGTTCACTCCCCTATTGGCCACGATGGCCGGAGCTGCGCCGATCCAAAGCCAGGAGCCAGGAGCTTCTTCCGAGTCTCCCACATGGGTGCAGGGGCTCAAGGACTTGGGCCATCTTCTACTGCTTTCCCAGGCCATAGCAGAGAGCTGGATCGGAAGTGGAGCAGCCAGAACTTGAACCAGCACCCATAGTGATGCCAGCACTGCAGGCAGCGGCTTTACCCATTACGCCACAGTGCTGGCCTCTCTAAGGTCTTAAAATCTCAAATTGTCATGGCTCCGTGGATGCCAGTTGTGCAAAATTTGCAACAATCTTGCTTATCCACTTCATAGACATTTGAGTGATGCTGTTCTGGTACAGCGCCTCCAGGGCCCTGTTGCAGTCTTTGGTCATGGCTTTCTTGTCTGTGTTGCAAAAGCGTTCCATGGCAGACATATTGCACTGGGTGCTCTGTTTTGGAATGTCCAGCTTGGAGATAAAGGTCAGGCAGCTGCGGTCATCATAGTTAAAGAACACTGGGCAGCAGTCATGGCCAGCAGCTACAGTGCTATTATCTGAGACAAAGTTCACACTGAGGAGTGGCAGGAACTTGGTTTTCAGAGTGGAGACCTGCACGCTTTTTGATGCATCCACAATGGATACAGTGCTATGACTGGCCCAAGCCAGGAGATTTCCACTGGCAGAGAAACTGACCCTGTGGACCTAGCCACCAATAGCACTGTCACCAGACTATGACAGCAGCTGACCAAAAGGCATCTTGCTGCTCCAGGGAATACTGGCTGGCTTTTCATCCATTTCTTTAATGTAGGCAGAAAACACTCAGCATTTGAAGTTACAGGTTCTTGCTGCCAGCAAAACACTGTTTAGATGCCGGTCCAAGCTGAGGACTGTGGAGTGTTTTGGCTTTTTGATGTGTTTGCTTACATACCATTCATTTTCAGACTCAAGTAACAAACAGAAATGAATTGTGCTCCACTTCCCACAGCAAATTTGTTCTCCAGGGAGGACTGCATCACAAAAGTTAACACACAGTTAATCCTCAGGATCACTAGGGTTGGCTTTCAGATTCCAACTTTCTGACTCCACACATAGGCTGCAAGTGAGGATGTGGTTGCTCTTGGGAGTCCAGTAAATACCTGTGATGTGTCCATTGTGCTCCTTGACTTCATGAGCTTTCACCTGTTGGCTCCTGTTCTTGTAGATATGCAAGTTATGACTACTGGGGCTAAGGCAATCTGAGTACAATCCCTGTTCCAGCCATGACAGGTTATTGGCTCTAGTAAAAACTGATGCAGAGACATTATTCTTAGTGTTTTCAAAGGATAGAAGGCTGGGATTTGGAGGTGTGGAAGGAAACCATGCTTTTTATGTGTCAGAAATAATTAAATATTTACAAGGATGAGTGTTTGATGTTTCCTACTTTTTAAATAGAAGCACAAAAATTTGGGCCAGCGCCGCGGCTCACTAGGCTAATCCTCCGCCTTGCGGCGCCGGCACACCAGGTTCTAGTCCCGGTCGCGGCGCCAGATTCTGTCCCGGTTGCCCCTCTTCCAGGCCAGCTCTCTGCTGTGGCCAGGGAGTGCAGTGGAGGATGGCCCAAGTGCTTGCGCCCTGCACCCCATGGGAGACCAAGAGAAGTACTTGGCTCCTGCCATCGGATCAGCATGGTGTGCCGGCCGCGGCGGCCATTGGAGGGTGAACCAACAGCAAAAGGAAGACCTTTCTCTCTGTCTCTCTCTCTCACTGTCCACTCTGCCAGTCAAAAAATAAAAAAATAAATAAAATAAAAAAATAAAAAAAAGAAGCACAAATTTTAAATTTTAACTTTGGTTTATGAAATCATCTCATAAGCGCTTTTATTAATAATAGTCACCAATATTTTTTTACTTTCTTCAGAAAAAAATTATAACATGTATAGAAGTTCTTCAATTAGGTTGTCAGTAGTCTACAACTTAATCTTTAAGTTTAAACAAAACAATTTGTTGCGATTAATTAATGATGACAGGGAGCTATCCCCTTCATTTCGGCTTTGGGATACACATTCCTATGATATTAAGATAATACAAAAATATGTCAGGATAGGAAGTAATCATTTTTGGATGTTGGATTCATCCTTCAAAATAATTATCCTGCATTTTGTATCATTGATGAATTCTGAGCACTGAGGACATTATACTTATAGCTGTGTATCAATCTGCTGATTATATTTCACATATAATTAAAAACAACTAAAAGATTTGAGTATATTTTTGAATTTTGACTCAATTGTAAAAAGGTAATAACATACTATAATGCCAAAGGAAGTATATAATTGTAATTTAATGAACAACTAATAGCTCTTTTTAATAAATAACTAAATATATGGTAGATTAATATATTTATCAATAGATAGAAAGAGGCAACAAGACATAGATCCTAGTTCCACTTCCCTACCAACTATTTCTGTAATTTTGAGTAAATGTTTTTGACTGCTTGTGCTTCAGTTGTCTCATCCATAAACCAACGAGGCAAATCCACTAACGTCTCTACCAGCTCTACCATTTTATGGTATATAACTCTAATCTCTTTAGCATCATAATATTGGTAAGGAAATAGTGGAACTTTGAGTACTCAGGAAGAACCCATGAAAAACCCAACAAAACACCAAATTTTTGATTTCCATGAATCTACTAATGAAAAAATGAATGACACTAGTCCCTCACTTATAAAACTAAAGCATGAACAATTAGCTGATAGGGTTACAGTTATTAAATAATAAAATCATATAATCGACACATAGATGATCACTTTTTTATTTCAGAGTAGTTTGAAATTTACAAAACAAAAATTGTGAAGTAGTAGTACAAAGATTTCCCATGTGCCCCACACCAAGCTTTCCCTACATTTTTGTTATACTCCTATTCCTCCTAACTCTGTGGCCTCTAGTAATTAATATTCTGTGTTCTGGTTGGGGCATTTTGTTTTGTTTTTAGCTCCTAAGTATGAGGGAGAACATGGGATATTTGTCTTTCTGTGTCTTCCTTCTTTTCACTCAACATCATGTGTTTCAATTCTATCCATTTTGCTCCAAGTGACAAGATTTCCTTCTTTCTTATGGTTGAATAGTATTTCCATATATGTACCACATTTTCCGATGATGGACACCATGTTTGAATCCATATTTTGGATATTGTAAATAGTGATGTGATAAACATGATGTTAGTTATCTCTTTGATACAATGATTTAATGTCTTTTGGATATATACCTAGCAGTGGGAATGCTGGAGCAAATGGCAGATCTATTGGTGGTAAATTTTTTAACATGAATATATTTTTCAATGGCTGAAAAGTACTTCAAATATGCCTTATAAATAAATAATAATTAATTTTAAAACTATTCTTAGTATTTCTTGTGCTTCATTTATTTTCAAGAATTTGATGTTTATATACTCATTTTCTATAATTAACAAAATAAATACCTCAACTGCAGAGCTTTGTGATCAAGAATGAAACTGTTAAATGAATTATGCTTCAAAATTATGTCAGTTGTTGAAAAGAATCTGTTTCCTCACTATATATGACATGTTCAAGGACTTAGATATTTTGAGCAGGCAGACAAGTCTTATATGACAATACTATTGTTTTCTTTTCAGGAAACCCTGATAGATTGGTGTGATGAAAAGGAGCTTAATTTAATATTAACAACTGGAGGAACAGGGTTCGCACCACGAGATGTCACCCCAGAGGTAAGATGGTACATGTCTTTCTCATATTCAAGGAGTAGACTAATAATGATTTTTGAATCCTCTTTACTATTTTTATATTATTTTTATGATTTTGCTAGGCAGAACAAATGACTTGTGGTTCTAAGAATATAAAAATATGGATGTCGAAGAGTAATTATGAAAAAACTTATTTCTGGACTTTTTCCTTTGGACTTAAACTAGAATGATACATTATAAGGAAGATTGAACTAGTCCAGAAGGTAATTCTTCATTTGCTTGGTGGTCTACAATGTCAGGTAAATGTAAGACACATTGCCAAAAAAAGTGATAGCAGAATTTTTTAACATGGCATCTAGTCTGATGTTCTTTGTCAAAATAATTCAAAACTGTATCCTCTCCCTAAGTTGCCCTTGTCATTTTTCTCAATGTAGTTGGATATTGCAATAGAATATTTATACCAAATGCACAGTACTCTTGGTGAATTCTAAATGTGAACTACATTTAAATGAAAAATTAAATTAAAAAAAACAAAATTAATATCTAGGCTTCATGCCACAAGAATCACCGTCAAACTTGACACAGAAATAAAAATTATGGTAGGAATGAAGAGTAAGTAGTATTCATTAATAACTGGGAGCAGTGTCTTTATTTTCTCTTTTAAGGAATCTGTAAATTTCAGGTGCCACTTAAGAGGCATGGAAACTTAAATTACCACTTGTGATAGTTTCCTTTACCCCCCCCCCCCAATGTGTTTCTTGACTTAGTTTCAACTTAACGTTAATTGTATGCTTCTATTCTCAAATTAGCACGTTGTGTCTACTATCTTACCAGTAGCAAGATACTTAATGCTCTGCATCTGCTATATAATTACTGTCTTTTTTTATGCTAGTATTGTGGTTTTCACACTAGCATGCATCAGAATCAACCAAATTGCTAAACGCTAACCCTAGGATATCTGATTCAATAAATCTGTAGTGAGAATTTCTGTTTCCAGTGGGGTCCCAGTTGACACAGATATTGCAAATTCCATAGGCTGTACTTTTAAACTTTGGGAACCACTACTGTAGTATATGAAAATACATTTTTAAACTAGTTTAAATATTTTCTATCCTGTGCAAAAAAAAAACATGGTACCTAAGTTTTATATATTGTTATAATTCGGTTTACAAAGAAAATAGTTTTGCTTTTAAAGCAATTGGAAGAGTTTTATCCAGAGTTTCATTAACCTCAACTGCATAAGTAAGCTCATTAATGCACAATTTATTTGGCTTCTAAGTCCTAACAGGAAATGGTCCTTTGGACAATTTTAAATTTCTTTGCTAGTATGAGACAAACTAAAAAATAATTTGAGAGGGAAGCTATCTCCTGCAAAGGTGTGTTTGTGCTTTGTTTTGTTGATAATTGACTATGTATGTGAAGACATTGATTTCTTGAGTCTAAGTGTTGTGTTAAGTGTTTGAAGTAAATGACTTTCAGTTTTTATATCCCTATGTTTTGTATAATGGTTGAAGTTTCATATTACTACTAATTTTCTACTATAAAAATGGAGAAATTTTACCATAGATTACTTTCACAATAAGTAATAACATTATTTTTAATTACAAGGAATAATTCATATCATGTTATTTTAGTTAATACCAAAATGCTAGATTGAAAATCCAAACATTTTAATTCTGGCTCTGTGCTTACTGATAAGGTGACCATAGAATGTAATTATTTTTAGCTACACATCTAATACCATGTGTGAGCCTTTTTTTTTTTTTCCCCACACCAGTCAGTTCTCTAACTCTCCAGATATCAAATGTCCCTCATTCCGTTTCAATTCAATTCTGACACTACCCACCTGGAATTAGAATCAGTTCCTACAGGTTTAAAGGCAGAAACCCACAAGACTACCTTTACTTCAGATTCTAGTCACAAGTACCCTGGAAATCCATATTTCTGTCCTTCTTGGCTACAAAGTCTGTGATTTCCACAATCTCCTCCCTTTCAGATTTGGTAAGTTGCTAGAATGGCTAACACCACTCTGGAAAATACCTTCTTCACTATTACTGATGTATTATACAGGGTAAAACTCAGGAGCAGCAGGTGGAAGTGATGCGTATGGCAAAGTATGGGGAAGAGGTTGAGCAGAAGTTCTGTGCCCTCCCCAATGATGAAACTCTTCTAGCACCTCATTGTTCACAAATCCAGGAGCTGTAAGAATGGCATTGTTCAAGAGCTTTGGTAGAGCTCAGTCTCCCACACTACCCTCAGTGAGTGTGGCTAAAGCTGATGTTTGTGGTGAGCAGGATCATCCTGAAGCCTCAGGTTAAGTCACTGGCAGAAACTCATGTATGTTCTAAGGAGATTTATTATGAGTAACAAAGACATTCAGATTAATCAGGAAATTCCATGTGTTTGATGAATCTGGATCAGGAATGAAGAACAAAAAAATACACATTTTTGTGCTATACCACAATAGACTAATCATTTAAGCACTCTGTGTTTAGTTCCCTATAATCTGAGGAAAATGAAAGTGCCTACTGACCAGGGTGGCAATGGGTAATCAATAAGAGCTAACTATTCTTGACATTTTATAGAAGAATTAACTTACAAGGCTTAAATATTTTTATTATTCATGTAATTAACAAATAATCTATGAAATCTTCACTGTTTTCTTAAATCATTTGTTCATTTTGATGTAGTTAGCTTCATTTTTTATTTTTTCCCATCTTCATATATATCAGAAATTTTCAAATTATGCTATTTTAGTATCTTTATTTTTCTTTCCTTTTGGGGGCATGGGTGCTACTTTTTGAGAAAAGCTTATCTCCATGGTCTTGTATGTTTCATGATATCAGAAATCAAGCAGTCCTTTATTTTTAAATAAACTTTTCAGTTACTTGAAAACTATAAGGTGTTCCTGTATTCAAATATGGCTATAACAGCTGTGAATAAAGTTGTACTAGGATTTTTTAAGGGAGTTAAAAGTATTCCTAAATGTGTCTTCTCTAGTGTCTACTTTTGAAAATAAGCAATTTATCTGATTGTTAATAATATAATTTTTAATAGGTTTACCTCATGTCATATATACAAATATTCATACATTTGATTTAGATAGATATGGCAAAAATCTGTGTAACTGTTAAACCTTTAAAAAATAAACTTTAAAGTAATATAAGGCCACCAAAATATTTCTACTAATTTTGCATTTTCCTTATATTGTTAATTAGTTGCTATTTTTATAAGATCTAAAAGCAAATACTGGCATGTTGAATAAGAATTTACAAATATAATTCTGGATCAGAATTATATAGTTATTTGTCTTTATTGTCTTTATTGATTGTTGTGCCTAACATTACCAGTATTCAATTTAGAATTAGAGATATTTTTAAATAGGATCATAATTTTTGATAGAAAACATAATTATTAATTTGATCAAGATAGACTAATGTAAAACTTCTCCTTTAAGTTGGTAATATGCAAAATTTACATTTAGTATTGGTCAATAATTGGGTTGATCGACTAACATAAAGGATATTTGTTTATGGAATGTTTTGTTAGAGAAAAATGAGGGACATGATAAAAATGAAATAAATGAAGCAATTTAAATTATTGTCAATGGATATGAACTCTGAAAAAAAGTAAAAAGTTTGACTAGTTTAAATTTTCCAAGGAGAATGAAATAGCAAATTTATTGAGGGTTATCATTTTGTACATATTTTATAGAAATAAAACTAATAGAATTGATTTTCCAAAATTAGGAGTTTCTTTCTATTTTTAGGCCTTCTGTCATAGAATATGGTTCATCTGATAGTTATAGTACTACTAGCCTTCTCCCTGCCACTAAAATGAGCTGCCATCAAAGCTTATATATAACAGCATAATATTCCATGTTCTTAGTTTTATTTTGATATGGAAAGCTTTATTTTTTGACACTACCTTTCATTTTCACGATCAGGTGAAGGTTGAGTAATTTGTTGTCATTGGTGAAATGCTAGTAATTATGCATTATTCTAGAATAGACTAAAAGATTGAGACATTTATAAAAGAGTATCTGTAATTATAAAAAAGTAATTATATGTTATAGTAAATTAGAAACTATAAAACTAATATTTATAAGGTAAGACATAATTTTCAGCACTTTTGGAATACTAGGCCATACCAGAATTCAGGATTATATACTAATGTATTATTTTAATCATAAATTAAAGAGTTAAATATAACCCAGAATACTTGTGTCCAATCCATCCACTCATTCATTCATCAAGCTTTTTATTTTTCATTCTTAATATGTATGCAACATCATGCTGGGTTCCAGAGTTCAAGAACTGATAATACACAGTCCATATACCCAGAAGCCCCTAAGCTGTCACAGAGTTGATAAAGTAGCCCACAGGCCAAATCTAGCCTTTCACCTGTTCTCCATGGCCTGTAAGTGAATAATATATTTTACATATTTAAATGAATGAGAAAAAAGCAGAAAGAGAATAATACTGTGACATGTGAGAATTATTTGAAATTTAAATTTTAAATGTCCGTAAATGAAGGTTTACTAGAACACAGATATATTTCTTCATTTATGCATTATCTGTGCTTATAGCAGCAGAATTGAATAGTTTCAAAAAACTGTATTTCCTGTAAAGCCTGAAATATTTTCCATCTGACTCTTTGCTGAAAAGTTTAGTAATCTCTAGTCTGTTGGATGGCAAAAAGTCATCCTTACTCATTTTTTAAATTTTCTGCATTGATTTTAAATGTTTTACTTTTAGATGACAGAAAAAGAAACTGTATACTAGTACGTTGAAGTGTAGCACACCATTATCATAATATAGTGTAACACAAATAAAATATACCTTATTACATATAATATGTAAAATTTTGAACTTTTAAAAATGAATAAATGAATTTATTATACAGTAAGTAATATCTCTTAAAAAGTTTTTAAACAAGTGTTCTTCACAAAGCCTCCTAACAAAAATGTGTTGGTGTAATTCATCATTACTAAATTACTAAATAATGATGTAATTTGTCATTACTAAAGTACTAAATAAATATGATGTAATTTGTCATTACTAAATAATTATGCAAAGAAGGAACAGCAAAAATTTTAGGAAACTATAAGTCTGATATAAGGAATACTCACTCAAAAGGATGATTATATCCAACTTATTAGGAAAATAAAGAGAAATCTGACAATATAACCAGTGCTGGAAAGGGAAAAATGTATGTAAAACCTTGTATAAGGAAAACCTGAATTTCTGAGAAAAGACTATGAGTTCCAGAAGATATATACAGTTCATTAGTGTACATTAGGTTTCTTTGGAGCAGATTACTCTCTAAACTTTTATTTAAAACACTTAGATTATTTGTAATTTTATATGAAAATGTTAATTTTCTTATGTAAAAAGAAGAAAGTGATTTGTTTTACATTCAAGTTGTTAAAATTCATATATTTCATAATTTAACATGCATATGTACTTAGTGTTTTTTGTAGTCATTCATCATTTTTTTCTATTACAATGCTTGAAAACCAGTAATACTGTGTAAGTACCAGAAAGAAGACAAAATAGACCTGAACTGCCAACTGCCTATTAGAATTTATATTTACTAACCTCACCTGATACTTAAAATATTTAAAACTAGTTTGAATAAAATATACCATTTTATATTATCATATTTGATGGTTATTTGATGTAGTTTTAAGGAATTTTTTATGAAATAGTCCTGAACATGGGAATTATGTTCCCATGTATTATCTTTTGTAAACATATTGGGATACAGTGTGGTATATTGGAAAAATACTTCCATAATGTCATACCTAAATATGAATAGCAGTTCTACCAATTATTAACTATAAAATGTAAGGCAAGTTCATCTATTTCAACTCGGTTTTCTTATTTCATCTGTTATAATAGTTAATGCCTACCTCTTAAAGTTATTGATTTTAATATTTGTGATAAAAGCAAACTAATAAAAAACTAACACGTATATAGCCCTTCTTATGTGTCTGGAACTGTTTTATACACATTAACTTATATAGTCTTAACACATTATTGTCATGTCTACTTTAAAGGTAGAGAAACAAGGACAGATTAATTATTTGACTTCCCCAAGATTATCTAAACTCGGGCAGGAATGCATATAAAAGAATCTAACATGTCTATCATCTTTGTAAACTCTAAGTAAGTGTTCATTTTTATCTTAGTTTCTTCTTCCTCATTTAATCAGTAATAGTACCTACTACCTTTAATAAGACACGGTAGTCCCAAATCCTTCTGCTACTAGTCATTGTACTTCTGGTAGCTATTGTCAATTATAAATATACCTGGTAGATATGTTAAAAAAATAAATGTGTAAGTCAATATTTCCCCACTACTACTTTACATCATGAGACAAAGAAACAGTAATAAGAATTTCTGTAGTCTATATGATGTGAAAAAAATGGATTATTAGTGTATGTGGCTTAAGTAGTTCTTTCAGCCTACCTCTAAAAGCTTCTGGATACAAAGTTAATTAGGAACATAATCATCGCAATTATGTAAGTCAGTTATATTTCATATTCTAATTCCTTTTTCACCAAAAATTCTTGGAATTTGGCTTGTAACAACTTATATTTGTGATGGGATAACTTTTTAGTAATAGCTCACTTTATGTCTGAGACTTACTATTATTGCATTGTCCATTGAAAAGCAGTCTGTGTTTCCGAGCATAGGCACTCTTGGCCCTTCCAGTGTACTATCAACATTCATGATCTTTGTTTAGTTTAACAAATATATACATGAAGCACCTTGGGTTTCATTGAGCTCAGTACTCATGTTTATATACTCCTAAAATAGTCACACGACAAACCTGGGCTGTATAAACCTATTACCTGAAATGTTCAGCCAAAATGTTTCTTTAAAGGTGAAGATTAAGAAAGACTTGGGTAATCAGTGATATTTTTTAAAAAGATCTTTTTATTTGAAAGAGTTACAGAGAGAGAGGATAAAACAGAGAGAAAGAAAAAAAAATCTTCCATCCCCTATTTCCCTCCCTAATTGACCACACTGGCCAGCACTCTGCCTGACCAAAACCAAGAGCTTCATCTGGGTTTCCCACGTGGGTGCAGGGGCGCAAACACTTGGGACTTCTAGCACTGCTTTTCTCAGGCCATTAGCAGAGAGCTGAATCAGAAGAGGAGCAGCAGGGACAGGAGCTGGTGCCCTTATGGGATGCCAATGCCAAAAGGAGAGAGCTATGTTATTTTGTTTCTTCCTTGGAATAGCTAGAGTGTTCCCATATAATAAAATAAAAAGTAATAATTGTCATTATTTCAGAGGTTCTTTGGAAATTAGGACTCATGGTAGTCCACTATCAGCCAGTACAGATGATAAATTGATGCCATTGGGACCCCTTAAAATACACCCTTTTTAGAATCCACATTTATTCAAATATACATCAACACATTCCCAGCAGGAATAACTTCATTCCCTTTTTTTTTTTTTTTTTTTTTTTTTTTTGAAAGACAGTTACAGAGAGAGGTAGAGACAGAGAGAGAGGTCTTCCATCCTCTGGTTCACTCCCCAGGTGGCCGCAATGGCCGGAGCTGCGCCAATCCGGAGCCAGGAGCTTCTTCCAGTTCTCCCACACGGGTGCAGGGACCCAAGGCCTTGGGCCATCTTCTGCTGCTATCCCAGGCCATAGCAGGAAGCTGGATCAGAAGAGGAGAGCCAGGACTAGAACCGGCCCATAAGGGATGCTGGTGCTTCAGACCAGGGCTTTAACCTGCTGCGCCAAAGCACTAACCCCAGGAATAACTTCATTCTTTGTAGAGATTGTTTTTATGCCTATTTTTAAAGAGTCCAGATGTAATCTTCAAACCCACTGACTACACAATTATTTATGTATAAAATTTGAACTGCTAAGAGTCAACAAGCTCCAACTTGGTTGATTTATTGTTTGGAAACCTTTACAATCACTACTTCTCTCATAATCAAAACAAGGAATATTTTGTGCTGTCTCCACTTGGCTTACCATTTTATATAAATTATAAACTTTGTAATAACAAAGAAATTATGGTACCTTAGAATTTGAGAACAAAGACCATAAGTTCAAAGTCCTAACAAACATTTTTTCTTAATTCCAGCTTTTACCAAAACTTCTCAATCATTTTTCCTCTATCTGAGAGTTCAGTAGAGTCTAAAATAGGATTATCCCTAGGGTAACTTATTCCGCCGATCAAATTATTTGAGTCAGTTAATTAAATATATCAAACAGGAACTGGCATTGTGGCACAGTTGATTAAGCTACTGCCTATATAAGCACAAATTTGAGTTCTGGATGCTCCACTTCCCATCTGACTCCCTGATAATGTGCCTCAGAAAGCAGTGGAGAATGGCCCAAGTGCTTGGGCTTGGGCTCCTGCCACGAATGTGGGAGATCAAGATGGAGTTCCAGGCTTCATCCTGGACCAGCCCAGGCTGTTGTGGCCATTCAATGGCCATTTGGTGAGTGAAACAATGGATGCAATTTCACTCTCTCTCCCTCCCTCCCTCCCTCTTCCCTCCTGTTTCTCTCTCGCCCTCTCTTTTTCTCCCTTGCTCTCTCTCTAACTCTGTCTGTAAATATTTGAAAGGCAGAGTTGCAGAGGGAGATGGAGAGAAGAAGGAGATCTTCCATCTACTGATTCACTCCACAGATGTCTGTAACAGCCAGGGCTGGGCCAGGGCAAAGCCAGGAGGCAGGAGTTTCATCCAGGTCTCCCACATGGGTGATAGGGGCCCAAACACTTGTGCCATCTTCCACTGCTTTTTTCAGGCCGTTAGCAGGAGTTGGATCAGAAATGGGCAGCTGACACACAAACTGGTACCATATGGCATGCTGACATGGCAGGCACAGCTACCTGCTATACCACAATGCCTGCCCTAATAAAATCTTTAAATAAAAAATGAAACAAGCCTTCATCTTGTAATTTCCTCAGCCAAGCACATACACCAAATGTCTGAACCTGCGGTTACATCTTGTAATTTCAACCCACTGTTCCTGACTCTACCTTAAGAATGAACACAGAAGGTTAATTCCTGATTTTTTGTGACAGTGTTTGAAGAGAAATACTATATTTTTCTCTTACATCTGCTTAGTTTTATATTAATTTTACATTCATTTCTTTCTACATATCTTAACTTTGTAAGACATACACTCTGTCTATTTAGGCATTAAAAAGAAAATCTCCATTGTATATTAGTGCCAGTGGTAAAATTAAAAATTAAGCCAATTAATGACTGTACATTTAAAACTATTAACTAGAAAATTTGCTTTTCCACATAGCAACCTAGATAGGGAAAAGTACATTGCCCCTTGAGGTCAGAGTTTTAGAATTTTGAGAATAAGGCCAGGCTAAAAATTTCATATGTGAGAAATCCACAAATAAATTTATATCTTCAGTTTTCTATATACCTGACTGCATTTCTTCTCTGTACCAGACTATGTTCTCAGCTTTTTATGGGGCCTTTATAGTGAAGCAAGATCAATCTTGAGTAAACATACAAGTAAGTATAGATACAAATTATGCTAGGTTCTCTTTCTCATTGGAATTCTAACTACAAAATGTTGTTGCCCATATAACCATTTATAAAGTAGCACAACGCAGCAGTTAAAAGCACAGATTATTTGGGTTGAATCTCAGATCCACTTCTTACCTTTTTACAACTTAATTTTCTGTACCTTGGTTTTGTTGTGTGCAAATTAAAGATAATTCTTTTTTTTTTTTTTTTTTTTTTTTTTGACAGACGGAGTGGATAGTGAGAGAGAGAGAGACAGAGAGAAAGGTCTTCCTTTTTGCCGTTGGTTCACCCTCCAGTGACCGCCACGGCTGGCGCACTGCAGCTGGCGCACCGCGCTGATCCGAAGCCAGAAGCCAGGTACTTCTCCGGGTCTCCCATCAGGTGCAGGCCCAAGGACCTGGGCCATCCTCCACTGCACTCCCGGGCCACAGCAGAGAGCCAGACTGGAAGAGGAGCAACCAGGACAAAATCCGATGCCCCAACCAGGACTAGAACTGGTGTGCCGGCGCCGCTAGGTGGAGGATTAGCCTATTGAGCTGCGGCGCCAGCCAAAGACAATTCTTATCTCTTAGGGTAGTTACATTATGTCAGTCAGTGTAAGTAAGGCATTAAAAACAATGTTTACTTGCTGCATAAATATTTACTGTTATTTATAATATAAATAAAAAGAACTTTAGCTTTAAGAATAAGTAGATAACAGTAGAAGAAATATTGAAAGGATTTTTTTTCTAGTGACAGCAGCTTAAGCGGCCACTTTTGACACTGGCATCCATATTAGATTACACGTTCAAGCCGGCACCACGGCTCACTAGGCTAATCCTCCGCCTGCGGCGTCGGCACCCCGGCTTCTAGTCCCGGTTGGGGCGTCGGATTTTGTCCTGGTTGCTCCTCTTCCAGGCCAGCTCTCTGCTGTGGCCTGGGAGTGCAGTGGAGGATGGCCCAGGTCCTTGGGCCTGCACCTGATGGGAGACCAGGAGAAGCACCTGGCTCCTGGCTTCAGATCAGTGTGGTGCGCCAGCCACAGCGCGCCGGCCGCGCCAGCCATTGTGGGGTGAACCAACGGCAAAGGAAGACCTTTCTCTCTGTCTCTGTCTCTCACTGTCCACTCTGCCTGTCAAAAAAAAAAAAAAAATGCAGGTTCAAGTCCTAGCAGTTCTTCTTCCATTCCAGCTTCCTGCTAACATACGTGGGTAGTTAGCAGTAGGTGGCTGTCATGTTTGAGACCCTGCTGCCCATGGTAGGAAAGACAATTAGAGTTCCAAGCCCCTGGCTTCACCTGGTCCAGCCCAGCAGATGAAAGATCTTTCTCTCCCTTTCTCTGTCACTTGGTCTTTCAAATAAATAAATCTTTAGAAATGGGGGGAAAAAAAGCAACCAACTATCTAATCTAATCTATAAGAATGTAGTTCTGGAGAAGAAATGGAGAAAGAATATTCTAAGTGCTTCTTTTACCTTGAATTTATCAGATTGATAAAATCTTGAAATCACCTTTCCAGCTCACTCTTACAAGCCTTCTCTGACAAATTAACAGAGGCTAGCATACCGTAATGTGATTTTTTTTGCCAATGTCTTACATGCTAAGACATTAACTGCAAAATATCACTGTATGTCTTGCAGATATAAATTCTAAAGCAGATGTATCTGGACATATATTCTCAGGAATGACGACTTCAGAATATTCCTCTCTCCATCATTATCTGAAATTATGAATGTGAATTTATCTCTCTGTATATTAGATAATCATTTATAGAATAAAAACTGTTGATTTTCACAAAGATGTAATAAGATGACAACAAATGGGTTTATATCAAGTATTATGAACTTTTTTAAAGATTTATTTATTTATTTGAAAGAGTTACACAGAGGAGAGGCAGAGAGAGAAAGGCCTTCCACCCACTGGTGCACTCCCCAATTGGCCACAACGGCCAGAGCTGGGCCAATTCGAAGCCAGGAGCTAGGAGCATCCTGGGGGTCTCCCATGAAGATGCAGGGGCCCAAGGACTTGGGCCATCTTCTACTGCTATCCCAGGCCATAGCAGAGAGCTGGATCGGAAGTTGAGCAGCCAGGACTTGAACTGGCGCCCGTGTGGGATGCCGGCCCCGCAGGCAGCAGTTTTACCTGCCACGCCACAGCGCCAGCCAGCCCCATGAACTTTTTGGAATAATATAACTGTATTAATGAAGGCAGGATATTGTTATTTTCTGCCATAAGGAGATACTGATACAGAGTCAGAAAGTAGACCCAAATAAATGATTTGGAATGATGACTATAGTAATTTTATTAATATTATTTCTTTATATTGGAACCTAGAAAGAGACTGATTGCTCTTAAAGAATGAAAGGAATGACCATTTCAGATAATCATTACTGACACACAGCTGAGAATTTTCAGAAATAATCCATGTTCTTCCAAAAGCTGCTGAGCAAAACAAGCAGTAAACCTTTTGAAAATATGGAGTTTGAGGATGAACTGTTGTCAGTTTCATGAAGAGAGATAGAGACTGCACAAAGATCAAGGGCAAAAATGCAAAGGAAACAGTTGATTATGCTGGAAAGATTAATTGATATTAAAGGTAATAAATTATTCTCTTCAAAAAATGAAAATAACATTTTTGTGATGAATGTTATTGGGATAATTTAAGTGTCTCCCCTCAGTTTCTTCACACCTTTCCATAAATTTACTTGCAACCAATAATATAATATCCTTGCATGTAATAGTCCTTGATGTGAGACTTTATGGAGGGTAAATATAGGTCAGGTTTGATTAGAAAGTGATTTTGAATACAGTTTTGCAAAATTTTTAAAATATTCTATTATTTATTGAGAAGTGAGTTATAGACTGAAAGGGAGACACAGAGAGAAAAGTCTTCCATCCACCGGTTCACTCTCCAAATGGCTGCAATGGCCAGAGCTGGGCCAGGAGCTGGGAGCTTCTTCCGGGTCTCCCAAACAGATATAGAGGCCCAAGCTCTTGGGTCATCTTCTAATGCTTTCTGAGGCCATAGCAGAGAACTGGATAGGAAGAGGAGCAGCCAGGACTGCAACTGACACCCATATGGAATGTCTGCATTGCAGGCAGAGGGTTAACCTACTACACCACAGCACTGGCCCCAGTTTTGTAAATTTTAAAAATACCTTCCTACTGTGGAAAAAATTTGGCCTAGTGGTTAAGACAATTAGAACAGCTAAATCCCATATCAGAGCATAGGTTCAATAGCTTGCTCCAGCTCCTGATTCCAGCTTCCTGCCAATGCAGACCCTGGGAAGCAGTGGTGTCGGCTCAAGAACTGTGGTTCCTGTCCCTCATGTGGGACACCTGAATTGAAGTCCCACCTCCGGGCTTCTGCCACCAGCCATTGTGAGCATTTGAGGAATGAACCAGCAGGTGGGAGCTCTCTATATGTGTTTGTCTGTACCTCTCAAATAAATAAAGTTTAAATTTTTGAACTCTTTGCTACAAAATAAATATATTTGAATCAATGAGAGAATGGCTTATATTTTAATATTACGCAAATTTAAGAGAGTACTGTGATTCAGTATGACACTATATAGGCAACCCTACTATAATAAAGTTACTTTAGTAATAACTCCATTGATAATATTCAAAAGAGATTCACATCATGTCAGTTTCCACTACTGTTAAATGGGGTGTATAGAAATTTGGTTTGTTATGTAATACTTTGTTACTAGGTCAGTTTGTGAGCTCTGTTTCCTCTTTGATTCCCTCCCTTTTGGCAATTTTTAGGACTTAACATTTCTTTAGCATGTCCCTTAAGGTGGGCTGCTTTGTGGAGTAGATGAATATCATCATCACTTTTTTTATAATAATAATGTAATATGATAATGAAAGCTAATCCTATTTCCAGTGTCTTTCGAAGATGCATCATGGGCTGCAGTAACAGACATAATGATAATAGACTCTAAACTACCCTTGCTCAAACTTTGCCTCATGAAATAAAAGGCCTTAAGAAAGTAGTTAGGAAATCTATTCTTTAAATGAACAGACTGTAAATATTTTAGGCTTTATGGGCTGCATGGTCTGTGTCACAACTACCCAACTCTGCCAGCCCTGTAGCTCAAAAGCATTTATATATCATGTAAATGAATGAGCCTGGCTATGCTCCAGTAACAATTTATTATGGACATCAAAATTGTATTTCATGTAATTTTGAATTTCATGAAATATTGTTATTTTGATTTTTTTGAATCATTTAAAAATTTAAAAATAATTTTTAGATTGCAGAACATACAGAAAAACAGGCAGTGGGGAGGATTTGGCCCATGGATTAAGCTATTTTTAGAAGATTCCTATCCTGAAGTGTATTTGCATCTGCTCCGTTGATAAAAATGCTCATCGTAGGTAAGCATTTAGAAGAATGCTTTGAAATTTTGAGATAGAGAAAGGAAAAGCCCCACAAAAAGTTAATGCTGCATAGACTCAAATATTCAATAAAAGCCTACCAAATATAGGACAGGTGTTGTTCAACATGTTGGGATTACAACAATCAACAGTCTCAAAAATTCCTACCTTTATGGGATTTACATTTTAGTTAAAGGATACAAACATAAGAAAACAAGTAAAATGTGTAGTATTGGATATGGTAAGTGCTATGAATGAAAATAAACCAGCGACAGAGGATAGGTCGTCCAGGCAGGAAAGAGTTGTAATTTATATAGAGCCATCCATTGAGGAAGACCTCCCTGACAAGATAAAATTTGAGCAGTGATTAAAGGAGTCGGAGGGGAAGCCATGGGCCCTGTAAAACCTCTATGTCACTATTAGTGTAATTGAGCAGAGGGATGTCATGATATTGCTTATATTGTAACAGGAAAACCAGGTCAGAGGCTATTGAAATAACCCAAGTATAAAATGAGAGTGACTTAGACCAGAAGAAGTAGATTACCATTGTATTTTGAAGGTGGAGGTAACAGATGGAATAAGAGAAAAGTCAAGTAAGAGACACAAAAGTTGACTTGGGAAATGGGAAGGATGGAGTTACCATTTACTGAAATGGAATCAAATATGGGAAGAGGTAGGTTTGAGGGAGATGATCGGGAGTTTTATTTTGGTCATGGGAACTTTAAAGGATATACAAATGGCCTTTGTATATCCAAGTGGAGATGTTGAATCACATCTGGCGGTTCAGAGAAAACATCTAGGCTAGAAATATCTTTTCATATTATCAATATATAAGTGGAATTAAAATCCATGATAATTATGAGATCACCAAGGTATTTGCTGGTATTACCATGTATTTATTGGTATTACTGCCCCCTGATTCTTTTTTCATCCACTTTCAAAGAGGTAGGCAATTTCTAGCAATCTGTCCCCTCTGCTCACTCACAAACAGTGGAAGGGACCCCAGTGAATCAGAAACCTGACCTTCACAGAAAGTACTGTTAGTTGGCCACCTTCAAATTTTGCCATGATGTAGACATGGGAGTGAATTTTCCCAAGTACCTCCTTGCTGGAATCTGTTTGCACTGGAGGTAAGTGTGAAAGGGGAGGTTGTGGGAAATGATGGGGTGAGGGCTTCCTAAACCTTTCCCAAATCTCAGAAATTGTTTGATTCTGAGGAAGGGAGAAGGTTCAGGCTGGTTCTTTTTTCCTTGAACCAGGTCATATAGCCCTAAGTTTGACCTGCTTTCCTCAAACTGGGAGTCAGAAATCCCTTTTCTCTTCTGTTTTTCTGCTGCAGAAATTCCCAACATTCCCATTTTGTGGGCTCCAGAAAGGGGTAAGCGAAGACTTCAATCCCAGCCAATCATTTCCAGATTAATAATTTTTAGTGTTTTGATTTCTTTTATCATCATGAAAAATGCTTGGACCCATTCCCATTTGTTTAATTTCCTTGTGGATTGTTATGTATCTATGTTCTAGGGTCATTTTGTATCCCTGGGCTATAGAGTTCAGACCCATCTGCTATTTCCATTTGTGTGCTGTTCTCTTGTGGATTCTCATGCAATTTATTGATCACTAATTCCTAGATGGAAGACACCTAATTCAGGGGACTGCTTCATTCTCAATCTCCATCTTTTCCTGAATGGTGTTTTGTTCCCCTGCTGATAGCTTGTTGCTACCCTACCCAGCTGCTTCTGATGATCTGTCATTGCTTCTCTATTGTTCTGTCTTCCTGCTAGAATGCCTTTGGATTTTGGCTCTACTTTTTGCCTCACTTAACTCATCTGCTGAACAGTTTGCATTATTCACTCACTGGTTCTCCGTCCATCAGCAAATGACCTGATACTGCCATACCCATCTGCCGTTTCAGCGTTTTAGACTCCCAGCATTGTCTCTGCTCTCGTACCATTTCCCTACTTTGTGGCCTACTGAATGCACTGCTCTCTGCCTGCCTCATTTTGCCCTGCCCAATCTATGCCTGTAATGTTGTAAGTAGGTGCAGATTGTTTAGCACTTCTGCTATCCATTTCCACTTGCCTTGTGCCACCAAGTTGGGATTGCTGACTGAGTTTGTTTGACTATTGCCTCTTCTACCTATTTGCTGCCCATGGCTGCCCCATTAATCTGTGTGAGACGCATTCATCTTCTATGTACTTGCCACCTGCTGACTGGCCCATATTGCCTCCTTTATAGTTCTCTTCATCTAATAAATCACTGGCGTTGTTCTTCTGTTGTCTTGTAACTGTGATCAGATTTTACTTCCAAGGAAAATTCTGCCTGCATATTGTCCAAACTTACTTTAGAAATAGGAAAGGCTTTGCTATTAAAAAGCCCAGTCCAGTTTACTCCTAAACTGACTTGTTAAACTTACTACCACCCATCCTTTCTGCTTTTTTATACAAGTTCACATTCTTCTCTTTATTTAGGGATTTTTTTCTAAATCATTCATCATATTGGCTTGCTGTCTTTTCGCATCATGTATTATGTACATTTATTCTTTATGAGATCTTTTAGTTTTCCATATACTAAATTTATTTCTTAATTTATTTTCCCTGTTTTTTCAGTTTCATGAGAGCAGATTACTCCTATTTAATCATTTTTAGAAAGAACAAAAAATTTTTTAAAACTTTTAAAGTGTCATGTCTAAAAATAATACATGTAATTATCATACAGCTCTTCATAGTTCAGATTAAAGTAGCTTTCAGCCCTGCTCTATTTTTTCTTTAAGAGAATATCATTTCTCAGCCTCCCCATAGTTTATGTAATATCACTTCCTTAAAGATCCTTTTGATGTATTTATCTTTCACTCCTTTTAAACTACCTTTTCTCAAATAGTGTAAATTTTTGAGATAGGTATTTCCCATTATTTGCAAAGTACTTGGTATCTAAAAATAGCTTGTAATGAAAAATTACCTGCATCTTAAGGCATGTAGTCTTTTTTATATTTAAGTGAAAGAACAAACACAAGAAGGAGGGAAAATTTTTGATAGAATTTGCAAGAACCTAAGGAAGAAATGTAAAGTAAGGTGTGTATGTGTAGTACAGATTGAAGCGATCCACATGTGTATGAATCCACATCATTGTGTTTGAAATGTAGAAAATGCTGAATACCCATATTAAATGCTATCTTGTTTTTACAAAAAAAAAAAAAAAGGAGGAAAAGGAAAAATTTAAAAACAGAATGAAAAATTTAGAGAATATGGGGAAAAAGTATGGGAGGATGTTTTTAAGTTTTCTTTTGGTAATAGCAATAAAATTTTTCAGTTTGTAGAAACAAAACTGTTCTGGGAAAGTCAGGAAAATCCTTTAGTAGCTTTTTGTAAGATTGTGAAATATTTATTAAAAAATTATCATTTTAGCTATGTTAAGTGTACAATTCAGTGGCATTAATATATTTTGTATAACCCTCATCACTGTTTCTAGGACTTTTTCATCATTTTAAATGGAAAATCTGTACTCATTCCATACAATTTTCCACATATACTCTGCTCCAACCCCTGTTAAATTCTGATGTACTGTCTCTGGGAATTTGCCTATTCTAGATGACTTAGACACAGGTACTTCAGAAAGTTCATGGGGAAATGAAATTAGAACATAAGTTTGTTTTGGTCAAACTTTTTTTTTAAATTTATGCATTATTTCTCTATAGTATGCCTTTTCCATGAACTTTTTAAAGACCCTTCATATAAATAGAATCACACAATTTTTAGCCCTCTGTGTCTTATTTCACCTAACAATGTTTTCAAGGTTCATCCTTCTTGTAACATGTATCACAGTTTCATTCTTTTTAAAACCAGTAACCCATTATATGTGTATACCACCATTTGTTTATTACTTCATCTGTTGTGAATGCTTGGTTTGTTTCCACATTGTTACTATTGCTGTAAACATTGTTCAAGTTTTATTTTTTTTCAGTTCTTTTAGTTGTATAGCCAGAAGTGAATTAAGTAGTCGTTAATACTTTTGTCAATTTAAGAAAAATTTATATTAATAATAAAGAGATCAGGGAAACTACATAATTAATGCAAGATGGTTAAGTCCAAGATATTCTATTAGGAGCAGAAGAAACGATAAACTTTGAGAAAGGCTGTGGAAAGCCAAGTTATAAGGTTAGGAGACCCTATATTTTAAGAGTAGAAGGAAGAATGAGGTTTAAAATAACAAAGATCATAGATGGTTGAGGGACAAAAGAAATGAAGCTGAAGAAGGTGAAGTTTTTTTAAAAGACCAATTTTAGGACAGAATTATGGCATGTCTTTGAAATGGAATAATACAGATTTAAAAAAAAAAAAAACAGAGACAGGCATTTGAAAGGCAGTATTCAAATGAAGATGATTGCAGTGAAGGAACCAGGTCATATTTAGAGGAACTAATAATGCATATAGGAATTTCAGTTAAGTGGTCTTTCATCCTCGATAGCCAGACGTCTATAGCCTGTAGACACTATTAGAAGATTCTTAGATCTTACCACTAGAGATTCTGATTCAGTGATTTTGGGGAAATGGTTTAGATAGTGTGCACATGCAGGTGTCAGCATGTGTTTGTGTTAAACATAATGTAAGTTAAGTTGAACTCTATACCATAGTGTCATAGACCTTAGAGAAATTACAAAAATTAGGAGAAAAAATGTCCCTGTTTTTAACATGTTTAAAACCTGAGTACTTAATAATGAGTGCGGGAAAGAAGATTTTAGGTGATCTTTTTACTTCTTTAATAATTTTAAGGTGACTTTTACATATTCTACCTTTCTCAACTGAGGTTTTTCATCTAAACTATCAGTATAGAAAGTTATTCAAGTGAGTATCTTAAATTTTCTGAGTTTGGTACATAAACTAATTAGCATTCTGTAAACATAGGAAAAAAGTTAATTTATTGTATATAATAATTCTCTCAGAATCTAGTAAGAAAGTGTATTTCTGTACTATGTAGTCTGCTCAAAGTGTGTGGCACAAAAATATGAGACCTAGCTGTCAAGGAGCTTATGTTCCAGCAGAGAAAGAGAACTTTAACATAAAAATATATTTCTAAAGATATAAAATTTTATTCTTCTGCTTCTTTGGGGAAAATATTTTCGTTGCATATGAGAAAGCACTTTCAACTCTTCTAAGCATCATTGATTCAAAAATAAAATGTATATTGAAACCTCATCATAGCTGAAGGACACTTAAAATAATTTAAAACAAGATTTTCTTTATTTTTAAAGCCAAGAACATTCAGTGAAAGATTAGTGATTTCATTGGTCACTATTAATAAACAGCATTACATTAAGCCAGACTTGTAAGTGTTACAGTGGAAGAGTTAGAGAATAGCTAGAGATAAATAGATAACCAGTGTTCTTGGATGTAATTACAAGCACAGTGAGGGACGTTTTCCTCTGAGGTATAACTTATACTGGTATTAAAAATGTTCTGGAATTTAATTATAGTCACTATCAATGAAAACTCACTTGAATTCCTGATGTTAGAAGGTTCACTCATATTCGTTAGTTTGTATTGTAGACTTAATTAATGAATCATCTAAACTGGGAATTTATTTGTTCTCCCTATATTGAAGTGTGCCTTCCAATTTGAGTTCAGTTAGTTTTTCTTCTTATCACTCAGTGCTTCTGTCTGATTCCTTTAAAGCTGAACTTAGGAGAAGTTTGAATAACCTGTTTTTGTTTTTGTTTTTGTTTTCTCTGATGTTCTGCTGAAGTTATTTATTTTAATAGCATAGCTATGGGAAGATCTTCTTGTGTCAAGACAAGCACTAAAATAGAAATTGCACCCAGATTTACCTTATTTTTGTAACAGTAATGAATAACTTTAAGATTTACCAATATCTGAAAAGCTCACTCATTAAGTTTTTGTGCATTTTTGCAATGAGTACAAGCCAATACCAAACCTTCTGTGTGTATCTTAGAATGCTTTTTAGATTCTTTGTAATGTTTAGTACTTAGGAAGACAGTGAGTATTTTCTGTTCATACCAACAGCATACAAACTGCTTAGATTTAATTCCTTAGATGTTCAGGAATCAAATTTTCTTGATTTGTTCATAGACTTAGGACAGTAGTGCATGTCTGTGTTCACTTTGCAATTAGAGATAATAATTCCCTTATAGACATCTTTACCTCAGATCCTAAAATAAAAATCCCTGTTATTTTCTTTCCAATGCCTTCTGATCAAAATTAACTAGATTTTGTGAGAGTAATAAAAGGCAGAGTTTGCATATTCTACAACTGAAGGCCATCAGCACTAAATTTCCCTTTTCACTCAGTAAGAATAGCCGTCTTCAAATTTCCATACTTCGTAGTCAGAGTTAGAAAATTGGGAGCAAAGCATTTTCTTTATTTATAGTTATTCCATAAGCATAAAGTAATGATCTTTTCATTGTGAGATAAGTCTTAAACATGTGATTTTTTTAAAAGATTTTATTTTATTTATTTGAGAAGCAAAGTTACAGACCAGGAGGGAGAGAGAGAATCGTTTTCCATCTGCTGGTTCACTCTCAAATGGCCACAAGGGCTGTAACTGGGCCGATCCAAAGCTAGGAGCTAGCAGCCAGGAGCTTCTTCCAGGTCTCCTATGTGGGTGCAGGGGCCCAAGCAGTTGGGCCATCTTTCCATGCTTTCATACATTAGCAGAGAGCTGGGCCACAAGAGGAGCAGCCGGAATATTAACTGGCACCCATATTGGGATGCCTCTGCCATAGGCGGAGGCTTTACCTACTATGCCATAGCACCAGCCCCTTAAAGATATAATTTTAACTGAAAAGTATGTAGTCATCTAAGAGGAGAAGAAATGAAGGTTTTTGCTCATCATTTTCACAGTAGGTTTTTTAAGTTGCTTTTTTTTCCAAATATAGAAGTAATATAGGGTTTTTGCCAAAAAATAATTTGGAAAATACAGTAAAATAAATAAATACCACCAATAACCCAAACTCACAATTGTTACCTAATATGAATTGATTAACTTGTACAACTGGGAACATTTCATACAAATTTTTATCTTGGCTTTCTTCAAAATATCATACTGATTGCTACCATAGCCACTATGATAGCACTTTATACAGTATCATATTTAATCCACCAACAAACCTACAAAATGGGTACCATTTTATAAATAAGAAAATTAGGTTTACAAATATTAAAGGATTAAATAAATTGACCAAGATCATAGACCCAGCAGAAGGTTATAGCACTGTAATTTATCTATGCAGTGATGATTCCAGAACCTTTGCTCTAAACCATTCTCTTATATAGTGTAACCTTTTCTCCATTGAACAAGTATTCTACAAAAACATCGGATTTGTCAGTCACTAAATACTTAGAACACTAGATATTTTCTGTCAGAAACGTTCTCTTAATATAAATGTCATACACACCTCTGAGAATCACTTTTGAACTATTTCCTTATACTGGAATAATGCTCAAAATTGTATCAAACTATCCTCTTAGAATATATGTATACATTTATATATTCACACTATTAGTTTTTGAGTTGCATGTTCACCTTGGAAATTTGTTAGGTGCAAAATATTTTTATTGGCCTATAGAATAGTAATCAGATTAAACACTTTTCTTGTGTTTCTCTTGTGTTGGTTTACTTTTTTTTTTTTTTTTTTTTTTTGGTTGAGTACTTGTTGTTAAAGTCTGATTCTAATAACATAGAAGAGTTTAAGGAATTCCTTGCGAGGAAATCATTTGGGGAAGTTCAGCTTTATCTTTTAGCCATATCATTTTGATAAATTTTATTTATTTATTTATTTTTGACAGGCAAAATGGACAGTGAGAGAGAGAGACAGAGAGAAAGGTCTTCCTTTTGCCGTTGGTTCACCCTCCAGTGGCCGCCGCGGCCAGCGCACTGCGGCCAGCGCACCGCGCTGATCTGAAGACAGGAGCCAGGTACTTCTCCTGGTCTCCCATGGGGTGCAGGGCCCAAGCACTTGGGCCATCCTCCACTGCACTCCCTGGCCACAGCAGAGAGCTGTCCTGAAAGAGGGGCAACCGGGACAGAATCCAGCGCCCCGACCGGGACTAGAACCCGGTGTGCTGGCGCCGCAAGGCGGAGGATTAGCCTAGTGAGCCGTGGCGCCGGCCAATACATTTTAAATATAAACCAATTCATTTTCTCTTTTCTTAATTGCCATTAACATAATTGTTCCTAATTACTTTATCACACACACAAAGGTCAATCTCAGAAACATACACCAAATCAAAAGCATGAGGTTTATAAAACAAATGTAGTTTTTTCTAATAATGCTAGTTTAGACCTTTGTGAGGATGTTTTCCCCTATAGCTAATGCATGATTGTTTTCTAACTATCCTTTTCTTATGGAATATTCACTTAAATGTATTACATATAGAAATTTATTGAACCTCAATAATTTGGAAGTAACTATTCATAGATACAAACCTTGGAAAATATAGTCAGAACTTTAAAGATACTTCACTACTATTAAAGTCATTTTTTAAAATACCAAATACATAATCTTATTCACACAATTATTTTGCTTGGAAAGCTCACCTTTCTGCATAGGAATGCCAAAGGAAATATTATTCTAGCATGCAATTAATGTGCTCTGTATGTGATTATCAAGACGTTTAAAGCTTTTTCAAAACCTTTTTATGGCATGCACAGTTCAATTTTCCCTCTGGTGTTCAAGAAAGCCTATTTTTAAATCACTCCTAACATGCACGCTATTCAGCTTAACAGTGGAAATGAACACTTAGTTTGTGTTTTTCTGTAGAACCATATATATGTATGAATGGTTCTCAGCTAGTGACATTGGGCAATGCCTGATGACATTGATTGTGACAGTTGGAGGTGTCCTATTGACAGCGTGCAGAGTAGAGGCCAGAAATGGATGCTTAACTCTTTACAATGCACAGGACAACCTCTCCAACAAAGAAGTATCTGACCTGGTATGTTAATAATGCAAAGACTGAGAAACTCTCATGTTTACAGAATATTATTGAGTACCCACTAACTTCCTGGCATTGTGCTATGGATTTGGGATACATGAATAGAAAATTATTATCTTAGCAGGAAAGGTACTTTATTATTTGGAAACAGAAAAATTTGGATAAATGAAATATAATAAGACAATTGATAAAAGTAGTGGTACAAATGTGATATAGTGGGAACAAATATGAAGTCTACTCAAGGAACTTAGTTTAGAGAAACTTTCAAGGAAGAAGTGACACTGGGGAAATTTTTTGTTGTTATTATTTTCCTTTTATTTAAATTGCAAAAAAATGCACAAATGTTGCTCACTCTGCAGGCTCGCGAAGGAGCAGCAACGGATTTGCTGTTGTTTCTTTCCCCGGTCCTCCCCGGATTAGCTGCCGCCCCCCCACCTCCACGGAGGGGCGGCACACCGCCGGCCGGCTCTCTCAAGGGTTCCTCAGATGTTCCTCTTGCATGTTGTCTCTCTCCTCCTTTATAGTCCTCTTCCACCAATCCCAGCTCTGCTGGCGTTCTCTCCCCACGTGCTGAGCACGCTGCTCTCCTCCAATCAGGGGCAGGATCAGTTCCTGCAGCTTGTTAGTCGAATTGGTGAGGCAGCTGGGTGGAAGTTGTTTACTCCCTCTCAGCACCATGTGGTGGGAGATCAGATGCATAGAGTTAGTCTTAGCAGTTCCAGCAGTTTAGTCTAGTCTCGGTAATCTCAGTATTTGTCCTCAGTATTTATTTGTCCACAGTCTTAGTACTTATTTGTCTCCCAGGCGACGGGCCCTGCCATGTTACAGGAGACGGGCCCTGCTCCCCACAACAAATAATATAGTTGTGCTTTGATTGATTTTCAAAAACAGAACATAACCATGTAGCTCGCAACCACATCAAGAAACCAGAATATTATCTAATATCCCAGAAAATACCCTGTGCCCCCTACCATTGCAGCCCAGTCATTAAGAGTAACTACTATTCTGACTTTTAGCAGGATAGATTACTTTTGTTTTCCACGAAACCTCATATAAATGGAATCATATGCAATATTTCCGTTCCATATGTTTTGTGAAATTTATGCATATCATTTTATGTACTTGATTATTCATTCCTATTACTACATAGTAGTCCATTGTATAAAGATACCAATGTTTATTAATCCATTCTGTGAAAGCACAATATCAGAATGGCTGCAGAGTAAATTTTGAGGGAAAAGCAGCAAAAGAGGTAGTTAGGGACAAATGAGAAAATCTAGGTAGGGTTAAATAAGGAAAGGTGTTTGTGTCATATAAAGGCATTTGGATTTTGTCAGGTAAGAAATTATATATATAGATATAGATATAGATTTTGAAGATGTTAAAGGAAGAATATAACAAAACGTGCATTTTAGAAAGACCACTTTGGAAGCAGAATGAAGAATATGTTGATTGGGAATCAATCCAATCAGGAAGTCATTAGAAAACTTCAAATGTGAGACACTGAGTACCTAAGTGAGGGCAGGTCCAGTGAGCAAAGTCAGGGCATATGACTCTCAGAATGGAGTCAATAGCGCTGCTAGACTAACTGGCTATGGAGGTTGTAGAGATCAGTTTCTTTAGCCAGTCTTCAAAACCTTTTATGTTACTGAAATACAAAATATATACATTAAAGAAAATTAACAGACCTCAGTGTTGGTAATTAAAGTTAAATTCAAAATAACTTCTATATTGTGTTTACTGTTAGAACTTGTGAAAAAATGCTATCATTAATGTAGAATGAAAAAATTAATGAAAATCTTTTTGTCCAGAATCTGATACAAGCTGGGTAACAGTGTGTATAGAATAAAGGTCAATGGCACTGGCTATGTATTTGCTTACTTTTTGTTTAAAATGTATGTCCTTTTTCTTTGTTTCAAGATTCTAATCTTTGTACTTTTAACCATGATTAAAGTGATTTTCAGCTCAGGAGGGGAAAATGAGGGCAAGAGTGGGATATTTATGAACTCTGTGTGTGTGTGTGTGTGTGTGTGTGTGTTAAAAGCAAGCAGTGAAAAAAGAAAAGGAAAGTGGTTATATTGCGTCTGTTTGAGTAATAAGGAAATTGTCTGAAGTGGAATTAAATGAATTCCCAGTTTTTATCTCTAAATAGAGAGATTACTGTTTTAATTTTGTTTGTACATGTACCCCTAAAGAAAATAAAGCAGTAATTTGGAAAATTCCCCGTAGTCAAAAAAAGGCAATAGCACCACTGTAAAAAAAAAAAAAAAAAAGTAACCCATGTCTTATTCCTCTGTTATTTAAACTGCATATTTACAGAGGATTTAAAAATAAATTTCAATATATATAAAGGTAATAAAGCCTATTACTAAAATTAAATAAAAATAACAAGGAAACTATAGACCAAATCATACCTGAAGATATATGTATAAGTATTAAAATAATATACAAAACCTGATATAACAATAGATGTTTTTAAAATACACACCTTTTGTTAAGTAGGAATTCTTTTAAGAATTCAAGGACAGTATATTTTAGACATCCTTTAATTCCATTTATACCATAATTAGCCAAATCATTAAAAATTGTTTGAACATATGTAAACCAAAAGGCCATAAATTCATTATTTTTTGTAAAATTCATAGTAAGGTGGAATTACAGAGAAATTTTAAGCATGTTAAAATATGTTCATCATAAAAAAAAACATTTTTTAAGTTTCGACTTAAGATGTTTATATCCCAATAAAATAAATATTACTTTCATCCGGCTTAGGTCTACTTTCATTAATAATTAATTTGTTCTTTTATATTTCTTCAAAGTTATAACTAATTTTTTATCTATTATATTCATAGAGACTTCTACATAGTTGTTTTTTTAGTATAATAATAGTTGATTTACAGTAATCATTATAAGACCTCCCTCTACTGTTAAGGAACAATATTTTTTTCTTCATACTATTTGTTGAACTCTTTGCTTAGTGTAGGGTTAATCTTACGAATATAAAGTAAACTGAAAATGGATCTCTGTAAAAATTAAGAGGGGGAATAGGAGAGGGAAGAGGAAGAAGGATGGGAGCTTGTGCAGGAGAGGAGAGGAGAGTGGAAAGTATCACTGTGTTCCTAAATCTGTACATGAAATATGTGAAATTTGAATATCTTAAATAAAATTAAAAAAAATTTTTTAATTTGAAAATAATAAGACCTCCCTCTTTAAAAAAAAAAGTTTTATTTTACTCTACATAATAGGATGAGAGACAGGGAGAAAGAGATCTTCCACCTGCTGTTTGACTCCATAGACAACCAGAATGGGGCCAGGCCAAAGCCAGGAGTTTGGAACTTCATTTGGAGGTCCCAGATGGGTCACAGAGGCCCAGATACTTGAGCCATCCTCTGCTGTAACCCTGAATGCATTAACAGGAGGCTGATTCAGAAGCCAAATATCCAGGACTCAACTGGTACTTTGCTATGGAATGAGGGCATCCCAAGCTGTGGATTAACTCCCTGGCCATGAGGCCCACCCCAAAGACCTCTCTTTTTAGTGAGCAGCAGAGAAGTGACCTGGGTTGACTGTTCCCCTATTTAATAATCTTGAGTCTTACTTGAGTCTTACTCTCATTCTGACAAGAAACAAACCTTTGGCTGCTTTGGTTTTTACAGCTATAATTTTTAGTGTGGTGTTACTATAAGAATTTAAAAATTGGCATAAACTTATGTGACTTACCAATTTGAACAGATCACCCCCAAGTAGTCAGGCACACTTGCTTGTATGTTTTCATTTTACTTAGGTACATAATTGCATTGCTGATTTCCAGTGGACTTAAAACTTAAATTTGGGAGATGCTGTTAGTTCTTTTTCTTCACAAGATATTTTCAAACTCCTTGCATTCTTTTCCTGGTCTATGTGTAGAAATGTTTTATGATAATATCCAGCGCTATAGTCCTTGTAATTGATGTCTCCAAAACTACTACTTCTTGATAAATCATTAAGTTTTTGAGATTGTTGCTAGTATTTTGCATTCTAAGGATGTCTTCTAAAAATTTTATTTGTTCTATCTAATTTAATCAGAGTATAAATTCCTTCCTATTCCGAATACAGTGTAGTGCCTTATAAAGATTAAAGTGTGTGTTAGATTAATGGATTGAGTTTAGAATTGGAGTCTATAGGCTGAGTTCCATAAAGAACATATTGTTATCTTTATTTTTTCACTTACAAAAGTGAAGTAATAAATTAGATGTTTTTAAAGAAAGCCACCATAAATAAAAACTTCTGATACATATAGTTCTTCTATTATTGAATTATATGGCTAAATAATAGTATTGTATTTTTACCTCCCCAAAGGAATGAAAAAGAGAAATAGAATTTTTTTCTTGATATATAAGTTTATGTGATATATGAAGTTATACTAGCATTACAAATTTTATGACATTCTTTTAGTTAAGAAAAAATGCTTTGTAGTGCTACTATGTTAGACTTAAAAGAAGAATAGCAAAAAGCATTGCTGTCTTTTTTTACAAATAGAAAATTGAGAGAGAGATTAATTTCAACAGCATAAGAACAAAAGCTGATATTCATATAATAAGTGAAAAAAGAGGATGATTAGGTTACTAGATTACAAATGAGGAGTAAAATGCCTGATCACAAAATGAAAAATTAGTGACACTAAAATCAATGTTTAGATGAGAAAAACTGTGGAGGGCAGAGTATTTTATTCAAGGTACAATATGTCATAGCCTCCAAGTATATATATTTGCATATACATTTTTCTCTCACCTCACTATTGGAACTTCTATTCACTTAACCTTTTCTCAAAGAATAGAACTACTGAATTTTTCTTTGCTTTTGGAAAGTGCTGTATTCATTTTTCTATTTTCCAATTGGGTCCCAATTTTAAAACTACTAATGATAGTATGACATGACAAAATGCAACACCTTGTAAAAATTATTAAAAGAGAAAGGGTGTATTTTTGCTTTTTATCCCTTCTCAAGCAGTTTTTCTGCCTACTCCACTACCTTTACCTTATCTATTTCCTGTTCTTCTCACTTCATCACAGTGCCTATTTTGGTGAGAATACAGTTTTGTAGAAAGGGAAATTTAGGTGTGATAATTACATGTTTCCAATCCAGATGCTTTCAATGCAAATTATTATAACTCAGGGCAAAAGAGCAAAGTTTTAGGCTTTATTAAATCGTCTGGCACTGAGCCATTTGCAAATAGCACTTACAGCCTAGACTAGGACTTTCTTTTATTCTCAATTAAGATTCTTAAACACAGCCTTAAAGTCATTTTGTTATATGAATATTATAAATTTGCACTGCTTTAAGTAAATGGAGTAAACTGTGTGATAATTAATATAGTGGAAATCTACCATATAGATTTTTTAGGGCAGCTTTTATGTTTCTGTGTATAACTTAACACTACCAAGAAACAGAATAAAACCCCATAATGGCTATAATAAAGAAGCTAGGTTATTTATTTACCAATTCATCAACACAGCAACCTTTCAGAACAGCTTCAAATTTGATTATCTTTCACCCTCATATTTCTTTATTTCCCAGCTTTTATTTTAATTGAAAAATAAAACATGTATGCATTTATGGTATACTACGCAATGTTTTGATATGTGTATGCATTATGAAGTAGTTATCAAAGTCAAGTTAATTAACATTTATATCACCTTATATAGTTCTTTTTTGTGGGTGCATAGTGAGCCCAATATCTACTTTCTTGCCAAATTTCATGTATACAATGCAATGCCTTGAATTATAGTTATCATATTGTATATTAAATCTCCAGAACATATTCCTCTTTTTCTCTGCATGTCTATGTATCAGCTTTTGATGGGAGGGAGTGGTTTTTTTGTGAGTTTTCTTTTTTATTTTTTGTGGTTTTTTTTTTCTGTTTTGTTTTGGAAGCCAAAACAACAGAGAGCAAGAGATCTTCTGTCTACTGGTTCACTCTCTAATGGCCACAACAGCAAAGTGTGGACCACGCTGAAGCCAGGAGCCAGCGTTTGTTTTCCCACGTAGGTAGCAGGGCTCAAGTCCTTGGGCTGTGCTTTGCTGCCTTCCGAGGCAGAGCAGCCAAGACTCACACTGGCAGTCTGATTTGGAATACAGGCTTCAACAGCAGCAGCTTAACAACCGCACTGTAACACCAAACTCTGGGTATCAACTTTTGGGGAACAACAATGAATAACATTTTTTTCTATGCGGATTGGAAGATATGTAGCCCACACTCTACTTTGGAATAACCTTTTGGTTTTCAAGTAATACCAAAAATGAATAAATGTATACTATAAGCATAAAAGGCTAATAATTTATAGAAATACCAATATTCTCTTGATTTTGAGGGAATCAGATAAACTATTTATATGAGTATAAGTAGAATTTGAAGATAGTATCTCTATGAAAATTTATTATTAATAAAAGTGATTTACTCATCTGAGTTCCTGATATTTTGAGATGATAATTTGATTATCAAATTAATGTTTAGGTGAAGGAGGGAAACAATGTGAAATATAAATGTATAAAGGGAAAGATTTTAATGCCAAGGACTATTTACTTCTGTGTTCTCAAGTTGGTTATTGGGCAAGGATTGATATCTAAATGTTAGCAAATAGGGTTAAATATCTTATTTGGAGAAAAATACTGAGAAATCTTTTCAACAACTATGGTGTATATTATACACAACATAATGTTTCTCAGTAAACCCCCAAACCAATTTTTATTTCTACATTGAAATACATCCTTCGTTGAGCTAGATAAGTTGTTTGGTTTGCTTTACAGGCCATGCTATAATTACAACAATAAATAATTACCTTTAAACACTTTTCCTGACACAGTAATATGTTAACTGTAGGAATCGAGATGAACTGCAATAACAACCAGCTCAACTCACTTTCTGAGCTGACTGCAGAATACATGTTAATTTAATGGAACAGAAGATGAAACATACTAAAATATTGAAATTTTTATTTTTGCTTGCATTCACCCTACAATTATACTGTATCCTTTGACCACATCTTATGTGTTGCAGAACTTGAACTAGAAAACAAAATGGAGTATCTTCTTTTTCACATATTTTTTTCTTCCAGGAGATGTAAATATTTAAGCAAATTAAAACTCCAAAGAAAAGATATACAGTATATTCTGTGTCCCAAATATAATTAGTATCTCTGTTGCAAGTACTTAGACTCCATGGTTGCATCTGTTTTTTCTCGGAGGAAGTAATGTTTAACCACTTAGTCACATTGTTATGGTATAGAAATGCTGTGATTGGCCGGCGCTGTGGCTCACTAGGCTAATCCTCCGCCTTGTGGCACCGACACACCAGGTTCTAGTCCCGGTCGGGGCGCTGGATTCTGTCCCAGTTGCCCCTCTTCCAGGCCAGCTCTCTGCTGTGGCCAGGGAGTGCAGTGGAGGATGGCTCAAGTGCTTGGGCCCTGCACCCCATGGGAGACCAGGATAAGTACCTGGCTCCTGCCATCGGATCAGCGCGGTGCGCCGGCCACAGTGCGCTGGCCGCGGCGGCCATTGGAGGGTGAACCAATGGCAAAAAGAAGACTTTTCTCTCCGTCTCTCTAACTGTCCACTCTGCCTGTCAAAAAAAAATTTTTTTTTAATAAAAAAAAAAAAAGAAATGCTGTGATTGTTGACAAGTGTTTGCAACTAATATAAAAAATAACAATCTACAAGTGAATGTATTTGATTAATTAGAATAGAATCAAGACTGCTCTTATGATGATTTGGCTCTTGCTTCCATTTCACTCTGTTTCTTGAATGAGGAGAGAAGGGAGTAGATTTATGACTGTAACTGGTGCTCCTTGAACATCCCTGAGAGTTTCCCATGTATATAAGTTTTAGCCTTCAAGTGTACTCCCAAGAGAAAAGTATTTTAAGGATACTGTCTCTGTTGCATGGAAAGCTTACAGAAGCAACCCCCAAGTTCTTAGTTTATTATAGCCCATTTAAAAAAAAAAAGATTTATTTATTTATTTGAAAGGCAGAGTTACAGAGAGGCTGAGGCAGGGAGAGACAGAGGTCTTCCATCCTCTGGTTTACTCTCCAAATGGCTGCAACAGCTGGGCCTATCTGAAGCCAAGAGCCTGTAGCTTCTTCTGGGTCTTCCACATGGGTGCAGGGGCCCAAGGACTTGGGCCATCTTCCACTGCTTCCCCAGGCCATAGCAGAGAGCTGGATCGGAACTGGAGCAGCCAGGACTCAAACCAGAGTCCATGCCCATATGGGATGCTGACACTGCTGGCAGTGGCTTTACCGGTTAAGCCACGGTGCCCGCCCCATAGCCCATTTTTTAAATGCAGAATAAAATGAATATGTTGTTCTTTAATAGGCAGGAATCACAAAAATGTTGCTAACTATACCCGTTTTTACAAAATTTGTTTCCTTGTTAGATGTATACTCTGTTCCAATGAGAAATTCTCATATTTAAGTTTGAGAACCACTATAACCATTTCTTACCTCGATAGCTTAAAAAGTTATCAGTAGCCATTAGTTGGTATTTCAAAGATAGTTTTTGCTGGTTACATAATCTTAAATAAGCAGAGGCACTGTAGAAATTATTAAGAAGAAAATTTCATTAAATCTGTCTGCTCAGGTAACAAGTATGTGGATATTAACACAAATTCTCCTCCATTAATAAAGCTATGTCTTTAAAAATAAGTAAAAGTAGTGTACTCATAGTAAGTGATTTTTCACAAAGATTCACCATGTGTAAGGAATTTCTACACATTGAGATTTGGGTATTTATATTTTATACAAATTTATATGTCAGTGTTTGCTAGCAATAACTTTTTGTTAGTTTTCATTGAAGTTTAAAAATGGACCTGAATTCTATCAACAAGATTGCTAGCTGTAGAATTATTATGACACCGTTTTTGCAACTTGGCAATCTTTGAAGAATCTTTTTGACTTTAATGTTATCTTCAAAGTGTCAAGGATAAAAGAAAAATACCACAATTATGAGATTTTTTTCATAGGCAGTTGAAACTTTCATAGTTGAAAATATTAGAAGTTAAATATATTTAAAGAGAATTGCTAAATTTAACTAAATCTCATTATTTTTGACCCTGTTAGATCAGAAAAATTGATATATAAAGTAGGAATTTAGATCTCTACTATCAGAGAAAAAAATAACTTGATGACAAATTAATAATTTATAAGGAAGTAGGAAAATGAACTTTATTTTAGTTAAAAATATTTTCAAACTTTTAATGGCACCCTTTTGTTGTTGATAATGAATAGTCTATTGGTAATGAATACTTATTATCTACTCATTGACATGCAAATAACCTTTATATTATATGTGATTAAAATTACCAAAACTCCCTTTTTTTAGAAATCTTTTATTTAATAAATATAAATCCCATAAGTACAGCTTTGTGGAATATAGAGGTTTTCCCCCCCATACCTGGCCTCCTACCCCCTCTCTTGTTCCACCTGCTACTCCCTCTCCTACCTCATTCTTCATTAAGATTCGTTTTTAATTATCTTTATATACAGAAGACCAACTCTATACTAAGTAAAGATTTCAAGTTTGCACCCACACCAACATACAAAGTATAAAGTACTGTTTGAAGACAGGTTTTACCATTAATTCTCACATTACAACTCATTAAGGTCAGAGGTCTTACGTGTGGAGCAAGTGCACAGTGACTCCTGTTGTTGATTTAACAATTGACACTCTTTATTTATGATGTCAGTGATCACCTGAGGCTCTTATCGTGAGTTGCCAAGGCTTTGGAAGCCTATTGAGTCCACAAACTCTGTCAGTATTTAGACAGGGCCATAAGCAAAGTGGAAGTTCTCGCCTCCCTTAGAGAAAGGTACATCCTTCTTTGATAGTCTCTTCTTTCCACTGGAATCTAGCTCACAGAGATCTTGCATCTGGGTCATTTTTTTCCACAGTGTCTTTGCTTTCCATGCCTGAAATGCTCTCATGGGTTTTTAAGCCAGATCCAAATGTCTTAAGGGCTGATTCTAAGGCCAGAATGCTAAAACTGCCTTCTTAAAACCATTTTCTGTTTGAATTTTCTCATAATTTAGGTGGGTATCTTTCTCTTGGTTTATTCTAAATTACATTTTATCCTCTTGCAATTTGCCCTTCCAGCTGTGCCTCTCCATTTTGGACTTATATCTGTTTGTACTTATCTCTTGCCTTCTTTTCCAACTTCCAGTCATCATAAAATTTGGCTGCTTGCTGCCAAATTTAGATGCCATTTTCTCCTGCGTTGCACTTGTAAATGCTCTTACATTTGAATTCTTGCTCTCTATTCTCTCTGTTTTTATTCTTTGTTTTTGCGGTGTCTTGTTTTCTAGATTTTTGTGATTTCTAACTAAAATGATCAAATCTGCAAGGTTGTAAGTGAAATTGGAAAGGGAAAGCATAGGAAATACTAATATGTATTGAATACCTGCTCTGTTCTGGGTGCTTTACTTATATATTTCTCCTACCGCTTTTATAAAATATAAACATTTTTATTATGTATTTAATTTTTAAGTATACTAAAGCTCAGAGAGGTTAAATGTTTTATTCTAATTCACAGAGCAACCAGGTAGTAGAGCCAGCTTTCAATTCTAGATTGGTTCATTTATTCATTCATTCCTTTAGTCACAAAATGTTTATTGAGCACATACTATGTGTTGAGAACTGTGTTAGGTGCTACAACAAATCCAAACTGTGTTCTATGGTCATTAGCTATGTAATGGCATTGTCTAAGTTCATAGATGGTGATCTCCTTCTATTCCAAACAGTTTCATAGCAAGACAACACGAAAAGGAGATATAGGGGTTCCAGTATTTTATGGAAATGTTTACATTTTATACAGTTAAAAGAAAGATTGTATGTGTACATTATTAAAGACTGCCCTATTGAAAAGGTCTGTTTGTTTCTAAGCCGGTAGAAAGTCTTACACCTTCCAATCAACTCAATCACCATATCAGCACCAGTTCTTTCAGTGGCATCATTACAATATATATTTTCTTTTATGTTCTAAAATACACAGGGTTTGTATCTATAGGCCAAATTTTCCAGAAGATCTTCAGAAATAATTGTCAGCCAGAATTATGTAAAGAATACATACTTGTGTCCACCTATCCATCCATATATTTATTTATACCCTGAAACATATTTAATATGGCTTGCCCATGCATAAACACAACAGAACTTTTTAAAATGTAAATATGGAGCTGGTGCCGCGGCTCACTAGGCTTCCTCTGCCAGTACACCCGGTTCTGGTCCCGGTTGGGGTGCCAGATTCTGTCCTGGTCGCCCCTCTTCCAGGCCAGCTCTCTGCTGTGGCCCGGGAGTGCAGTGGAGGATGGCCCAAGTCCTTGGGCCCTGCACCCCATGGGAAACCAAAATAAGCACCTGGCTCCTGCCCTCGGATCAGTGCGGTGCGCCGGCCGCAGCGCGCCGGCCACGGCGGCCATTGGAGGGTGAACCAACGGCAAAGGAAGACCTTATTCTCTCTCTCTCTCTCTCACTGTCCACTCTGCCTGTCAAAAAAAAAAAATGTAAATATGAAAAGTAAGGCCTGGAAGAATACAATGAAACTAAGCTGTGTTTAGTAAGCCTACTGAAAGATATCCTCAGATTGTCTCTGTTCTCAGGGGGAGCTTGATTTACAAACATCATGGTTTAAAGTTAGCATAGAAGTGTGCCCATCCCTATTTAATTGCCACTTAGAAGGAAATTTTTTCCCATCAGTCCTCCTAAAGAGGACCACAGTGAGGCATTCTTATAGATCACTCTTCAGTTGTTTGGTTAAATCCAATGGTGTGTTTTAGAGTAGCTAAAAAACATAATCAGCTGTATCTCTTTAGGCAATTCTTTTTAAGTAATTTGGTAATTGAGTTTTAATGTACTGTGTGTGTTTATACATTCTTGGAGTTTATCTTATTTGCTACTGCAGCTTTGGTTCCTAGAGTACTACTAAATACATAGAAGAAACAAAATAATTTTTTGTTGTTTAATTGGATAAATGTTAACTCTTTGAAATATCCTATTTTAAGTAAAATACTTTGTGTCAGCTCTCTGTCTTCTTTTCACTCCTTTCTGAATGAAGTGTGCTACTATACTTTGGAGTACATCATCTTTATTTGGACTCCTATATTCATAGTTTTTCCCCATGCCATAACAAAATAACTGAGGCTGGTTACTTTATAAAGAAATATATTTAGTTCAGAGTGTTGGGGCCTATCTGTTCAGCATCTACTGAGAACCCTTCCCCCTTGTCTGCATCATCAATGAAAGGGGAGCAGAAAGGAAACAGTGACATGCAGTGGGATACTTGGGGAGACGAAAAGCCAGAGCGATCAGGCTCCATCTAGCTTTTTATGTAGCTGTCCATTCTCTTGGGATAACTAACTTCATGAGACCAGCATTAATCCCTTCTGTAGGCAATGCCTAATTACTTTGAGCTGGCCCCCACCACTTCACGATTCCATAGGGTGCTAGCTCTGTGGCACAGCAGGTTAGCCACCAGCTGCAATGCTGGCATCCCATATAAATGCCAGTTGGAGTCCCAGCTGCTCCACTTCTGATCCAGATCCCTGCGAGTGTGGCTGGGAAAGCAGTGGAGACTCAGAGAAGCTCCTGGAGCTTCTGTCTGGCCCAGCCCCAGCCATTGTAGCCATTTGATGAGTGAACCAGAGGATAGACAATTTCCCTCCCTCTCTCTCCTTATCTCTCCGTAACTGCCTTTCAAATTAAAAAAAAAAAAATTAACAGATTTATTATTTAGTTGGAAGCTGGAGTTACAGAAAGGCAAAGAGACAGAGAGACAAAGAGACAGAGGTCTTCCATCCGCTGGTTCACCACCAAATGGCCACAGCAGCTGGAACTGGGTCGATCTGAAGCCAGGAACCTGGAGCTTGTTCCGGGTCTCCAATGTTGGGGTAGAGGCCCAAGGACTTTGGCCATCTTCCACTGCTTTTCAAGGCACATTAGCAGAGAGCTGGATCACAAGTGGAGCCAGCTGGGACTTGAACTGGCACCTAGATGGGATGCCAACGCTGCAGGCAGTGGCTTTACATACTATGCCACAGTGCCAGCCCCTAAAAAAATACTTAATGAAGGATAAAAAAAATTCCATCGCCTCTCAAAATTGCCAAACTACGGATCAACCTTCTAACACATGAATGGTGAGAGAAACTACATCCAGACCATTGCAAACCTGGAACTCATTGTGTTAACCATTACTTATATGACTTTTTACAGCGGTAATGAAATAAGTATTAACCGTCTCCAGAATTCTCTTAATATTTTCCTCAATAACATCTTCTTGCTTGGTTTTTAGGAATTTAAGATTTTAAGGTCCCTTAAAAGAAGTTGTAAATCTCAGTACAAGCAATTTATGATGCAGAAGTAACATTTCTTCTCAGAGGTATTAAAATCATACCAGATGGATTGATTTTGAAAAATAATGTATAGGGTTTTCATCATGCTATCTCAACATCTTTAAGCTTTTAACTTATATTCTAGTAACTCACTCCCAAATTTAGGAATTTAAAAACTTACTTTTTGCCGGCAAACAATGTGACATAACTGGCAAAGCCACTGCCTGTAACACTGGCATCCTATATGGGCACCAGTTCGTGTCCTGGCTGTTCCACTTCTGATCCAGCTCCCTGCTAATGGCCTGGACAAGCAGCAGAAGATGACACAAGTACTTGGGGCCCTGCTACCCAGATAGAGACACAGAAGAAGCTTCTTACTCTTGCCTTGCTCAGTCCTGGCTATTATGGCCATTTGGGAAGTAAACCAGCTGATAGAAGACCTGTCTGTGTCTCCCTCTCTCTGTAACTCCAGTTCTGATATATTTGTCTTTTTTAATTTCCTTTTTTGCTGCCTGCTGGTCTCCTATATTTAAAAAAAAAAAAAAAGATTTATCAATTTATTTGAAAGCAGAGTTACAGAGAGAGAGAAGGAGAGACAGTGACAAAGCAAGAGAGAGATCTTCCAACCACTGATTCATTCCCTGAAATGGTTGCAATGACCAGAGTTGAGCCAGGCTGAAACCATGAGCCGGGAGCTTCTTCCAGGTCTCCCACATGGGTACAGGGGCCCAAGCACTTGAGCCATCTTCTGCTGCTTTCCCAGGCACATTAGCAGGGAGCTGGATCAGAAGTAGAACAGCCAGGACACGAACTGGTGCCCATATGGGATGCACATTAGCAGGGAGCTGGATCAAAAGTGGATCAGCCAAGAAGTGAACCAGCACCCGTATGGGATGCCAGTGCTGTAGGCCATGGGCCACAGCACCACAGAGCCAACTCCCGGTCCCGAATATTTAAAGCAGGTTTTATTGAGACGCATTCTTTGCTAATTTTCCTTTAAATTTCTGCCATTTATAAATATTGCATTATACTGGACTAAAGTAGACCAGTAAATTGCATCAATTCTGGTAATGCTGAATTCTGCATGATATTAAATGATTAATTAACAATTTATTTGCACCTTTAACAGGTTTATTTACAACAACAATTAACATTTAATATATACTTGATATGTTTTAACTGAAGTGCCAAGTCCTCAACTTTTAACCAGAGTTGCATTTTTATTTAGGAATATCTTTCTCTATTTTTCTCCAAAATTTAGGGTTTTTTTTTGTCTTTCCTCTTATTTACTGGAATACTCACATTGCAAACTTTAGTCCTATATTTCTCACAATTATTGTTGCTTGATTCATTTGTAGAAATAGAACTTGAGAGTCATCACATCATGTATTTCCTTCCCAACTTTTAGCCTAAAACATGTCAACCATTTTATTACAGTATAACAAGATACCTCATTTTGTTGCACTTCAATTTATTATACTTTGCAAACACCAAGTTTTTCACACATTGAAGATTTATGGCAGCCCTACATAGAGCAAGTCTTTGTGTCTCTGTGTCATATTTTGGTAATTCTTGCAATTATTCAGACTTTTTCATTATTATTATATTTGTTGATCAATAAGCAGCTATCAATATAGAAGCAGGCCCATCCACCAAGAGAAGATTATGGCCAGCTGAAGGCTTACATGATTGAAGCATTTGTTTGGCAATAAAATATTTTTAAATATGTCCATTGATTTTTTTTGTTAGATATAATTGCATAGTTAATAAACTACACAGAGTGGCTGGTGCCGTGGCTCAATAGGCTAATCCTCTGCCTGCGGCACCGGCACACAGGGTTCTGGTCCCAGTTGGGGTGTCGGATTCTGTCCCAGTCACTCCTCTTCCTGTCCAGCTCTCTGCTGTGGCCCGGGAGTGCAGTGGAGGATGGCCCAAGTCCTTGGGCTCTGCACCTGCATGGAAGACCAGGAGGAAGCACCTGGCTCCTGGCTTTGGATCGGCGCAGCGTGCCTGCCGTAGCAGCCATTTGGGGGGTGAACCAATGGAAAAAGGAAGACCTTTCTCTCTCTCTCTCTCTCTCACTGTCCACTCTGCCTGTCAAAAAAATAAATAAATAAATAAACTATACATAGTGTAAGCCTAATTTTTATGTGCACTGGGACACCCAAAAAATTCATGTGACTTACTTTTATATACTTGTTTTATTATCATGGTCTAGAACTGAACTCAGAGTATCTCGAGGATTTGCTTATAATACGTATTTTGATTGACCCTCTGACAATGAAATTTTCCTGTCTTCTGCATTAAATCTTCTTTTAAAAATCAGTTTATATTGAGATATGAAAAATGTAAATGCTAAGCTGTTTTTCTAGCTAGTACATGGGAAAAGTTGACTTGATGACTTCTTGAGTTCCTTTTATTCATGTTACAAAAGCATAGAGCTAGGAGGAATTAGATGATCTCACATTTTCAGGGATTAATTCCAAGAGTAGGAGGCAAGGGCAGGTGTTTGGCCTGTAGGATTCCTAAACACCATACCCAGGTGTAAGTCTTAAATCTGCTCCCAGTTCAGCTTCCTGCTAATGTGTACCTTGGGAGACAGCAAGTGATGACTCAAGTAGTTGGATCCTTGCTATCCACCATGGAAGACACAGATTGAGTTTCTACCTCCTGGTTTAGGCTTGGCCCAACCCTTGCTATTGCAGGCATTTAGGTAGTGAACCAGCAGAAAGGAGATGCCTTTCTAATACACTCTCTTTCTCCCTACATTTGAAATAAACAAAATAACTTTTACTGGAAAATAACAGGAAAAAAAAAGAGTGTTGGGGAGTACATGGGACTAGGGCAGATTTCTTGCCCTGTGAGCTATTATAGCAGTCAGGCTTTATTTTTGTTGTTTAAGTTATTAGGCAAGATGAGATTTCATCAAATATTTCTGATCTTGTAACTACTTGCTAATAGAAAACTCGTCTGGATTTTCTTGGTCTTTGGGTTTTACTCAAAAATCCTGAACAACTGACTCTGGATAAAAAGATAAATGTCTGGGAACTACAAAGGATGACTTCTGCAAACCCTGGTTTATAATTATTTTTAAATAATTTTACTACTCTGCCTTTCTTTTTTGGCAAATTTCACTTAGTCTGCTATTTAATCTTTAATTACAGGCTACAAAAGAAGTGATAGAACGGGAAGCACCAGGGATGGCCCTGGCAATGCTGATGGGATCACTTAATGTTACACCTCTGGGCATGCTCTCTAGGTAAGAAAGTCACCAACATCTTGCAAAGAAAGTTAATGCCATACCACTAATCAGTACAATATACTGATAAGCCTAAGAAACTTAGGCACAACACTTAAATTTGCCCTCAGGTTTTTTCAAGACTTGAAAGAATTTTAATATCCTACCTATATCTTGGCCACAGTTTCAAATTCTCTTGGTGATATGATGATAATGATGATGATGATAAACTTAGAGAATGTAAAAAATTGATCCTAATCAAGAGCAGCGTCCAGTCTTTAAAAATGTGAAGTTATTTTTGTAATTGTTTCTAATCATCATTTGATATTCATTAATTACAGTGAAATGATAATTTAATAAAACAATAAAGCTTATTTTCTTGTTTATTTTGTTTATTTTAAATAAAGTTAGTAAGATAGCTTGTTCTCAGAAGTCAGGAATTTTTATTTCAGTTTGTAGATAGGTTTGTTAATATATAATCATAGAAAAAGCTCAATTCATGTTAACTCTTGGCAACTTGGTATAGCTGAATTATTATATAAAATTAATGGATTAATATATTCAAAACTATGCCTTGGCCGGCGCCGCGGCTCACTAGGCTAATCCTCCGCCTAGCGGCGCCGGCACACCGGGTTCTAGTCCCGGTCGGGGCGCCGGATTCTGTCCCAGTTGCCCCTCTTCCAGGCCAGCCCTCTGCTGTGGCCCGGGAGTGCAGTGGAGGATGGCCCAGGTGCTTGGGCCCTGCACCCCATGGGAGACCAGGAGAAGCACCTGGCTCCTGGCTCCTGGCTTCGGATCAGCGCTGTGCGCCAGCTGTAGCGCGCTGGCCACGGCGGCCATTGGAGGGTGAACCAACGGCAAAGGAAGACCTTTCTCTCTGTCTCTCTCTCTCACTGTCCACTCTGCCTGTCAAAAAAAAAAAAAAAAAAAAAAAACTATGCCTTTATTGATATGGATATTCATGTTCATCCTTAATCTGTTTTATTGTTACTGTTTTGCTAATTCTTAGATTAAAATCATGTAAATTAGGTCAGGATACATCATTTAAGTTAAAAATAGAAGTGTCAGGTTAGAATCTATTGATTTCCTGACTCTTGATTTAATAGTGGATCTCAGAGCAACCTAAAAACACACAGCATCTTTAAACTTGGTGGATTTCAAAATCACTCATAGTGATTGCATGTTGTGCACAATATGAACATAAAAGTAAATATGATTTCCATTTAATTATATGGAATATGAGTTATAATGTTCTTTCTGTTGCTTAAACTAACTTAATACCCTATCAATGGCAGCCACTTGAAGCACAGCTACAGGATAATGTGTGTGGATGATTTAATACTCTCTTGGCTGGTATATGGGCCATATTATAAAATTTAATTTTACAAGAGCAAATAAGGAATTAAAGTAGCCTAGTGGAGATTTTAAATTTAAAAGTCCATGCTGGTCTTTGAGTAATTCAAGTTGATTATTTTGTATTGTTCTTTTTTAAACCCTCACTGATGCTACCTACACATGTAATTTCATAGGTCACATTAGATACTTTTTTCCTTATGAAGTTAAATAGTGGTTTTTGAACATAAAAATACTCTTTCTGGTATACACAAATAAAGTCAAAAAGAAATTAAACTTCATTTTGTTAATACTTCCATAATGATGTTTTAATTCAATTAACATAATTATATACTTATTATCAATCCCCATTTTAAGTCTTAGGGATTCTTAGAAAGAGGAATAAGACATGGTTATCACCCTAAGGATCTCAGTTTAACTAGAGAATTACCTTTGCAACTGTTAAGGTAACACTTTAAATTGAATTCTGTCTTCATCTAGTGTCTAACATTGGTTTTTGCCTTACGAGATGGTTTCTCTGGATTAATTCCAGGTTTTCTTTCTGTATATCCATAATTACTGAGCACTGGACTGCTGAATAAATAGAAAATTAAATAGCAAGTGCTCATCAAGAACTTCATAATTAGTCTATCATCTTTTTTATTTTAAAGATTTTATTTATTTCTTTGACACAGACAGTGAGATAGAAACAGAGAGAAAGGTCCTCCACCCTCTGGTTCACTCCCCAAATGACCGCAAAGGCTGGTGCTGCACCATTCCATAGCTAGGAGCCAGGTGCCTCCTCCCAGTCCCCCATATGGGTTCAGGGGCCCAAGGACCTGGGCCATCCTCCACTGCTTTCCTAGGCCACAGCAGAGAGCTGAATTGGAAGAGGGGCAGCCAGGGCTAGAACCGGCGCCCATATGGGATGCCAGCGGCGCCGGCCCCAGTCTATCTTCTTTATCCTGAAGGCTTGGAAAATTGATAACTGCACCCAGTATGGTATTACCTTCTTCTGGTTTTTCATTCTGTTCATTGTTGATATAATTGTGATTTTTTTTTACAAGTTTTGAAATAGAAATAGTAGCCCACAATAATTACAGAAAAGGGAACTATGGAATATTTCCCTGGATGCTCATATTTTTGTGCTTCTCAAAACCTTTTGAAAATTATTTCAGTAACAGTCATGACTAGATTTATGATTCCTTTCTACAGTTTTGCATTTTGTATGCCCTTTTGGTTTAGTACATGCTTCCATTATGAAATGTGTCATTCCATATTATATAAATTGTTTTTTAAAAAATCCTGAAGAACAGGAGCTTTATCTTACTCATTTTTATATCCTCAGCTCCCAAATCAACTTTTGGCACATAGTAGGTACTCAAACTTTTATTGTTGTGTCTAATCTTGGTTAATCAGTGTTGCACCCTGGTTCTTTCTTATTTTTTTAAGATTTATTTATTTATTTGAAAAGCACAGTTCCAGAGAGAGAGGAAAAGGCAGAGGCAGAGGCAGAGGCAGAGGCAGAGGCAGAGGCAGAGGCAGAGGCAGAGGCAGAGGCAGAGGTAGAGGTAGAGGTAAAGGTAGGGAGAGAAAGAGAATCTTCCATCTACTGATTCCAGGAATCTCATCTGGGTCTCCCACAAGGATGCAATGGCTCAAGTACTTCGGCCATCCTCTGCTGCTTTCCCAGGCGCACCACCAGGGAGCTGGATTGGAAGCGGAGCAGCCGAGACTCAAACCGGCACCCATATGGGATGCCAGTGCTGCTACCAGTGGCTTAACCCACTACTCCACCACCAACCCCACACCCTAGTTCTAATAGCAATTTTTTTTTTACAAGTAAGGTAAAACATAAAGTTTATGCCTTTCCTTCCTGTTTCTATCTCTAGAGAGCAGCATTCAATAAAACATATTTTAAATCATTGCATCTGTTTCAAATGCTTTTTATCTACTTGAATAACTTAATACCTTCCAGGGTTGCTTTTGTTTTGTTGCTTTTTGTACAAGTAGGTTAGAAAGCATGAAGTGATGATTAAGAGCATCATCTCTGAAGCCAGATTGGGTTCTCCTCTGGTTCACTCATTTACTAGCTACTTAATAGTGTTTTTGTCCTCTCAGCTATATAAAAATGATGTTAATAGTACCAAATTTCTTGTATCAAATGATTTACTCCATGTAAAGTGCTAATAACAAGAGATTTATATTAAATCTTAAGTATTGATCATTGTTGTATTGCATTGTTAATATTTGAGAATTATAACTAGTTAAAATAAAACTCTCTCTTGGGGGCTGGTGCTGTGGCTCACTTGGTTAGTCCTCTGCCTGTGGCGCCGGCATCCCATATGGGCGCCAGGTTCTAGTCCCAGTTGCTTCTCTTCCAGTCCAGCTCTCTGCTGTGGCCCAGGTGTTTGGGCCCCTGCACCGCCATGGGAGACCAGGAGGAAGCACCTGGCTCTTGGCTTTGGATCGGCGGCAGCGCGCCAGCCGTAGCAGCCATTTGGGGGTGAACCAACGGAAGGGAGACCTTTCTGTCTATCTGTCTCTCTCGCGCGGTTTAACTCTGCTGTCAAATAAAAACAAGCAAACAAAAAAACTCTCTCTGAGCTTTCCTTCATCTGAAAATGACTTTACTTCACCTTTATTCCTGAGGGATATTTTCATTACATTCAGAATTCTGAGTTGACACCCATTTTTTTTAAGAACTAGCTTAATTCCACCACTGTTTTCTGGCTCCATGGTTCCTGAATGGAAATTCAGTCATTCAGATTGCTGCTATTCCCTTATGTGTGATTTTTCTCTAGCTGCTTTCAAGATTTTTTTTTAAAGATTTATTTATTTACCTGAAAGTCAGAGTTACACAGAGAGAGGAGAAGCAGAGAAAGAAAAAGAGTCAGTCTTCCATCCACTGGTTCACTCCCCAATTGCCCACAATGGCCGGAGCTGAGCAGATCTGAAGCAGGGAGCCAGGAGCTTCTTCCAGATCTCCGACATGGGTGCAGGGGCTTAAGGACTTGGGCCATCTTCTACTGCTTTCCCAGGCCACAGCAGAGAGCTGGATCATAAATGGAGCAGCCGAAACTTGAACCTGAGCCTATATGGGATGCCAGCACGACAGGCGGTGGCTTTACCTACTATGCCACAGTGCCAGCCCCATGAAGATATTTGTCTTTATCTTTTGTTTCACCAAGTTACGATATGTCTGGGTGTGGTTTTCTTTAAGGTTATCCCTTTGAATTTACTGAACTTCTTGAATCTGTAAGTTTATAACAAAATTTGGAGATATTTTATCTATTACTTTAAAAAATTTTTTTCTGCACCCAATCTTTTTTTCTGCACAATTGTGTTGTTATCTCTCTCTTTCTTTCTCTCTCTCTGTCTCTCTCTCTGTGTGTGTATGTGTGTGTGTGAATGTGCCTTTCAAATAAGCCAAATAAAATAAGCTTAAATAAATAATAAATAAAAATAAACATGACCACATTAAGCATTCTCAGGATAGGTAGCAACAGCGCTAGTGGAAATAAAAATTGATGCAAATGCTATAAAACTCTACATTTGGTTCTGTACTGAAAAATTGATGCAAATGCTATAGAACTCTACATTTGGTTCTGTACTGTAAAAAAGTAGCATTCAAACTTTCTGACCATAAGCCATAGCAAGATATATGCTTCATATTATAATCCAGAGCACATGCACATACACACACAAGTGTCTCTGAACAGGAGTATATTAAGTGAATATGAATATATTTTAACATATGTATACACATATATATATTAAAAGCACAAAAGTTTAATGAAACAATATTTATCCTAACTACAAGGAAAACATTCTGATGTTTTTGTTCTTTTTGTTTAAAATGCTAGTTATGACAAAATCAGTCAACTGCCTGTTGTGCTCAGTTTTACACTGCTATAACAAAATACCTAAGACAGGGTATTCATATAGAACAGAGATTTATTTCATACAGTGTGGAGGCTGGGAAGTCTTACTTGAGAAGCTTGTATCTAGCAAGGGTCTTCTTGTTGCATCATTCCCATAGCAGAAGGTCAGGAGAGCTTGCGTGGGAGACAGTCAGATTGAACGCAAAGCCTTGACACCTTTGACAACCCACATTAGTCCAAGCAGTGAGGACTGAGCCCTTGTTACTCGACACCTGCCATTAGATTTCACCCCTAATACTGTTGCATGGTGAATTAAGTTTCCATTGCATGATTTTTTTTTTTTTTTTTTTTTTTTTTTTTTTTTTTACGGGCAGAGTTAGTGAGAGAGAGAGACAGAGAGAAAGGTCTTCCTTTTTCCATTGGTTCACCCCCCAAATGGCCACTACGGCTGGCTCACTGTGCCAATCCAGAGCCAGGAGCCAGGTACTTTCTCCTGGTCTCCCATGCGGGTGCAGGGCCCAAGCACTTGGGCCATCCTCCACTGCCTTCCCAGGCCACAGCAGAGAGCTGGCCTGGAAGAGGAGCAACCAGGGCAGAATCCGGCTCCCCGACCGGGACTAGAACCCAGGGTGCCAGTGCTGCAGGCAGAGGATTAGCCTAGTGAGCTGCAGCGCCTGCCACCATTGCATGATTTTTGAGGGACATATCCAAGCCATAGCATGCACTATTAATTGGTTATGAACTGCAATTTTCAGAACACTACCCTAAAGAAAACCTTGCACATAAATACCAGGATAGAGATAAAGGAATATAATGGCAACAAACAGACACAAAAAATGTCTGTCAAGAAAATGTATAAATTGTGGTAGAGTCATTCTGTAGAATATTATACAGCAGTGAAAATGAACCACTGTTTTGTACATCAGCATGAGGGAATCTCAAACACAATGTTGAACGAGAAAACCAAATCATATAAGAATATATACACCTAAATAATATATATGAAATGCATGAAGTTTGTATACCTTAAATAAAAGGTTTCTAGAGGGAAAAAGCTATATAAATACATCACAGATGCAAAAGAAAAAAAACAAATTGAATTAAAAAGTCCACAAATCTGCACTGATACAATAAATAGAGCCATAGCTGCTAATCAACATAACCAAAAGGAAAAACTTGAAAATCATAATTTGACGGCCGGCACCGCGGCTCACTTGGCTAATCCTCTGCCTGCGGTGCCAGCACCCCAGGTTCTAGTCCTGGTTGGGGCACCGGATTTTGTCCCGGTTGCTCCTCTTCCAGTCCAGCTCTCTGCTGTGGCCTGGGAAGGCAGTGGAGGATGGCCCAAGTGCTTGGGCCCTGCACCCGCATGGGAGACCAGGAGGAAGCACCTGGCTCCTGGCTTTGGATTGGCACAGTGTGCCGGCTGTAGCAGCCATTTGGGGGGTGAAACAACAGAAAAGGAAGACCTTTCTCTCTGTCTCTGTCTCTCTCTCTCTCTCTCTATCTCACTAACTCTGCCTGTCAAAAAAAAATCATAATTTTAAAATTGTAAGTTTAATCATAATTAAATGGGAGCCTCATATATGAAGTTTAAGATTATCAATAGAAAGTGTTTTGAAGAATAAGTCATTTTGTGTAGTCAATTTATGACCTCGTGTATTAATTATTAATTAAACATTTAAAAATAAACATTTACTATAAAAATATATATACAATATGACTTCATTTATGTAAATTTCAAAAACATGCTAAACTGAACAGTAACTTTAGATAAGTGTGTGTAGAAATGATTTTTTCTTTTTTAAATTTTGTGTAAGGTAAAGTTTCATGTATTTCATCTATATAGATTTAGGAACATAGTAACACTTCCCACGCCACCCTCCCTCCTGCCCATACTCCAACTTTTCTTCTTCCTCCCTCTCCTATTCCCACTCTTAATTTTTATAAATATCTATTTTCTGTTTACTTAATACTTGTAAGGTTAATCCTACACTAAATAAAGAGTTCAACAAATAGTATGAAGAAAAAACACTATTCCTCAACAGAAGAGACAAGGGCTGTAAACAATCATCGAATCTCAAAATGTCCATTTCACTCAATACATTACATTTTAAGTACTCTACTAGTTACCCTAGATAAGGGGAAACATATGATATCTGTCTTTTTAGGAAAGTATTTTTAAAAGTAAGCAAATGATTGATATTTGTGCCACATGGATGAACATTGAAAGCATTATGGTAATAAAAGATGCTAGTTACAAAAGATCACATATTATACATGAAATGTCTATAATAGCCAAACCTAGAGAAACAGAAAGTAGATTTGTGGCTGCCTAGAGATAAGTATTTGGTAAAATATGGAGTGATTAATATTGGGTATGGATTTCTTGCAAGGGGTTATGAAATGTTCTAAAAATAATTGTGTTAATGGTTGCACATCTCTGTATTTAGTTTAAAAACCATTGAATTGTATACTTCAAGTGTGTAAATGGAATGATATATGAATTGTATCTTGATAAGGCTGTTGAAAACAAAAGAATGATAATTTTGCAATCCTGGATAATAATTACCTGGGGAAGAAGGGCAAGACACAGAGCTTTTTTTTTTTTTTTTTTTTTTTTTTGAGGATACCAGAAGTACTCCTTTTTTTCACCTAGATAAGATGTATATCAGTTTGAGTTTTTGCTGTTACTGTCTGTATTTTCTATGCATGTTTTAAATTTTTGAGTACTTAATTAAAATTTCTGAGGAAAGCAGTATTTTTCATTTTCTTCTATACCTTCTCTGTTGTGATCGAGTTGAATATAGAACATTAACCTTCTATATATGTAAATTGGGACCAGTTTTCATCAAAATACATACTATTTAAAAACTATTATTTAGGCCGGCACTGCAGCTCACTAGGCTAATCCTCCGACTGCGGCGCCGGCACCCCAGGTTCTAGTCCCGGTTGGGCCACCAGATTCTGTCCCGGTTGCTCCTCTTCCAGTCCAGCTCTCTGCTGTGGCTCAGGAAGGCAGTGGAGGATGGCCCAGGTGCTTGGGCCCTGCACCCGCATGGGAGACCAGGAGAGGCACCTGGCTCCTGGCTTCGGATCAGTGCAGTGCACCAGCCATGGCGGCCATTGGGGGGTGAACCAATGGAAGGAAGACCTTTCTCTTTGTCTCTCTCTCTTACTGTCCACTCTGCCTGTCAAAAAAAAAAAAACTATTATTTATATATTACAACTTCCAAAAGTATTTTGGAATAAAGTAACAGTCACATTATATTCTTGGACTATCAGAATACACTGAACTATAAGCAGTCTACTATTCATCATCAACTTTGCAACCACACTGATTCATCCCTGGTATTATTTCAAAATTTTCCTAACTGTCTTCAGTCAACTTTCTTCTTTGTGGTAAAAAAAAATACAAATATCAACACGTTATTCCTTTGATCAAAACTCTTCAATGGCATCTCATTTTCCATTGAGGATAAAGTTTAAGGACAGGCCGGCGCCGCGGCTCACTAGGCGCTGTGGCTCACTGGCTCACTTGGCTAATCCTCCGCCTTGTGGCGCCGGCACACTGGGTTCTAGTCCCGGTCGGAGCACCGGATTCTGTCCCGGTTGCCCCTCTTCCAGGCCAGCTCTCTGCTGTGGCCAGGGAGTGCAGTGCAGGATGGCCCAAGTGCTTGGGCCCTGCACCCCATGGGAGACCAGGAGAAGCACCTGGCTCCTGGCTTCGGATCAGCGCTGTGCGCCAGCTGTAGCGCGCTGGCCACGGCGGCCATTGGAGGGTGAACCAACAGCAAAGGAAGACCTTTCTCTCTGTCTCTCTCTCTCACTGTCCACTCTGCCTTCAAAGAAAAAAAAAAGTTTAAGGACAAAGACTGAATTCATTTTTTTTTTAAGATTTATTCATTTATTTGAAAGGCAGAGATGGAGGAAGAGGGAGAGAGAAAGACATATTTTCCATCCAAAAATGGCCGCAGCTGCCAGGGCTGAGCTGGGCCAAAGCCAGGAGCCTGGAGTCTCCTCCAGTTCTCCCATGTGGGCACAAGGGCCCAGTGTCCAGGGCATCCTCTGCTGCTTTCCCAGGCGCATCAGTAGGGAGCTGGATCAGAAGTGGAGTAGTCTGTTATCGAACTGGCGCCCATATTGAATGCCAGCATTGTAGTCAGAGGTCTTACCTGCTAAACCACAATGCCCCAGGACTGAATTCTTTAAGATTGCTTTCCAGGCCTATATAATTTGTTTTTGCTCATCGTCTTTTAAGAACATATCCCACCTACCCTCATTGTTACCATACACATAAGATTCTCTTGCTAGCTTTTGAGTCCTCTGTACATGATATGTTCTTGCTACTCTCTTTACCTCTTAAACACATCCTATTTTTTTTCAGGTAGCGGATTAGATTTTCCTTCCTTTTGGAAGCCTTCTAAACTACCCCAGCCTTCCCCCATGTATGAATAAATGTTCTATTGTCCCCATTAATTTTTTGCTTAATGTACCTATAGCATTTACTCAACTATATTAACACTTATTAAGTTTTTCTGTAAACTTAACTGCACCAAGGCAAAATATTTCACTCACTGTTGTAGCCCCATTGCCTAGCCCTGCCTTGTCCTCTAAGTATTTAATATTTGTTGAATGAATGAATGAATGAATAAATGAATTCTGATGATCATGCTTCATATATATGAGGATTTTTAAAAATTTTTATTTATTTGAAAGACAAAGTTACAGAAGGGGGTGGGTGCAGAGGCCCAAGCACTTGGCCATTCTCTGCTGCTTTCCCAGGTGCTTTATCAGGGAGTTGGATTGGAACTGGAGCAGCCAGGACTGGAACCAGCACCCGTATAGGATACTGATATTGTAAGTAGTGGCTTAACTGGCTATGCCACAATTCCAGGCTCCAAAATATTTTTAAATTGCAAAAATAAGTTAAATTATCTTAAAATTAGTCTGCAATTAAGCTCAAATTTTTGTGTTCATATTTTATTTTTGTTTCCTGCCAGAGTTCCATTACATGAGTTTATTTTGAATTCATTAACAATTTAATCTAGTATTCCAGCTTATACATTAGCTTGGTTTACCTGCTTATAAAATATATTCTTGGGCCAGTGTGTGGCATATCATATAAAGCCTCCATCTGCAACTCCACCATTCTATCTGGGTGCCAGTTCATGTCCTGGCTCCTCCACTTCCCATGCAGCTCCCTGCTAATGACCTGAGAAAAGCCTGAAGAAAAGCGGAAGATGGCACAAGTGTTTGGCCCATGCCACCCATGAAGAAAACCCAGATGAAGTTCCTGGTTCCTGGCTTCGACCTGGCCTAGCCCTGGCTGTTGCAGCCATCATGGGAGTGAACCAGCAGATGGAAGATCTCATTCTCTCTGTCTCACTCTGACTTTCAAATACAAATAAATAATTATTTATATATGTATATATTTATGCACATATACATATTTATATTCATATATATGTATATATACATACACTTTCGGGGGCTGATGTTGTGACATACCAGCTTAAGCCATCTGCTGCAGTGCCAACATCTCATCTGAGCATCTGTTCTAGTCCCAGCTGCTCTGCTTCTTATCCAGCTCCCTGCTATTGCACCTGGGAAGGCAGCAGAAGATGGCCCAAGTACTTGGACCCTACCACCCAAATGGGAGACTTAGATGGAGTTCCAGGCTCCAGGCTTAGGCCTGGCCCACCTCTGGCCATTGTGACTTTTTGGAGAGTGAACCAATAGATGGAAGATCGATCCTCTCTCTCTCTCTCTCTCTCTCTCTCTCAACCTCTCCCTCTCCTTCTTCCCCTCCCGCTCCCCCCCCCCTCCCTGTCTCTATCTTCCCAGTAAATTTGCCTTTTGAATCAATAAGTAAATCATTTTAAAAAGAAAAATAAATAAAATATCTTCCCTTTAAAAAAACTGCTTTGCAGTACAATTTAGTTTTGAATATGCCTGGCTTCTTATGCTTCTTATGATGTGATAAAGCAGCTAAAAATTCTTTCAGGAGAAATACATAGGTGTAAGCCTGAGTTTGTCCTCAGAAATTAAAAAGGAAGGGATTAGCATTGTGGTATAGCAGGTAAAGCTGCCACCTGTGATGCCAACATTCCATATAGGCATCGGTTTGTATCCTGGCTGCCCAGCTTCCAGTCCAGCTCCCTGCTAATGGTGTAGGAAAATAGTGGAAGATGGCCCACGTTTTGGGGCCTCTGCACCCATGTGGGAGATCAAAGTTCACAAATGATGGAAATGTTACTGCTCCAGAGACCACACTTTAAAAATCACTTCAGATTGCAACTTTTCTCCACTGATAATTCTTATTTCACATTACTTCTCTCTATAAATGCAGTATACTCTCACAAGAGCTATATAAGTAAAATAGTCTGATTAACATAAACAGCATCAGGGCCAGTAGGGGTAAAATCATGCAGACTGTATGTAGAAAAGGAACTACATAAGGGGCCGGCGCTGTTGCGTACTAGGTTAATCCTCGGCCTGGAGTGCTGGCATCCCATATGGGCACAAGTTCTAGTCCCGGCTGCTCCTCTTCTGATTCAGCTCTCTGCTATGGCCTGGGAAGGCAGTGGAAGATGGCCCAAGTCCTTGGGCCCCTGCGCCTACATGGCAGACCTGGAGGAAACTCCTGGCTCCTGGCTTCAGATCTGCTCAGCTCCAGCCATCACAGCCATTTCGGGAGTGAACCAGTGGATGGAAGACCTCTCTCTCTGTCTCTCCTTCTTACTGTCTGTAACTCTTCCTCTCAAATAAATAAATAAATAATCTAAAAAAAAAAAAAAAAGAAGAAGAAGAAAGAAAAGGAACTACATAAACACAAGGTAGGATAGACTTACCAAGATTCCAAAGGCATGTATCAAATTTTCTGTACCTCAAATTATTTTTCCATATATCCTTAAATGCATTTTTCTCTCCTTCACAGAAATGGTGAAAGCATACCATGCAATAATTGTTATGGGAATATTTCTAATTCTTATGAAGAAAGATACTACAAACTTCCTAAAGTTGTCAATAATATATTCTACTAGGCAATACTATGCTGTTAGTTAAAATTTCAGGTTTTACACATGAAATCGAGGATCTTAATGACATTCCAGCACAAGCTGGGTGAAGCAGCAGTTAAAGTGTTGCTTATGATGACCACATCAGATATTGGAGTGCCAGTTTGGGTTCCAGCTACTCTGCTCTTCCTATCCAGCTTCCTTCTAATGTGTCTGGAAAGGCAGTAGTTGATGGCCCAAGTACTTGGGTTCCTGGGTGTGAGATACCCAAATGGAGTTCCTGGCTCTTGTTTTTGTTGTTATTGTTGTTGTTATTCTTGTTGATTTTTGCCTTGCCCAACCCAGCTTTGCAGGCATTTGAGGAGTGAGACACCAGATGGAATAACTGTCTTTCTCTTTCTGTCAATCTGGCTTTCAAATAAATAAGTGAATAAATCTTTTTTAAAAATTGATGATATTCTAATAATATTTATGATGATACTAGAATCAATTAGCTGTCCATTTAATAAAAATTACAATATAGCACTTCATTTGGGAAAGCAAAGCAAAATTCCTAAGTAAATAGGAACATATCAAGAACTGTATAATTAGGGTCGGCGCTGCGGCTCAATAGGCTAATCCTCCACCTGCGGCGCTGGCACCCCAGGTTCTAGTCCCGGTTGGGGCGCCGGATTCTGTCCCGGTTGCTCCTCTTCCAGTCCAGCTCTCTGCTGTGGCCCGGGAAGGCAGTGGAGGATGGCCCAGGTCCTTGGGCCCTGCACCCACATGGGAGACCAGGAGGAAGCACCTGGGCAGCCGTAGTGGCCATCTCGGGGTGAACCAACAGAAAAAAGAAGACCTCTCTCTCTCTCCCTCTCTCTCACTGTCTAACTCTGCCTGTCAAAAAAAAAAAAAAAAAAGAATAAATTCTGTCTTAGGTTTTAGGAAAATATTTTTATGTGACTAAAAATCTTAGCTGAAAAATTTTTAATATAGCCTGAATAATCTCTGTTGTCAAACATGAGACTGAGATAATACAATCAATAAAAATCAATTAGTGATAGTATAATTCCCATTTTTTTATGAAAACCAGTACATTGACTATTAACTCCAGTCTTCGAGTGCTTTTCCACTCTTATTTTCCTTATTTAACCAATTAGCTTAAATGTGGCCTGGAAATTGTCAGTGACTCTGAAAGGCTTTTCTATGAAAGCGCCTATGATTATCAATGAACCTGTTAATGGTTGAGCTCTCCAACCTCTTTCCCACTGCCACTTATTTGTGTAAAACATTGTTTTCCTTTAAAACTTCCAGACTTCCTGAGAAGCAAGAACTTAAATCTAAATCTCTCTCACCTCTTAAGTACTTTTTTGAACATAAATATTACTGCACTTGGCAATTTTATGTACTATCTCATTGAATTTTTATAACTGTATGAGATATGATAAAGCTGAAGCTTTACATAAAAGGTAATTTGTTGGGCCCGGCGCTGTGGCAAAGCTGGTTAAAGCCCTGGCCGGAAGCACTGGCATCCCATATGGGCACTGGTTCTAGTCCCAGCTGCTCCTCTTATGATCCAGCTCTCTACTATGACCTGGGAAAGCAGTAGAAGATGGCCCGAGTCCTTGGGCCCCTGCACCTGCGTGGGAGACCCGGAGGAGGCTCCTGGCTCCTTGCTCCTGGCTCTTGGCTCCGGATTGGCGCAGCTCCGGCCATTGCAGCCATCTGGGGAGTGAACCAGCCGATGGACAACCTCTTTCTCTTCTCTGTCTCTACCTCTCTGTAACTCTTTCAAATAAATAAAATAAATCTTTTTAAATAAAAGGTAATTTGTTAATGGTATAATTGGTTTAAATAAGCTAATTTATTCTGATTCCATGTTAATTGCAGTTTTCCAAAACAGCATACTATTACTGTAAACGCATTGGCCAGAATACCCAATTTCTATAGCAGTTGCTAAATTAATTACTGTATGAATGTTATTCCTGAAAGTTGTTTACGTGTAAAATAAAATGATTACCCTTTGTTACTGAATCATTTAAACAAGTGTTCATTGCAAGTTAGTATTCATCTACTTTTTTTTCCTTTCAGGCCTGTATGTGGAATTAGAGGGAAAACTCTTATAATTAACCTACCTGGTAGCAAGAAAGGATCTCAGGTAAATAACCTTTACATTTATATGGTTTAATGTAAGGACTTGTAATCAGCTGTGAGAGTTAATCACCAAAAGAAGTTGGAGCCTTCCACAAGACTGTCCTCACTTCTAACACCAAATCCAAAAATGGGAATTCTCCAAATCACCTTTGGGTTCAGTAGTTTACTAGAAAGATTTAACTCACTGGAAGTTATTATTCTCACAATTGTAATTTATTACAGGGGAAATACATAGATTAAAATTAACCAAAAGACATACATAAGACAATCCAGGAAATATACCAGAAGTACAAATAAGTGTTATTACCTCACTGTGGAGTCATCAATGCATTATTATCTCCTAGTACTGTTATGTAACAATACATGTGGACCATTGCCCATCAGAGAAGTTCACCTGAGCTCTTCATTCCAGAGTGTTTTTGGAACTCATCACACATTGCCTATGTGGCTGGCCTTTTGTTTTCAGCTGTGCCCATAGTTGGCCTGATATATTTAACCCAGTTTTAGAGGCCAAACCAATACCAATAAAACCCAAAGTTCCCATCATAAATAACGTTTTTAGAAATTCTGGTGACTGCCGCCTCAAACCAAAGACATTCCTATCACACATGACATTCTAAGGACCTGGAGATCACCTCCCAGTAGCTGAAGACATCACTCTTCAGGTGATGCTAATTCTTCACTACATAGGGTATTCTCTGACCTTTGGCCAAGATTTTCTTACAGCTAAACAATCATATTATTTGGAAAACTATACTTATAATAGCATTTATATGACAGATACAATAATAGTATCAGTCTGCATATGGATAATATTTGGAGGAGGCAGTATGTGGTATAGATAAATTTAGGGAAACAGGTTTATATTCAAACAGGATAGGCCACATTCTTTCCAGGGGGTCACTTACAGGTTCTTGGTATAAGCCCCAGTCTTCACTATATGTACACCTAACGTTCAGCAACTTAACAACCTGTGTGAGCTCAAGGGATCTTATTAGTTCCTATTTAGCATGTCCAGTCAGAACAGTAAAGAGGTGATTTACATGTTCTCTGTTTTACAACATTAAATAGGGGAAGTGTTTCTCAGTCAAACATATTTTCCATCCCCATAATACATTCAAGTAAAAGGGACTCACCTACTTCACATAATGTTGTTTCTCTAGACGTTCTAATTTTCATCCAAGCTTTCACCTTAATTCCACCAAGTAATATTACTGTTTCCAGCTAATTAACTACCTCATTTGGGACTTCAACAGGCTTTTGAATTTAAAAAAAAATTTTTTTTTCTTCTCCACTCTCTGGCTATTTTTACCAAATTCATATGCATGTGGCCATGTAGCTCCAGCCCTAGTATAGGCTATGAAACAGACCTTTTTCCAGCCATTATCTTGACTAGGTTGTAGGACAATCACCTCATACAATTTAAGGTCATCCAAACTTCCAGGTTTTTTAATTCCTCCAAACTACAGTAAATAGAGAATATTTGTTTAGGATTCTTCAAGATTCAATGTTGGGGAACCAGCAGGGATTCCCATCTGTCCACCCGATCTACAATAGTGCCACAGTAAGATCTTTGTTTGTACCCATCAATGTTCACTTTTTTTTTTTTTTTTTTGACAGCCAGAGTTAGTGAGAGAGAGAGAGAGACAGAGAGAAAAGAGAGAAAGGTCTTCCTTTTTCCGTTGGTTCACCCCTCAAATGGCTGCCACAGCTATCGCGCTGCAGCCGTCGCACTGCGCTGATCTGAAGCCAGGAGCCAGGTGCTTCCTCCTGGTCTCCCATGCGGCTGCAGGGCCCAAGCAACTGGGACAGAATCCAGTGCCCCAACCGGGACTAGAACCCCAGGATGCCGGCACCACAGGCAGGCAGAGGATTAGCCAAGTGAGCCAGTGAGCCACAGCGCCGCCGGCCAATGTTCACTTTTTTATTCATCCATTCCTTAATCACCATTTAAATATTTGTACTCTGCTGAGAAAATTACTTCCCTTTCCTGTCCCCATTCCCTTTTGAGTCAGTCTAATTTGATTCACGATGTTGTTCCAACATAGCTTTTTTCTTTGGAAATGGTTCTAAGACTAGTGACTGTGTATCAGACCAACTAGAATTCAAACATAGCCTCATGATCTGCCCCCAGCATTGTCCCTTACCTTCCTTTTCAATAGTACAAATAACAATAACCACAGGATCCATATTTAGCTTATTTGTTATTTTTTTGCATTTCTTCATACATCTATTGAAATAACTCCTTGGGAAATGGATCCATCATTTACCAATTCTATTGGTAGCATTTGTCATCAGCAACTAATTGCAACACAACTCCAACTTCTTGTTGGAGTGTGACACTGTATTCATCTAGAAATCAAAGGCTCATCATCTTGTACTCTCTTCCTTCTTCCCAAGGCATGTATTTCAATGAGTCAAGGTCTTTCTGGCCAACTGAAAAACAAAAAAAAAATAGTCAACTACAGAGTTGGAGCACTCCAAAATAGTGTCCTCACTTTCGGCACCAGCTACAAATTCAGAAGATTCCTAAACCACCTCAGGCTTAATAATTCACTAGGACTCACAGAACTCAATGAAAGCTGTTATATCTACGATTATTGTTTATTACAGAGAAAATTTACAGATGAAAATCAGCCAAAGGAAAAAAGTGAATAGGACAGAGTCTAAAAGGGGTACCAAAGGAGGAGCTCCACTGTGCTTTCCACCTGGAGTCATGGACATGTTATCTTCCTGGCGTCTGTCTGTGACAGTGCACACAGAGTATTTCCACCTAAGAATGTTCAACTGAGGCTTTGGTATTGAATTTCTATTGAGTCTCAATCACATACTGCTAATATAGCTGATTCATCTTCCTGCTTTTCTTGGAGGTGAGGTTGATGCCTTTAGTGTCTGGTTCCTTCTGGAGGCAAAATGATGCCATATTGCCTATAGTCCTCAAAGTGAACCACATTGTTAGACTGTCTGGTGGCCAAAATCCCCAGGCAAATAAAGGCATTCCTGTCAGGCATATTCCAAGGGCTTAGAGATCACTTCCCCAGAGAGCAGACCTCTGTGGTCACGGTTTAATTCTTCACTGCACAGACTAAACACTAAACTGACTGAGCTGTACAAAATGGAGTCAAAAGGTTGGATCTCGATCATGGAATTCCAGTAACCCTCCAAAAAATTTTAAGATATTTCTTTACAGCTTTGATTTTAAGATTTACTTTAAATGTGAAAGAGGTGGTAGGCACTGTTACACAGAGGGTTGAAACACCTTCCTCCTGTATTGGGAGTTCTGACTCAAGTCCAGGCTACTGTATTTCTGATCCAACTTCCCCCTAATGCACCTGAGAGGCAGCAGATGATGGCCCAAGTTCTTGGGTTCCTGCCACCCATTTAGGAGTCCCAGACGAACTTCCTGGCTCCTGGCTTCAGCCTGGCACAGCCCTGGCTATGTTTGGGCATTTGTAGAGTTGAACCAGAAGATGGAAGATCTCTCTCTCTCTCTCTCTCTCTTTCTCTCTTTCTCTCTTTCTTTCTCTTTCCCTCCCACCCTCTCTCTCTGCTTTTCAAATAAATAATTCTTTTCTTTAAAAAAATGAAAGAGAAAAACTTATTGCCTATTCCCCAAATGTATCTGGCCCTGTTTCTGTTTTTTAAATTTTCACCTATTCTGTTCGGGTGATTTATTACAGAAAATAGTGGGCATCTGACCAGCAGATTACATTTACTTTTATTCAGAGCTCTTTATAAGCTTATTTTTATTTTATATCTTGTACCTAGCTATAACTTTATGATGATGATCAGAACTTCAGCTTGCTGAACAAAACAACCTGGTCCTCATATGACTTACTATTTCTAGTGTCCTGCTCTAACTAAAATTATGAAACTTAGGTTGGGTCTTTTTTTTTTTTTAAGATTTATTTACTTATTTGAAAGAGTTATACAGAGAGAGAAGGAGAGGCAGCGAGAGAGAGAGGTCTTCCATCTGCTGGTTCACTCCCCAGTTGGTCACAATGGCCGGAGCTGCGCTAATCCAAAGCCAGGAACCAGGAGCTTCCTCTGGGTCTTCCCATGGGGGTCAGGGGCCCAAGGACTTGGGCCATCTTCTACTGCTTTCCCAAGCCATAGCAGAGAGCTGGTTTGGAAGTGGAGCAGCCAGGACTTGAACCGGCACCCATATGGGATGCCGGCACTGCAGGTGGCAGCTTTGCCTGCTGTGCCACAGCGCTGGCCCCCTTAGGTTGGGTCTTTAGCCTAGCAGTTAAGACATCAGCATCCCACATCAGAGTGCCTGGTTCTGGCTTCTGATTTCTGCTTCCTGCCAGTGCAGACTCTGAGAGGCATAGTGGTGGCACATAGTGGTGCCACCTGTGTGGGAAATTGTGATCCCAGCTCTTTTCTCAGCCCCAGCCCAGCCTGAGTTGTCTGAGGCATTTGAGGAATGAACCAGCCTATGGGAGCCTTTCTCTCTTTCTCTCTTCTCTTTCCTTCTCCCTCTCCTCTGCCCCCGTGTGTGTGTGCCCCTCAAATAGATAACTTTTAAAAATGTTAATGCTCCTGCTGTTCCCACCTTTCTTAAGACATCTTTAAACTCCAGATTGTGTTGAAATTTTACTTCAAAAAGTAAATTTTGTGTTCCTTGACTTAGAGAGAATACTGTAATATATGTTGTGCTTACTTCATATTTCGTATCACAAAGACAGTGCTTTCAGTGTGATTCTTTCTGGAGATTGATGGAGGTAAATACAAATCCAAAGTCACAAATCACTTTGATTGCCACTATTTTATATGTCTAGGAAAGTGCTTAATCTTCAGGGTTTTTTTTTTTTTTTCCTTCCTCTGTGTACAGGAATGCTTTCAATTCATACTGCCAGCTCTACCTCACGCCATTGACCTTTTACGTGATGCCATTGTAAAAGTAAAGGAGGTGCATGATGAACTTGAAGATTTACCTTCACCACCACCTCCTCTTTCCCCTCCTCCCACAACCAGCCCCCATAAACAGACAGAAGACAAAGGGGTTCAGTGTGAGGAAGAGGAAGAAGAGAAGAAAGACAGTGGTGTTGCTTCAACAGAAGATAGTTCCTCATCACATATAACTGCAGCAGCCATTGCTGCTAAGGTAAGCCTGCTGAGAGAGACTCAGATCTTAAGGACCCACAGATAAATATTCTGATTTCATCCCTCTGTACCATGTGCCCCCATATATTTAACACCTCATTAGTGAATCTTAAGAAAAACCATACTGGAATAATTTCTTGTGAAGGCATTGAAGTGTGTTCTGAACTCTGAGGCATTAAAGATACTGCTGTTACTCATTGAAGTAATAGCTGCATTGATGAACAATGTGACATTTGAGAACTCTTCGAAGATGTCATTTTTGTGGACATATTAAATGTGTAATGTTTATGTGTTCAAAACATCAAACCTTCACAAATTCTTAAAGGAGCAGTAAACTGAAGTTAAAAGACCTTAGATTATTGAAGAAATGAGTTGAGAATGATTATGAAAAATTTTAAGAGACAAGGCTTTTAAATGTTAAGCAATTGTTTACTTTTCTTTAAATAAACAAATACTTAAATATTACTTGACAAAGATCACCCTGGTGATATAGAGAGGAAATGGGTATAATGTTTTGATTTTTTAGAGAAGTAATAAATATTTAATAAATAAAGCTAAAGTATTACAAATTATCTTTGGGCAATTCTGGGTGTAAATATAGTATTTGAGTAAGTTTAGTCATGTTAAAGTCACAGAACATGATTTACATTGTTATTCATAGCTATTGAAATCCACCTAGTGTGCTTTAATACCTTCAGAAAGTAGCATTTTACTTTTAGGAATGATAATTTTTCATTAATTGAAAGCCTAAGATTGAAAATTTAATTGCTACCTGAAGTAAGTCAGATAGTTTGAAATAGTGAGGGGTTTTTTTGATAACATATAGATAGAATAATAGAAAAATCAAAAGAAGTGTCCATTTAGGCAACCAATAGATGATTCCTTCATTGAAGACTAAAATTATGTTTTGTCTCCAGATCAATTCAGTGATCCGTTAAGTCCTCACTTAAGGCTAGTTATATTTGTTTTGTGTGGTTTTGTTTGATGAAATTAAGTGGTGAAATAGGTACATTTTTAAGATGTTGTATGTTCTTTCTCTTTTACTCTTAATTGAAAGAGTTAAAAGTACTCTCAGTTTCAAACTTCAGAACAAAGCTTATAGCATTTGAAATCTAAACTGATTTTGTCATTCTACATTTGGAAAATTTTGGCATTTCATTGTTCCATTTGTTCATTTTCACCTTTTCTCCTTTTCAGTCATTTTGTTTGTATTGGTTTATGTTTTTCTATCACTATATTCATAGTTGTTATGTGTTGTGCATTAGAAGCATCCATTCTACACCAGTCCTGCTGTTTTCATGGCACACGGTGAGCAGCCTATACCTGGTCTCATCAATTATTCCCATGATGCAACAGGCAGTGCAGATGAACCGGTAAGACGAGGCTTTTACGTTAATGATTTTGCAAATATATACTACTTCCTTTCTGTGGAGGTAGGCTATAACATATCATGGAAGATGTGTTGTTTTGTTGTGATGGATCTTCATCAGTGCTTACATGTGAAAGTTAAAGCTCCATTGGTTTATTCCATCAAAGAATTTAATAGAATTGCTTCTCTGCCTAAAGTACTTTACTATCATTAAGATTCTGTAGTTTGTGGCAATGAACTTTCATCACATGACCTGCTAGAAATTCATTGCTCAGAAGTTGTTTTTGGGAGGAGCAATTTCATCAGATACCTTTAAATAAATTGCCTGGCTTAATTAAGATCACTCCTTAACAGGATTACTTTGACTCTTAAAAACTAGACAGATTGATAGAGTTAATATTTAATTATTAACTTTTTTTCATGATTTTGCATCTCATTTTATGTTCTTTCACTGTGTTCTCATTACAACCATTTAGAGAACTGAATTTTGAGGCAAATTCTGTGATTCATAATCTCTAGATAAAAACTTTTGAGGATATATGTTCTTTTAGTCAGTGGCTGAATGATCATTTATGAAAGAATAAAAAAGATAAATTGACAAGTATAAATTATTAAACAGTAATAAATTTAGATCATGGATATAAAAAAAACAAATCTCAGTCTCTATTATGGATATAAAATGATAGAGATAGAAAAAAGAATAACCAGTTATACAGACAAATTTGGCTTTAAACACACAACACTCAGCATCAGTAGTCTCTTTGGAGATGACACTGCCAGATGAAGACTGTTATCCTATATTCATCAAGCCATTCATGATTGGAAATAAACAAGTTAGTCAAAGACTAAATTAAAAATTTAAGTTTTGGATGTAAAAGTATTAGTAAATTTTAGTTTATGATTAGTATGTGAATATTTATTATTAATTAATGAGAGAACTACTAAACTATTATACCAATTCAAAGAAGAATTCAGAAGACCTTAAAGACAACTAGCAATAATTATGAAGGGTAGAATGAACTCTTAAATAGATACGAATTTGTTCAAAATATATAAGGCAATAATCAGTTGCTCCTTCTCAGGACAAAATTTATTTGCATTTGTATGGATAACCATCATTACATGATTATAATCAGTTTTCTATAGCTGGAAGAGTTGTAAATTAATGAAAGATAATGAAAAGTACAGATAATCCAAAAGAGTATGTAGTCAAGACAATCTAGTAATCTTATGATCTCAGAGATAATTTTTTACCAAATTATAGCAAGAATATTACCCATATAGCCTCTTGAATTTGTTTTGCAAACACCAAGGCAACAAAATTAATTCTGTAGGAATTTCATACTATCAGATTCTACTTTTAAAGAGCTCTATTTTTCCATCCTGAGATTAGTATATTAAATCCAAGACACTTCATCATAGTTTATGCCAATTTGAGTCCCATTGCACTACTTCTGATCCAGCTCTCAGTTGATGTGCCCTAGGAAGACACCAGAAGATGTCTCATACTTGGGGCCCTACTACCCACGTGGGAGACCCAAATGGAGTTCCATGTTCCTGGCTTCTGTCTGGACCAGCCCCAGCCATTGCACCGTTGCAGTCTTTTTGGAAATGAACAACAGGATAGAGATAACTTCTTTCTGTCACTCTTTCATACAAATGAATAAACAAATTAAAGGAGGGGGAGGAAGTTCTAATTTAAGCTATAACATGGATAAACTTTGTGGACCCTATGCCAAGTGAAATGAGCCAGTCACTAAAAAATAATAATGCATGATCCCACTCATAGGAGTACTTAAGAATAGTCAAAGTTCATAGGCAGAAAAATAGAATATGAGGCACTGTAAATGTTTTTACCTCTATTTAACCATACTACAATGTATACATATTTCAAAACATATTATATATGATAAATATTTGCACTTTTTAAATTTAGACTAATTAAGTAATATTTAAAATTTTTTATTATATTTTATTTATTTGGAAGGAAGAGAGACAGAGATTCCCTATAGGCTGGTTTATTCCTCAAATGCCTACAAAAGTAGTGACTGGGCCAAGCCAAAGCCAGGAGCCAGGAACTCCATCAAAGTCTCCCGTGTGGGTGGCAGGGATGCAAGTACATGGGCCATCATCTGCTGTTTTCCCAGGGTACACATTACCAGGAAGTTGGAATTGAGAGTGGAGCTGAGACTTGAACCCAGGGATTCCAAGATGAGATCTAGGCATACCACTTAACCAGTGGTAGCTTAACCACTGCACCAGAAGCTCACCCTCCATAATTAGCTAATTTTAAAAAAAGTAAGTAAAATGGTTTCCCGAGAATGAGAATTATTAATAGGTACAGAATTTTAGTTTTACATGATGAAACAAGTTCTAGAGATGGGTGGTAGTAATGGTTGCACAACAATGTGAATATATTTAATACCACTGAAATCTGCTTTAAAAACGATTAAGATTGCAAATTTTATGAGTATTTTGCCACAATATTTTGGTTTCTTTTTTTACATTTTGTTTAAGGTATACAAACTTCATGCATTTCATATATACAAATTTAAGAACATAGTAATTCTTCCTGCTCTACCCTCCCTCCTGCATGCAGTCCCACCCTTCATCCTCCTCCCTCTTCTATTCCCATTCATATTCTTCAAAGAAATCTGTTTTTGGTTAACTATTAACTCACAAGATTAAGCCTACACTAAGTTAAGAGTTCAACAAATAGTATTAAAAAAAAAAGAAAAAAAAAAAAACTGTGTTCCTCAACAGTCAAGACAAGGACTGTTCAAAATCATCAGATCTCACAGTGTCAGTTTCGTTCCTATAGAATGAACAGATGGTATCAGAGAGAACATGGTGTTTGTCTTTTGGAGGCTGGCCTATTTCACTAAAAATAATGGATTCCAGTTGCATCCATTTTGTTGCAAATGACAGAATTTCATTTGTTTTTTTACTGCTGTGTAGTGTTCCACAGTGTATATATACCATAATTTTTTTAAAAAGATTTAATTTACTTATTTGAGAGGTAGAGTTACAGACAGTAAGAGGAAGAGACAGAGAAAGAGGTCTTCCATCCACTGATTCACTCCTCCAATGGCCACGACAGCTAGAGCTGGGCCAACCCAAAGCCAGGAGCCAGGAGCTCCTTCCAGGTCTCCCACATGCATGCAAGGGCCCAAGCACTTGAATCTTCTTCCATTGCTTTCCTAGACCATGGCAGAGAGCTAGACTGGAAGAGGAGCAAATGGGGCTAGAGCTGGTGCCCATGTGGGATGCTGGCACCACACACGGAGGATTAACCTACCATGCCACAGTGTCAGCCCATACCATAATGTCTTTATCCAGGCTTCAGTTGATGGACATTTGGGTTGATTTCAATCTTAGCTATTGTGAATTGAGCCACAATAAACATGGGTATATAGATCACTCTTTCATATGCTGATTTATTTACATTTGAGTAAAATTCCCAGAAGTGGGATGGATGGGTCATGTGATAGGATAGAGTTTTGAAGTATCTCTATGTGTTCCACAGTGGCTGCACTCACTTACCTGTTTCTCCACATCCTCTCCAGGATTGTTGCTTGTTGATTTCTGTATGAGAGCCATTCTCACTGGGGTGAGGTGAAACCTCATTGTGGTTTTGATTTACATACCTCTGATGGCTACTGATCCTGAGCATTTTTTCATGTGTCTGTTAGCCATTTGAATTTCCTCTCTTGAAGAATGCCTGTTCAAGTCCTTTGCCCATTTCTTAACTGGATTGTTTGTTTTTGTTGAATTTCTTGAGCTCTTTATAGATTCTGAATAATAATCCTTTATTGGTTGCATAGTTTGCAAATAATTTCTCCCATTCTGTCAGTTGCCTCTTCACTTTGCTGAGTATTCTTTTGCAGTGCAGAAGCTTCTCAGCTTCAGGTAATCCTGTTTGTCAATTTTGGCTTTGATTGCCTGTGCTTCTGGGGTCTTTTCCAGAAGTCTTTGCCTATGGCAATGTCTTGTAGGATTTCCCCAATGTTCTCTAATAATTTGATGGTATCAGGTCAAAAGTTTAGGTCTTTAATACATTTTTAGTGGATTTTTGTGTAAGGTATAATAATACATTTTTAGTGGATTTTTGTGTAAGGTATAATAGGGGTCTTGTTTCATACTTCTGCATGTGGAGATCTAGTTTTCTCTTCACCATTTGTTGAAGAGACTGTCCTTGCTCCAAGGATTGATTTTAGCTCCTTTGTCAAAGATAAGTTAGTTTTAGATGCATGGATAGATTTCTGGAGTTTCTGTTAGCTCCATTGGCCTACACATCTGTTTGGGTTTTTTTGTTTTTGTTTTTGTTTTTGCCAGTATGAGGCTGTTTTGATTATAACTGCCCTGTAATATGTCTTGAGATGTTGTATTGTGATGCCTCTGGCTTTGTTTTTTGTTTAGATTGTTTTAGCTATATGGGTCTCTTTTGTTTCCAAAATACTATATACTGAAAGAGCATTGACAGTTCTGCATGGACTTTCCATAAAAGATACAAGTTTTGAAATATTTATATTAATAAAATTTTAGTCATAAATTTAAGCTAAGGAAGGCTGGACTTCTCTTGATTTGACAATTCTTTGTGTACTAAAAGAATAATTTTTTGTGATTTTGCAAAAGCTCAGAAATGTTGGGGCTAGCACTATGGCATAAAAGTTAAAAAGCCTTCATGTGCAGTGCCGGCATCCCATATGGGCACTGGTTCCAGTCCCAGCTGCTCCACTTATGATCCAGCTCTCTGCTATGGCCTGAGAGAGCAGTGGAAGATGGCCCAAGTCCTTGAGCCCCTGCACCCGTGTAGGAAACCCGGAGGAAGCTCCTGGCTCCTGGCTTTGGATAGGTGCAGCTCTGGCCATTGTGGCCAATTGGGAGTGAACCAGCAGATGGAAGACCTCCCTCTCTCTCTCTCTCTCTCTCTCTCTCTCTCTCTGCCTCTTCTCTCCTCTCCTCTCCTCTCCTCTCCTCTCCTCTCCTCTCCTCTCCTCTCTTTGTGTAATTCTGACTTTCATATAAACAAATAAATCTTTAAAAGAAAAACAAAAGCTCGGAAATGTAAAAGATGACAATAGATATCCTGAATTTTTAAAATTTATTGTATATTTAGCATCAGATTTTGAACTATCAGAAGTCAATTGTACACTAAATTAACATACAATCCTGAATACATAAGAAATAATTTTTGGTTGTCTATGTAATCAAATTGACAAAAACTAATTTTTAAAACATGAAAGTTAATATAGTTGTGAAGAATTACTTCTTCATAAATGAGTGCTTTTGTTCTTTGTTTATTCCCTTAAATACTCAAACACATAATAAAATTAATATATAGTACAGAATATTATTTTAGTAAGACACAGTATCTCTGCCATCTAGGCAGATTGCATAGATCACAGCTAAAAGCATTAATCAGTAAACTAAGGAAGAAAAGTTCAGAAAAATGAAGTGAATTTTGCTGAACATATTTTATAACTTTTCAGGCTCAGGAATTATGAATCAGTGGAAATAAACTTCATTTTTCAAGCTTTATTCCTTATGATGTTCTTTCAAATATTCTTCAGCAAACTGACATTTTACTTTAGAACCTCAGTTCTTTCTCAGTTTACCACAAAATGAAAACTCTTCATAATAATATTATCATTTATATTAATATGCAATCTGGTAATTATTGCTTTTTTCAAATGAATCAATGACTAAGTATTTTAAAATTTGTGTTAATTTCTAATTCAGTAGATATCAGTAGTTATAACTCATAAATACAAAAGCTTTTGAGGTCTTTAGTAAAAAGTGTGAGCACCAGGACTTAGTTCTATAAAACTTTGTTTTATACCTTTGTCAAACCAATAGTTAAGGTTGTTATACTATTACAGTTTTACTGTTCTATGATTATTTAAAAATTTACTGTATATTGGTGAAATGTTCATTTTTCATTCAATGATTATTTATAGCCATTGTCTATATTCCCACTAAACTAGGGCCTTTTGGCTTTTCAGTTATTAAACTTATTATTTGGTGAAGTATTTAACCTTTTTACTGTCATGTAAATATGTTATCTCAAAAACTGAAAGAAAAAAAAAAACAGAGAGAAGCAAGGGGACGATTGGGGGCAGAGAGGGGGAGGGAGAAAGGGAATATCATTATGTTCTTAGAATTTTATCTACAAATCACATTGAATCTGTTAAAAACTAATTAAACATTTTTTAAAAAGGGTGAGAAGCGGCTGAATGATAAAAAAGAACAAATGTCCATTATAGCAATTTTTTCAGCCATTCTACATCTGTTACTTTGTCTCTAGAAAATAATTGCTCAAAGGTGAAAATATTGACAAATGTTTATCACAGTGGTTTTATTTACAATGAAAAACTAAAAACCTGTTTATCAGCGCAGGACTGGCTAAACATAGTATGTTATAGGCATCTCAGGAAATAATAGGCAAACATATAAATTAAGCATAAAGATCCACATTGACAGATATGCATTGATACCTACAATACAGAGTAATTTGAAAAAAGAAAGCTCCAAGGCTGACCATTGTGGCTTGGGAGGAAGGTGGGCAGGATGGAGCAGTGCTTTGGTTGGGAAGAAATTCAAGTTAATTCTGATCTCTGGGTCAGAAGCGCCAAGAACAAGTCAGGCTAGAGCTGATTTAGTAATCTGTGATTTAGTTATCTTGGCACAGAACGATCCTGAGTATTTCCACCCCCACTAGATTTGAATAAATGTATGTATTTTAAAAGTATGAAGAAGGGGCAGCGTGGCAGTCGGTTAAGCTGCCTCTTGGAACACCCAACATCAGTGCTGGTTTGAGTCCCAACTGTTCTGCTTTAGATCAGCTTCCTGCTAATGGGCCTGGGAAGGCAGAGGGTGATGGTGCAAGTGCTTGAGTTCCTGCCAACTGCTTGGAAGACCCAAATGGAGTTCCTGCCTGCTGGCTGTATCCTAGCCCACCCCCAGCTGTTATGGACATTTGGGAATTGAACCAGTGGATGGAAGATTCTCTCTCTCTCTCTCTCTTTCTCTCTCTTTCTCTCTTCTCTCTCTCTCTCTTTCTTCTGTCATTCTGTCACTCTGCCCTTCAAATAGATAAATCTGTAAGCTTCTGTCATCTCCAGTTATATAAAACATGCTTTCATTCAAGTCACTAATTAAACTTTTTTGGAGGATAGGATATTTCACGTACTTCTGGAAACCCTATTGGTTATTCTTGCTTAACTAGTAAACATATATTTCTATTCCAGCCCATCAAGATCACATACTCTGTCTTGAACATAAGGATTTTATAAGTGACTTATCAAATACCATTTCTAAATTCAATATGTATTAGTTTGACATTTTTCTTCAGTAAATATTTTACAACATTTAATCATAGCTGTAGGAGGATCATTATCAGAAGCTGTAGGGTGATATGTGACCTATGAAGGAAGTACAGAAGGTTTGTGGAAATTTGCACTATCTTCTAATTCTGTTCTTCCATGAACATTTTAAAGCCTCCTCCTTAATCTTTTAAAGCCTCCTCATATGTTTTCTCAAATAACCCATTGAAATACTCATATGAAATCTATATTTATTTTTTATTCATTTATTTATTTATTATTTCAGATCCTATATAACATGCTTGCATGTTTAGTCGGATTTAGAAATGTATCTTACCCTTAAAGGTCTCTAAATAGAGAAGTTGCTGGAAGAGGGTATATATGCGGGAAATGGCCAGCTACCATGCTTGGTTTGGTCTCCAAAAACCTCCACTTCAGGAATTGAAGAGTGTTGCTTTTGAAACTGTGCTCCTTTTTAATGTGGTTGTTTTGGGAGACTTTAAAAGATTTCTTTATTTATTTGAAAATCAGAGTTACACAGAGATAGAAGGAGAGGCAGAGAGAGAGAGAGAACGAGAGAGAGAGGACTACCATCCACTGGTTAACTCCCCAGTTGGCCACAACAACCAGGAAAGAGCTATGCCAATCCAAAGCCAGGAGCCAGGAGCTTCTTCCAGGTCTCCCACGCGGGTGCAGGGGCCCAAGAACTTGGGCCATCTTCTACTGCTTTCCCAGGCCATAGCAGAGAGTTGGATCAGAAGTAGAGCAGCTGGGACTCAAATCAGTGCCCATATGGGATGACGGCACTGTGGGCAGTGGTTTACCCACTACACCACAGCGCCAGTCCCGGGAGACTTTTATTATTATAAATTTGTGTGTGTGTGTCCCTCTCTAACTCTGACCTTCAAATGAATAAATCTTTAAAAAAAAAAAAAAAGTCAGCCAAACCAGCATTTTGATAGAAAAGCACTGTAATGAGAAAAAAAATCAGCACAATTCCTCGGGAAGTATGCATTTTTGCTACAATCTCCCTTAATGAGAAAGATTCTGTTGTTTAATAATTCACAGTTGAAATTGCATTGCATATCTACAGAGGATTTGAGGTCAACTGAGACAAATTATTTTATCCATGCTATGAGTTGCCTAAGATAATAAGAATACTAAATAGTTCTCTAAAAGTAGAAAGGTTACTTTTGGAAGTGATTTGACATTTCTCCTTCTCATTTGTGCTGAGTTAAGTCACTACAATTCTGCTTAAACTTCTGCTGCCTCCAAGGTTCTGCATTTTCAGGAAGCTGGAATTGGAAACCAGAGCTGGGAATCAAACCAAACACTTTGATATGGGATTTGGGCATATTAACTAGTGTCTCAACCACTTGGCCAGTACCCACCCCATGAACAGATATTTGAACACTTGTTTTCAGTTCTCTTGGTTATACATGTAAGAGTAATATTGTTGAGTTGCAAGAGTTCTTTATATATTCTGGATACTAGACCTTTATCAGAAAGACTGCAAATATTTCCTCCCATTCCATAACTTGCCTTTTCACAATCTTGATAATGTTCTTTGATTCACAGGTTTTTAATTTTGATGAAGTTAAACTTATATGATTTTTTCTTGTTGCTTGTACTTTTAGTATCTTTAGAATCCTTTACCAAATCCAAGAATTTTTTTTCTTATAATTGTGTTATTTTACCCTTATGTCCTTGATTAGCATTGAGTTAATTTTTTGTATGATGTCAGATAAGACTGTAACTTTCTAGTTGTTCTATCACAATTTATTGAAAAGACCATTTTCTCCTATTAATTGTTTGGGAACCCTTATCTAAAATCAATTACCAATAAACATATGAGTGCTTATCTCTAGAATTTCAGTTCTGTTCTATTGATCTATGTCCATCCTTATGTCAGTACCATACTATTTTGGTTATGCAGTTTTGAAGCAAGTTTTGATATCAGGAAGTTTGAGACTTCTAAATGTCTTTTTCAAAGTTGTTTTGACTATGTAGTGTCCTTTAAGATGGATTTTTCTATTTCCACAAAAAATATCATCGGAATTTGATAGAGGTTACGCTGAATCTGTAGGTAACTTTGGACCAATATTGCCATCTTACAGTATCAAATTTTACAAGCCATTAACACAGATGCCTTTCTATTTTTATGTCTTTTAATTTCTTCCAGAAAGGTTTTATAATTTTTGATGTACATATTTTGTACCTTGGTTAAATTAATTCTGAATATTTTATTCTCTTTGGTGTTATTTTAAATGGCGCTGTTTTAACTTTTTTAAAAATTTCAATGTTGGCGCATAGAAATACAAGTGATTTTGGAGTGTTCCTCGTGTATCTCATAATTTTGCTGAATTTGTTTATTAACTCTAATAGTTCTTTCATGGATTCTTTAGGATTTTACACAAACACACACACAAGGTCATCAACAAGTTCATGGAAAATAGCATCTTGAAAAACCAATGTGTGAATTTCAAAAAATTTTGTACCAAAACAAACATCTTTTAATTCCAATTTTCCATGAACTTTTTAAAGTGCCCTCATGATCATGTCATCTATGACTAGAGATATTTTTACTCTTTCCTTTCCAGTTTGGATTCCTTTCATTTCTTTTACTCTTGTAATTGCCCAAGCTAGAAATTTCAGTACGGTGTTGAATAGCAGTGGAGAGAGAAGACATTCTTACTGATCTTAGGGGAGAAGCTTTCAGTCATTCATCATTAAGTACATTGTTAGCAATGGGTTTTTATGTAGCATTTGTCAAGTTGAGAATGTTGCCGTCTATGCTTAGTTTCTGAGTGTTTTTATTGTGAAAGACATTCTGTTTTTCCGAATGTTGGCTCTGCATCTTTTGAGATGATCATGTGGACTTTTTATGCCCATTATCCTATTAATGTGCTATATTACGTTGATTTATTTATTTTTTGTTTTTTAATTTAAATAATTTAATAGGCACATAAAAATTATGCATTCTTATGGGATATCGTGATGTTTTGACACATGTATATATTGTATAATGTCTAATCAAGCTAAATATAGCTAACTTCCAAAACACTTAATATTTATGGTGGCAACATACAAAAGTCCTATCATCTAGTTTCCATAGAGGAACACCGGCGCTGCGGCTCACTAGGCTAATCCTCCGCCTTGCGCGCCGGCACACCAGGTTCTAGTCCCGGTTGGGGTGCCGGATTCTGTCCCGGTTGCCCCTCTTCCAGGCCAGCTCTCTGCTGTGGCCAGGGAGTACAGTGGAGGATGGCCCAAGTACTTGGGCCCTGCACCCCATGGGAGACCAGGATAAGTACCTGGCTCCTGCCATCGTATCAGCGGGGTGCGCCGGCCGCAGCGCGCTGGCCACGGTGGCCATTGGAGGGTGAACCAACGGCAAAGGAAGACCTTTCTCTCTCTGTCTCTCTCTCTCACTGTCCACTCTGCCTGTCAAAAAAAAAAAAAAAAAAAAAAACAGAGAAATATACAGTACAATAACATTATTTATAGTTATCCTACTGTGCAATAGAACCCCAGAACTTCTTTCTTTGTATTCGTAACCTTTAAGGTCACTTCTTCTAGATTCCACATGTGTGTGATATGATACTTGTCTTTCTGTTTTTAGCTTAATATATTTAACATAATAACCTCCGACTCCATCTATATTGTTGTGAATGAACATGAATTCATCCTTTTTGGGACTGATTATTATTCTATTGTATATAGCTACTGCATTTTCTTTATCTATTCATCAGTGAATGGGTACTTAGGTTGTATCCATTTCTTGGCTGTTTATGAAAACAGATAGTGCTGCAATAAACATGGGAATGCAGATGTCACTTCAACAGACTGATTTCATTTTCCTTGGTTTATATACACAGTAGTAGCATTGCTGAATCATGATTATTGTATTTTTAGTTTTTTGAAGAACCTCCGTACTGTTTTCCACATTGGTGGTCCTAATTTGTATGCTCAACAACAGCGTGCAAGGATCCCTTTTCTCTACATCCTCACCAGCATTAGTTCTTTTTCTTTATCATGGCCAACCTAAGTGGAGTGAGATGATATCTTATTGTGGTTTTGATTTGCATTTCCCTGATAGGGATGATGAGCACTTATTCACATACCCGTTGGACATTTGTATGACTTCCTATGAAAAATGTCTGTCTAGAACTGCTGCCCATTTTTAATTGGATTGTTAGGTTTTTTGACATTGGTTGTTTGAATTCTTTATGTACTCTGGATATTAGCCCCTTGCAAAAAATTTCTCTGATTTTGTAGGTCATCTTTTCACTCTGTTGATAGTTTCCTTTGCTGTGCAGAAACTCCTAAGTTTGATGAAATCAAATTTTGTCTCTGTGCTTTTCAGATCTGATCCAAAAACATCCTTGCCCATTCCAATATCTTAAAGCATTTCCCCTATGTTTTCTTCGGTAATTTCAGTTTCAAGTTTTATGTATATTTATTTATTCAACTTTGAATTGACTTTGGTATATGAAAAGATAGGGGTTTATTTTCATTCTTCTACATGTGGATATCCAGTTTTCCCAGCACCATTTATTGAAAAGACTGTACTTTTCCAATGTGTGTTCTTAGCACCTCTGTTGAAGATCAGATAACTGGAGATGCATGGATTTATTTCTAGGGTTTTTATTATATTCTGTTGGAATATATATCAGTAGCTATAGATGCAAGGGTTTACTTCTAGGGTTTCTATTATGTTCTGTTGGACTGTATACCAGTACCATACTATTTTAATTACTGTATGTTTCTGATATATTTTAAAGTCAAACTCCTTTTGCTCCACATTGCTATTACTATTGAGGGTCTTTTGAGGTTCCATACAAATTTTAATCGTGTTTTTGAGTTTTGTTAAAAATGGCATTTGTACTATGATAGGGATTGCATTAAATCTGTAAATAGCTTTGGATAGTGTGCACATTTTAAACACATTGATTCTTCCAATCCATGAAATGGGATGTTTTTCCATATCTTTGTTTCTGATTTCTTTCATCAATGATTTATAGTTAACATTGTAGATAAATTTCTCATTTTTGATTAAATATTTTTCCTAGAATTGTTTTTGGGAACAGTTGGAACTAGAATTACATTCTTGGTTTATTTTGCAGATAATTTCATTATTTATTTATTTGAGAGGTAGAGTTACAGAGAGAGGGAGAGACAGAAAGAAAGGTCTTCAATCCACTGGCTCATTCCCTAAATGGCCACAATGGCAAGAGCTGGGCCGACCTGAAGCCGGGAGCTTCTTCCGATCTCTCACACAGATGCAGGGGGCTGAGCACTTGCCATCTTCCACTGCTTCTCAGACCATAAGCAGAGAGCTGGAATACCAGAAAAGGAGCAGCTGGGATACCAACAGGTACCCATATGAGATGCTGGCACTGCACACGGAGGCTTAGCCTACTACACCACAGTGCCAGCCCCCCAATAATTTGATATTTATTCTGTAACACTATTGGTTTTTGCATGTTAACTTTATACCCTGTAATTTTGCTGAATGTATTAGTACTAAAACTTTTTAGTAGCATCTTTGGGTTTTCTATGTATAGTATCATGTCATGTGTAAACAATGACTATTTGACTTCCTTCTTTATGATTTGAAAGTCCTTCATTAATTTCTCTTGCATAATTGCTCAGGCTAAGAATATCAGTACTAAGTTGAATAAAAATGGGGAAAGTGGCATCCTTATCTTGTCCCAGATCTTAGAGAGAAAGCTTTTATCTTTCCTACATTATTTCATCTTTCCTACAGTATTATGCTAGCTGGTAACGTATTATGTATGTCCTTTATTACATTGAGTTACACTGCTTCTATACCTCATTTGTTCAGAATAAAAACATGAAGTGATGTTGAAGTTTATCTGATGTCTGTTCTGCATCTTTTGAGATGATCATGTGATATTTGTCCTTCATTGATGTGGTATATTTGCTGATTTGCATATATGTTATTTGCATATACGTAAACCATCCTTGCAGCCCTGGAAAGAATCTTACTTGATCATGGTGCATAATCTTTTCATTGTGATGCTGTGTTTGTTTTTTCCCCCCTACCTTGGGATTTGTTAATACATTAAGTGCTCTGGGTCTCAGCAAAAACATGATAATTACTACAGCTCATTTCTCATTTTAATGTGATATTACTATAAAGAGAACAGATTCAATGTAGTTCATAGATAGAATACTAAGAATATAATAATACTTCCTTCCCTTTTCTCTCTCTTCCTTCCTTTCTTCATTCCTTCATTTTCCTATTATTTATAATTTTTGAGATAGCATATTTTTAATTTACCTAATAATCAAAGGCTTAATACTCCACTAAATAAAGAGTTCAACAAATAAAAAGAATAAAAATGGTTCAGAAGGAATATAGACAACATTTATAAATCATTCATCACAGTAAATTTTAAAATAATCAGAATTTTTTTATTAAAGATTTTTATTTATTTTATTTATTTGAAAATCAGAGTTGAAAAATTGAAGAAAAGAGTGTTAAATTCAGAAAAGGTAAACATTGGGCTGGCGCCACGGCTCGCTAGGCTAATCCTCCACCTGCGGCGCCTGCACCCTGGTTCCTAGTCCCGGTCGGGGCACCGGATTCTGTCCCGGTTGCTCTTCTTCCAGTCCAGCTCTCTCCTGTGGCCAGGGAGTGCAGTGGAGGATGGCCCAAGTGCTTGGGCCCTGCACCCACATGGGAGACCAAGAGGAAGCACCCGGCTCCTGCCTTCGGATCGGCACAGCATGCCAGCCGTAGCGGCCATTTGGGGGGTGAAACAACGGAAGGAAGACCTTTCTCTCTGTCTCTCTCATGGTCTAACTCTGCCTGTCAAAAAGAAAAAGGAAAAGGAAAAGGAAAAGAAAAGGTAAACATTGGTTAACTGCAAGAATGAATTATCAGATGAATCTAGGATGTCTCTGAAACTATGTGTCCATCTGCTGGTTCACTCCCCAGATGGCTGCAATGGCTTTAGCTGAGCTGATAGGAAGCCAGGAGCCAGGAGCTTCTTTCGGGTCTCCCACGTGGGTGCAGGGGCCCAAGGACTTGGGCTATCTTTTACTGCTTTTCCAGGCCAGAGCAGAGAGCATCCTCCACTGCACTCCCAGGCCACAGCAGAGAGCTGGCCTGGAAGAGGGGCAACCTGGACAGGATCTGGCGCCCCGACTGGGACTAGAACCCAGGGTGCTGGCGCCACAGGCAGAGGATTAGCCTAGTGAGCCGCAGCGCCAGCCAATGTTTCCCTTTTAACCCTGATTTTATGTATTTTTTTTAAAGATTTTATTTGTTTATTTAAGAGATAGAGTTACAGACAAAGATAGAGGTAGAGACAGAGAGAAAGGTCTTCTGTCCGCTGGTTGACTCCCCAGGTGGCCACAATGGCCAGAGCTGCGTCAATCCAAAGCCAGGAGCCAGGTACTTCTTCCGGGTCTCCCCCATGGGTGCAGGGGCCCAAGAACTTGGGCCATCTTCTACTGCTTTTCCAGCCACAGCAGAGAGCTGAATTGGAAGAGGAGCAGCCGGGACTAGAGCCAGTGCCAATATGGGATGCCCGTGCCACAGTGGAGGATTAACCTATTGCACCATGCCACCAGCCCCTAATTTTTTGCATTTAAATATTCTTTATTCTTGGTCTACCTAAGGGATTGTCCAGATCATGTATATTTTGAAAGAGCCTCCTTTTTGTTTCATTGATATTTGTTGTTGTTGCTGTTGTTGTCTCTGTATCATTTATTTGTGCTCTAAGTTTTATTATTTCTTTTTTCTACTGATTTCAGACACAGTTGTTCTGTTTTGTAGTCCCTTGTAGCCTAGTGATGAGTTGCTTACTTGAGATCTTTCTGGCTTCTTTTTTTTTTTTTTTTTTTTTTTGTAGGGACTGATTGCTATAAAATTCCCTCTTAGTACTTTTACTTTATGCCTGTGCTTCCATTTCCATTTGTTTCAATAGATTTTTTAAATTTCTTCCTAGATCCAGTACTTGCTCAGGAGTTTAAGCTGTTTTGTTTTGTTTTAAAGATTTATTTATTTAATTAGAGGCAGAATAATAGGTAGAGAAGGAGGAAGAGAGATCTTCCATCCACTAATTCACTCCCCAAATGTACATAAGAGACCAAAGCCAGGAACCAGGAATTCTGTTAGAGGAAATCTGGATTGGAAATGGAGGCAGGACTCGGCCCCAGATACTCTGTTATGGGATGAGGGCATCCCAAGTGGCTACTCAACTCCCTGCACCAAAATTCTCACCCCAAGATTTAAGCTATTTAATTTCCATGTATTTATATATTTGCCCTAGTTTTCCTTGTTACTGATTTCTAGTTTTTATTGCATTATACTCAGAAAATAAAGATAATGTGATTAGTCTTTTTTAATCTGTTGAGGCTTATTTGGTGACCTACCTTGTGGCCTATCCTGTAGGATGTGCTGCTGAGAAGAATATGTATTCTGTAGCTGTTGTACAAAATGTTCTGTAGATCAAATTGATCTACAGTGCAGATAAGTGTTTCTTTGTTGATTTTCTGTCTGGGTGATTTGTCCATTTCTGAAAGTGGGATGTTAAATTTCACTATTTTTATTGTATTTCAGTCTGTCTTTCCCTTTAGGTCTGTTATTTGCTTTATGTATTCGGGTGCTTCAATATAAGGTACATGCATATTTACAATTATCTTCTCTGGTTGGTATGAACTTTTTATCATTACATAACGGCTTTCCTCGTCTCTCTTACTGCCTTTGACTTAACAGTAACTTTTTCTGCTGGAATTATGACTACTCCTGCTTTTTAGGGAATTCTATTTGCATGGAATATTTTGTTGCATCCTTTCACTTTCAGTTTGTGTGTGTCTTTGAAGGAAAAGTGTGCAATGGGCCTCTGTATGGTTTATTTTCTTCTTTTCTCTTAGAATTTGAGTATGTTCACTACCTGTAACCTTTGAGAGCTTGATTATGTTACATCTGAGCCTATAGTTCATTGGGTGGAATCTGACTGCTGACCTTTGACTGCTGATACCTCTCTAGTTGTGTCTTTCTCTAGGTTGGAAGTTTTCTGTTAGTTTCTTTTACAATATGCTTTCTATCCCTACAGCATTCTCAAATACCTCTTGAGCCCCAGTAACCTGGACATGTGCTCTTTTCATGCTGTCCCAAATTTCCTATAACCTTTTCTTGTTCCTTTTGATTGGTTTTTTTCTCCTCCAACACTGTATTTTCAAATAGCCTGTCTCTTTGAGCTGACTGATTCTTTTATTATCTGTTCTGCTATCCATGCCTTCTATTGCATTTTTTGGTTTTGCTTACAGGACTTTTCAATTGAGGTATTTCTGTTTGATTTTGTTAATTACTTCCATCTCTCTAACAAGTTCTTTTTGTTTTCCTATGAACCGGAGGATGATAGATCTCTTTCTCTTTCTCTGGCTCTCCCTATCTCTCACTCTACCTTTGAAATAAATTAAAAGAAAAAAAAGATTGCATTTCCAAGCCTCTCTTGAAGCTAAGTGTAGCTAAGTCCTAACCAAGGGATGTCCACGGAAACCACCTCAGGAAATAACTGTAAAGAAATGGAGCACTTCCTCTTTAGTCCTTCTTCCTTCCTGCTGGAATGCAGAGGTGATAGCTGAAGCTCCAGCAGCCGTATTAGAATAAGAGAAGAAAGCCACTTCCTGAAGGTATCAAAAGAAAGTAGGAACTTTGGGACCAGCAGGTTAAACTGCCACCTGAAACACATGCATCCCATATGAAAGATATTTCCAGTCCCAGCTGCTCTACTTCCCACCCAGCTCCCTGCTTATGTGTCTGGGAAAGCAGCAGAAAATGGCCCAGGTACTTGGGCTCCTGCACCCATGTGGGGACCTGGTAGGAGTTCCTGGCTCCTGCCTTCTGCTTGGTCCAACTCCAACCATTGTGACTATTTGGGGAGTAAACCAGTAAGTGGAAGATTCTCTCTCCCTCTCTCTCTCTAATTCTGCCTTTCAAATATCAAATAAATGAATTAATAAAGCTTTAAAAATAGATGATGAAGAAGGTAGAAAAATGAGCCAGGATAATATATATAATCCCAAATTGTTGAAAGAAAAACTAGAATATATAGTCACCTCTTTAACAGATCTTTTCTTCTTCAGTTGCTTTTATTCTTTTAACCCCATAATACAGATGTCACCTAGAATTTTCTCTTTTTGAGGATTTCTTTATTTATTTGAAAGGCAGAGAGAGAGTGAGAGAATCTTACCTTACATCCACTGGTTCACTCCCCAAATGGCCACAGCAGCCAGGTCTGGGCTGGGCTGCAGCTGGGAGCCGGAATATCCATCCTGTCCTCCCTCATAGGTGGCAGGGGCTTGAGTACTTCAGCCATCTTACACTGCTTTCCAAAGCTCATTAACAGCAAGCCGGGTAGGAAGCAGAGCAGCTGGGATTCACATTACCAGTCACAGCAGCAGCTCAACCCACTGCACCACAATCCAGCCCCTCACTTAAAATGTTCAACCATCATTGTTTTTCATTCACATATTCTCCTTGGGTAATTAGACATCACATTGATGATTCCCAAATTGTATGTCCAATTCCTAACTTTTTCTCGAGTTCTAGACTTATATTTCTAATAGTTCATGTATCTAATAACTCAAAAATTTATGCCTCCAAAGTTCAAACTGTCTTCACCCTCACATATACTACTGCTTTTTAAAATTACATTCATATGGAAACACATACAGAGAGATATGTATTGTGTGTATGTATGCATACACACATCCTTATGTATATAAGTCTGGATGTTTCTATATATACATCACAGATGTAGATATTAATTTTTGCAGGTGCTTCATTAGGTATAGTACATGCAGTAGTCCCTAAAATAGGGTTCCATCATGACAATGCTTTACAGAATTGTAGATAGGCATTCATCAAATTATCTCACATATAAATGTTGTTTAATTATGGTCATTTCTATGAATGAGAAGAACATGGCATCATGTGAGGAATAATAGAATCATTTGGCTTTCTTCTTCTTACAATAAATAACCTTTTTTGTTAGACAAAGGTGGCGTGAAATAACTTCTAAAATAAACTATCTACCTTTAATGCTTTTTTAGAAAAAGTTTTTATTTATTTATTTATTTGAGAAGTAGAGTTACAGAGAGAAGGAGAAATAGAAAGGTCTTCCATCCACTGGTTCACTCCCCACCCAAATGGCCACAATGGCCAGAGCCATGCCAGTCTGAAGCCAGGAGCTTCTTCCAGGTCTCCCACACAGGTGCAGGGGCCCAAGCACTCGGGTCTCTTCCATGGCTTTCCCAGGCCATACTGGAGAGCTGGATCTGAAGAGGAGTAGCTGGGAATTGAACCACCACCCATATGGGATTCCAGTGCTGCAGGCGGAGGCTTAGCACACCACACCACAGCGCCGGCCCTAATTTCTGAAAATATTTAATACAATTCAGTACTCAAATGTCCTAGCAAATTGACTGTTTTTCTTGTCCAAATTTCCATATCTTTTCTTCCTAATTATGTCTTTATTGTTCATAAGTCTAACAAAATGTCAAGGACTGACATCGTGACATTACCATTAGTACTGGGAATGTTGATGTAGAAACTAAATAAAAGAGCTTCTGTGAAAATAGTTTTATGTTCTTTGTATGTAAAAAATGACACATAACATCAAGACTTCTTCCCTGTCACAGTCTATCTGTTTCTTCCTACGTTTTATATGGTTTATGGTATTTGTTAGCTGAATGTTAACTGTTTGTTATTTTTCATATGTGTTTCAAGTCTTTTGCATAAAACTGAATTTCTCATTCTTAGAAGAGTTATGACCAGTAGTGGTAGACCAGATCATGAACTAAGTTATACATGATCTAAAATAATGACTTTGTTTCGATGTAAATGTTAATATTAAAAAGTAACCTGAATTATTGTCTATGTTTGAGTAATTTTAGGATATTGCTCTTTAATTATCAATATTGAATAATAACATGTTAAATGTTTACTACTTCTAAATGCTAAATAATTTACATACATTCTCTTACTTACTTTGTAGTAATCCAGTGAGGTGGATACTATCATTATCCTCATTTTTCAGATAAAGAAAATGGCAAGTCAAAAAATACTCATCCATATCCTAGCAGAAATCACATATCATACTTAAATAGCAAATTGAGAAAAATTTAATATGGGCCTATGGTATTTACAATGGTTTGTGCAGAATTTAGGGAACACAACAAGAAATCTTGGGGTGAAGGGAAAGAGTACTGTTAGAATCCAGAAAAAAAAAAGCTGCAAGAAAGAAGGAACTGTGATCTTTAATTGAGACACACAAGGCCTAGTGGAGAAAGACTCAGAGGAATAAATATTAGACCTGAAGTTCCTCTCAACAGACTGAACCCTACTCGAAGCCAGAGAACACAAAATAGCTTGTTAACACTGTCCATAAAGGTCAGCTTGTGACAGAATATGAAGAAGGTTGAAAATGAATGAAATGGAAATGGAAAATAATTAGAAATTAAATAACTTACTCAAGAATTTAAACTATTAAATGGCAAAGTCAATATATGAGTGAAAAACACTACTTCCATTCACGATGCTAACCTGCTTCTCATATAAAAAATGTTTGGTGAAGTATTACTTGCTGGAAAAAAATATTTTGTCTGAAACTGTCCTATCCTAAATTGTTGGATGTATTTGAATCTAAGTAAAAATTGCACCAGCTATTTGAGAGCTGAGCAGCAAAGAATGCCCTGGCCCTCAAAAAAAAACTTAGATACGGGTATTGATTTACATGTTGTTGGCATTTTCAGAATGTTATACCATGGCTGTTCCTCTTGTTCAGATTCCAGACTCCATCATTTCTCGTGGTGTTCAGGTGCTCCCACGAGACACAGCCTCCCTCAGCACTACTCCTTCAGAATCACCTCGTGCTCAGGCCACATCTCGCCTCTCTACAGCTTCCTGCCCAACACCAAAAGTAAGTACAGCTCATTGGCACCTGACACCTGCTCTGCTGTGGAAATCTGGGGAAACTAACCAATATTTTCCTGTACTTGTCAAGGTTGGATTGCATGCAACATAATACTATGAAAAAAAATGGAATATAAAGTAGATACCACTCATTTTTCACTAATTGTCACATTAGACCACGAGTAGGACAATCTAGAGGTTTCATAGAAAATGTCTACTCCTACATCACAGCTAGGGATATCACTTCCTATAACTCCTGTTTCTTTGATGTAGACTTGTTATTTTTAACCATACTCATCAGTATAGATATAAAATTATTTATACTGAGAATAAGTGTATTTTTGGCCATTAAACAACAAGATTAAAAAAATACTATCACCAAAGGTTGTTTTTTGTTTTTGTTTTTGTTTTTGTTTTTGTTTTAATTTGTCCAGTCTGGGGTAGCTCCCAGCTCTAGTATCATTCCAAATTTTTTCAAATATATTCAACTTGGAATGTGGCTGCCTAATATTTGGAAACAAATCTAAATTTATTAGAAAGAAAGTTTTAATGCCAACCTTTGAGGGAGGGAGTTTTTTCGTCTTTATTTTTATATGCTTATCACTGAATCATAATGGGAGAAAGGATTAGACATTTGTTTCTTGCCTACATCTTCATGTGTTTGATAAATTACCTAGCCTCCTTAATTATTGTTGTGATTGCCTTCTCCTAGAATCTCTCTCCTGAATCAGTTAGTCCTTTGTGCTTTCAGGTTCTTTATGTGATAGATCCCATATTGCTATTAAAAGGTTAACAGTAACTTCCTTCTTATTTACTAGCACAAGAACTAAGATATCAGGCTGTATATTAAATTTACTCTAAGGATCTGACAGTTAATTTTTCAAACTGTAGCTTTTTGTCTATCATCAAATTTAAGCACCTATGTTGGTATCTTCCTCAATTCCAGCTTTTTATCAGTTTTATGAATATTACAAATTACATTTGACTAAAAGTGATCTCAAACATTCTAGATGTGGCAGTGCAATTTGTTATATGTTTTGTAATAAAACCTTCCCAACAAAGTCTTCAGAGTATTAACTCTTGTATATCACTGTTTTTTAGACATATGTCAAAAATAATAGATTACTTTTGTCATCTAAATGAGGTCGTAAATCTCACTGGAGAAAAACTATAAGAACATTCTATATGTAAAGTGCATTTCATTGCCAACTGGGTACCAGTCAGCTACATTTGCAACTGAATGAAATCAGAGTTCTTAAACCCTGGTTGGGAAAACCAAGGTTTCATCTGTCTTTTAAGTTATTTTTTAAAAAATGCCATGATTTGTCTATATTCAATTCCAACTGTACAAGCTAAATGCATTTGAGAAATAATTAAAAGTAAAAGCTAGATCCACTCTAAGATATTTACTTCACTGAATATTTAGGCCTAAATATTGAGAATACAGAACTATCCAAGTTTCTGTTGTTTTTCTGTGATAACATACTGTGATTGTAAGTATTTTGGAAATATCTTAGGCCAAATTATATAGTAGTTCTTAAGCCTTTATAAGCATTGTAATTACATCTTAGTTACAAAGAAGATATCACATACAATTTTCAAAATCACTCAGCACTTCCACATCCTCCAAAGTAAAGCACTAGAAATGTTAACATTTATTGAATTAATTTACTTATTGTAAAACTTTTGAAAAACAAGTAGCTTGTCTTGATATTTTCAAATATTCAAACTGACAATGAATTCAAATGAAGCACTGTGTTTTTATCCAGGAATAAAATTGTGTTCCTTTTATATGATTTTTTCTAGCACTGGAATTCTGGGAATTTATTACTTTGTTGTTAATTTTAAAAATAAACTTTAAATGATGAATTAGAATACTAATATAATACCACTAGATACTTTAAATATTGATATTTTAAGAAGTAAAAGATGTCAAATTATCCTTTCTAATAAAAATCTCTTATAAATGATAAGACTGCTTAATTGAACTTAAAATATGTGTTCTTATAAGTGCTTTAATTTCAATGACAGATACTGTCAGATACAGTCTCCATCTAGGTTCCTGGAGTTTACAGTTTAGTTGGGAGTTTACTAACATAAATGAGTAGGTAAACAAGAAATTTTAATAATTAAAATTTCACTATAACTTAATAATCATATTTTTAAGTACATGTAAAAGATGTACTGATAGAAATAATAGCAGGAGGGATACTTGGCATTGTGTCACAGTGTGTTAGATTGCTAGTTATGACGCTGGCATTCATGGCAGAGTGCCATTTCCAGTCCTGGCTACTGTGCTTCTAGTCCAGCTCCTTGCAGCAGATGATGGTCCATGTACTGAGCCCTTGCCACCCATGTGGGAGGCCAAGCTGGAGTTCAGGCTCCTGGCTTCAGCTTGGCCCAACCCTGGCTATTGTGGCCATTTGTGGAGTGAAAAAGCAGATTGAACACCATCCCCCTTTCCCTTCAATCTCCCTTTCTGTGTGTACCTTTCAAATAAAATAAAAATAAAGAAATCTTTAAAAAAAGAAGGAATAGAGGAAGAGGAGGGCAGTGCAGGGAAGGGAAGGGAAGGAAAGGAAGGAACAGGGCAGGGAGAAGAAGAGCAGGAGAACCTCATCTAGATAGGCTGATCAGAGAAGGCCCTCCAAGAAGTAACATTTCACTGCGGGTGAAAACAAATAATAAAATCCTAACATGAGGTTTGGTGTTGGATAGAGGCTTAATGAATTATATATAGCAATAATGACTGCTTTAAAGGCAGTGGACACCAATCAAGAACGCTATAGCTAAAACTTTCAATAGTATGTGAAAGATAAGACTGCTTAATTAAATTTAAAATATGTGTTCTTTTTTTTTGTTTGTTTGTTTTTTTTTGTTTTTTTTTTTGCCAGGCAGAGTGGACAGTGAGAGAGAGACAGAGAGAAAGTTCTTCCTTTTGCCGTTGGTTCACCCTCCAATGGCCGCCGCGGCCGGCGCACTGTGCTGATCCGAAGCCAGGAGCCAGGTGCTTTTCCTGGTCTCCCCTGGGGTGCAGGGCCCAAGCACTTGGGCCATCCTCCACTGCCTTCCCGGGCCATAGCAGAGAGCTGGCCTGGAAGAGGGGCAACTGGGACAGAATCCGGCGCCCCTACCGGGACTAGAACCCGGTGCCAGCGCCGCAAGGCGGAGGATTAGCCTATTGAGCCACGGCACCAGCCAATATGTGTTCTTATAAGTGCTTTAATTTCAATGACAGATATTGTCAGATACAGTCTCCACTGACTTCAAACTCCAATTTCAAATTTCAATTTCTTTATGTTAGATAATGATTTTTTTAGCCTCTCCTCACTGAGTCATATATCAAGGTCATAGGTTTTGATACTTCCCTCTGTTTTAGGTGAGTTAGTTATTTTAATTTTTATAACATAGAAATTTGAAGCAAAAGAAAACAAAAGTGATTTGCTCTAATTTGAGCAATTGGATAATTATGATGTTATAAGGAATATAAAATACCAGCAAGTTTTGAGAGTAAAAGGGTAGTGCATTTTGACTTTGTGTACATTCTGAAGTACATGTAAGACATCCTGAAGTTTGTGTAAGACATCCAAGGAATAGTATTCAACACAAAATATGGAAATACAGTTTGAGTTGGACATCTTTATTGTTACTGCATATTGGTTCTAATATTTAGAGTCCAGTACATGTTAGTGTTGGCAAAACCCCATACGTATCCCCTTTCTACATCATAGAATGTCATGTGCAGAAATATATGTTTAAATGTATTTTCTTTACATCAGAAATATAATTTAGTCATGAATGACCAGCACTAGAAAGGGTACCTGACTTAACAGCAGCAGTCCTGGATTCAAAGGCTTGTTTCTTTTCTTAGTAACCGTATTTGATTAAGCAAGTCATTTAACTTTTCTGAGCAGCTTCATGTCTGTTGAGAGACTTAAAATCCCTGTCTCCCTGAGAGTGTGTTAGTTCATTAAATTAAGTAAGTCTTTTCTAATGGTGCAGAAACAAGTGAGCCTGTTAGCACTGTTCCTTCCTTTAAACAGATAAAATAAGTCACTATAAATTATAATAAAGTATAATAAATATTATTATTTATTAGCAGGAGTACAGGATATTATGGAAATAATCATCAAAAACACTTAAATTAGTTTGTGAGAACTCAATGGTTAAATAACCAAGAATTGATTCAAAACTAACTGTTCCAACCTTTTTCTCTATGTCCTTTATCACTAGACTATAGATCTCTAAATTCGTGTTTGCATTTACTTCTCTAGGTCAACAACTATAATGTTAAACATCATTTGGATTCACATTTTGTATGTATACTGAAGTAAAGTATTCTAGATTGTCCTTTCATCCTTTAAGATTCTCCAGCTTTAGTGAGAGAAAGATTTATAAAATATACCATGTTTTCATTTCTTTTCTCTATGTGAATTACAATCTAATGAAGACTACCATACATCAGCTTTTCTAAATAATTATTAATAAAATAGCATTTTCTCCAGCAAATATTTACTTGCTGAAATAACATTTTATTACATATGAGATAAAAAGGCATTTTTATGTCAGATATTTTCTTTTAAATGAAATCTGACTGGAATGAATGATTTTCAGTCCTCTTGTTTCCTGATACATTGTATGTCTTAAGAACAAATTTGGGATTTTTAGTTTTTCATCACCCTAAATAGAATAGTGCCTAAGCCAAAGAAATAAAATCATATGTGGATTCTATTTAAAGAAATGTAGGCTTTATCTAGAGAACTTGCGTTCTAAAATGGTGATAGTGTTCTAAAAAGGATGTGCTGAAATAATAATTCTCTAACACATAAATTCTCTTTTAGAGTGAACATTATTCACAACTAAGGACAGCAGCATCTCTCAGAATCTCTATTTAAAAATCAAGTTAAGAGGTTTGAGGTACAAAATAATAATCGGAACAAAAGAAAAAAATCCAAACTTTTGATCAGTTTTGCCCTTTAGTTGATGTTTGTTTCAGACATTATTAAAATAGAAAACATTTTATTGATCAATTTTCTATTAGTTTTTTATTTCCTACTTATTTGAACTTGGACATTTAAAAAGAGAATGTAATCTTTAGCCACATATTCCCCTTTACCTTAAAAGTTAGAATTTTATGCCCAGACTAACCAGTAAGTTGAGGGTTTTCCCCCTTTAGAACAAAAATGTAAACACCTGCAGTATCTAATTTCACTAAAGTTCATATAATGACTTAAAAGTAAATGTGCTGAAATATCTTTATGTGAAAGGATGTCCCTTTAATACACTAATGTCTTATCTCACATCCAATTTGAAAAATTGTGAGTCCTTGTAGGTTTCTATTTTTGTCCTTTGAGCCAAAGGAATTAGAATAATCTGGATAGACTATTAACTCATGGTCTTAAATGTGTGAGTTTGAAAGGAAGTTTTGATTTCCTTTACCCATAAAGGTGATGCTATTGATCCAGTATCAACATAATTTTCTCTGTGAAATTCTACGCTAGTAATGTTTAGTTTTACAAACTATAACATATTTGTACCACTTTCCTTTGTAAACACCAGAATGAGAGTTGGCTAGTTTATTGGCAAAACCTGAGACTCCCAAGTCTCTGGGGAATCTCACGTATTTGCTACAATTCTAAACTAAGTAAAGGTATGAACTTGTGCCTACAAGTTGAGGTTCTGTGTGTGTGTATGTGTGTGTGTGTGTTTAAATTATTTTTAAGAGCATAAGCAAATTCAGTAAAATTCAACAAAATGAAATTTTTTACTTTTGTCTCAAATGATATCAACACTAGTGTATTATTATATGATCAACTGTTAATGACATTTTAGAAATTGATGAATTCCAGTTCTACATGTAGAATCAACGAACAACAAAAAGGTTGGGAACTACTAAATTATTGAAATCAAAAATATATTCACTGAACCTAGACTTTATTTTTCTCTTGTACAAAGTTTATTGCCCATCTGGGAAAGATTAAGCAATAATTCTCTCAACATTATTGGTCAAATCTAGCAATTGTTTTACATTTTTCAAATACATGTTGATGTGTGACTTAATGCAAAGCAATTGAATTCTCACATTTGCTTTCTTTCAGTCTGTTTTAATACGCTGTTTTTATTGAAGAATATGAAAAAAACAAACCAGCCTCACAAAGATATGTTATTAGAAAAGGAAAGTTTATTTTATTAGCATTTTCAGATGATTGTGACTATTTTTTGATACTACACCAAGAATTTACAATTTTTGTTCCATTAAAGATAGTTGAAATGTAGGATACGAAAACCTATCTAGTACCATTCAGGGCTCTGATGCAGTAAAATTTAGTGGTCAGTCTTGCACTTTGAAAAAACTTTTACACAAGCATGATTTTAGAACACACATATTGGCCATTTGGAAAATATAATTCTTCCAAATGCTGACATACTTCATTATATCAAAATCATCTTTGTTAATCTAATCACCACATTGGGAAGTATTGGAAACCATGAAGCTGATGGTGGCTGACATACATTTTCCTGTTGATTTTCCTTTAATTGACAGGCAAACTTTGTTCATTTTCATGAAGGTGTCTAGAAAGCATCTCAGTCTGAATAATAATAGTTGATTAATTATTCTTTCATTCTTTCAAGTAAAAATGATATCCTGTGTATACACTGGATAGTTTAGAAACATGAGGTAGGCCTAAAATGTAAGATGCCAGTTAAGATACCGTTGTTCCATATTGGAGTAATTGGATTTGATCCCTGACTCCAGCTTCCTGCTGATGTAGACTCCGGAAGGTAGTGGTGATGGTTCAGGTGATTGGGTCCTGCCATCCACATGCGAAACTTGAAATTAGTTCTCAACTCCGAGCTTCAAACCCTCAGTCTCAGGCTATTGCAGGCATTTGGGAAGTTAACAGAATAGGGATTTGTCTCTCTCCCACCCCCTCCCTCTCCCTCCACATCTCCCCTCGCCCTCCTTTTCCTGTCTCCTTCTCCCTCTCAAATAAAAATATGCATATATATTAAAAATAAACTGACAAATTCAATCTACAACTCAAACATTTTCATAAGCACTTTTCCTTGAGACAGACAACATCAGGATGCAGCAGTATTTTAGTTATACTTCCCATTATGTCATACTCAAAGGTCAACTTTTAGTTAATTAAATTGATACTTACTGTTTCATTGAGGATAAGTACTAAATGAGACTAGCCTTTTTAAAAAAATGTTACCACATGGCAGTGAATAATATGACTATTCATACTACTTACATCCACTTCCTTTACTTGCAATGAGGTTTCAGTCCACCAATGCTTTTGAAACATCAGTACAAATTTCAGCTTAGTGAAAAATGCAAATAATGTTTTGGTAATACTAGTAATTTTGGCCTTGTGGACCCCTTGAAAGGGTTTTTTTCATGAATCATGAAGAACCACTGATAAAATAAATCAGCAACACGTTCAAGTTTCCTGAAAATATTCTGAGTCACAATAAGGTATGTTGAGCTTTATTTTTTCCATATTTACCATAGAGAGGATATTGGAATGGTATTCTCAAACAGATCTGATCCTTTATGTAAATAACTAGCAATAACATGCTTAAGCATTAAAAAATAGTTCACTCTGAGTATATTCTAGGTTGATTCTAGATTAGTGAAAAAAACTTCATAATCTTAGAAGATACAAGACCAGAAATTGTAATTCCTAACTAATTCTATTTTCAGTGTCATGTTTCTTCCATGTCTAGCTAACATCTCATGTTTTCCCAGGATATCCTGTCTTCTACCCTCTTTTAAGTAATACCTGAATTGTTGGAAAATAATTTTATAAAGGATAGCTCATTTTCTGTTTTATTTGAAAGGCAGAGAGACAGCAATTCCCCATCCACTGACTCACTCAGATGGCTCATTGAAAAATTAGTTTTGCACATTTAAAATTTGGGAAATTTCAAATAAAAAACAAATTTGCAGTATTTCCTAGTGCTGACATATGTTTATGCTCAGCTGGCATTGTTTAGACCCTCCAGACTATTTTATCATTTATATTACATTCCTGACTCCCATAGACATTTGAAATCTGTTTTCTGCTCTAGTTCATTAACATCTAGTTTCCCTTTGCATGTTTGTCTTGCTGTTTATCATAGTTTCTGAGCAAAACAGAATTTTGAGACTTCAAAGAAAATATAGTACTCTTACTTCCTTTTCTAATGAGAAAGGTGCTACCCAGTGTGGCACAATATTTTATATTTTAATAAAATGGAAATTAGAAAACAGTGTGTTTCAACTGTAAACACTGTGTTTGCAAATTATTTTTAGTGGTTTTATTATGATTTTATACTACGTATATAGGATTCCACTTTCGTGACTGTTCCTTCTTTGATTTAAATGTCCCCTCTGCTTTTGTGTTTAATGATAATTGAAAATGGAATTTATTGATCCCTTTCTAAGTATTTAGTGTTCACAGAACAATGTTTTTCACTGAAGCTAACCATGAAATGTATAATTGCCACTCTGAAATCTGAACTTTCAAGTGAAAATTGATACCTGTAAAGATACAGAAAACAGTTATTATTAGCTATAGAATTAATATTTTATGGCTAAGACAAACTAAAATTGGCATGGTCTCTTTCTTATTTTAAAGAAATAAAATATGTTCATTGCAAAAAATTTAGGAAACTCATATGAGAAAAATGTTGTTGTAAAATGCTCTACATAAATAACCATTGTTAAAATTTTGCTGTATATAATTCTCATTTTTCTGTGCATTCAAATATTTTATCATAATGGCAAGGCAGTAATTAAGAGTCTAGATTCTAATGTCTGACAAGCCTGGGGATGAATCTCACCTTTTCCATGCCCTAGATGTATGATTTTCAGGAAGGTACTTCCCTCTAAGTATCTCATCTGTTAAATAAAAATAATAATACTATTTGCCTTAAAGAGTTGTTGGAAGAATTTTTAAATGTATATGAATCATTTAGCACTATTTTGAAATATAAATACTCACTAAATATTAGCTATTGTTAAACTGTCTATAGTAGTTGAACCTATTTGTACACTTAGTAATATAAATATCTTTGTATGTCATTTTTAAATGTTTTAAATTATCTTCTAGAATGGGGGTAAGGAAGCTTTTTTCTGCAAAAGGCTAAGTGGATATTTATAACACCATTTGTGGGCCATACAGAATTATCAACTTGAAAATCAGCCTGCTATAACTTTCTTGAATTTCAAGTCCCATCTGCAGTGCCAGACCTAATGATTTCACAGGCCTCATACAACCCACCCCTGTTCGAGAATGTTATTTTGATTATTGTTTATTAATTGATAGAGGTAACATAGCTTTTTCACCAGCTTTTATTCTGGATATTTTTCAGTATAGATAATCTTCTGGAAGTGAATGTTTTGGAACTTTCTCCTAATTAAATTTAACTTGTATATAATTATACTAATTATACCTTTGTGGAAATTATATGCAGATCTTTTGTCTCATGAGTAATATAGCTTACATGGCTACCAGGAATAGATCAGTATTGCATCTTCATTAATTCATCTTAATGAGATATTGGAAGAAACAGTTTTAGTATTTGCGTTTGACTGATTTACTGGCAGCATGTAAAATTCATGAACCCAGAACTTTTGAAAAGCTAACAACATTGATTATGAAAGTATTGCACTAGAGGCAGTACATAATGAGAACCAACCCCCAAGTTTGCTTCTTTGTAACTTGAGAACCAGCAGTTTCTTTAGCTATAACAAGAAGATGTTAAATAGCTTCTAAAGTCCTTTGTAAGGCTATAATTCTATTTTTAGCATACTTCCTAAACCAACTGAATATTTTTCTTGTTCTCATATTTATTGAAATCTAATTCACATACAATTATTTTACACTTATTTATTTCAGCTAGTACATAATGTTTGAGGTTGTCAACTAAAAATATTGTAACTTCACTTGAGATCGTTCTCATTTAGGTCAACGTTATGTCTGTTAAACAGAATACTGATTTTTTTCAGTGCCCAGTAGTTTTATTCAGGTGATAAGCAGAGAGGGAAGTGAATTTAGAAATACAAGAAAAAGTGAAATTAAGAATATTAACATTGTATGAAAGCAGACCAAGAAACATCACCTGTGCCAACATTTTAGCAGCAAAATACATTAGATATAGGCATGATTCAAATCCATGTAATTAACTGGCCATGCCCATTGAGAAATTTAGAAGAGAGTATATTTTAAATTAAACTGTTCTCTAGCTCTTCATATTTTAAAATTATACAGGTGTAAGCATTTGACATAATGATTAAAGCACCACTTTAGATCCCCATATTTGTTAATCAAGTGCCTGAGTTTGAATCCCAGTTTTGCTTCCAATTCCAGCTTCCTGCTAAGCTTGACCTGGGAGGCAGCAGGTAATGGCCCTATGTTAGGTAACCTGGATTTGAGTTCAAGGCTCCAGGCTTTGGCCTGGCCTAGCTCCTAATGTTGCAGCCATTTGGGGAGTGAATCAGAGGATGTAAGAGCTCTCTCTGTTATGTCTGTGTTTCTGTGTCTCTCTCTTTGTCTCTCTTAGTCTCTCTGCCTTTCAAAGTAAAAACTAATAAAGGAAGAAAGCTTTTTTGATCAAATTATATGATATGTATTCTGAAATTAGTCAGATATTTTCTGGCCCAAAATTTCAGGACTATCTTCTTTTCCTTCTCATTCTGTTTTTATTAAATAATAATAATAATAATAATAATAATTCAGAAGTCATTCAGTGAATGTGTTTTCTACATATTATGTGTCAAATATTATATTAGGCATTGATAGATATAGCAATGAATAGATTAAATAACATTTGCCTCAAGGAGCTTATAGTGGAGCTGATGTGAAAGTAAAATATTTACAACAAATTTAATAGATGAAGAGTTGATGTCCTCAGGTGCTCTTCTAATCTTGTACAGAAAATAATAACATGCTTTAAAGACAGGAAAACACATTTCATAAAAGAAATATGTGGTCAAATAAATACATGAAAAAAGTACCCTCACTAGAAATCTACATTTTAAAGGAATACAAATTTTGCAACAAGATTGATAACTATTTTAAAATTGAAATCATCAATGCTGTAATGAGCAGTGTCATGAATATTATTATTCACAATGATAGGAATATAAATTTGTGTAACCTTTTAAGCAAATAAGTCATTTGCTTGAAATGCATTATACCTTACAGAAAAAGAGAAATGACCTTGATTTTTTTTAGCCAGTGACTTTGTTTCTAGAAATTTATCCAAAAGAAATTACTAGAAAGGCCATCAAAGACTACATACAAAGTTAGCACAGCATGTTTATATTAGAGAAAAATTACCACAATTAATGCTTATATTAAATAACTTGTAGATACAGATATTCTATAATCTTAGAAAATCATACCTTTCAGAATATTTAATGACTGAGAAACATAATAATATGGTTTTTAAAAGTAAACAAAGCTGCTTAGGGACGGACCCATAGTTTACTTTTTGCAAAGTATATTATTTTTATAATCAGGAAAATAGGTTTTTGTTTTTGTTTTTAAATTAGGACATAGTCATGATAGAGATGTCCTTTTGCCCACTTTTCAGATTTATAGTAAATCTTTATAGAGCCAACTCTAGTTACTTATAACTGTTTATATCCAGAATAAGCATCTTAATCCTGCTGAGTAGGAAATTATATCATATTTCAATGGAAATTCAAAGATAAACATTCTTTTCTAAAACACAACCAATAAAAATTATTAATAACATATAATATACTATTTAAAAGTCATCTATTTTAATATAGCTAATTTGTAGTATCTTTTTGACAGATTTAAAAATTTGAGGAAGAAAAAAAACATTGATAAAATTATCCTCTGGCTAGTGGCAAGTAATAATTTACTTAAAAATGTCTCATTTTGCAGACATTATATTGTCTATGGGTTCAAAGCTATTCTAGAATATAAGGATCAAAATTGCAATCATATAATAAAATATAAGTAAATAATTACAAATGTTAATAGATGATAAAGAATCAAAGCCTTCAAATATGCAAGAGCAGGGGTATATGAAAGATCTGTAACTTGCTACGCTACAAGGATGCTATTTTATGACTTCTCATTTCTTCATTACTCTTTGTAACTTCACTTGGTGTTTTTTATACTTTCATTGATTTTTATACTCATATTGCCTTTCCTCCAGAAACACATTAATTATTTTTTCATTGACACATTTGTATAATTCTTAGTTCTCTTGTCTCTTTTTGCTTTGACTTAATAAATCATGAGTGAAACAGAGTTGCTATACAATGAGGCACAAATTTTATCCAAAGGGCTGAATAATGTAATATGAATAATATACTGAAGTGAAATACTCACTAGATCCCAAAAGTATTTCATTACTTATGGGAGTTTGTTTAAATGTTGAACTCTTAAGCAAAACGTTTTTACAAGATGATATACTTAGAGCAAACAAACTAAGAAGCTGAAATGTTTGTCTATCTAAACCAATATAAAGTATATAATTGGGAAAAAAGTAGATCTGTTACTCATTCCAGAGGCGAGAGCCTCAATTTAATGAAAAACTTGAAAATTAGAAATTAATATCTACTGTGCTTTTTTTTAATAATTAGTGTGTTCAGAAAGCCACTGAACTCTCTTAACTCAATTCCTTCCTTGGTAAAATAAACAAATACAAAATATGCAACCTGTTCTAAAACATTTTCACCAAACATCTTGTAACTAAAGAGAATTGTAAATGCATATATCTGATAACATAGAAGCCTCCCTTAATGCGGCTGCCACAACCTAAAATTTTATTGAAGCTTCATATTTTATTTTTTAATAATATAAAATTGACTTTCTGTTCCAAAATATGTATTAGTTCTAGTGAAAATGTAATTTATAATTACTATTTGACAAGTGAGGTGAGGGTAGGGCAGGATAGATCTCTACCTTGTTAGTAAGAGAAATGACTTTACAGTGAGCTCAGTTTCAGAAAATTGGGCCAGATCAAAAGAGATCAATGCCACGTATTAGATTAAGATCCAGGCAATTTTTTTTTGGTGCATGATATTTCCAAATCCAAATACTTACAAAAATGTAACTAAAACAGCATAGTCACTTTATTGCTTTACAGTTTGCATCCTAGAAATTGATCTCTGGGAGTAATTTCCTCAATAATTAATCCATAAAGATTCCTAGAATTTTCAAAAGAGATGATATAGTGTAATGCTATATTTTCAGGCTGTTTCTAGTGGAAAGTTTGTTAAATATATTCAGGCTGGGTAAGAGACTGAATAGAAGATCTAAATGTTCTTTATCCTATAGTTAATAGTTTTTAACAAACTCAGTGAAAGCCTTCTTCAGGTTGATGAAATCATCAATGATATTTTTTGTTTTGCTATAAACATGTTAATTTTCAACTTATGTTTGTAAACCAGTAATCTCAGCTGACTCATGATCCTCACAGTTCTTAATATCCTCTTCTCAAAGTTCACTTATATTGCATTCATCCTATGTTTGATATAAGTTGAGCATCACTAATGTGAAAATCCAAAACCTTTTGCATGTCATGTTGATGCTCAAAAGTGTGCATCAAAATGAAAAAAAAACTTCAAAATCTGAAACGCTTCTGGACCCAAGCATTTCAGATAAGGAAATTCATCCTATATGAAAACTAATAATTTAAACTCTCTTAGCTATTGATAAAGAATGTTTAGCCTCATAGAAAAGCATGTATAAAAGCAGCCAGCTTTTATAATTATCATGAAAAGCAAATTAATTCATCTTATGTAAATGTTAATCTTTTGTGATTTCTTTTAAATTCTTATCCAAAATAATAGTAATTAGTCATTTGGATCAGCTATGAATATCTTATCTATGCTAATTGATGATGAAAGGTTGACTAAAATGAGAACATTACATTAATTTCATCACTGATTTCACTATTCCTTGTTTCTCAAATTTTAGTGTATAGAAACAGATCTTCAAATTTATGAATTTTTTCAGAATTAGATATTATTATATGCTTCAGGAGCCACAAAAAATGAAATGAAACTTGAATTATAATCACATCCAATTTTAAAAACCACAATGATTTTCTAAAGTCTTCCTCCTATGAAAGTTTCAAAGACAGAGTTGTGTATAGCAAATTGATGTCACACATTATAAGCTATCTGCTCCCTCAGAGTCTCTATTTAAATCAATCTTATAGCCTGCTTTTCAAATTCACAGTTCAGTGATGATTATCTTTTTTTCTTTTTACATTTTCTTCTGTAAATTTATGAACTTGTACTTGCATTTGGAATGGAAATGGTATAGAAGAATTTCTTCATCTATAAATACAGTAACAAAATTTCTTATACAGATGGACAAACAAAAATGGAGATTTTAATATATACATATACATCCTCTTATAAGCATCAACTTTTTACTAGCCCATTTATTTCCAAGCCTATTAAGGAAATACACTTTCAAACCAGAAATTTTGAACTGGGATATTGTTCCTTAATCTTGAAGAAGATATCTCATGTTGCTGGACTTAATATTATTTTAAGCCTTCGGCAAATAAAATCTAGTAAATGTTCACTTGTTGATATATAACATTTCAGAAATCGTAATGGTTTCTGTAAGTTTTCAGAAAGCAGCATGAGGCATTTGAATTTATATTTTTATAGGAAACTACCAAGTCTATTTTATTATCCAGTTACTGTGAATTTCCATTTAAGATGGAAAACCACTTTTGATATAAAGCTGTTCCCTATTAGCAAAGAAATAGCATAATAGAATGAGGAGGTATTATGAACACAGTCTCCATCAGGAGGTCCACTCTTAGAAGGTGTTGACATTCTAATTAGTATTCATTGTTTGTAAATTTGACTATTCTGTGTGAGTAAGAAGAGTGACAATTAGTGATTGTCTTTTTTACAATAATGGCTAATACTAAAGAAATAGTAAAAACTTGTTATATCAAGCCGAAAGTTGATGCAGTTCCTCTGTGCCAAAAACGTGTTTTTTCAAAACAAATTCATTTTTCTCCGTAGTATTTTTCAGCAGTAATCCATATGCTATCAGAAGTGTCCTAAACGGGTAAGACAGTCTATACATCCTGCTTCAGGAAATGAAATTTTGTATTATGATCAGATTTCTTATTTTTTCTGAGGACTTTAGTGCCGGGAACTTGGCATCACACTGATATTTCCTTTGTATCCTAATATGAGAGGGAGCATCGCAGCCAACTCCATCTGTGCCGGTTTGAATTGAGACCATCGTTGTGCGATGGCCTGAAGCTTCTTTCCTTTTCTCACCCTTTTTGTGCCTGGCTTGCTTCCTTAAATTAATAAAACATTAGTTCTTATTAGAGCTCTGTTTTAAAATACCTTACTTAATAAAACACTTGGTGTTAAGAATCTTCTGTTGCTCTTTTATATAGTGATGTGAAAAAGTTTTAAAAACAGCGATTTTATTTTTTATTTTCCCTACCTTACCTAAAAGGAAAATTCATTTGGGATAACAGAAAGCTTTGAGGGAGTGAATATATTGGTCTGGCATTAAAATTTTCTATTTGGGCAGCACAATTGTTTAATTGATAATCTCAGTGACAGCTGAGCAGCCTCAGTGCTTGGGTCAACAAGTAGAGGAGCTTCACTCTGTCACTTTTCAAGAATGATGCTTGTCAGGACTGATCTTTTCACCTAGAAAACACTCGTGTTTCTAGTCATGCTAATAATGTTTTCTGATATTGAAATGGAACAGATACAAAACATTGGAAGAGTGCATAGGTATATTTTTAATTCTTTGTTTTTCATAAGCCAAATGCAAATGTAATACTACTCCAGATACTGCTTCATCAGAAGTCCCCAAGATAACCAAAAGTAAGTGCCAATTTCCTCATCTCAGGAATAGTCCTGAAACAGACTGAATTCTAGTGCCCAGACTATTTGCAGAGCATGTCATACAGCCTATAAGTTAGTTAACTTCTTACATCCTAAGATGTACCTAAAATAGAGAATTGATGTTCTTGCATGTGTTACTAATGTGTAGAAAATTTTTTAAGTTCACTTTTTCTTTATTCTGTCTCTTTTACCCATCTTCCCTCATTGTAGCAAATTAGACGGCCGGATGAAAGCAAAGGAGTTGCTAGTAGAGTTGGATCCCTCAAAGTAAATATGTTTCTAACATTTTTTTTTTTTGGCAAGATTTCGTCTATAGCCTACACTTCTTCCTTTTTGGAGGGCGGGGGAGGTAGGGGGCTTTTTCCATTTTTCACCATCCCATTTTTTTTATTTTAATATTTTTATTGGCTGTTGGGTCATTTTATTTTTTTTGTTTCAGCTACACATAGAGCAACCAGCTGAAGGCAAGCTGCCAAATAACTAGCTTTGAATGGCACCACAAACAAGAGAAAGGGCAACTGCCTCATTACAGGTGCCTATAATTTGGGGTTCTAGAGTAAACCGTTCCTCTGATTGATGTCACTGACTGTGTGTTAAGTTCCTGTTACACAGAGAACTAATATATCTTCCCCTTCTAACTCTTTTGTAAGAAGTATTTAAATGTTTAATGTCATCACCATTTGTAGTTCATTCCAGAACAAATTATGAGACAGTAACATGTATTGAGTATATATAGTCTTAAAAATTAGAAAGGAATTTTATATTACTAGTAAAATGAGCCAACATTTAGGTAATAGTGTTTATGTACTCTTAACTACCCTTTATGTTTTTAAAGTTTAAAAAATTGATATGACAATCAACTGAAACAAATATCTAAATATTTGCAATTTGTGTATATAATTTGCTAATATATAACTGAAAAATTTCTAATTTGATGGTTCCATTTGTTAGTTGCTGAATATCCATTTGGTCAGTATATCTTGGACACTTAGTCCTCTAATATTTAATCAAATTGAAAAAGTAAACAACATATCACACTGAAGTCATTAGTCACCTTTAATGCTGCCACCATAAATGCAAGTTAGAAAATTTGCTGTATTCTAAAAATGTACAAAAGAACCCCCCCAACAAAATTAACCACTTTGTCATTTCTCAATCCCATTTGGCCTTACAGCAGAAATAACTTATTAAATTAATCAAACTGCTAGATAATGCCCCCAAATTCTATAACTACCTTGAGGCTTAATATTGAGTTATTTCAAAATTTTACACTACTCCAATTTATTTCCATTCAACAATTTATGAAACAATAATTCTACACTCTTTCCTCTCCTTGTCTCCTCTGCCTTCTTAGTTTTACTTTTTTGTTGTTTATTTGTTTATTTGTGTGTGCACACACATGAGTGCACATGAATGAAGGTGTGTTTCTATGTTTCTGTCCTTTATACCAGAAAGCCATCCTCTCTGTTATGTAATACTACTTTCTAGTGGGTAGCTATTTTATTAAAATGTTATTTTTCTAAGGATAATCACAGGGGAAGTGTTGATTGTGTTTGTTTCAGAAACTAGGAAAGTTAAAATTATTCAGTCAGAAAAATGTGATACTTCAGTAGCATTCCTCACTGTCTGAATGTGAGGTACCAGATTTTATCTTTGTCTTTAAGTGAAAATAAATCCATTATTTTTTAGATATGGATTATGACTTAGATTCATGTGAGAAGATACATGAAGCATTACTTTTGGAAGATTATTGATAGTAAAATAAAGATGAAAATCGTATCCATTACAGCAGCACCATCTGCTATAAACTGGATTGTTTGTGCGAGTGTGTGTGTGTGTGTGTGTGTGTGTAACTATCTCTAAAATCAGCTATGGATGTAAAGAACTTCAAGTTATAAATATGTTTATTGTTATTAAGTGTATACAGTACAGTTATGTATATGCATATATATTTAAGAACAAAAGATATGTTTTACAGTTCAGTTAGTTTATTGCAATATAGATGCAACCTTAAATCAAAAATTTTATTTGGGAAACAAAGTATATTTGACAAATTTCATAATTGTTATGTATTTTTACTCCTGTTTCTACCAAATAGAAAATTCTAAAGTGAATCTTTAGGGGTTTATGAAAATAGTATTAGAATTTATTTTCTCAAATGCTGTGGGGAGAAAAGATACAGTAATTAACCAAGAAAATGTTGGCTCTCTAGTCACAGGTTTGTTGAACATGTATTCTTGATGTTATACAAAGACCTTTGATGTTTTGAAATGTTTGCCAAAGGCAGTGAGAAATGTGTATTGCTATGATCTTATTTTTAAGAGGAAAACTGAAAAGAGAACAAGTTGCTTTTTCAATTCATTTTCTGATGTTTACATGTAGCTCCATCGAAAGCTGGAGGAGCTCAGAGATCACCTAGAAGGCAATGTGAAAGGATACTCTCTCAGAGTAAATGTACGATTTCACTCGGTGATTTTTTTTCCCTAAACTTCTGCTGACTGGTAATTCCAAATCTGATTGGTTTGTCCTCTCATTTCCATCTTTTTTACTTTCTGTCTCTTCCCTCCCCTGTTTCTTTTCTAGCTGCGGCTTCATGCTCACATTTATGAATTATTGATTAAATTGTCAGGGTAGAGGACCCTTCAGCCACACTAACATTGTAATTGATTTTAATAATGTTTTGGCCCCAATGCGAAATAAAAATCTTCTTTCAAAATTAGTTTTTCTTATACAATAGCGTGATTGTCTGGGGATCTTCTCAGGAAAATTGGACCTTTTCCATTGACAGTGTCTTCTGTCCCTTGTTGGATGCATCAGCAGGATTGTAAATTATGGGTACATCTCAGTGGTACAGTCTTGATTCAATTTCAGTCATCAAAGAAAATGACAAGTATTTAAGTATCAACAAAAGTAAACTGGCCAACAGACACAGTTGTCTTGAGTTAATAGACTTATGTTAACTCAGATTCTTTGGGAATTATTATAAGATTTTTTTGTTAAAATAAGAAAATTAACAGTGATCGTCTTCACCAAACATGCTTTCCAGTGATATATTTAAAAGACCTGAGCTTAGGCTAATATACCAAAGAAAACCTTTGAAAGAGAACAGCACCTTATAATTACCCATTGTGTGTGCATAATATTGCAGTACTAACAATTTTTTGTGATATATAGTTCAGATGTTTAGAATATTTGGTCCTTCTTCTGAATGTAACTTTTTAAGAAAATGGAAGTACAATTCCTAAAGTGGTATAGGGAATGAATATGGCAAAAAAAAAAAAAGGCTATTATTGCAGTAAATAATTTATGACTTAGTCCTGTTATCCCATTCCTGGAGCTTCTAGAAAATCCCTGTGAATTTTAGCTTCTGATTTACTTCTCCAAAGATTATTTCTGTTGTGGTTTTTGCTAAAATAGTCTTAGCTTTCAAAATAGAATAAAATTATGGACATGTTAATTCTGTATTTTCAGATTTTTTTTACTAAATACCATATACACATGTGTCTGTCTTTATATTACATGTGTCTGTCTTTATATTAAATTTATGATTGCAGAAGCTCAAAGTGTTTTTAAAGAGGAGGAAGTTAATGCAAGTATCTCACTTTTTTATCTCTATATGTGAGCCAGTCCTTTTCTTAAAAAACTCAAAAGATCACCCATAAGCATAACCCAGAGGTTATTGCTCTGTATTTAATATAATGATTAGCTTTAATTTTATGAACTAATCACTTTGAACACATCTGAATATCATTCCAAAGTCCACTAAAATATTCTAATGTATCTATTTTAGTGTCATGATCCTCCCTAACCAGTCACAAGAGACATTTTTCTTTCAATCAAACTGAGACTAGTAAGTTGATGCTTGCTTAAGTCTATACGGTTAAGGTATTAGTGTAGGATCAGAATCATAAAAATTGGATTGTTTCATGCCACTTTTTATTTTTTCAATTCCTATATTTGTATACAATGGCTAATCTCACCATCATCATCTTTTATTTTATTCCATTCAGAAACAGTGTTCTGCCTACTTTTTCTTAAAAATTATTAAAGATGAGGCATATCATTGTAAGATACTCATTAACTACCAGATAAAAAATCAAACAAGTAAAAAAATATCAAAGGCAAATAGTATCTTTTCTAGAGCGTTCAACCCTGCAAATCAAATGCTTAGCTAAATGTTTAATTCCTGTTTCTCAAGTACATCATAAAATGTTTTAGATATTAGAAATTATTTCTTAAAAGAAAAATAATTTTCATAACTATGTAATGTTAAAACAGATTTTTAAAAAATTAGATAAATTGACATACAATGACAGTTCCATTTTGGGAAAATGTATTGTAAATATCCACACCCAAGAGAAGTGTTTTAATTCATTGGAAAAACTGATGCCTATTTCAGTAAGATAAAAGATTCAGAAGCATGTTGCCAATGAAATAGTTTATTTAATAGTTGAAGCAAATGAGACATCATTTAGACTGTGGGATAAGGATTCAATTAAGTCATTAATACTTCAAATGATATATATAAAATATATTATCTTTTAGAAAAGAAAGAGGCCTGCACCTTTATTTATTAATGATAATCAGTGATATAAAGTTAAATATTCTAAGATGTAATTTTTGGAATACTATTACATTTTCTTTATTCCTGATGTGAAAACATATTCTTCATCCTACAATGACTGTTCTAGAACAAAAAAGTTTAAGATGTGTTAAATTATCGATTTCTAAATCCAGAGTGTATCATCTTTCAATGCATTGTACAAAGCAGCATTCTGAACCCTAAATATGGTTTTAGCAATTTTAATAATAAATTTATAATTCTGCACTAAGCAAAGTTTTCCTGATTTAATGACTGTAAAAATTACCACTATCCTTACAATAATGAGTGTTGAAAATAATGACTGAAGAATGAAACCACATAAAGGAAAGTTAATTTCCTATTTAAACATATATTTGAACCTAGTAGGAAAAATATTAAAAGTGATGCACAAGATTGAAGGCCAGTGAGTGCAGTGTCGAGAATTTAAAACCATAAAGATAATGTAGACCAATACTTTGTTTAGATAATATAATCAAGGTAAACTTGCAAAGAAACTAAGTACCTGAAGAGGAAGAAGTTTAAGGAAATCTGAAATGAAATATTCAGAAAAAAGTGATAAATGCTCATGAAGTTACAACAGAAAAGACAAGAGTAAAAATATTCATAAGCCACAATTTTGCATTTCATCCACATATATAGTCTGTGTAATGTTGTAGTAAATTTCAGTTCTGCTACAAATATATATGCAGATAAATTTTAGGTAACCAAATATGTTATTTATCTATAGGCTTTGGAAAACAATAAAAGGAATTATGGCTTGTGAAAGACAGTTTATTGGTATATATGTGAAGTTAAGATGAGAAGTGACAAAATAGAAGGAATGTGATAATTATAAAGATTTGGTATGCTAACAAAAATAAAGGAATATGATATTTGAAGTGAAAAATCAGTCAATAGAAGAATTATCACTTAAAATTATTTTCCATAAGTATTATGAAAATATCTAAATTCGGGAAGTACTAAACCTTTTGAAGAGTGATTTTTTAAATGTTAAGAAATTCCTAAGTGCCTGAATAGGGCTAGTATGAAATAGGGCTAATATAAATAATGAATTAGATAATTGTGATTGTTTTAGACCTTTTAATGTCAATATTTTCATCCCACCATTAGTTCTGAACTTTCTTATAATTTTAATAGAAAATTGGAGGCTAATTTATGCTTTTATATTTATTAAGTGAATACTATAACTCAAGAGATGGCAAACTACACATCAACCCAAATTCTGTTCTCTTAGTCCATAAGCTAAGAATGATTTTCAAACTGGATTGAAAAAAATCAAAAGAAGAACATTTCATAGCATTTGAAAATTATACAAAATTCAAATTTCAGAGTCCAAAAATAAAATTTTATTGAAACATGGCCATATAATCTACAGTTGATTGTGCCCTGCCATGGAGAGTTGTGGAGATGATCTGACCTGCAGAGTCTGTAATAAGGTCTGTGAAATTATCTTTGTCTTAGAGCTTAAGAAAACGAGAGCTGCTCCTTTTTCTGGGGATGGTTTCAGATTTTCTTCATTGGAAGCATGTGTTTAAGAGTCATTCCCCTGAGCTCTTCTACCTTTATAATTTTATTCTTTCTTTTTACATTGTTTTCTCTACCTACTCTGTCTTATACCACCAAAAACCTCACACACACACACACACACACACACACACACAGTCCACCTGCTCATGGTATTACTATTGAGCCTTCATGTGTGGAACGATCATACAGATAGAGTATATATTACACATCGCTCTTCATTTTGGAATCCCCTGAGGAATTTAGAGTATAAATTGTCTTATTCTTCTTCTCCTAAGGTTCTTGCAAAATGAGTTTTTAGAGTATTTTTAGTTGTACACAATTTGTTTTTCTGTTTATTACTTCATTATGTCTTGATAAAGCTATCTCTCTGAAAACCATGACCAACTTTGATTTCTGCTAAACTTCCTATGTTACCTTGCCTAAAACTTTATATATCTATACAGCTAAGAGAGAAACCCTGACATGATCATGTGATACATCATACTTTAATATCTAACACTGAAAAATATAAAAGGTATCCAGATTGAAGCAACCAGCTTTGAATAAATGGGGAATAAGAGCTGGAACATTAGTCCTTAAATGAGTAAAACATCAGTTTATTTGTAGAGTTTACTTTCTTTGGGCAGCTTTCAATATCTTTTAGTTCTTGTATGCAGAATATTGCTTGAACCTTCTGTATTTGACATTATGAATTTGTTTATATTACTAATGCGTTTATTTACTGTTTTATTTAAAGTAATTATGTAATATCCTGAGAATGTTGCTAGATAATGTCTTATAAATATGACCAGACTACAATAATCATGAAGATGGCAGTGAATCAGTTTTAGGAGTATCTCTTTAGAAAGTAGGCTAATTTTGCTACTGTGTATTAGAATTCTCTTAATATAAAAAATTAATTTGGTTTTGAAGGTCTAGTCATTCTGAGAAATAAGAAAATTCTATCCTGAGCTTGAAACCAAAAGCATTCCCTTCAAATACTTAGAAAATCACTTACAGTAGCCTAAGACACCAATTGAAGCATGCATGATACATCTATGAGGTAATTCATGCTCACAAAGGAATGTGTCTTCCTTAGAATTGAATAAATAAAATCTCTCCTTAACAAGTAAATTTCCCTAGTAATAGAAAATGGAAAAAAGACTTTCAAATGTTTTGAAGAATTTCCACTTTATGAATATAATCATAGAAACAGTATAAACCTTCACAGTAAGGTTTCTAACTAGCTTCTTCTAAAGAAAATGTAGATGGTTGAAAAAATGTTTAACTTCTTCATTTAAGAGGCTGTATTTTACTATATTTACTAAACTATTTACTAAAAATTTCAGAAACTACCTCAAAGCAGTATTTGGCAGTGATACTTTTTAATAGCAAATTTTTGTGATAATAAACAAAAACTTCTGGATATTATTTCATCACTTTAGTTTTTTAAGGATAGAAGAAAAAGCATTGTATTTTCATTCATTCAGTAAATACTTGTTGAGCTCCTACTACATTCTGCTGTGCTAAATGCTAGAAATAGTTGAAGAACACATCTTATAGTATAAGGGTGTTTCTGATTCCTGCCCTTGTCACCTTCTCCAATACCTTAATTTCCCCACCATAACTGTGACTTGTAACTTCATGCAGAATTTGTAACTGGAGAATGCGTACTTAACAACTCGAGCATACATGTCGTTGCAATAATCTAATGAAAGAAGAGGGCACAGAATTGAACATGGTAGTATTACAGCCTAGAAAGTAAGAACAGGCCAGAAAAGTATCCACTCAAAGTCATAAAGGTTAAACATGCTTTTAAGTATAAACTACCTGTTTTTTTAAAAAAAAAATCATTGACAATATAGCTGTTCAAATAAATCAGTAAAACCTGCTGGTAAAAGTTAATTAGGGAAAAAGTTTTATGTTTAAGTTGTTATATCTTTTATGGTGCTGCTTCTGACACACATTGACTTTGGTGCCTTCTTCAGAGAATAAAATGAAAATATAAGTAGAGTTATCCTGTAAACAGTTTCACATGCAATTCCCTAGTGTCAAACCAATAGCATTTGGTGTGGTACCATAGAAAAACATTTCTAGTGCTCTACTTTCTTCCATAAATAGGCATCTTTCTCAGCAAGGTAATACCAGATTCTGATCAAAGAGCACCATCTTTGTCATGGTTTTTTTTTCTTTTAAGCAAGGTGGTTTTTTTTTTTTAATCACAAGGTTCTCCTTCAAATAACTTGAGCCTTGAGATGTTATCAAACTCAAGTGTCTACAAGTAAGGCTGTTATATGGCAAATATGTTGGTGATGGAGCCATCTAAACCTTCTGAGACCCTTTTTTCTACTCTATCATTTCCTCTTTAACAGTGTTTTCTTTTCCCCACTGCAAAACCAGGCTCGGCTTCCCTCGTGCTCATCTACCTATAGTGTGTCTGAGGTACATTTTGCACGTATTTTCTTACATGGTCAACAACATGCTCGCCCCCTCACCATTTATCTTATTTTATTTTCCTTTTGCCTTAATTTATTTTGCCTTGCACTTTGCACTTGGCTGAAAGGGATGAGGGTGACAAAGGGGGGAAAGTCACATGTTTTAGGGGGAAATTTCTATTTTTTTAATGTACTGTTGTCTGAATAACCTTTTTTTTTTGGCAGTCACTATATTATATTAAAATGGCTAAAGCCCAAATGGCCAATTTGATTGTTACTACTGCCTTAACTCCAAAAAAGATTCCTTTGAACCAGATAATTTATTATGAAGCTCATTTTGGCTGAAGACAGATTCCAGTTTGCATACCTATATGTATCTCTTTGATAGCTGAAGAGTTGTATTAAATCAGTGATAATCCTGTCCCTTTAACCACAGACGTAAGAAAGAATCAACAAAATTGATTGTTAAGTGAAAGTAAGTATAATTCCTCTATCTTTAAATAAAATAGAAGATTCATTCTCTTTTTTAAAACTAATTAGGTTTCTTAAATAATTTCCTTCACACTTGTATTGTCATAAGATTCTTGTAGTCTAAAAAAGATTATCAGCCATGAGTCATGTTCTTTTAACAAAATAGTTTACCTATGTTCTTTGCCTTTTGGGTGGTTTCATTCTTGCTCCTACTATGTTAAACCATAGCATAAATTGGTTTTCTTACTTTTGTAAAGCAGATTTTTTGAAAGATTATTGAAAGACTTTGAATACCCATTAAGTCTGCTTCTAAAGCAGGATTACTTCCAAAGCAAGATTAGTAGAGTAGCTGAGGGGGAAGAGCCTAACTAAAATATGACTAGTAAATAAAAGGACTTTAGAAGCCTACAAATGTTAAGATCATAGTTTTTTACTTTAACTATCATACAGTTGCCAGTACTGTAAGCTTAATTCTTATTGTAGAAATATTATCGTGCAAATAAAAAATCAGAAAGATCATGGTATTATCTAAACTACCAGGTAGTATATGCAGTGCCACAGCCAAGATATCCTTAGACTTCAAATTTTAAGAAAAATCTTTCAAAGAAGTAGTATAACTAAACTCATAGCCTCACAAAGTTGAATTTGTTTAATCAATAGGCATCTAATTTAATTTTTATTTTGCAAGCTATGACTGTCACAGGTTTTTTTTCTCTAAAATCTGATTTTGTGAAGTGTTAATTTCTTTTCAAAACATCTGAGTAAAAAGATGTGAATTATGAAATGCAAATGAACTACTTACAATGTCAAGAAAGACTTTTAAATGAGGAGATTGATAACATCTCATCACTACATTTTCCACAGGTTCTTTCTTAATTCCCCATGATTATGACTCCTAGTATAAAAGATATGTAACCCATTTCTTTCTGCCACTTCATCCAGGCAATGCTCCATTTCCCATGAGAGTGTATAAGAAGTCTGCCATTGGCATCATCCTCAGTCACAGCCCACAGCATCCATCAGGGTATTACTGTCTCTGTGACAGCCTGTGTACAGGAGGGCTCTCAGGCTGGAATATGGAACTGGTTTCTCGGGAATATCATGTATGCTGTGGCATTTGCTCCATGGCACTCAGCTCGCAAATGAACTCTGGCTTCATCTGGGTTTGTTTCTTTCATTGTGTCACACAGACTATTTGTCATGAAGTGTGTTTCTCTAGTTCGTCATTTCTGGTAGGGTTTCTGTATTCCACTAAGTGCCACATTTCTGTGGTCTCCATGGGTGGTGTTTATGTTTCATTTATGATGCTATTAAAACCAGTAAAATGAAGAGCTCCTTAAAGAATTTAATGTTCATGATAATTGTCTGCACAGAAATTACCTCCCATAATTGTTTTCAATCTTGAATTAGTAAATGTCCTTTTCACAAAAGTTTAGACTTATAAACCTTATAATTTCAAAGAATATCCGCATTTCAATTTTTCATTGGAATTGTCTTGATAGGACTATTAGTAAACTGTACTATTTATTTTATAGCATCACTATGGAGGTAGTCAAATCTTCCATGGCTTGAAATCTTTCCCTCACATTTACATCTTCACCTACCTCTGCTATTAAAGAGATAAAGTTTCCAACCCAAATGTAGCACATTGGCGTTAGCAGTTGTACCTCATTATCTTCTGTGGCATTCATAAAATGAAAACAATAAGCCCTGTTCAAAAGTGTACCTATCCATGAGTTGTAAAAAGATAAAATAATTTGTAACCTCATCTAACTAATACTGCTCAGCAAGTGTTACTCCTTGTAATTTAGGGAACAACCTTTTTTTTTATTTTTTGAAAGGCAGAGTGGACAGTGAGAGGGAGAGACAGAGAGAAAGGTCTTCCTTTGCCGTTGGTTAACCTTCCAATGGCCACTGCGGCCGGTGCGCTTCAGCCGGCGCACTGCGCTGATCCGAAGGCAGGAGCCAGGTGCTTCTCCTGGTCTCCCATGCGGGTGCAGGGCCCAAGCACTTGGGCCATCCTCCACTGCCTTCCCGGGCCACAGCAGAGAGCTGGACTGGAAGAGGGGCAACCGGGACAGAATCCGGCATCCCGACCGGGACTACAACCCAGTGTGCTGGCGCCACAGGCGGAGGATTAGCCTATTGAGCCGCACCACCGGCCAGGAACAACCTTTCTTAAACACATTTTTCTTACAATGTGACGGGTTCTATGTTTGATATATCATTTATCTTAAATAATATTCACAATAGCTATGTTCAGAAAATACACTATTGTAATTTCATTTTTAAGACAAAGAAGCAAACTCAAAGAGGTTCGATATCTTTCCTAAGTGATAAAGCTAGCAAAGAAGTGGCAGAAAATTATTTTTTCTGGAAAACCATGCTTCTATTCAGAAACTCAAAGTCATGAGCTCTGTTACTGCCATGTAGCAGTCTTGTATTTTCAAATGATTGTATTTGCCTTGTTCAGATTTACTAAATTGTTTTGGGTTATATATTATGAGAAAATGTATCTGTAAGATACAAAACTGGAGTCAAAGAAATATTAGAAAGAAGTCTCTGGGTAATTTATTATTGTTATTTTTCTCTTAGTAATTGAAGAAATAGTAATTGTACACCTGTTATATCTTACTTAAATATAATTATAATCTGCTAGTTGTTTTCTGTCCTTTGGGATTAGTTTCACATTTGGAATTCATAAAAATAGTATGAATAATGAGATCAGTGTCTCAAGGAGAAAATCCCATCAAGCCAAAATGAAAAATGAAAGGAACTCAGCTTCCAAATTTCTAACTGATCTTCAACTTTGTTTTAACAGTGTTCATCTTTGTTTCAGAATTCTCTTAGTTTAAACCAAACTAAAATAAGTATTATCTCCTGGTGGAAATACTACTATTTCTGATTTACCTGAGAAATAAAAATATATACTAGATATAAATCTATTGTGATTTTTAACTTAAAATCTAAACCAAAAAATTAATAAACATTCAAGCTGTCATGCTTTTACTGTTGTAAATTGAACTCTTTAAAACCTTATCTTTGGCCGACGCCATGGCTCACTAGGCTAATCCTCCGCCTTGCGGCGCCGGCACACCAGGTTCTAGTCCCATTCGGGGCGCCGGATTCTGTTCCGGTTCCCCCTCTTCCAGGCCAGCTCTCTGCTGTGGCCAGGGAGTGCAGTGGAGGATGGCCCAAGTGCTTGGGCCCTGCACCCCGTGGGAGACCAGGAGAAGTACCTGGCTCCTGCCATCGGATCAGCGTGGTGCGCTGGCCGCAGCGGCCATTGGAGGGTGAACCAACGGCAAAGGAAGACCTTTCTCTCTGTCTCTCTCTCACTGTCCACTCTGCCTGTCAAAAAATAAAATCTAATGTCTTAGATTTCCCAGTAATACTGTTGATTTAGATAATAGAAATTTAGAAAGTAAAAATTATGGCCGGCGCCACGGCTCAATAGGCTAATCCTCCGCCTGCGGCGCCAGCACACTGGGTTCTAGTCCCGGTCGGGATGCCGAATTCTGTCCTGGTCGCTCCTCTTCCAGGCCAGCTCTGTGCTGTGGCCTGGGAAGGCAGTGGAGGATGGCCCAAGTGCTGGGCCCTGCACCCGCATGGGAGACCAGAAGAAGCACCTGGCTCCTGCCATCGGATCAGCGCGGTGCGCTGGCCGCAGTGGCCATTGGAAGGTTAACCAACGGCAAAGGAAGACCTTTCTCTGTCTCTCTCTCTCTCACTGTCCACTCTGCCTGTCAAAAAAAAAAAAAAAAGTAAAAATTATTTATTTTCTGTAGTGGACAAAGTCTGAAGTTTAATTATTTTTTATTCTATGCTTTAAAACATTCAGCTACCAAAGGAAAGTTGTGATAAGCACAATAGAACACCAATTCTGATCTAAACAAACCTTAATAACATTTTGGAGTTTCAAATGGAAGTTTCAGTTGAGTTGCAGATGGTAGATCTACATACTGAAGGAAGGAAGAGAGAGAGGGGCAAAAGAGATAAAAGGGAACTGGACTTTAAACACCAGAACATTTTTTATTCCAAAAGAAAATAATAGAACCATTTTGAAATTCTGCTGAACCACAAATTTTTTTAAATAGAAGAAACTATAGTCATAAAAATAAATATTCTACATTGTGAGATAATCACCTAAAATTTTCCACTTTATAAAATCTTACTTTGAGGGCAGCTTTCAGGGCAGCAATTAAGACTCCCTCTTAGAATGCCTGCATCAAAGTGCCTGGCTTTGAGTCCAGCTTTGCTTATGATTTCAGCTTCCTACTAATGCACACCCTATAAGGTAGCAGGTACTGACTCAAGTAATTGAGTCCTACCACCAGTGTAGGAGACCCTGATTGAGTTCCGGACTTCTGGCTTTGTCTTGACCCAACCCTGGCTGTTCTAAGCTTTTGGAGAATAAATCAGTAGATTGAAGTTCTCTCTGTAGCGTTCTTTCTCTCCCTCTCTCCCTCCCTCTCTCCTTCTCTCTGTCTTAAAATAAGTGAAAAATAAAATCTCCTTTAGAAAATCTCTAATAAGTGATTTATTATTTAATCTGATATTCTACTCTTTTATCATTTCTGTGTTTTTCCATACCATTTTATAAACAGTAGTTAAGGAAACTACAGACATTGTGAAGAAATCTGTTAGAAATGACATCTATTGAAAACATTGCAACTGCTGCTATTAAAGTTTCTTGATTCTTCACTTTTGAATATTCAGAAATGAATTTAAATATAAGAGTTTTTAAGGTCAAAGTAAGAAAATTAAGTTTGTGGCCCACGTTGTGGCGTAGCAGGTAAAGGAGCAGCCTATGCTAGCATCCCATGTAGGCACCAAATCTTGTCAAAGCTGCTCCACTTCCAATCTGGCTCCATACTAATGGCCTGGGAGAAGCAGCAGCAGATGTTTGGGCCCCTGCCATCAATGTGGGAGACCAGGATAAGGGTTCTGGCTCCTGCCTTCAGCCTGGCCCCAAACAGGCCATTGCAGCCATCTGGGGAGTGAACCAGCTGATGGAAATTATCTCTTTCTCTCTCTCTTTCTGTGTAACTCTGACTTTCAAATAAATAAATCTTTTTTAAAAAAAGAAAAAGAAAATTAAGTTCATACAGCTCTTTTGACTTCCAGATCAGTGACTTACAAAGGTAATGGAAAAACCCATACATTTTGATATGTATATTTGATAAATCTGATTAAAGCATTCTTGAGAAAGAACTGATTGATCATTTTTGAAATAAGATTGTGATAGATACTTCTGTCTATTTGGACATACTGTTTTTAATATTTTTTTCAATCTTTTTTAAAATTTTTATGTATTTATTTATTTAATTTGAAAGGCAGAGAAAGATCTTCCATATGCTGGTTCACTCCCCAAATGCTTATGACAGCCAGTCTGGTGCAGACCAAAGCCAAGAGTCCAGAACTCAACCCAGGTATCTTACATGGGTGGCAAGGACCCAACTACTTGAACGCTTATTAGCTGCCTCCCAGAGTCTGCATTAACAAGAAGCTGGAATTGGAAGTAGAGCTGGAACCCAAAACCAGGCACTCTGAATTGTAATGTGGACTTTCTCAGTAGTGCCAAATACCAACCCTTGGACATAGGTTTAAATTTCCTTAATAAAAACAATTTTGAAAACATGCTGTTATAGTTAACACTAGTGAACTTCTGTTTATCCTTGAATACTGCCACATATACTGTGATTATTTATTTTTAAAGATTTATTTATTTATTTGATGTCAGAGTTACAGAAATAGAGGGAGAAACAGAGAGAGAGATCTTCTCTCTGCTGGTTTACTCCCCTAATGGCCATAATGGGCTGATCTGAAGCCAGAAGCCAGGGGCTTCTTCCAGTTTTCCCACATGGGTGCAAGTGTCGAAGGACCTGGACCTTTCTCTGCTGCTTTCCCAGGTGCATTAGCAGAGAGCTGAATTGGAAGTGGGCCAGCCAGGACTCAAACCAGTGCCCATATGGGATGCTGGCACTGCAGATGGCAGTTTAACCTGCTACTCCACAAGGCTAGGCCTGTGGTTATTAAAGTACCACAGAGAGGTCATCAATGAAAATGAGGCAAGAAAAATTTAAAGGCTAAAATGAAGAAATACTTATACATGGATAACAAGTTATGAAGTTTTTGAGCTAAGTGTTTCCAAAGATAATAAGCTGTGTATATTTGAGAGGGAAAAATGAGGTATAGATATATAAATATATATTTATAGTTATATATTAGATATATCTCTCCTTCACAGAAATATATAATAGATAATATGCACTAAACTAACATAGTTTACATGCATTCATACTTACATTTCCTGCTGCTGTTTGTCTGACTCAAACTCAGTATGTCCCTTTGTAAATGCCTTCTATCAGAGGTCATGTTTTTACAGTTTCCTAGCGTAGAAATCTCCTAATTATCTTTTCCTCTCCCTTGTTTTTCACTAAAAATATTTGAGAAATGAACAAATGAAAAAGCTTTTATAATGTTTCCACATTTATGTTTCCAGGAGAATTGATAGATAATTTATGTAAAAGAGCTAGTATAATACCTAGTATAAAATAGTAAGCATTAAATAAGTTGTTTTTCTCTTCTGAGATGAATGCTTAATTCCTAATTACCCCAGATTGAAATTACTCCAATAGCTAAATAATGAAGTTCCTTTTATGTTGTCCTTCTTTCTCCGTTTAAAGATCTTTCAGTGGCTTTCCACGATCCCTAGGGGTTGATGTTTACCAGCCTTATCATCCTGTCTTCCTCCTATGATGGGCTAAAATTATTTTTAAACATACTTTTAGCAGTTTTCCAGTTGTCAGCATTTCTAACATCTGTGAGTTGCAGTTACCTTTTTCTCTGTGACATGCCTCACTGGGCTAAATTATAATTGTACCTTAAGACTGCTCATATATGCCAGCTCCAGTATGTCTTTCCTAATAATCTCTCAACAAATCCCACCCTAGTCTGAGTTAGGAACATCTCTTACATATTCCCATAGCAAGTTATACTACTTCTGTCATAGTATTTATGATATACATATATATGTTTGACTGTTTTCCTTTATTGGGTTCTAAGCTACTAGAGACCAAAATGTTTAGTGTTGTGGTGTAGCAGGAAAGCCAGAGCCTGTGATGGCAGCATCTCAAATGGGAACTGGTTTGAATCCCAACTGCTCTGCTTCCAATCCAGCTACCTGTTAATGGCCTGGGAAAAGAAGTGGAACATGGCCCAAGTGCCTGGGCCCCTGATACCCATATAGAGACCTGGACTGAGCTTCGGCCTGACCCAACCCAGACTATTGAGATCATCTGGGGAGTGAACCAGCAAATGAAAGATCTCTCTGTGTCTCTCCCTCTCTATACCTTTCTGGTCTTTAAGTATTTGTAGATTTATTTATTTGAAAGAATTACAGAGAGAGGAAGAGATAGAGATCTTCCATCTGCCGTTTTACTCCCCAAATGGCCACAATGGCTAGGGCTGGGCCAGAATGAAGCCAGGACCCAGGAGCTTCATCCAGGTCTCCTATGTGGTTACAGGCACCCAAGGCCTTGGGCCATCTTCCACTGCTTTCCCAGGCCATTAGCAGGGAGGTGGATCAGAAATAGAGCAGCTGGGACTCAAACCAGAACCAATATGGGATGCCAACGCCACAGACAGCAACTTAACCCACTATGCCACAGTGCTAGCCCCACTCTGACTTTCAATAAATAACAACTAGGGAAAAAAAATGATGAAAAAATCATATTCTCATAAGTTCAGGTGAGAATTCATGTGGAAATCAGAATTGGTACACAAGTGGGGGGAGGGGAGCCAGTAGGAAAATATTTGTTATTCAACTTTCAACACAACTGAAGTCAGAATCTGTTGTTGATGATTAATAAATTATATATAGGCTTCAGATTGAAGAAGCAGACTTACAGTTCATCTATTACCAAGATACAAAGGGATTATTGGCAGCCAGTTTAAGTGAAAAGAAGGATCAACAGATAAACTTCCAGTGGACATTTTTCATTGTTCTCTTTTCCAATAGTGAAAGAAATTGACTTCAGAGATTTTTATTCCTCATTGGACTTACAGCTAGCATTCTTTTCCTTTGGGTGCCTTATGTACTATAGGTCAGCACTTTGTCTGTATCTCTGTATTTCTTTCTTGCTTAGCCTCCATTGTCTTTTTTGTTTGGGAAGCAATCCTGATGCCTTTTGCCTAGTTTCCTGTAAGTTTCAGAGGTTTTATGAATGCTGAGCAGCTCATGGTCATGTCATGCTGTGATCCATACTCATACATTTTCAGACAGGTTGGTTTACCACCAAACCAATCCCAGTATAATTTTTAAATATTCACACAAGTATCTTCTTGACTAACAGCAATGTAAATTTTCTTTTGTTTGTTCACATAAATACCCATTTGGGTGTAATGGAATGTACAGCCTGGACTTCAGCAAGTAGATCTTTCCATTTTCTCTAATCACCCTTTTTTTTCCTCTTTCACAGTATTTCCTTTTCAACCAGGCTCCTAATCTGAACCACAGAGCACAGAAAGTAATTTGTGTAACTGTTCTCTTAAGTTCCTATCAAGAAAAGTTTATTCATTTCATACAATGAACGTTAAGTGCACTGGAATTCAGTTCTTTCCCAGAATTTAAAAAGATGTAATAATTCCTTCTTTTAAGTAGCTCAGTACTTCTTGAAGCTGTTTGTTATTTGAAGCTATACTTAGGATTTCTTCTTTTTAAATTCTCCATATTATCTTTTTTTCTTTGGATAACTAAAGTCTCTAAATAGCCTATACTTACTATGTAAATTTAGAGTTTGAGAGTTTGGGGCATGTTTTTATTTGGAGTTTTGAAAAATATCCTCTGTAATCAGCTTGTAACCATATTAAGAAGATTGTCGTGCTTTAGCAGCTCTTAATATTTTATTTGTTTTCTCACAGTGTTGAAGTAGTACAAAAGATTAAATCAGCATAGATTTTAAAAATTGGTGTGTTTAAAAGTTTGAGATTTGAGTCCCAGCCCTGGATTTGAAACCCAACCATGCCCCCAACTATTTTAACTTTGCAAATTTTTATCAATATCTATTATGTTAAAGGTCAAAAGGTAAAGGAATGTTCAGTTTCAACTAACTCTTTTGAAATACCTGTCTGCTACATCTTTGATGAAATAAATTGTTTTCTTTTTTTTTTCTTTGGTATATAACAAGTAGCCATGACCTGGCTATAAGATTGTTATTAGCTCCACTATGAACTTTACCTTACATCAACACCTCTACTACTTCTGCCTGCTACTTTTTTAAAATCATGGTAAATTATATGGATATGAAATATATGAACATCTGCCAGTTGACTATCTTTTATCCAGTTTTGTTATGGTCTGTTTTCTCCAAAATCACTTTCCTCTTTGATGTCTAGATTATTATGCACATATATAAACCCTGAAGATGATAGGTAATATGAATAATGCTTTTTTATTTCCATTGCTACATTGTCCTTGAAACTGACTAAGTGTCATACTCTACAATCATGAACTTATGGTGGGGCAAGCAGCTTCTCATGGAAATAGCTTTTAAATAATGAAGAGATTTCTAGGCTAGTGTACAAAAGTTTATAAAACCCTTAGTAAGCTAAAGTTATAGTTTAAATGGATTGAAGGATAAATAGACATATTTGGATTAATGTAGGACTCTACCATTTATAATATTATTTATTAGAAAAATATATATTAGATGGAGATCTTTCAGTCTTCTTTTTTATGTGTTAACCTTCTCTGGTTAATGAGATTTTAGGGAGAGAATCCCTTTCATCAATCAGAAGGGAACTTCAGAGAGAGCCTCTCTCTCTGTTAAAGTGGAGAGAAACAAGGAAAGCTTAGATAGACCTTGATTCTAAGATAGATATAAGATCTTCTCATTCCTTTAATTCAAGGTGCTCAGTATGTCAAAGCATCTAGTTTGGGGTATCATTTTTTCAGATACCCCAACAAAAACATGCTCTGAGCTTAAAAGGATTTTGATGCCCTAAGTAAAAATTAAAATGATGTGATGATGTTATTTTTACTTGGTAGTATATGTTTTCTATTTAAATATATATTTCTCTATATATTTTTATATACACACATATACCTTCATACATACATATATTTGAAAGGCAGAGTGACAGAGAGGGAGAGACAGAGGAGAGAGAGGTTTTCATCTGCTGGTTCAATTCCCAAATGCCCACAGTGGCTGGGCTAGGCCAAAGTAACAAGGAACTGTGTCAGGATCTTTCAAGAAGGTGGCAGAAACCTAAGTTCTGCTGCCTCCCAGGTGCATTAGCATGGATCTAGATCAGAGTGGAGTAGCCAGGACAGTGGCTGGCACTCCAGTGTGGAATGCTGGAATCCTAAGAGGCAATTTTATTTCCTGTGCCACAACACCCACCTCCTATGCTTTCAGTTTTGCTAGCTCTACCAGTAGGTCATGATAAATCAGCAAGTATTTATTGAGCTTTTAGACTACAAAGTATGTATTGCCATATTAAACATATAGAGAATGTTGCAGAAATCAAATATGGGTCCTCACAAGGATTCTAAAAATTGGAATATTGTCCTTTTTAAATTACAATAAATGTATCTGTGTTCTGAAGTGTTACTAGAGGAAATGCCTTTGGCTCTGAAAATTAAAACTATTTAGTATTAAAGCCAAAAATGTCTGTAGGAAAATTACCATTCTTAGGTCCTGTATTCACAAAGTAGTCATGGGGGTGTTATTTAAAAATTCACCAAATTCTTGTTAAGTCCCAAAAAAGAATTTACTGAAGGCAGATTTTCCTTAGAATAGATTTGCATTTTTGGAGCCTTATTAACATAACATGTAAATGCCATACTTTGGGCTGGTACCATGGCTCACTTGGTTAATCCTCCGCCTGCGGCACCAGCATCCCATATGAGCGCCGGTTCTAGTCCCGGCTGCTCCTCTTCCAGTCCAGCTCTCTGCTGTGGCCTGGGAAGGCAGTGGAGGATGGCCCAAGTACTTGGGCCCCTGCACCCACATGGGAGACCAGGAGGAAGCACCTGGCTCCTGGCTTCGAATCGGCGCAGCACGCCAGCAGTAGCGGTCCTTTGGGGGGTGAACCAATGGAAGGAAGACCTTTCTCTCTGTCTCTCTCTCTCTCACTGTCTATAACTCTACCTGTCAAATAAATTTTTTTTAAAATGTCATACTTCTTTAGGTCAGATTTTCCTCTATTGGAGATGTATCAGTTTTTCTAAACTTGATCATAAGGCTTATTTAACTAACTTGCCAAACACAGACCTCTTTGAAAAGGAGAGGTAAAGGCAAAGCATGCTATTACTCTTTAAAAACATATTGGAGAAAAATGCAAGTTTTTATTCTTTAAATCCTTTCTTCTGCTTTCCTGAGTTAATACATTTGAGTAGTATAAGAGACCCAGAAAGAAAGAGGAATTCAGTAAGCATTATGGGTAAGAACAATTAATATATGCACAGGAAATAACAGTTTGCAAAAGACATTTAGTCTTTCTTTAGAAGTCCACTAAGGGTCCAGCATTGTAGTGCAGCAGGTTAAGCTGCAGCCTGCATTGCCAGCATCCCATATTGGAACACTGGTTTGAGCTCCCAGGAGCCACTTCACCACTATGCCAAATACCTGTCTCTCTAGCATTATAAAGATAGGGTTCCCCACATCCCTGCAACCTGCACAGGGTCAGTTGTAATATGAGAACTGGCTTTTTAAAGTCACTGGTACAGGGGTGGGCCTTGGACCTAATACTTAAGACTCCAGTGTCCCACATCAGAATGCCTAGGCTTGATTCTTAACTCTGCTGCTTACCTGCTAATGCAGACTCTGGGATGCAGGTGATGGCTCAAGTAACTAGGTTCCTGCCACTCACATGGGAGACCTGGTCTGTGTTCCTGGCTCTTGGTTTTGGCCCCCACCAGAGACTATTGTGATCTTTTGAAGAGTGAACCAGTGGATAGGAGCTTTGTCTGTCTTCCAAATCAATCCTGGAAAATTTATTTGAAATGTATGGTTCAGATGGAGAGAGAGAAAACATAGGCATCCTATATTAGAATGCTGATTTGAGTCCTGGCTGCTTCCCTTCCAGTCCAGCTCTCTGCTAATGCACCTAGGAAAGCAGCAGAACATAGCCCAAGTGCCCCCTACATGGGAGATCCTGATAGAGTTCTAGGCTCCTGACTTCAGCCTGACTCTACCCCAGCCACTGTGGCCATTTGGGGAGTGAACCAGCAGATAGTCTCTCCCCTTAACCAACACTCTACCTCTCTCCCACACACCTTTGTCATTCAAATAAAAGAAAAATAAATAAATAACAAAAGTCCACTCAGTTGAATTTTCTTAAAAGATTTTACTTATTTATTTGAAAGAGTTACACAGAGAGAGAAGAGGCAGAGAGAGAGAGGTCTTCCATCCGATGGTTCACTCCCCAGTTAGCCGCAACGGTAGGAGCTGTGCTGATCCAAAGCCAGGATCCAGGAGTTTCTGCTGGGTCTCCCACGCGGGTGCAGGGGCCCAAGGACTTAGGCCATCTTCCACTGATTTCCCAGGCCATAGCAGAGAGCTAGATGGGAAGTAGAGCAGCCAGGTCTCGAACCGGCTCCCCTATGGGATGCCGGCGCTTCAGGCTTGGGTGTTAGCCCACTGCACCACAGCACCAGTCCCCACTAAGTTGAATTTAAGGGCATGTTTTAAATCTTACTGGAATCCCTTTTAGCCATATTGATAGTCTTTCCATGTGTTTTTATCTACTTGTGTTATATAATAAATGTTTGCTTCCTTTATATTCAGCTATTATTCTCCAAAGTAGAAAAAGAGGCAGAGGTGGGGACCAAGTTCTTGTAGCTGACACAGGAAGGAATTTGAGGACCAGATACAAAGGCGAGTAAGAAGATAAAATTTATTTTGACAGAGCAGAAGTACATACTCAAAAGTGAGTACAGGCACACTAGATTGAGAATGAGTTGCTGGGTGCCCTTGTCTTAGGGGCCTTTGTGTCTTAATCTTCATTCCAGGTTCCTCCCCCACAGAGGTAAGAATTCAAGCAGAGGCATAAATATAGTGCACAATAAGTACAGTGAGAGCAGCATTTGAAAGAGAGAGTGAATAGCATTCATGTGTGAGTGTGGGCTGTCCCACGAAGACACATACCCGTCATGAGTGGGCCAGAGAGTTGCCTATGAGGAGAGAGAGTAATAGGAAACCAGAGAAAGACCCCTAAGTGTGGTCCCAAAACCCAGAGCAAAAGAAGGGGACCTCCCATGTTATCAGTCTCTTTTAGGAGATAGGGGGTGGTGCCCTAGCTGAATGCACAAATGGGGTGGTGTTTGGAGTACATGAGGCTTTCTGGGGATTTCATGCTGCCTCCACATGGAATTTAACCACCACTTGGCCATCATGGTATCTTCCTGCTGCCTGATGCCAGATTAGACACAGATGCATCAAGGGAAAGTGAGCATATTGGCTCGAAAGATAAGGGGATAGAGTTACGATGTAGGACTGGCAAAAAATTCCAGCTTACCTATTGATAACTAATCTTCTTGCCCAGTTCCCCCATATCAAATGCATTTTTTATCCCATTGGATAATAAATTAAAAACTCATACCTTCTTTGAAATTATGTGGCTGCATCATTTATGAATCTACCTTTTAAAGTGTTTTGACTTAATTTCCGTGTGACTTCTGTTACTAGAAAAAGCAAAGAATTATGAATGACAGTGGAGTTTATTATATAAAATCTAAATTCATGATAAATTTGGATACAAATTATACTTACGACTAATGTTGAATTTACATCTTAGAATTGAGAGGGGAGAAAAAGTAGATATGTTGGTACTCAAGTGTTTTCCATTTTAAGGGAGGAAAATCATGAAAGCAGTAGGGGAGTTGGAGAGTGAAGGGTAGGATTGAGGAAGGAAAGAAGGAAGGAAACTAGCCCTAGTTTTTCATTCCTTTTTCTGCTTCAGTAGTCATAGAGCAGCTCACTTATTCTGACCTCATATTAAATAGTTGCAGAGCATAACAGCAGCTTATAGAATAAAGGTGAATTTAGAAAAACCTTAAAGATATTTTGAGGTTCATGTTCCATGAAACCCTGAATGGAATTCATATTTATATGGACTTTTTGTAACCATAGTTTTCAATTATACTAGCAATTTTTTGTCCTATTTATAAGTCTGTCTTCAGATAAGAAAAGAAGGAGCTATTTTTTGAAATTTTGTCTGCACCATCCTGCCTGGAGTCACTATCGCCTGGAGTCATGAAAATCCACCTTGCAGTTATTTTTTCTCATTGGCTACTCACTGCTATACCAACACATTATAATTAAATCTAATTCTGTTTGGGCTTACAATTCTTAAGTGTTGTTGAGAAGCATGACATGAATTCATGTGTTGCTCTTTAAGGAGGCTGCTATGTTCTGTGTGCTTCTGCACTGAAAGAAAGATTCCTGTAGCAATCCAGCCCATTTAAATTTAATATTGAAGCTGCAGAATAATGATGAGCATCTGTGTAGTGCTTGACAAAGACAGGAATTCCCCAGGAATAGAAGTGAGAATTGAGTCTGCAGTCACATGCTGCTACATTAGTCACTGCAACTCCTCAGTTGCAGAGCTTTGGTATCCCTTCAAAGACTGTATTTTGTTTGGAGGGTGAAAAGGAGAAAAAAGGGATTCCAGTGAGACCTGAAGGAGCTTGTATGAGGAAATATTGACTCAATTCATTTTTATGCTGTCTAAAATATATTTGGCTGAGGGTATGAAATAGTTTGAGTCATATTGACTAATTTTAATCAATGCATCATAAAATTTCACTGCCTAATCACCCAGCTTGAAATATATCAAATATAACTTAATTTCTTCATATTCATAATACTCCCAAACTTTTTAAATAAGCTTTATAGTTTCCTTTAATATTTTAAATGCTCATTAAAAGCATTAGTCTCATTAAGTACTTATCCTTATTTCATATATACATTTTTTGTGTTAACACAAAATAAATTAAACCAAATATTTTTGTTCCAGTAGGGGGGAAAAACTTTATTTTCTTCCTTTCATATTCATCTTGAAATATATGGGAAGTAGTCAAATAGTCCTTAAATTGGGAATTTTACCTTTATATTCCTAAAGCATTTCTATGGGCCATGAGTTAATCAATTATGCTTTATTTATATAATGATTTCCCCAAAAAATAATGCTAGTACAACAGTTCAACCACACATTGTCAATTATTCCATCCTTTGATATGTAGGCTAATGAAGTCTAAGCAAACAAAAATAATATAACCAAAAGCTCAGGATCACTGAATTAACTCCTTTTTATTATTTTATTTATTTATTTATTTTTAAAGATTTATTTATTTAAAGACAGAATTGCAGAAAAAGGTAGAGCCAGAGAGAAAGAGAGGTCTTCCATTTGCTGGTTCACTCCCCAGATGACCACAAGGGTCAGAACTGAGCTGATCTGAAGCCAGGAGCCAAGAGCTTCTTCTGGTCTCCCACATGGGTGCAGGGGCCCAAGGGCTTGCGCCATTTTCCACTGCTTTCCCAGGCCATAGCAGAGAGCTGGATTGGAAGTGGAGCAGCTGGGACTCAAACGGGCCACCTGTATGGGATGCCAGAGCTTCAGGCCGGGGCTTTAACCCTCTGCGCCACAGCTCCGGCCCCTATTATTTTATTTATTTAAAATATTTATTGTCATCTGTTTAAAAAGCAGAGAGAAAGGGAAGGAAGAAGAGACATCTTCCATTTGCTGGTTTACTCCCAAATGCCAGCAACAGCCAGAACTAGGCTAGATCAAAGTCAGGGGTATGGAACTACATCCAGGTCTCCCCTGTGGGTGGCAGGAGCTGAAGCTCTTAAGCCAACATTTTTTGTTTCCCAGGATGGATTGAAAGTGGAGTAACCGTGATGCTTGCCCCTAGATTACCTCCTTTAGTTTATGTTCCTTTCCACATAGCAATTTTCTGTAACCTCACCATTTTGTTAGTTTTAAAGGCATGTAGTGCAATTCAAGAGTTCAAAGGACAAGTCAAAATAATCTAGGTTCATTCATTCAACCTAAACTGCTGTTTTATAGCAGGGATCTTTGTAGCCATTCTGTCTTTTATAGGTCAAAGATAGAAGCATGTCTAAAATGTTCTCCAGTGTGTATATGTGTACGTGTGTGTGTATGCACCACTCTTGCAATCTTCCTATGTCACTCTCCTCTAACTTGGAATTATCTAACTTTAAACATAACTGAACTCTACTTCAAGGCTGTGGTCTGATTGTTCCAAGTTACAGTTATCTACTGGGCCTTTGTATACAGTTTTAAATCCCTGTAAATATAGTCATAATATGTCATTGATTTAGGCTGTGTCTGAAATCACTTTGACTTCCTTTTAAACATTCAATCTATACAGAGCTATATAACTACTGCTCTTCAGAATAGCCGCAGGGGTTGCTACTGTGGCATATCAAGTTAAGCTGCTACCTGCGACACCAGCATCTCATGGGTGCTGGTTCAAGTCCTGGCTGTTCTACTTCTGATCCAGGCTCCCTGTTAATGCACCTGGGGAAGCAGCAGAAAATTGCTCCTGTACCCACATGGAAGACCTGGAAGAAGCTCCTGGCTTTGGCCTGACCCAGGCCCAGCTGTTGTGGTCATTTGGGGAATGAATCAGTGGATGGAAGATCTCTCTCTCTCTAACTCTGCCTTTCAAATAAACAAATCTTTAAAGAAAAAAGCAGAATAGCCATGATAGGGGCCAGCATTGTGGCACAATGAGGAAAGCCATTGCCTGCAGCACCAGTCTCCCATATGATAGCCAATTGGAGTCCCAGCTGCTCCGTTTTTGATCTTACTCCCAGATAACCCATCTGGGAAAGCATGGAAAATGGCCCAAGTACTTGTGCCCCTGCCACCCATGTGTGAAACCAGGATGGAGTTCCTGGCTCCTGGCTTTGGCCTGGCCCCATCTCAACTATTGGCAGCCATTTAGGGGGTGAACCACTTGATGGAAGTTATCTCTCTGTCTGTCTTTCCCTGTTTCTCTCTCTCTGTAACTGAACTGCCGTTCAAAAGAATAAATCTTTAAAAAATAGTCATAGTCATAATATAGGTCACTAACTATCTTTTCTCATACACTCTTATACCTTCTTAGATTTTGTAAGCTTTGCCTTGTAAATGTTGCCCATTTATTTTAAAAGACAACTTCAGGAAAGGGGTAACACTTGTATTTTTACATTCTGCCATGTATTTGGAAGATTGAAGTAAGAAATGTGAAGAGAATAATAGTCTGTATAAAAATCTTCATTCCATTATTCATTTCCTCATTTACATTCACCCACATTCTTACCACAGTTTTCTACTCTTCATTTTGTTGTATGCTTTTTATCTGTTTTTTCTCCTTTTGTGTGTATGTGTGTATGTGTGTTTTCACCAGAAATCACCAACTTTCTTTATCTCTAGCTGTTTTTTCTTTTCCTTTCCCTTCTCAGTGAATCATAACTAAACCCCTTTCAGTCACTTGGAAAATATATGAACCTTACTAATTGAATTAAAGTGAATTTGCTTTGAAGGAACAAAATGAAGTGTACATAGCTGCCTTAGGGTTCCAAAACACTATGCCTAAATTCTAGGCCATATAACTCACAGGAATTAGAGTCTTGGTTAGACTATCGTAAATAAATTAGGTATACTGTATCTAGCTGAAAATTCTAGGTTGGGCTGGCGCCATGGCTCACTTGGCTAATCCTCCACCTGTGGCGCCGGCACCCCTGATTCTAGTCCTGGTTGGGGTGCCGGGTACCAGTCCCGGTTGCTCCTCTTCCAGTCCAGCTCTCTGCTATGGCCCGGGAGGGCAGTAGAAGATGGCCCAAGTGCTTGGGTCCCTGCACCCACATGGGAGACCCAGAGGAAGCACCTGGCCCCTGGCTTCGGATCAGCACAGCGCCAGCTATGGCGGCCATTAGGGGAGTAAACCAACAGAAGGAAGACCTTTCTCTCTGTCTCTGACTCTCACTGTCTATAACTCTCTCTGTCTCTCTCTCACTATCTAATTCTGCCTGTCAAAAAATAAAATTAAAAAAAAAGAAAATTCTAGGTCAACAGACTTTATAAATAGGATATAGATTCCTTTTTCAAGTTACTTTAGTTAAAACATAGTGTTAATGAGTCCAGGCTTACAGATTTATAAGCTAGTTAGCTTCACAACTGTTTCATGATGATGGACTGAAACTTGATAACAAGTGTACTCTGTTGCAAGGGAATGATGGAGGAAGAATATATTGATGGTTCAGAATAAATCTATCAACAATTGAGTAAGACTGATTTCAGCAAATAATATAATGGTCAGTATATAGTATACTGAAGGGTTTAAATTTTAGGATTGTTTTAAATCTTTTTTCTTTGTTTTCATTTCATTTTATTTGAAAGGCAGAAAGAAACAGAGATCTGCCATCAGAGACTTCACTCGCCAAATACTGGCCAAAGGTGAGGCTAGGCCAAGCTAAAGCCAAGAGCCCAACACTCAATCTGGGTTTTCTACATGGTAATTGGACATCTCCTGATACCTCTCAGAGTGTACATTAGTGAGAATCTGGATTGAAAGCAAGTGGAGGGAGGCTGGTGTTGTAGCACAGCCAGTTAAGCTGCAACTGCCTGCAATATCGGCATCCCGTGAGTGCGGATTCAAGCAGCTGCTGCCCCGCTTCCATCCAGGTCCCAGATAATGTGCCTGGGAAAGCAGAGGAAGATGCCTAATTCCTTGGGCCCCTGCACTGATGTGGGAGACATGGATGACGCTCTAGCTCAGCCCAGCCCTGGCCACTGTGGCCGTTTAGAAAGTAAACCACAAAAAGGAAGATTGATCTCTCTATGTGTCACTTTGCCTTTCAAATACATAAATTTAAATTTAGTTTAAATTTAAAAATCAAATTTTTTATTTTTAATAAGAGTTTCTATTTTTCATCTTAAGTAATGTGTGTTCTTCACATGTTCTGTGAAGAATGTAAATAAGAGAAAATAAAAATCTTTTTTGAACTCCTCCCAACTCCTGTTAACAGTTCAGAAAAGGAGGGAGCTGGCACTGTGGCGCAGCAGGTTGAAGCCCCAACCTGCAGCACTGGCATCCTATTTGGGTACCAGTTCATATCCCAGTTGCTCCTCTTCCGATCCAGCTCTCTGCTATGGAAAGCAGTAGAAGATGGCCCAAGTGCTTGGGCCCCTGCACTCACATGGGAGACCTGAAGAAGCTCCTGACTCCGGGCTTCAGATCAGCATAGCTCCCGCCATTGCAGCAAATTGGGGAGTGAACCAGTGGACAGAAGACCTTTCTCTCTCTCTCTCTCTCTCTCTCTCTCTCTCTCTCTCTGTAACTCTTTCAAATAAATTTTAAAAAAGAAAAAAAGGAAAGGAAAACTAAGGGGAATACATTAGAGAAGAAAGCAAAAAGTAGGGAGGTCTACAAATAATGTAAGATAAATAGGAAATAAACATATATAAAACAAAGAATTTTCATTGAAGAATTCCTTTTGTGGAAGAATTTCAAGAAGAGCCAGTATTTTCATTTTAGAGTTGGAAAATTCTGGGAGATGAGTTTCTGCAGAGTATAAGTTGATTGTATTCCTCATGTAACACCTGAGAAACATACGAACACCCTGAAAAGAGTAAAGGGAACAAATTGTTCAATCGTGAAACTGTAGAACAGTGGTTATAATTTAGCAACATTCTCAGTTCAGTAATACTTACTGAAGGAAAACAATAATGAAAAATATTTAAGTGAAAACATTGTCATTGTGTTTATTCATAGAATAAAGAATTCAAGAGAATATTAAATGACCGTAAGTTCTAAATTTTAGAATTTTAAAGTAAAGGATTTATGAATATTGCCAGACTCATAGCTATATCCTGTAGTGAATCAGTTTGCTTTTTTTCCTTTTTAATTTCCTGTTTTTAATGAAATATTTCAAATATATACCAGGAACAGATAATATAGCAAATACCCATATGCTGATCACCTCGAAGTAATAAATGTTAATGTTTTATAAATCAAATATTTTAACATATTTTAAGCAATTGGGAATTCTGACAAAACTCAAGTTTTCTTTACATAGAGTTGTCTTTATATAAGACCAATACATCATATGATAGAAAATTAGAATTATGTTCTTTCATATACATAGCATGTTTTTTTCTTTTATTTAATAAATATAAATTTCCAAAGTACAGCTTATGGATTACAATGGCTTTTCCTCCCCCCTTAACTTCCCTCCCACCTGCAACCCTCCCCTCTCCTGCTCCCTCTCCCATTCCATTCACATCAAGATTCATTTTCAATTCTCTTTATATACTGAAGATCAATTTAGTATATATTAATTAAAGATTTCAACAGTTTGCACCCACACAGAAACACAAAGTGTAAAATACTGTTTGAGTACTAGTTATAGCATTAATTCACAATGTACAGCATATTAAGGACAGAGATCCTACATGAGGAGTAAGTTCACAGTGACTCTTGTTGTTTACTTAACAATTGTAATCACCCTAGGCTCTTGTCATGAGTTGCCAAAGCTATGGAAGCCTTTTGAGTTCACCAACTCCCATCTTATTTAGACAAGGTCATAGTCAAAGTGGAAGTTCTCTCCTCCCTTCAGAGAAAGGTACCTCCTTCTTTGATGGTCCCTTCTTTCCACTGGAATCTTACTCCCAGAGATCTTTCATTTAGGTTTTGTTTGTTTTGTTTTGTTTTGTTTGCTGTTTGTTTTGCCAGAGTGTCTTGGCTTTCCATGCCTAAAATACTCTCATGGGCTCTTCAGCCAGATCCAAATGCCTTAAGGGCTTGCTTATTCTGAGGCCCAAGTGCTATTTAGGACATCTGCCATTCTATGAGTCTGCTGTGTATCCCACTTCCCATGTTGGATCGTTCTCTCCTTTTTATTCTATCAGATAGTATTAGCAGACACTAGTCTTGTTTATGTGATCCCTTTGACTCTTAGACCTATCATTATGATCAATTGTGAACTGAAATTGATCACTTGGACTAGTGAGATGGCATTGGTACATGCCAGCTTGACGGAATTGAATGGGAATCCCCTGGCACATTTCTAACTCTACCGTTTGAGGCAAGTCTGAGTGAGCATGTCCCAAATTGTACATCTCTTCCCTCTCTTATTCCCACTCTTATATTTAACAGGGATCACTTTTCAGTTAAATTTAAACACTTAAGAATAATTGTGTGTTAATTACAGAGTTCAACCAATAGTATTAAGTAGAACAAAAAATACTAAAAGGGATAAAGTATTGAATTGTACATCAATAGTCAGGACAAGGGCTGATCAAGTCACTGTTTCTCATAGTGTCCATTTCACTTCAACAGGTTTCCGTTTTGGTGCTCAGTTGTCACCGATCAGGGAGAACGTATGATATTTGTCCCTTTGGGACTGGCTTAATTCACTCAGCATGATGTTTTCCAGATTCCTCCATTTTGTTGCAAATGACTGGATTTCATTTTTTTTTACTGCTGTATAGTATTCTATAGAATACATGTCCTATAATTTCTTTATCCACTCTACTGTTGATGGGCATTTGGGTTGACTCCAGGTCTTAGCTATTGTGAATTGAGCTGCAATAAACATTAATGGGCAGACAGCTTGTTTGTTTGCCAATTTAATTTCCTTTAGGTAAATTCCAAGGAGTAGGATGGCTGGGTTGAATGGTAGGGTTATATTCAGGTTTCTGAGGAATCTCCAGAATGACTTCCATAGTGGCTTTAGCAGTTTGCATTCCCACCAACAGTGGGTTAGTGTCCCTTTTTCCCCACATCCTCTCCAGCATTTATTGTTGATAGATTTCTGCATGTGAGCCATTCTAACCAGGGTGAGGTGGAACCTCACTGTGGTTTTGATTTGCATTTCCCTGATGGCTAGTGATCCTGAACATTTTTTCATGTGTCTGTTGGCCATTTGGATTTCCTCTTTTGAAAAATGTCTATTGAGGTCCTTGGCCCATCTCTTAAGTGGGTTGTTTGTTTTGATCTTGTGGAGTTTCTTGATTTCTTTGTAGATTCTGGTTACCAACCCTTTATCAGTTGCATAGTTTGCAAATATATTTTCCCATTCTGTCGGTTGCCTCTTCACTTTCCTGACTGTTTCTTTTGCCTTACAGAAACTTCTCAATTTGATGCAATCCCAAATGTTAATTTTGGCTTTGACTGCCTGTGCCTCTGGAGTCTTTTCCAAGAAGTTTTTGCCAGTGCCAATATCTTGCAGGGTTTCTCCAATGTTCTCTAATAATTTGATGGTGTCGGGTCATAGATTTAGATCTTTAATCCATGTTGAGTGGATTTTTGTATAAGGTGTAAGGTAGGGGTCTTGCTTCATGCTTCTGCATGTGTAAATACAGTTTTCCCAGCACCATTTATTGAATAGACTGTCCTTACTCCAGGAATTGGTTTTAGATCCTTGATCAAATATAAGGTGGCTGTAGATGTTTGGGTTGATTTCTGGTGTTTCAGTTCTGTTCCATCGGTCTATCCATCTGTTTCTGTACCAGTACCATGCTGTTTTTATTACAACTGCCCTGTAGTATGTCCTGAAATCTGGTATTGTGATGCCTCCGGCTTTGTTTTTGTTGTACAAGATTGCTTTAGCTATTCGAGGTCTCCTGTGTCTCCATATGAATTTCAGCATCATTTTTTCCAGATCTGAGAAGAAGGTCTTTGGTATTTTGATTGGTATCGCATTTAATCTATAAATTGCTTTTGGGAGAATGGACATTTTGATGATATTAGTTTGATTGTTTTTGTAGCTATTGTGAGTGGGATTGATCTTACAAGTTCTTCCTCAGCCATGGCATTGCCTGTGTATGCAAAGGCTGTTGATTTTTGTGCATTGATTTTATATCCTGCTACTTTGCCAAGCTCTTCTATGAGTTCCAATAGTCTCTTAATAGAGTTCTTTGGATCCCCTAAATAAAGAATCATATCATCTGCAAAGAGGGATAGTTTGACTTCTTCCTTCCTAATTTGCATCCCTTTAATTTCTTTTTCTTGCCTAATGGCTCTGGCTAAAACTTCCAGAACTATATTTGTGGGGTTTTATTGTTTGTTTGTTTGTTTGACAGGTAGAGAGGACAGTGAGAAAGAGAGAAAGGTCTTCCTTTTTTGGTTCACCCCCCAGTGACCGCCGCAGCTGGCACGCTGTGGCCGGCGCACCACAATGATCCGAAGGCAGGAGCCAGGTGCTTCTCCTGGTCTCCCATGTGGGTGCAGGGCCCAAGGACTTGGGCCATCCTCCACTGCCTTCCCGAGCCACAGCAGAGAGCTGGACAGGAAGAGGAGCGACTGGGACAGAATCTGGTGCCCTGACCGGGACTAGAACCCAGTGTGCCGGCGCCACAGGCTGAGGATTAGCCTATTGAGCCGCGGTGCTGGACTTCAGAACTATATTGAATAACAGTGGTGAGAGTGGGCATCCCTGTCTGGTACTAGATCTCAATGCAAATGCTTCCAACTTTTCCCATTCAGTAGGATGCTGGCCGTGGGTTTTTCATAAATAGCTTTGATTATATTGAAGAATGTTCCTTCTATACTCAATTTGCTTAGAGTTTTCATCATGAAAGGGTGTTGAATTTTATCGAATGCTTTCTTTGTTTCTATTGTGATAATCATATGGCTTTTCTTCTGCAGTTTGTTAATGTGGTGTTATCACATTGATCTGCGAACATTGAACCATCCCTGCATACCAGGGTTAAATCCACTTGGTCTGGGTGGATGATCTTTCTGATGTGTTGTTGCATTCTATTGGCGAGAATTTTATTGAGGATTTTTGCATCTATGTTCATCAGGGATATTGGTCTGTAATTTTCTTTCAATGCTGCATCTTTTTCCGGCTTAAGGATTAAGGTGATGCTGGCTTCATAGAGAGAATTTGGGAGGATTCCCTCTTTTTCAATTGTTCTGAATAGTTTGAGAAGAATTGGAGTGAATTCTTCTTTAAATGTTTGGTAGAATTCAGCAGTGAATCCATCTGGTCCTGGGCTTTTCTTTGTTGGGAGGGCCTTTATTACTGTTTCAATTTCTGTCTCAGTTATGGATCTGTTAAGGTTTTCTATGTCTTCATGGTTCAATTTAGGTAGATTGCATGTGTCCAGGAATCTATCCATTTCTGATAGGTTTCCCTGTTTGCTGGCATACAGGTCCTTGTAGTAATTTCTGATGATTCTTTTTATTTCTGTGGTGTCTGTTGTTACATTTCCTTTTTCATCTCTGATTTTATTGATTTGGGTCTTTTCTTTTTTTAGTTAATTGGGCCAATGGGGTGTCAATTTTATTTATTTTTTCAAAAAAAAACAGCTCTTCGTTTGGCTGGGTTTTTTTGTAATTTTTTTATTCAATCCTGTTTATTTCTTCTCTGATTTTAATTATTTCTCTTCTCTTATTAGTTTGGGGTCAGGTTTGCTGCAGTTTTTCTAGATCCTTGAGATGCATTGAAAGCTCATTTATTTGGTGCCTTTCCAATTTCTTGATGTAGGCACCTATTGCTATAAACTTTCCTCTTAACACTGCTTTTGCCATATCCCATAGGTTTTGATATGTTGTGCTGTTATCCTCATTTACTTCCAGAAAATTTTTGATTTCTCTTTTAATTTCTTCTATGACCCAGTGTTCATTCAGGAGCATGTTGTTCAATCTCCATGTGTTTGCATATGCTCTAGGGATTCCTGAGTTGCTAATTTCCAACTTCATTCCTTTATGGTCTGAGAAGCTGCATGGTATGATTCTAATTCTTTTGAATTTGCTGAGACTTGCTTTATGGCCTAGTATGTGGTCATTCCTAGAGTAGGTTCCATGCACTACGTAACATGTTTTTATTCTACTTACAACTGTAAGGATTTTTGGTATGCACTAATGGAGAGAGGTTACACAGACACGTGTATAAATGCACTAACTGTGCATATATGTGTGTATTCTGTGTATAATTTCAAGTCATATATATCCATATATCCTATATTTTATTATTTTACTGTGATTTTGCCAAAAGAGGAATAAAATTAACTGGCTAGTAACAGGCAAGATATTTCAAAACTACTTTGGTTCACCCCACCTGAGCCATTGTACCATAGATATATACTGGATGTATAAACACTGACTAGTTTGACAGTTATTATATCCCATGTGGTATGTTTTTCCATAAATTTTGAAAATGCCATAACACTTTGAAAGTACAGAGCCAGTTATCAGATTTCTCTTTTTTAATATTTATTTTTATTTACTTGAAACAGAGTTACAGAGAGAGGTAGAGAGAGAGAGAGAAGATCTTCCATCCGCTGGTTCACTCCCCAAATGGTCACAATGGCCAGAGCTGATCTAATCCAAAGCCAGGAACCAGGGATCTCCCACATGGATAAAGCCAGGAACCAGGGGCTTATTCCGGATCTCCCACATGGGTACAGGGGCCCTGGGACTTAGGCCATAGCAGAGAGCTGGATCAGAAGTAGAGCAGCCGGGACTTGAACCAGCGCCCATATGGGATGCCAGCATTGCAGGCTGGGGCTATAACCCACTGATCCATAGCTCTGGCCCTGAGACTTCTGATAAGTATAGTAGATATTATGAAACAATAGCATTCTGGTATCACAAGAGCCTTTATGCAGAAATTTGGTTTTTTTTAAACTTCGATAAACAACAACAAAGAGGTATTCCCTTTTAGCAGAGGCCTTCATTGATTTTGATGAAATACCATTTTTTCCAAAAGACATTTTTGTTTTGCTTTACTGGAATCCTAAGTCTTAGCACCTTGTGTCTCTTTGTATTACCAATCTTTTGCCCTTGTAAACGATTACAGCAGTATTCTTTGGTTTGGAAGAGGTTGCAAGTAGTTCGAGACTAGGAAAGATTGAGGAAAATAGTTCCATTGCCTGGATTTTGGTAGTTGGTGTCATAATCATAGCCATAATCATTTTCATTCACAGTCTTGTCATCAGAATAATACATGTTCTTTATTGAATGTCAGTTATAGTGAAGAGTGCTCTATTTGCATTAGTTTATTTAATCCTCACAATAATTTTTTTGGTAGGAACTCAAATCATTTGGGCCTTTATATGCTACCAGCTATTTCCTCTGCTTGGAAACTTCTTTACTTCGATTTTCATCTGACTGTTTTGAGTCTTAACTAAAATGATACTTATTCAGGAAGACTTCCTTATTCATTTTATCTGAAATAACTAGTCCATATTACTACTCACTTTTTCTCCCATTACTATGTATTGTTTTAGAATATCTAATGCTATCTAAAACTGTCTTATTTATATACTAGTTTAAATTCCAAGTTTTCAAAGCCCTTGTCAATCTTATTCATGCTTTACTCCCTATACCTAGGTCAGGGCCTGGCATTGGGTAGGTGCTCAAGAAGTATTTGTTCAATAAATGAATAGTATTCTTGTCCTGATTTTTCTAGAGATGGAAACCGATATTTTAAATATTACATAATTTAACCAAATCATATAGGTAGCATAACTTTCTGTATTTTGTCTGCTTACAGAAAGATTCATTTACATGCATAAGTCTCTAGCTTTGATAGATCAAATTCGCACGTGTTAAGAAAAACAAAAATGAATACAAATCTAAAGTAATCTGACCTGTCTTGCTCTTTTAAGAATGTGAGGTTTGTGAAGGTGAATTTATACTAGTATGAGAGAGGAGAACCAGTAGTATGGATGAAGCAAATGCAGATTTTATAAGGCAAAGTGGACTGAAACAACTCAGACTACTATATAAACCTAAATTTAACAGCTTCTAAGAAAAAATATCCTGTCTTCTGACTTCCTTATACAAGATTATTTAGCTGCCTCATTTTTTAAGCATCTAAAATGAAATGTCACCAATAAAATGTAATGCCTGGTTACATATTAATACAACGTCAAATATTTATTTTATATAATTGCTATATCACATTATATTTCTTTGATAGTATTACTTTGTTCTGTCCACCTTGGGACTTTTTCATAATTGAATCTTTACAAGATAAGTTAATCTACAAATTGGGTTTTCATTAGACTTGGACGAAAAAGAAAACTACAAAAATGTACTATGTGTTAAACCTTTGGAATAATATAATGTAATAAAATGCATTAGATAAGATTTTTAAAAGAAATAATGTAATTTTCAAATAAATTTATTCCAGTTTTGAATATGGTAAACTACTGTTTTAATACTTTAGTAAAAACAAAATGTGCAGTCTAAAGTAGCCACAGCAGGAATTGCATACAATTGCATATAAAAATGAAGATATAAACTAGGGGACAATTTCAAATGAACATTTGAATAACAGACATAAATTATGTTAATAGGTGCTACCAGGCCATGAAATTATCAGGTGAAATTTTTAAGGAATTTGTTGTAATATACAAATGATAATGTAAATTATTCTATATCATAGAAATGAAGATTCTATCCAACTGATGATTCAGTTGATTTTTTTTCTTATTAATCAATTGATCTGTCTGCAAATTCATTTCAACATTCGTCATGGTGATAACGAGTTCCATTCTTATGTATGTTCTGCATGTTATAATATTCTCTTAAAGAACAAATAAGGAACTTCCAATGGTCATTATAATTCAGTATACCTCTGTGTAACCTGCCAGTTTCAGCTTCCTTAAAAGAGGTCAGCACTTGGGGAAAACAAAAAGGAATTCTTCACATTAACCAAGGCCTTAGGAAAGCTCAGTGGAATTTAAGACAATACAAATTCATATGACACTGGGAAAAGCATTTAAGAATTGTCCTCTGGAAAAGATTTATGAAATTGTTTTCCTTATAAATTGTCTATATGCCTACAAAGGCTTATATTATACATAGGTAATAGATCATGTTGTTGCGCTCTATCTGTGAGCAACAAGTGACTAAGAGTTCAAAAAATTATGGGTGTGTGTGTGTGTGTGTGTGTGATCGCTTTTGAATATAGGGTTTTAAATGTGATGACTGTTAAATAATTATTCTACTTAATTAATCATCTAAATCGAGGAGAAAAGAGCAAGTGACTCATTTTACTTATAACTTTTCTAAGTAATTATGTCCCTTTTTTTGTTTCTTGTTCTGGTCTTTTAAATGGGCAGCTGGTTAATTCTGTAACTAATCTTTTCCAAAAAATGGATGACTCCTAAATACATCATTGGATAAAAGATAGCAAACAGAGGTGGAAAAGGTATCTTAGAGCCAGAAAATCCTACAGATAAAAGAATCTTGGAAGTTTTCTTGTTCGGAAGCTTTTAACCTTTTTTCTGCGATGGAATCAATTGGTACTCTGTCAAATCCTACAGAAATTTTTTCATAAAAAAAACAAGTTTAAATGTATGAAATAAAAATACATGGGATTACATAAAATAACAATAAATTTAAATCATGATGAAATATTTTTAAAAATCAAATTGTGATTTAATTATGCTTGCCTCTTTGGAAATACATTAAGTAAACTCTAGATGCTGGTCTGGTATCACTATAATTTAAAATCATGGTAAACACAAATAGATATCCATAACCACTTGAAGTAAAAGCTTCTGTTCATATTACTATGGTTTGTTTACTAACCTCATAATGAAATAAAATAATAAGTATTAGATTACTGAATATGAAGATTGTAATTGGCCAGCGCCGCGGCTCACTAGGCTAACCCTCCGCCTAGCGGCGCCGGCACACCACATTCTAGTCCCGGTCGGGGCATCGGATCCTGTCCCGGTTGCCCCTCTTCCAGGCCAGCTCTCTGCTGTGGCCCGGGAGTGCAGTGGAGGATGGCCCAAGTACTTGGGCCCTGCACCCCATGGGAGACCAGGAGAATCACCTGGCTCCTGCCTTCGGATCGAATCAGCGCGGTGCACCGGCCACAGCGCGCCAGCCACAGCGCGCCAGCCGTGGCGGCCATTAGAGGGTGAACCAGCGGCAAAGGAAGACCTTTCTCTCTGTCTTTCTCTCTCTCTCGCTGTCCACTCTGCCTGTTAAAAAGGAAAAAAAAAAAAAAAAAGATTGTAATTTTTATTTCTCCATCCCAGTGAATGGACCCTTTACTTTTATCCACAGATTCTCTCAAAGGACCTATCAACTTCATTTAAAACCTCTGGAAATATCCTTATTTTGCACATGAGGAAACCAGGATTTGTAAAGAAGAGATAACTTGGTTAGAGTCAGACACCACAGCACTTGATTAAACCTTGCAGAGAGCTGCCTTAGACCTTTACTGAGCCATTTTCTGAAGCCCCAGTCTAGAATTGGCAGTTAGAGCCCATTACTTGTCATTGATTCATAGCATGAGCTGGAGTAAAATCTTTTTTTAAATTTTTTAAAATTTTATTTAAGGTATACAGATTTCATATCCCTCTCTGCCCCAGATTATACTTGTATAGACTGTAAATGTTTTAAAATCTACATAAGAATAATAATACTGACTTAGATTTTTATTGCTCTCTTCATTTCACATACATTATCCTATTTAATTTTCTCCATTTTATGGAGAAGGAAATTAAAGTTCTGAATGTTGAATGTCAGGTTGAAGGCCTCACAGGAAGAGTAAAAATCAGTACTGAGAGCCATACCACTGAATTCCCAAGGACATTTTTCCTCTATCATGACACCCTTCATGTCATGAATAAGCCAGAATTCTTTTAGTTCTACAGTTGAATATGTGTTGTGATATCATAAATCTAATTAAATACAAATGTTACCATTAGGCTCAAATGAGCCAAATACTTGTATCTTAATTTATTCTAGTAAAGTGATGAATGGAACCACTGAAGAAAGCTTTTCTAGACCAGTTCTCCATTTTTGTGTAAGTGAGAAGTGAAGTGAACTGGAATTTAAGAGTCTAGGATTGTAGTTATTGGCTTAGTATTATTTAAATCAGACCTTTCTTCTGTTTCTGGGTAGTCTAAAGCAGCATTACTTGAGTAAATGCCAATGGTCCCTTTGCTCTACCCTCTTATGCTTTATTTCTATGAGTTAATGTTACTCAAAATGAAGTTTTGATAAAACTTCATAGCCAAATTATTCTTGAATAACTTTAGTTAAGGTATAAAAAAATTCAAAAAGGACCATAAGACATCAAAAAATTTTTGTCATCTATAAATCTCATATCTGTGTCATTCCTAGTGACCTGGACCATATGAAATGTAGAACATTCTGTTCTTTTAGAAAATAAGAAATCTTAACCTGACCTGAAATTTTGGCATAAAAAAAAACTTTTGTTGGACTCTAAAGATTACTATTTAATTAGCCTTAAATAATATCAATAGGAATGTCTTTTCTAAATTCTTGAAATCATTCTGAGGATATTCAAATAACCCATAGCTATAATCTTTACTCTTTTAATATTATCTTAACTACATTCAAGCCCAAATAAGTAAATATACCTTATAAGCTGATGAAACAGCTTTGCATGGTCCAGGGATAGGTATGATCATATATGTATCATAAAAAAATTTTAGTCTGCTGAGATTAAAAGGGACAAATAATTACTGCAAAAAAAAAAACCTATTGGATTTACCTAATGGTAAATATTTCTTTACCCTGACAAAGCATTATTTTTGACATACTAAGAAATATAAAGAGAATTAAGGTCATGGTCCCTTCTCTCCAAGAACCAAGTCTAACTGGGGACCCATAACAGTAATTGGAATATGAGTAGCTATGATAAATCCTATAACAAGATTTAATAAGATACTTTAAGAATTTAGGGAAACATCCTAGATTATGGTGAAGGTTATACAACAGTGTAAATTTATTAAAAATCATCAGACTATGCAAAATGAATGAGTTTTATGGTAGATAAATTGTTATCTCAAGAGTTTAGAAAAAGAAGATATTATTTCTGATTGAGAAACACAGGAAATATTTTTGCAGATGGTACAATCGAAATCTTAAAAGACAATTCCTATTTGGATGAGAAAATAAGCAACAGAGTATTCTAGAGAGAGGAAGCAGCTTTCTAATGTCTAAAAGCTCAAGAGTCCAAGGCACTTTCTAGAAGAGTTCAGACTTTGCTCCATACCTCACATTATATGGTTTACATTCCTACTATACACTTGGACTTCTGGCTATGACCTTTCTAAAAATTTTGGGCCAGTTCCCATGGAATAAACATAACTCTAAATGGATTTTTCTCCCTTCTCTTTGGGTCAAGAATAAGAACTTTCTTCTTATAATGAGAAAGTTGTGTAATCAGAATTTTCTCAAAACTGTCAATGATGCCAGTGATCGTAACAACTACTGATACTTATTTCCGTCTTTATAGCTTAAAAACCACTGATGCATGTATTATCTCCTTTGAGTCACAACATCTTTATTTTTTCATGAGGAAACAGATTATGGGAGGACCCAGAGCCTGAAATACTAAAGCCATGCTAAAGTGAAGGTCAAGCTATTCTGGCCTGGCCTGCTAAGAATAGAATGGAGGAGAGAAAATGATAGTGTAAGTACATGATATTGAATAGTTGCAAATCTGCCAATGAAATTGGAGATGCCACACATGAATCAGAATTCATCTCATATAAAAAAAAGTTAGATGACATTAACTAGTTACTGTCATCAATAACAGGAAAGCAATGTAGAAATTTTTCCTAAGTTGATATGATCCTATTGACAGGAACAGCACATGTTAAAAAAGTTTTACTGATAGTATAGAAAAGTAAACAGAAAACTTAGTTTCTAAGTAGGTAGCCTTTTTTGTTGTTTGCTTTCAACAATGCAAAAAAATTAAATTTAGAACTGTATTTTTTAACCCATAGAATTTCTGGTTACTTATGTAAGCAGATGTAGAAGCTCCGTGTCTAACGTAAAGTCATGCTAAAAATAGAAAGAATTTTCTTTATGTCCATCAGAGAACACTTCTTTTGTTTTTGACTTAGACCCCATCTGAGCAACTACTCAGGTTTTCAATATGAGCCATTCTAGATAGCATTTACAGGAGAGAGAATCCAGTTAGCCTGGTGAGCAGCAAAATAGAGGAAGTTTTTGAGAAACCTCATTTGTGTTAACCTACAACCAAATGTAACATCCATCTTAATAGTTAGACATCCTTATATTGTTCTGAACCTATCCTTAACATGGGTTTGACTCTATGTTTCTCTCCTCCCTTACTTCTGTGACATGCAGAAGGGAAAGGATGTTTGTTATTCACACATTCATACCTCACTAACTGATGTTACACAACCGGCTTCCACTGGAGAGCCCCTGACATCGCAGGGAACGGTGATCAAAATTCCATACACTAGCTTCAAGCTGGGGGCTCGTAGCTACTGCAGCTTTGAAAGGGAATCTTTTCCTGGCTTCTTTAAAATAAGCATGGTGATGGGATGGTTTAAGGGAAGAACACCTCTCAAATCACATGACCACTGCTGCGCTTCCGTGTGTCCTGCTTTCTTCATAACAGCTTGGCACTACATTCTTTCCCTGTATCTTAGTGGGCTTGTGTGTACAAATGGGGTAGGAGGTGGGGAGGTCCGTGGATAATTATACATTATGCATGCATCTTTCACTGTTAGAGTGATGTGCCTTCCTTTATATGTCACAAATTATGGTCACAGATGAGATCTGTGTCCTAAGAGATTGGGCCATCTCTCACTTTTTGATGTGAGAGTTGTGTTTTGGTGTGTTTTGATGTTTACACCCACAGTTCTTCATGTTCATTACATGTAAGTGGAAATGTTCTCCCATAAGAGTTAGCTTTTCATGTTGGGCTGAAAAAGTCTTCATTTCTGTGTAGCAATTCATGTTATTATAACCTATGGCTTTCAATTGTACCTCCCATAATGAAGAGCTGACTTTAAACACTGTGCTATTCTTGTTATGACCTAAGCATAAGGTAAGTGATTTCTCTAACTGTATTTAAAGATTGTGGTTGTTTGTTAAAATTATCTCACCTTTTTTAAAAGGCATTTTCACTTTTGTTCCTCACCATTTATTATGTGCTCTCCCTTCTGTTCTCTGTCTCATATCTTAAGATTTTTTAATGGACAATGTGATCTTCAGTGAAAATTACATTACACATGTAAACATATGTTGAAATGAATTATTTGATGTTTCAAAGAAATCCTGATTAGTAAATGAATACCTCTGTCTTTAGTAAATCTCTTGTGTTTTTAATTTCCTCCATTGGCTTTAATATAATATGCTGTTTATACATTTTATTTTACTTTTGATCCAACTGAAAAGGTAATTAATTTGCCAACACCATAAAGTTAGATGTTAATTATAATCAAATAACATGTCCCAATAGAATAAAATAGTAAGTAATTTTATACCATATCATTCAGTCTTTCATTTTAATCTCTGACAGCTTTTATAGTAGGTCAAAATCTTAGTTTTATTTTTTTTTCAGGCTTTCCTTTTTTTCTCATTAATAAAGCAATGGTAAGAGAAAAACAAAAAAACTTGAGACAGATTCTGTTCTCTTCTTTATATTCCATATAAGTGAGAACAATAATTATAGTTATATTTCAATTTAATTCTCTGAACTAAATACCATTACATTGTGAGTTAGGTAAAATCTTTATATTGAGATTTAATGCTGCGATTAAGTGTTATGAGGATGATCAGTTTCATAGTACAAGATAGAAGTTCATTTGTTACATGCATAAATAGTAAACAAAGTTTTTTAAAGCTTGTTTTCTTTAATGGATATAAATATACTCAAGATAACTAAAGTAAAGTAAATTTTACAATTAATTGATTTTAAAAGTGATAAATAATTTCCCCAAATCCGATTCACATAGCCAATGTAATATAAGTGGGAAAACATTGGTTATACTGTTGTGAATTTTGTTCAGTGCCCAGATTCAAATAACAATTTTCGTCACCCAAACTTTTCTAAATAAAACTGTTTTAAGTATATTTATTTCTAAACTAAGGTGCCACAAAGCAACCCTTGGATGTCTTTATTAAATTCATGTTATGAATGTTTCTTTTTTATTTTAAGCCACTTAAGGTTGTTTTGCTGTTGTTTTGGTTTGGTTTGGGTATTTTTTGGTAAAACCAGCTAGGTCCTCACTATCATCTCAATTATATACATTATTCAATGTATATAATAAACATATAAATCTGTTGGGACATTTTATAAGACAATTTGAACTACTCATCTGAACTGCTTTGTTCATTGTAAATCTCTTGTTTCTATCCATACACTAGCTCCACTCTAGATTGGAAGGGCTTAAAGATGAACTCTGGAGGAATAGAGGCTACGACTTAAGAGTAACTATTACTGATCAAAGGAGCTACTTTCCATTCGCAAACATTGCTTTGCGCTATGGGTTTGGGCTCCTTCTGTTTCTACATCTTGTTGAAGACTTTCTTGACTTCCATTTGACTTCTTTGAACTCTGTTTTTTGTCTTTCAACATTTTCCTCTTTTCTTTTCTTCTCTCTCTCAGATTTTTCTCTTTTAGCTTTTTCTTGTGTTCCTTGAATCACTTTTTAAAATGTAGTTTCTCTATTAAGCTTGTCCATTAATTTGTCTACTAGTGTTTGTTTCTTTTCTCCTTTAAGGCTGTAGTAGTATAGTTACACTTATTTTCATTCCATAGTATGCCAACTTGCTTATTTATTTTGCAGCAAGTTCATTAGTCATCCTTACCCTCTTGGTATGAATTTCCAATAAAAAAAATAGCAGAACATTTTCCATGTACATATTATCCCCTTCTATAAGCTCATACTTTCTTTATACCATCTAGTTTTACACCCTCAAACTTCTTTCTCTTCCTTTTCTTTTCCTTACTCTAATGTCTTCTTCCCTGTATTGTTTTCTTTAAATAGTCATGAATTTATTCCCCATTTGGTCCAGAATTGTTCTTTAATATGACTTCTGAGTAAAAAGCATATAAGAATCTTATATTCTAGTTTAAATTCTTCATTCTAGTATATTTAAAGCTAATTGAACAATCTGGGCCAAAAGAGAATAACTTAAACATATGATATTATTTTGTACCCCCCCACTTTGTTGGTGTGTGTGTTCTTTTTCTTGTGTGTGTGTTTGTGACATTTTTATTGTTGTTGTTTATTTAAACATTAACAATTGTTTTTTTCAGGGAAGGACAACCATAACCCACCCTAAGTTGCAACATTCCTTTCATAAATTATTTCATTACAATAGTAGATTGTGTTAAACTATAGAAGTTAATTTTTATATATATATATCCATTTGGGGCAAGCTGCTGGGGAGTGGGAAAAGGAGGTATGGAGTTTAAATACAGTTTCCACTGAAATTAACAACGTTAGTGCTATCCAGCATGGCCCTTGAATACAACAGTTTTACAACATTCAAAAAAATGTTCCATATTGACCTAAATACTTCAAAGCACAAGGATTTCTGACTGATTATGTACACACCTATGAATTAATAAATGAATGAGTTCAATTTAATTGATTTCCAACAAAATCCATTTTTCATAACCAATGCTATAATAAATCAATGTAATCAATAAATGACAAAAATTGTTAGATCAAAAGTAAATATTGCCTATGAGGATTTCTCTATTTTTCCTTCATTAACATATACACAAATATTGCTATAATAGAATATTTGAGTATAACTTTGTTACTTGAATTTCATTATTATTCTGGTCCTGAGATATACTAAATACCATGATATTAAGGGTATATATTCAAAACTTAATATGCAGTAGCTTGAATTTTTTTCCATAAATAGTCATCCCTTGGTTCCAAGACCCCCATGACACCAAAATCCTCAAATGCTTAGTCCCTCATATAAAATGGTATAGTATTTGCATATAATGTGCACACATTCTCCTGTATGTTGGAAATAATCTCTAGATTACTTACAATACCTAATGCAATGTAAAAGTTTTGTAAATAGTTGTTTTACTGTATTGTTTAGAGAAAAATGTCAAGGAAAAAATAGTCTGTATATGTTCAGTGCAGAGACAAGTAGTTTTCCAAATATTTTTGAGCCATAGTTAGTTGAATCCATAGATATGGAGGACCAACTATACTGAACTCAAATACACATGAATTTTTTAAAAATTACCTTTGATTTTTATCTCTGTCCAATTTATAATATTGCAACCTACATTTCTTTTTCTGAAAATAATTTATTTCTTTAAAGAAAAGATAAACTTGAAAATATATGGAACAAATATAACATATTTGTATTAATATGTTATGAGATCTGAGATATATAAAGCCTTTACTCCTAGACCTCAGGAGCTTGCCCATTAAGTATGCGTATCTGGCTATCCATGTTTTGAGCCCTAAATTACTGAGTGAATGCTCTTTCTGCAGGTCCAGTCCAGATGCAGCAGCAAGGAGAACATTCTCAGAGCCAGTAAGTATTTCATCATTTTAGAGCGGACTGTAGAACTAGAACTTGTGGTTCAACAGAAAGTAGAACTGCAAATGAAATTTTAGTGAGATTGTGAAAATTGATGAGAAAGTCTTTATCAAAAGTATGAATGTTAGGGTTTTCAACTTTCAAAAAATATTAACATCATTATATTAATGAGTAGTTCCTTTAGTCACTTTTACGGGATGATAACAGAACTTTGATACACTCCTAGGGCAGGAATAAACTTCTTTGTGATTCTAAATGAGCCCACTTTAATTTCCACACTGCCAAAATGTTATTTGAAAACAGAATAACTGGGGGCTGGCTCTGTGGCACAGTGGGTTAAAGCCCCAGCCTGCAGTGCCAGCATCCCATGTGGGCACCAGTTCAAGTCCCAGCTGCGCCAGCCTCTGATCCAGCTCTCTGCTGTGGCCTTTGAAAGCAGTGGGAGATGACCCAACTCCTTGGGCCCCTGCACCTGTGTGGGAGACCTGGAAGAGGTTCCTGTTCCTGGCTTCAGATCTGCTCGGCTTTGGCTGTTGTGGCTATTTGGGGAGTGAACCAGTGGAATGGAAGACCTCTTTCTCTCTCTGGCTCTACCTCTCTCTGAAACTTTCAAATAAATAAAATAAACTAACAACAACAACAAAAAAGAGTAACTGAAAATAGTAATAGTGCAAATCCATTAAATGAGGCTAAATTAGGGAGAGAAAGAATATGTGAGTCATAAGAAGGGTACATCATAATCATTTTGTGACTGAATTCCAATAAAATCCTACCTTCACAGGCAGCATGTTTTAGAACAAAATGTGCTGAACAAAGAGTGAAAAATTCTTGATTTTATTTTTTGGTTCAGGAGTCACTTAACTTTGTGTTTTATTCATTCTACTGGTTAGTTTTTCTTTTTCTTTTTCTTTTTTTTTTTTAAGATTTGTTTATTTACTTGAAAGGCAACATAACAAATGGGAGCGTGAGGGAGAGATCTTCCATCTGCTGGTTCACTAACCAAATGGCTGCCAGGGTCAGGACTGGACCAAGCTAAAACCAGGAACCAGGAGCTTCTTCCAGGTCTCCCAAGTGGGTGTAGGGCTGCAAGGACTAGGGCCATCTTCCTCTGCTTTCCCAGGCACAGTAGCAGGGAGCTGTATTAGAAGTAGAGCAGCCAAGACTCCAACTAACATCCATGTGGGATGCCAGCACTATAGGTAGCAGCTTAGCCCTTTATGCCACAGTGTCATCCCCCATTCTCCTGTTTTATAAAAAAACAAATTAAGTAGCTTCTCCTTACTTGTATCCTTGAAATGATGTCAAATTTAAAGTTGTGCCTTAAAAATTTTGGTATCCTAAAAGTGCTATATAAATTTTAATTACTTTGTTGCTATTCTTTGTCATTTAATAGCTTATTGCTATCATACCTTCTTCTTCCTGATCTTTATTAAAAGAGAAATACAAGTCTACCATTTTGGAATGGGTCTACTAGGTACACTACTGAGAGATTTAGCAAATGGAACAATTTATATTTCCAGTAGAATGTCAGTATTATTTAACAGTCAAAAATTAACTGGAGATCTTCAACTAGGTAAAAAATATAATCCATGTTTATTTTAAGTAGTGTGAAAATTTCTCATTTCTGTGTTGTAAAACTATTAACTCAACTCTTGAGCAAGCACACTATAATTGCTTGCTCAAGACATTTTTAATAGAGCTATATAAATTACAAATACAAATATACATGTTTAATTTGTGTACTTTTCTGATTTTCAATAACATTTGATAGACATATGAACCTTAGGGGGGTGTTTCAGTAGTAAAGGGTATAAAATCATATACTACCTTACTAAGATGTAAGACTGAGAAACCTAAAAGTCAGAGGAGCAATGATTGAATATTCATTAAAGCAAAAACAACAAAAGATAAATGTACTTAAAAAGTGACATTTTGCCATAATTACTATAAAATTTCTATTTATTATTAATTTCAAGGTAATGACTGGTCACTAATAGTGAGGATGGTGATTAGGAACAAAAATAAATTCTTAGATGTCTTTGGACCTTCCTTATCTGTCATGGATCTTTGGGTTATAAGGACTGTCTTTCATTTCATTTATGCTGTTAGTGGCTTGTTTACTATTAATGACTTTGGATGGACCTCATAATGGCCCAGGTTTTTCTGGTCATATATTTCTTAGGGTATCATGTAGATGGCCCAGAAAGCCATTTGGGTCTATGTACAGGCACATCAAGCAGCATATCCTCTTCATTCTATGAGTTCTTTAAGTTTATGGTCCTTCTTCTCAATAACACTTTTTTCCCCAAAGAAACCTTTTATTTAATGAGCATAAATTTCATAAGTACAACTTTAGGAATATAGAGATTCTTTCCACCATACCCATTCTCCCACCACCACTCCCACCCCGTCTCTTCCTCCCTCTCCCATTCCCAGTCCCATTCCCTATTAAGATTTGTTTTCAATCAGCTTTATACACAGAAGATCAACTCTATACTAAATAAAGATTTCAACAATTTGGACACCTACAAACAAAATATAAAAACTGTTTGAGAACAAGTTTTACAGTTAATTCTCATAGTACAACTCAACAGGACAGAGGTCCTGCAAGGGAATTGCACAATTTTTGCTAATTTAACAGTTAACCCTCTTATGTATGATGTCAGTGATCACCCAGGGCTCTTGAGATGAGTGACAAGGCTATGGAAACCTTTTGGGTCTACATTCTCTGTCAGTATTTAGACAAGGCCATAAGCAAAGTGGAAGTTCTCTCCTCCCTTTAGAAAATATTACATCCTTCTCTGATGGCCCCTTCTTTCCACTGGTGTCTCACTCACCAAGATCCTTCATGTAAGACATTTCTGTTGCCTGTGTCTTGGCTTTCCATGCCTGAAATGATCTCATGGGCTTTTCAGCCAGACCAGAATGCCTTAAGGGTTGATTCTGAGGTCAGAGTACAATTTATAGCAATTTTCATTCTAAGAGTCTGCTGTGTGGGCTGCTTCCCATGTTGGAACATTCTCTCCTTCTTAATTCTATGTATTGTTATTACCAGAAACTTGGTCTTTCAATACCACGCTAATAACCATATCGTGACACTATAATCAGCAAGAGATAGTCTGCATCTGATTTAACTTCAATATACCATTTGCTTATTTAGGCTGTTTTAATTTTTTCCCTTTTTTTTTTTTGCCACATAATACCATTCTGCAATCACATAGAAACGATATTACAGTACCCCTATTGTGTTTACACTATATTCTGCCTCTATTCCTTTAAACCTTTTCTGCCCTATCTCCCTTATAAGCTTTCCATTCCCTTGGTTTCCTTGTAAAATGTACTTACCCTTCAAGAGTCAGTTCAAGTGTAAGCCCCATGTGACAAATGTGGGTTCTCCTTAGTCAAGGTGATGAGTCCTTCTTATGTTTACTATTCCTTCTACTTTAAACATTTTTTCACTCATTTGTTGAATTGACTTCCCTCAAGAAGAACATTTCCAAAATGTAGACAACATATAATCAACTTCTTTTTAATATATGTAAAAATATGTCAGCACAGATCAGTGGATCGTAAAGAAGGGGAATGTGTTAGAACCTAATACACTTTATCTAGAATTATCCAGGGAAAAATGAACTTTGGAAACTTTGTCAAATGAGGAGCTAATTGTCCTTTTGCGCCTTAAAAATATCAGCACATCTTGTTGACAAAAAAGAAATTGAATGTTTTCTTATAGTAACAGAGAATGCTACTGCTACAAAGTCTTAGTCTCAGGGTCTCAGAAAAAGAAAGAGCAAATTCAGGACATTTATGAGATTTGGTTTAAACCATATATTTTAATATGGAAGGTTGAAAAGAATTTGATAAAGATTATAGTATAATCATTTAGTTTTGGTAGATATAGCAAGGCAAAGGGTTTCTGAGAGACTTGGTATTTAAACTGTCTGGATACATTTTATTTAAGAGTTGATGGCTGTTTCCAAAAGTTTCTTGAATGAACTTTCAGGTTTCTTATAACTCTTAACTTCAAAGAAGGAGTTTTCTACAATACTAAGGTTGTGTTTCTAAAGAATGGACTAGGAATTTTGTGCTAATAAAATAATAAAGCTCTGTTGCTTTGGATGGTTGCAGCTACCAGAGTTTCCCGTGGTCATTCTTCAACCTGAGCTGACATGTAGTCATTAACATCTTGGGTGTGGTCAGTCCAAACTTTCATACCTACTTAAGATATAACAATGGTATATTCAAAAGAAATTATGGTACATATACACCATGGAATACTACATAGTGGCAAAAAAAAAAATCCTGTTGTTTGCAACAAAATAGATGCAACTTGAAACTTACTTAGTGAAATAAGCCAATCCCAAAAGATCTGTAAAAGTGAGATAGACTCAAAATAACATACTATTGTGTTCTATTCTCTTACAAGTTCTATTTATGTTGAAATTTGGCTACAAAAACTAGTTCCTACATAAAAATCAGTATTATCTCAGTGGAGATAAACTCCTTCCCCCTCTAAGATTGACCTAATCTGAAGCTTTGAATTTCCATATGAAATTGTCATTTGAAAAGTCACTTAATAGTTGAGTAATGTTACACAAGAAACCTACAGATTCACTACTAGGTAATGTGGTTGGCTACCAGAGAAAAATGTGTTCAAAATGTATACAAAATTGTTGTGATTGCTTGCTTTAGCTAGTTCATAAGTAAGTAACAAGGTACTGAACACACACCAATGAATGATTAGGGATTCAAACAGCAATATTAAGAATATGAATACAAATAACATAGTTAGAAGAAGCCTTCATTGGGAAAAAAGAAGAAAATAAAGAACAAAAGAAAGTAAATTAAAGTGTGGCCATCGATCTTGTTCTGTGTATCTTGGATGGAAGCTCTGTACCTCTCATGTGGATACAAGTCTTACATGGAAGAGAGCTCTTTCAGAGCACTGTATATCTAGAAAGTTCCTTAAAATTCTCAACTTGGTATTTTCCATAAATTCAAGAATGGATCATGTCTTTTTAATTGAGAGATATGTATCCTGTGATCAAACTATTAGAGTTCCACTGCTGTGGTAACTGTGAACTATACCTGATGGTTTTCCAGACCTGTGTTTTCCTGATGTATTTCCCGGAAGACCAGGTTTTGGGTTTTAGGTCATGCAAACACTGTTTAAGCGATTGTTGAGGAAAGACTGCCATGCTTATTGATAATAAGATTGAGAATATCGCATAAATCTCTCGTAATATTTGCTTTCACTAGTGTAAAATTCAGAATCAAAGGTGGTATTTCTAGTTGTGTGGGCTATCCTATTACTAATTCATGTAGAAGAGTTGATGAACTTCAGAACAATATGATCTCATTGGCATTAAAGCCAATACTTTGGGCAGTGGAGATTCAAGACTCTCTGAGCATTTTGCTACTTTGATACTTAGAATTATGTTTATCTTTCTACCTATCCTGAAGATTGAAGTGATAGGGTCAGTGAAGTATCTTCGTAATTGTTAGAGCTTTGTGTAATATTTTAGTGATAGGCCAAATAAAATGGGGACTTCTATCACTAGAGAGAGTGAGAGGTCAGAATCACCATGGTAGGAACACAAAAAAATCAAGTAATTTTTGCTACTGTTAGAGTTGTAATTGTCTGTCAAAGAAAGGCTTCAGTCTATCCCAAGAATAAGCAAACAATGACCAAGACATATTCTAAACCCACTGCAGAGAGTTGTTTTATGACATCCATTTGGAAGAGTTCCAGGGGACTCTTGTCTTGTCACACCTTTCCACTTTTACCAAGATTGCTGGTGACAGATGAAACATAGTAAATTATGTACAGTGGCAAAGTGTTTGCATTTGTCTTAGTCTATTCATGGTAACAAAATACCACTAACTGGGTGATTTATAAACAAGAGAAATCTATTTCTCATAATGCTAGAGGCTGCAAAGTTTAAGATTAAGGCACGAGCAGTTCATTATATGCTGAGGGCCTTGTCCCTGATTCCAAGATGGTGTCTTGAATACTGCTTTCTCCAGAGGTGATGAATGCTGTACCCCCACATTGTAGAACTTACTCCCTCAATCTCTCATATAAAGCACTAATCCCATCCATGTTAGAAAGCACTTGTGCCCTAATCACCTCCTAAATTTCCCCACCTCCTAGTTCTATTGCATTGGGGATTAAGTTTCTATGTGAATTTTGAAGGGGACCCAAACATGCAGATAGTAGCAGCAACAGTGGAAAATTTCATGCAAAATTTTTGCCAGATTCCATTTGGGTTTTTTGGTGTTGCCAAATTGTCAGCAAAACAGTTTACATCTAAATTTCTCCTAATTTTTACTCTGAACTGTGATATTCTACAGTAGCAGCTTTGAACTGCTTTTGAACCAAAGATTTAGTCTCTCTGGGTATTCTAGAGTCTCTAATCTTAGTGAGAGCTGTCTACTTGGCATGATAATCAGAGCATTTCTTTTCGCCTCCATAGTATCTCCTTGTATTTAAATTTCTACTTTTTAATAGTCACTATCTTAGGAAGCACTAGTGTACTTAAAAGTTCTATAAATTGCTAACCATAGCTAATTGGGGTTTCTGTTAAGGTCAGGACCCCCTCCTTATTTCCAAAGCATTCCAAATCATGGACTAACCCAAAAGCAATACTCTGTCGATGCATATACTAACCCTCTTAATTCTGCCAACTGACAGGCTCTGGTGAAGTTATTGAGGTCTACCACCTGGACAAATTTAACTGCTGGCAAAGGATCATGCTCTAGGAATAAAGTTTTATGATAATTAGGTAAGGCAAGAGTAGGAAGTTACTTAAGAGCTAATATCAACTCATAAAAAGCCTGTTCATTTTTGGTGCCTAGGAAAAGGTTCAATTTCTAAGGACTTGATTAAATTATATAATGGCATTGTGGTTTGAATGTTTGTTTTTCAGACTCAGGAGCTCAGTCTTCAGATTTTGTGTCAATGGTACAAAGAGGGTGGAAACCAAATCTTGATCGTTTTATAAGAGACCACATAGTCCTAGATACACATATTCCATGTTCCTTACCTTGGAAACTCTGTACAACCACCAGACTCTGCCAGCAAGAATACCATCACCCAGAGGCCAAACAAAAGGAGTCCACCTGATTCTGTACTGTAAACTTCCAAAACAACAAGCCAAAATAAAAAAGTTAGCCTACCTTACATATTTTATTTTAGTAACAAAAATCTAATGCAAATGGCATGGCAGTTTCAGGAGAGTTGGGAACTCGTTGCCTGTAATAACCACTGAGAACCAGGGATCTTCTTAATTATCTCTTAGTTATTATTCTGGAATGTCATAGTCTGTAGTTTTTCAAGAGGAAGAAATTTACTTCCTTGAGATAAATCATATTTTAGGTAATGAAATTTACTTACACAAAATTTGTAACTTCTCTTTGGAAATTTATGTTCTTTGTGAGTTAAAACAGCAGATGGAGTCGGTTTTACAGCTCACTCTATCTTTAGAATACAACAAAAGGTAATCCCTTTTGAATAAAAGTACAGTCACATGGATGTATAAAGTATAAGGTCCTGGTTGAGGACTGATAAAAAGCATGCAAGTAGACCATTGAGTCATCACAATTCAGGCATGTTATAGGTTTTCTCAGGAGGAAGTAAATGAATATGGACTATTTTGACTTAAAGAGTTATTAAAGAAAGCAGAAAGTAAATATACAACTCTTAATTATGTAGCCTCAGTAGGCACTAAAAATAAAGAGGCCTGAAAATTAATACTATGTGGAAGTGGAAAGGACAATCCTGGTTATTGTCCTCATGTCCTAAACAAATCTGCATCCCACTCATTTGACTTTTTGAAAGGGAGGATAGAAGTGTTGTAAGAACAGGTACAACATTCATTGAATCTCATATTTACTTAAATTTTTACTTAATTTACTGATTGACTCTGTGCAGTCTTAGCTTCTGGTTTAAAAATATAATTTGCACTCTGGGATAAAGGTTTCTGTGGGTGGATTTGAAACTTAATGGGTTGTACCCCAGTAATCCTGCCTGTATTCATAGAAATTTTGCCTACAAAATAAAGGAACTGTGGCACTTCTTTGAGTTCTACTTGGGCTTAATCTAGATGCAAAATAAATATTCAAATTAGCTGTAATCTCTACCAATAGGAAAATCCTCAGAAATTTTAAGGAAGAGACTATAAGGAGAATATTTATTCTAGCATTCCATTTGTATAATATACCCTGCTGTCACATTTACATATCAAAGAATGATCCTCTATTAAACATCCAAGGGTTACAGTTATGAATTGTGAGATACCCATTAGTGTGTAGTTTTTTTTTTTTACTCTAAGGAAGAGCTTTTTATAATGTCACTGGAGTTTAAGGTTAATATGATAACTTCTATGTGTTTATTGATAAAAAAAATTTACAGGATAGTCCTTTAATATTTAGAGAAACTTCCCCTTAGTGGTTCAATAATAAAACAAAAATTTGAGTACTTGATTTCCCCTTATAAGCACTTTCATTAATATCTTACTTTCTTTTTCCTCTTTAGTTTCTTAGCTAATATAAGACAATTCTTTTTCCAATATCCTTTTTGCATTATGTATCTGCAAGTCTTTTCATCAAGGAATTCCCTCTTTCAGTATTTACTGATGCTAACAGGAGCATCTAGTTGTTTTATTATAGTCAGTCAATTTATATCTTTCAAAATATTTATCAAGGCTCATTTATAGGTTCTTCTGTTTAGTCATTCATGTGGAATTCTTTACATCTGAATTTTCCACTAACATGAAATAATTATTATAGATCTGGAAATCATGGATTATATATTCTTAAAACAATTCTAATTTCCTCTGCAATTCCCACTGTTTTCTTTCTTGGCTTTAAAAATGTCACTGATAGGCTGGTGTGGTTCAGTGGATTAAGCTACCGCCTGTGACAATGGATCCCATATCAAGCACCAGTTCAAGTCCCACATGCTCCACTTCAGATCCAGCTATCTGCTAATGCACCTGGCACAGCAGTGAAACATGGCCCAAGTACTTGAAAGCCTGCATCCATGTGGCAGACCAGGATAAGTTCCTGGCTTCTGGCTTTAGCCTGGCCCAGCCTGGACTGTAATGGCTTTTTGGGGAGTGAACCAATGGATGGAAAATCTCTATTTCCCTCTCTACTTCTCTATCTCTCTCTGTTGCTCTGCCTTTCAAATAAATACATCTTTTTTTTTTTTTAAGTCACTGATAATGATTCTTCTCTCAGAGAAAGAGCAGTGCTTAAATCAGCCACGAAGGGTTATTCTTCTTTGAAGGCCTTCACATCACACACATTGCCATTAGTATTTAGGCATGTCTTTGAGGACAACAGTCCTGAATGAATCCATATTCTTTTTGCATTGAGATCTTTTATAGTCTTTTTGAGATTATAACTGTTTCATGGAAGATATAAAATCTCAATAACATTTTGGGTACTTTCCTTGTAAAGATTCTGAAATAAAATATAGACAGTGCCATGTCTGGACTGAACCAGAAAATATAAGAGAGGTAAGTTTTACTATAAAATCCTGTGATTTTTAGAGAAATATCCAGCATCAATTTGGGTTTTTTTAGTTTTTTTTGTTTTGTTTTGTTTTGTTTTTTTGACAGGTAGAGTTATAGACAGTGAGAGAGAGAGACAGAGAGAAAGGTCTTCCTTCTGTTGGTTCACTCCCCAAATGGCTGCCACGGTCGGCGCACCGCACTGATCCGAAGCCAGGAGCCAGGTGCTTCCTCCTGGTCTCTCATGCGGGTTTAGGGCCCAAGTACTTGGGTCATCCTCCACTGCCTTCCCGGGCCACAGCAGAGAGAGCTGGACAGGAAAAGGAGCAACTGGGACTAGAACTCAGCACCGATATGGGATGCCAGCGCCTCAGCTGGAGGATTAACCAAGTGAGCCATGGCGCCAGCCCCTCCAGCATCAATTTGTAACCACTTTCAAATAACTTTAACCCTAAAAATCTATCTCAGAAAATTAAACCCATGGCTGAAGGTTGCTAACAATTTAGATGTTATAACAATTCAACTTGTCACTGTAGTTAAGACAGCTACTAGTGGAGCAGATATCTATACTCTCTCCCTTACCTCTACTCCCATTCCCATATTTAGATCACATATCCTAAAGTTCTTTGCAGTTTATTTTGCCAAATTAGCTACAATACCTTCAGATTATCTACAAGAACCCTAAATCACCAGTTAATTTTGTTATTATAAATAAATATTCCTTTGAACACTGTGACCACCTTGGTAGGACATATGTTTGCTTTTTTTTTTTTTTTTTTTTTTGTCTTATTCTATGACTGAGTTTAGTGGAGCTGATGCTTTATAGATTTTCTTTGCCACCACTGATGTTCACTTACAAGGTAGCTATCAAATTATATTTGTAGCCAACATTTTGGCTTTATAGGAAACTATTTTCTCTGCTTTCTTGTCATTATAACCTTCTTTCCTATTTAAAAGTGCCTCGGCTGGCGCCACGGCTCACTAGACTAATCCTCTGCCTGTGGCGCCGGCACACCAGGTTCTAGTCCTGATTGGGGCACCAGATTCTGTCCCGGTTGCTCCTCTTCCAGGCCAGCTCTCTGCTGTGGCCCAGGAAGGCAGTGGAGGATGACCAAAGTGCTTGGGCCCTGCACCCACATGGGAGACCAGGAGGAAGCACCTGGCTCCTGGCTTCGGATCAGCACAGCGCCCTGGCCGCAGCAGCCATTTGGGGGGTAAACCAACAGAAGGAAGACCTTTCTGTCTCTCTCTTACTGTCTAACTCTGCCTGTCCAAAAAAAAAAAAAAAAAAAAAAAGTGCCTCATTCCTCCTTTCCTACTTCTGCCTAAATGCTTTTTTTTTTTTTTTTTTTTTTTTTTTTGACAGGCAGAGTGGACAGTGAGAGAGAGAGACAGGAAGAAAGGTCTTCCTTTGCCATTTGTTCACCCTCCAATGGCCGCTGCGGCCGGCACACCACGCTGATACGATGGCAGGAGCCAGGTGCTTCTCCTGGTCTCCCATGCGGGTGCAGGGCCCAAGCACTTGGGCCATCCTCCACTGCACTCCCTGGCCACAGCAGAGAGCTGGCCTGGAAGAGGGGCAACGGGGACAGAATCCGGCGCCCCGACCGGGACTAGAACCCGGTATGCCGGCGCCGCAAGGCGGAGGATTAGCCTAGTGAGCCACGGTGCGGGCCGCCTAAATGGATTTTAATAGCCACTGGCTATGAGGCACGTTTTGCCTTAAGAGGCTAAAAAGCTGATTGTTCTTCCTCATTTTTTTTTTCTTTTCTATCAGACTGGATTCAAAATCACCAAGAGGGTTGATTGATAGGGAAAGCGCTTTTTGATCCTTTTTTCATGCTGATTGACTTTTTCTAGTGACCCGAGATAGTAAGAAGTGCTTTCAGTTGTAATGTACAAAATAAGAGAAGCCAAAGATAGCTACTATAAGGTTTTCTGAAGCTTTTTCATTTTAAAGCACCTTATCAATCACTGGCATCAACAGCAGAAGATAGTTGAGATTAAGCTTCTTTTTAAAATGGAAACAAATGGGCTGGCATTGTGGCATGATGGTTTAAGCCACCACCTGCAGTATCGGCACCCTGTATACAGGCCTATAGGCGCCATTTCCAGTCCCGACTGCTCCACTTTTTTTTGGACAGGCAGAGTAAGAGAGAGAGAGACAGAGAGAAAGGTCTTCCTTTTCCGTTGGTTCACCCCCCAAATGGCCACTAGGTGCTTCCTCCTGGTCTTCCATGCGGCGCAGGGCCCAAGCACTTGGGCCATCCTCCACTGCCTTCCCGGGCCACAGCAGAGAGCTGGACTGGAAGAGGAGCAACCGGGACTAGAATCCAGGGTGCCGGCGCCGCAGGCCGAGGATTAGCCTAGTGAGCCGCAGCGCCAGCCATGAATGCTCCACTTTCAATCCAGCTTTCTGCTAACGCACCTGGGAAAGCAACAGACGATGTCCTAAGTCCTTGGGCCCCAGCACCCATATGTGTAACCCAGATGAAGCTCCTGGCTTTTGGCTTCAGCCTGGCCCAGCCCCAGCTGTTGAGGCCATTTGGGGAGTGAACCAGCAGTTGGAAGATCTCTCTCGATCTCCTTCTCTCTCTAGAACTCTGCCTTTCACTTAAATTTAAGTAACAAAATGTAAACAGACAAGAAAAGTAAATGTAAATATTTGCTTACCAGATTTATTTTGGAAATGTATGCCTTATAAAAATGAGCTGCCCCCAGAAGAGCCCTTTGAGGCTTCAATAAGATACACTGAGCTGAACTCTTCAGTGCTACGCATTCTTAGCCTTGGCCTTCTGCTGCTAGTGCTCTCTCCTATGTATTTGGTCCGTGGTGTATTTTATTCGCTTTGGCTTTCAAAATGGGAGCATTGGATCCCCTAGATCACTGGTTTTCAAACTTATTTAGGTACAATCTTTCTTTAAATGGACTCTTAGGGGCAGGCATTTGTCCTACAGGTTGAGATGTCTGTATCCCACATCAGTGCCTGGGTTTGGTACCAGGCTCTGACTCCTGATTTCAGCTTCCTGCTAACGTGGACCCTGGAAGACACTGGTGGTGGCTCAACAAGCTGGGTCCCTGCCACCCACCTGGGAGACCTGGATTGAGATCCTAGCTCCCAGTTTTGCTACTGCTCTTCCTCCCCTACCCCACCATCACAGCTGCAGGTATTTGAGCTCTTTCCCCAGCCCTCCCTGTCTCTCTGCCTATAAAACAAAGTAGAATCTTACATGTCCATATAGTCATCCTGCATGTGATGAGGGATACAGCAGAACTGGGTATGTTAATGTTACCATTTAGGTGTTCATTCCTTTTACTTAGGAAGAGCAGTTGTCGGTTTCATTCATTTTATTCTTAGGTAGACAAAGCAAATTACAAATTCTTTTTTCCCTCATAGTTATAGGACCAAGTTTTTCTTTATTGGTGAGTTATCTGACTATGTGATTTTGTATGGGTCGTGAGTAGGAAGAAGCATTTTGACCATTTGTTGAAAACACATACACACATTTCCATGCTCATGCACATACCCCTACCTGCTAATGTATCTAAGAATTTAGATATTTTTTGAGGTATTCTTTCTAACTGATTTATTGTACTCATATATCCAAAAGGCCCCTTGTTAACATGCAAGTGGTGTAGTCAGGAACCAATATTACCCATTAACATCAAAATACATTGATTTGTTCAATTTATCCATTCTGTATTATGTATGTATAAAAATTGTAAAATACCATATCATATACCATAAGTATAATTACCAAAAAATAATTAACAAACAGAATATATAATAATCCTTATCAAGTTAAGTAGTCACTTTCTGATACAGAGTTTTAAATATATAGGGCTTAGAAAATTATATAGACAAAGTAGAAAGCACCACTTGACTCTTCATTTTCCCACTCTTGACTTTAAAATATTTACCATTCATTCTTACCTCAGGCACTATTCCAAAAGTGGCAAGTGATACAGATTAGTAGATATAGGGTCTCCCTTCAGGGTGTTAACAATCAGCTGACAGAGGTAGGACAGACATTTCAGTGTTTATAGCATAAGATGCAGAGTAATAAATGACAAGAAAATTATAACCAACATACAAAAAACTAAAACACACAACTACCAATATCTACAGTTAGAAAGCCATCAGAAAATTTACTGCCCTGTTGTTATTTATTTGGCATGTCTTTCTTTTCTGCTGGACTGTAGTGTTGTTCATTATAGAATATATGTTATTCCATGTATCTCATGTCCCTAAGGTATGCCTAGGTCAGAAAATACGCTCTAGGCAAGTCCTATGGCATGGCATGTTAAACCACTGTGTAGGACACCCACTGTTCATCCAAGTAAGCTTACTGCTAATGTGTGTGAGAGGCATCAGATGATAGCCGAAGTTCTTGGGTTCCTTTCACCCACATGAGAGACTTGGATGAAGTTCTTGGCTCTTGGCTTTGGTCTGGCCTAGTGCAAGCTGTTGCAGGTATTTGGGGAGTGAACCAGCATAAGGAAGACTCTCTGTCACTTTGCCTTTCAAATAAATAAATTAAAAAATATGTATATATACTCAGTAAATATTTGTTAATGGATATATGTATCATGGGTAATCCATGCTGTCCAATAAAAATTTGTTTTTACTTATGATCACTACCCATCATGGAAATGCAAATAAAAACCTCAATGAGGTTTCACCTCACCCAAGTCAGAATGGCTATCATCCAAAAGTCAAAAAATAAAAAATGTTGGCAAAGATGTGGGGGAAAAGGTGCCCTAGTACACTGTTGGTGAGAATGTAAACTGGTACAACCATTATTGAAGACAGTATGGAGATTCTTCAGAAATCTGAAAATAGATCTACCATACGACCTAGCAGTCAGCATATGAAATAATTTTCTGTACCCCCATGTTTGTAGCAGATCAACTCATAATAGCTAAGATATGGAATCAACCCAAATATGCACCAGCTGATGACTAGATAAAGAAATTGTAATATATATACATGATGAAATACTATTCAGCTATAAAAAAAGGATGAAATGCTGTCTTTCACAACAAAATGGATGTAATCAGAGACCATTATGCTTAGTGAAATAAGCCAGTCCCAAAAAAGACAAATATGATTTGATTTCCCTTATTTGTGGTAAATAAGACAGAAAGTAATATATATGAGCAAAATTGACATTTTGAGATTTGATTATTATTTATAGCCCTTGTCTGTACTCTTGAGGAACAGTGGTTTTTCTACTTCCTACTGGTTGAAATATGTATTTAGTGGAGGATTAAGCTTGTGATTATAAAAAAAATTGAAAGTATCTCATTGTAAAAATTAAAAGAAAAGTAAGAAAAGGAACAGGAGGGAGAATTCAAATGAAGGACAATTAGGTGGGAAGTATCCTTGTGCTTTTTTTTTTTTTTTGACAGGCAGAGTGGACAGTGAGAGAGAGAGACAGAGAGAAAGGTCTTCCTTTTGCCGTTGGTTCACCCTCCAATGGCCGCCGTGGCCGGCGCGCTGCGGCCGGCGCACTGCGCTGGTCCGATGGCAGGAGCCAGGAGCCAGGTGCTTTTCCTGGTCTCCCATGGGGTGCAGGGCCCAAGCACCTGGGCCATCCTCCACTGCACTCCCTGGCCACAGCAGAGAGCTGGCCTGGAAGAGGGGCAACCGGGACAGAATCCGGCGCCCCAACCGGGACTAGAACCTGGTGTGCTGGCGCCGCTAGGCGTATCCTGTATGTATGAAATACATGAAATTTGTTCCCTTTATATAAAGTTTTTGAAAGTTAAAAAAATCAGAAAAAAAGCCAAAAATGTTTTTATTCTGTTAAAAATTATATTCAACAGATAAATCGTATACAATTAAAAAAGTAAAATTTTCTCCTCAGAAACTAAGCATATTTTAAAAGGACAGCTTTTATAAAATATGCATCATAATACAGCACATCAATGAAAAAATCAGATCTGAAACCAGTAAAGCTGAATTAAAAGCAGATACAATATCTCTATCAGTTATCAATAATGGTCAAGTTACACTGGTTTTGACAGTTTATTTTTATGATGATTTTGAATAGCTAAGCCAGAATCAACAAAAGTGAGTTATGAATAAATTTCTATTTCAATTTTAGTGCATGATAGATCACACATAATCCTTTTTTAAAGTATTTACCTACAACTTTGAATAGAAAATGCTATTCAAATTTAACACTAATAATATATAAATAATATAATATATAAATAAATATATAAATAAATAATATATAAAATCTTTCAAGCATTGAGAATTTCTTTATTTTGATTGCCTTTAAAGAGAAATGCCATTCTAAGAGTGTAAGCAAATTTATAGATTTTTCTTTGAGTACTTGTGATAATGCCATTAGTCTTAGAATGGAAATTATTTTTTTTTAAGATTTATGTGAAGGACAGAGTTACAGAGACGGAGAGGGAGAGGGAAAGAGAGGTCTTCCATCCGCTGGTTTGCTCCCCAATGGCCACAATGACCAGAGCTGGGCTGATCCAAAACCAGAAGTCAGGTGGGTGCAGGGGCCCAAGGACTTGGGCCATCTTCTGCTGATTTCCTAGGCACATTAGCTGGAAGATGGATGGGAAGTGGATCAGCCAGGATTCAAACCGGTGGCATGTGGGATGCTGGCTTTGCAGGCAACGTCTTAACCTTCCACACTACAGTGCCAACACTAAAATGGAAATTCTTCAGTGCAGAGCCTTTAAGTCAGTTTAGTGCGTATGTCTGGAATGTTGTTAGAGTTAGGATAGAAGTGCTATACTTACTAAAATGCAATGACTAGAAACTCAAGAGAGCTTATTTATCTCACATATTAAAAATCTGTAGACAGGTGACAGTCTATAGCGTTTGTTTATGAGCTTGACAATGTCATCAGGGCCTTGGACTGTTTTTTCTCCAATGCTTTCATTGCTATTGGGCTTGCATTCCCATGGTGGAAAAATGGCTTCAGCACCTCTCAGGATCATGTTCCTGGTAGAAGGAAGGTAGAAGAGCCAAAAATATTTCTTCTTCTTCTTCTTCTTCTTCTTTCTTCTTCATTTATTTATTCATTTGAAAGAGTTACAGAGAGAGAGGGAGGGAGAAACAGAAAGAGAAAAAAAATCTTTTCTCTGCTAGTTCACTCCCCAAATGGCTGCAATGGCCAATGTAGGGCCAGGCTGAAGCAAAGAGTCAGGAGCTTCTTTTCGGTCTCCCACATGGATAGCACTGGCCCAAGCACTTGGGCCATCTTCTGCTGCTTTCCAAGGCCATTAGTAGGTAGCTGGGTTGGAATTGAAGCAGCTGGGACTTGAACTAGTGCCCATATGGGAAGCCTGCATTAAGGTGGCTGCTTAACCCAAGATGCCACAATGCCATTCCCATTTTTTTAAAGATTTATTTATTTATGTATTTAGAAAGAGCTACAGAAAGAGGGAAAGACAAAAAGAAAGAGATATTCCATCCACTGGTTCACTTTCCAGATAGCTGCACGGCCAGTGCTGGGCTAGGCTGAAGCCAGGAGCTTCTTCCAGGTATCCCACATAGCTGCAGGGGCCCAGGTACTTGGGCCAACATTTACTGCTTTTCCAGGCACAGTAGCAGGAAGCTGCATTGAAAGTAAAGCCGTCGGCCTTCACCTTGCAGTGCCGGCACACCGGGTTCTAGTCCCGGTTGGGCGCTGGATTCTGTCCCGGTTGCCCCTCTTCCAGGCCAGCTCTCTGCTGTGGCCAGGGAGTGCAGTGGAGGATGGCCCAAGTGCTTGGGCCCTGCACCCCGTGGGAGACCAGGAGAAGTACCTGGCTCCTGCCATCGTATCAGCGTGGTGCGCCGGCTGCAGCGGCCATTGGAGGGTGAACCAACGGCAAAGGAAGACCTTTCTCTCTCTCTCACTGTCCACTCTGCCTGTCAAAAAAAAAAAAGAAAGAAAGAAAGAAAAGAAAAGAAAAGAAAAGAAAAGAAAAGAAAAGAAAAGAAAAGAAAAGAAAAGAAAAGAAAAGAAAAGAAAAGAAAAGAAAGTAGAGCCGTCGGAATTAAAATTGGCACCCATATGGGATACCAGTAGCAGCTTTACCTACTACCCAGTCCCAATTGTTACCTCTTAAAGCTTCACTGCTTTATCTTTTCATTTGTAATAGGAAGGCTGCCTTAGAGAGTTACTCCTACATCTCAGAGTTGTATCAGGTACTCCTAGCTGCAAAGTGGCCAGAGAAGAAAGGCTTTGTGGGTAGCACTTAGGACAGTCAAGCATCACTGTTTGTGTTATTCCTATTCTGTCTACTATTTGGGCTGTATATTTATAAGGTGCCAAGGGTAAGATGATGTTGTTTATACATAATGATATAGTACTGCAAGAAATCTTTTTTAAAAAAGGACTTATTTATTTATTTATTTGAAAGTCAATGTTTCAGGGCAGGGGGTGGGAAGAAACAGAGAGAGAAGAGAGAGATATCTTTCAGACATTGGTCACTTGATCACTCCCCAAATGGCCACAATAACTGGAGCTGGGTCAGGCCAAAGCCAGGAACTACAGAGCTTCATCCAGGTCTCCTATATGAGTGGCAAGGGCCCAAGCACTTGGGCCATCTTCTACTACTTTCCCAGGCACATTAGCAGGGAGCTGACAGGAGGAAGAGCAGCTGGAATTAGATCTGGCACTCACATGAGATGTCGGCATCACAGGTGGCACTTAACCCACTGTGCCACAACCCTAGCCCAAGAAATCCCTTTTTCTCATTAGATTATTTATTTATTAATTCAATAAGTAATTACTTTATATATGCTATAGACATGTGATTATGCATGTGTGTGTGTGTGTGTGACCATGAAGAAAAGTAAAATAGAGTAAGGAAAATAAAGAATGACGGTAGGTATTATTCCACATAGCATATTGGCAAAGAACTGGATGTGAAGTGGAGCATCCAGTACTCGAACTGGTGCTCATATGAGATGCTGGCATCACAGGCGGCATCTTAACCGACTGCACCACAATGCTAGCCCTAATAAATAAAACTATTAAAAGTAAAAAAAAAAAAAAGATCACTGTAACTACTGTGTGGAAAATAAGTTAAAAATGGGACAAGAGTGGAAGCAGGGAGACCAGTCAGGAGGTTATTATGTTTCTCAGGAAATAAGTGGTAGTTCTAAGTGCAATAAAATGGAAGTGGTAAGGAATGAACAGATTCTAGCGGTTTCAAATGCAGTTTACATTTGATTCTGACAGAGAACAATCAGGCATGTCTCTAAGGTCTTAGTCTAATAAGTGGAAAAGTTGAATTGCTATTTACTGAGATGGGAATAGAAAGAGACTAAGACATCATATGAGTGGGATAGGAAAGTGGAGAATTTAGAGTTTAATTTAGGACATATTGGGTATTAGCTGTCTGTTCCATGTCCAGATGCATGCTAGATCATTATAAGTCTGGAAATAAATATTAGCTGTTATCTATTGGATGATATACGAGTCTAGAGGTGGTGTTAATGCTGGAAGTAAGTTAGGTTTAGGTTATGGGTAATATTAATACCATGGAACTGGAAGAGGTCCCACAGGGAGTAGATAGCTAAATAATAATTTTTCCATGATCTTTCTCAGAAGAGAGAAAATTTCCTATGAAATCCTAAACAAATCTGAGTTTGGGAATTTCATTTTGCTAACTAATCTGTTAAGCATTCAGTGTTCAGTATGCTAGCTAAGGACATGAACTCTGAAGCCAAAACTGCCTCACTTTGAATCCTGGCTCTTTTGTCACTAGCTCTGTGATTTAGGCAGGATATATACCTCTCTAAACCTCTCTTTCCTCATCTTTAAATAAGGTTAATAATGGTGCTTCATCATAATATTGTTGGGAAGACTAATGAGTTAATTTAGAGCAGTGCCTTGACACATAGCATTCAAATAGGATTAGCCTGTAGCATCATGAAATTTCATCAAGTTTTGACATATGATGTAATATTGTTATCTTAACTTACTGTTCCCCCAGAGTAGCTTATATTCTAGAAGCAAGAGAAATAATTTTTTACCTGGTAATATTTATTTGGGGACATTTGAAATTTGGAGTCACTGATATTTATAAGTCATTTCACTTTTTAATCAATGCTTCTGCATCATATTCTCAGTTAATTGCTTTCCTTTTTAGGTCACAGTGCTGTTGATATCACCAAGGTGGCTAGAAGACACCGAATGTCTCCTTTTCCTCTGACATCTATGGACAAAGCCTTTATCACGGTCCTGGAGATGACTCCGGTGCTTGGAACAGAAATCATCAATTACAGAGGTACTATCATATTCTCCCATTGCCCTTTATTTTCTTCACTTTTTTCCCAAGCAAGATTCACATAACATTAATGCACAGTTTCCCCAAGATTGAGATTATTAAGCATTCTCACAGTTATCATCATTCTTGTTATTTCTTATTTCTACTCGACTGTAGAAACAACCCTAACAGTATACAAAGTATAATACCATAAAGCTTCCTTTTCATAAAAAAATGGGGAAAAATCATCTGTTTCTGCTGTCTATCACAATACCAACACTATAAACCAAAGAGAGCACTTTCAGCACTGGGTGAGGAAAGCAGTTACCTCTGAGTCTGTATGACATTTTTTCTGTCTGAATTGGGAAACATCTAATATATTTTGTTAACCACGTGGAAAATCTCTGACTTAGGATGTTTCAGCATTGTAGTGGTATGAAAGTCATAGTGGAAACTGTACTTTGAATTTTGCCTTTTGATCTTTCCTGAGTTTACCCAACATTCTTGTACTGCATAGCCCTCTGCAAGCCATATGATCATGAAGGTAAACAACTAATACTCTATGGTGTGCTGTGTTGCTAAATTACAATGTTCAGTAGGTTAAATGTAAGAAATGCAATTTTGACATGATATTTTCAATTTATTATGGCTTTCAGAATATAACCCCATTGTTGAGCAGCATCTGTATTTAAATATAAACTGTAAAAAATACATTGATTTATCCGTGGAACACTAAGCAGTCCATCTGTTCCTAGTTTTTCTGCTTCATCTGTCTTCATTTTCTTCTCAGAGTCTAGTAGAACATTGAGAACAGCTTTTAGAAAGCCAATATAAAGGTAGTATTCTCCAGTGCTTTCAGTTTTTAATCAACGATTCTCATTTCTAAAACTTGAGCATAGATGTTGTATTTAGACATTCAATCCCAGCAGACCAAGTTGCTGGAGAGACACACCAGTCAACAAATCTCTCGCCCTACCCCCACCAAAAAAAAAAAAAAAAAAAAGACGTTATATTTAATAAGATCTCAATAAAATGTAATTTCTTAATTGTTTTTATAAAGTAGATAGTAAAAACAAGAAAAATAAGTTTTATAAATAAACGGTAAACTATTCAGACTATAATGACCATTAGAGAACATCTGTACAAACACCCTAAACTTGCTGCAGGGTAACTCACAGTAGCAAAAAAGCAGTAGGATTTAAGTCTCCAGAGTTATATGCTTCTTTTCACTATATGATAGTGCTCTTCTTTGACCATTAAAATATTAAAAATAATGGTAAATGACAAAAAATTATGTTATTTCATAATGCTACTGAAGTACTAGATGCTAGATTTTAGCTACCTACTCTGTGATTCTACTTGGACAAAATTTTCTTATATAATTTGTACTTATCCTACATCTTTAGACTCACATTCTTCAGATGTGCACACACACATGCCACACATGTCAATTGGCTTAAACTTTTGTTTGTGTTTTACTCATCAAAGGAAATAAAAATTAGAAAATTCTTGGGGCCAGGGTTGTGGCATAGTGCTGTCTCTAAGGTCTTAGTCTAATAAGTGGAAAAGTTGAATTGCTGTTTACTGAGATGGGAATAGAAAGAGACTAAGACATCATATGAGTGGGATAGGAAGGTGGGGAATTTAGAGTTTAATTTTGAACATATTGGGTATTAGCTGTCTGTTCCATGTCCAGATGCATGCTAGATCATTATAAGTCTGGAAATAAATATTATCTGTTATCTATTGGATGATATATGAGTCTAGAGATGGTTTTAGTTAATACTGGAAGTAAGTTAGGTTTAGTTAGGGTAGAGCCTCTGCCTGCAACACTGGCCTCCCATGTGGGTGCCATTTCATGTGCTGCTTTCCTGTTTCCAATCCTGCTTCCTGCTGGTGGCCTGGAAAGGGCAGCAAAGAATGATCCAGGTGCGCTGGCCCCTGCCCTGAACGTGAAAGTCCGGGATGGGACTCCTGGCTCCTGGATTTGTCTTGCCCAATCCGGGTCATTACTGCTACCTGAGAAGTGGACCAGCAAATGGAAGACTTCTCTCCCTCTCTCTGTAATGCTGACTTTCAGATAAATAAATCTTTTTAAGATTTCTTCATCAAATCAGTTGTCACTTGTAAGTGAGCAAACTGTTAAATGGTCGTGAACTTCCTTGTCAAGTATTTCCATTTGTGGTAGTGAAAAATAATAATGAAGTTTTCATTCAACCTTTTAGTAAGATAAAATTCAATTTTTAAAAAATATTTATTTATTTATTTATTTATTTATTTGAAAGAGTCACGGGGCACGGAGTGGAAAGGAGAGACATACAAAAATCTTCCATCCACTGGGTCACTTCCCAAATGGCCGCAACGGCTGAGGTTCAGTCAATCCGAAGTGAGGAGCCATGAGCTTTTTCTGGGTCTCCCACATGGATGCAGGGGCCCAAGCACTTGGACCATCCCAGGCTGTTTCCCAGGTATATTAGCAGGGAACTGAATCAAGTAGAGCAGCTGTGTCTCGAACCTATGCCCATTTGGGATGCTGGTGCTGCAGGCGGCAGCTTTATCTGCTATGCCACAGCGCTGGCCAAAAACAGAAAATATCAATTTTTAATGCAAATAATTAGATATTCTAGGCACTTTAGTTAGGTATTTAGACAATATCATATATAAAACACAATTCCGTTTGTTGAAAAATATTTGTTAAACATCTACTAAGTCAGGTACTCTGTTAAATCCTATATATACGAAGATGAGTAAAAGATGCCTGAGGCCAGCATTGTGGCAAAACAAGTTAAGGTGTTGCTTGCAACACCAGCATCCCGTGTTGGAGTGCCAGTTCCAGTCCCAGCTACTCTGTCTCTGATCCAGTGTATTGGTAATGTGCCTGGGAAGACAATGGAAGAGGGCCCAGGTGGTTGGGAGACCAGGTGGAGTTCCTGATTCGTGGCTTCTATCTAGCCCACACTTGGCTATTGTGGCCATTTGGGAAGTGAACTAGCAGTTAGAAGAGCAATCTCTCTCTGTCTCTCCCTTTCTGTCTGTCACTCTGCTTTTCAAATGCTTAAATAAATAAATCTTAAGGGAAAAAAAGTAAAGCTCCTGCCTGGTGGATCTTAGAATCTCATGCAGTGGAGAGAGAGAGAATCAGTGTGGTAATTCTCTCCTTTATTGGCTTTCACAAGTTTACCCTCCATTGTCAATTCTTTACAGGGAGCTTCCTTTAGTCTTTTTTTCTTTATCCTTTTACGCTTTGCTTCTTCAAATTTTAAAAATTATTTTATTATTTAAAATTTTTATTTACATGTAATATTTGTACATTTTATGGGGTTTAATACAATATTTTAACATTGTTTATGGCATAATTTGATCAATTCAGACAATTATGTTTCTGTTACCTTATATTTTCATTTTGTTCAGAGCCTACCAGCAGCTTTCTCCCATGTCTTCCTAGAGTATGTAACACATCGCTGTGACTATACTCACCACACTGCACTGTGGATCACTAAAACCTATTATCTCTCTCTGAGTATATTTTGGGATCCCTTAATCAACTTCCCTCTATACCCTCCCTGACACTTTCCTTCCTCTGTAATCAATATTCTAAGTTCAGATCAACTGTTTTTTTTACTTCCATATATATATACAATATATATATATGAGCCTCTGGAATTTATCTTTCTCTGGTTTATTTTACTTAAACATAATCCACCCATTTTATGCAAACATCAGGATTTCATTATTTTTATGGCTGAATAAATAGTCCACTATGTATATTACCACATTTTCTTTATCCATTCATTCGTTGATGGTCATGTAAGTTGATACCATATCTTGACTATTGAGAATCGTCCAGCAGTAAACATGGGAGTGCAGCTGTTTCTTTAATATGCTGATTTCATATCCTTTGGATCTATACCTGGAAGTGGGATAGCTGGGTCATTTGGTAGTTCCATGTTTAGTTTTGAGATAAATCTATATAGTGTTCTCTATAATGGTAGATCCAGTTCTCATCCCCACCAGCTATGTATAAGGGCTGGCTTTGCTCCACATTCTCATCAAGTATAATTTTTTTATTCTCTAATCTACTCTTCCCCATATAAGTACATGACCACTCTCTACCACCCAGTTTCTGGGAGCAAAAACTTTGATATTATCCTTGATTCCATTCTGCCTTTAACAACACCCTCTTCCTCGTCATTCAAATCATCTGTTATTATCCCTTCTTCCTACCAACCAACTCAACATTGAGAATATTTCATTTCTTGTACTTTTACTTCAAATGACTTCAGGCATGCCAGATACCACCTATAAAATCATTTCTAAATCCATGTCACTGCCCAGACCTTACCTGAACTCGCAACTCATGCATCAAATGTACTACATATCTGCTGCTAGTAAATTTCATATGACAAATGCTAAACTGATTTTCTTATCCCTATAATACTTATTTCTTTTTTTTAGATTTATTTATTTATTTGGAAGGCAAAGTTACAGAGGGAGAAGGGGAGAGAGAGAGAGAGAAAGAAAGAGAGAGAGAGAGAGAGAGAAAAGAAGAGAGAGAGATGTTCCATCTGCTGATTCACTCCCCAAATAGTTGCAGCAGCCAGAGCTGGGCCGATCTGAAGCCAGGAGCCAGGAGCGTCTTCCGGGTCCCCCAAGTGGGAGCAGGGGTCCAAGGACTTGGGCCATCTTCTACTGCTTTCCAGCAGAGAGCTGGATCAGAAATGGAGCAGACAGGTCTTGAACAGGTGCCCATATGGGATGCCAGCACCGCAGGAGCAGCTTTATTTGCTACGCCACCACACCGGCCCCTATTTCTTTTTTGTTTTCTGGAATCCATTCCTTATTCTGTATTTTCACTGCTGCTGTTTTAGTTTAGGTCTTTGTTTTAACTTCCTGTAGTACTGTAACAAACTCCCAAGCCATATTGATATCCTCCTTCCAATCAGTCATCCAATTTGATGCCAAAGCAATCAGTTCAAATGGCCAATTTTGTTTTTTTTTTTTAAAGGATTTATTTATTTGAAAGGCATAGTGATGGGAGGGGATTGGGGGGAGAGACAGAGAGAAAGAGATGTTCCATCCATTGATTCATGTCCCAAATGACCATAACAGGTAGGTCTAGGCTAAACTGAAGCCAGGAGCCAGGAACTCCATCCAGGTCTCCTATGCAGGTGGCAGGGGCCCAAATATTTGGGCCATCTTCTGCTACTTTCCCAGACACATTAGCAGGGAGGTTAATTGGAAGGAGAGCAGCCAGGACTCAAACTTGAGCTCCCATTAGGGATGTCAGCATTACAAGCACGGCTTAACCCACGGCACCACAATACTGGCCCCACCAGAGTAGCTATGAACACTCCCTACATGCAGTTCCTCAGAGGTATGAAGAGAACCATCACCTCAGGATTAAACCAGGCAACTTGACACTTCACATATGGCCCCTTATAATAGAATTTCTGCTATTTTTTTTTCAGTTTCGTTTTCTACCTTCTTATCAGAAATTGTGTCTCCCTTCTTGTGTCTTTTTCCCTTTTACTTCTGAGCCCTTACTCATACTATATTTTTGCTTGGGGCAGCTTTATGTGAACTCCCTGCCTGGCTAACTACGATGGAGTCTTTAAGATAGAGCTTAAGGGGCATCTCCTCGATGAAGAATTTCCCAGTGTCCACTTCTCCCTCTTCCTAGCTGGAATAAGTAATGTTCCTTCATGTTTTTGTAACACCTTGTTTATATGCTTCATAAAAAAACTGACTGGCATATTTGTTCACTGTCATAAATGTCCTAATGAATAACACAGACCTAAAAATGTAGAGTGTTTTAAGTGTGAATCACTATAAATTAATTGTCATGAGTCAAGTATGACCTGTAATTCTTTTCCTGAAGGGAAGAGAATTCTCCCCAGACAAAGGATTAGAAGGGCAAGTATTTGATCTCCCAGTTAGGACTCCTAAGTCCTACATCATAGTGCCTAGGATCAGTTCCTGGACCCAACTCCTCACTCCAGATTGCTACTAAAGCAGACCCTGAAAGGCAGTGATGGATCAAGTAGCTGGGTCTCTGCCACACGTAGGAAACCTGGCTGGCAATCCCAGCTTCTTCCCCCAACCTCTGCTCCACCATTGTGGACTTTGGAGAGAGAACCAGTGGATGAGATAACTCTCTGTCTCTGTCTCTGTCTCTGTCTCCCTCTTCCCCTCTCGCCCTCCCTGTCCCTTCTTACCCATCTCAAATAAATTAGAAAAAAAAAATTTAAAGATTAAAAACTCATTCTGACTGCAGTTTTTAAAATGTTAATTTATTTTACATAAATTGAAAGGCAGAGCAACAAAGAGAAAAAGAAAGAGAAAGATCTTTCATCCATTGGTTCCCTCTCTAAATGCCTGCAGCAGCCAGAGCTGAGCCAGGCTGAAGCCAGGAGCCCAGAACTCTAACCGAGTCTCCTACATGAGCAACAGGGGCTTGAGCCATCATCTACCACTGCTTCCCAGGTTATGTTAGCAGGATGCTGGATAGGAAGCAGAGTAACCGGTACTAGAACCTGCACTCCAGTATGGGATGTGGACATCCCAAGCAGTAGCTTAACCTGCCGCACCACAATGCCCACCCCTTTCATTACACTTTTTTTTTTTATTATTTATTTGACAGATAGAGCTAGACAGAGAGAGAGAGAGAGACAGAGAGAAAGGTCTTCCTCCCATTGGTTCACTCCCAAAATGGCTGCCCTGGCCAGCTCTGTACTTTTAAAATGTCATTTTTACCATGAATATTTTATGGTAATGAGCAAACTTGTAAAGTTCATTTTGAATATAAGTAGATGCCACTCAAAACTATTTAATTGCATTCATTAACCACTGAGTAGGATTAAGAATTTAGGGGGCAGGGATGGACAATGCCTTCACAGTTCTCTAAAATCCCAAATATTTTGCCTCTGCAATTACTCTGATAGCTACAAACTTAGAAGCCCTTAAAGGAAAGCACATATTTTATAAAATAAGTCCAGAAACACCGAACTTGTGAGCCAGTCTAGAGCTATAACATCTCTATAATGATTTCTTTTTTCTATAGTGAAACACAGAGCCAGACCAAGCTCCCAACTGCAGACTCACTCTCCAAATGCCCACAGTGACCAGGGCTGTGCTGGAGCCGGAGCCAACGTGGGGATCACAATCCCAGTTCTTCCATGTAGGAGGCAGGAACACATTTTCCTGAAGCCCCTCTGCTGCCTCCCAGTGTCTGCACTAAGGAGAAGCTAGAGTCAGGAGCCAGAGCTGGAGATTGAACTCAGGTGTGCCAGTGTAATATGCAGGCATTTCAACTGCCAGGCTAAATGCCCACTCTCAAAAAATGATTTTCTGTGTCTGATAACGTTCAGCATTAATCCCAGAAGACTACAAATACAACATGTGCAGAAATTCTAGAAGTGATTACTGTACAGAATATCCATAGATATAGGATAACTCTATTAAGGGATTTCAGAATATGTACATGAAAAACTTAGGGAATTTGCAGATAAAGTACTCTCTTACTTTAAAGATGAGGAAGCTTGGAATGAAGAGTTGTAATAATGTTCTTAAAGTACAACAAATAGATCAGAACAAGCAAGTAGAATCCAGAATTCTTTTTTTAAAAAAGATTTATTTATTTATTTGAAAGGCAGAGTTACAGAGAGGCAGTGGCAAAGAGAGAGAGAGAGAAACAGAAAGAGAGAGCGAGAATTCTTCCATCTACTAGTTCGCTCCCCAGATGGTTGCCATGGCCGGTGCTGCACCAATCTGAAGCTAGGAGCCAGGAGCTTCTTCTGGTTCTCCTACATGGGTGCAGGGGCCCAAGCACTTGGGCCATCTTCCACTGCTTTCCCAGGCCAACAGGGAGCTGGATCTGAAATGGAGCAGCCAGGACCTGAACTGGCACCTGTATGGGATGCTGGCATTGCAGGTGGCGGCTTTACCTGCTATGCCACAGTGCTGCCCCCTCCAGAATTGTTAACTCCTAGTCTGATATCCATACTGTAACACACAGCTTCTCAAGTCAATATGAAAATTATTCTAATAAAGCAAGTGCCTTTAATCTCTTAACTATTTTGGCTGCATATGAATTTTCTCTGTTGTCTCTGGCCTGTACTTTAGCATATCCACTATTTTCGGCTCCTGTTTACAATCAAGGATTTTTTTTTTTTTTTTTTTTTTTTGACAGGCAGAGTGGACAGTGAGAGAGAGAGAGACAGAGAGAAAGGTCTTCCTTTTGCCATTGGTTCACCCTCCAATGGCCGCCGCAGCCGGCGCACTGCGGCCGGCGTACCGCGCTGATCCGATGGCAGGAGCCAGGTACTTATCCTGGTCTCCCATGGGGTGCAGGGCCCAAGCACTTGGGCCATCCTCCACTCCACTCCCGGGCCACAGCAGAGAGCTGGCCTGGAAGAGGGGCAACTGGGACAGAATCCGGCGCCCCGACCGGGACTAGAACCCGGTGTGCCAGTGCCGCTAGGTGGAGGATTAGCCTAGTGAGCCGCGGCGCTGGCCAACAATCAAGGATTTTAAGGAACAAGTGTTCCACTGATAGAAACAGCTTTCCTTTTATTTCTTAGCCTGACATTTCTGGAAAAAGTGTGAATGATAATATTTGTATTTGTAAGACTACCATTTATGATTCCTCTTCTTATAATACTGACATGGATATAATAATGACATGAATAAATTACAACTTCACACTTACTATGATATTAGCTATTGTACAGCAGATTAAAATATTCTGATACCATTCTCTGAAATTCCAAATCTTTTCCAGTAAACAGTGGAAAACCTATGAACTTTCAGTAGGAAGGATTCTGCTGTCTTGGGAACTTTATTTCAAATCACAAGCTCTAATATAATATATAATAGTGTATATAATATATAATCCTATATAATATATTTCCTGTATAATAGGGTATGATCAAAGACTTCAGCGTCTCTTACCTGGGTTATTTTATTTTTGCACAAAAGGCAGCATAGTTCTACTCAAGGAACCTTTAGCTTTGCTTTGGAACGCACTATACTTTAAAGCACTAAAGTATCTCTTTTTAGAACACTGACCACAGTACAGAGGCACATATTCTGGTTCTTGACTTCTGGCTAGTTAGCCGACTGAAATAAACAGTTATCTTAAGCAGGGATTTCCTGCCCTCAAGGAGAAATTCCTAAGTTCCTGGTTCTAAGCAGTAGGAAGTCCTCACCAAAGTAATTTAAAAGTCATGTTGGAGCTTGATAGTTCCTGAGAGTTCAGGACTGTCAGAAAATAAGGAAAAAGAATGTATTCATCTTCAAAGGACTTTTGCCATTAGATACCTTTCATGTTGTGCCCTTGGACAAGCTACGTAACCTTTCTGAGTCTTATCTCCCTCCTTCATAAAATGGAAATAACATCTACCCAATATAGGGCTGTTGTGGGATACTATTCAAGCAGATAATATATGGCAATAATCAAGGGTTTTTTTTAAGGTTTATTTATTTATTTGGAAAGCAGAGTAACAGAGAGAGGGGGAGAGACAGAGAGATCATCCATCTGCTGGTTCTCTCCCCAAATGGCTGCAATAGCCAGGGCTGGGCCAGACTGAAGCCAGGAGCCAGAAATTCCATCTGGGTCTCCCAAGTGGGTTGCAGGGACCCAAGCACTTGGGCCATCTACTGCTCCCCAGGCACATGAGCAAGGAGCTGGATTGGAAGTAGAGCAGCCATGACTGGAACCAGTGCTCATACTGTATGCAGGTGTCACAAGTAGCATCTTAAACTGCTGTACCACAATGCCAACCCCTAATATAGCTTTTTCTAAGCTGCTATATTTGGAATTTAGCAACTGATTCCCTTCTCTCCATTCTTCCCACATGGGCATTCTAAGATAATGGGGCTAAGCATTTTAAATTAGAAGGTTAGAATTCCTGGACTCAGTTCCATGTGTTGCTCACATCAGCAGCAATCTTTGGGTCCCACATGCATTTTAATGTACTCAGATTTACATTCCACCCACCCAGGTCATTCAGGCATGTGCTGCCTCATTAAAAAAATTAATTAAACAGCAGTTTTCATTGTTTTTCTGCTTATCTCTGTTTGAACTTTACACAGTTGAAGCAAAGAATTGACATACTTCAAGTGAAAGTATATATTTTTATTCTTAAATTACTGCCACCAGTTTCTACTTCCAGTGTAGTATGGTCTTCAACTGGAATGATCTTGTCTACTTGCAAGTATCTCCTGGGATACTGTTCTATGTTAGCATTCGCTGTAATTTTCCATTTTTCCATGAATATGGCCACTTGAACTCATAATTCACTTCAGGTATTTTTATCTCTTCAGTCCATGAACTTCATTATGCTTCCAAAATATGTACATCTCATTATATCCTTTTCTTCATCTTATTGCATCATTACCTTCATACTCCTTCCTACAGTCTTCCAAAGGAACATCTCATTAAATTTCTTTGTATAGTATACACATTTCTCTATACAGTATCCCTTTTCCACATGGGATGTGTTCCAGGACCCACCACGGATAGTACTGGAAAAAATTATATATTATATATTTACATAAAATTATATAATATATAATATAAAATTATTATATTATGTACTTTATTATTATATTGATATATTATACTATATAATATATAATTGTATTTATATATAAATTATATATAACTTTATATTATATAGTATAATATATAATATATAATATATTATATATATATACTATGTTTTTCCGATATGCCCAGCACTATAACATAGAACCAGAGTTAATCTGCTTCCATGTCTTTATGCCCTGTTGCCTCCTTTGCATCACCACTCTTGTGCTTTGGGCCATTATTAAGTAAAATAAGAGTTACTTGAACACAAGCATAGCAATATCACAACTGATTTGATAATTTGATAAGGGGCCACTAATTGACTAATGAGTAGGTAACATACTAATGAGTAGATAATATGGAAGGTATTGACAGTGGGATGATTCATGTCCCAAGTGGGATGACACAAGATTTCTTCATGCTGGGGCCAGCATTGTGGCAGAGTGGATAAGGCTACTGCCTGCGATGCTAGCAGCCCATATGGACACCAATTCAAGTCCCAGCTGCTCCACTTTTTTTTTTTTTTGACAGGCAGAGTGGACAGTGAGAGAGACAGAGAGAAAGGTCTTCCTTTGCCGTTGGTTCACTCTCCAATGGCCGCCGCGGCCGGCGCGCTGCAGCCGGCGCACCGCGCTGATCCGATGGCAGGAGCCAGGAGCCAGGTGCTTCTCCTGGTCTCCCATGGGGTGCAGGGCCCAAGCACTTGGGCCATCCTCCACTCCACTCCCGGGCCACAGCAGAGAGCTGGCCTGGAAGAGGGGCAACTGGGACAGAATCCGGCGCCCCGACCGTGACTAGAACCCGGTGTGCCGGTGCCGCAAGGCGGAGGATTAGCCTAGTGAGCCGTGGTGCCGGCTTGCTCCACTTTCAATCCAGATCTCTTCTAATGGCCTGAGGAAAGCAGCAGAAGATGACCTAAGAATTTGGTCCCTGCCACCCACGTAGGATACCTGGAAGAAGCTCCAGGCTCCTGGCTTCTGCCTGGACCAGCCCAGCCATTGTGGCCATTTGGGGAATGAAACAGCAGATGGAATGTCTCTTTGTCTGTCTCTCCCTCTTGTATCTCTGACTTCCAAATAAGTAAATAAAATCTTTAAAAAAAAAAAAAAAAAAAGATTTCATCGTGTTTTCTAGAGTGATATACAATTTAAAATTTCTTAATTGTTTAGTTTCTGGAATTTTCCATTTTCCATTTTCAGATCATAGTTGACTATAAGTAACTGAAATCACAAAAAGAAATCACAGATAAAGGGGCCTGCTGTATTTATGTTTGTGAAGTGATATGTGTGTGTGTGTGTGTGTGTGTGTACAGCAGAATCATAAGTATTCATGATGGTCTCCATATCCAACAATCATATTACCAATCAGCTCTCTGTATATGTACTTTCAGGTACCTTTTTCCCCTCAGTATTTTGGATACCACTTGTGTGCTTTTACACATTAAGGAAGTGCCTTTGTTTGGGAGGAGCTGACTTTTATAGTTTATAATTGAGCCAGATTAACTTAGGCCTGTGACCTTGTCCTGATTGCCATATGTAACAACTACGTACAATAATCTTCCTATTTCATACTTCTTTTTATTTATACCATTATATAGTTCCATATATATAGCCCCTCTTTTTAAAAACTAAAGCATATTATAAATAAATATGTCTTTTTTTAAAAGATTTATTTATTTATTTGAAAGGCAGAGTTACAGAGAGGCAGAGGCAGAGATAGAGAGGTCTTCCATCTGCTAGTTCACTTCCCAAATGGCCTCAATGGCTGGAGTTGGGTCAATCTGAAACCAAGAGCCAGGAGCTGCATTTAGTTCTCCCAAGTGGTGCAGGAGCCCAAGCACTTGGGCCATCTTCTACTGCTTTCCCAAGTAAAGTGAAGTCAATGCTGATATTAGCAATAAATTTCACTCAGTACACTTACAGTTTTCATCAAATTTGTGTAATTTTAGCAAAATGGTTGCCCATGTGTTTAGGGTTCACTCTTTTTGTCACCTATCTGAGCTTTCTCTGAAAGCAATTAGAATTTGCCAACAAAAATAGCCACTTTAGCATACATATTATTTTGAGATTGAGATTATTATTTTGAGGCAGTTGAGATTCGAAAGATACAGAAAGAGTTTTCTACCAGCCTAAAAGGAAGGTATGGAATGTCCTTTGAAAAAGATGCCCCCTCACTGCATATTGATAGCTGACACCAGGATGACCATGTATAAAATGAACCTTGATAAAATAGCCCTTATCATCTATTAATTTACCTTTGTGTTTCCATACTTTAGTCACTTGAAGTCTGTTTAGAAAACACACAATTACAAAATATTTAGAGATATAATTGGCTTTTTTTTTTTTTTAGAATTATTTCAAAGTTAATTTCTCACAGGATTAACACAGAAGGAACTTCATTACAAGGTAATTGGTCCCTTCTGATTGACTGTTGTAAATCTTCTGGTTTTCAAAAACCTTGCCCACTTTAAGATTTATTTTATTCATTTCAGAGAGTTACAGAGAGAAGAAGAGACAGAGAGTGAGGTCCTCCATCCGCTGTGGCCACAACACCCAGAACTGAGCCAATCCAAAGCCAGGAGCCAGGATCCTCCTCCGGGTTTCCCACGTTGGTGCAGGGGTCCAAGCACTTGGGCCATCCTCTGCTGCTTTTAGCAGGGAGCTGGATGGAAGTGGAGCGGCCAGTGCCCATATGGAATGCTGGCGCTGCAGCCTGGGGCCTTAACCCACTGTACCACAGCGGTGGCCCCTAGCCCATCTTTTTATTTTGTTCGATAACTACATTACTCTTTTATGTTTAGTCAGCCCAATTGATAGTCTCCCATAAACATTGTTAAATGATTTCAAACCCTATTTCCTTTCATTAGAGGCCTATAAGCTCCTAAACTAACTTTCATTCCTAACCAGCCCATTCTCTGTGAATTCTAATGCTTGTAAACATACATAAAAATTATGTCCCTTTTTCTTCACAAGAAAGTAAGGGGGAATTAATTTTTTCAATAATGTTTTTTCAGATTAATTTGTACAACTTTTATTGAATATATCTGTGGTTAAAACAAAGTACTATGGGGGCCTGTGCGGTGGCACAGTAGGTTAATCCTCTGCCTATGGTGCCAGCATCCCATATGGGTGCCAGTTCTAGTCCCAGCTGCTCCTCTTCCAGTACAGCTCTCTGCTGTGACCTGGGAAGGCAGTACAAGATGGCCCAAGTCCTTGGGCCCCTGCACCCCTGTGGGAGACCAGAAGAAGCTCCTGGCTCCTGGCTTCTGAGTGGTATAGCTCTGGCTGTTGCAGCCATTTGGGGAGTGAACCAACGGACGGAAGACCTTTCTCTCTGTTTCTCCCTCTCACTGCCTGTAACTCTACCTCTCAAATAAATAAATAAAATCTAAAAAAAAAAAAAAAGAAAAAGAAAAAGTACTGTGGGGCTAGAGCTGTGGGTCAGAAAATTAACCTGCATTTGACAACAGCATCCCATATGGGGGTACTGATTTGAATCCTTTCTATTCTGTTTCTCAGCTTCATGCTTTTGTGCCTGGGAAGGCAACAGAAGATGGCCCATGTGTTTGGGCTCATCCCCCTTGTGGGAGACCAGAATGGGGTTCCTGTCTCCTGACTTTGACACCAGACCTGGCTGTTGCCACAATTTGGAGAGTGAGCCAGCTCTCCCTGCCTCCGCGCCCCCCACCCCGCCCCGCCCCGCCGTGTCACTTTTATCTTTCAGATAAATAAGTTTTTTCAAAGTACAGTCTTTAAGTGACTTAAGATTTTTTTAGTTTTTCCATTCTTTTGAGGCATCTCATATTTTCACATTTTCAGTATACATATCTTATTTTGTATAGTTTATTTAGCAATCTTTTATTTTCTGATTAATTTATTTGAAAAGTAGAGACAGATTAGATCTTTCATCCACTGGTTCATTTCCCAAATGCCTGAAACAGCCAGGGCTGGACCAGGTCCAATCCAGGAGCCCAGAACTCAGTGTGGATCTTGTTGGTGGGTGGCAGGGACCCAAGTTCCTGAGTCATCACTGCTGCCTCCCAGAATGCACATAGCAGGAATCTGGAATTAGAAGCAGAGTTGGGACTGGAATTCAGCACTATGATATGGGATGTGGACATCCCAACTGACGTCTTAACTGCTGCCCCACATGTTTGTTTTGAAATGTCATAGTCTAGGGGCCGGTGCTGTGGCACAGGTTAAAGCCCTGGCCTGCATTGCCGGCATCCCATATGGGTGCCAGTTCAAGTCCTGGCTGTTCCACTTCCGATCCAGCTCTCTACTATGGTCTGGGAAAGCAGTAGAAGATGGCCCAAGTGCTTGGGCCCCTGCACCCATGTGGGAAACCTGGAGGAAGCTCCTGGCTCCTGTCTTTGGATTGGCACAGCTCCAGCCATTGCAACCGTTTGGGGAGTGAACCAGCGGATAGAAGACCTCTCTCTGCCTCTCCTTCTCTTTCTGTGTAACTCTTTCAAATAAATAAACAAATATTTTTTAAAAAGTCATAGTCTGTATTAATAGCATTAAATTAGGATTCAGACAGTAAGCTATGGAAAAAATTGAGTTGAAATGGAAAGAAAATAGAAAATGTCTGAGGAAGAATAGCATCAAAATACCCTATTCCTGAGGGCCAGAGTTGTGGCTCAGTGGGTTATAAAACTTTAAAAGGGAAAATAAAATACCCTATCCTGCAGTGATGAAACTTCTGAGACAGGACTCAGAATTTTATAAATGGTAACTTCTTCTTGTCTATTTGCAATGCTATAAAGATTAGGTAGAATCGTGAAAGCTAATGCAAATGAAAAGAGACAAACAAGCGTCAGTAAAGAATTTTCCAGTAGTAGCAATGAAAATTTGGCAATCACTTTTTAAGTTTTAATTTATTAGCTTTTATTAGAGCATGCACTGCTGCAGTAGTTACCTTTTTGACTGATTTCTCAAGTAAAGACTTTGTGTCTTCCGAAAGGCTTTTGGCACTAAATCCTGACCGACAGATTAACACCTTGGACATAAGTCCATTTGACACTCTAATCATTTGACATGTGTATGGAATGACTTCTATCACTAAGTACAAAAGAGAAAGAGCATTTGCTCTCAATTAAAGCATTTTCTATGACCTTATGGACATTTTAGATATTTTTAAAAATATATTTCTCCTAAAAAATGCCATCTTTCATTTTGATTAAATACTTTGATTATTATATAGTTATTATTTTTCAAGCTTACTATTTTATACATATAATTGACTATGTGTAACACAGATATAGTAAACCCAATCTGAGGCCAGTGTTGTGCCACAGTGTGTTAAGCCACCGTCTGCAGTGCCAGCATTCCATATAAGTGCTGGTTTGAGACCCAACTGCTCCATTTCCAATTCAGCTCCCTGCTAATGTACCTGGGAAAGCAATGGAATATGGTTCAAGTGCTTGGGCCACTCACTGCTGCCCAGGCGGGCTGTACAACTGGAGTTACAGGCTCCTGGTTTCAGCCTGGCATAACGCTGGGAGTTGCAGAGCATTTGAGAAGTGCATCCGTGGATGGAAGATCTCTCTCTCTCTCTCTCTCTCTCTCTCTCTCTCTCTCTGGCTCTCTCTCTTTTTCTGTAATTCTGCCTTTCAAATAAGTACTTAAGAACTAATTCTCAGAACATAAAGCCTTAACTTAGAATTTAATTATGCTTTAGAATCATCACTGCCTTAATGTTCAAACATCTAAAGCCCTCTAGATGAAGGAGAAATGTGTGTTCGTTCATGGCTTTTTGTAAATAAAAATGTAGTGATTCATCTATGGTTTAAAAATGTTTTGTTTGTTAATTCAGCCAATCTGCTATTTACAGAAAAATGGTTCTTGGTGGACAAGAACTGAATTATCCTAATATTATTTGTAAAACCAGAAATTCAATGATGAAAGAGAAGTTAGCATTCTTAAAAAAAAAAAAAAACTAACTCATTACCAATTCTATTGTATGTTTTTGTATTATTAAATCCTGACTATCTTTTCTGATAATCATAGTCTTTGTAATTACTCCAGGTTCTATAGTCCTTCATAAAACTTGCTTTATTTTAGGACACTAGAGCTATAGTTGTTCCCCTTACTCATCACCTTGGAAGATAATGAGCCACCTTAGTTGGAAAAATACAAATGTACAACACAATGACTGTTTGAATGATGTCTTTTAAAGGTATAGGAATTTTATTGCATTAGTCCATAAACCTGACTTTTGGAATAACTACAGATTAATTCATGTGCTGGTTTTCACTGAAGGAGAATACACATGCGTTCAATGCCTATAAATCATATTTAACTTTAGAAAGAATTCCCTGTCTTAATTTCCCTCATAAGTGTGTTCACTGTAGCCATTTGAATCTGAAATATTCTTTCTAAAGATATTTTTAGGCTACTTAACTCAATTTTATAATGCTAGCACTCCAACTATTAGAGGATTTGTTAAACACTATTATCATATGGGAAGCTGAATTATTAGGGTGCTAATCACAACCTGACAAGTCTACCCTTTCTGACTCACACTCTGCCACCTTTGTATTACAAGTAAGTGAACTACACAAAACAGTGGACCAGACAGTCTTTTCTGCTTCCTTCTTATTAACCTCTTTTTTTTCTCCAGAAACCTTTTATTTAAGGTGTACAAAGTTCTTCCCACCATACCCACACTCCCACCCTTCTTCTTCCTACCTCTCCTATTCCCATTCTTATTTTTCACTAAGATTTATTTTTAATTAATTTTATACACATAAAATTAACTCTATACTAAGTAAAGAGTTCAACAAATGGTGAAGGAAAAAAACTGTTCATCAACAGTTGAGACAGGGACTGTTCAAAGTCATCGCATTTCAAAGTATCGATTTTACTTTCATAGATTACCTTTTAGGTGCTCTATTAGTTACTACAGATCAGGGAGAACATATGGTATTTGTCCTTTTGGGACTGGCTTATTTCACTAAGTATGATGTTTTCCAGTTTCATCCATTTTGTTGCAAACGACAGGATTTAATTTTTTTTGTACCACTTTGTAGTATTTCATGGTATACATATTGCATAATTTTTTTTATCCAGTCTTCAGTTGATAAGACATTTGGGTTGGCCAGCGCCATGGCTCACTAGGCTAATCCTCCACCTTGCGGCACCGGCACACCGGGTTCTAGTCCCGGTCGGGGCGCCGGATTCTGTCCCGGTTGCCCCTCTTCCAGGCCAGCTGTCTGCTGTGGCCAGGGAGTGCAGTGGAGGATGCAAGTGCTTGGGCCCTGCACCCCATGGGAGACCAGGAGAAGCACCTGGCTCCTGCCATCGGATCAGCACAGTGCGCCAGCCGCGGCTGCCACTGGAGGGTGAACCAACTGCAAAGGAAGACCTTTGTCTCTGTCTCTCTCTCTCTCTCACTGTCCACTCTGCCTGTCAAAAAAAAAAAAAAAAAAAAAGACATTTGGGTTGAATCCATATTTAGCTATCGTGAATTGAGCTGCAATAAACATGGGGGTACAGATAACTCTTTCATATGCTGATTTTCTTTTCCTTGGGTAAATTCCCCGGAGTGGGATGGCTGGGTCATATGGTAGGTCTGTATTCAGATTTCTGAGCTATCTCCATACTGTCTTCCACAGTGGCTGTACCAGTTTACATTCCCTCCAACATTAGATTATGGTACCTTTTTCCCCCAAGTCCTTACCAACATTTGTTGTTTGTTGATTTCTGTATGAAAGCCATTCTAACAGGGGTGAAGTGAAACCTCATTGTGGTTTTGATTTGCATTTCCCTGATGGATAGTGATCCTGAGCATTTTTTCATGTGTTTGTTAGCCATTTGGATTTCCTCTTTTGAAAAATGCCTGTTTAAGTCCTTTGCCCAACTCTTAACTGGGTTGTTTGTTTTGTTGTGGTTTTCTTGAACTCTTTATATATTCTGACATAAACCTCTTGAAGTCACTTAATTGTCTATATGACCCAGTGTCCCTAGTGATACGTAGCCCTGCCACTAAGATTTCTAACACTACAGAATGAAGAAAGAAGCAAGTATATCGTATGATCTTCATCTTCATCAAATTGAAGCCATTATTTAGAACTTACAGGTTACAGTGTGTGGAGGAAAGTAGAACCGAATAGATATTAGCTCCTCAATTCTGAAAGCAGGACTGTAACTTCTTGGCACACAGCCTAACTCTCAACACCATAAAATGCTCACTGCAGCCTGTAAAAAGCTACCAACTCCCACCTCCAAATGTTCCTAAGCAAGCATATTAGTTATACAAATTACATATTGGGAAAACCACCTTTTGCTTATTTTAAATGGAGTTCTCATTAGAATGAGGCAGCTGGGGAAAAGGAATTTTGTTCATGTTTTCCTGAAAATAAATCTTACATTACGTCATTTGGTTTCCACTGCTTCAGCTGTTTACTGTTGTTTCTCTACCAAGTGTTAAACCTAAACCAGTCATTGTATCCAGGTGAGAAGTTACTGCTGCCTGGCTCCTATTTAAGATTGGAACCTAAGGCTGCCTTTCTAAAAATCATATGAGGGCAGGCATTTGGCACAGTAGTTAACATGCCACTTGGGACACCCACATCCCATATTGGAAAGTCTGGATTTGAGTCCCAGCTCTGCTCCCAATTCCAGCCTCCTGCTAATACATATCCTGGGAGGCAATGGGTGTTGGTTCAAGTACTTGGGTTCCTGTCATCCGCGTGGGAGACCTGATGGAGGCTGCTGGCTTACAACAAAGTCATTAAGAGCTTTAAATACATTTGGATAAGAAAACCATGAGCAAAAAAAACAGATAAATTTATAGAACTTAATATTAGAGTCCCCTGGTCCCACTCGCAGTGCTAATTTCTCTATTATTTAAGGTTCAATCAGGGAACAGAATTACTATGAATAATGTAATATAAATGAATGATTGGGAGGTGTGTTGTGGTACAGCAGGTTAAGCCACCACTTGGGAATCCCTTATCAGGCCTGGGATCAAGTCACACCTCTGATTTGGAGCCAGCTTCCTGATAATGCACCTGGGAAGCAGTAGTTGATAAACCAAGAACTTAGGTTCCTGTTGCCATATGTATGGGAGACTTGGATGTAGTTCCAGGCTCATGGCTTTGGCCTAGCATTTGAGTGAATCAGTGGATGGAAGAGATCTCTCTCGATCTCTCTCTCTCTCTCATAATAATAATAATAATAATAAAATGAATAAATATTATGAAAGCATATGTGCCAAATTTCTTCAACACTAATACTTTAGGCAAAGGGAAGGAATGATTTAACATCTATGCAGGTATCAGTATGCATGCATGAGACACTCCCATGTGATGAAATAATTTGTAGTACTATTGTATCCTTTTTTATATTCCCATAGGGATCCATCTGATCAGCCAGTGAGTACAATATAATATTGACTACATGGAAAAGGTATCCAGCTCTTTAGTCCCAAACTCTGTTGAGAGATTTGGGTATGTTTGCTTATGTAACAGAGTTATAGCCAACATTCATTCCTTCAGTTCTTTTGTATCTGTGCCAACTGGGATCCCTTATGATTTTCCACTTCATCGCATATTTCTCTGTAAAATTTTTCTCTTCCCTTAGTCTTTTAGATCAAAACTTGATATAATGCATGCTTCTCACTTTTAAGAGACAAACTCTACTGGTAAGTGAACTTGATACCAATGCAGAACTAGGACAGGTATTCATCCTAACAGCTAAGACGCTTGTATCTCCCATGATAGTTCCTTGGTTTAATTCCTGGCTCCTGATTCCAGCTTCTTGCCAGCCTAGACCCTTAGATGCAGCCGTGATGGCTTGAGTGCTTGGGTCCCTGCCACGCATGCGGAAGACCTAGACTGTGTTCCTGGCTTTAGCCTGCCCCAGCCATCGTAGGCAGTTGGGGAATAAACTGGCAAATAAGTACTTTCTCTCTCTCTCCCTCTCTCTCTCCCTCTCTCTCCCTCCCCCTCCCTCCCTCCCTCTCAAGTACACAGATAAAATGAAAGGCAAGGACAATCCAGTAGGGATCTAGTAACAGGTCCTATATTTAGCATTAGTTGAAAATAAGAAACTCAACAGTTACATATATTGTTAAATTTATATTAATAATCTTAACTAAGTATAAAGCATCTTTCTTTCTAGATGAATTTTTTTTCTTTTTCCATGATGTTTGAGGAAGGTCTTTAAAGACCAGATGGTATGTGTGTTACAATTATGACTTTTCTAAATACAAATGTATGTTGAGATGATTTTTTAATCTTTTGTATTTAATTAAAAATTTTGTCAAAAGTCATTAATTGGGGCTGGCACTGTGGCATAGTGGGTAAACCACCGCTGCCTGCAGTGCCAGCATCCCATATGGGCGCTGGTTCAAGTCTCGGCTACTCTACTTCAAATCCAGCTCTCTGCTATAACCTGGGGAAGCACTAGAAGATGGTTCAAATGCTTGGGCCCCTGCACCCATGTGGGAGACCCAGAAGAAGCTCCTGGCTCCTGCCTTCAGATCGGTGCAGCTCTGGCCTTTGCAGCCAATCAGGGAGTGAACTAGCAGATGGAAGACCCCTCTCTCTGCCTCTCTTTCTCTCTGTGTAACTCTTTCAAATAAATAAATAAATCTTTTATTTAAAAAAGTTATTCATTCACTTATAGTACACAGTTCAAGGGGTTTTAGTATGTTCACAGATATGTGCAAAATCACCACAATCAATTCTACAATATTTTCCTCAGCTTACCATAAACTTCCATCTTTCCTCTATCATCCTCTTGTCCTCTCACCACCCCCTATCCAGTCCTAAATAACCACTGGTGTGCTTTGCTTATTCTGAATTATTCATATAATTGGGATCTTATAATATGTGGTCTTTTATGAATTGCATCCTCTGCTTAGCATAATATTTCATTCATGTTGTAGCATATATCAGTATTTCATCCCTTTTTTTTAAAATTGTGGTTTAAAAAAAAACATGTACCATAAAACTTACCATCTTAACCATTTTTAAGTATGCCATTCAGTAATGGCAAGTATATTCACATTGCCGTGAAACAGATCTCCAGAAGCATTTCATCTTGCAAATCCAAAACTCCGTACTCATTAAACAGGTCCCCTTTTACCTCTAGTCCCAGCACATGGTAACCACCATTTTTCTGTTCCTATTAATTTGACTACTTAAGATACCTTATGTAAGTGGAATCATGAAGAATTTGTCTTTGTACTTATTTTACTTAACGTGTCTTCAAGTTTCATCCTGTTGTAGCGTGTAACATGATTTCCATCCTTTTTAAGGCCAAATAATATTCCAGTGTTTGCATATGACACATTTTTTATCCGTTTAATTCATGGGTGGATATTTGAGTTGCTTTTACCTCTCAGTTTTTGTGAATATTGCTTCTGTGAACATAGGTTTACAAATATTTCTTCAAGATCTGTAGTAGTCAGCTTAATGGCTATAAGGTGATATTGCATTGTGGATTTGATTTCCAATGCTCTGATGATTTTTGATGTTGAACATTTTCTCATATCCTTGCTATTTGTATATCATGTTTGGAGAACATTTGTTCAAATTCTTTGCCCATTTAAAAAATGTTATGGCTGGCGCCATGACGCAGTAGGTTAATCCTCCGCCTGCGGCGCTGTCATCCCATATGGACACCCGGTTCTAGTCCAAGTTCCTCCTCTTCCAGTCCAGCTCTCTGCTGTGGCCCGGGAGGGTAGTGGAGGATGGCCCAAGTGCTTGGGCCCCTGCACTGGCATGGGAGACCAGGAGGAAACACCTGGCTCCTGGCTTCGGATTGGCACAGCAGTGGCCATGGTAGCCATTTGGGGAGTGAACCAACAGAAGGAAGACCTTTCTCTCTGTCTCTCTCTCTCACTGTCTATAACTCTACCTGTCAAATAAAAAAAATTATTTATTTGAGAGGCAAAGAGACAGAGAGAGCTCCCATTTGTGAGTTCACTTCTCACATGGCCTGCAGTGGCCAGGGAGCTGAAACCAGGAGCCAGGAATTCAATATAGGTCTCCCACATGGGCAGAAGGAACCCAATTTCTTGAGCCATCACCACTGCCTCCTAGGGTCTACATTAGCAAGAAATTGGAATCAGAAGCCAGAGCCAGGGATTGAAACCAGGTACTTTGATTTGGGATGTGGGCATTCCAACCAGCACTTAACCAAATACCGTTGCCCAGTTTTTAATTGGGCAAAACAAACACTCACCTTCTTTGCCCACATACTTTGCCCAGAGGTAGAACACAAGTGTTAGTGATTAACGGCAAAATATCCTTCTTCATTTTATGTCCTCTTTGGTTGCAATTTGTTGGTTTTATAGAAAAGTCCATTTTCTCTGCATACCAAATATTTTCTCTTTACTTGCAATCATGAATTACATTGACTCAGTCATTCAACAAACATTTATTCAGCACCTTTTTTGTAATGTGCCAAATACTGTGCTTCATACCGTGTATACAAAGATAAATAATACATGCCGTGACAAGGAATTCACAGTTTGAATAAGTCAATAAACTTTTACAACCACAATACAGTGTGAAAATATATGAGATACAAACGTTATGAAAATATTAAGACTAAATGTAGTGCTTGCTTTGGCAGCACATATTACTGAAATTGGAACAATACTGAGACAATGAATTTGATCCCTGAAAAAAAGATGGCACACAAATTCATGAAGCATACCAAATTATTTTTAAATACCAGATAAAAGGATTTGAATGTTTTCGACATAAATAAAATTGTTTAATGAGCTATTTTTACCCTGATTATACGTTAACAGTGTGCACACATATCAGAACATCAATGGTATACCCCCATGAATTTGTACAATTTTCTGCGTCAGCTAAAATGTTTTTAATTTTTTTTAAAAAAAATAGTAAATGTAGTCCCTCCAAACCATTCTTTATTCATATCTTGTCACTAGGAATGTTCTTAAAAAACAGACTTAAACTCTGTTGACAAGTTAACTTGAAGTCATTAGTCTGCTTAAAGTCCCTTACTGGGGTCAGTGTTGTGGTGCAGCAGATTAAGCTGCTGTTTGGAAATCCTGCATCCCATATGGGAGTGCCCAATGAAGTGCCAACTACTCCACTTGTGATCCAATTTCCCACTAATGTGCCTGGAGGGCAGCTGATGACGGCCCAAGGGCTTGGTTCCTTGCCACCTGTGTTGGAGATGCAGATGGAGTTCCTAACTCCTGGCTTCAGCCTGGCCTAACCCTATATGTTGGGTAATGAGCTCCGTGATAGGATATCCATCTCTCCCTCTCTTTCTCTGTCATTCTACCTTTCAAATTAATAAATAAATCTTTATTTGAAAAAATAAAAGCCCCTCATTGAATTTCTACTTTTGCAGAAATGAGTTTCATTTATCTAAAATGCTCTCTCCTTTCCTTCCTGGTTCTCAATTATCCTTTGAAACTCAGCTCAGGCATCATCTCATCAGGAAACATTCTTAGTGCTCCATAAATTCTTCGTTAGGTAGTTTCTGTATGTCTCCCATTTCACCCTGTGAATATTTCTGTCATTGCCCATACAATACTGTCTTGTCATCACTTCTTTGTTTATCCATCTTCCCCTTCCTAACATGTGCTATACATGTGAATTCCTTGAGCATGTCACCTAGGTACTAGTGGTATTTTTGTCCCCAGTGTCTAGCATATAGTACATTCCCAATAGATGATGAACTGCTGAATAAATTAGTCAGTGAACTAATTTACTTTGGTAAGAAACAGAAGACTGAAGAGATGACATCTGAACTGTATCTGCAAAGTTACATGAGATTTTCCAGAAGAAAAAGGAAAAGGAAAATGTTGGGACCAGTGCAGCGGCATAGTAAGTAAAGCCGCAGCCTGCATGCCAGCATCCCATATGGGCACCTGTTCAAGTCCCAGCTACTCCACTTATGATCCAGCTCCCTGCTAATGTGCCTGAGAAAGCAGTGGAAGATGGCCCAAGTGCTTGGGCTCCTACTTTCATGGGAGACCCAGAGGAAGCTGGCTCTGGCTTCTGCCTGGCCCAGCTCCAGCCATTACAGCCATTTGGGGAATAAAGTAATTAATTGAAGATTTCTCTCTCCTCTCCTCTCCTCCCCCCGCCCACTCTGTCTCTGTAACTCTGCCTTTCAAGTAAATAAATAAATCTTAAAAAAAAAAAGGAAAAAGAAAAATGCCCTCCCTTTCAAAGGAATGCGCTTCCTACTCTGTGCATTACCTGCAAATGCACAGAGACAAATAAAAGCCCAGTATGTTTAGGATGTAGCAAATCATACTTTGTGTCAGAAACTGGACATTTGTCAGAAATAAAGATCAATTTCAATATAAATATTTCATGTGTTGTGCTAGACATGTCTTAAACTAGCAGTTTAATTATGGTAGGATATGATTTTTTATTTTGTGGACTAATGAAGTTTGGATTGTTTATATCATATAAATCACTCCGTTATTCCCAGCCATACATACATTTTTTTCACTCCAAAGTTATTGAGATTTCTCAAAAATTTGAGGGCTATTTATGTATATGTTAGGATAGGAGATACTTACTATTGCAACTGCTAGAACAAAGTTTTTACTTTATTTTCCATAATCAAATTTTATAAAATTATGAGTGAGTAGATTCTATGGAGAATATTCCAGAATGGAATTACACAATAAGATGTAACTCAGGCATTAAAAGGAGAAATTGTCAACTTTTCTCTAAATTGACTATCATTGAGTTCTTAATCAACTTCCTTTTACTTCCATATGTCCAAATCTTGCAAAAACAAAAGATAATCATTATTCCTAGCCTCAGAGAATTATGGTAATGCATTCATTTACATTTTAAGCCACTCTGAGATTTACAGCTGTCTGTGTCAGTAGTCTTTCAGATTTGGCATACTAAGTGGTCAGCCTCTGTCTACTTGGAGTGTGGAACTAAGGAGAGCCATACTGACCCCATACTATTTCTTTTGGGTTATGGAAAAGGAACTAATGTGGACAGATGACTGTGTGCTGCCATGGCTTATGGCCAACAGTTCTTCTGAGGCTTGCTTGTTAGTGTCGGTGGTGCTAACATAAAATTTATTGGTTTAACCATTTTTAAGAATACAGCTCATTGGTATTAAGTATATTTACATTGTTCCATCCATCTCCAGAATGTTCTCATCTTCCCAAGCTGAAAACTCTGTACCAATTAAACTCTTAATTCCCATATCCCTCCTCCTCCCAGCCCCGGCAACCACCATTCTATTCACTGGCTCTATCATTTCACCTATTCTAGATGTTTCATGTAAGAGGATTTATACAGTATTTGTCCTTTTGTGACTAGCTTATTTCACTTAGCATAATTTCTCCAAAGTTTGTCCATGTTGTAGCAGATACGAGAATTTCCTTCCTTTTTAACTGTAGATAATATTCCTACATGTATATACCACATTTTGCCCTCCATTCATCTGTCACTAGGTGCTTGAGCTGCTTCCACAATTGACAGTTATTAATGATGCTGCTGTGAACATGAGCATAGACAATAGACATATCTCTTCAAGACCTTGCTCTCAATTCTTTAGATCATATACCCAGAAGTGGGACTACTGGATCATATGCTGGTTCTATTTTTATTTTTTTAAAGAACTTCCTTGTTTTTTTTTAATATAAGGGAAGTAGAGAAAGATCATTATGAAGGAATATGAATGGGTATAGTTGTTGCTCTTGTAATGTGGCTTGAAATCTCTTAAAAATCTGTGGGCGATCCTAGCAGTTAGCCTGACTGCTGGCAGGTGGCAGGAGGCCCAGGCACATTTCTCCCCACCTCCACCTTCTGCCAATCAGGTAAACTGCTCTCAGGTGTGGCGCAGGCCCTCCTGGAAAGCTACCTTCAACCTGATTGGAGAGGCATATTGGCGCCAGTGTCAGTTCTGTCCTATAGTTAGTGTTCCCCTGAGTTAGTTACGCCCTTTCTCCCTGCCCTTTAAAAGTGTAGGTGGCTGTGAATAAAGTCAGACAGGTTTGCTGAAACTTGCCTCAGGTGCTCCTTGTGGGAAGGACACTGTCACCCTGCTCTCCCGGACAGTGTGGCTTTGCAGTATGAATGGTTATAGTTGTTGCTCTTGTCTTGTGGCTTGAAATCTCCTAAGATCTAGATTTTCTGCCCTACCTTTACCTATCTATCCTGTTTAAACCTCTCATTCTTCATCTGTAAAAATGAACAAAATGTTGCTTTGGGGGATTAAATTATATTATTGATGTAATATTACCTAGTAATTGATAAAATGTCAATAAACCTTTCCTAGATTAACAGAGCCAGCTGCCAGAAGAACTGAGCTTTCCTGCTGTCTTTGGTGATTAACCACTATTAGTGAGTTCATCATAATCCCAAAATCATTCTCTGGGATCTTAGCTGCTATAGAGTTTCTGTTACATGATCGATATCCCTGGCCAGATTGGTTTGAGATAAGGAAGCACGCCATGAGTTTTATTTTGATCCTTGTCAAATGCCACAGGGCTCAGTACCATGGACTACCTTATAGCTTCAGGTTTATTGGGAAATTAATGTTGTGTATGTGAATACAAACCAAGCCCTCTGGTCCCACCACTTCCCCTGTCTTAACAAAATTCAGTCCAAAGCTCTGGGGTAGCTCCAGAATAGTTTCAACCTCCTGGAAGAACCTGAATTAGAATCTGTAAATTCTCTCAATGCAAGTGTCCCTTCTCAATTGCAAAGGATCAGTGATATCACTATTGCTGTAGATCAGAGTGCAAAATTTAAAATCTCTGGGTGCTTACTTCTAAATCCTGGGATATAGAAAACAGGCCCTAGATGGTTAAAAGTCGAAGTCCAAAAATATAAATTCACTTATTCATCTCAGGAAACAATGGAATTTCCTAGATTATACAAACACCTCAAATAAATCAACTCCTGTTATTTATCTTGATTTTTCTTTTCTCTTTCATTTTACATCTCCTATTTATTTTTCTTTTACTTATTTTAAATTATTATAAAGACAGGTTCTTATCAGAGGAACAGCTCTTGAAACGTATTCTTGCTACCACTAGTTCAAATTTCTGAGCCAAAAATGATACTCAGGTTAGTTTGAATATGCACTACGCAATAGGTTAGTGGCACCTATTACTGTCACTACATCACTTAGGTTAATGAAGCTAGGATGAAAGGCTACGATTCAAAGGGAAAGATTCAGAGCTCCTTCCTTTTCTTTACCTTTCTTTTTTTTAAGAAAATAAAAACATTATGACTAAAAATACATGTGCTCAGTATGCAAAACTTGGAAATTTTCAGAAAAATGTAGCAAAGGAAATAATAGTCATAGATAATTTTAACATTTTGAAATAACAAATGTTTTCTACTTTCATGTATATCCTTTCCATCTTTTTTTTTTTTTGGACAGGTAGAGTAGACAGTGAGAGAGAGAGAGACAGAAAGAAAGGTCTTCCTTCCGTTGGTTCACCCCCAAAATGGCCGCTGCGCTAACCCAAAGCCAGGAGCCAGGTGCTTCCTCCTGGTCTCCCATGCGGGTGCAGGGCCCAAGCACTTGGGCCATCCTCCACTGCCTTCCTGGGCCACAGCAGAGAGCTGGACTGTAAGAGGATCAACCGGGACAGACATTTAACAAATATGTCATTCCTAGCTTGTGCATAACTGCCTACTGCTGTCAATATTCACATTTCCTTCATTTCTTTCAGATGGAATGGGGAGAGTCCTTGCTCAAGATGTGTATGCAAAAGACAACCTACCCCCCTTCCCAGCATCGGTAAAAGATGGCTATGCTGTCCGAGGTAAATATTTTGGTGTTCTTTAATTACCATTAGACGCACTGCATTGTTTTCTAATTTTTGGCTTATCCCAGAAACCAAATTACTGGTACTTCCATTTCCCCAATGGCTGTCAGAATAACTTCATTCACAGATAATAGTGTTAATCTATATCTGTAAATTCCTTGTACAATCTTAATTAAAACTTTTTAATGAGAGTGACATTGAGGTTTTCAGCTGGAAAATTTCCAGACCAAGACTGTCTGCTGTCTGACATGTGTAGGAGATGAACAAGTAAGCTATGCTATGGTGCTTTTATTTTATCCCTATATGTTACACAGAAACTCTTGCTTAGAAATAAATATAGAGTGATCAAGTGAAAACACTATGCTGTTCTTTCAATGCATACTCGTGCCAGACAGCAGAAACAGTATTGATCTGGAAGTTTCCCAAATGTTTTCTAGCTGAAAATATCTATATGATCCCAGGAAAAAAAGAGTAGATTTCCAGCACAGGGATAAAGCAAGGTATTCCATTCTGCTTTAAATGCAGACATCAGTAAAAGGCTTCTTGAAAAAGCAGCATGACAGAAACTTCTAATTCTCTCTCTAAAAAGAAATGCCATATGTCAAAGTCCTAGAACCCAGATGGTACCAGCACAGTTTCCTGAGATTGTGAGAATATTAAAAGCAAATACTGAATAGCATTTGACTGCCTAAAATCTAATCTAAGAACACAAAATGAAAATGCAACTAAATTGCTTAGAAACCATTTTTGTGGTGTTTTATTCCATGTACAACATGTTTTCAAATATGTACTTGCATATGTGGAATGGGTCAGTCGAGATACCTAATACATGTATTACCTCACATATACTTATCATATTTTATAGTAAGACTACTTAACATCTACTCTTTTGCTATTTTCTAAAATGCAATACATTGTTGTTGGTCACCAACTCAAAGCTGATATCAAAGAAATATCTAAAAAAAATTCTAATTTGACTTGTTAAAAAGGCCAATTCTTTTTGAATGGTCAGTGGAGTCTCTTCTTTGGCTTTACCTAGGCATACCTATCCATTAAGAGAATTACCTTTTACTTGTAATTGAACACATTCATTGATCTTCTCCATATTAATTTACCATTTTAGCAGTAATTTTTTATGTTGGAGGTAATGTAGCATATAGCTAAGTTTATGTATGGGCTTTGAGCAAAGTAAGAGTACTCTGGGTTCTAGTACCAACCAGTTCCATTTATGTAACTTTGAGCAAATCTCTTAAATTTTTTCAGCTTTAGCTTTCTCACCTGTAAAATGGCAATAATTATAATATTTATACTACCAAACAGCTTGTATTAAGGATAAATAAGACTATAGAAAGTCTTAGTAAAGTACCTGCACACACAAAAAAGGCACTCAGTAATATTTAAATGTTTAATGATTATTATTATCACTATTATTATTATACGCACATTTTCGTAGATCATCTCTGAAAAAGGATCACATTTATCTGAACTGTTACTCAAATGTTCTATGTACATAAAAGGATGAAGAGATTGACCTTATGTTTTAATTTCCACTGGTGTATTCTTCCTCAGATGTGTCTCATTCAGCTTGCTCTTACTAGACTAAAACATCTCTGAAATTAGCAAAACCAAACATAAATAACAATTCCTCAATGATTCCTTTTTTTTTTCAAATTATTTCCTTCTATAGCGTTTATTATAATGATTATTATTCAGAAAGAAAATTATTTTATTCATCTGACTGCCCCATTGGCTCTTCTTGTTTTTCACTTCTCATCTAAAATATTAATTCTGTTTTGGTCTTATAATTTATAGCCATACAGGATTATTATGAAATGACTAAGAATTTTTAATTCCAAAGTAGAACAAAAAACAATAGCAGATGAAATAACAAAGACAAAAAGTAGGGGGAAACAAGAAAATGTTTGAGGCAGAATTACTCTCAAAAAGAATGTTGTTCAGTGATTTTACATGAGGTAGCAGCAGCTCAATAAAAGACAGTATTGTTCTTAGCTTTAGAAAAGTACATGAGCCATAAAAGTCTTTCTGTTACTATAGACTCCATCAAAAGAGGTTTTTTACTTTTTATATTAACTTTTAATTAGGATCAAAGAAGTTTTATGTGAAATTACCATTTAGTACCGTCTTTATTGTTTTGTTTGGAATAGTGTTATTTTAATTTATTTCACACACATGCACAAGGAATCTAAAATGATATCTCACAGCGCAAAAATCCAAGAGATTTTCTGCTGTGCAGCCAATTCACATTACTTTCTTTCTAAACAGTGTTGCTAGTTCTCTAACAAAGATATAACACATAACAGATACTTGTGAGCATGATTAAATCTTAAAGTAGTGAGAAAGATAAATAGGTAGGTAGGTAGGTAGATAGATAGGTATGTAGATAGATCAGCATCATAACTGAGGCAGCTAGAGTCATCAGTGGATAAAGAGACATGGTCTTATAATCACACTGAATTTCTCAGTTTACACCACCTCACCTTTGTCTGTAGTTCAAGAAGACAAACTCTGTGAATCCTGGAAGTCTTTTTTCTATATTCGTTAATTAAAGGGATTTTCATTTCTCTGAAGGGAATTCCCCTTTAGTCTCCGCAGTGCTGTCATTTCACCCCACGCAGTGTCTTGATAGAGAATGTCCTTGAGGCAGTTGTCATGGCACTCTAACACACTGCAGCTCCTCTCCACCCGCCTTCCTTTACTTGGTCCCTTTCTCCCCACTCCCTTTATTCTCCTCCCTTTTTTCTTCTCCTCTGCCTTTGCCTTAGGCCCTCCGGTAATACCCAGTGGCACTCATGATCATTGCTAATGCTCTAGGTGTAAAGAGGTTGCTAACTTGCTCTGGATCACTAAGCATTAGCCAGTATCCTTCAGAAACATGTGGGATAAAACTCCAAACCAGTTGGAGGATCACTTGCTTAAAGGTATGTGGGTTGAAAAATTAAAACCAGTAATACAGTAATTAAGAAAAAAAGAAATAAATAGAAATAACTTTCAAAAACCGTAAGAGATAATAATGTAATGAAGGCAGAAATCAAGTTATTATAATGTAAATAATATGAAGACCTATAACCTAATAAACTTGAAACTACTTCAGGAGGCAGTGAATTTAAAAGATAGAAGTGAAGAAAAGAAAATGAAAGTGACATACAGAATTGGTAAATAAATAAATCTAAAAAAAGAATTGGAATTGACAGTTGTAATACACTGTTTTTATTCTTCATGTTTTTGAAGTATCATTTCCCCTTTATACTGATTAAACTAATCTCCCTTTTCATGCATTCTCACCAAGCTCTATAGTGTCACAATTGCTTAGATTTTAATGAAAGCAAAAATATCTTAGGATCCCAATTTCAGCTTTCTTTAAAAAGTTTAGTTTGAAAGGCATATCTCTACAGATCTTGTTTTGAGAATGCTTAGAAAAAAAGCCATTTTGGGCCGGCGCCGCGGATCAATAGGCTAATCCTCCACCTAGCGGCGCCAGCACCCCGGGTTCTAGTCCCGGTTGGGGCACCGGATTCTTTCCCAGTTGCCCCTCTTCCAGGCCAGCTCTCTGCTGTGGCCAGGGAGTGCAGTGGAGGATGGCCCAAGTGCTTGGGCCCTGCACCCCATGGGAGACCAGGAGAAGTTCCTGGCTCCTGCCATCGGATCAGCGTGGTGCGCCGGCTGCGGTGCGCCGGCTGCAGCGCGCCAGCCGTGGCAGCCACTGGAGGGTGAACCAATGGCAAAAAGGAAGACCTTTTTCTCTGTCTCTCTCTCTCACTATCCACTCTGCCTGTCAAAAAAAAAAAAAAAAGCCATTTTGAATAAACAAATTATTTGGTGAATAATGTATAACATACAGTTCTGAAAAGATATATTAAGAGATAGCCTTGCCATTTGGGTAAAGTGAATCTTAAGATTTTTTTTCTCCTTTACAAGATTCTGATTTGAAATAATTTTAGAAAATATAGAAAATCAAAAATAGCATGTTAAAACTAATTTTTTTAAAAATATTTATTTATTTTATGTGAAAGGCAGAGTCATAGAGAGGCAGAGGCAGAGAGAAGTTCACTCCCTAGATGGACGCAACCGCTGGAGCTGTGCCTATCCGAAGCCAGGACTCTCCTCCAAGTCTCCCATGCAGGTTCAGGGGCCCAAGGATCTGGGCCATCCAGCACCACAGCCATCTTGGGAGTGAACCAGCAAATGGAAGACCACTCTCTCTGTCTCTTTCTCTCTCTGTAACTCTTTCAAATAAATAAAATAAATCTTTAAAAAAAAATATTTTCTAGGATATCTGAAACTTATGCTTTATAATAGGTCTCAATACATTCAGCCTTCTTGAATGGTGAGATTCCTTATTCTTGAAAATAAGTGAATAACTACAATTATACAGAGGCTTAAAGAGATAAAAGATGGCTGGAAAATGTAAATAATGGATAATTATTTGGCAAATTGAGGACAATAATTTACAATGTTTTGCTGCAATGAATAGTTATCTACTGATATCAATTTTATATCATATAATGTAATGTAAAATTCTCAAATAAACAGATAATACTAGAAATAATACCTTGACATTTAAAAAGAGGGAAGAAGAGAGAGCAGCTTCAGGGTCTAGCATGAAGCATTATGAAATGCTTGCATAATACAATTGCTGTTAGGGTTTGGTTTATTTTGCTTTTATCACTTCCGTCTAATTAAATTCTATAATTACTAAGCAGAAAAGAAAACTCATTAGCAAGTATATCAGAATTGGGAAGCAAAAAATATTTTAAGTCTTGACAAAAGTCTTTGGAATCCAATAGTTTTTTGTTTTGTTTTGTTTTTTTGACAGGTAGAGTTATAGACAGTGAGAGAGAGAGACAGAGAGAAAGGTCTTCCTTCTGTTGCTTCACTCCCCAAATGGCCACCACGGACAGCACTGCACCGATCCAAAGCCAGGAACTAGGTGCTTCCTCCTGGTCTCCCATGCGGGTGCAGGGCCCAAGCACTTGGGCCATCCTCCACTGCCCTCCCAGGCCACAGCAGAGAGCTGGACTGGAAGAGAAGCAACCGGGACTAGAACCTGGCACCCATATGGGAAGCCGGCACTGCAGGCGGAGGATTAACCAAGTGAGCCATGGCGCTGACCCCTAGAATCCATTAGTTTTTTCTAATGGAATAATATGACTTAGTTTATTTTCTTTCCAAGCTGTAGGTTCATGTGCCATCATACCTCCACTTCTGCCTCTCCCATCAAAGCTTATGGAATTCATCTTGGAAATGACAATTTTTTAATTTTTTTTTTTGACAGGCAGAGTGGACAGTGAGAGAGAGAGACAGAGAGAAAGGTCTTCCTTTTCCATTGGTTCACCCCACAATGGCCGCTGCGGCCGGCACACCACGCTGATCCAAAGCCAGGAGCCAGGTGCTTCTCCTGGTCTCCCATGCGGGTGCAGGGCCCAAGGACTTGGGCCATCCTCCACTGCACTCCCGGGCCACAGCAGAGAGCTGGACAGGAAGTAGAGTGACCGGGACAAAAACCGGCACCCCGACCGGGACTAGAACCCGGTGTGCTGGCGCCGCAGGCAGAGGATTAGCCTAATGAGCCATGGCGCTGGCTAACTTTTTAAATTTTTTAAAATATGTGTTTATTTATTTGAAAGAATTACAGAGAGAGAGGGAGAGACACACAGAGAGAGAGGTCTTCTATCAGCTAGTTCATTCCCTAAATGGCCACAATGGCCAGGCCTAAGCCAGAAGCCAGCAGTTTCATCCAAGTCTCCCACAAGAGTAGCATGGGCCCAAACACTTGGGCCATCTTCCACTGTTTTCCCAAGCCGTTAACAGGGAGCTGGGTCAGAAGTGGAACAGCTGGGACTCAAATCGGCACCCACATGGGTTGCCAGAATTGCAGGTAGTGTTTTTATTTGCTAGGCCACAATGCTGGTCCCCTGAAATACAGCTTTTTAAAATGGTCTCTTTAAGATATTTTAAAATAAGAATCAGGGGACCAGCACTTTGGTATAGTGAGTTAATCCTCTGCAATGCTGGCATCCCATGGGTAACAGTTTGACTCCTGGCTGCTTAGCTTCTAATCCAACTCCCTGTTAATGTGCCTGGAAAAGCAGCAGAAGATGGCCCAAGTCCTTGGGTCCCTGCAGCCATATAGGAGACCCAGAAGAAGCTCCTGGTTCCTGGCTTTGGCCTGGCCCAGCCCTGACTGTTGCAGCTACCTGGGGAGTGAATCAGCAAATGGGAGATATATCTCTCTCTGTGTGTTTCTCCTCTCTCTGTAACTTTGACTTTCAGGTAAACAAGTACATCTTTTATAAAATTGTTTAAAAACATAAGCAACTTACATGGATTAATAATTATTTTTTCTGTCTTCATAAGTAATAGTGAGCCTTCATGATAACACAAGCTCAGGACTTTGTGGTTCACTAATTTTTTTATCAATTCAGCTTTTCTTGGCCTGAATACATCTGTATTAATGTTGACGTCATAATGCTGTGCTTCTCAAAAAGAGTGGTTTATGGTTTCTAGCAGCAGCAGCAGCTTCTTTTCGGCCGGCGCCACGGCTCACTAGGCTAATCCTCCGCCTAGCAGCGCCGGCACACCGGGTTCTAGTTCCGGTTGGGGCGCCGGATTCTGTCCCCTTTGCCCCTCTTCCAGGCCAGCTCTCTGCTGTGGCCAGGGAGTGCAGTGGAGGATGGCCCAAGTGCTTGGGCCCTGCACCCCATGGGAGACCAGGAAAAGCACCTGGCTCCTGGCTCCTGCCATCGGATCAGCGCGGTGCGCCGGCCGCGGCGGCCATTGGAGGGTGAACCAACGGCAAAGGAAGACCTTTCTCTCTGTCTCTCTCTCTCTCACTGTCCACTCTGCCTGTCAAAAAAAAAAAAAAAAAAATACAGAATTTCACACCCTACCCCTGATCTACTGAATCAGATTCTGTGTTTTTTACTAGATCCTCAGGTGATGTGTATGCAATTAAAGGCTGAGAAATATTGTTATGATGGCAGTCCTAGTAATCAGTCCTCTGTCAGTAGTAAGAGCCTTCCATATTGTTAGTTGATTTAACCTTCCTTACTCAGCAACATGGAGATATACTTAGCAGGTGGAAAGGTTCAGTGTAAGGTAAGGAACACAGATAAGTGAACACATATTCTCTCAGTGAGTGCACCTTCTCTCTGACAATAAAGAACCTTGCTTCTTGTTTTTTGTTTTTTTTTTTTTTTTTTAAGATTTAGTTTTTAATTGAAAGGCAGAGGAGGAAGGGAGGGAGGGAGGGAGGGAGAGAGGTCTTCTATCTACTGGCTCACTCCCCAAATGGCCACAACACCTGGATCTGGGCCAATCCGAAGCCAGGAGCCAGGAGCTACTTTCAGTTCTGCCATGTGGGTGCAGGGGCCCAAGTACTTGGGCCATATTCCACTGCTTGCCCAGGTGCATTAGCAGGGAGCTGGATTGGAAGTGAAGTAGCCAGGACTTGAGCCAGCATTACATGCAGCAACTTTATCTGCTAGCCACAGCACCAGCCCCAGAACCTTGCTTCTTAGAATATATAAGAGCTCTTAGATTTTGAACCCCTGAGTCTCTGTACCATGCTTGCTGCTGTACTACCTTGGATGATGTCCAGCCACTTAGTGACATTTATTTAGAGCATGTGCACACAACACTGATTTAAGCATTTTAAATGTATGTGTGGGTCGGCGCCACGGCTCACTTGGCTAATCCTCCGCTTGTGGCGCTGGCACCCCGGGTTCTAGTCCTGGTTGGGGTGCCGGATTCTGTCCCGGTTGCTCCTCTTCCAGTCCAGTCTCTCTGCTGTGGCCAGGGAGTGCAGTGGAGGATGGCCCAAGTCCTTGGGCCCTGCACCCGCATGGGAGACCAAGAGGAGGTGCCTGGCTCCTGGCTCCTGGCTTCAGATTGGTGCAGAACTCCAGCCATGGTGGCCATCTGGGGGGTGAACCACCAGAAGGAAGACCTTTCTCTCTGTCTCTCTCACTCACTGTCTAACTCTGCCTGTCAAAAAAAAAAAAAAGTGTATGTGTGGATGTGGGGCAAGAACAGCAGAAAGAAGGAAGATTGAAGAGCAGAGGGGTTTAAAACAGAAAGAAAGGAAGTGGTCTCCATTTCTAAGGCGCTCGTGTTCTAGCTGAAGAGATAAAGTATATACACGTTTATGGAATTCTTTAAGAAATTTTACAAAGCACAATAATATTAAGCACAGTTAGTTCACAAATTTCCCACCTAAATGTTACAGGAGTGCCAAATTCATTTCTGTAATCTTCTTTGTTTTAAATGATCAGAGTGGATTTTTTTTTTAAATTTATTTGACAGGTAGAGTTATAGACAGTGAGAGAAAGAGACAGAGAGAAAGGTCTTCCTTCCGTTGGTTCACTCCCCAAATGGCCGCTACGGTTGGCACTGTGCCGATTCGAAGCCAGGAGCCAGGTGCTTCTTCCCGGAAGATCTGTTTATTTATTTCAGAGGCAGAGAGAGAGAAAGAGAGAGGTCTTCCATCTGCTGGTTCACTCCCCAAATGACTTGCAATGGCTGGAGCTGCACCGATCCAAAGCCAGGAGCCAGGAGTTTCTTCTACGTTACCAACGTGGGAACAGGGGCCTAAGAACTTGGGCCATCTTCTACTGCTTTCCCAGACCATAGCAAAGAACTGTGTTGAAAGTGGAGCATCCGGGATATGAACCGGCACCCCTATGAGATGTTAGTACTCCAGGCAACGGCTTTACTAATTACGCTGCCACTCAGGCCCCTTCTGTATTCTTTTAACAAATATTTTATGAGCAAATTGCTATTCCAGATAGAATAATGACATAATCTAAGTTATATAGAGTTAATCAGTGCAATCTTTCTAACATTATTAATGTGGTGACTCAAATCTTAAAGAAAACAGTATATATGGATCAACAGAAAGTGTATACAGCTGGCCCTCCGTATCCACAGTTCCCATAAATGTGGAATCAACCAAACTCAGTTTGAAAATAATTTTTTAAAAATCCACCTGTAGGGGTCGGCGCTGTGGTGTAGCAGGTAAAGTTGCCACCTGCAGTGCTGGCATCCCCTTTGGGCACAGGTTCAAGTCCTGGCTGCTCCACTTCTGATCCAGCTCTCTGCTATGGCCTGGGAAAGCAGTGGAAGATAGCCCTAGTCCTTGGGCCCCTGCACCCACATGGGAGACCTAGAAGAAGCTCCACACTCCTGACTTCAGATCAGCCCAACTCAGTCCATCCCTTGTGGCCATCTGGGGAGTGAAGCAGCAGATGAAGATATTCCTCCTTCTCTCTCTCTCTCTCTGCCTCTGTGACTCTGCCTTTCAGATAAATAAATAAATCTTTAAAAAACTGCACTTGTACTGAACATGTATAGACTTTTTTCTCATCATTATTCCTTAACAGTATAGTGTAACAGTATTTATGTACCATTTACACTGTAGTAAGTGGTATAAGTAATCTTTAGATGTTTTCAAATATACTGGAATATATGCAAAGGTTATATGCAGATACTGTGCCATTTTATAAAAGAGACTTGAGTTTCCACAGATGTTGGTATACAGTGGGATCCTGGAGCCATCCCTCTTGGCAGATATTAAGGGACAGTTTTATAGCAAATACAGAACTTTGTGCTGGGAAATAGTATTTATTTGATCATTCATATATTCATATTTCTAAGATGGTTCCCAGGAGTTACACCCATTGATTTATTGGACATTTTGAATACTTCATTATTTTTTTTTTTTTGACAGGCAGAGTGGACAGTGAGAGAGAGAGAGACAGAGAGAAAGGTCTTCCTTTTGCCGTTGGTTCACCCTCCAATGGCCGCCGCAGCCGGCGCACTGCGGCCGGCGCACCGCGCTGATCCGAAGCCAGGAGCCAGGTGCTTATCCTGGTCTCCCATGGGGTGCAGGGCCCAAGCACCTGGGCCATCCTCCACTGCACTCCCGGGCCACAGCAGAGAGCTGGCCTGGAAGAGGGGCAACCAGGACAGAATCCGGCGCCCCGACCGGGACTAGAACCCGGTGTGCCGGCGCCGCAAGGCGGAGGATTAGCCTAGTGAGCCGCGGCGCCGGCCTGAATACTTCATTATTGAACATCTATTTAATATCAGTTGTCCAGCAAATAGTAGGATTCCCCTGAATCAAGCAAATTAGTGAAAAAGATGTAGAAACTATAACTAGAGTTAATTCAGGCCACTCTGAGGAAGCAAGAGACTAAGCAGGTTACTCCTGAGGGGAGGGGCATCAGCTGTGACTTTGAAGAGAAAGTGAGCTAAATCTTAAAAGCAAAAAAGTCTTTAATCAGAGGCAAGAATAAAGGATGGACAGTGCTAGTAGCAGAAGTAGGATATGTCATGGAGCTGAAATATGAATCATCATGGTACTCTTAGAAAACTAGATAAGGTCTAAGCCAGACATGAACCAGAAGCCTTTGAACATAATATTATCTTTGCACATATTGATAAACCATTTCTACTTCATCTCCCCCAACCACTCACCCTCTCATGTATGCACATGCTCACATGTGCACATGCATGTGCACACACACATACACATACTTACTCAGCTCTTAATTCCTCTTTCATATTGAAATCAAAAATCCTTTTGTCAAGATGGTTTTCCCAAGGCCTCCAGTGTACCTCAGGTCCTGTAATGGTGTACTCTCATAAAACCATGTTCCTTCCCTTTAGTGTGGTTTTAAAAAACTGTGTGTGTGTGTGTTTTCATTAATTTGATTTCTCTTATTAGTAAGTATCTTCCTCCCTATGTCAGTGACTTTAGTTTATTGACATCCATGGAAGAAATACATTAAGTACATTATACCTCACAAATCAATGGTATACACATATCTATATAACATATACAATACATACAAGCATATATATATATATATATTTGATAGGCAGAGTGGACAGTGAGAGAGAGAGAGAAAGGTCTTCCTTTGCCGTTGGTTCACCCTCCAATGGCCGCCGCAGCCGGCATGCTACAGCTGGCGCACCACACTGATCCAAAAGCAGGAGCCAGGTGCTTCTCCTGGTCTCCCATGGAGTGCAGGGCCCAAGGACTTGGGCCATCCTCCACTGCACTCCCTGGCCACAGCAGAGAGCTGGCCTGGAAGAGGGGCAACCGGGACAGAATCCGACGCCCCGACCGGGACTAGAACCCGGTGTGCCGGCGCCACAGGCAGAGGATTAGCCTATTGAGCTGCGGCGCCGGCATAAGCATATATTTTTAAAAACTGAGTTTCCTGAAACAATGGTCATCCTTACCATACATGTGAAATATACTTTCTATCCTTTTTCATTAGAAAATTCCTTATAAAATGTTTTTATATCCCCTTCCCATTTATGATTCAGAGTTTGTAAGCCTTACAACAGATGAACACTGCATTAGAATAGAACAATGTCCAGTTTTACTCTGTTTGGTTCTCAGCTTCTAGTGTTATACTTAGGGTTTATAAGACACTAAATAGAAGTTTACTGAATGAATAAAATGAATGAAAAGTTCTAACAGGTATTATTTTTAAGTATTATTATGATCCTTATTCTTATCAGAAAAAAAAAAAAAAACCTGAAAATTGGAGAGGTTTAGTAATTCTGCTGAAAGCCCTGAGACTGATAATAGGCAGAACAAGGATTCAGATTCAGCTGCTTTACTTTAAAACCACGCACATTTCCCCTGTGCAGGAAACAAAAAGAGAAAATACTTTGGTTTCTTTAAGAGGTTCAAAGTGCTTATTATTTGTATAGATGATGAATCAGTAAAAATCAGTTTCTTCATATTTGAGATGCAGTTAATACAGAATCTGAAAAATCACTGATACATTAATTTTCTATCATAGGAAAAATTTTAAAAATTGGAAAAATAAGTGGAAGGAGTAGATGAAACAAGATCAGAAAAATGTTAATAACTGTGTCTGTTTTAAATCTTTCATTAAAAAAGAAATAACCTATGAAAGTGGCATAAAAACACATTGAAGGAAAACTCTTTAATCTTTATATATGAATACTAAAATAATAGGATTTAAAAACACAAAAGTTCAGAAGATTATTTAATGAGATAATATTTATAAAGTACAAGATAGAATATCCAGTGATAGAAGAGACTCAATATTAATTTTGTCCTTTCCACATCAGGTTAACCAAAACTATCTGTGCAAAAAAACTGATTCATTAAAACAGTGCTCGAGTTTGGGGGTTTTTTAGATTTATTTGTTTGAAAGGCAGACATACAAAGGGGGAGAGAGAGAGAGAGAGAGAGAGAGAGAGTGAGTCTTCCGTCCACTGGTTCACACCCTAAATGGCCTCAACAGCCAGGGCTGGGCCAGACCAAAGCCAAGAGCCAGGAGATTCTTTTGGGTCTCCCATATGAGTGGCAGGGGTCAAGGACTGAGCCATCTTCTGCTTCTTTCCCAAGCACCATTAGCTGGGAGCTCGATCAGAAATAGAGCAGCTGGGACTCAAACTGGTGCCCTTATGGGATGCCAGCACTGCAGGTGACAGCTTAACCTTCCACGCTACAGTTCCAGCCCCTACAACAGTTTTTTACAGAAACCTTTTGAAAAAAAAATTGCTTTGTAGTTGTATAAAGAGACAATTTCATGTATCCTTTTTAAAAGGGAAACTGGTTTTGTTATTTATCAATGTGATGGTAGACATAATTAGAATATTCATGTATAGTATTATTTTTTCAGTATATTCCTGCCTAAAACCTTGCTGCTTGTAGATATCATACAGTAATTGGTTATGACCATGAAACTCATTTGATAGGCAGTGCCTTGTCCACAATGTTGGTCTGGAAGCTATGTTCAATCTCCAGAATGGCCATTACTATACTGCTTAAAGAGGGGAAAAAACATAAATTATAAGAAGTTTTATCCCTCTAAATTCTAAAACTTTTTTTCTATCAATTTTAAGATAAATAGACGGGGCTGGCACTGTGGCCTAGCAGGTAGAGCTTCCCCTTGCAGTGCCAGCATCCCATATGGGTGCCTGTTGGAGACCCAGCTGCTCCACTTCCAGTCCAGCTCTCTGCTGTGGCCTGGGAGAGCCGTAGAGGATGGCCCAGTTGCTTGGGCCCCTGCACCTGCGTGGGAGACCTGGAGGAGGCTCCTTCTGATCGGCTCAGCTCCGGCCATTGCAGTCATTTGAGGAGTGAACTGGTGGATGGAGGATACCGGATACCTCTCTTGATTTCTCTCTCTCTCTCTCTCTCTCCCTCTCTCTGCCCCTGCCTCTCTGTGGCTCTGCCTTTCAAAATAAATTTTTAAAAATATAAATAGCCAGTTGCAAATGTGATATAGTTATACCTATGTATTTTTTTCAGAAATAGAATTTTGACCTGTTATTTTAAAAAAACACTGTACTGGGAACTAAGAGACCAGGGGCTACATCTTAGCTCTGTTTGAGGTTCTTAACCTTTTCTGCCTGCATTCCTTCATTCTGTAACTCATTTCCTTCAACTGTCAAATGAAGAAAGGAATATACGTTCTTCCTACCTCACTGGATTATTACAAAGACCAGACTGGGAGATAAATAAGGAAATAATATGAAATTAATTAAATTTTTGTGTAAAAATGGAAAGCCTCAGATTTAGTGATATAAACCTAGATATATTATTCTACACACAAGTCACACATACATACATGAATAAGGTAATATTTACTTAGGAGGACAGATTTAAACAACTTCCTATTAGAAAAGCCCAAGCTTAGGAATTGTGGGGTGACAGGAAGGCCATGTTCTTGAAAGGGTGCTTTTACTGGTACTTGGGAGTTATGAATACCAAGAATCAAACCAGTTGTAACAAAACACAAAGCCATCGTGTAGTCTAAGAGATCAGAAAAATATCCCACTTTTATTTGATTCAAATTTTAGAGTTCCAATACTAGATTCTTGTTCCTTGCTGTAGGTCCATACTGATGTTTGTTCTTGGCTCTGTTCCATCTCACAGCTGCTGATGGCCCAGGAGACCGTTTCATCATTGGGGAATCCCAAGCTGGTGAACAGGTGAGATTCACAGGCTTGAAAAACACTAAAGATTTCTTTTTCCTGGACTCTGGTCATCTAATTCTAAACTTCTCCTATCAGTGTAGTAGAAATCTTATAGAAGGATTAGTCAAAAGTTATCAAAGAAATGAAAGAATGGTTCCCATGAGGACCAAAAGAATCATTTCTTCAAGAATCCACAACTATTAAAATATGGTATAAAGTTGTTGGTATAGCTCAAAGATATGCCCTACAAGCACTTCCCAGCTCTGTGTTTGGGTGATTCTCTCTTCCCATAAAAAGTAAATGGAGGCCGGCGCCGTGGCTCACTAGGCTAATCCTCTGCCTTGCGGCGCTGGCACACCGGGTTCTAGTCCCGGTCGGGGTGCTGGATTCTGTCCCGGTTGCCCCTCTTCCAGGCCAGCTCTCTGCTGTGGCCCGGGAGTGCAGTGGAGGATCGCCCAAGTGCCCACCCAAGTGGGCTCCTGCACCCACATGGGAGACCAGGATAAGCACCTGGCTCCTGCACCCACATGGGAGACCAGGATAAGCACCTGGCTCCTGCCTTCGGATCAGCGCCAGCCGCAGTGGCCATTGGGGGTGAACCAACAGTAAAGGAAGACCTTTTTCACTGTCTCTCTCTCTCACTGTCCACTCTGCCTGTCAAAAAAAAAAAAAAAAAAAAGAAAAAGTAAATGGATAAACATAATAAAATAAAAGCTGATGTTCTGATAGAACTACATGGATCTCCTCAATGCTTGGATGCTGAAACGAAGGAGCTAGTATTACCACAAGTGGCACCATCCTTCTAGCTATTTCCTTAATCCCTTTCTATGTCAGTGCACATACAAGTATATGATACGTGAAGGAAGAAAAGTTTGAGACATATCTTTTGCCAAGACTACCATCTTTTTGAAAAAAAGAATTTGTTTGTTTTTTGCCACTTTTATGTTTAGATAGTGTTTTTGAGTGCTTGGTAGCAGCAGTTGGGTATCCCACTTCAGGAAGAGGAAACTAAGCCTGGCACTGCAGTGATAAGATCCCTGTTCGTGCTCCACACAGGCTGGCTCTAGTCTCCAGGACCTTTTTCCTTTTTCCTGACAAAAAGAAGAACTAGGCTTCATTCTTTTTTATGAATGACTCACCTCATAATTAATTCAACTTCTTGATCCCCATTTCCATAAGACACAGGCAACTAAAGCATCTGTTTTTGTGACAAAGTCATTTTATAACAAAGTCACAAAATAATAACTGTTCAAGGAGTACTTGTCCGATCTTCTATGAGTCTATCTAGCATTTCTTACCTATACCTACTGTATATGCCAGCTGCTAGATTCTGGAGATATAGATTGAATTAAGGCATAGTTATGCTCTTACATAGTTTACATCAAATGGAAAAATATCTAAGTATAATATATTAGATTTTATGCTAATGGTATCAGTCAAAAGAGAGAAGTTAGGCATTTCAGCATGGTGAAGTTAGGGAAATGACATTGTAGCTGGACCTAAGAGTGTTTTGCAAAAGCACAAATGAGAAATGGACATTCTAGACAGAAAGAACATTGTGAGACCCAGAGATGTTTTTAAAAATTACTTGGAATACTTAGAGAACTACAAATAGTTTGTGGCAGCCACAGCGTGGTATATGTAGGGATAAAGAACAGATTGTTGAGGATCTTATGGACCTCTAAAATCTTACTTAAGAGCACTAACTGTATTAGCTACAAGCACACAAAGAAATGTAAAGTTAAACTGGAAGTTGCTAACTTCTTATAAATCCTTAGAAAAGTTCAATAGTGAAAAGATCAAAATGAGGTTGGCGCCATGGCTCACTAGGCTAATCCTCCGCCTTGCGGCGCCGGCACACCGGGTTCTAGTCCCGGTCAGGGCACCGGATTCTGTCCCGGTTGCGCCTCTTCCAGGCCAGCTCTCTGCTGTGGCCAGGGAGTGCAGTGGAGGATGGCCCAGGTGCTTGGGCCCTGCACCCCATGGGAGACCAGGAGAAGTACCTGGCTCCTGCCTTCGGATCAGCGCGGTGTGCTGGCCGCAGTGCGCCGGCTGCGGCGGCCATTGGAGGGTGAACCAACGGCAAAAGGAAGACCTTTCTCTCTGTCTCTCTCTCTCTCACTGTCCACTCTGCCTGTCAAAAATAAAATAAAATAAATCAAAATGATACAAGGTTTTTTTCCCTTCACACAATCTGTAATGGCCTTTATCTGTGTCTTATGTGTCACATATACTTTATAGCACTTTCAGAATCCTGCAAGAGCCAAACTGCCACTTTCTGAAAGAACACACATTCAAGCATTGGGTACCCATGGAGGAAGTGATTTACTATGTGGTTTCTTGGAATACTAAAATACTTGACATTAAATGTTACTGATAAGCACAGGACATTCTGAGTCAATGTTAGGTAATTAATTATTAAGTGATATCATTGGAAGAACTCAAAACTAACTCAATACTTCCATTAAGGAAAACTTAAAATTGGAACTTTTTTTACTCTATATTTAGCATATAGCATATGTCGGTAAACATTAAAAGGAGAGAATAACTACTAATCTTAACAGTCTAAGGGAAGTACCTCACAAATTGCTACGATATACTGTTTCACTTGATTCAGATCAGTCGCAGTTTATATGTGTACTTTACATAGATATATAAATGTTTCTATATTGGTAAGAATCCTTCACCTACTGTTTAGAATTGCTGATCTTTGGGAAGAGCCATGTTATTTTTAATACCCACACAGATAACACATTTTAAAATGGTCTAAACAAAAAGCAAAACAAAACAAAACAAGAATCCAACTGCAATAAAACTTGAAGTAAATTTACAGAATACCAAGATATATTGAACCTGTGTAAATTAATACAGGATTCTAGGGTAACACAGTTCAGTTTAAGAAGGAGTGCTCCAGGGGCCAGGGTTGTGATGCAGTGGGTTAGGCTGTCACTTGTAACACCAGCATCTCATATTGGAGTGTGAATTCAAGTCTCAAATTCTCAACTTTGGATTCAGCTCCCTGCTAATGCATCTGGGAAGGCAGCAGAAGCTGCCCATATGCTTGGACCCCTGTCACCCACATAGAAGACCCAGATGGGGTTCCTGGTTCCTGGCCCACACCCATACATTATGGCCATTTAGGAAGTGAAGCAGAGGATGGAAGATTCATATTCATACACTCTCTCTCTTTCTCTCTCTCTCTCATTTTCTTTCTCTTTTTTCTTCCTATCTCCATCTCCCTTTGTCACTCTACCTCTCAAATAAATAAAATAAATCTTAAAAAGAAGAGGAAGAAGCAACTGCCTTGAAATTCACTTTGGGATTAACTTTCCACTTTAGTCAAAAGGCATTTTCACCAAAAGAAGAGTCTCTTTAGACTTACATTAAATGCTGCTGTTCAGTATGCTCAAAGGCTAGTTTTGACATTAGTACATCTATAAAAACACATATATTGGGGCCAACACTGTAGCATATCTGGTAAAGCTGCCACCTGAGGCTCCAGCATCCCATCCCATATAGGTGCCATTTGGAGTCCTGGCTGCTCCACTTCCAATCCAATTTAAATATACACACACACACACACATACACACAACTCTGCCTTTCAAATAAATAAATCTTTTTTTAAAAAAACATAAAACTTTAAATGTTTTTCATTAAAAATCACTGTAGTACAAAATGATCATGTTGAGTGGATTAAGAGATGGCCCACATTATAAGTACTATCAGAGATTGAAAATTATATATATTTTTTAAACTTAAGGTGAACCAGTTTCAGGTAATTCATATGTGCAGATTTAGGAACATAGTGATACATTCCACTGTACCCTCCTTCTGGCCCATGCGCCCACCCTTCCTCCTCCTTCCTCTTATTGCCTCTCTTAATTTTTACAATGGTCTACTTTCAGTTTACTTTATACTCATAAGATAAACAGTTCAACAAATAGTAAGACGAAAAAAACCACCATTCCTCAAAAGTCAAGACAAGGGCTATAAACAATCATTGAATCTCAAAATGTGAATTTCACTTCTGTACATTACATTTTAGGTACTCTATTAGTTACTACAGATCAAGGAAAATATGTATTTGTCTTTCGGAGACTGGCTTATTTCAGTAAGTATAATGGTTTCCAGTTGCATCCATTTTGTTGCCAACAACAGGGTTTCATTTTTTTTTTTACCACTGTGTATTCCATAGTGTATATAGACCATAATTTCTTCATCCAGTCCTCAGTTGATGGACATCTGGGTTGATTCCATATCTTAGCTATTGTGAATTGAGCTATAGTAAACACGGGGGTACAGATCACCCTTTCATATGCTGATTTCATTTCAGTTGGGTAAATTCCCAGCACCAGGATGGCTGGGTCGTATGGTAGGTCTATATTCAGATTCCTGAGGTAGCTCCAAACTGCCTTCCACAGTGGCTGTGGCAGTTTACATTCCCACCAAGAGTGGATTAGGGTACTTTTTCCCCACATCCTTGTCAGCATTTACTCTGTCTTCATTTCTGTATGAGAGCTATTCTAACAAGAGAGGTGAAACCTCATTGTGGTTTGATTTGCATTTCCCTGATGGCTAGTGATCCTGAGCAATTTTTCATATGTCCATTGGCCATTTGTATTTCCTCTCTTGAAAAATGCTTGATCAAATCTTTTGCCCATTTCGTAACTGGATTGTTTGGTTTTTTGTTGAATTTCTTGAGCTCTTTATAGATTTAGATATTAATCCTTTATCAGGTGCATAGTTCACAAGTATTTTCTCCCACTCTGTCAGTTGCCTCTTCACTTTGTTGAGCATTTCTTTGCAATGCAGAAGCTTCTCAGCTTGATGTCATCCTGTTTGTCAATTTTGATGTTTATTGACTGTGCCTCTGGAGTCTTTTCCAGAAGTCTTTGCCTATGCCAATGTCTTGCAGAATTTCCCTAATGTTCTCTATTAATTCGATGACATCAGTTCATAGATTTAGTTTCTTGATCCATTCTGAGCAGATTTTTGTGTAAGGTGTAAGGTAGGGGTGTTGTTTCATACTTCTGCATGTGTCGATCCAGTTTTCCCAGCACCATTTGTTGAAGAGACTCTTCTTACACCAGGGATTGATTTTAGCTCCTTTGTCAAAGATAAGTTAGTTGTAGGTGCATAGATAGATTTCTGGAGTTTCTATTCTGTTCCACTGGTGTACACATTTTTTTTTTTTGCTTGTACCAGGCCATTTGGATTATAACTGCCCCATAGTATGTCTTGAAAAACAGGTATTGTGACGCCTCCAGCTTTGTTTATGTTGTTTCAGATTGTTTTAGCTATTCAGGATCTCTTCTGAATGTTAGTATCGTTTTTTCTAGATCTGAGAAGAATATCATTGGTATTTTGATTGGGATTACATTGAATCTGTAAATTGCTTTTTGTAGTGTGAATATTTTTTTTTTTTTGGACAGGCAGAGTGGACAGTGAGAGAGAGAGACAGAGAGAAAGGTCTTCCTTTGCCGCTGGTTCACCCCCGATGGCCGCCGTGGCCGGCGCACCGCGCCAATCCAATGGCAGGAGCCAGGTACTTATCCAGGTCTCCCATGGGGTGCAGGGCCCAAGGACTTGGGCCATCCTCCACTGCACTCCCTGGCCACAGCAGAGAGCTGGCCTGGAAGAGGGGCAACTGGGACAGAATCCGGCACCCCGGCCGGAACCAGAACTCGGTGTGCCGGCGCCGCAAGGCAGGGGATTAGCCTAGTGAGCCGCGGCACCGGCCAGTGTGAACATTTTGATTATATTAATTCTTCCAATCCTTGAACATGGAAGGTATTTCCATTTTTTTAATGTGGCTTCTTCTATTTTTTCTTTAGTGTTTTGTAATTTTCTTCATAGAGATCTTTGATATGCTTGGTTAAATTTATCTCAAGGTATTTAAATTTTTGTACCTATTGTGAATGGGATTGATTTTAGAAGTTCTTTCTTAGCCATGCATTGTCTGTGTATACCAAGGCTATTGATCTTTGTGTGTTGATTTTATATCCTCCCACTTCTGATAGTCTCTTAGTGGAGTATTTTGTTTACCCTATATGTAAAATCATGTCATCTGCAAATAGAGATAGTTTAACTTCCTCCTTTCCAATTTGTGTCACTGTGATTTATTTTTCTTGCCTAATGTTATGGCTAAAACTGCCAGGACTATATTTAATAGCAGTGGTGAGAGTCGGCATCCCTGTCTGGTTACGGATCTTACTTGGAATGTTTCCAGCTTTTCACCATTCAATGAGATGCTATGGGTTTGTTGCCTTGATTATGTAAAGGAATGTTCCTTCTATATCAAATTTGCTTAAGGTTTTCATCATGAAAGGATGCTGTATTTTATTAAATATTTTCTTTGCATCTATTGAAATAACCATGTGGTTTTTATTATTCAGCTTGTTAATGTGATGTATCACGTTGCTTGATTTGCAAATGTTGAACCCTCCCTACCTACCAGGGATAAATCCCACTTGGTCTGGGTGATTGGTTTCTGATATGTTATTGGATTTGATTAGCTAGTATTTTGTTGAGGACTTTTACATCTATGTTCATCAGGGATATTGGTCTATAGTTCTCTTTCTCTGTTGTATCTTTTTCTAGCTTAGGAACTAAGGTGATGCTGGCTACATAGAATGCATTTGGGAGGATTCACTCCCATTCAATTGTTTTGAATAGCCTCCGGTAAATGCAGCTGGGAGGCAGCATATGATGGCCTAAGTATTTGGGTTCCTTTCACCTACCTGAGATACCCAAATGGAGTTCTTGTCTCCTGACTTAATTTTGGCTCAGCTCTGGCTGTTGCAGGCATTTGAGGAATGAACCAGCAGATGGAAGATATTACTCTCTTTCTCTTTCCTTCCCCCTCCTCCTCCCTCATACCCCCCCCTCCATCTGCCTCCCTGTCATGATCACTTTGTCTTCTAAATAAATGAATTTTTTTAAAAAGAGGTAAGATTAATATAGAGAACTTTTCCAAGATATGGACAAAGGTAAAGGAAACTAACAAATGACTGTGAAGTACCCAGCTGCCAACAGTGAGGTTCCATTACCACCTTTCAGTCTGGAAAAAGCAGAGAGAAAATAATACTTGAAACTTACGAGATTCATAGCAAGGGGAGAGGTGAGCCAACAGGAGCTGTGAAGATGCCCTAGTCATCACCAAGGCACAGCTAAGCAGGAAAATAGCATGGGAAATGAAAACCCCTGTTTTCTCTCCCTGTCCCCTTCCACCAACATACAGTACCTGCTTTAAGGTCCTGGTTTCTGGCCGTGGCACCCAGCCCAGCCTCAACCATTGCAGGGATTTAGGGAGTGAACCAGCAGATGGAAACTGTCTCTCTCTTTCTGCCTCTCAAATATTTGAAAAAAGGAACGAAACAAAACAGCCACAGAGGTCAGCCTTCTGAACCACAGTGCTAGTTAGAAAATGATGAGGTGATCTGGAAAGGCAAACAGCAAACACAACACATCTCTGCTTTTTTTCACAATATATAATGTCCTTCACACTGTACCTGGTATCAGAGGTAGATTCAATAGTAGTTACTGTTTTTGTTTGTGGGAACAATAATTATGGAGAAAAATTTTAAGGCTTTTCTAGTAAACAAATTTCCAGTTTTACCTGGATTATACTTCCAATGGTGGAATATTTTTCCTTTGCCATTCCCTAAAGGAAATGTATGTGTGTGTGCATGTGTGTGTGTGTGTTTGTCTGTTTTACTTATTTATTTTAGGTGGTAAAAAATAAGATTAAATATACTGTTGTAAACTTTTTTATTATTTATTTATTTGAAAGTTAGAGTTACACAGAGAGAGAGAGACAGAGACAGAGACAGAGACAGAGACAGGTCTTCCTTCCTCTGGTTCACTCCCCAATTGGCCACAATGGCACAGCTGCGCCTATCTGAAGCCAGGAGCCAGGAGCTTCCTCTGGTCTCCCATGCAGGTGCAGGGGCCCAAGGATGTAGGCCATCTTCTTCTACTGCTTTCCCAGGCCATAGCAGAGAGCTGGATTGGAAGTGGAGCAGCCAAGTCTTGAACCATATGGGATGCAGGTGCTTCAGGCCAGGGCGTTAAACCACTGCACCACAGCACCAGCCCCTACTATAAACATTTTTAAGCATAAAGCTCAGTAAAGGTAAGAATATACACATTGTAGTAACCTAATATGTTAAATATTTATGAGGCAGACATCTTTGGAAAATATCTTTTACACTAGGGAATTAATAGTGCCTCAGGATTTTCTTTTGGGGGACGTCGAAGCTTCCTTTTTCTAATTCTAACCTAATTCCCCTAACAAATAACTCTCCTGAGGTTAGATCAAACCTATTAGATGACAGATGATTCTTACAGAAACATGCTTTTCCCCGTGCTGGGAGAGGTTAGCAGGGTAGGACTTGTATCATTTATCATCCATATATGAGTTCAGACAATAAAATTCTTGTTCTTCATTTTCAAAAATAATAACCCAAATCAGTAGAAACATTAAAATCATTTTTAAGTTCTTAATTATATTTGTTAGATTTTTTTATTAATTGATAAATGAATTAATGTTTTAGAAAGATTTTCAAAGATTTTTCTGGCTTGCCTTTATTCAAACAAAAAGTTTAGTTTATATATAGTACATTTCTGATATCCCAGAACTTCAGTAAATTACCAAGGTATAGACTTTCCATAAGTTTCAGTCATAATATCATATGGCCTAGTTTTTTTAATTAACTCACGTTCTATATATTAAGACACTTCACATTATTAGAGTAATTGTGGCAAATGTCAGGGGCATTTCTTCAAAAAGGGTAACAGCACACCAGGAAAACACATCTAATAGTCATTATCTTCAAGTACATGTAAAGCCAGCTTCACTCAAGTTAAAGTCTCTTTGGTATGAGTGCATGTGTTTGTCAGTAGCTTTTATTACATTGACCCAAAATGAGTAACTCTTAAAGACTTTTATGGTTGTTTCTAAAGATGTTCTGTCCCCTGCAGACTTTTCCTTTGCAACAGCCAAGTAAATCAACTGTTTCTTTCATGTTTGCTTTTCCAGCCAACTCAAACGGTAATGCCAGGGCAAGTCATGCGAGTTACAACAGGTGCTCCAATCCCCTGCGGTGCTGATGCAGTAGTACAAGTGGAAGATACGGAACTTATCAGGGAATCAGATGATGTACGTCATTACCAGGTCTAATGGTGCCATTGTTCCTGTGGCAGTATTATAACTCATTCCCATTCTGTGTAATGTTAATGAAATTAATCCATTGTTTTTGATTATGTTGAGATCTTTCAGTGCAAGGCAATAAATAAAAATTTGCCTTAGGCTTGAAAATGTTTTGTTATAGGTGGAGTTTTTATGATCATTGCTGTCATGATTGCAGAATTTGAGCCATGTTTGACCCAAGAAGTTTTACATGCAAACAAGGAAGAAAAGTCCTGTAAAACAGAAGACAGATATTAATTGTTGATATAACTAGTAGCTAAGAAATTTGTCACTAAGAAGAACTTCTAATAATGTAAAGGAATTTATGATATCAGAATTTAATAGAGAATAATTTAACAGAGAACACAGGATAGTTCTTGAATATTAGACTAAACCAAACATGTGAATCAAATGACCCTTTCACTTCTGTGTTGCTGCGATTCAGGGAAAACCTGTGCTACCAAATGACAGCCTGGAAATATTACACATGTGGCTTTTGACTTCCATTCCCTCAAATAAAGAACTCTAGGATCTAAGGTTCTAAGTAGTTTTTATCTCACTGAAACTAGTGACAATCATTGAAACCCAAGTATCAGCCACTAATAAAAGTTATAGGTTCAACTGAGGTTTTAATGGATGGCTGTCTTGTTTTGTGAAGAACTTTAAAAATGTTTATTTTAAAAGTTGAGGTTAAAAGTAAATATATTAACCTGGATGTAGATAACGCAAATCTGCCAGGCTGAGAAACAGCTGCATTTTTTGATCTGGAGGTTTTCTTTTTAATCACCTTCCCACATGTAGAGCTTATAAAATTTAATGCATGGCATACAGATCATGTTGCCTGCTATTAAAACTGTCCAAGCAGATTTACTGGCATCAGGAAAGCCAGAAATACAGAACACATGGATCCACAAACTCTGCCAGATGACAAGACACAGTTCCAGTGTCATAATATTATTCACAGCCCATAAATACAAAACTGATGATCACCATTAATTTACAGAAGTATACTACCAGGCAAACTATAAGTTGTTCATAAAAATTTTTCAGGAATTTGGGGACTGTGCCATGGTATTGAACCCATGATTCATGAGGACAGAAGAGAAGAGATTACCACCATACATATTCATTTGGTTTGAATGGATGAATGGATAGATAGATTCCTTGAGAATGCTACCAATAAAATAAATCAATATTTGAATGGGTCCATTTTTAAGAAGAATAAAAATTAGAGAAAATATTTATTTATGTATTCATTGTCATCAAATATTTTTTAGGATCCTATGTTAGAAATTCATAGTATTTCCAAAAGGTTTAGCAAATGGTTTTTTGTTTCTCTACATTTTTATATGTTCTGGGCCTTTCTGATTAGATAAATTCTACTAATCAGAAATCCTGTAAGGTTGTTATGTTTGAAATTACATGACTTGCTATTATTATAGGGCACTGAGGAACTTGAAGTACGAATTCTGGTGCAAGCTCGGCCAGGCCAAGATATCAGGTGAGTTCATAACATATATAATGTACAGCCAACTTTTGTTTCTACATAGTCATGAACTAAGGAGACATTAGCTATTATAAATCTATAGCTATCAGTCAACCCTTAGCTTATAGGGATTTGACAAGAAAGAAAATGAATTTTCTAAATTCTGAATCCCAGTTCTGCCCTGCCTACTTTTTAATGACAATCATAAAGACAAGTGAAATAGTTTAAAATATCATAGAAGGAGGAAAAATGATAAGCCTATGTAATCTATGGTTAATTGTAACCTTGGATAATCCAGAATTATACAACTCCACCCCTAGGTTAACTAGAATTTGGTATTAACACAAATAATCTCAAAATTGGGTAGGTATGTAATTAGCTGATAGCACATTCTTTGCTGACTACCAACAATAATGGAATAATCTGTTTTTCCTTATACACAAAAATGAGGCTACTGTCCTACCATAAACAGTGTGTATATTTTGTTTTTCTTATGATAGACTATTACATCCCCTCATAATTAAGCTACACTTCTCCCACCCTATAGCAGCAGGCCAAGGTGAGTATACATCTGTGGCCATAGAGCAACACCAACTTAAGTAATCCAAACTGAAATTACTTCTATGACTATAACCTAATTAGTACTGTTCCTCTTGCCAGAAAGCTAACCAGTTAAAGACTTCATTTAGTGCTACTAAATATTTTTATACAAACTCTGGCCTCATATCAAAGTTTGCAGTTGGGGTATATGGATGTATGTGTGTGTGCGTGTGTTTGGGAGACAGACAGACAGAGATACAGAGCTCCCAACCACAGGTCTACTACCCCAAATGCCCACAACAACCCCCAAGTAGGGCTGAAGTGAGAGTTGGGAAACTCAATCCAGGTCCCCTACATGAGTGGTAGGAACCTAATTACTTAAGATATAACTTCTGCCTCCCAGGGTCTGCATTAGCAGAAAGCTAGTGCCAGATAATGAACTCAGGTAATCCAACATGTGATGCAGGTGTGTTAACCAACATCTTAACCACTGGGCTAAATACCTACCTCACAGTTCACTGTAATATAATAAAAGCTATTTGTAAAATAGTTTTCAAATATGAAGTAACATATTCCTGTTTAGCAATAATATACACAAATTCTGCTTCTGTCTTCTCTTGTGTGATTTTGCTTTTAAATTAAAAAATCCATAGAGTTGGGGCAGGCATTTTGACCTAGCAGGTTAAGCCAGTGTTTGGGATGCCCACATCCTATTTCAGGATGTCATTTGAGTCCTGGCTACTCCATTTCCAATTCAGCTTCCTATTAACACATCCTGGGGACAGCAGATAATGGACCGAATGCATGGGCCCCTGACACAGCATGGGAGATCCAGATGGAGTCTCAAGCTCCTGGCATTCACCTGGCCCAGCTCTGGCTGTTGTGGGCCTTTGGGGAGTGAACCAACAGATGACAGGTTTCTCTCTCTCTCCTCTCTCTCCTATTCTCATTCCCTCTCCCTTTCCCTCTCTCTTTCTCTCACTCTCACTCTTGCTCTCTCTGTTGTCCTGCCTTTCAAGTAGAAATAAACATTTTTTAAATGCATAGTTTTTACATTCCCTTCATTTTATTATTTTGTTCTTGCTTCATCTTTTGACTTTTTTCTCCCCTTGAGTGTCTTCCTTCTCTGACACTAAAGTTTCCGTCTGAGTTGAGAAAATATTATTCTTAGTCATACTGCTAATGGTTCTGCTTTGACTTTCAGACCCATCGGCCATGACATTAAAAGAGGGGAATGCGTTTTGGCCAAAGGAACCCACATGGGCCCCTCAGAGATTGGTCTTCTGGCAACTGTAGGTGTCACAGAGGTTGAAGTTAATAAGTTTCCAGTGGTTGCAGTCATGTCTACAGGGAATGAGGTAAAACAAACAAACAAACAAAATGTGGGAGGGAAGGGCTTTCAGAAAAAGGTATTTCTGGCATCTGTTCTGTGTTGAAAATAGAACATGTAGATTATAGATTTTATCAGTTTGTCCACATTGCTGTGACAGAGATATTTCCAATAAGTTGGCCTCAGGATAGTTCAAGTACAGAAGATGAAAAGAACCAGAAATTATATATTAAGAAATGTTCATTTCATTGATTAGAATGAAGTGTTACAACCTTTCTACACACTCAATATGCATAAAACAAAGAATATTAGCTGACAGCTATAGCTATTAAACTGTGTGTATTAGCTTTTCATTACAAGGATACCTGGTGAAGGCTATTTTATTTAAAAAGTGCAGAGTAGCTGCTGGACTTCTTTCTTCTGTTCCTCCTGTCCATTTTGTAAGACTTAGGTGTTCTCTCCTCAAAGAGCCTGCATTTTCTGCACTCCTGTCCCCTTGAACTAGGAGTAGGCCTGTATTCATTCTCTATGGCAGCTGTAACAGGTTACCACAAATTTAGTGCCTTAGAACACAAATTTATTCACTGATATTTCTGGAGGTCAGAGGTCTGAAATGAGTCTGATGGGACTACAATCAAGGTTTTATCTGGGCTAGTTTCTTTTAGAAACCAGGTACAAGATCTAGGGTCCTCAATGATGATGACTTTCCTGATGGTAGAGTCCTGAGGTGGCAGAAAGATGGCACACTGCCAGAGACAGAAACTGCATATATCTGTCTGTATCTGTGGTCTCTGTCCCTCTCCTTATAAAGCAGGGGTGGGGAACCTTTTTTCTGACAAGTATCATTGAAATATTTATAACATCATTCCGTGCCATACAAAATTATCAGCTTAAAAATTAGCCTGCTATGGATTTATTGACTTTCAGGTCCTGCCTGCAGGGCCAAACCAAATGATTTCAAGGGCTTTCTAAGGCCCAAGGGTGGGACATTCCCCACCCTTGTTATAAAGTCACCACAGTTTGGCCGGTGCCACGGCTCAATAGGCTAATCCTCCGCCTGCGGCGCCAGCACACCGGGTTCTAGTCCTGTTGGGGCACCGGATTCTGTCCCGGTTGCCCCTCTTCCAGGCCAGCTCTCTGCTGTGGCCCGGGAGTGCAGTGGAGGATGGCCCAGGTGCTTGGGCCCTGCACCCGCATGGGAGACCAGGAGAAGCACCTGGCTCCTGCCTTCGGATCAGCATGCTGCGCCTTTCTCTCTGTCTCTCTTTCTCACTATCCACTCTGCCTGTCAAAAAATAAAAAATAAAAAAATAAAGTCATCACAGTTCAATCATGGAACTCTGACCCTAATTACCTTATCTAATCCAATCAATTTCCAGATACCCTATCTCTGAACACCATAGACTGAATAAGTTTCCCTATCCTCTTAATCCAATTAACATAAAATCTGGGAGATTGAATTTCTGCATCAATAGGGTTGGGGTGACATCATATTCAAATCATAGCACTATGCAAACTCTGTATTTAGTTTATTAGGACAATGAATTATGCCCTTTGTTCTGCTGAAATGTTGGGCAACCTCTGGGAAATAAATCAATGAATCAAGATACTGTGGCTAGCCCTTCTTGTTAAAAGTCCCATATGATCTTTAATCACCACGAGGGGTTTGACAATCAAGGTTTTGTCCTCTAAAGTTAAAAACCTTTGTAGTAGTATCCTATTCAAAATAGGTCACAATTTCATTGCAGGCATGTTTTTAAAAAGGGAATTTGGTCAGTCCTTGAGAATTGTTAAAAAATCTTGTTTCCTGTTATACTTACGTTATACAAAATTTTTTCTAGATGTTAAAATGCCAAACTGGGAATACAGAAAAATTAATCAGCTGTAAATTTAGAGCCATATAAGCAGAATCAGAAACTATTGAAATTTTTAAGAATAATTCCTTTAGACCTTCCTATTAAAGAAAAGATCACAGAACTTTATTGTTTTCTTCAATCTCTAACTTTCTTTTGAAAAGAAGTCCTTTGTTACCATTATTTTTAATTTATTGAAGTCTTTGACATAGAAAATTTCAAGGGTCTGTCTATGACACTTGGTTTTTTGGGTTTTTTTGTTTTTTTGTTTTTTTTTTTGACTAGGGTAAAAGAGTAGCATATTTTGTTTTGTTCATGAACAGCTAAATTAGCATTCCAGATTTGCTTACTTCTCAGTATAAGTGCATTAGTCATCCCCAAAAACTACTGATTGGCCCAAAACAACATTTCCAACTTGATCTATACATTGATGATTGCAATATCCTTATGATCAACTGATATTCTCCTTAACATCAGAAAGAAAAATCTATTAAACTGATTCCATGAACCATCCTTACTTGTGATTTTACTTATATGCTTTGTGTATCTGATTGAGCTTATGGGTAAGCCAAATAAAATTAGCACATTCATAAATAGCCATTTAATAGGGAACTTTGTGTAAGCCATATTGCTTATATTCTCTCTAATGTTTTTATAGGGTTTGATATTCTGTTATTCCCTAAAGTATATTCATAGTATTTTTAAGCTACCTTTTACACTATTGAAACCATTCACTGGCAATAGGGAAAGGTGATGGGGTAAGAGTAGAGATGGTACTTATATCATGGCATCTAAGAAAGAATTTGGAGTCTTAGTTCCCTGCCAGGCAGTATATTTGAAATTAATGGTAAAAGAATTAAACAAAACATAGTATCTTCCCTGAAGGCTTGAGATCCTCAGATACCTAGAAACCAATAGGAATTTTGAGAATGGGCCAAAAGACCTGTTATCTATTAATGTGGCAAAGGTATAATTAAGCCATTCACAGTTCAAACTCCCCTTAAGTGTTAGTTTTTATGTATCTTGATATGTTTCACATATATCTACTTTGTAAAAATTTTGTATATACTGTTTGAGAAAGAGAGAAGCAGGGAGACTGGGAGGAAGAGGGGTGGGGGAGAGAGAGAGAGAGAGAGAGAGAGAGAGAGAGAGAGAGAGAGAGAGAAAAGACTCCTACTCTGGTTCATTCTCCTAATGTCCACAACAGCCAGGGCTGGGACAGACCCACACCAGGAGCCAAGAAGAGACTATATCTCCACATATATCTGCCTCTTTTTCCTAGCCTTTCTATTTCCCAGTTTGATTTTCTACTTTTAAATGGTATCATCTCTATTTCATATGAAAACTGTTCATCCTCCTGAAACTTTAAATAGTGACCTCCATGACTTAGACTGGACATCAGTCAACCAACTGCCATTATCTTCAGAAGTCTGCCTTGTATGTTTATTATCTAGTTACTCAAACTACTAGCTATAATTATTTCTTCTCTAGGTGCTGGAATCTCTGCTAGTCTTGAAGATATTGTTTCAGGCACCTTTAGCCATGTTCTGTCACTCATATACACCCATTCATATATCCTGTATCTTCTATATCTTTGTTTTCTCTCTAATGGTTTCTCCTTGTACATCCAAATTTACAAAAATTACCAGTAGAATAAGAAAAGCTATACCTAAACACCCTGTTATCTCCTTGAGTTGCTACATTATTCCCCTCTTAGTCACTATTAAATTTGTTGAAAGAGAGATCTGTACCTGTTGCCTTTCCTTGCTCACTATCCACTTTCCCTTAAAACTCCCCACTCTAATTAGTGCTTCATTACTACACAAACTGCTTTCTGACATTTATTAATAACCTTCCAATCTCCACATCCCCCTTTGACGTTCATCCTCCTTAACCTGTACCAGTCAACAGCAATGACATGCCTCACCTACAACCTTAAAACAGTCTCTCCTTGTCTTCTGTGACTATTCTATTACTTCTTTTCCCTTCTTTTGTTCCTTACCTTTCTCTTTCTCCTGTAGCCTATGTGGAATATCCCTCAAGATTTTGCCCTCTGCTCTGTCTTCAACACTTTCTAATCTCTCCCTTAGAGTTTTCTTCTCATGTCAAATATATAAAGTTGGTTTCTATATCTGTAGCCCTGACCTTGACCTGTTTTGTAAGATCAAACCTTCATTTGCATCTTTTTTGCAGGCTTCCACATAATATTCCACTACCTAATCTCCTTCACCATCTTTCCCTTACTGCCACCCAAACTATACCTTTTTCCTGACTTGCGTCTTTTTATAATGGCATTAGTATTCTCTGAAACTATTTTTACCAAGATCATCAATGACTTTTTTTGTTAAATTTTTATAATTGTGGTAAAATACATATGACATAAAATTTATCATCTTAACTATTTTAAATTTATTTTTATTTATTTCCACTTTATTTGAAAGGCAGATACAGACAAATAGAGATACATACATGGAAAGATCTTCCATCTTCTGTTTCACTCCCCAAATGCCTGCAACAACCAGGCCTGGCCCAACCCAAAACCAGGAACGTGATACTCAGTCCAGGTTTCTGATAAGAATGGCAGGGACCCAAGTTACTCCAATGGTGTGTATTAGCAGGAAACTGGATTGGAAGTACAGAAGCCAGGATTCAAACCAGGCACTCCTGTACAGAATGTGGGCATCTCAAGTGGCAGTTTAACTGCTGCACCAAATGCTTGCATGGATTTTAACTGTTTCTGAATTGACATTCAGTTAAGTTAAGTTCAGTGGTGTTGAATATACATTGTGCAGTTAATCTTCAGAACTCTTAACCTTGCAAAACTGAAACTCTGTATTTGTTAAACAACTCTTCCATTCTCCCTTCCCACCACCTTCTGGAAACCACATTCTATTTTCTGTCACTATGAATTTGACTACTCCAGGTACCTCATATAATATAACCATAAAGTATTTATATTTTTGTAATTGGTTTATTTCACTTAACAAAATATCCTCAAGGTTGATCTGTGTTGCAGGTTGTTTCAGAATTTTCTCTTTCTAAGGCTGAATAATATTCCATTGTATGTATGTATGTGTGGAAATTACATATTGGAGATCACACTTTGTGTATCCATTCACCTATTGAGGGATATTTGAGTTGCTTCTGCCTTTTGGCTATTGTGAGTAGTAATGCTATGAACATGGATGTTGAAAATATCTCTTCAAGACCAAATTTCTGCTTTCTTATGTATATTTAGCCTATTTTTATGTAAAGAAATTAGATTGCAGCAACAGGTTAGTGTGCAGGAAAACTAGAAAAATGTAAGCAAGCATGCATTCACATTGTTAGTTAAGTTCCAAGTACTATTTTAGTTGCTGGGGATACAATACTGAAAAAATACAACTATCTTTATCCTCATGAAACATGTTCTAGTGGAATGCAAAAAGAAAAAGAAACCACTGCTAACATACAGTGGTTATAGCATATAGTTATTTATATAACATATAGTTATTTATATGCCATTTAAATATCTATTTATTTGTAAATCTCAGACAGTACTGTTTTATGATCTGTGTTTTTTTACATAAGTAGCATATGACAAATATCTTTTTCAATAATCCATCTTACAGGTTTCTCACAATTAATTTAGTCAATTCGCTTCTGTTAAGTATTTGTTGACCATTTTTGACACTGATAGATGTTGTCATCATGAACCTATTTATTTGCATATTTTTATTAAATTCAAAGAATTGCTAGGTCAAAGGGTATTCCTTGTTTATCTTAAGATTTTGGATTATATGTTGCCTAATTGCCTCCAGAAATATTAGTGATTAGCCCTCCATTGCTTTAATACTGTAAAGTACCCGTTTTTCCATATTCTCACCAAAACTGTGTGAGTCACCTTTTCATCACATAATGAAATGCCTGAGGGAGGCTACTCTGTAAGGAAAAGAAGCTTGTTTGGGCTCGCAGTTCTGGAGGTTAACAGTCCAGGATCAAGCAGGCTTCACTGGTGCATCCTCTGGTGACGGTGTTCCCGATGGCAGTCCTGAGGCAGTGCAGAGTGTCGTGTGGCAAGAGAGAGCACACTTGTCTGTGTCTGTGTCTATCTTTTCTGATTGCTTTCCTTCTTCTGCTACAGCTACCACCTTAGTGACCTTATCTAATCACTCTCCAAAGATTCCCACCCTCTTAATACCTTATAATGAGGATTAAATGTCAACCCAAGAAGTCTTGGGATATACTCAAACCATGGCAAACACTGCACACTGTAACTGTTTTTTTTTAATCTCTGTGCCAGTAGACTCAGAGTGTTGGCCTACTTTTATTCTCATTCATTAATTCAGCCTTTCAGTGAATTTTTTAACATTTTCCAAATTTCGGGCCATTTTCATCATATGCCATCTAGCTAGACTCCATGTCTGTTCTCATCTCTTCTCATTGAAATTCAGTCACTTTCAAATCTTCGAATTCAGTTCGGATGTTTCTTCCTCACATGAGGCTTTCCATTGATACATTCACCACATTTATTCTCTCTATGTTCTGGATACCTATAGTAAGCTTCGTTTGGATCAGTCACATTGCATATATCATATACTGCTTTGGACTGTCACCACACATACATTTTTTAAACACCTTTTGTTATCATCATATATTCTGAAGCTAGAATAAAGGCAAAAAAAACAACTCATCATGCTTTAACTCAAACATGTTAACCCTTGATTTCTTTTGATGGTTATAGATTTATATTGGTTTGTTATTATGTAGCTGTCATACTGTAAATACCATTTTATGTCATCTGAAAATTTAACAGATATTAAAGCTGTCTTATCTCCTTAAATGTTTTATTAGCTGCCTAATCTATTGTACTTGTGGGCATCCTCATATCCACTTAAGAGTACACTGTAGTTTTAAAAAAAATACTGCCATAAGAGTCTTGTTGCCCAGTTGCTGTGTTTGAAAGGAGAATTAGGAGGAGTCAGGGTGGGGGAGTCTCTTAAGACAGGCTTCTTATGTCTTTTATCACCCACTCCTCATCCGTACCATCTTTTTTGAATTCAATAAGTTCTATTTTGTTCATTCCTATTGACCCTCCATCTTGCATCCCTTATCTCAGCTCTCCACTTTTTTTTCCCCAGTGCTCAAGGAATTGACAGTAAATTAACTAGAATGTGCTCTCATTAATAGTGAGAGATTAATCTTTGCTTAGATATCTTATTTTATTATAAGAATACTTGAAAATGATCTTTAAAAATATTTTCACCCTTATACTAAAAATAGCAGCATGTACTCATGTAGTACTTCCCTTCTAGGGATTTAACAGGGCCTAATATTATATCACTAGTCTTACTATACCCCCAAGGTCTGTAGGTGTCAAGTGATATTCATTTTTATATCATAGTGATAAATATTCTATCTGTACTGCCTAGGAGGAAATAGATTAACTGCCTGGGGGCTTTCAGACTAAGGAATTAAGGTGTAGTAGGTATCAAAATGCTAACAATAAGCAATAAGCCAGTGGTAGGAAGAGCCTCAAAGTCTGCCTTTTAAAACTCCTTGTCTGTCCCTCAACATTTTCCCTTAAAGGCAATTGAGAAGAGATTCCCCTGCTTTATTCTTAAATCTAAGAACTCGATCTTGGACTTAATATTCTATAGATATTTATAGATTATCTGTCATCAGCAAAGCACAGGTAATTTAAGAATTATTAAAAGGATGGAAAATGTTAATATGGAAAAAGCTTATAATCTATCTCTTATAATGTAATATCTGTAGCTACCACTAAAAAGTTATGAAATACACTCACAAACACTAGAATAAAAGTTGAATAAAAGTTGAATTCTTTTAAAAGTTCAGTAGTCCACAGGAAGGCAACAAAAACAGATGCAAAAAAAGAGGGAATATTATCAAATGAAAGACATAAACCCTAACACATCAATAATTACATTAAATATAAATGGTCTACTTTATTTGTAATAGCCAAAAACAGGAAATAGCAATAAAAAAGCACAATTGCTTCTACTACATGCAGCAACCTGGATGGAAGTCAAGGGCATTGTGCTAAAAATCTGTTAAAGGATTACTATACAGGATATATAAGGATCTCAGAAAACTCAACAACAGCAAAACAAACAATCCAGTTAAATAATGGGCTAAGGATATGAACAGGCATTTTTCAAAGGATCAAATTCAGATGGCCAATACACATGAAAAGATGTTCAGGATCTCTAGCCATCAGGGACATGCAAATCAAAACCACAATGAGGAATGACTGTCATCCAAAAATCAAAAGAGAACAAATGCTGGTGAGGATGTGGACAAAAGGCATCCTAAAACACTGTCGGTGGGAATGTGAACTAGTACATTCCCACAGACTGGAGATTCCTCAGGAATCTGAAAATAGATCTACCACATTACCCAGCCATTCCACTTCTGGGAATTTACCCAAATGAAATGAAATCAGCATATGAAAGAATTATCTATACCCCATATTTATAGCAGCTCAGTTCACAATAGCTAAAGTTTGGAACTAACCCAGATGTCCATTAGCTGGTGACTGGATAAAGAAAATGTGGTATATGTACATAATGGAATACCACTCAGTCATAAAAAAGAAAGAAATCCTGCCTTTTACAACAAAATGGATGCAATTGGAGACCATTATGCTTAGTGAAATAAGCCAACCCCAAAAAGACAAATGTCATATGTTTTCTCTGATTTGTGGTAACTAGTATACAAAGTACAAAAAAAAAAAATGTACATGGGTGAAATTGACATCTTTAGGTTTGATTATTGTTTATAGCCCTTGTCTGCACTCCTGAGAAACATTGGTCTTTTTATTTACTTCTTGTTGGATTCTTTATTTGGAGGAAGATTAAGCTTGTGATTATAAAGTAAATTAAAAGTATATCATCATAAAAATCAAAAGAAAAATGAGAAAGGAGGAGGGGGAGTGGGAAGTATCATTATGTTTGTAAAACAATATATATGAAATACATGAAATCTTTTCTCTTTATATAAATTTTCTAAAAGGTCACATTTAGAACAAATGTTACATAGCTTCCATTTATGCAACATTCCCAAAATGACAAAATTATAAAGGTGGAAGCATGTTAATGGTTCTAGTAGGTTACAGATGGGAGGGAAAAGGAGACATCACTTTAAAGGGTCACCATGAGGAATATCTTTGTGGTGGTTGAATAGGTCATATCTTGATTGAGATGACTGTTACACAAATTTACACATGTGGAAAAATACCAAAGAATTATAAATATATATTAACACTAATATCAGTGGCTTGGTGTTGATACTGCACCACAGTTACATAAAATGTGACCATTAAGGAAACTGGGTAAAGGGTAAAAAAGACCTCTTTGTACAATTTTTACTACTTTCTATGAATTTATAATTCTTTTAAAATAAAAGGGTCTTAAACATGCATATGTAAAAATTAGGGGGGAGAAGCAACTAATGATAGTATATTAGTATTAGGTATATATATATAAGTTCTAGAAAAATACAACTGCATGAAATTTTTTAAAAAGTTTTATTTATTTGAAAGGCAAAGAGACATTAAGGAAAACACAAACAGGTGGACAGAGAAAGAGCTTCCATCTGCCAGTTTACTCCCCAAATGCCTGCAGCAGCACTGGGCAAGCCTGCAGAACTGAAGCCAAAGACCTGGAATTCAGTCCAAGGCTCCCATGTGGATGTCAGGAACCACTTGAACCATCACCACTGCCTCCCAGGGCCTGAATTAGCAGGAAGGAGCAGGAGCCAGGTGTGGAACCCAGGCACTCTGGATATGGGACACAGGCATCATATCCAGCATCTTAACTGCATAGCCAAACACTTGCCCAAGAAAAAAAATTTTAATGGCAGTTTCTAAAAGGAGGCAACTCTTGATTCTTTGGCATACTATTTAAATACTAGTTCATTGTCATTGACTGACAGATTGGGAGACAACTCTGAGTAAAACTGAAGGGGAGAAATGGCGTGAAATTGATATTTGAGAAAGTAATCTCCATTTAATTGTGTACTGCTGACCTACAGACATGCCAGTTGCTTCTTACATACAGATAAGGGAGATCTAGGTAGGGCTTGGTCAGAATTTGTAACCTAGGCAAGTTGCTAAACAGTCAATAGAGTTATTTTTGGAATATCAGAGTCTATGTGGAGTTACCCACAAATTGTTCCTTCTCTTATCTTAGAACATATGGTCTGAAGGAGCTAGTGTTAAAACAATTTAAGTTAAGTTAGTTTGTGTTCTATGTCATAGTTTGGCACAGTTTATCTGTTTTCAGTTTACAGTTTTATAAGTCGTAATTTCAGTTTCAATTCTCACTTCTTCCACTTTTGGTCACTTTTCAGACTAAATTAAACTGTAATCTTATGGTAATATGATTAATCTACATTTGTACCATTTTTTGATGCACTGTTATAATAAATTTTCTGTGGTTATTTTGATATCTACAAACACCGTGTCTTCATATTTTCTTTATGTCATGATAATTTTTTAAGCTATAAAGCTTAACAGTAGATACACAGCAACACTTAAGCGTCCAGAGATTACACATTTATCCACTGCCATACAAACACTGACACAACATTATTATCAAAGTGTGCATGGAACCTCCAAGCCATGATTCTAGATTTCCAAATCTGGATATGAAAATGTGTCAAATATTTTAGCAATCTTTCTTTTATAGAGAAAGGACCAAGTTATAGTAGCCATTCAGGAAACTCAAGTATAGCTGAGGTATAAAATAGTGGCTTTATTATTCTGAATTTGGGCAAGGCAAAGTCAAGAAGAGTTATTAGAGGAGACAAGATATTAATATGTCATAAGTAAAGGCAAGAAATAGTTATAGGCCATATTTTTAAATTAGTAGTAAGTAGCCATGATTATTAAAAACTTCTTTTAAAAATGGTTTAAGAGACAGCCACCTGGGAGATACCTGCCCCCTCCTCCCCACACACACACAGTGTCTGGGCTGTCCCAGCAAGTGCAACGTTCAGGACATCTGCCAAGCTTTTGAGGCCACTTACTCAGATATATGGGATTGAAGGTCGCTGTATCGCTGCTCTTGATTCAATTGCACAAATTGAAACAAGTAGAAAAGGAATTGTTGGGAGTAGTACAATTCCTTATATAACGCAAATTGGCTGCCTCTATTCTGAATTCATATATTAAGGATCCCATTAAAGTGTAAAGCCTAAATTACATCAGAGCAAGAGAGATTTTCTCCCTTCACACCCAACCAGATCAGTTTGCCTGCTGAAACTGGTGAGTGAACATTGCTACACCACAGTGCCCACCCTGAAAAGAGACGAATTTTTATAATGCTTCTAAACTCCTAATATCTTATACAAAAGTAACTGTTAAATCCTGCATCATTAGCTAACTCGAAGACCACAAATTAATATTAATTTGAGCAATTGATAAATAATCTTGGGTATTTGGACAATATGTTTAGTATACCAAAGTTCTTATTAAAAACATTATAAAGTGCCTATCAGTAACAAAATCAAAAAGAATATAACAGAGAAATGCTTTTGTAAGGTAATGAATATGTTTTGTTTATTTTGAAAAAAGAGAATATTTTTCTTAAAGTAAAAGCTATCTGGTGGCCAGTATTACAGTGCAGTGGGTTTAGCTGCTGCTTATAATGCCAGCATCCCATATCAGATTGCTGGTTTGAATCCCGGCTTCTCTGTTTCTAATCCAGCTCCCTGCTAATGTGCCTGGGAATGCATCAAAGGATTACCCAAGTGCTTGGGCCCCTGCACCCATGTGGGAGACCCAGAGGAACCTCCTGATTCCTGGCTTCAGCCTGGACCAGCCCTGGCTGTTGTGGCCATTTGGGGAGTGAACCAGCAGATGAAGATCCCTCTCTCTGCCTCTCCCTCTGTCTGTGTAACTGACTTTCAAATCTTTAATAAATAAATGTATAGAACTGATCTCTTTTCACAGATACATTCCATATAATCATCTAATTTAGATTAATGGAAATTTGTTATTTTCTAGCAAAACCAGTGAAAGATATCTTAGAATATTCAAATTGGTATTTTTGTATGGAAAATAAACCCAAAACTTGCACAACTAAAATAGTATTCTAATATAGTTTTTCTGACATGGTGGTAAAGTTAAGAAAACACAGAATAGTTTTATAACAAAAATTATTAAATCAGTCTCATTTTGCCAGTCATCTTAATAGAAATACATGAATTTTTTTAAAGATTTTATTTATTTATATGAGAGGTAGAGTTATAGGCAGTGAGAGGGAGAGACAGAAAGAAAGGTCTTCTCTCCATTGGTTTACTCCCCAGATGGCCTCAATGGCCGGAGCTGTGCCGATCTGAAGCCAGGAGCTAGGTGCTTCTTCCCGGTCTCCCACGTGGGTACAGAGGCCCAAGGACTTGGGCCATCTTCTACTGCTTTCCCAGGCCATAGCAGAGAGCTGGATTGGAAGAAGGGCTCCCAAGACCAGAAGCGGCACCCACATGGGATGCCAGCACCTCAGGCAGAGGATCAACCTACTGTGCCATGGAGCTGGCCCAAAATACATGAATTTTTAAATACAGTTTGTAAAGCTCAGTAATAAACCAAAATTTTAAAGACTTCTTAAATTAAGTTTAAAAATTCTCTATGCTCCTCTTCCCTTATCTTATAACACAGTAACTACAACAATTAGCTTGGCTCTCAGTTAAACCTTTTTTCCCCCAGAGTTTAATGAAAAGGTATTTAGAGCAGAAACATACACATCAGAGTTCATAACTCAACTCTTCTCTCTCTTTTAGCTCTGTTTATCTGGGTGTTCCAAAGTATGCTCATGATGACCAGAATTGGGTTTTGATCAATTGATAAAGTAAATTTACAGAGGAGGGTTAAAGAAAAATGAGAACATATGAGGGATTGGTTACGTTGGATGTTGAAGGAATTAATATAGAAGCATTAATTAATATAAAAGAATTAATGTAAAAGTCTGATCACTGTTCCCTTTGTTTAGAAGGGAAAAATCATAGAGTCCTGCAAACACTTCAAACTTGAAACAGAGAAAGTAGGCCATTGCAGCCAATTCAAACCACACCTTAGGTTCTTGATGCTTATATCAAGGATTAAATCTCTGCACGAAGCACAAGGTTTGATAATAAGTTAAGTGATTAATCTTTTAGACATACAAGACAAGGAACATACTCATTAGAGTTTAACAAAAGAACTTTTTTAACATTTTTTTTCAAATTTCATTTTGAATCTTCACATATAGTAAAAATGTTAATCATTGGATATCCAGAATTATATTACTCTTCTTTTTCAAAAATGATTTCAAGTGGGCTGGCATTGTGGCATGGCTGATAAAGCCACTGCCTGAGACACCAGCATCCTGTGTGGGCACCAGCTTGAGTCCCAGCTGCTCCACTTCCAATCCAGCTCCCTGCTAATGCACCTGGGAAAGCAGTGCAGGATGGACCAAGAGCTTGGGCCTTTGCGACCACTTGGGAGACCCAGAAGAAGCTCCTGGCTCCTGGCTTCAGTTGCTATTGCAGCCATCCTGGGAGTGAACCAGTGATGAATACTTGCTCGCTCACTCTCTCACCCCCCTCTCTCCTTAACTGTGCCTTTTTTTTTTTTTTTTTTTTTTTTTTGACAGACAAAGTGGACAGTGAGAGAGACAGAGAGAAAGGTCTTCCTTTATCATTGGTTCACCCTCCATTGGCTGCCGTGGCCGGTGCACTGTGGCCGGTGCACTGCGCCCATCTGAAGGCGGGAGCCAGGTTCTTCTCCTGGTCTCCCCATGGGGTGCAGGGCCCAAGCACTGGGCCATCCTCCACTGCACTCCCTGGACACAGCAGAGAGCTGGCCTGGAAGAGGGGCAACCGGGACAGAATCCGGTGCCCTGACCGGGATTAGAACCCGGTGTGCCGGCACCACAGGCGGAGGATTAGCCTGTTGAGCCACGGTGCCGGCCTGCCTTTTAAATAAATAAAAACAAGTCTTTTATTTAAAAATATTTTCAGATGAATAATGTTAGTCTTGTGAAACATAGTCCAGAGTAGCTACTGCAATTCCAAGTTGTCTTGATGAAGTAATGAAAGGAAAATAGAAGCTAGAGTTATGCCAGGAGGTAGCACAATTTTCTTATTTAGTGTATCTGTGAACTCATTAGCCAAAAGTCAAAGTGGGAAATATCACTTACATTCGGAATCTTCAAAAAATTCGTGAAAAATGTACGTTCTCTTTTAATTTCATTTTTCTACAAACTTTTTGAAGCCCTCTCATATATTGTGTTTACAGTTCTCAATGTTAAAGTTAAGTCCCTAACAGCCGACCCAAAAAATCAACAGGCCAGAATGGTTAGAAAAGAGTTCTCTCCCAAAGCCAATTTCTCAAACAGGTAAAGCTGCAAAAGGTTCTTATAGATATGCAGCATTATAGCCAACTGACAGTGCATGGTTAATATCAAACCAATGCTTTAGCAAATCAAAAATTAGGATAAATCTGATGAGATAATTAAAAGTCCTGGGACTATTATTCTTTTGACAAACAAAAAATATCAGCTAGCTTTGGGAGTGCCACAAAAATTAAATAAATAAAAGACCAGAGCTGAAGGTAGGCATGGTGGTATAGCAGGTTAAACCACTGCTTGGAACATCTGTATCCCATATGATTGTGCCTGGGATCAGGGCCCACCTCCAATTCTGATCCAGCTCCCTGCTAAAGCATACCCTGGGGGGCAGCAGATAATGGATCAAATACTTGGGTACCTGCTTCCCATATGGGACACCAAGGTAGAGCTCCTGTCCCCTGGCTTCAGCCTGGCCCACCCCTGGCTGTTTCAAGCCTTTGGGGAGTGAACCAGCAAATGGAGGATCTCTTATATCTCAGAAACGATAAATGCTTGTTTTATTTTAAATTTTTTATAAGGTAAACAAATTTCTTGCATTTCATATAAATAGATTTAAGAGCACAGTGATACCACCCACCCCCTCCTCCCTCCAGGCCATGCTCCTTCCATCCATCCTTCCCTCCCTCCCTCCCTCCCTCCCTCCCACTTTCCTTCCTTCCTTCCTTCCTTCCTTCCTTCCTTTTTTCTTGTAATTTTCACAATGACATGCTTTCAGTTTATTTTATAATCACAAGCCTAACCCTCCAACAACTGAAGAACTCAACAAGTAATAAGTAGAAAAACCACTGTTCTTCAAGAGTATAGACAAGGTCTGTAAACAATGATCAAATCTCAAAATGTCAGTTTTACTCATATATATTACTTTTTTTGTACTCTGTACATTAATTACCATAAATCAGAGAAAACATGCAATATTTGTCTTTTGGGGACTGGCTTATTTCAGTAAGCATAATGATTTCCAGTTGCACCCACTTTGTTGCAAAAGACAGGATTTCATTCTTTTTATGGCTTAGTAGTATTCCATTGTGCATATCTACCACATTTTCTTTATCCAGTTATCATTTGATGGAATCTGGGTTTATTCCTTATTTTGCCTATTGTGAATTGAGCTGTAATAAACATGGGGGTACAGATGACTCTTTCATATGTTGATTTCATTTCATTTGGGTAAATTCCCAGGAGTGGAATAGCTGGGTCATATGCAGGTCTATTTTCAGATTGCTGAGGAATCTCTATTCTGTCATCTATAAAGGTTGTTATACTTTACATTCCAACAGCAGTGTATTAGTGTACCTTTTTCTCCACATCCTTTTCAGCATTTTTTTTTATCTTTGGGTGGTAGCCATTCTGACCAGAGTGAGGTGAATCCTAATTGTGGTTTTATTTGCATTTCCATGAAGTCTGGTAATCCTAAGCATTTCTTCATGTGTCTGTTGGCCTTTTGGATTTTGTCCTTTGAAGAATTGCTTTTCATGTCTTTTGCCCAGATCTTAACTGGATTGTTTGTTTTGTTTTTGTTGAGTTTCTTGAGCTCTTCGTATATCCTGGATATTAATCCTTTATCAGTTGTATATGTTGCAGATATTTTCTTCCATTCTGTCAATTGCCTCTTCACTTTGTTGAGTGTTTCCTTTACAGTGCAGAAGCTTCTTAGCTTGATGTAATCTCATTTGTCTATGTTTACTTTTATTGCATGTGCTTCTGGGGTCTTTTCCCAGAAGTCTTTGCCTATGCCAATATCTTATAGAATTTCTCCAGGTCATAGATTTATCTCCTTAATCCATTTGGAGTTGATTTTTGTCAAAGGTGTAAGTTAAGGTCTTGTTTGATACTTCTGCACTTGAAGATCCAATTTTCCCAGCACCATTTGCAAAGAGACTGTCTTTTCTCCAGGAATTGATTTTAGCTCATTTGTTGAAGATAAATTGGTTTTAGGTGAGTGTATTAATATATCAGGGTTCTATTCTGTTCCGTTGGTCTACATGTCTATTTCTGTGCCAATACCAAGCTGTTTTGACTATAACTGCCATGCAGTAGGTCTTGAAATCTGGTATTGTGATACCTCCCACTTTGTTTTTGTTGACAAATAATAAATTATTAAAGAAGTGACAAGACAGGGCCGACGCCGCAGCTCACTTGGCTAATCCTCCACCTGCGGTGCCAGCACCCTGGGTTCTAGTCCCAGTTGAGGCACTGGATTCTGTCCCGGTAGCTCCTGTTCCAGTCCAGCTCTCTGCTGTGGCCCAGGAGGGCAGTGGAGGATGGCCCAAGTGTTTGGGCCCTGCACCCACATGGGAGACCAGGAGGAGCACCTGGCTCCTGGCTTCAGATTGGCGCAGTGCGCCAGCGGCAGCACACCGGACATGGCAGCCATTTGTGGGGTGAACCAACGGAAAAGAAGACCTTTCTCTCTGTCTCTCTCTCTCTCACTGTCTAACTGCCTGTCAAGAAAAAAAAAAAAAAAGAAGTGACAAGACAGGAAAAAGACGTTGAGTCTCTAGGGACAACAACTTGTGGGAAGTCAACTGAATGATAGATAACGCCTGATTAGTAAAGTCTATAGATTCCTCTGGTACCATCTCCAGGCTGGTAAGGTGTGAAGTTTTGTCCTTCCTGATAGGGGGATGGGACATGTTTGTAAACTTATGTTCTGCTTTTAAGCAAACAGGAAGAAGACAGAGAGCTTTTCTTGTACCTGTTTCTTCTCAGCTTCACTAGTTTAGAAAATAATCTAACAGCAGGTGCTCAGCCTACCAGTTAAGATACCTGTGTCCCAAATCTGAATATCTTGGTTCCATACCCAGTTCCAGCTTCTGACTCTAGCTTCCTGTAACACAGATGTTGGGAGACAATGGTGTTAGCTCAGGGTATTGGGTTCCCACCACCCAGCTGGAAAATCTGGATTGAGTTTCTTTGGCTGTTGTGGGCATTTAGGAAGTAAACTAACAGATAAGCTCGCTCGCTCTCGCTCTCTCTCTCTTGCTCTCTCTCTCCCCACCCATCCCTCCCTTTCCCTCTCCCTCTGTTCCTTTCTCTCTCCCCTTCCCAAATAAATAGAAATTTTTTTAGAGAGAAAGAACTACAAGTAACTGATGTAACATAAGTTAATATAATAATTATAGCAAAGTGGTATTTGGGGGATTGGCATATTCTGTTAACCCTTCAACAGAGGATCTCAGTAGCGTCTCAAAAGGACGAAGTTACAGAAGGGTACTCAAAGGATTTTGAATATGGTGGTTGGTTATGGGGTGTTTTTAAGGTAAAAGTAAATAGGGCCCATCAGAATTTGTAAAATAAGTTTGTCCCTGGAAATATCAGCTTTATCTTTGGAGTACTGTGTTCATGTCGAGTTACTGTTAAATCAGTTGTCCATGTCTTATCTTGGAGTCTATAGGTCTGAAATAAGCTTATGTTAAAAACAATTTGACTTTGGGCCTATGCTGTGACAACAGTGGATTATGCCACTGTCTGTAGTACTGGCATTAAGCCGCCATCTGTACTACTGGCATCCCATGCCGGCCAGTTTGAGTCCTGTCTGTTGTATTTCTGATCCAGCTCCCTGCAATGACCTGGAAATGCAGCAGAAGATGGCCAAGGTGCTTGGTCCCCTGTACCCATGTGGGAAACCCAGATGAAGCTCCTGGCTCCTGGCTTCAGCCTGGCCCAGCCCTGGCTGTTGAGGCCATTTGAGGAGTGAACAAGTGGATAGAAGATCTATCTCTGTCTCTTCTGTCTCTTTCTCATTAATTCTGACTTTAAAATAATTTTAATTTTTTTTTTACTTGAGATAGGCCAAGTTACATATCATGGTTTGGTAAAGATTGTCTGTTTCAAAAGTAATAATAGTACAATTTTGCAAGTTTATGGTTCTTTTTTTTAAGATTTTATTTATTTATTTGAGGGGCAGAGTTACAGAGAGAGAAAAAAAGGTCTTCCATCCACTGGTTCACTCCCCAAATGGCCACAATGGCCAGAGCTGGGCCTATCCAAACCCAGGAGCTTGCTGGAGCTTCATCCAGATGTCCCACGTGGATTCAGGAACTCAAGCACTTGGGCCATCTTCCCCTGTTTTTTCAGGCCATAGCAGAGAGCTGGATTGGGAAAGGAGTAGCCAGGATTCAAACCAGCACCCATATGAGATGCCGGCACCACAGGAGGAGGCGTAGCCCACTACGCAGCAGTGCCAGCCCCAAGTTTATGTTTCTTATTTCTTAAAAATTAAGAGCTTTAGGCAAGGCAGACCATTAAGAGGCTATTTTAAAAATTCAAGAAATAAAGAGTACCTAGATTTAAGGGCTTTAGCTATTAAGGTAGGAATGGGGAATCAGGTAGTAACAGTGTGACAAAAATATAAGGTGAAGAAGGCGATGGATTAGAATACAGTGAATAATTGAGGCCTTTGGGATGAGTGGGCTGCAAAAGAAGAGGTAAAAATCAAAAGTCAAGCCAGTGCTGCGGCTCACTAGGCTAATCCTCCGCCTTGCGGCACCGGCACACCGGGTTCTAGTCACGGTCGGGGCGCCGGATTCTGTCCCCGTTGCCCCTCTTCCAGGCCAGCTCTCTGTTGTGGCCAGGGAGTGCAGTGGAGGATGGCCCAAGTGCTTGGGCCCTGCACCCCATGGGAGACCAGGAGAAGCACCTGGCTCCTGGCTTTGGATCAGCGCGGTGCACCAGCTGCAGCGCGCCAGCCACGGCGGCCATAGGAGGGTGAACCAACGGCAAAGGAAGACCTTTCTCTCTGTCTCTCTCTCTCACTGTCCACTCTGCCTGTCAAAAAATAAAAAAAAAATTTAAAAAAAAAGTAAAAGGTCAAATGTTTGGAAGGTGGCAAGATGGTGATGTCACTGATGTAAAGAAAATAGGAATTGAAACTGAGTATGTGGTAGGTAGGAAAGTAACAAGGTATAGAGATGATGAGTTAGATTTTGTTTCACTTTGTATTTTCTTTTTCTTTTTTTATTTTTACTCCAATAAGGTTCAGGCATTGTTCTCTAGATTACTTGAAGTATAAGATAACAGAAAATAGTATTCACTTATAACAAGAAAAATTAAGTTTAATCTACTATATTCAGCCTTATAATCTTCCATTTAGTGTTACATGTCTTTTTGAACATACACCGTAAATCCCACACCCTCATTTAACTAGCTATTATTTCTTTATGTCAGTTTTACAGACAAATAATAGGTTCATCAGTGATATCTAATTGTTCTGTTATTTCTGGAACTGTTTGCAGCAGAATAGAGAGAGAGACATAAATGGCAAAGAAAACACCCTAATAACAGGGGAATTTTACTTACTTGGTGGTCAGTACCCTGCTGTGAAAAAAAAAAAATACGTAACTATACTTTTCTTTCTGAAGCAACTTGTGTGATTATTGTAGAGTTTAAGACCTGTAAGCTTTGGCCTTTATAAAATTATAAGTACTTCAATAACTGTGTTAATCAAGATCAGAAAATTATCTGTATTAGCATTATAATAGCAATTTTCCAAGCACTGCCAATGACTAAGGATGAAAGTGGGTTGAAATGTCACATGGCTTCTAAGTTCAATTAATGCAGTATTTGAAAGGAGGCCTTCCAGATGACACTGACTAATAATGGTCAGAGTTTTTCTCCAGTCTTTTTAAGGGGACAGCTGGTTGCAAAACTATGATTTTTCTAATATAAAGCCAATCTGGCCATGTAGTATCAATAACAAATCAGAAAGAAAATTAAAGGGGCTTGCAGTTACTGTTTGGAAGAGCAGTTATATGAAGCCCAAAGTACTGGCCATATTAACAGCATAAGGTTCTGGCATGTGCAGGCTTTCCTTCAATTTCCTAAAATAAGATTTCAGATTTTCTCACTTCAAAGAAGTATTTTCTTTTATATTTCTGAATCAACTGTATTTTACAATTGATATTTAATTAAAGTTGTAAGATGCAACTATGTGTCTTTGGATGTTAAGGATCCACTAATATTTAGTACTTATAAGCTAATAGTTTGTGTTTACCTGGTAAACTGATTCCACCCATACTAGCACCTAAGAGTAGCAGTGTAAGAGCAACTGGGTGGAAAGCAGATGTTGCTTTAACAGAAAAATCATGAAGAAAGGAAAAGAATCATTTTTACTATATTCCTAATCTGCATAAATTGTGTTCATTATCTCAATCCTAACAACTACCTTACCAAGTAGTTAATATTATCATATCTTATAAAAGAAAAAATTAAGACAAAATTTTGGAACTTGAATTTGAACCCTGCCTTAATCCAAAGCTCTGCCTTCTCTAATTGCCACATTGGAACATCCTAATATTGATCATCCCCTAATTTTCTTCATAGCCATAATTATAGTAAGAATCATATAATAATCTCTGAAGATCAGTTCAATTCAGAGTAATGGAACTGTGGATATATATAGCTAAGTATTACTTGTTTAAGTTTGTTAGTATTAAAGACAAAAAATATCTCTCCTTCAGAGAAGTTTAACTTCTTTGGTACTGTTAATTCCACTTGAGAACAGAGATCTAAAACCTTGAAAGAAAAAAATAAGCCATTGTTCCCTTCGAGCCTGAGAATAGCATGTCACGCAATGTCTACCTCAGGCGCTCTCGGTGAAAGGCAAATTGGAAAATAATATTGGGAGGAAAAAAGGTAATTGTTTTGGTTAGTTTGGCTCAGTTACCAATTATGGAGAAGGCCCAGTATCTCCAGGGCACTGTTACTATTTTGTAGCCAAATGTGTATGATATTTGGCCTGTTATTCATTCACCGTTTTCTGGAGACCACAGGAACATTTTCTCATCTTTCCTATGCTTTCAGTATTTATTCAAAGATCCTTTGAGCATATAGTCTAAACGTGCCTGATACCATTGTAGGTGCTAGATGTGCTAGTAGATATGTATTTCTTTTCCCATCCACATTAGGCAACATTATCCTAAGAAAATAACTTCTGGTTTTTGGCCTTATAGTTGCTAAATCCTGAAGATGACCTCTTACCAGGAAAGATTCGAGACAGCAATCGTTCAACCCTTCTAGCAACAATTCAGGAACATGGTTATCCCACAATCAACTTGGGAATTGTGGGAGACAAGTAAGTATTAGATTTTATTTTGAAAAGATTTTCTTGTACAAATGTGAATTTTTGGAGTACTAACTAGGTGGATTGCTGCCAAAGAGAAATTAATACTATAATTTTTACTGATTGCATTCTTCAAAAACTAAAAAATTACAGAGGTCTATATATTCTTTAGGGATTGACACTTTCCTGGAGTGTCTGTTACAACAGAAGAAATATATTTTCCTCTCCTAAACGTGTAAGTCCACAGAGATCATTTTGATCCTATTAGTTTTTTCCCATAGAAGGTAATGATGATGTTGTTACTTCTATTCACACTTTTACTTGTTTCAAGAAAGACAAGAAAAACATAGATGAGAAGAGTAAGAGAGATTGTCAAAATTAGCACTGCCTAATTCTTTGAAGTTTAAGTACAATTGTTTTCTAGGACTTTTATAATGATATTTTATCCTTATATTACCCTAATAATCCCTCTTCACCCAGTTGAAACAACTAAGGGAGGTACATTGAATGAAACTGCCATCTTTAAAAAAATTATTTATTTATGTATTTATTTGAAAGGCAGAGTTACAGAGAGGCAGAGGCCAAGAGAGAGAAATCTTCCATCCACTGACTCACTGCCCAAATGGCCACAACGGCTGGAGCTGGGCTGATCTGAAGGCAGGAACCAGGAGCTTCTTCTGAGTCTCCCATGTGGGTATAGGGGCCCAAGCACTTGGGCCATCTTCTACCGTTTTCCCAGCCCATAGCAGAGAGCTGGATCCGAAGTGGAGCAGCCGGGACTCAAACCAGCACCCATATGGGATGCTGGCACTGCAGGCAATGCCTTTACCCGCTATGCCACAGCGCCAGCCCTTGTAACTGCCATCTTTAAGAGCATATTACAGGGCCGGCACTGTGGCACAGCAGGTTAAAGCCCTGGCCTGAGGTGCCGGCATCCCATATGGGCGCCGGTTCTAGTCCTGGCTGCTCCTCTTCCGATCCAGCTCTCTGCTATGGCCTGGGAAAGCAGTAGAAGATGGCCCAAGTCCTTGGGACCCTGCACCCACGTGGGAGGCCCGGAGGAAGCTCCTGGCTCCTGGCTTCGGATCGGTACACCTGGCTTCGGATTGGCGCAGCTCCGGCCATTGCAGCCATCTGGGGAGCGAACCAGTGGATGGAAGACCTCTTTCTCTCTGTTTCTACCTCTCTCTGTAACTCTGTCTTTCAAATAAATAAAATACATTTTTAAAAAAGAGCATATTACCCCCATGTACTAAATTAATTCATCTCTCTGCGAAATCCTTTAAGTATTTCTGAGAATTTCCAGCAATATCTCACATGTGATCAAAAGCAAGTCCATACTTTGAGACCTCAGCCATCTTTTACCAGGTACTGTTTTGCGGGTCACCAGAGTACACTTGCTTTTCATAACACTTATACATTAGCCTGGTAGCCACAAAAGCCAGGAAACAATTTGAGTGATGGATGCCTTGACATATCTGCCACACATAATCACCCCTTTCTCCCTTACCACCGCCTTACCACTGAGGGAAGCTCATCCTGTAATGCCATTGATAATACTTCATTCTATGCTCATTCCCTGAATATAGGTCTCCCTCTAATTCACTCTTGATTTTCTGTCCTAATCCTTATGCTCATGACTCCCAAATTGTATGTCCCCTACCCAAATATGAAACTAATGAAACCTAGATATTCCAAATTGTATTGGTCTCATTTCTAGTCTCTATCCATCATCAGTCCAGGTGGTGTTGTCATCAGCTAATGCTCCCAGTAGCTCTGAAGTCTTTACTGGAACTCATTTCTATGTCAGGACCCTAAAGCTTCCAAAGCATCTGATGTTTCCCAAAGTGTTTTCTTCAGCCACGATCCAGGAAGAGATATGAACACCAACTATCCTGAATTGGTCCAGACCCTACCACAAAAGCAATTCCTTTAGATGTGTCAAAAAATGTCCAACGGTCATCCTTTGCTTCATTTTAATGCTAAGATCTGCACCTCAGGAGGACCGTAAGCCTCAATGTTTGTAAAGACAGTTTCTGAACTTGTGCCTGTGTGAGTTTGTGTCCACCTTTACATGTAATGACAAGGATTTCCCTCCTTGCATATTTATTTTCCTCTAAAAGAAAAGATACCCATTTCTCCTTGCTCTGGGAGCTATCTCTTTGGAAACATGTTATTCCTTGTAAGTCTCCTTATTTGCTGAAAATGAAAATTAATTGTTTGACAATAACAACTTCTGGTGAATGTGTTTTTAAAAATTATTTATTTGAAAGGCAAGAGGGACAGAATACTTCTCAAATATGGTTGTTAATTCTCGGATATTTGAAGCACACCTCCCATAATCATCACTGTACTATTAAATTATCCCCTTTTAAGTAAAAGCTATAATAAGCAAAGGCAACTTTAGCCCAACTCAATCCAAATCAGAGTTACAAAGTCTTACTCTTCTGCATTACATTGATTGTCAAATGGTAGGTCTTAAGGATAATGACTGAGAAGTAGAATCACATAGCATTTAAGAACTAAACTCTAACCTTTTTTAAATGGTGAGAATAGAACTGTCATTCCCTCCCCTTATCTGTCATAGCTGAGGCAGGGTTCTGTGTCTGCTGACATTCGTGAACTATTGCTCTCTCTGCTTTCAACACAGGTCAGTGTTTCTCCCGTGGCTCTGCTTGTTTCCCTGGAGAGATGCAGAGAGAGGCTTCTGTAAAAAAAAAATTTACTTTCATTAGCAAATGACCATATAGGAAAAAGAATGACGAGGGCGGCAGCCTTCAGAGCACAGGCTGTAGATTGTGTGTACCTTGTTTCTTTTGCTAAGCTCTCAGCACAGATTTCCATTAGAACATTTATAAATTCTTTCCTCCTACATTACGCCTCTGCATTCTAAACCATTCACTCTGGGCCTCTTGCATTCTAAGACTGACAAAGCCTAGATCTGCATCATTAGATTTTCAAAAAATTGTTCTTAATTTACTGTAAGGCATCATTATCAAAGTGAAAAGAGTATATATAAATAGCATAGAGATTTGCAGTCGGAATTGTTACATTTACAGTTCAGTTGTTCTTTATGTTGTTTTCAAGGCATGTTTTAGTGTGAACTGTAATGTCAGCATTATTAAGAAATGTTTATCACAAAACAACAGTGTGGATCTCAAGACAATTAAATATTAGCATCAATAAATGAAATTTCCAATGGTGTTTCAGTTTTTATAGTAACATGATGGCAGTGTATGAGGGGCCTTCAGAAAGTACATGGAAAAAAGGTTTATGGAAAAAAGTTCATGCATATGAAAAACTATGCATGTGTTTAAAACATTTCTGTATCAAAACAAATATCTTTTAATTTCATTTTTCTACAAACTTTTTGAAGTTCCCTCATACAGTATTTTTGTTAGGTCACTTTTTTTTTTTTTTTTTTGAAAGGCAGAGTTACAGAGAGAAGAAGGGAGAGACAGAGAGAGGTCTTCCATGCTCTGCTAGTTCACTCCTCAAACAGCTGCAAATGGCCGAAGCCAGGAGCCAGGATCTTCTGGGTTTCCTATGTGGGTGTAGGAGCCTCAGCACTTGGGCCATTCTCTGCTGTTTTCCCAGGCACATTTAAAGGGATCTAGATGGGAAGTAGAGAAGCCTGGACTCTAACTGGTGCCCATATGGGATGCTGGCGCTGCAGGCAGCAGCTCAACCCACTATGCCACAGTGCCAGCACCATAATTTTGCATTTATAACAATGCTCCCAAATGATATCAAAGTGCTTGCTGGTCCATGGATCACAGGAATTATCAAGGAAGTAATAAATTCAATCATGCATCATCTGAATTTTAAGCCAAAGTTACTGAAGATAAAAGTTGAAACAAATATTGATCCTTCCCTTAAGGAATTATAGCTTAGTAGTAAAAATATTTTAGAAAGCTCTAGAGCATAACCTCAGATTGGGAAGTAGAATTTAAAAGAAACAGATTAAATCAAGAGAAATTGCCAAGGCTATTATATTAACAAAACAGTGTCAGAATTGATTTATCTGTATGTAGATTACAATATTCTGTCAAAATATGGTATTTATATATAAACACAAAATGCCTGCAAAACCCAGCTGTTGGGCCTCTTTACCACAATTTTATATTCCTTTCTACCAACACACTATTTTTACATCTTCATCCTCCATTTGCAATCCTGTATTGCCATTAATAATACTTCATTCTATGCTCATTCCCTAAATATAGGTCTCCCTCTAATTCACTCTTGATTTTCTATCCTAATCCTTATGCTCATGACTCCCAAATTGTATGTCCCCTACCCAAATATGAAACTAATGAAACCTAGATATTCCAAATTGGCACAAAATTTTATGATTTTGTATACTTTTAGATACCATCCCATTTTTACCTTGGATATGGAATAGTAGATGTCCTAGTTTTTCCCATGGCTGGCTCAATAACCTGTTAGCCTCTTTCTGTCCTCCAAGGCAGCATGAGCTGCTATTGGAAAAGAGTCTAAGACAAATGAGAACGTTTGGATACATAAATAAGTACAGAGTGCTACGTCTCAGCCAAGATCGTTGTGGCCAGAACTTAATTAAGATATTGATCATTTGGATGCATATTCACATGTGCCTCTCTGATTTTTCCCCCTTTTCTCTCAGTTTCCTATAAAAATATCTTTGAGAAATTGCTATCTTGTATGGCTTAATAAACAGGTTGAAAAAGAGGATTTGTTCATGTTGGGCCAATGTTGTTTGCTTTCCTACCAGAAAGTAATAAGCTCCATGAAGACTGGGACAAGGTGTGTCTTGGTAACCACTATGTCCACAGCATTTTAATTAGGGGTTACATCTCCTGATTAGACAGCACTTTTCCTATACCATCTTCTCTTTCTGTGGAACTTGGAAACTTACACTGTATAACTGCTGATAAGAATTGTATGCCGGTGCCACGGCTCAATTGGCTAATCCTTCTCCTGTGGCGCTGGCACACTGGGTTCTAGTCCCAGTTGGGGCGCCGGATTCTGTCCTGGTTGCTCCTCTTCCAGGCCAGCTCTCTGCTGTGGCCCAGGAATGCAGTGGAGGATGGCCCAAGTCCTTGGGCCCTGCACCCGCATGGGAGACCAGGAGAAGCACCTGGCTCCTGGCTTCGGATCAGCGCAGTGCGCAGGCCACAGCAGCCATTGGGGGGTGAACCAACAGAAAAGGAAGACCTTTCTCTCTGTCTCTCTCTCTCACTGTCCACTCTGCCTGTCAAAAAATAAAAAGAAAAAAAAAAAGAATTGTATAGAGTCCCTTCCAAGTAAGTCCAAAATCCTCAGCCATAGGAGCAGGCCAAGAAGTATGGTACTGACATACTTCAATGCATGAACTGCATTAATAAATGAATGAATTACGTTAGTAACTGAGACACATCCCCCAGATAATACACTATGTAAAACTTTGTTGCTGGAGTGATTCATTTATATTTCTGAAGAAAAGAATATTGGTAAAGGAAAGGAGGGAGGAAAATCCGAATAAATTTAGGCAACTTTAAGTTTATTTATTTTTATGTATTTGAAAGGCAGAATGACATGATAGAGGAAGGTCTTCCATTCACTAGTTCATTCCTCAAATGCCTGCAACAGCCAGGACTGGGCCAGGCTGAAACCAGAAACCTGGAACTTCAACCAGATCCTCCCACGTGGGTAGCAAGGACCTAAGTACTTGAGCCTGCCAAGGTACACATTAGCAGAAAGCTGAGGGGCTGGCACTGTGGCGCAGCGGGTTAACACCCTGGCCTGAAGCGCCAACATCCCATATGGGCGCTTGTTCTAGTCCCGGCTGCTCCTCTTCTGATCCAGCTCTCTGCTATGGCCTGTGAAAGCAGCGGAAGATGGCCCAGGTCCTTGGGCCCTTGCACCCATGTGGGAGACCTGGAGGAAGCTCCTGGCTCCTGGCTTTGGATTGGTGCAGCTCCAGCCATTGCGGCCAAATGGGGAGTGAACTATCAGATGGAAGACCTCTCTCTCTCTGCCTCTCTTCTCTCTGTGTAACTCTGACTTTCGAATAAATAAATTAATAATCTTTAAAAAAAAAAAAAAAAGCAGAAAGCTGAACTGGATGTCAAGGAGCTGGGACTTACCAGGCATTCCGCTATGGGATGTAGTCATCGCAAGCGGCAACCTGCTGTAACCTGTAATAACACAGCCCCCCAACCCCCATTTAGAAGGCTTTCATTTCAAAAAAGGGAAATCTGCTTCCTCAATCTTATGTATTTAGCGCTTGAACATACCAGGCAATAATTATGATCCAGATACATGGAATTTACCTGCTTTATTTTTTTTTTGAATGAACTCAGCAATAAGTACATTTATATCATTCCTAAACTGATTTTAACTATTGAGTGTTTACATCTTATTATGTAAGTTTTAAGACAGCTCAGTAACATAGTTTCTAAACTGCTGACTTGTGCCTTCTAGCCTTTCAAGGACTGAAGGGCTGAGAAATCCCCTCAATTGGAAAAAGGATCCTCGCCTCTGGAAAGTGGCCATCAAAGCAGCTGCCTCACTCCAGTCGTGTTGAGCGTGCTTGGCTCTGTCATAGATTAGTGTTTTGGACTTGAATCACTTGCCCTTGCTACTGCCAGTTTGTGGAGCTGCCTCTTCACATGAAAGCCTGAAGCAGAAGAACAGAAGAAATAGCAAATTGGGTTCTTATAAAATTGGCACATTTAGCAGAAATTATCAAGATAGATTTAACAGCACAGTGATTTATTCAGACAAAGCCAGTGCCTTAAAACTTGTACGTTCTGAGCCAAATAAACCTTAACTTCTTAGTGCTTACCTAATGTTCTTTAAAAAAAAAAATTATTTGTTTATTTGAAAGTCAGTTACACAGAGAAAGAAGGAGAGGCAGAGAGAGTTCTTCCATCCACTGGTTCACTCCCCAATAGGCTGCAACAGCCAGAGCTGCACCAATCCAGGAGCCAGGAGCTTCCTTGGAGTCTCCTACATGGGTGCAGGGGCCCAAGGACTTAGGCCATCTTCCACTGCTTTCCCAGGCCATAGCAGAGAGCTGGATTGGAAGTGGAGCAACCGGGACTTGAACCGGCACCTATATGCAGGCAGTAGTCCTACCTGCTGTGTGCCACAACACTGGCCCTAATGTTCTTAAAGTAGGAAAATTTACATCTGAATTTGGTTCTTCTCATCTTTGCATTTTTATAAACTGCGTTTTTCTCTTATGGGATATACACCCTTTTCTGTTCAAAGAGAACAGAAAACCACACTCATTCCCTGATAGATTTATTTGAGGTATGCTTTTTTATTTGAGTGTGAGTTTCAAGATGAGCATCATATTTAAATGCTCAACTCGGTTTTCTTCCTTTGTGCTTCAGTCTCTGAGAAAATAGTCATTGTATTTGTTTCCATAGGATCACAAAATCTTAGAATTAAAAGGAACTTTGGGCCCGTGTTTTGCCAGGTTAAGCCACTGACTAGCAATACTGAAATCTCATATGGGTGCTGGTTCTAGTCCTACTTGCTCAACTTCTGATCCAGCTCCTGCTAATGCCCCTGGGAAAGCAGTGGATGATATTGCCAAGTACTTGGGCCTTATATTTAAAAGTATTTATGAGAATCAAGGACCTCCAGCCAGAGCAGAGTGGAGGGGGACTTTCAAGAGAGGAAAAAACCCAAAGGGACTGGTGGCAGTAGGCTTTTTAAGTACAATTTCAAAGGAAAAATAAAACCTTAACAATCAGATTGGCATTGGGTTACTAGGTGGAGACAAAAACCATCAAAGACCTCATTTACAATTCTCCATCCCCATCAGGTTTTTGTTTGAATTCTTGTAGTAAGAAAAATCTTATTGCTCTCTGAGGCAGCACATCCTATTATTAGATGGCTATTACAACAAGGATGTTTTTCCATTATACTAAGCCAAAACCTTTCTCCTGTTATTTCTGTCCACTAGCCCAAATTCTGCCCTCTGAGACACCACCAAATAAATTGGCTCCCTCTTCTGCATGATAGCCTTGGAGATATTTGAATACACAATCCTGTCTCAGCATGGTCCCTTCTCAAAGAAAATACTATTTGTGATTACATAATTTTTAAATTTTTGTAAACATAAAGAGAACAGATTTCATGTATTTCCTGAGTACATTATGAGAAGATAACTGTATTTCCTCCCTCCTTTTCTCCCTCTCTCAACCCCCCTTCATTCTTCCTTTTTTTTTTTAATCTTGGAAAAACAAAATTCCAGTCCACTCTGTAAAGATTATTTAAATGTTAAATAGTTCTTTTTTTGGATCTCTAGACAGTATTATTTGCTGATAATTTCATTCTAGTTAACAATAACTAAACACTGTTCATGTCCAAAGCTACTGTGGAGAGACTGATTTGAAGTCTGATTTGAGTCATTTAGCTCATTTGCCAAGTGCCTACAATGTAGATCTGGAGGAAAATCACAGAGCCTGGGTGAAATAGGGCACTCCGTCTTGTGTGACAGTTACATATTGCTTTGTCCTCTTTACAAATTTGCCTGTTGCCACAGCTGTTCTTCTCACTTTATTCTTTATAGTGCTTTAACTTTAAATCCCATTTTGATATTAATATTGCCACTCCTTTTTTGCTTATTTACAGTTTCCTGGTGACTTTTTGTACTACCTGTGATTTTAAGTCTTTCACCTCTTTAAGTACATCTCTTATAAATAACATTAAAACAACAACAACAAAAAACGAGGGGCCATGTTATGACGAAACAAGTTAAGCCACTTTAAGATGCCAGCATCCCATATTGGCATTGGTTCCAGTCCTGGCTGCCCCACTTCTGATCCAGCTCCCTGATCAGTGCCTAGCAAAGCAGTAGAAGATGGCCCAAGTCCTTGGGCCCCTGCACCCACATAGGAGACGCAGATGAAGCTACCAACTTGGCTGTGGCCTGGTCCTGGCCACTGTGGCCATCTGGGGAGTGATCCAACAGATAGAAGATCTCTCTGTCTATAACTCCGCCTTTCAAATAAATAAATAAACCTATTAAAAACAACACCTCGGGGGCCTGTGCTTTGGCACAGTAGGTTAATCTTCCACCTGCGGTGCCAGCATTCCATTTGGGCACCGATTCTAGTCCTGGCTGCTCCTCTTCCAGTCCAGCTCACTGCTGTGGCCTGGGAAAGCAGTACAAGATGGCCCAAGTCCTTGGGCCCCTGCACCCACATGGGAAACCAAAGGAAGCACCTGGCTCCTGGCTTCAGATCAGCACAGCTCCGGCTGTTGCAACCATCTGGGGAGTGAACCAACAGATGGAAGACCTTTCTCTCTGTTTCTCCCTCTCACTGCCTGTAACTCTACCTCTCAAATAAACAAATAAAATCTAAAAAAAAAAAAAAAGAAAAAGTACTGTGGGGCTAGAGCTGTGGGTCAGAAAATTAACCTGCATTTGACAACAGCATCCCATATGGGGGTACTGATTCGAATCCTTTCTGTTCTGTTTCTCAGCTTCATGCTTTTGTGCCTGGGAAGGCAACAGAAGATGGCCCATGTGTTTGGGCTCATCCCCCTTGTGGGAGACCAGAATGGGGTTCCTGTCTCCTGACTTTGACACCAGACCTGGCTGTTGCCACAATTTGGAGAGTGAGCCAGCTCTCCCTGCCTCCGCGCCCCCCACCCCGCCCCGCCCCGCCGTGTCACTTTTATCTTTCAGATAAATAAGTTTTTTCAAAGTACAGTCTTTAAGTGATTTAAGATTTTTTAGTTTTTCCATTCTTTTGAGGCATCTCATATTTTCACATTTTCAGTATACATATCTTATTTTGTATAGTTTATTTAGCAATCTTTTATTTTCTGATTAATTTATTTGAAAAGTAGAGACAGATTAGATCTTTCATCCACTGGTTCATTTCCCAAATGCCTGAAACAGCCAGGGCTGGACCAGGTCCAATCCAGGAGCCCAGAACTCAGTGTGGATCTTGTTGGTGGGTGTTTATTTTTTACCCTCCAGTTGTTGGCTTCTTAGATTACTGATACAGATTGAGTACATTTTATCCAAAATGCTTGGGGCCAGAAGTATTGCAGATTTTGAATTTTTTCAGATTTTGGATTATTTGCACAGACTTTACCAGGTGAGCACCCCCAATCTGAAAATTGGAGCACTTTGGATTTTCTTTTGCCTACTAAGAGCTCTGCTTACCTTCGGAGCTCAGGAAGCTGCTAGGGCCTTTTGGACCTGATGGGCATGGAGTTGTAGTGGGAAAGAGGGTTAACAGCTGCTAAGAGGCACAGACGTCTGAACTCCCGAACTGTAGTCATCTGTTAAAATACCCCCAAAAAGGCCTCTGTACTTCCTGAACTGTTTAGTTGTAGCTAGGGATATGGCAGTGTAGTGTTTTTTTAAGTAGATATCTGGGTCAATCTGAAAATGACACCTTTATGTTTGAACTGGGTCCCAACTAGCATCAAATGCTCAAATCGCTGGCGCCGTGGCTCACTAGGCTAATCCTCCGCCTAGCAGCGCCGGCACACCGGGTTCTAGTTCCGGTTGGGGCGCCGGATTCTGTCCCGGTTGCCCCTCTTCCAGGCCAGCTCTCTGCTGTGGCCCGGGAGTGCAGTGGAGGATGGCCCAGGTGCTTGGGCCCTGCACCCCATGGGAGACCAGGAAAAGCACCTGGCTCCTGGCTCCTGCCATCAGATCAGCGCGGTGCTCCGGCTGCAGCGCGCCGGCCGCAGCGGCCATTGGAGGGTGAACCAACGGCAAAGGAAGACCTTTCTCTCTGTATCTCTCTCTCACTGTCCACTCTGCCTGTCAAAAAAAAAAAAAAAAAAAACTAAAAATGCTCAAATCAATGAATGTTAAAGAAGGAGAGGACTGTGGCTGGCCTTGTGGCATAGCTGATGAAGCCACTGCCTGTGATGCCAGCATCCCTATGGGTACCGTTTCAAGTCCTGGGTACTCCACTTCCAATTCAGCTGCCTGCTGATTGCCTGGGAAAAGCAGCAGAAGATGGCCCAAGTGCTGAAGACCCTGAACCCACATGGGAGACCTAGATGGTGCTCCTGGCTCAGCCCTGGCTGTTATGGAAATCTGGGGAGTGCACCAGCTGATGGAATATCTCTTGTCTTTCCCTCTCTCTAACTCTGACTTTCAAATACATAAATAAACAAATCTTTCTAGGAAAAAAAAAATCAAGTAACATAGGAAAGGACCCAGTCTATGCAAATATCCTCATTTTACAGATAAGGAGAATGAGACAACCCCCTCCACACACACGCACACTTTCAGGGTTAGCACTGGAGGTAAAACCGGATTCTAGACTTTATGACAGTAAGGCCTTCAGTGTCTCATCTTCAGTACTCTCATCTAGTACTTACATTCTTAGCATTTACAAAAACATCACATAGAAAGTTTTCATATAATATTTGTACTCTAAGAGAATCATGGATAGGTACTTAATAAGTCAAGTGAAAATGAATAGATAGTCTTGAAAAATCAGAATTAATGCTGGGGCTGGCGCTATGGCATAGCAGGTAAGGCCACCGCCTGCAGTGCCGGCATCCCATATGGGCGCTGGTTCTAGTCCCAGCTGCTCCACTTCCAGTCCAGCTCTCTACTGTGGCCTGGGAAAGCAGTAGAAGATGGCCCAAGTCCTTGGGCCTCTGCACCTGCGTGGGAGACCCAGAAGAAGCTCCTGGCTCCTGGCTTTAGATCAGCTCAACTCTGGACATTGGGGCCATTTGGGGAGTGAACCAGTGGATAGAAGACCTCTCTCTCTCTTTCTGTGCCTCTCTGTAATTTGCCTTTCATATAAATAGATAAATCTTTTAAAAAATTAATGCTGGTATTTCTTTTTCTTTCCTATTTAATTTTTTATATAAGGGGAACAGATTCATGTATTTCATATACACAGATTTAAACACATAGTGATACTTCCCACCCTTTCGTCACTTCCTCCCTTGATTCTACCCTCCCTTCTCCTTCCTTTAATTTTTACAATGACGTAGTTTGAATTTTCTTTATAATCACAAAGCTTAACCCACCACTAAATAAAGAATTCAACAAGTAGTAAGTAATTAAACCACTGTTCCTCAAGAATATAGGCAAGGGCTATAAACAATATTCAAACTTCACAATGTCAGTTTCACTTATATACAGTAGATCTTTTTTTATTCTGTAAATTAGTTACCACAAATCAGGGAAAACATGTGATATTTGTCTTTTTTGGGACTAGCTTATTTCACTAAGCATAATGGTCTCCCATTGCATGTTTTGTTGCAAAAGACAGACTTTCATTCTTTTTTACGGCTAAGTAATATATGCCACATTTTCTTTAGCTAGTCATCAGTTGATGGACATTTGAGTTGATTCCATATCTTAGCTATTGTGAGTTGAACTGCTATGAAATGGGAGTGCAGATAACTCATATGCTGATTTCATTTCCGCCACTGTCATATCATAGATTTATTTCCTGATTCCTGAGGAGTCTCTATGCTGTCTTCCATAATGTTGTACAAGTTTACATTCCCGGCCGGCGCCGCAGCTCAATAGGCTAATCCTCCGGGACTAGAACCCAATGTGCCGGCGCCGCAAGGCGGAGGATTAGGCTAGTGAGCCACAGCGCCGGCCCTGATTTTTATAAAAGGTATACAGTATGGGTCTTATTTCATACTTCCACATATAGAGGTCCAAATTTCCCAACACTATGTCTTAAAGAAATTGTCCTTCCAGGGAGTGATTTTAGTTCATTTGTCAAAGATTATTTGTAGATGCATATATTAATTTCTGGGGTCTCTACTTTGTTCCATTGGTCCACATCTTTTCTTCTGCCAGTACCAGGCTGTTTTGATTATAACTGTCCTGTAATATGTCTTGAAATTTTGTATTGTGATGCCTCCAGATTCATTTTTATTGTTTAGTAGTACTTTAGCTATTTGAGGTCTCTTGTGACTCCATATGAATTTTACAGTCATTTTTTTCCAGATCTGAAAAGAATGTCTTTGATATTTTGATTCAGATTACATTGAATCTGTAAATTGTTTTGGGTAGTATGGACATTTTGATGATATTAATTCTTCCAGTCCATGAACATGGGAGATTTTTCCACTCTTTTGTGTCTTCTTCTATTTCTTAATGTTTTGTAATTTTCATTGTAGAAATCTTTCCCATCATTGGTTAAATTTATCCCAAGTTATTTAAATATTTCTGTAGCTACTGTGAATGGGGACAGTTTTACAAATTCTTTCTCAGCCATGGCATTGTTTGTATGTACAAATGTTGTTGATTATTGTGTGTTGATTTTATATCCTGAAACTTTGCCAAACTTCCAGTAATCTCTTAGTGGAGTCTTTTAGTTTCCCTATGAATATGATCATATCATCTGCAAACAGGGATAAGTTGACCTCCTCCTTTCCCATTTGTATCCCTTTGATTCATTCTTCCCTCCCTTCCTCCCTCCCTCCTTCCCTTCCTCCCTCCCTTCTTCCCTTCCTTCCTTTCTTCCTCTCTCTTTCTCTCTTTCTCTTTCTCACTTTCACTCTCTTCCTCTCTTTCTCCCTCTCCCTCTCTCCTTTCCTCTCTCCCTCCCTCCCTCCCTCTCTTCCTTCCTTCCTCTTTCCTTCCTTCCTTCCTTCCTTCTTTCCCTCCTTGCTTTGGCTAACATTTCAAAAACTATATTTAATCGTAAGAATGGACACCCTTGTCTGGCTGTAGATATTCAGTGGAAATGCCTTCAGCTTTCCACCCTTCAATATGATGCTATCGAATTATTGCCTTGATTGTGTGGAGGTGTGTTCCTTCTATACCCAATTCCTTAAGGTTTTTACCATGAAGGAGTGTTGTATTTTATCAAATGCTTTCTCTGCACCTGTTGAGATAATCTTGTGATTTTTATTCTTTACTTTGCTAATGTGATGTATCACATTTATAAATTTGTGTATGTTGAACCAACCCTACATACCAGGGATAATTCTCACTTGGTCCAGGTGAATGATCTTTTTGATGTGTTGTTGAATTCGATCAGCTAGTATTTCATTGAGGATTTTTGCATCTGTGTTCATCAGGGATATTGATCTATAGTTCCCTTTCTTTGTTGCATCTTCTTCTGGTTTTGGAATTAAGGTGATGCTGGCCTCATAGAAGAAATTTGGAAGACTTACCTCCCTTTTAATTTTTTTGAATAGTTTGAGGAGAATTAAAATTGGTTCTTCTTTGAAAGTTTGGTAGAATTCAGCAGTAAAGCCATTGGTCATTGGCTCTTCTTTGTTGTGAGGGTCTTTATTACTGATTCAACTACATCTTAGTTATTTGTCTACTTAGGTTTTCTATGTCTCATGACTCAATTTTGGTAAATTATATGTCTATAGAAATCTATCCATTTCATCTACAATTTTAGATTTGTTGGCATGTAGCTATTTGTAGTAATTGCTGATGATTCTTTTTATATTTGTGGTATCCATTGTAACATCTTCTTTTTCATCTTTGATTATATTAATTTGGGGCATACCCCTTTTTTTGTTGTTGTTAGTTGGGCCAATGATATATACATTTTGTTTATTTTTTTTTTAAATAAAGCAGCTATTCATTTCACTGATCTTTTTTCTTTATTTGGTTTTGGTTTTGTTTATTTCTTCTCTAATTTGTATTATTTATTTCTTCTTACTAATTTTTGTTTGGTTTGTTTGTTTTTCTAGGACCTTGAGATGCATTGATAGATCATTTATTTCATGCCTTTCCAATTTCTTGATGTAGGCACTAATTGCTCTAAACTTTCTTCTTAACACTGTTTTTGCTATATCCCTTAAGTTTTGATATGTTATACTGTCATCTTCATTCATTTCTAGGAATTTTTTAATTCCTTTTTTCTTCTATGAGCCACTGTTCATTTAGGAGCATGTTATTCAGTATCCATATGTTTGCATATTTTCTCATTTCTTAAGTTGGTAATTTCCAGCTTCATTCTGTTGTGGTCAGAGAAGATACATGTTACTATTTCAATTTTTCTGTATTTGTTGAGACTTGTTTTATGGCCTAGTATATGGTCTATCCTAGAGAAAGTTCCATGAACTGATGAAAAGAATGTGTATTCTACAGCTGTGGGATTAAATGTTCTGTAGATATTAATTAAGTCCATTTGGTCAATACTGTAGATTAGCTCTGTTATTTCTTTGTTGATTTTTTGTATAGCTGATCTGTTCATTAATGAAAGTGGGGTGTTGAAGTCCCCAGTTATTTATATATTGGGGTCTATGTCTCCCTTTTGATCCATTAACATTTGTTTTAAATAGTCAAGTACCCTAGCATTGGATGCATATGTGTTTATTATAGTTAATTCTTCCTGTTGAAGTGATTCCTTAATCATTACATAATGCCCTTCTTTGTCTCTTTTAACAGTTTTGTGTTAAAGTCTATTTTTTCTATTAGGATAGCTACTCCTACTCACTTTTTATTTCCATTATCATAGAATATCTTTTTCTATACTTTCACTTTCAGTCTTTGTGCATCTTTGTTGGTGAGGTCTGTTTTTTATAGGCAGCAAATATATGGGTCTTGTTTTTAATACATTCAGCCAGTCTGTATGTTTTTGTTTGAGAACTTAAGCCATTTACCTTCTAGATTATCATTGATAAGTAATGACTTGGTCCTGCCATTTTTCTAAAGTATTCCTATTGTTTGTTTTGGATTTCCTTTGTACTTTTTTTTTTTTTTTTTTTTTTTAGACAGGCAGAGTGGACAGTGAGAGAGAGAGACAGAGAGAAAGGTCTTCCTTTGCCGTTGGTTCACCCTTCAATGGCCGCCGCGGCCGGCGCGCTGCAGCCGGAGAACCGTGCTGATCTGATGGCAGGAGCCAGGTACTTATCCTGGTCTCCCATGGGGTGCAGGGCCCAAGCACTTGGGCCATCCTCCACTGCACTCCCTGGCCACAGCAGAGAGCTGGCCTGGAAGAGGGGCAACCGGGACAGAAATCAGCACCCTGACCGGGACTAGAACCCGGTGTGCCAGTGCCGCAAGGCAGAGGATTAGCCTAGTGAGCCGTGGCACCGGCTTCCTTTGTACTTTTACAGGGGGATTTTCTGCTTTCACATTCTTTCATGATGCTATCTTCCTGTTTCTGTTTGTAGCACATGCTTAAATATCATTTATAAGGCTGGGTGAATGGTGACAAATTCTTTCAATTTCTGATTGTTTTGGAAGATCTTCATTTCACCTTCATTTATGAATGAGAGCTTCACTGGGTACAGTATTCTGAGTTGAAGTTTTTCTTTCTTTTAGGACTTGGTCTATGTTTCTGTATTCTTTCCTAGCCTATAGGGTTTCTGATGAGAAATCATCTGTCAGTCTAATTGGAAATATTTTGAAGGTAATCTGGCATTTCTCTTGGGCACGTTTTACAATCTTTTCTTTATCTTTTACTTTTGAAAGTTTGACTATAATGTGACGTGGTAAAGATCATTCTTGATCATGTCTATTAGGAGTTCTGTGTGCTTCCTGTACTTGGATGTCCATATCTTTTTATAAATTTGGGAAATTTTCTGCTGTTATTTCACTGAATAGGTCTTCTAATCCATTCTGTATTTCCGTACCTTCAGGAATTCTTAAAACATGCACTTCCGGTATTTTGATAGTATTCTATATATCTCAAATACTATTTGAATTTTTTAAATTTTTTTCTTCTTCCTCTTCTTCTTTTTGTCTGATTGAAATATTTCCAAAGATTAGTCTTCTAGTCTTCTAGATCAGATATTCTTTGTTCTGCCCCACCACATCTGTCATTAAGGCCTTCCACTTGACATACTGAATTCTTCATATCTCATATTTTAGTTTGATTTCTCTTCAATATCTCTTTTTCAGTAGAATTTCTCATCTATGTCACTTGTGGATCTCTTTAACTCTTGTATTTATTCTCTGTGTTTCTGAGTAATCTTATGATCATTCTTTTGATTTCCTCTTCAGGAAATCAAATCTTCATCTTCATATTCTAATATTGAAGTTTTGTTTGGGTCATATTGTCATCTTGTTCATGTTTCTTGTATTTACATTTATTTTTAGGCATCTATGGAAACCCTTGCTGGGCTTCACCTCAGAGGATTTTTATCTTAGAAATATGCCTCTATGGCTTACTGGCATGCCTGGTCCTTCAGATGATATCCAGAGGCTGTAGTGATGGGGCCAGTGATCAAGGGTAAAATAAAAGTCGAGAGTGATAACCAAAGTGGGTGTGGTAGATCTCCTCTGTCGTCAGCAGAGGGGAGGGTATTATTACATCAGCTGGTATATTCATAGCCAGCCTAACCCCTCTCTTCCAAGGTGAACCAACTGCCCTGGGTGAGCCCACCGTGCCTACACATCCCACCCATTCAGGCACATGAACCAAAGGATCTGTGTGTTCCTCAGTGTGAATACAGAGCCTTCTGTGATGACCAACCCAGCACTCAGGTAACTCTGAGCATCTAAACCCAGCCCCAGTGATTGCCCAAAGACACAACCACACCTCACGCCCTATCACACAGTCACAGGATTTGCACAGTCACAAGGCACAGGGCCCCAACAGTCACAGGGAGCAACGGGTCAACTCCCAGCCCTGTGAGCCTACCCACCCATGGAAAGAGCTGCAGAGTTACCAGAGCCAGCTGCCTGGCTGACTTGGATGTGTTCTGCCTTGGGAATTAGAATCTGAGTGCCTTGATAGAGTGAGGGGAGGGGAGCACTTCATGGGCCTAAGAGGGTGCCCCACCCCCCAGCAACCCTCCAGGTTGCTGGAGGTTGCTCAATCAGTGGGGCCAGTGGATTTATCTCTCCAATAAAATATCCCTGTTGCACCCAGGTAACATCAGCCTCTACTTGCCTTATTAAGATGGCATTTCCTCCCTGCTGGTCACTGGACACCTTGGTGGGGGCAGAAGGGAAGCGATGTGCTCTCCATTCAGGGGTTAGGTAGGTACCCTGCCCCTGCTAGTTGTTCAGGCTGGACTCAAAGTCAGTAGCGACCTTAAGGTTCTTGCTTAGGCAGTACCACCAGTGGCACATGCTGCCACAGGTTCCTCTCATCTCACTCCAAGATGACCTGGAATTATCTTTAAAGAAGTGGTTACGTGGTAGATCTATTTTTAATTTACTGAGGAATCTCCATACTGTCTTCCATAAGAATTTTACCAGTTTATATTCCCAACAACAGTGTATTAGGGTACCCTTTTCTCTGTATCCTTGCCAACATTGTTATTTTTTGATTTCTATATGAGAGCCATCCTAACTGTGGTGAGGTGAAACCTCATTCTGGTTTTGATTTGTATTTTCCTGATGGCTAGTGATCCTGAGCGTTGTTTTCATGTGTCTGTTGGCCATTTGAATTTCCTGTCTTGAAAAATGCTGCTCATGTCCTTTCCCCATTTCTTAACCGGAATGTTTGTTTTCTTGCCGTTGTTGAGTTTCCTAAGCTCCTTATATATTCTGAATATTAATCATTTATTAGATTAATAGTTGGCAAATATTTTCTTCCATTCTGTTGGTTGCCTCTTCACTTTGTTCAGTGTTTCCTTTGCTATTGCAGAAGCTTCTTAGCGTGATATAATCTTATTTTTCTATTTTTGCCTTTTTTTTTTTTTTTTTTTTGGCCAGTGCTTCTGGAGTCTTATTCAAGAAGTCTGCCTATCCCAATGTCTTTGTTTTTCTCTAGTAATTTCATGTCTTAGTTTTAGATCCTTGATCCATAATATATATCTACCAATATGACCTAGCTATCCCATTTCTGGGAGTATACCTAAAGGAAATGAAATCAGGATATGGAAGAGTTACATGTACCCATGTTTATGCAGCTGAATTCACAATAGCTAAGATATGGAACCAATCTAGTTGTCCATCAGCTGATGACTAGATAAAGAAAGTGTTGTACATATACATGATGGAATACTACTCAGCCATAAAAATGAATGAAATCCTAACTTTTGTAACAAAATGGATGCAGCTAGAGATCATTATGCTTAGTATAATAAGCCAGTCCAAAAAAGGGCAAATATCACATTTTTCTGATGTTTAGTAGCTAATATATGAATATAAAAATGTAATATATATTAGTGAAGTTGAATTATTTGGATTTGATTATTGTTTATAGCCTTTGTCTATATTCCTGCTGAACAGTGCTCTTTCTACTTTTTACTTGGTGAACTCTTTATTTACTGGAGCATTAAGCCTTTGCCTGTAAAGTATATTTAAAATGTATTACAAAAACTTAAAAAGAAAGGAAGAGTAAAGGTAAATGAAGGGAGAGAGGAAAGTATTATATTCTTAGAAATTGTATCTGTGGGCCGGCACCACGGCTCACTAGGCTAATCCTCCACCTGCGGCACCAGCACCCCAGGTTCTAGTCCCAGTTGGGGTGCCGGATTCTGTCCCTGTTGCTTCTCTTCCAGTCCAGCTCTCTGCTGTGGCCCAGGAAAGCAGCAGAGGATGATGGCCCAAGTGCTTGGGCCCTGCACCCGCATGGGAGACTTGGAGGAGGCACCTGGCTCCTGGCTTTGGATCGGCGCACTGCACCGGCCATCACAGCCATTTGGGGTGTGAACCAACTCAGGGAAGACCTTTCTGTCTGTTTCTCTCTCTCTCACTGTCTAACTCTGCCTGTCAAAAAAAAATAATTAAAAAAAGAAATTGTATCTGTGAACTACATAAAATCTGTTTTCTTTATATCAATAAAATATAAATAAATAATTTTAAAATAAAGAAATGGTTAATCACCATCCAAATCTAATTAAAATTATAATTGTTACTACAGATCAGGGAAAACTTTGGTATTTGTCTTTCTGGGAATGGGTTATTTCACTAAGTGTAATGGTTTCCAGTTGCATCCATTTTCTTGCAAAAGACAGGATTTCAGGCTCTTTCCTTGTTTTTCTTTTTCTTTCTTTCTTTTTTTTTTATAGATGAGTAATATTCCATAGTGTATATATACCATAATTTCTTTATTCAGTCATCAGTTGATGGACATTTGGGTTGATTCCATATCTTAGCTGTTGTGAATTCAGCTGCAGTGAACATGGGAGTACACATAACTCTTTCATATGCTGATTTCATTTCCCTTGGATAAATTCCCTGGATTGAGATTGCTGGGTCATATGGTAGCCAATAGAGTATCTAAAATGTAATGTATAGGAGTGAAATTGACAGTTTGAGATTTGATGACTGTTTATAGCCCCATCTCTACTGTTGAATAACTGGTTTTTTTTCCCTCATAGTTTGTTGAACTATTTACTTTCTGTAGGGTTAATCTTTTTTTTTTTTAACTTTTATTTAATGAATATAAATTTCCAAAGTACGGCTTATGGATTACAATGGCTTCCCCCCAATAACGTCCCTCCCACCCGCAACCCTCCCCTTTCCCACTCCCTCTCCCCTTCCATTCACATCAAGATTCATTTTCGATTCTCTTTATATACAGAAGATCAGTTTAGCATACATTAAGTAAAGATTTCAACAGTTTGCTCCCACACAGAAACATAAAGTGAAAAATAATAGATGATTTTTTAAATGATGATGAAATCAGATCAGACCTGTTGTCATGTTTAATCCCAGTGAGAGTCGAGTTGGGAATTGATAATTTCTTTCCTTTTTTTTTTTTTTTACAGAAGATCAGTTTAGTATACATTAAGTAAAGATTTCAACAGTTTGCACCCCATAGAAACACAAAGTGAAATATACTGTTTTAGTACTTGTTATAGCATTAAATCTCAATGTACAGCACATTAAGGACAGAGATCCTACATGAGGAGTAAGTGCACAGTGACTCCTGTTGTTGACTTTACAAATTGACACTCCTGTTTATGGCATCAGTAATCTCCCTGTGCTCCAGTCATGAGTTTCCAAGGCTATGGAAGCCTTTTGAGTTCTCCGACTCTTATCTTGTTTAGACAAGGTCATAGTCAAAGTGGAGCTTCTCTCCTCTGTAGGGTTAATCTTATGAATATAAAGTAAACTGAACTTTGTAAAAATTAAGAGTGGGTATATGAGAAAGTAGAGGAAGAGAGTGGGCGCACAGGCAAGAGTATAGAGTATATATGTTCCTAAATCTGTGTATATGAAATACATGAAATTTGTATACCTTAAATAAAATTTAAAAAAAACTATTGTGTTTAGTGAAGGAATATTCAAGTGGCATCACGATATCCCTTCAAGATCTGCCTCTTTCTAAGAAAAGGAAAATCACTCATATATACCTAAAACACTTAATCTGCTTAATCCAACAGCCCCTCTAGTAACAATGCTAAGAAAATATTTCAAATTTCAAAAGTACAAATTTTTCCATCATCATCAGTATTTGTCATACACAAGTAAGATTTTTTAAATGTTATATATTTACTTTATTTGGTTTTTATAACTTATTTCAGAATAATTTTATATTTACAAAGCAAAAATTGTGAAATAGTACAAAGAAATCCGATATGCTCCAGGGTCTTCTTCCAGGTTTCCCATGGGGGTAGCAGGGCCCCAAGCACTTGGGCTATCTTCCACTGCCTTTTCCCAGACCACTAGCAGCAAGCTGGAGGAGAAGTGGAGCATCCAGGACAGGAACCAGCACCTATATGGGATGCTGGCAGCACAGGTGGTGGCTTTACCCACTACATCACAACGCTGGTCCCATCCCTGCTTTACAAAAGGAATACTGAGAAAAAGAGAAGTTAAGCTTCTTGTCCAAGATTATAAATCTAAACTGATAGTGGCACCAAGATTTAAACTCAAGTAATCTGACTCTGTAGTTCACAGTCTAACCTCTGTGTTATGCCACTCCAAACTAGCTTATCTCTCAGAGGTGCTGTACCAATAGTGTCTCTGGTAGATCTCAGGTTCCTCTCTTTACCTCTGTCATGCCTGCGTGAAAGTGAAATGAAAGCCTAGTTACAAATCTTGCCGTGTGAAGCCTCTAACTTTCTTTTTTCTCCTCTCATCAAGTAGTGCATTAAGATAAAGGGACATGAATTGACTTCAGAATCTTGAAAGATTTGGGAGAACACATTCTGTCTCATTGAGAGGTTACTTGGATTCAAGTTAACAGAAAAACTTTCTAAAGATAGCTAAAGCAGAGGAGGGGTTTGTGGGACCATGAGGGTTGTTATCTCATGGAACCCAAGACCAAGAATACAGTTGAGCCTCAAGAGGTACTAAAATCAAGTACTAGAAAATTAGAAGCCATGATTACTTCCTTTTTAGATACCCATGTTAGATGTCCATGGAGGAGAAAGAAAAAGAAAAAATCAGGTAATGTAAAGGGAAACAACCCCTACTCCATAGGTAAAAATTTCACAGAACACAATTTACCATTTGTGTATTCTGTTCAGTTGAAGGGAAATGCCTGCAAGCACCTTGCCCAGCTGTGTGTAGATTCAGCTGCTGCCTACCATCCTGTCCATTCTTAGGTCCCTATGTTTGGTATTTTGTTTATATCACTTGATAAACCTCGGTGAGGCCTCTATAACCCTCTAGCAACCAGAAGATAAAACCTTTCGATTTCTTTCCAGTCTTCTCTCCAGGTCTTTGATCTGTGTGAGGGTTGGGGTGTGTCTAGCCCACAGGTCATAGGAAATTATTTTTTCTGTCCCTGCTAAGGAAACTGCAGGTGGACTTGAAATTCAGTAAATCTATAGTAAGCTAATTTTTAAATTTATAATTTTGTAAAGCCTGCAAATGATGTTGTAAATATCCAAATGTCCATTCAGAGAAGAAAGATTACCCACCCCTGATCTATGCCATCAAAGAGTCAGGTTCCCTTGCATTTTCAGTTGAGAGCCAGGAATTTTACCACTCAGGATATTTCATACTGTTTCTGCCTTCCATATTCTTGTTTAGCTACTCTTTTCTCAGCAAACATCTCTGGCTCTTCACATTTCTTGGGATCTCCTTCAATTTCCGGTAGACTAAATTCAAATTCCTGAGTTTGAAAGTCCTCCAAAATCATGTCCCCTCCACTCTATCCCAGCTATTTCCAGTGAAGTCCTTCACTCTTGTTAGGCTATTGCCCTCTCTGATCTAGAAATTTCCCAGACTGTTGCACTGTTCCAAGCCATTGCTTGTATAGATCACGTTTTACAAAGCCCTTTTCCATTCCTTACATCTGTCAGAGTTTGGTCCTGTAAGTCATTCCCTCCAAAGAGTCCTATGTGATCTTTTTAATACCTAGGGTGACCATCTGTCCTGGTTTGTCTGGGATATCCTAGGACATGTGTCTTTCAGTTCTAAAACAAGGATATTCCTAGATAAACCAGGATGGTTAAACATCCTCCTGACATCTCACTGTCTCTCCTCATTATACCACCTTGTTGGAATAAAAGTTCCGTGAAAGCAGCAGTAGCCACTGCTTCAGCACTTAGAAGATCCTTTCTCTACAGTGAAAGTTATGCTTCAGTTAGGCTGAGACCTATTCCATCCCCATTTCATATGGAATATATTGCTGTACTCAAGTCAGTGTCTACTCAGCTAATAAGGGGGGTTCATTTTAAGTTGGCACTATATCCCAAATATTTCTTTATGTGCTAATGTATTTGTCTTTTTTTTCCAGCCCAGATGACTTACTCAATGCCTTGAATGAGGGAATCAGCCGTGCAGATGTCATCATCACATCAGGGGGTGTCTCCATGGGAGAAAAGGTATAAAAATGAAGAGGTAGCTGCTGCAGTACCCTTGCATATGGTCAGTAAACTGTGGTCCGGGAGGTAGCCATTGTTCGTAACCAGGCATCCACAAAGCTGAAAACCCGTGGTGTCTCAGAAATGACTGGTCTTCTAAGGTGGGATGCAGTGTGGTAGGGCAGAGAGCCTATCCCAAGAGAGCCGTTACAGAATGGTGTTTGCTGTTCTGGAGACTTCTGGCTTGCTTCTCAGTTTTATCGTACGTCTCTTCCTCTATATGTGATATTTACGCCCAGGGTAAAGCTCTAAGGTCCTTCCTTCTACCTAAATTTGAACATGACTTGTCAGAGACAACCAAGTCACCGATCATATATTCCAACCTTATAAAGAACACATAGGTCCCTTCCTCATAGGAATGAAGGAAATTAGGCATCCCTTTTGATCATATTTGTAAAACCAGTAAGTTATAGTAATAATGAAAATATATAAATACACAATGTGATTTTACTGGACTATTTTGTATATGATACTAGTTTTATAAAAGTCCCAATTTGATATTTCAGTATAATTAAATTTATGTTCTCATATCTTAATGAAATGTGTTAGTTCATCCTGACTATTGGGTTCACTGAATAATGTTATTAAAGTAAAATACTTTTGACAATAAACAACTTTACATTTTGGCTCAAAAAATAGTGCAGATCACAGAATATTTTGTCAGCCTATAATTCCTTTCTGTGCTTTCTTTTACCTCATTTAATGACTAAATTGAAAAAATATAACAATATTATCATAATAGCAATTTTTACTAAAATTCATGTTTTCCAAGAGCTTTTTTATTTTAAACTAGATCTTGTATAGATATGATTGTTTTTGAAACCTGCCTTCTCTAACTGTAAAGCTGCCTAAATTCATAATCTCACTCTTTAGACAGTGAACTGCATTTTCTCTAAGTGAGCCTGAGCAGACAGTGCCTCCATTCCATGCACAAACTTTAGTTTTAGAGTGTTTAGGAATAGCACTTAGGCTGCCAAAAATCTGTAAGAAAAAGAATCTCAGTCCAAGACTACCATCTTAAAGTACATTCAGGAGTGGAAGATCTGAAGCGCGGGTAGGCGTTCTTGGACCAGACAGATTGCTGGGTTAATCTTCCCTCCAAGTCCCCCAGGTGTCTTTAGCCCCAGGAAACAAATTGCTGCGGGCCTCTCCTGAGGTCTCTAAGGCTGGGGCTGAGGTCTGCACTGTGTGTGCAACGTGTCTCTTTCATTACCTTCAGGCTCTCTGTGGTACGGTCAATATCACAAGAGCAAACCCTTAAGTTGGGCTGTGTAAATGTTAAGTTTGTTATTTCCAGGAATTTTTATGTATAATTTATATTTATTCCTAAGGAACTTAATTGTGGGGTAATGTCTGCTTGGAAGGCCTAGTTTGTCTTTTTAGTACTTTCAAAGAAGAAACAACTTACAACATACATAGGCTTGGCAATTGTGGCTCAGCCGTGGTAAGGACAGAACACTTTTCAATCTAACCTTTTTTTATTATTATTATTAACAAAGTGTTAACAAAGAAGTCAGTTATCATAAAGATTTGCTCACAAGTAAACAAAGCCAAGATAGTTAAGCATATTGGTTTTATTTACTTGTTGTGTAGTAAGACACACTAAGGCATTTACTGAGAAAGAGATGTTAGGACCTGGGCATCCCAAGTGTTCCATAGGAGCTAATAATTGTCCTTCCTACTTCCTTGGGATGATGTAATGAGATGACACAAGAACCAGGAAGAAAGAAGTAAAACGTACATGAGCAAACTCCTGCCAGCCAACAAATTGAATCCCAAAGACATTTCCAGTGTACTTCACCAGCAGAAAGAAAGAAAATCATAAGAGATAAATCATTTGCTTCAGCCCAGGAACTGAGCCTGAAAACCAGTCACTGAAAAGACTGGCGATTAAGGAAAGATCCAGAAGCATTATGTAGCAGGCGTAAATCTTACATGCAAAAACTTAAGTGGGCAAGAAATGTTCTTATTTATTTCTATTTGAATCATACCTTAAGCACTTAAGCTACAAGATTGGCAGCAATTTTTGTTTAAGCTACAACTGAGACTCGTTTCTTCCAAGAATTATGCCAAGGAATCTGGAGGGACTTAAGCAGAACCAGAACATTGGAGAGGTGCACCTAGTTCACTAGTCTACACTGGATACATCTAGAGTATTCTTACAGTGCCATTAGACGTCAGGTCTTTGCTCCTTTGAGCCTCCTAGCAACTCTGGGGTGGTGGGGAGACTGGGAACCTTAGGCTGCCAGTGGGCACATTTCTCAACCATATTTTCTGAAGTCTGGCCACCTCCCCAAAATATTGCGTGCCAAGCAGAAGGGAGGGAGGGGCCATTGCTGTTTATGGGAACTACAGACTTCTATCCTCTAACCAGCCAAGGAGAAATATTCTTCCACCATTTCTTCCCTATAGATCTCTGCCCATCTCTATCTTATGCTGTCCCAACTAGCCTTTTCAAAGAGTTTCATTTTTGACTCTAATAAATACTTTTAAATCTCAAAAAATGTTTCATTTTTATAAGACAGTGAACATTTCATTTAAACAGTGTCTGCTTTTTGCCATGTATTACTATAAGTTTTCCATAACAAAACATCTCCATAACATTGTTCAAAGACAAAAGATTCCAGTAACCAGAAGGATACACTACACTGGACACTAGTGATCTTTTTTGCCCATTTTAAAGTCTCTTAACTTCTCCTGACAGGGTCTCCACCACCCCCATGTGATCAAAATAGTCATAAAAAATGATTGATCACAAAATCTGGGCTCACTAAGTTTGCCCTGATTATTTTACAGTAAGAGAGCTAACTACCCATTTAAGTGCCATTGAATTTGTTTTTCCAAAGGTAGAGCCATGCAGCCACTGAATATTTAAAACTAACGAACAATATCCCAAACAAGGAAACATAATAAAATGTTCCTTATCATTACAGTCAGTCCTTGTCATATATCTTCTGCTAGATTTTGGGTTAGCAGTCTGCTTTCATGAAACCATCTGCTTCCAAACTAAAGTGATCTGGAATTCCTGACTGGTTCTGCTCCACTGATAAGATGAAAGCTATCTAAATTATATCACCTCAGAAGCCTGTCTTCTTAGAAATGTCAGTAGTTTTAACTACCTATTACAATCCTTTTCCCTAGTGTTCTGCAAACAATTGTTTTTTGCAAACAAAAAAGCTTTTGTCCATAGCTTATAGTAGAGCCTGAAGGCAAACATCAGAGTAAAGCAAAGCTTTCTAGAGATGACAGATACTCAGTGGTTGTGCCTACCGAAACCACTAATATCAAAATAAAAGAAAAGCAAAATTGCCTATTGGGTTACTATATATACCTATTTCAAAAAAGATTAGATCACTATTTCTTCTGAAAATTAAACAGCAAGAACATTGCCAAACCTCCAGAGACTTCCCACAGGCTGAAAAATTTCTGCAATATTTATATTAATTACATTTACCTATAGGAATCTAACCTCGGGAAAACTGAACATCTCTTCTCAGATATGACAGCTCCTCTCATAAAATTCTTAAAATAGTAACATATTAGACAAACCTAATCATTTTTAACATCTCTTTTTATAAGATGAAAGAATAAATCTGATTTTCTAGAGACCCTCTAGTAAATTTCAAGGATAACTTTTGGTATAAAGAATATTCTTAAATGTTTAAATTTTTTTTAAAGTTAGGGTTGATCTTTAGAAGGCAAAGTTAAAAGATTTACCGCCAAAAAAAAAAAAAACTGGGCACTGGATTAACATAAGATCATGAGTATTTGAAAAATAAGACTGGTTACCTAATTTTTTTTTCTTTTTTTGACAGGCAGAGTGGACAGTGAGAGAGAGAGAGACAGAGAGAAAGGTCTTCCTTTTTTACTGTTGGTTCACCCTCCACTGGCCGCCGCGGCTGGCGCATCACGCTGATCCGAAGCCTGGAGCCAGGTGCTTCTCTTGGTCTCCCATGCGGGTGCAGGGCCCAAGGACCTGGGCCATCCTCCACTGCACACCCGGGCCACAGCAGAGAGCTGGCCTGGAAAAGGAGCAACCGGGACAGAATCTGGTGCCCCGACCGGGACTAGAACCCCATGTACCAGTGCCGCAGACGGAGGATTAGCCTATTGAGCCGCGGCGCTGGCCACCAAATTTTTCAAAATGACAATAAAATAGGCCAGCGCCGCGGCTCAATAGGCTAATCCTCCGCCTTGCGGCGCCAGCACACCGGGTTCTAGTCCCGGTCAAGGCGCCGGATTCTGTCCCGGTTGCCCCTCTTCCAGGCCAGCTCTCTGCTATGGCCCAGGAGTGCAGTGGAGGATGGCCCAAGTGCTTGGGCCCTGCACCCCATGGGAGACCAGGAAAAGCACCTGGCTCCTGGCTTCGGATCAGCGCGATGCGCCAGCTGCAGTGCGCCGGCCGCAGTGGCCATTGGAGGATGAACCAACGGCAAAAAGGAAGACCTTCTCCGTCTCTCTCTCACTGTCCACTCTGCCTGTCAAAAATAAATAAATAAATAAAAATAAAAAAATAAAATAGTTGAAAATGAGTATGATTATAAATAAGTTTTGTCCATTTGTAGATGAAGCAATTTGTTCTTTGCTTTTTTATTTCTTATTTTATTTTTTTTATTTTTTGCCAGGCAGAGTTAGACAGTGAGAGAGAGAGAGAGAGTGAGAGGGAGTTATAGACAGTGAGAGAGAGATAGAGAGAAAGGTCTTCCTTCCGTTGGTTCACTCCCCCAATGGCTGCCACGGCCAGCGCTGCACCGATCCGAAGCCAGGAGCCAGGTGCTTCCTCCTGGTCTCCTATGTGGGTGCAGGGGCCCAAGCACTTGGGCCATCCTCTGCTGCACTCCCGGACCACAGCAGAGAGCTGGACTAGAAGAGGAGCAACCGGGACTAGTACCTGGTGCCCCAACCGGGACTAGAACCTGGAGTGCCAGCACCTCAGGCGGAGGATTAGCCAAGTGAGCCGCGGCGTCGGCTGCTTTTTAATTTCTTTAAGTAATCAAAAGTAAACATAAAGCACACAAAGGGGCAGATTATACAATAAGAATAAAGTTTCATATTATATGGAAATTATTAATCAGTATCACAGAAATAAGCTCTCCAAATTTGAATTCAATAAAGTTTTAACATATTTCTCATTTTAGACATATTATAAACCAAGGCAAATAAAGGTCACCTTCAAAATTTTGTCCTTTATTGTGCTCTTTTATAATCTAGAGCAAACTGACATCTAACTTTAGAACAGAGTGGTTCCCCTGTAAGGGTCCTTGAGACCTTGTAAATGGGTCTGCAAGGTCAAAACTATTTTCATAATAATATTATTTTCTCTCTTTTTTTTTATTATCCTTCTCTTAGTGAACAATGGATTTTTTCCAGCAGCTAAATGACGTGTGATATCTTGTCAGATTGAATGCAGCAGATATGAGAATAATGAGCTTCTGTAAGCCCCCAGTGCTCCTACCTGACTCTGGGTTTCAGAATGTCAGAAAAGACTTGTTGCTTCAATGAGTGGACCAAACTTAATAAAGATAATTCTCAGCCTTGGACACTGTGTCTGATAGAAGCTGTCCCTCTGTCCCTAGGAGCATGAAGCACTCCTTCCTGGTCAAATGGAATGAAAAGTAAAATATGTTCACTCATTTAGAAAATATATAATAAGCACCTGCTCTCCAAACTCTGGATCATAACTTTAAGGCTCTGCAGATGTGGCCTCTGCCTGTCTGCAACGTTATCTTATTCTTATGCCTCTCTTACTCCTGCACTACTTCTGCTGCCTTCTTGTTTTTTTTTTTTTTTTTTTTTTTTCAAGATACACTCTTTACTCCATTACCAGCTTTCATATGTGTCCTCTTTCTGGAATTCTCTTCCCTCCACACTTCACATGCCTGAGTCCATGTAATCCTTCAGGGCTTAACTAAGATATCATCACCTAATCTAAAATGACATTTCCTTATTCTTCACTCCACCTCGTTATTCTGTATCCTACCGTCTGTTCCTTTCTTTCATAGCATGTACCACAAATTGTAATTACTTGATTTGCTGGTTACTTATTTTTGGCTTTTCTTCCTCACTCAATAAAATATAAGAGGATATCTTTGTGTTGGGAAACAAATCTGCCTTGTTTACCATAAAATCCTCAGCACATATAGAATTCCTGATGTTTAATAGTCACTCAAAACTCTGAACTAACAAGTGGACAAGTGAACTCCATGTGCTAGTCCATAGGGATTCATTGCATAGATATATAAAAAATTCATGGGGCAGGCACTGTGGCGTGGCGGGCATCCCAAGTGGGCACTGGTTTGAGGCCCAGCTGCTCCTATTCCAGTCCAGCTCTCTGCTATGGCCTGTGGCGGAGAAGGGGCAGTAGAAAATGGCTCGGGTGCTTGGGGCCCTGCACCTGTGTGGGAGACCCAGAGGAAGCTCCTGGCTTCTGCTTCAGGACAGTCCAGCTCTGGCCATTGCAGCCATTTGGGGAGTGAACCAGAAGATGGAGGATCTCTCTCTCTCTCTCTCTCTCTCTGCCTCTGCCTCTCTCTCTCTCTCTCTCTCTAGCTCTGCCTTTCAAATAAATAAATATTTTTTAAAAAAATTTAAAAAGAGATAGATCCATGTACCCACAAAATTTGTAGCCCAGCGGAGGATATATACCCGTTTTCAGGCCATCGCAGTATAGTCCAAGTACATGATGTCAGGACATAACACTATCGAAACACCTAAGAAAGTCTGGAGATTTCTCCTGCTATGATGAAATAGCATAATTGGACCTACCCTCCCACCAAGAATATCTATAGAAGCTGTACAACCGCTTCTCGGTCTTTTGGCTAAGATCAAGTATCGAAGCTACACAAAAGTCTCTAAAGAAGAAAAAGAAAAGGCAGATAGATGTATAAGAGATCAACCAAGACGGCCAGCATTGAACTCACTAAGATCACAGAGAAATGTGAATCACTGAGGTAAAACTGGAATTCTTCTAGCATTTACCAGTTCCTCTTGGCTTAGGAGAGAGGTCAGGGGAGAGGTGTAATGGTCAAAGAGGCCAAGAAGCGAAGCATCAAAGAGTAGCAAAGAAGCAAATAAAATAAGCAGAATTTTCATCCATCTCAGGAATTCAGCACCTGCCATGGAAGAGGGGCTCTAGCAAATATCTCAGGCTTTCAGTTTAAACCCTTGAAGAAGTTCCAGGAATAAGAACAAACTGGAAATAAGCTAGCCTAGAAGGCCTGAAATCCAGCACCAAATTATCTCAATTCCCACTTATCCCAAGATAACCGGAGTTTACTTTAACTGCCAGAATAAATTGAATCCCTTCTGGAGGAACTTGTCATTATCTGGAACCTCTTTTCATTATATGTTAGGGCTTCACTTTTTAAAATTATCAGACATATCAGAAATAGAACAAAATGACTAAAAATTCAGACAAGAACGAACTGATAAAATAGCCCTAAAAGTGATCCTGTTATTTATATTGCTTCACATATACTTTACTTCTTGTATGTTTAAGAAAAAGAAATGGGGCCAGCACCGTGGCTCACTTGGTTAATCCTCCGCCTGCGGCGCCAGCATCCCATATGGGCGCCAGGTTCTAGTCCCGGTTGCTCCTCCTCTTCCAGTCCAGCTCTCTGCTGTGGCCCGGGAAGGCAGTGGAGGATGGCCCAAGTGCTTGGGCCCTGCACCCGCATGGGAGACCAGGAGGAAGCACCTGGCTCCTGGCTTCACATTGGTACAGCGCACCAGCCGTAGCGGCCATTTGGGGAGTGAACCAACGGAAGGAAGACCTTTCTCTCTGTCTCTCTCTCCACTGTCTAACGCTATCTGTCAAATTAAAAAAAAAAAAAATTATGAGAATTTCACTAAAAAATTGGAATCTATTCATAAGAACCAAAGTTTTGGAAAAGGGTTAGTCCAACGGAAGGAAGACCTTTCTCTCTGTCTCTCTCTGTCACTGTCTAACTCTCCCTGTCAAAAAAAAAAAGGGGGGGGGGAGTTAGTAAGTATGGAAAAAAAGCATAAAGGATAAATGGAGTAGTATGAGTGGTCTACATATGTGTAATTGAAATTCAAGAAGAAAAAAAAAGACTGAGGAGAGGAAATATTTAAGAGATTCTGGATTAGTCTTGCAAAACCTATAAAATATCAAGCCAGAGATCCAAGAATCTCTACTAATCTCAAGAAGAATAAATACAAAGAAACCTACCTACATAATCATAGTAAAACTACTAAAAACCAAAGACAAAGAGAAAACCTTACCACAAGGACACATTACCTTTAATAAATAAAATTAACAGAGATGACTTAAATGAAAATGACAGAACCCAAAAAACAATGAATGATCTTTGTAAAATGAAGGAAAAAATCATTGCCAATATGGAACTAAATATCCAGAAAAAAAAATGCCTTCAAAAATGCAGGTGAAATAAAGGCAGTTTTCACCAGATGAAAACGGAGCAGACCTATACTCAAGGGAGTTTTTTAAGCAGAAGGATTATGGAAATGTGGAAAGGAACAAAGAGCAAAATAGCATTAGAAGTCAGTAAATGTAAATGAATGTTGACAGTATAAAACAATAATATCTTGTAAGGTTTAAAATATATGTAAGTATTATGTATGAAATATAGAGTATACTTTATATATAGTATATGTGGGAAAATATATAATAGAGTTAAAATATATTTAAATATATGTACAAATGAGTATTCATTCAAAATGTATGTAAAATATGTAATATATACAGCATAAAAAGAGGAATAGAGTTAATGTTGTTTAAGGTTCTTATATTACCTGGGAAGTGATAAAAGGATGCATTTTGTAATCTCTAAAATAAACACTAAAATAATATAAGAATATGTAACTAATAAACTAACAGAGGAAAAGGAAATAAAGGAACAGATATTTGATGACTCCTAAAGAAGGTGTGGAAGAAGAAAAAAGGGAAAACAGAAGTGACAAATAGAAAACAAATAGTTTAGTGATAGTTTAAAATGTGGGAGCAAACTGTTGAAATCTTTACTTAATGTATGCTAAACTGATCTTCTGTATATAAAGAGAATCGAAAATGAATCTTGATGTGAATGGAAGGGAAGAGGGAGTGGGAAAGGGAGGGTTGCAGGTGGGAGGGACGTTATGGGGGGGAAGCCATTGTAATCCATAAGCTGTACTTTGGAAATTTATATTCATTAAATAAAAGTTAAAAAAAAAAAACAAATATAGCTGTAATCATGCTAAATACAAACTAAGTCCTACAACTAAAAATTGTCATTCTGGGTTATCTGTAAAAACCAGCCAATTATATGCTGCTTATAGACACTTAAATATAAGGACATAGAAAAAAAAAGTAAAAGTTTAGAAAAACAGTAGCTGGTATAACTATATTAATATTATAAAAAATTGAAAGGATTACTAGATATTAGAGGGGCATTTAGTCATTTTAAATGGTTCTGTTCACCAGACATATATCACAATTCTAAATTTAGCATATCTAATACTATAACCTCAAAATAAAAATAAGTAATTTATCATTCCAGCCTTGGGAGTTGTGAGGAGGCTGAGAAGACAAATGAGGCTGAAATAAGGGTGGGATGGGGGGTAAGCAGAAGGAAGAACATTTTTCAAAGACTGAAGGCAAGGGAGTTTCAGAAACTGAATGCAGGGGAGGGCATTTAGCACAGAGCTAAAACACCCTTTGGGATGCCCACATCTCCTAATGGAATACCTGGGCTCAAATCCCAGTTCCACTCCTGATTCTAACCTCTTGCTAATGTACCCCCTGGGAGGCAGCAGGCCATGATTCAAGTGGGGGAGTCTCTGCCATTCACGTGGGAAATCCTGATTGAGTTCCATGTTCCTAGCTGCAGCTTCCCAGCCCCAGCCATTGTGAGCACGTGGGACATGAACCAGTAGTTAGGAGATCTCCTGCTCTTTGAGTCTCTCTGCCTTTCAAATAAATTTTTTAAATTTTCAAAAAGAAGAAGCTGAATGAAATATAGTTTTGGTTAAAATATAGAAAGAGTGGGAAGAGAGTTGCCTGATGAGAACAATGATTTGTAATGGGGACTAGAAAGTGCAGGAATATTAGCTGTGATTAAAAGATGCAGCTTTTTCCTAAAAAGCAGGAAGTTATTGAAGTGTTATATAATCAGTTGCTCAGAGGCCCTGTCTCACTGCTGAACAGAGAATGAATTGGAGGAGAGTGGGACCACTGGCAGCGAGACCTATTGCAATAAACCAGGAGACACGATGTTGGCTAGGGGTGTGAGATGGAGAAAAGAGAACACATTTTTTAAGTAAAATAAACTGTTTCATAGATTGTGAAATATTTAAAAGTTTGCTAGGTTACTAGGCTTGGTTTTAGGTTAGTGAGTAAGAAATTCAGTAATAGGCCGGCGCCGCGGCTCACTAGGCTAATCCTCTGCCTTGCGGCGCCGGCACACCAGGTTCTAGTCCCGATTGGGGCGCCGGATTCTGTCCCGGTTGCCCCTCTTCCAGGCCAACTCTCTGCTGTGGCCCGGGAGTGCAGTGGAGGATGGCCCAAGTGCTTGGGCCCTGCACCCCATGGGAGACCAGGAGAAGTACCTGGCTCCTGCCATAGGATCAGCGCGGTGCGCTGGCCGCAGCGCGCTGGCCGCGGCGGCCATTGGAGGGTGAACCAATGGCAAAGGAAGACCTTTCTCTCTGTCTCTCTCTCTCACTGTCCACTCTGCCTGTCCAAAAAAAAAAAAAAAAAAATCAGTAATAGACCTAGAGGCTGTATCTCGTGAGAGAAGATTTAAAGTCTGCAGTTTTCCCTTTGTGTCTAACCACAGGACAGTGTAGCTATTCATTTCTAGAGATCACGTTTTGTCAGATCTCTCTAGGTTGGTCATTGCTGCAGGCTTTTATTTACAGAATATGAGCTGCAGTAATCCAACTTCCTTAGTTTTCTGTCTTAGAGTTCCCTCCCTGGTTTTCATTTTAGTTGACTTTTTTTTATGTTTGGCAACCTGTGGGCAATTATCCATGTCTCTCTTAAAGAAATGTATGTTATTTGAAATCCATTAAGCAGAATTATGTAGGGCACATACAAGGGTACTTCAAAAAGTTGATAGAAAAAATGAATTAAAAGATATGTTTATTTTGTTACAACACATCTATGAAATCCAGGCATAGTTTTTTTCTTCATATACATTTCCATGAACTTTTTGAAGTACACTAATACTTATGGCTTCTCTGCCTAGGCACAATATCTTAAGGCATATATTACTTAGCATCCTTTCTCTGCCTGAAACAGAGCCAGCTACTTACAGGCAGTGGTATTGTACATGAATATATTTAAATTGTTGCTCTAAACCCCACTGGAAAGCGCTTTGAGGGCAAGGACATGTTCTCTTTTGTAGAAGGCTTTACCCCCTGTACCTACCTTGGTACTTAGCATATACCAGGTTCTTAACTCATATTTATTGAATGAATAAATGAATAAGGGAAGAATGAAGGAATGTTAAACAAATGAACTTCACTAAAATTAAATTTTTTTTCATTTCAGTCTTATCAGTTCATTTCATTGTCATTTAAAGTTGGAAGTCTGATGTTAAATGTTTGAGAGTAAGGCGATCATTCTTACTGTTTGCAGGACTATCTCAAGCAGGTGCTGGACATTGACCTTCACGCTCAGATCCATTTTGGCAGAGTTTTCATGAAACCAGGGTATGAAAACAATATTGTTATTTCATATACAGGGTTAGTTTGGCTTGCTTTAACTAAGTTTTAAATGCTTTCCTTCTTTGCACTTTCTATTACAGACTTTCTAGCCCAATGAAATAAATTTTATATCAGAATACTTTCTTAAGTGCAACTCATTTGAAGAAGTCATCTTCTTTATGCATCATTGAGTTTGATATAAAGAAAGCAACTTTCCAAACTTTTTCTCCTTTCTAATTCCCATGTAGCGTTCCTTCTTTCTCATGTTCTCTTTCTCCCCATACTACTTTCTCTCATTCTTTAACAGTGTGCATGAAAACTCTCAAATATATACAAACATTGGAAACACAATCAGCACCTTCACTTGCTCATCCCCCAGCCTCAGTTACTGAGAACATTTTTCTGTCACTGTTTCATCAATCTCCTCCCCCAACCCTGCCTTTCTTGGGGGAGGGTGGGCTGGATTGTTTTAAAGAACATTCTAGATATCATGTCATTTTGGTATACATCTCAAATAATAGCACCATTCTCTAATATACCTATGATGGTGTTACCATACCTAACAAAATAAACAATAATACTTTAATATCTTCTAATACTCTGATCATATTCAGATTTCTCCCAAATGTCAAGAAAAAGAATATCTTTTTATAACTGTTTTGTTTGAATCAGCATTCAGGTAAGGTCCACTCATTGTATTTGGTTGTTAAGTCTCTCTTAAATGAAATATTTACTCTTCTCTCCCTTTACTTTGGTTATGCCACTGACTTGTTAGAGAAACTGGATTACATTTCCTAATGAAAGGATTTGGTTCCCGCTTGTATCTAACATGTCCCCCTATCTCTGGTATGTTCTATAGATTGAAAGGTAGATATAAAGACTTAATTAGATTCAGATTCCATTTTGTTTTCCTTTGCAAGAATACTTCACAAGTAGGGTTTCTCACTGCCTCCTGCTGCCTCCCAGAAGGAAGGAAAATTAACCATATACCAAGATCTGCATGTCTCCTAAAACTAAGAACCCCTAAGTAAGGGCGAATGGAGGGAGGTTCTGTTATCGAGTGCAAATACTCAAAGAAGGCCAAACAATGGTGTTGATGAGATATGTCTTTAAGCAGTAGCTTGCCTGGCCATTCCCCTGCCACTCTGAATTTTTTATCCCTATTCAAAGCTCTCAGTGTATGGGTGAGTGTTCAGTGCACCTCCACACTGTCAGCAACAACAGTAATGGTGCTTTGGTCAGAACTATAACCTAATGATGTTCATGAGAACCCCAGTAGTGAGGGGAAAATTCCCAGCTGTTTAAATGGGCGCCGCCAGCAGATTCTAGAATCCTTGTAAATGTTGCGATACTCCTCCTTGTTTCTGATTGATTGGGCACTTAATGTCAGCTGTAGGACAGAGACCAGGCTTTACCTTTATGATGCAGCTGTTTTCTAGGATGGAGTTCAGTTTATGCCTAATGCTGTACGCCAAATTTGATAGAAGTTAGAATTCTTGGTGTTATATTTCTGCAGTTGCCTGTTGAGTGAGCACCAATATAGCTGCTGCTAACAAAGCCTTTTGGTTATTGAAACTGTGGGATTTAGGCCGGCACCGCGGCTCACTAGGCTAATTCTCCGCCTTGTGGCACCGGCACACCGGGTTCTAGTCCCGGTCGGGGCACCGGATTCTGTCCCGGTTGCCCCTCTTCCAGGCCAGCTCTCTGCTGTGGCCAGGGAGTGCAGTGGAGGATGGCCCAAGTCCTTGGGCCCTGCACCCCATGGGAGACCAGGAGAAGTACCTGGCTCCTGCCATCGGATCAGCGTGGTGCGCCGGCTGCAGTGCGCCAGCCGTGGCGGCCATTGGAGGGTGAACCAACAGCAAAAGGAAGACCTTTCTCTCTCTCTCTCTCTCACTGTCCACTCTGCCTGTCAAAAAGAAAAAAAAAAGAAAAGAAACTGTGGGATTTGGATCATTCTTGTCAAGGAAAGTAATTTGTTATAAGCAAATATTACGATGCTACATGTGTGCAGGTTTGTTCCCTCCTATCTCTATGGCATTACTAATTTGATTAGAATACAGAGGACATCCATGTCACCATGCTTTTCACTAACCTCAGAAATTGAACTGATGGTTCCCTTTGCAATGGCAATGAAGCTGATATTACTTGCCCTCACACCTAGAAGAGAATTATTTGTGTGATATCAATTACTTAAAATACTCCAAGTACCTATAATGGTATTCTTTATACTCTTTTTTTTTTTTCAGTCTATTCTTGACCACTTGCTTCAGCTTTAAGAGGGCCTCAATTCCGAGTGTCTACTATTTTCCCTTAAAGTCACAACACTCTCTGGCCTCAGTCATTGTATAAATGCTGTTAAATACTAATCTAGAGAGGAGAGTTGAACGACAGGTGTTTTGCTGCAAGGAAATGGCCTTCCAAAGCTTGAACAGAAACTTCAAGTCTAGCAATAGGATACTCATAATGATTATGCAGAATGACAAAATGTTTTATTGTAAAAGGAATATTTTTAAATGAATACTTTTAAGATAAATCATATTATGTGCAAGATGCAGAAGATGATTTAAATTGGCCTTGTAATTTAAATTGACTTTAAATACAATAGAAGGAAAAAGATATTATGCAATCCCTTCTCACTCTTATTATCTGTGGGTTAGTTTGCCATGGTGAAGTGGTTTAGAAATTTAAGTGGGCTTCCTTTAAATGGTCAGAATTTTATACTCTCTAAAGGTAATAACTTAAAGCTAATTGCTACTTAATACTAGAACAAAAAGAAATATAAAAAGCTCAAATACAATTTAGCTTTGCTCTTCAGACACACAGTGCATTGAGAATGAAATTAACCTTTTATTTGAAAGACAAAGATACTCAGAAAAGCATTTGTTGTTTGGAACCAGATGCACCAATTCCTGGTGGTGTTTTTTTTTTTTTTTTTTAAGATTTGTTTTACTTATTTATTTTAAAGAGTTACAGAGAGGTAGAAACAGAGAGAGAGAGAGAGAGAGAGAGAGGTCTTTCATCTGCTGGTTCACTCCCCAAATGGCCACAAGGGCCAGAGCTAAGCTGATGCAAAGCCAAGAGCCAGGAGCTTCCTCCAGGTCTTCCATGTGGGTGCAACGGCCCAAGGACTTGGCCTTCCTCCACTGCTTTCCCAGGCACATCAGCAGGATGCTGAATTGGAAGTGGAGCAGTCAGGACTCGAACCTGCACCCATATGGGATGCTGGCACCGCAGACCGGGGCTTTAACCTGCTGCGCCATAGCACCAGCCCCACAGATTCCTGTGTTTGTGGATCATCTACAGTGAGCAAAACTGTTCTCAAGAATACATACTGGACATTATTTTTATCACACAATAACAATAATTGCCGAATAATCCATCCTTAAATCTATAGGACAATGCAATCTCATTCCTATAAAACATAATAAAAAATCAGGAAGTAAGCAAAACAAGCCTCAGAGTAGCCAAAATAGATGTCACCAAGTCTATCTATCACTTCACTTCCCATCCTATGCGAATTTTATCCAAATATAGAGCCATCAAGTTAGAACAACCGTGGGTCACATCTTGGTTCCTGCATCTAAAAAATGGAATGATAGTTATCATCTCATGAGATTGTGCTGAGATGTAAGTGAAATAGTTGGAGTAATGCACAGATGTTACTTGTAAAGCAGTGATTGTTGTGGTGCAACAGGTTGAGCCACCGCCTGTTACACTGGAATCCCGTATCAGAGCACCAGTTCAGGTCCTGGCTGCTCCACTTCCAATCCATCTCCCTGATAATGTACCTGGGAGGCAGCAGAAGATGGCTCAAGTGCTGGGGTCCCTGCCACCCATGTAAGACACCTGGATAGAGTTCCTGGTTAGCTTCACCCTGGCCCAGAAACATGGTGGCCACTTGGGGAGTGAACCAGAGGATGCAAGATCTCTTTCTTTGTGTCTTTCCCTCTCTCTCTGTCACTCTGCTTTTCAAGTAAATAAAATAAATCTTTAAATGAATAAAATAAAATAGTTCCATCGTTACTATATTCATCATTCTACAATATGACAATTACCCTGGTTCCCATACCTAAATCAGCATTCAGGGTTGAGAGGATGGCAGGCTGGCATTATAGGGGAGTCACAGGTAAAACTAGGGTGAAAAAGACAGAAGCAAGAATGACAGAAGGACGGCAGTAAGGGAGCTTAGTGTAGAGTGAAAACAACCCACAGTACCCTCGTGACCTAACATCACTGCATTATGGCAGGATCACGTAAGGCAATAATGATAGCAATGGTATAAAAAAAAAGTCAGTGTCCCTGCATTATTACAAAAGGGAATGAGGGAGTTATCCTTTTTTTTTTTTTTTTTTTTTTTTTTTTTTTTTTTTTTTTTTGACTGAGTTAGACAGTGAGAGAGAGAGAGACAGAGAGAAAGGTCTTCCTTCCATTGGTTCACCCCACAAATGGCTGCTACAGCCGGCGCGCTGCGCCCATCCGAAGCCAGGAGCTAGGTGCTTCCTCCTGGTCTCCCATGTGAGTGCAGGGCCCAAGCACTTGGGCCATCCTCCACTGCCCTCCCAGGCCACATCAGAGAGCTGGACTGGAAGAGGAGCAACCAGGACAGAATCCAGTGCCCCAACCGGGACTAGAACCCAGGGCGCCGTTGCCGCAGGTGGAGGATTAGCCTAGTGAGCCGTGGCGCGTGCCAAGAGTGATCCATTTTTGAAAGATCAACCTGCAAAAATAAATATATACAGTTTGGATGCTTAAAAGTATAACTTTCCAACTATATGGAAATTTCAGCATTCCCTAAAGATGCTTCATCACTCAAGTTTCATTAATATAAGAGTTTTAGCTAAAATTCTACATGAGATGTAATAGGGGAAAAAATCACTATTCTCAACTACTCACTCCCTCCCTGCTGCTCACCCTTCACCTCCCCCCCGCAATAAGAGTTGTGTCAGAATTATAAGGAAATATAATTTGATCATTTTTAAAAATTATTGTTGCCTTAGTTTTGTTCTAGTCAGGATGTTGTATTTATTTGGATATTTCAAAAGTCTCCCTTGATAGGGAGCTTTTATGTGTGTTGTTGAGTATAGTTTTGTATAGTTTTAAAAGATAAGAAATATTCATCTTGAACAATAGGGAGACGACATATATTATGAGGCAGTCTTTGACAATAAGAATTATTATAAATCTGTAGTAAAAATAGTAGACTATTAACTGTAGGGATGGGAAACTTGGGAACGCCAGGATTCAAAGTACATTTTTATAATACTAGCAAGAAAAAAAAATAAGGTACACAAAACCAAGAAGTTTGATTACTTGAAAACTGAAGATGCTAAAAAATATATTTAGGTACTCCTGAAATATTTCAGAGTATCAAGGTTTAAAGGTGAATTAACAAACAAGTATTTTTATTTAAGTGATCTGTATGGGTAGCCACATAGCAAGAAAACTGGAGTACTTAATTGACTCATACCATTTTGGTGATCACTAACAAGTTACCTCTTTTTTCTCTAGCCTGCCAACAACATTCGCTACTTTGGATATCGATGGTGTAAGAAAAATTATCTTTGCACTACCTGGTAAGAATAATTGGAACTGATTTTTATGGAAAAAGTGATCAAAGACTTTTGAACTGCTCACATTACCAAGTCCCCTATCAGATCACTTGACATGGAATCTGAAAGACCTGGGCTCAAGTCTCAGCTTTACTAACCCACAATCATTTAACCTCTCTGAGGCTGTTTCTTTACCTGTCAAAACAGAAATAATACCTACGTCATAGGGTTGGTATGAAAATAAAAGTACACGTCATCTTCCAAAGCACTTCCCAATCCCTAAGGTGATAATCGAATGTTAGTTGTCACATCATCTTTCTGGAGCACCTGCCTTTTCCTCACAGGAAATTGATTGTGGTTAG